>NW_020825194.1:1361666-2723333 GCF_003286155.1 Drosophila erecta
TGTTCATGAAAACGTTACTTTGTATATATGCTTAAAAATGTATCTTAGATAATTAAAACAATTTTAAATAAAATGCAGGCTAACTATTTCAACTAATAGTTACTAATAACATTTTTTGAATTCCTTGAATTTCCTATCCAGCCACTTTTCATTGTTTTTTAAAATACATTTGTATGACAAAGTAGTGTGCTCGCTGGAAAATTAATTTACAATCGCCGGGTTCAACACTTCAGACTCATTTGGAGTGGTTCAATTGCTGGTCCTACAAAATAATTCTCGAGCCTTGTTGATCCTTTGTGGCTTACTCGCGTCGTTCAGCAAAACAAAAGCCCTCAAAAATTGGTTTGCCAATATCCCGATTTCAGTTTCGAACTACTGAACTTGCATTTTTGTAGCGTTTCGCTGGCAAATTCAAATCGCTAACTACCCCTTTTGTTTTAGGCGCTCCGCACATCCTGCGCACATATCCTTGTATCCTGGGAGCGCAGAAAACTCTAATGAGGTGATGGTGTGAGTGACGTGTAGCAAGCTCGTTCCCGATTTCGAGTGTTAAGTGGCCACTTCACAACTTTCAAAGTGCCCAGAACCACCGACAACTCAACCCGAATCGAGAAACCGAAAGCGACAGTTTGTGTTTGGCGACTTCGCGATTTCCCAGGTCGAGGTTGAGTTTTTGAGGTTGAGGTCGAAGCTTTGTCAAAGTCGATTTGTTACATTTCTCAAGTGGCGAGTCCTTTCCCTTCACTCCCTTCTTCCCCTTCGAGCCAGATCCTTTATGGGAGCTGTTTCAATATTTGCCGAGCTCTCATCGAACTGTTGCGGAATGCGAGGGCAGGGTTGTTACACTGAGAGACGAACCTGGCATTTTGGAGGGGTGCTTTTGAAGAACACAACGAGCAAGGAGTGGAGAGAAATGTAACGATTTTTTAAGCTACTTTTACCTAATTTAAAGATTAATATTTTACTATTTTATTCGCGGTGCATCCCTACAGCTATTGTTAGTTCAGTAGCTCAGGGTTGATCGGTTCTCGTTACGATGACATATGGCCTCCCATCGACGAGGATGACGCGACGGCTTTTCACTTTTCACCGCTGCTGGTCAACTCCGAACCCGAAGAGTTGCCCAGTTCCCAGGATTGTTGGATGGATGGCCGTTGGACATCGCGTGACCCCGTCGTAGTAATGGCTTCATTCGGGGATGCACCTGATGACCGGCCACCTGCTTTCTTGACCGGAAGTTGAAAAGTTCCGAACTTTTCCAAAACCAGGAAAATGGAAGTGGGAGAGCTTCGCTTCGTGCGACGGCTTAATTAAATGATGTGCAACGCCCTTAAATGCCAGTTGGTCGCCATTTTTCCCGGAAAGATACACGTACAACCCCATCGAAAACTATCTACGCAATCGTTTTGTCCAGGCCCGGAGGCCAACGGCGGTCCGCTTTGTTATGCAAAGAAAACATCAAATGAAAAGGCAACAAATTCAATTACCAGGCTGCGCAAAGATTACGCCCGGAGGCACATCTCCATCAGATGGCTGCAGATGCAGCTTCCACCACTTCCGATCCCGATCAAAAAATATACGTGAGACAGATCCTCCATTTATTCCATCCGCAGCAAAAGTTTCTCAGCGGACGAGCCCCTATTCAATTTGAAATCGTCGGGGGAACACACAAGATGTTGCAGTCGCGGTGGTCCAGCTTTTGATTGCACGTCCTTGAACCGAGGCCCCTTGCTTCGGAAAAAACTGTCGCAGATCGTATAACACTTGTTAGTCTGTCAATATATATTTTTGCTGCCAACGGAGTTTCCAGCGAACTGCATCCCTCGTTCAAAGGACTCGTCGATCATCGAAATAATGCGGGCAATTGCTACTTTCTTGAGGTTAAACGCAAGTTGCTCTCAAGATTCTTCGAGGACATTGTTCGCCGGATCGCCAGATCGGCGGCTCAGCGGATTTGCCCTTAATATTTTTCTCACCTCCAGGAGGTCCACTCGTCGCAAAACCACGACTATTGTCCCGCACTCAGATGGCAACAATCAAAAGGATGTGCACAGATTTTCAGGGTCTTAGACTTGGGCATCAAGTACTTAGGGGCATAAAAAAGGGGCAGATACTCGTACAATGGCGGGACCAGTGCAAAAAGTACTTTCGATGATGCCACGCTTCAATGATCCTGCAACGCGATGTGCTCATCCTAATCGCCTTGGATGCCATTGATCAGTGGTGATGATCTAGGACAGCCTTATAAAAAACCAGCTGGTGTGCTGGAAGTGCTGTGTCTAATGAGGTCTAAAAGTCGCGCAATTCTGAGTATAAATCGCTGTCGTTATAGTCGTTTATGTGCTAGTCGTTTATGTAACAAAAGGGTGTACAAAATGTACATGTAATGGTATTAATTACCTTTACCTTAATGCCATGAAGAGTAGAAAAATAACACACCATTTGCAAATACATATCAAAGCACAATTTGTAACTAAAAATCAACTGTTTTCCTCAGTGCATTGGCCCTCTACTCCGCTGACCGTTTTGTCTGGCAAATTATGCGACTAAGCGTCAAAGACAATGCCGCCACGGATGTGTATGCAAATACAAAGAACTTCGTAGAATTTTCCGCCTCAAATTTGCCATTTGCCCACTAAAGTAAGTTAAGCAGAACTTAAGGAACTAAGTAAGGCTCAGAGCAAGAAGCGAAGCGAAAACCAGGACCAAAACCAGGCTTAGTCGGCAGCGCATAAGCCACAGTAACAATTATATACCCGCTTATCTGGGCGGCAGATATAGAAAATTGATCTGGCGATAAATCGAGCTACTCAATTTACAAGAACAACGCCGCTTTGACTTTTGCTTGCCGCAGGACGAGATAGAGAGAGAGAAGTCCTGACTTCAGGTACAAACAACTCGGACAATCGGAAGCCGGATTTGCAGTGTACGAGTATGTATATACATTGGCGATGTATGGGTATGTGCTGGCCAGGCTCAAACGGATGTTTAATATTTTGGCTTAGAGACATTCTCATTACATTTGAAAACAAAGGAGCTGCGGTGAGCAGACCGCCCGGCCAGGATTTTGGTATTTAGCAAAAGGGTAATCCTGGCCATTAAAATCTATTTGCATACTCATATTTTTGTTTCGCTAGGTAATTGCGCCTGGATAAGGATCACAGACAGGAGGAGAGCCTCGAGTTCAAGGTGGGAGCGAGAGAGGTCCTGTATGGGTTAAGCTTGCGAAACCCGTAACCTGTTAACCCACACCTGCCTTCGGGTACAAACTCGGTACAAGCCACTTACGCGAACTGCGCTAATCGGCCGACGGTCGCCTTCATTGAGCCCTTTGCGGGGATTACTTAATCAACGAAAATCTATGAATTAAACGCGTTATACAAAATCCCACAGATTCCTGCTTACTTGTTCCGAATTTCCCCAGAATTTTCGGATCGCCAGCCACTTGAGTTTCCTTCCAGATGAGCCAGTTCCCACCCCCTTTCGGCAGGTAAAGCTCGCGGATTTAATGCAGTTCAAGTGAGGCACAAGTTAGTCCGCGTAGATAGTCCAAGTCCTAGTCCAAGCCGCCTTCCAGTTCCAAATAGATTAAATGGAGTCTAATCTAAGGGGAGAGCGTTCGCAAACTGAGATTAATTTCAAGACTAAGGACTATTGAAAGAAAAGTGCTGACTTCATATAAGTCTGGGTATTTCCGTCTTGGCTAGGTTAATAAGTAATTGTTAACAGTACTCTATTCAAAAACAATATTTTATTTGTTAAATATATAAAAATATAATTTTAGTAACATTTTTCGCAGTTGATATAGTTTCTCGCAGATTTTAATCCTATAAAGTAAGCCCGATGTTAGTATCACACCCGACGTTCAAGTCGTCTTAAAGATGGTCTCCGTCCTTAAGAGACATTATAAAAATCAAAAAGTGAAAAAAATGTGAAAATCCTTTGCTAGCCGGCGAGAGTGCAAAAACGACAAGAGAAAACTGCAAATTAAGACCCAAACAATGGCCAAACAACAATGTGCAGAAAAACGTCACTGATGACAGAATGATGAGGATTAGGCCAACACACACACGCACACACGCACACACACACACACATACACCGAAAGGACTCTCGGGTGCTGCTCTCTGCGTTTCTGCGTTGCTGTGTACTGGTGCCTGAGTCTATTAAAAGTCTAAAGGCAGATAATAAAGGGCCATTAGGACTTAAAAGGGCTCAACAGCGCAGGGAAATAGAAATATCACAATTTGTTACCCCGCGCTCAACAGCATCCGAGTGAACCGAGCGGGCACCCAGGACACAGGGTCCTTTGGCGAAAGTCGAAATGGCAGCACCAACGAAGCATGCTTAATTCCCAATCCCAATCCCCGCAGGATGTTCTGGGTGCCGTGCTTGGATTGGAATCGGGCTTGGGCTCTGGACTCTCCGTTAGGGTAGGTTTCTGCACATCCTCATCGCTATTGCCATGGATGTGTGTCAGTGGAATACACTCATCTCTGTTTACTTTGGCCAACGCAATTCGAACAATTTGGCAACTGTTTGTTCAGCCTTCGCCGGCGAAAACTCATTTACCTCCGGCTGCACGTTGGTTGGCCATTGTGAAAGGATTCAATTGTCCTTCCGGCAGAGCGATCCCCGATCCCCGATCCCAGATCCCCGGACCCCGTGCCCGGTCCTGCCAGCAATCCAACAATCCAACGCCGCTCGACAAAGTCACAAAAGTGAATTTTGCTTTTTAACTTTTCGAATTTCAGGGCGGGAGCGAAAGGATATCAAAACTGGGGCGGCCATTGCACTGCGTCCCTCAGGTTCCCAAATTAATGCCGACTTTGGTCTGCTCATGCAGAAAAACTATGCTAATTTTTACGCGTTTCCTTCTGCGATCTAA
The DNA here is from genome assembly GCF_003286155.1 of Drosophila erecta. Classification (NCBI taxonomy): domain Eukaryota; kingdom Metazoa; phylum Arthropoda; class Insecta; order Diptera; family Drosophilidae; genus Drosophila; species Drosophila erecta. The sequence continues at coordinate 1,366,555 of NW_020825194.1, forward strand.
TGTTTCATTGTTCCAGTATTTGCATTATTCATTTGTGATTAACTGAGTTGCGCTGTGCGGTGGCTTTTGTCGTTTCTGAAGATGCGAAAATCCTCACGAAATGGCCATAAAAAGTATGATAATTCCGTGTGTAATCTCATGACTCCATGTTTGGCATAACACTGCTAACACATCAGAAAGTTGATTAAGATTTCAGCTTATTTACATTTTCTTTAAAATTATAATTTGGGAGGTTAAACTATTAAACATTTAATTTCTTTGCAACCAATTAACTTATTTTAAAGAATGTATGCTTTATCTATGAATAAAAAATACGCTGTTTTCTTTTCCCTTTGATCAATAAATCATATCTTTTAGGGTAAGCATTAAAGAAACAAATTTTTACTTGTGATAATCCAAATCGAAGTTAAAATATCCATCCAAATTATATATCCACCAAATAATACCATTTAATGTTCATTTCGAAAACCTTTAGGTTTATTTTGAATAAGTTTTTTCCAAAGCTAAAGCTAATTGTATGCGCTTAAAACTAAAGTGTTTATAACTAAGCTACGATTGGCGTATTTAACAGGCAAAGTTTAAACTTTTGCGAATGCAATTTGAAACACGTGTGGATGGTCTGAGAGACTTTAGCTAAGATTACTTCAAGTTCTGGTAAGCTAAGGTATTAAGGTGAGTGTTGTATGTGTTGTATTTTAAGGCTCGACTCCTGGATATGTGAAATCGTTGATTTCACTGATCGAGTATTGTCCAAAGCGCTTCTTCCGAGATTATCACAGTTCCCAGCACTTGGAAGGCACTTCGAGTGCGGCGATTAGTCTAGGTTCTCCTCTATATACTTGTACTGTTTAGATCTTGCGCTGACTGTACATGTCGGAGATGAGTCGGACAATGGTGATGTCACCAATGGTCTTCCGGAAGAACAGCTCCTCGATGGTGAAGCTGGAGACCTTGTGCATCATCTGCACCACGCCCAAGAGGGTCTGGAATCGCATGGGCTGCGCGGGATGGGTCCTCTGGATGTAGTTGTGCAGCGCACTCCGGGCATCGTTGTGCATGGCCGCCACTTTTCCCGACTCCAGGAGACCCTTGGATTCCGCAGAGGCCGAAGAGTTCGGGCTGCCGCTTCCGGTCAGGATCGAGCTGTTCGCCAAATCCTCTGTAGAACTGGCCGACGGCGGTGACTTCCGGAAGAGGGAAATGGCCCTCAGGCACTCGTACTCGGTGCTGTCAATGTTCAGATGACACAGTTGGTTCAGCACTTCCTGGAAGGCGTGCACTTCGCGGGTCACCATGCCCATGATCTCCCGGTTGGCATTCTCGGACTCGTAAACGAACAGCAGCTGGGCGAAATTCATGGGCATGAGGTACTGGGCCATAGCCAGGATGAAGAACTCCTTCCAGGACTCCTCCAGCAGGAGCAGCTGGTCCGGCATGGGTAGTTCGGTGAAGGCCCTCACGCTCTTGATCCAATTGACGTTCTTGAAGAGGTGTTCCGCCGCGGTTTCCTTGATGTGCTCGGCTGCCATCAGAGGAGGAGTGGGGGGCAGTGCCCGAGTGGCCAGGGCATTCATGTAGGCGGCGGTGGGCGAGAAGAAGCCGTGGTGACCCTGATGCACCGGATGGTGGGGCACTCGTGGCACGGACAAATCCAAGACAGCGGCAGCCGATGGTGGCGGCTGGAAGCCAGCCATGTGACCAGGATGATGACCAGCCCTCTGGGGCAGGCCAGGCATGGGCATGGGTACTCCAGGAAAGCCGGTGAGGGCGGCCGTGTTCATTAGGATTTCGGCGGGTATTTGGGGCATCTCGCCGGCACCCATCATGGCATCCTTGTACATGGCCATGTGTCGGCGCAGAGTGGAGTTCCTGGGCCCCCGTTCGTGCTGCACTGCATCCTTGTTCATTCCAACCTCGAAGCACTTCCTCAGCCGGCAAGCCCTGCACTGGTTCCTGTGCGTCTTGTCCACCACACAGAGTCCCTGCTTCTGGGACTTGCACACATATTGCCGGGATCTCCGGATGCTTCTCTTGAAGAATCCGGCGCAGCCATCACAGGCGTAGATGCCGTAGTGTTTGCCAGAGCTGTGATCTCTGCAGACTTTGCAGGGCACATGGTATAGAATGCGACCTGGAACATCAAGAAAAGGGAAAAGTTTTCATAAGTAAAGGATTGTCATAGTTTAATAAATTAGAAAGTTTGCTTTCTTCTCTATTTGTATTCGTATCTAATTTGCTAGCTATGTTTACTTACTCGATGCCGCTGGCGAAAGGCGCACGCTGTTGTATTTCTGATCCATCATGTCTGGTGAACCCTCCGACGACTGCATACCGATGTGGGGCGTAATTTTGGCGATTTTTGTAGAAACGTTTGCACAAATTGAACTTCACTTGGCACTTGGCACTAAGCAGGAGTGTCCTTGAGACGTTTTGGATTTTTGTTTTGATGGACAAAATGGATTTGGATGGATTTGTGGTATAGCGGGTAGTGATATATTCGATATATCCTTGGTTGCTACGATGTGGACTCGCTGAGATCACGATGGGTTGTGTTGTCTGCTGTGAGGACCGACGGCGTTTTAATAGTCCTGCCGGCCAAATCCATTCATCGAGCAGTCGATCACCCTTAGGTAGCCAAACTCCGCGTTCATTGGTCGAAACTCGGCCGAGGGTTGCTTCTAATGCCCTCTCTCGCAAATCCTCTCTCGCTCTCCACACGAGAATCCTTCGATCCTGCGGCAGGCTGCCATTGCGAAAAATTCATTGAGCAGGGAACGCAGCAGCCGTCGTTCATTCTCATTCTCAACTCCTTAGGTTTTTATGGCCCTTTTCCGCAGGACTCGCTACCTGCTCTCTCGCGAAGTCCTCGTCCTTCTGCTACCCTCTCTCGCAGCAGAGAATCATCAGCAGTCCTGCGACAGTTGTTAATGAAGAGATATCCTTCCATATCCATGGCCGAGTATTTTATGGCGCTGCCATTATTGCCGCTTTGTGATTTGTGTGAAGTACCTGTGGGTTCGCTTCTAGTCCTCCGAGGCGAGTCCTTTTCGAGTGGCGATTGCAGCAGGGGTTGAATACCGCGCATTCCATTCAGTAATTAGGTTTTTATGATGCAACCATATGAATGTTTAGGGGAATGATAAATTCAAAGACTTTGATAGATATCAAATTGAACATTAAGATCAATATTGAGTTTTTCCAATTTTCGAAACTCCCATATATGATTTCAGCATACATTTTTTATACGATGTATTCACTATCTACTAAACAAAAAATTTATAATAAATTATAATCCATTTTAGGAACTACATTATATATTTCAGTTCTACCATAGAAGGCAATTATCGGAATATCTAATGTTTAACCAAAGTATTTTCTATATAAATTATATGCATTTAAAAAATACCTATCACTTCCAGATTCTATCAAAAAAGACGTTTGAAAAAGTATTGTGGAGTTCAGTTTTAATTGTAAAGAACGTTACTTACAATACTTTTTTCAAAGAGTGTATGCATTTGGTCCAAATGTTTAGTAAACAAAATTATTTTAAGAACACGAAACAATGCTTCTTTTATATAATCGTTACTTTTATATACCCGTTACTCGTAGAATAAAAGGGTATACTAGATACGTTGAAAAGTATGTAACAGGCAGAAGGAAACGTTTCCGACTTTATAAATTATATATATTCTTAATCAGGATCAATAGCCGGGTCAATCTGGTCATGTCCGTCTGACGGTCTCTCAAGTCAGTCAGCGCAAGTTTTGTTAAATGATGCAATAGCCACTCTAACGCCCACAAACCGGGAAAGACTGCCTGGGCGTGGCACTTTTTAAAATTTCTATTGCCATTAAAACTTTTGTTCTTGTTTTACTTTGGTTTCCAACGGTCTATTCTGTCAATAACAAATCTATGGGCCCAGCAATCTGAACCTCTCGCTGAACCTCTTATCTTTATTAAAATCCGACTCATCCAAATTTTTCGTGTTCATCGATCAGATCGTAGTCGAGCTTTGCGGAGTTCAGTCGAAATCGCAATGAAGGTGATCGCAGCGGTTTTGTTGTGTATTTTGATTAACTATAACCAGGCCATTTCACGGTGTAAGTGCACAAAGTGAAAATTCCTCCGAACATTGGGTTTTTTATAAAGAGGAATAAACACGCAAATAATATTGAAATTGCTTTTTATATTTGTGGTTGCTCGCAGACAAGACTTGTTGGAATCCCAACCAGACAGAAGGACGGTGTGTGCCCATTAAATTGTGCTTGCCCCTGCATTCGGTGTTGGTGAAGAGTAATCTTACACAGTCCGAGATAGAGTTTATTCGAAACTCACGTTGCGAATCAGACCAGAGCAACGAGACCATCTTCGCCTGCTGCACTTCGGATAAGGACTACAACAGGACGCCTGACCAAATCCCTCGCGAAGATTCTAGTTTGCTTCCCGATCGGTCCATCTGTGGTGGTGCATCTGTGCACACGCAATTCCCCTGGTTGGTGGTATTAGAGTACCATATTCCAAAGAGAAAGATTGTGATCAATTTCTGCACGGGATCACTGATCAATCACCGATATGTTCTAACAGCAGCTCGATGCCTGTCGAAATCTTTCGGAAACCTGTAAGCAGCCTTATATCTGTTACTATGGTTTTATTATTAACTATTATCTTCTCAGAGTCTCTGTGATATTGGGAGAGCACGGCACTATTGCCGCAGAGGATTGCCGCAATGGAAGCTTGGAATGCAATGGAATGCAGCGAGTTGAGGTCGAGGATATCCACATACATGAAAACTACACACGCGGCTTTTCAGAGTATGACATTGGTCTGATCCGCTTACAGAGGGAGGTCGCCTATACGCCAAACATTCGACCTGTTTGCTTGCCCTCGACTGTGGGTGTGCAACATTGGAAATCCCACCAGGAGTTTACCGGGGCAGCATGGGTAGCGAACCAGACTCAGATTGGTAGCCTCGTCCAGCTGAAATTTGAAGCCACCGGCGTGGATTTGGACAGCTGTCGTTCCGAAATCCCCCCTTGGAATACACTGCAAGAATCCCATTTGTGCGCCATTGGTCCGAAGGAGGTCGATGGCTGCATTTGGAGCTCCGGAGGACCACTGATGGCATTCCAAGAGGGCGTTTGGGTCGTTGGGGGCATAGCTACCTTTGGTTTGATTTGCATACCCAACATAACTGATTTCTACACAAATGTTATTTACTTGGAAAGCTGGATCAAGCAGACTATACGACCATAAATATGTGCTCTACATATATTCCTATACCTTTTAATAAGAAAAACAATTAAAAAAAATATGAAATTATCAGTCCACAGCTCAGACACTGCTCTTATCAATAAATGTTCAAAAATATTTTGAGCCCCCTATAGCACCTCCTCCGCCACGCTGTTCATGGAGCTGGAAAATGAATTTGAATGAATACTTGATTGGCATTCCATTTCTTACCGATTGAAGTTGAAGTTGCGATTGCGTTGGAATCCTCCACTGCTGGACGATTGATGATCCTCGCGGTCATCGAAATGACGTGGAGCTCCTCCTTGGTAGCGATTGCCATTTCCGTTCCCATGGCCGGGATCGCCACCGCGATCACCCCTACCACCACGGCTATTGAAGCCACCTCGAGTGGTGCGGTTGTAGTTGATGGACGTGGTGCTTTGGGTGGGGCTGCTGTTGGACATTTGATGGTTGCTGCTGCTGCGGGCTTCCCTCCGCCACCACCTTTTTCGTAACCGCCCAGACATTGGGAGCCACCGACTAGGGGAGCTCCGATAGCTCCGCTGGAACTCGGGGTCTGCCGGCGATGGTCGGCTATATTGATACGCAGGGGGGCCGAAAAGTTGTCCAGCTTGATGCGGCCGTCATTCGAGTTCTTATACCCGTTCCTCGTAGAGTAAAAGGGTATACTAGATTCGTTGAAAAGGTCACGTATTGAAATTGGGGCTAGCCATTTGGGATAGTAGCTCCCTCGGCTAAGCCAGATTAGGCGTTGCCTTTTGAGAGCCTACAGGGTTCAAGTGGCCAGTGCCTCTAATCTCTCTTGGTCCTGCCAAGTCCCAAAGGACCCACCGATTCCTCGACTTAAGCTCGCCGCTTAAGCAGATTACGGACTTTAGATCGCGGGAGTGCGACTGCCTGGAAAAGGCACGCTGGTCGGGATGGTGCTAGATCAAGCTTTTCTGTCTTCGGGATCAGCAATTCATAAGAAAGACATTGTACGAGGTCCCAGCAACGGACGAGTACTTAATAATGTTAAGCAAGATCCTGTAAGTCTGGTGCGATTACGCACCAACGCCTAAGGCCATGTGATCCTGATCCAGGACCTCGAACGTGGGAACAGCTCTCTGCTCGAACGGACTCGATTGTAGAAGGGCGGAGATGCAAATGCAATTCATTTTGATATACGATATACACTTGAAAAGAGCAATTATATTTCGATTCGTATTACGGATGCGTAACTTGATCAATAAAATGCTTGACATGATATCAACAGTCGCCAGGGGTTGCTGGCTTCGGCAGGGGTTCTAATTGGACTAGTCAACCCCTGGATGATGCTGCCCTGTAGGGGGTGTTTAATTGGAACTCAGGTGTGCTGCATGGGAATTCGCTTGCGTGTGCTGCTATTCCGATCATTAGCTGGACTTCCAAGGGGGAGGATGCTCTACTAAACCAGATGACGATGACATATCAATTTTTGGCATTCCCTTGACCGTTCAACGAGTTTGGAGTAATTATAATTGTGGGAACTCATGAGTATGCAGATGAGGAGGCTGCATCTGTCGGATCTTCCCACGTTCTAAATAATTTTTATATTTATTAAGTTCCAAGCCAAACGAATTTAGTCATTGCACTTACTACAACGAACAATAATTCGTAATAGTTAATGTATATAGTTTTGGAAACTGTAGGCTACTGCAAGCCAAGTGTTTAAACTTTGTATTGCTAAAATATTCAATACAGCTTATGAATTTATCGGGTTCTTAGATACAACCTGTCTTGATTGTGGCAATAAAGCAATTTGTCATTCATCAAGTCGTAGTTACGGAATATACGACTTTAGGAAGTTTGAGTGTGCAGTAATTTCCCCTTTCCTTTCATTGAGACCAACTATCAGCTCCCTTGCTTAATGAACTCGGGACGCCGGCGAGTCGCTAATCCGGGGGATTAACGCTAAATCCACCACAAGAATTGAAACAGCAGTCAGCGGCAGGTCCGAATATAGCAGTCTATATATCGCGTCCCTATGCCAGGTAACCACCCACTGCCTACCCAACGGCCATTCAAGGTCGCCGATGAATAAAAGTGAATAAAAAAATTCCCAGAATTTTTGCGACTTTTTTTTAACAAAGTTCTTTGAGGACGAAAAGCGAAAGGATTTTTATGGGGCTTTGGTTTAGGTAGCGATTATTCGTCTTAATGACGAGTTAGCACCTTTTTGTCTTCGAAGAATGCAGGTAGCTACTGTTCGGGTTGGCTTCGATTTTTATGCCACTTTCGCTGCGTTTTTATGAATTGCTCGACGGCTTGGAAGAAAGGGTTAAGACGCCACACAGCTAATGGCAATGCGAGGTTCGAGCGAATTGAAAGGGTTAAATAGCTGGGAAATTCACTTCATTTGCATGCTGGAGGTGGAAATTTCCCGCTCTTCGCTTTTATGGCCCAAAAGTTGCCGCCGCCGGTCCGAATTCATTGAGCATTGAGCAAACTCTTTGAGGGAAGACCGAGACCGACCCTATTTCCCTTGTTATTTCCCCAGGTATTTTACCTCTGACCCTGCGCATTGGTCATTATGAATCGCGCCAGACTTTTGATGGGAAAGACCCGAAATGTCATTAGATGAGTGTTTTGTTTCAGTTTTATTGCTTGTCGCTATCTGGTGCAGCAGAAATATTGCAGTTCAGAACACATGTTTTCACAAATACGTAGGAACATTCTTGTAAAATATACTTGAATGTGATCATACTGAAGGTTTAGTTTGCTTTACCTCGGAATTGGGCTTCATTTTCATGAAGTCCCCAACACACCCGCATTCAAACCTCTGAAGTCTAGACCACAATACTAATCTCTAAAGAGTTACAAATCCACGAATCGCACTTATGTAAAATCAGACATTCTATAACATTTCAGAAATTGGAAAGAAAAAGCAAATCTACATATTTGGCGGGCTTAAGTCTTTCCCAAACTGTAACCAAATCCATTTGAGACAACCATCAATTATCCGATTTGGCGCCAAGAAGACAAAGAATCAGTAGTCTTTTGGCGCTCATAATATGCAAATGCACCCAGAAACTGCGGAAACGAAAACCTTTGTGGACAACTTCCGCCGGAGCGAGACAGCAAAGTTCATAAAAGCAAAAAGCCTGTCAAACCCAAACTGAAAAGTGCAAACAGACAGGGGAGTGAAGGAGATAACTTCGAATATCCTTTCTCGGGGACGAGATCCACAGGAAGCGACTCGAAAATCACGTCAAACTGAAGTGCAAATGGAACGCCAAGAGGCCTAAAGGGCAGGAAGTGGACTATTAGACCCTAAAGAGGACAAACAGCCTAGGAAAAGCGCAATAATTACACGGCGGGATCAGGCGGACAAATTGAATCAGGGGAACGGGGACACAGATAAGCAATCTGATCTTGAGAAATCAGGCGAACAATCCCAAACATGAAATTAAAGTGCTCGAATATCTTTGGAAAAATTGCGCAAGTCGGGAGGACATGCCGGCAGAAAGTTGAGCAACTTTTGTCGGGATTTGACAGCCAGATTCGGGTCCTTGGAGTGCCTTGGGGAGGTTCCCAGACCTGCACGTGCAAAATCAAATCTTCAAGATAGGTTTCATATTCGTGGCTGCCACGGAAACGCGGCCAGAACAATGGGACACACCTCCACGATTTGGGCCACAACTACAACTCGATATCCGATGCGATATTCCGAGTCTTCTCCGCCAAGTTATCCGATTTCAGGCTGTTGAATGCCCCCGAGATTATTTATGCAACAGGAGAGCCAGAGGAAACAAGTGATGAAGTCGCTGCTTCCATTTCCAATTCAGTTTTGATTGTTATGTCCTGCACAAAGAGAAATTTATACACATGTTTGTTAGGGATTAGCAATTTATTTAGCTACAATATTTAATTGCTGATACAAAAAAGTAAAACGATTTTTGATCACATTTTTTAACTATATTTCGATTGTGCCTTTCATTATTTTATTGCATTTTAAACGAGTTTTCTGTACATTTTTCTTTGTGCATTAGTTGGACCTTGCATAAGTGGCAGTACCTTAGTATTGAGTCTGATTTTGAGGACCTTTTGTGGTACTCGCAAAGAGGAGCCTCTTTGTTTCTCTCGCTCAACATTTGCCAGCCAACATAACTTAAGGACTTTTTGTTTGCCTTTTTTACAATTGAATACCAGCTCGCTGCTCTTAAGTAGGATGTCCTGTTTGCCGCTGGTCCTTTGTTTTTCAAAGGATATAAAGGGCCAGAAACCAGGCCACGTCTCGTTTGCATCTTTAAGCCCGAAGATTATGTCATGCGCAGATTATTGCAGATACGAGTAGTCTAATATCTGCGTTACATTTCTCACGCCCAAGGAGACTGTTGCCAAAAGTTTCCGATTTCATTCTCTGATATGCCGAGAAATTTTACACATTTCCTGCAAAAATCTGCGAGTAAAATGTGTTTATGTTTTCACTTTCTCGTCAGGAGATACATAATCTATGGACTCTTACCGAATTTGTCCCGCTTTTCCGGCTAAAAGTGTTCACAGATCCTTGCAGATAGTTGCATTAGGAGCGGTAGATCTCTTTGATTTTATTAGACAGCCCTAAGGTGGCTCGCTTTCAAAATTATCTGAGTAAACAGGAAATGCAAACTATGAAACAAACTCCCTTGCACTTTTAAAGAACTTCATTCCTTAGTAGGTAAAATATCTGCACTCATTGGCTCTTCGTGTTAATGTATCATTTAAAGTAATACTATATGGAGGGAATTCAAATGTTTTTCAAGACTATCAAATTTGAGTACAAGTAGTTGCAAAGCTGCAGATATGATGAGAATTAAGAAATAGTCTCAATTCCTATCAATTCCTATCCCTTCCTTCCACCATCCTTCCCTTCCTATGCAATTAAGCGAGTTCGTTGCTCTGGAGGGATCATTAACCTTCAACCTTTCAACTTGCACTAGGCCCCATAGTCATAATAGAATTACAAACATCATCGTCTTTTTTTGTTTCGTGGGAAGAGAGATGTAAGCTCCCACTCAAGGATCCACGGCTGATTGAAATTGAATACAGAACGCTGGCAATTCGGGGTCTATTAATACGCACAATGCACCTGATGGCACCTGATGCCCTAAGATTTTAGAACGAAACATAACAATCAATCCACCATTGATGCGGGAATTTTTAAATTCTATATTTTTCACAAAAAATATGGGTATTGAATAAATAGCGAATCTTGAGCAACTAACTTCCACGAACTGAACAGAAAAAGGGTTAGCCAAAACGAGTGGAAAAATGCTAAAGAAAGGATTTCAATTTCCTTGGCCTTTTTAGGAGTTCGAACAAGTGGGCGATCAATCTAGCATGCGCAATATGCTCTTTGTTTCAGTCATGAAATTATTATCTATCCAGGAGCAGGGGAATCCAAGGAAACCCTCATCAAATCGCTAACTGGAGGTAGCTGAAAAGGGGCAATTCTGGGCACGGCTTATCGATTGGATAGAATCTTCGGAAGGTGGAGTTGGAGCTGGAGAAATTTGGTCCACAATGGACTACCAGAGAAGCGGGTGAGTTGTCAGCGAAGGGAGATTTCCATGGAAGATAGATGGCCAGAGATTCTTTCTCCATGAATAAATGTGAAAGTTTCATAATAATACCCTGTAAAAAAAAACTAATGCGGTGCTTTGAAATAGAGTGTAGAAATAAAGTGGAATAAAATCAAGCTACGGAATTAGGTACCATCTAGTCGACAAACTACACTTTTCAATACATTTCTTGAGCGATGTAGGATAATTTTTTTGTGATTTGTCTACCAATTAATGCACGATCATGACTGGGCTACTGACTGACGGCATTTTGATTTCGCCTGCCAGCGAGTATCGAATGTCAGCGACGTGGGAAGCACGCACAGGGTTCCAGGATCGGAGCTCGAATAAAGGAGCCCAGTCCGTCAAGATGAAAGATATGCGAGATCAACATGTAATCTTTGGCATAAATACGAGAAATGCTTAAGGAAAACTGACAACAACGGCGAGACAAAGAGCGCATGTTGCATGCCCGATCGAATGTCCTTTGATATCAAACGTTAAAGGAGCACCGAGCGGTACTTGAATTTCATTATGCGAAAAGGTAGAGGCCGTTCCATCCTTTGTGCCTCGTTGACGAGACCTGTTGTCGTCTGGGTCTACATTTTTCATTTTTAGTCTGAGTCAGTGCACTCAAAAAACAAAGTTGTTATAAACAAACTACTACATCTTTCCACCCTTTTCCAAAAGTTGGCCATTTAAGCTTGGCTATTTCAGTGGTTGAAAATCTACGTTCTGTGTTTTTTCTTCCACATTTAATTTCCCTTTTGAAATATTAGTGTTAATTTGCAGCCAGATTGATGCCAAAATGAAGTGCAAATTTGAGGCCGCCTTTCCTGAGTGTGGCCAAAAAGCAACCCTAGCAGTTCGGGGGAATTTCGAGGTCGATGCTGCCGGTGCGGCTGCCTCGATCCTTTTTTACCCGGAACGCACACTTCAACCCTCCGGAACCCGCACCCGTGCCGTTAGTCCTGTACTCCTGCCCCGAATGTCCTGCCTGTCAACTCCTTTTGTCATCGCCATCATTTGCGGCCGCTTGACACTTGCAGATTAGTAAAGTGTTGAGTGCGGAGGAATAATTTTCCTGCTAATTGCCGGTGGACAATTAGTTGTGCTCCAAATCGATTGCAGTCTGCAGGACTCACAGGATTCACAGGACAAGACAGTGCAATGATTTGCATTCTTCATTGTCTGAACATCTGACCGTCCCTCTCGATTTTTTTTTGTTGAATTAACTTTTCAGCTTGATTCATGACTTTTGGTAATTTTAATCTTCCTTTCCGGTGTTGCACTTTTTTGTGGGCGTTTTGCTTGGCCTGGTTCTGTTTAAATACTTTTTTTTATTTAAAATATCTTTAAGTGGTTGGGAATTTATGCGCAAGGCAAAGGCAAATTACCTTTACAACGAATAAATACTCGTAAGAGATTAATATACCTAAGCCAAAACATTTAAGTAACTGTCGGCATATCTGGTAAAGTAAGTACGAGTACATTAATTGGTTTAAAACAATCCAGCGAAGTATAACACAAATGTAAATTGAAATTTAACAAAATCTTCCCCAATATTATGAATATTCACAAAAAACAATTTCTAGCATGCTTTTAGGCATGCTTGATATCACTCCTTTTTACACAAAACGGCTGCGTAGATCAATGTATAAAAACATTTGAGATGTAAAAGTCATACAAGAAAGATAAGTATGTAGTATTTATGTTTCTGAAGCAATTCTCCAAAAAACTGCATTTAAATTTAGAAATGCATTTTTTCAAATTTTTTTTTAATTTTTTGCATGCTATAATGTTGTAGAAATTCAAAAAAATTAAGAAATGTCCCAAGGCTGAAGTTCTATACTCCATAACTCAACTTATCTTAATTGGATTTTGAAGTGGCATACCTCTAAATGTTTCTGGAGCAATTCTCTTAAATCTGCATTAAAATTTAGAAATTAATTTTTTATAAATTTTTTTGTAATTTTTCTGATGTGATGATGATGTAAAACTTCAAAAATGTCCCAAGACTGAGGTTCTAAAGTCGATAACTCAACTTATCTTAATCGGATTTTGAAGTGGCATACCTCTAAATATTTCTGGAGCGATTCTCTAAAAATCTGCATTCAAATTTGAAAATTTATTTTTTCTAAATTTTTTTGTAATTTTTCTGATGTTATGATGTTGTAAAAATTCAAGAATGACCCAAGACTGAAGTTCTAAAGTCCATAACTCAACTAATCTTAATCGGAATTTGAAGTGGCATACCTCTAAATGTTTCTGGAGCAATTCTCTAAGAAACTGCATTCAAATTTAAAATTTTATTTTTTTATGAAATTTTTTGTAATTTTTCTGATGTTGTAGAAATTCAAGAATGACCCAAGACTGAAGTTCTAAAGTCCATAACTCAACCAATCTTAATCGGAATTTGCAGTGGCATACCTCTAAATGTTTCTGGAGCAATTCTCTAAGAAACTGCATTCAAATTTAAAATTTTATTTTTTTATGAAATTTTTTGTAGTTTTTCTGATGTTATGATGTTGTAGAAATTCAAGAATGACCCAAGACTGAAGTTCTAAAGTCCATAACTCAACCAATCTTAATCGGAATTTGAAGTGGCATACCTCTAAATGTTTCTGGAGCAATTCTCTAAAAAACTGCATTCAAATTTAAAATTTTATTTTTTTTGAAATTTTTTGTAATTTTTCTGATGTAGAAATTCAAGAATGACCCAAGACTGAAGTTCTAAAGTCCATAACTCAACTAATCTTAATCGGAATTTGAAGTGGCATACCTCTAAATGTTTCTGGAGCAATTCTCTAAAAAACTGCATTCAAATTTAAAATTTTATTTTTTTTGAAATTTTTTGTAATTTTTCTGATGTTATGATGTTGTAGAAATTCAAGAATGACCCAAGACTGAAGTTCTAAAGTCCATAACTCAACCAATCTTAATCGGAATTTGAAGTGGCATATCTCTAAATGTTTCTGGAGCAATTCTCTAAAAAACTGCATTCAAATTTAGAATTTAATTTTTTTTGAAATTTTTTGTAATTTTTCTGATGTTATGATGTTGTAGAAATTCAAGAATGACCCAAGACTGAAGTTCTAAAGTCCATAACTCAACCAATCTTAATCGGAATTTGAAGTGGCATACCTCTAAATGTTTCTGGAGCAATTCTCTAAAAAACTGCATTCAAATTTAAAATTTTATTTTTTTTGAAATTTTTTGTAATTTTTCTGATGTTATGATGTTGTAGAAATTCAAGAATGACCCAAGACTGAAGTTCTAAAGTCCATAACTCAACCAATCTTAATCGGAATTTGAAGTGGCATACCTCTAAATGTTTCTGGAGCAATTCTCTAAGAAACTGCATTCAAATTTAGAATTTAATTTTTTTTGAAATTTTTTGTAATTTTTCTGATGTTATGATGTTGTAGAAATTCAAGAATGACCCAAGACTGAAGTTCTAAAGTCCATAACTCAACCAATCTTAATCGGAATTTGAAGTGGCATACCTCTAAATGTTTCTGGAGCAATTCTCTAAAAAACTGCATTCAAATTTAAAATTTTATTTTTTTATGAAATTTTTTGTAATTTTTCTGATGTTATGATGTTGTAGAAATTCAAGAATGACCCAAGACTGAAGTTCTAAAGTCCATAACTCAACCAATCTTAATCGGAATTTGAAGTGGCATACCTCTAAATGTTTCTGGAGCAATTCTCTAAAAAACTGCATTCAAATTTAGAATTTAATTTTTTTTGAAATTTTTTGTAATTTTTCTGATGTTATGATGTTGTAGAAATTCAAGAATGACCCAAGACTGAAGTTCTAAAGTCCATAACTCAACTAATCTTAATCGGAATTTGAAGTGGCATACCTCTAAATGTTTCTGGAGCAAATCTCTAAAAAACTGCATTCAAATTTAAAATTTTATTTTTTTTGAAATTTTTTGTAATTTTTCTGATGTTATGATGTTGTAGAAATTCAAGAATGACCCAAGACTGAAGTTCTAAAGTCCATAACTCAACCAATCTTAATCGGAATTTGAAGTGGCATACCTCTAAATGTTTCTGGAGCAATTCTCTAAAAAACTGCATTCAAATTTAAAATTTTATTTTTTTTGAAATTTTTTGTAATTTTTCTGATGTTATGATGTTGTAGAAATTCAAGAATGACCCAAGACTGAAGTTCTAAAGTCCATAACTCAACCAATCTTAATCGGAATTTGAAGTGGCATACCTCTAAATGTTTCTGGAGCAATTCTCTAAAAAACTGCATTCAAATTTAAAATTTTATTTTTTTTGAAATTTTTTGTAATTTTTCTGATATTATGATGTTGTAGAAATTCAAGAATGACCCAAGACTGAAGTTCTAAAGTCCATAACTCAACTAATCTTAATCGGAATTTGAAGTGGCATACCTCTAAATGTTTCTGGAGCAATTCTCTAAAAAACTGCATTCAAATTTAAAATTTTATTTTTTTTGAAATTTTTTTTAATTTTTCTGATGTTATGATGTTGTAGAAATTCAAGAATGACCCAAGACTGAAGTTCTAAAGTCCATAACTCAACTAATCTTAATCGGAATTTGAAGTGGCATACCTCTAAATGTTTCTGGAGCAATTCTCTAAAAAACTGCATTCAAATTTAAAATTTTATTTTTTTGAAATTTTTTTTAATTTTTCTGATGTAGAAATTCAAGAATGACCCAAGACTGAAGTTCTAAAGTCCATAACTCAACTAATCTTAATCGGAATTTGAAGTGGCATACCTCTAAATGTTTCTGGAGCAATTCTCTAAAAAACTGCATTCAAATTTAAAATTTTATTTTTTTTGAAATTTTTTGTAATTTTTCTGATGTTATGATGTTGTAGAAATTCAAGAATGACCCAAGACTGAAGTTCTAAAGTCCATAACTCAACCAATCTTAATCGGAATTTGCAGTGGCATACCTCTAAATGTTTCTGGAGCAATTCTCTAAGAAACTGCATTCAAATTTAAAATTTTATTTTTTTTGAAATTTTTTGTAATTTTTCTGATGGTTCACCGTGCTCACCTGCATGGGGGCGACTTCATTAAGTGGTTCCGTGGTTTCTTGGGACCGAAATAATTAACAGGACTCGCTGGCTACGCGAAAAGTGCCGATTCCTGTAAGCCAGATCAATGGGCCAGCAATTTGCCAGCAGCTCAGAGCAAAAGTAAAAGGAAGCTGGTCATCGAAATCGGGGGCTTAATGAAGCCAGTGGACAGCCTTCTCGAAAGCTGTCAGAATGCCCATTGCGGCGCCACGCCCTCCCCGTTAAAAAGCCACTAACCAGGACATGAGGGCGGGGGCGTGGCACCCAGACAGGTTGAAGTCATAACGATCGGCGGACGTGTAGTTTTCAAATTTATTGACGCCCCCTAAAGGCGAGACTACACCAAAAACAATACAACCATAAAAGCATTCCCAAAGTATTGAATTCCTAAAATTTTAATTTAAAGCTTTAAACCGTTTGCAATAATAATGAAGTAATAAGCTAAATATGGGTTATGCTATCTCTAAAGACGGGTTTCTATTCAATCTTCACATTTATTTCATATGCTAAACATATCCGACGCATTTTAAGAGCTAAAATAATGATCACTATTTTCTGTGCACCGTTGGAACCAAAACGTGTTTTCCCCGCATTCATCATACTGCATTTCAGTTAAGTTCTTTCACTCCTGCAAAAGGCGAGGAGAACTGCTTCGGCCCGTAATTGCCGCACTTAAGTGCAACGGTATAACCAGTTCCTGACCCATCTCGAATCTCGAAAGGCAGCTCCTCCTCCCGGGAGATGTCCATCAGGCAGCTGACCGCAGAAAGGGCACGGCCAGGTGCCCATCTATAGCTCCAAACTCATCCCATCCCATCCACATCCACATCCGAGCCCCATCCACAAACTTTTGTCTCTGCCTCTCTGGCATTTCGCATTAAATCTGCAACTGCCCAGCACATTCTCTTTTTCCATACCCTTGATAGGGGTATTGCAATTGTTTTAAAAACGGTGACGAATTCTTATGCAAAACATAAACTACAACATTACAAATGCTGATCATCAGATGTACAACCAATGGCAGGATATTACATATATAATACGAGTATATTTGTAATATAAATAATAGCTTAAGTTAATTTACCTTATGACAAAAGGCTATAATATCTCATATCAATAAAAAGTCTGATCAATTAGCTACATTGACGGAGACCTTATAATTTGAACAATTTCATTTGGTGTACCAGGTTTTTAAGTGTATTCTAAGTCGCGGTGCCGGATGCTCACGTTCCCTTCGTGATTTTATGGTCATGTGCTGTATTTCTTCACGCAGATCGCGTCGTTGATGCAGCCGGGTCAGAATCGCACTCAGGGGGACTCGAACTCCAACTCGAACTGGAGGTGATTGCCGGTTTGCGATAAGACAGCATACCAAAGTCCGAACTGCGATTGTCTTACATATCTAAAAATAGCAGGGACTGAAAATGAATCTGAGACTGAGGCTGAGACTGAGTCTGAAACTGCAACTGCAACCTGGTAGTGGCGCATGCAATCATTAGTGGAAATTTTACCGGCCACTCTCGAGTCCAATATCCAGTCCCCCAGGGGCAATAAAACCAGCCAAATGACGACACGCAGACGCCAAAGAAGCAGCTTCTTTCGAGGACGGAGGCATCCAAGGTGGAAAGAAGGCGACCGCAAGCAAGGTCGTTCAGCGACCTTCACATCCACTTGGTTTCCCGTTGTGGAGTGCCGCATGGGATCTGTTTCTTGGGCCAGATCAGTAAACAACTGCTGGACATTTATGGAAATGCTGCTCTTAATTGGCCAAATGTGGCTCTATAAAGGTCCTAAACTGCCGCCTTCACTTTGTCACAGGCTCTTTGTCCCCGATCTCGGAGCTTCAGAGATTCCAGTGCCATTCTGTCTTTCAGCTTCCGCGTTTCACTCGGAAGAGTGATAGCCCAGCAGGTTTGGGCTGTCAGGACATTATCATTATCCCAGCACAGAAGAGCTCTTGTGACTGTTTATCTTCTTAATCCGTGAACTGGGAAAAATGTGTACCTATAATATAAAACTGAAGCAAAAATGATTCGAAATCAAACTATTGTATTTGTCTTTGGCTAAATCTGTACTTTACAAATTTTAATGTCCTGTCGATAAGGTTAAGGTTCAGTGAAAGGAGCTAGAGATATATACAATTTAGAGAATTTTTAAAAGGCATTCTTATGCCTCAAGAATAGAGCGAAATAAAGAACACACTCAGCATTTCTCTCAGTGTAGTCATAAGAGCAAACTACCCTGTGAGCATCGAATGCTTGGCGTCAGCTGTCCTGCTGCTGCTTTGTCACTTGTTCATATCAATTAAATTTAAATGATATTATGCAGAAAAACGACTCCCTCCGTCGAGCTGCACGCTGCATGTTTTTAATCAATTTTAAGTGGCTATTTACATTGCAGTTGCCCCCAGGACAACCTGTTTCCCAATCACATCCGTTCCGATCCTCGCCCGCTGCGAGATGAACGAGTAATGCACAAGTGCGATTTAGTCTCAATGGAATTTAGTTTATTTCACTACACAAGTCACTTAATGCTCTAATTAGGATAGTTTTCGCTCTTTCTTAATGCTGGTAGGTGCTCGGATTTTATGGCAAGTTGCTAGTTCTGCGGAATTTCGGGTGTGCTGGTCGGCTGAATAAATTAGGCTCGGATTTGCGATTACAATTACAATACCAACAACTACAATAAATTAATTAAAACATTAACTAAACATTAAACAAAATTCGTTTACTGACTAAACACACACACTGATCTCGTGGGAACTGAACTAGTGGCTAAGTTCTAGGGTACATCTATCTAGTTTTATCTATTTAGGTTTAGGTTGTCTAAGCTAACTACAATACGACTTGGATCACATGTGAATGCCTTTGCAGCTGTCTCTTCAGTGGGAAAGTGCGGGGTTTTTGTATTTTGACACTCGGGAAATCAGCGACATGCGTTTGGAAAGTCGCCATATATCTGCGTTTTTCTTTTATAACTAAAATTAGGGTTTACAACTTAAAAAATGTAAAACTTAATCAGCCCGATAGGTTTCTTAGCAAATAATTGTTCGATAGGGTTCGCTTAACTTAAAGAAGTTTGAATATTTCTAGTAATTCCAATATGTTTAATAAAAAGTAAGTCCCCAGGCGGGTTTGTCTTTATTAATGTTTTCCTAAGCATCCCTGTAATCGTACTTTCCAAAGATTTCCCTGTATACTGGCGACTTTTCCCCTGCATTTCGAGTGCTTTCCCGAGTGGAGCCTGACCATTTGGCCCCTACTTGAGCTTCAGAAACGTGAGCAACGCCTTCTGTATCAGACTGCGATTGATGGTGGAGTCGGCGGTGTAACGCACTCCCCACAGGTTCCCATCGTTGTGGTCCACCACTCCGTACTCGCCGACGATGAAGCCGTCGTCGGTCTTCTCCTCGACCCGGTACTTTCGGTAGTTGCGTCCCTCGACCACGTAGGCGACTTTGTCTTCGTCATCGGAGGCCGCATCGGGGCCTCCCTGGCCTCCCTGGCCCTCTGATCCCGAGTCCCCGGCCGCATCGCCATCATCATCATCGCCATCCGAGTAATCGTTGGCATTTGCATTGTAAACCACCGAGCCACGTCCTCTGTTGATGCCACGACTTGGGCTGGCGGTGGTGCTCGATTGGGGCACTGGACTGGCTGGCGTTGTGATTTGCCCCACTGCCCCACCGCCGGCAGCAGCACTCCCTGCAACACCACCACCTGCACCGCCCTGCGGTCCATGGGCTCGTCCGTTTGTCATAACACTAACGGACTCCTCAATTTCGTAATTCTGCTCTGAGGTCGGAGTGTAGAGCTCGGGGCGCTCGGTGGTGAAGTGCTGCATCTGCTGGAGCTGCAGATGCGGCTGCTGCTTGGCGGACGAGGTGGCCGAGCTGGATGAGGAGGAGGACGAGGAGGACGAGGAGCTGGAGCTGTACGAATAGCCACCGCCTGACCCCGAAGAAGATGGCGGTGATGGGTCCAACGTGGACGCGGCTGCTCCATGTTGGTGTGCAAATTTGGAAACACACTTGACTAGATCTGCGGGGCGAGATGCAACAAAAGATGATGTTTGATAAGTTCAAGATTAGTTGGCCGCGGTTCAAACGGTTAAACCCCTGCGTTGTCGCTGTCTATCATAAGTACGAGTACACTGGGCAACTGGTTGCAGTACTTCCCAAGAATTACTCTAGTAATGCTACACGAATGAATAATGAGTAATGATCTAATAGTAATAGAACCCCAATTTATACCGGCTGTCTTTACTCTGCAAACGAGTGGCTACTCCTTAAGTGAAACATAATCATCCATCCAAGCAGGTCGTTATAAATGATATACGATTAAACCTGATGGGCCCAGAAAATTGATCTGTTTAATTTATGCATTGCAACACTCGCCCTGCTGCACAGTGTAATTTGTTTAACCAGATTCAGATCCGCGACTCCGACTTGGACTCACCTCTATTGGGCAATCCTTTGGCATTTTGATTAGAATGTTGATGCGGCGGTGATGAATGCTGACGCTGTTGCTCCCAGCATGGACTTGGCTGTTGCTGTTGCTGTTGCGGTTCGTGTTGCTGCAGATGTTGCTGCTTCTGCTTCTGCTGCGGCTGCGGCTGCGGCTGATGTTGCTGGTGGTAGTGGCTCGGACTTGAGTGCTTCGATAAAATCGGCTCCAATGGATGCGGCTGCGGTGCATTCAATAAATCATAAGGCAATTTATCCAAATTGAAGAGTACTCGGCGAGTTGGTTGGGCCGGCTGTGGCTGGTGGCTGTAGCTGTGATAATGGTGCTGCCAAGTGGTTGGCCTGATGCTCGAGGAAGTGCTGCTTCTAGGGGGCTTCACTGTGGTGACCCTGCTGGCCAGTGGTGCTGCCGTGCCGCTGGATGTGGCTGCCGTGCTGATCGATGGAGCTACTGTCGTGGTGCTTGTGCTCTGGGCCTCGCCGAAAGCGATGCGCGAGACAATCGCAGGTCGTGGTCTGGATCGCAGTGGCACAAAGGTGGTGGCTGCCAGTGGTGGTTTCTCGGTGGTGCTGCTGGAGGAAGGCGAGGACGAGGTGGTGCTACCCAGTGGCGTTGCTGCTGTTGTGGTCAGTGTTTGTGGCCAGTAGGTTTTGGCTGGTTCTCCATACACCTTCGACGGTTGCGAGTACACCTTCGCTGGCTCCGAGTAAAACTTGGAGGGCTGTCCGTAGACTTTCGAGGGCTCCGAGTACACCTTCTCCGGCTGTCCATACATTTTAGCGGGTTCTGAATACACCCTAGCTGGTTCTGAGTAGAACTTACTGGGCACACTGTACATTTTCGATGGTACTGAGTAGAACTTGGCTGGTTCTGACGAGTGGGCATGTTTCAAGCTCTCGCTTACATTTCTCTGGGCCTCTGCCAAAATGCCACTTCTAGACTGCTGCCAGGTTTGCAAATCATCCACGTTTTGGGAGATGGAACTGTAGGATATTGACCTGGACTGGGGCCCTCTTCCCTGCTTGGTGTCATGGTAAATCACCGTCTGAAAGGGTAAACCTGCTCCGGCTGCGGTTCCCACTCCGGTTTCCTCTTCAGTCACCTTGCTTTGGTTTTTTAAAAAGGAATGCGTAGAGGAAGCTGCCAGTAAAGGAGCAGCCAGTACACTTTGTATATCGGAGGCACTGTTCAGGGAATCCACATCGCTGTCCATGGAATCTGCAGCCAATCTGGGCTCTGTTTCCTCGATCGAAAGTTCACTTTTATGAGAGCGGTTCACAAAGTCCGAGCCCGTTGCAGTGATACCAGAAGCACTGCTCCTCGAAGGACCTCTCTTGCTGGAGGAACTCACACTAACGGCCACCACTTTGACCTCGTCGCTAGACTTTCCTTTCACCTTATTAGGGGCATCTTCGAGGAACACTATTTTACTACCTGAGGTCACCAGCTTCACCACCTGCTTGGAGTCAGATGCCTCCTCGGTCTGGAAGTTTCCAGATGTCAGGGAGTTCCTGTAGCGATTCCTGCTCAGATCCAGGCTTCTTCCGGTGGCTGATCTGTGGTGGGGCTGCGGGGACGACGATGCTGACTCTGCCCTGCCTTCGAAGTCCTGTTCGCCGCTGTGGAGGCTTCGTTGCTGGTCATCATGGTCAAGGAACAGCTTGAGGAACTCGTTGCCCGCGATGAGCTCACTCTGCCTGCCAATGGGAAAGGGAGCTGGGCGCGTCCGGCAGCCGGACAACATCTGAAATGGCAGAGATAAAGGAGTGTTAGTTGTGCTCGACATTAGTTACACGTAAGTGCAATCGGTGGTGAGTAATTTTAAGAGAAATCTTATTTCGTATCATATTTCTTCCAACTGCAATGGGGAATGACCACATATTGAGCTTATCTCAGCGATCTATTTATAAATTTGCGTAATTAAAATATCATTTGTATCGATCCACATAAGCTGAGTTATGTCTTCATGTCGCTAGCAAATATGCCAAAGTCATGCAATGGTCGACTGAGATCTGGACAGTAACTCAATGGCATTTGAATAATAATGCGGCTGGTCTATTAAGACATCAGAGGAATGCTGCGGTGCTCCGTTTGAAGTGGCGCATGTTACTGTGGAGTCCCTAGTCAAGTGGCAAATGTGGCATAATTAACCGCGTTGCAAGTGCTCAAGTGGGTGGCGTAAGGTAGCGAAAACACCCATCGATCGCACAAACAGTCCGAGCCGTGGATTATGAACTGTCCTATGGACAAATGGAAGCAGATCGCTCGACTGGAAAATGGAAACACTAGTTAAGCGATGCCGGTCAAAGTGTCACTCAGTGTCATTAAGATATTTATATTCCTACCGATTTGCATGCATTTCACTGACTCATCACGGAACTTATCAACTGGTTTTCGGTTGAGGATGTCATTTTTCCAACTTGAACAGGGGACAAGTTTTCTGGGAATCAGGTCGCCTTTTAATTTTAGCCCTTTCCATGACTAATGCTTACATTTATTCATTAAGTGGGGAAAAAAAGAGTTAGTTTATTAAAAACGCCCAACTTTTTACACCCTTCCCTGCTACTCAACACACCAAAAATGTACATTTAATGGACCATTAAATTGCTTTAGTAGCTTGGTTATCTGCCTCCATATCTTTGGCATAACACTATCCATAACACTTTAGTGCAAATTCATGGCCAGAGAGCGACCATAAATTTTTTTCAGGACACACACCCACCGCTGAAACAAAAGACTTAGGGCACGAACTCGCCCTGCCAAACGACCCGTCGATGAAATCGAGCTAATAAAACATATTTATGGATATTTATCGATCGCCATAAGTATTAGCATTGCTAATTGCAGCGAGGCAGATCATTTACTAGGCAACACTTTTGATCCATTCAGACGAATTTGAAAGGCGCAATTTGAAAACAATAAAAATAGCGAATATTGAATCGAATATTAATGGAAATCGATAGCAGCGGCGAACATAATAGCATAATTATTCAAGCTGCCTATAGGTGTATTCAATTTTTTTTCCGCTAACTTGTGTATTTATTTTCCTGAGCAAGAACAATAACAACATCCGGCAGTGCAGTGGGCGCCTGTCGCCGAGCATTTTCTAGAGCAGATTTGAGTGAACACCTTCGCACATGTGCTAAAGTTACCCACCAACCCAGCAACCAAACAGCCTAACCAACCGACTGACTGACCAACCAGTTACTATAATACTATATCTCCAGATCGGTTAGTCATCCGGCGGGTCGCCTTGCCTTTTATGTCTAAAATTGCAGAAGTAACCGACCGCGGGCGTTGAATGGAAAATGGAAAAGCGACAGTTAGCATTGACACTAAATCAACGGCCCAGGGAGCGAATTATTCGAGTGACAATTACAAAAGGGCCAACTATTTGGTTTCGCCCAAGAAAGACAAAGAAAAAAACGTTCTAAAAATACCAAGCGAACTGGAACAATGCGAATTCCTTTCCATTGTGGGGTTATTTAAAACGCCTGGTCAGTGACGTGCTCCAGTTTAATGAATGAATTGGGTAATGGTTTCGCGTTCGGGCTCGGGTTTGGGTTTGGGTTTTGGCTTGGGTTCCTTCAACCAGCGCAAAAGTGATAAGCAATTATTAATCTTGATTGATTTATCAGGTAGCTAATCCTGTTTCGACATTCTTTTGCACTTCGCCTGCTGAAGTTGACCATTTATCATTTGATTGTGGCGTTTTGGCGACAATTTTCACGGCTGTCAACTTAGCGGAAGTGTCAAAAAAAGTCAACTTTCAGAATATCACGTATCCGCCTTGTGTGCGCGTGAATAGCCGGCAAACAATTAAGCAATAATCACGCCTTAATGAGCACTCTCTTTATTAGGATCATTTGGACCACTCGATTGACTTTCAAGTGCCGCTGATGCTGCCATTCGATACCCAATACCCAATACCCAATACTCGATACTCGATGCTTTAATTAGCCACAATCGTCGTGATTTCAGTTTTTACGCTTGACACTACACAAACGCCACGGGTTGACAGATTGAATTCATGTTTGCGTTATGCAAATTTCGGAAGTAATTTGATTGATATGGGACCATATGCTCGTACATGAGCACTATACTATATAAACAGGATTTTGAGAGGGGCCAGTGACTCAGGCCACGAACTAAGATATCGAATGCGGAAAAAGTCATGTAACCCCCCATTTCTGCCATTTCTGCATATTTCGAGTGGTGTCCGCGGGCAGTTTGTGCTAGAAGTGGGCGGTTTTCCAAGGAGCAGCCACCGTTGCAATTTGCAGCCAAAACAGTCGGTGGCCAAGTGAATGTGTCAGCGGGTCTATTTTCCCCATAAGCCCAGCCTAAACTGGCCAGGCCAAAGTCTAATCTCTGGTAGCAGACATCATACATTCGCCGGTCTTAGCCACCACCCGCTGTCGTCAGCTGGGAAGCACATTGTGGGCACAATATTACAAGCTAATGCCAGCGGAGGTTTATGCACTAAGAAAACACAATAAACCTGAATATAATTGAAGAAAAACCGAATGTGTAATCCATAGTAATCGATATTTGAGTGTTTATATTTTCCATTTCAATCCCTATTTTCTGAGTGTTCCTATCCGTCTATCGATCTGCCAGCCAAGTGCAGCCCACATTAGGGCCGAGCTCAATGCCACAAGTTGGGGCACAAGTTGGAATCGGAATCGGACTC
The DNA here is from genome assembly GCF_003286155.1 of Drosophila erecta. NCBI lineage: Eukaryota > Metazoa > Arthropoda > Insecta > Diptera > Drosophilidae > Drosophila > Drosophila erecta. Next base: position 1,391,594 of record NW_020825194.1, read on the forward strand.
CAGTTCGCATTCGAGTCGATTCAAATTGCAGCTATCAACTTGGGCTGTGGCAACAATAACACACATTTATTAATTACAGTGCAGAGACACAGACCGAAAACACATTTCGTGTGGGAAATTAACCCATGCTAGCCCCAGATCGTTTAGGAGTAACTCAAAGCCATAAACAAAACAGTTTATTTGATGAATACTCGTGTAACCCAAGACTTGGATGTGCCACGGTGGGTTAAAATAATGGCTTATAATCGCCTAGAAAATCCGAGTTTAGAATGTAGTTGCACCACTGGCAGTGCCACCACTGCACCACTGCACCACTCCCTGCCCCTGTCTGAGCATAATTTGCAAATTGCCGTAGTCATCGCCATTGAATGGCCAAAAGACAGAGCCTGGGTTTTAGCCCCAAACAGAGCAGAAGTTGGAGTCACAAAACAGAGGCACTCCAAACGTCAGTTGCAAATAAACACTCGCAAAAAATGGGTAATTAATAAAAGTCGGACAGTTCTCACTTTGAAAATGAAATCGTCAAGATAACATTTCATTTGAAATTTGAACTAAGAAGTATTCCCAAGTAATAAACTTAAAGGTCATTGTATTTTGTAAATCTATCAACTGTAAATGAATATATTGAAAAGTTATAAAAATGAGAAACACTACATCAATCAAAATGTAAAAAAGAATACATTAAACATCATTATCCAAAGTACAGTCGCAAATGGTTAACGGAATTGCACATATGAAATTATATTCTAAAATATTTATATTATTTATTTATTTATATATTTAATTCTATATCACATAAAATATATTTAATTGCCATCTTTTTTCTGAGTACAGTGGTTAACCGACTGCAGTTAAATCGCGTGCAATTATTTAGTTTACTCGGCTTCAGTTTGGCTTACTCCGCTCCACATTACTCACAATCAACTTGGCCTGTCTAATGAGCAGTCAATAAAGTGCTGGCCAGACAGAAAAGCGAGTGTGTGGTAAAAATTAATTCGAAATGCATTTGTAAGCTAACCAGCCAGCGGAATTATGGATGATTTGGGCTAATAAAACCGTAGTCGGCATTTTTCAAAACGCATTGGCCAAGCTAATGGTGCGCCCATGTGAATGCATTTGGCAATTCCATAAAGATGAGGTCTCAATTGGAGTTTACAGTTTTCGATCGATGCCATTTGAATCAGTTTCGTTGGATTGTTAAATCGAAATCGAAGTTGTGGTGATGGAGGACCAAAGTTTCCACGTTGAAGATCAGATAAATTGATTGATTACTTTCGGCTCTGATGAAATGAAAATGAGTTTCTTGTTTGCTTTTTGCTTTTCTTCAATTTATCACAGCTTCTAGCATTTATTTCCAGATATATTTGCTTTAACAGCACCTAAATTATTTAGGAATTACATACCACGAAAGACAATTACTAACCATTTCTGAAAGTGCTTGGAATGGCATGTAAACTCGTTTGTTTGTTAGCCAAGTTGACCAAATCTTAGCCTTGAACTTAAGCGTTTCTTTGTCAAAAAACTGAGCCAGTTCCCTGGAATTCCTCGAGCACCTGGCCATAAATAAGCGAAAAACAAACTTATTGCGACACTTACCAGCAGCAAGAAACCGAATTTAAGGAGCCAGCAAAAGTGTGCCATTCCGCTTGCGATTGAGTCCACCTGTCCACCAGTTGATCAAGCGCTTTAATGCTCCTTTTGTTCTCGGTGCTTAATGGGGATCGTTTTCCTGGGGCTCCTCAGTGAATCATTGGGCCTCTTTTGACCACCAGCTGCTCTGCAATCATTCTGGCCACTGTCTCTCGGGATTTGTTTAATGGCTGCAATTAGGGAAGACAAAAAGTGGTAATTAGCTAGCGAAGTGGTAAACAAGTTACCAAAATGATCTCCCATTAAAAATATTTGGCAAACGTATAACAAATCGCGCGACGAGAACAAATTCATTGCGTTCAATCGATAAGGCATGGGAAAAATCCGAGCCAAATGTCAAGGTGCATTTCACACCAGAAATCGCCGAAGTCGCAAGCACTTGCAGCTAATTCCAAGAGTCTCGGCGGATTCCGCAGTCATCTCAATGCACTTAGCAAAAAAATACGAATAAAAATACATGCATTTTCATTTCTTTTCAATTTTATTGGTAAGTATTAATAGTTGGTGTAGCATACGCCCACCTTATTCGTTTATGTTCACTTACCAAGTTCAAGGACTTCTAAGGGCTTGTGATTTTTTTGTTTTTTTTTTTTTGGTGTAGAAGAATCATTGAACTTGTATTGGCAGCAGTTTGGCCACACAAACCAACAACTGGCAACTTCAAGAAGCGTCCAACAAGTTGCAGAGCCTGGCCACAAAAACACGGAGTCGAGAGCCAAAAGCCAAGCCCAAAACCGAAAATCCATAGCCCAGACAGATGCTCAGTCGTCTGTTGCAATTTCAACATATTTATAATTAATGGCAAGGTATTTTGATAGCTTTTTGTTGCCAGCAATTGGCATGCCATTGAAGTGGGTACGGATACTTGGCCGGAGCTGCTGCAATCGATGGCTTAAATCCACGGTGATGAGTTTGATTTGGCCAGGCATAATTTAATTAACCGTTCTCAGGCATTTCCGCCACTCCGAGACCATGTAATTAAACTCCAGCCAAAGTCAAATTCATAAAAAAATCATATTTCTTTTGGCCAAAAGCTAAGGCTAGACAAATGCCGAAAGAAAGACAGAGACACGGCGAAAACCAGTTCTAATTCTTATCAAGCCTTCTTCACAGGCCATATAATTACTCATGGCCTCTCTAGATATTTTGTAGTTTTTTTCTTTTCTACCAGACAGCATTTAATTACTGAGGAATTCTGCGGGGAAAACAAATATGTTTATGGCGCGCAGGCATCTCATTAAAAACGAAAGTTTCAAAGTTTCGTTCTTAGCCAAGTGAGGGGTCATTAATTAGCCACAGTCAAATGGAAATGCCAGAACCTCCCATTTAAGCCGGCACCCATTATATTTTATTTGATTCTGTTCGGTTCGGTTCTGCTCTATTCGTAGCCTTTTGTCTGACGTCATTTCAATTTCTTTTATTCTCTCTTTTTTCAGCTGCCGTGTTGGCAGATGTTCATCATTAGGTTACTCTGTAAGTTCCTTGGCCTTTCGAGTCTGTTGTAAAGCCCATAGGAAAGTAAAAGTTCTGACGTCCGACGTTTTGTTCACACATTCATTATCCGCAATTCAGCGTCTCTGAATCGCAACTAGTCTGTAACTACTTTAACTATAGCTGCACCCAGTTGTCATAGGAATTGGAATCGGAATATGTTCTAGATCTGGCTTTTGCTGGGAGCAAGTATCTCTGACGACCACTCGGGTTAAGGCCAAAAACAACTGCCGGGGATATAGGAAATCAATGAACTTGGAATACCCTTTGCTAATAAAGTATATTTGTATAACCGCAATTAAGTTTATTCTTGGTAATAATATATTTAGATAAAAACGAGTTTTCGGGCTTTAAAACTAGTCGTTGGTTACTTGGAAGATCATTGAAACCTATTAACTAATGATGGGTTCCATTCATTGTCAGCCTTATGAAGATGATAGGGAAATAGAGTTTAACTTTGCAAATGCTCGAGCAGTTATTAGTGTTATTTAATTGAAACAATCAAACTATTCTATTGTCGCTGGTTGTAAATAAAATGTGTCAAAATAATTATGCATCAATTTATTCTGCGCAATTATCGATCTCCGTTCTTTGGTAGTGCAGCAACCGCAGCTTGGTCTTGAAATCCAAATGGAATAATTGGCCATTGGCCATTGGCCATTGGCGTTACTAAATTTGTGCCACACTCGCACTCTCGGGCAGTTAGTATATAAATTAGAATGCTAATCGATAGTTATGGATACGCCCTGAAAACGAGCGCCCGGGGAACTGGCAGATCGCAGATCGGCGAGGTGAGAATGGTGGACAATGGGCGACTGACAGATTCCGGTTAATAAACTTGATTTAAAACCAGAAGTGAACACTGCGGGCAAAAGGTAATGGCAAATAAATTGCCACTAAGTACACACACAATATAGTCGTACATAGTCGTACAAATGACACAAAACAAACAAGAGGCGAAATAAAATGAAAATGTGTAACAAATGGACAAACGTGGCCCGCACCCGCAATTCACTCCGATTTCGAATCAGATTCAGATTCCGATTCAGATTCAGATTTCGATTCACATCGAGAAACAGATTGAGATTCAGACGGGGACGAGACAAGTGTTGGACCCTGTGACAAATTGTCAAACATTCGCATTCTTATACCAGCTCAGAAAACGTCGCACCACGGTTGCAATTCATTAGCAATCGAAGTAGAGTTGATTCGAGTTCAGTTCGGTTGACTTGAGTTGATTTCCGCTGAGTTGAGGGACGGACAGGCTCAAAGCCAAGGAGGCAAAAGAAGGGAGAGGCCACACGTCGTATGCGTTATTTAGCCAGCAGTCAAAAGCAGCATTAATTGTATTTTAGAATTTGTTCTTCGAAGTATTAAAGTCTGACTTGTAATGTCTCTTCCAGCAGCGTGAGAAGCATGTGATACTTTAAGAAAGTTCATGCAAAGTTAGAAGAACATTCAAAGAAGCTCTTTAATTACACAAAACAGGTTCTCGATTGCACAAGTGAAACAACCCTCTTCAAGGGTATAAAAAGCAATCACAAAGTCAATGCAAAAGCCAAAACTCTGCCAAAGTCACAAAAGACATTCGAGCGAGCTCTAATTGGAGCGTTTTCTGTTTGTGTGTACGTTTCCATGGAATTTCTAAGAGTTTATTGCACTCCACACTCCGCACTCCTTTGGCCATTTGTCATCGCATTGTTGTGACCAAAACTGAAAATGTGGCTAAAACAGTGCAATCCCAACCTGTTTGTTTATCTGTCGCAGGTCGCGCGACTTTGGGGCGTTTTGTCAGCGTTTTTGCCGCCGCTGGTTTCGTTTTACTCAGCCGCAGCATATAATTTGTTAATTTAACTTTTTGCAGCCTTTAATTGTTTTGGCCAAAGCTCAGCGACTACAGCTACTGCAGGCAGTTTGCGGTGCAATTACGCTCTTAATAATAATTTGGCTGAAAAAATGTTGAACGGTTTGGCAACGCTTCCACTTTTGCAATCTGGCTCAGAATGTGGGGGCCATTAGATTAAAGACATTATCGATATGACTATCTGATTGATTAAGGGTCGAGCTCAGTCTACGAAAACTTGGCGTAATGACAGGAGTGTTTATTTAATGGTTATTGCAAATACACCGCTGGGTTATTGCAAATAAAACATAAATATTTGATGGAGTCATTAGTCAATAATGGTCTCCAGAAGTTTGTTTTTCTTGGAATGTTCGAATGCTAAAGATCCGGCTTTAATTATGCATAAGAAGTACAACGGTAATAAAAGTGGAAATGATACTCCTATATTATATCCTATCCTATTTTATATGGCCGTAACATTTTAAGCTACTGATTTATTATCAAAATCAACTTTCCAACTTGAAAAGCAGCGCTCTTGAATAACATTTATTTATGTATAGTCGTAGATTTTGTATTAAATCAAACAGGACTAGGCGCATTTGCTTGAGTTATTAACCCACACAAGTCGTTTTCAAATGTGTTCTAATTCGAAGCAATTGCTTGAAATATGGTTAGTATTCTATTAATTGAATACAAATTATATCATAATCTCGATCGTATTGTTTCAGCACTGGGTCCATTGAAAATAAGATCATAAATTATTCCACTAAATTGCTGCTTTAAATTTTCCTTCAAACAATCCATTGCACACAATTACTGCCCTTGGATGGATATTCAAGCTTTTCCTTGGCATTCAGCTGGCAGCGTACTTTCAATCTGACAAATCTGAAATTAATTCACTCCACGGCGATTTATTTTTGGTTTTTTCCCTCGGACTTTGTATCTGAATGCCAGCTGGGACAGTGGGTCACTAAATCAACGCCCAATTACAAGCGAACCGTTAATTATTTCGGTAAGTTCGAAATAAGCAGGGCGTCTAAAAATAATAAGGTACGCATATGGGTACCATTAAAGTCTCGTTTGTCGATCGCTCGAATGGGAGATATGAATCTGCCTGCGAAATTAATTAATGCCTTAATCCACGCCCGTCCATCACAAATCGGGAATTCGAGTCGGACAAAAGAAACAAATACTCTTTCATTCGGGCCCTGCGTCGTTTTTTTCTGATTTCAAAACCCAAACACTAATGCACTTGCATGCCAATTGACTGACTCACACCGATAGACTTTCATCCGTGACCTTGAGGCGACTGGCCGACATATCTCCCAACCGGCAAAGCCCACCGCCCACCGCCCTCCGCCCTCCGCCTTTCCGCCAGATTTCCACGGCCTGAAGACAAATCCACTTTGTGGCCAAAACCGAAAACAAAAACAATACCAAAGCCGCTCGTTGAGCAAGGCAGCCGACCGAGCACAAAAAAAAACTATACCAAAAATGCAGAAAAAACTGTAACAAAAATTAAAACTCAGCAGCAAAAAATTTGAGTAACAGGCCGACTGCAAAACAAATGAAAACTAACCCAAAAAAAATTCGCAAGAAGGGGGAGGAAAATCGTAAAAACATAAAAAACGCGTTTGCGCATAAAACTCTTTGGATTTGGCCAATTTTAGCCATTTGGCTATAAAGCGATCTATATATACACTTTGCGATATTATTCCTGCACAGACAGAATTTTCGAGCACTTTTAAAAATGAGATGTTAATCGAGATATCAATTGCTTACATTTGAATTCGTCATTTAACAAACAAAATTCGGACAGCAAAAATTATTTTCATAAAATTGAAAAAGGTTATTCTTAGCAGTTCGCTTTTAATACAAATTTGAAATGGTTAGTGTATAAATATTATTTTTCGCTGCTTCAAAAGTCACGTTTTCGGTGGTGCTACAATTTCAGCACACATCTTTACAAATTCGACATGTTCGTTGGTTTTTTTTTCCGTGTGGCATATTATTAACCGTTACTTTTTACCAACCCGCCGAGCTTACCAATAATGCACCCACCACATTTATAGTTGTTAGTGGCTTTAATCCCTCGTTGTCGTTGTTGTTGGATTTGATTGTTAAGCTTTCTATATTTACGGGTGGTTGTTGCTGTTTTAGGTTTCAGTTTTTGTGTTCGACTGTTCAATGCAATTGTTGCTAAGCCGTTTTCTCAAATTGGAGCAATATTGGCGCGAGCTTTGAACGGATTTCGCAGACTGCGATTTGTTTATGGCTCTTTCAAAAGTTTTTTTACTTGTATTCGAATTTGTATTTGTTCGTTTGGCGGACTTAATATATTTTGTTTTGATTTGGGCTTAATTATATTTAATGGATTAAGGCACACACTTGAAACACACACACTGGCATACGCACACAGGCACACACTCTGAAAACTCTGTATTTAACTGACTTGGTCGAAAGAGGTCTTTGAAATGTATCCTTGATTTTTGGAACGGTCCTTAAATAGGTTTTCAGCTGTGTTGCTCGTGTTTCTGTTTCGACTGGAAAAGGCTCCTTTTCGTGGCTTGAGAAATAGGAGGGGAAGGGTGGGCCACTGCAGAGTGCACTGCCTAACTGAAAAAGATACTTTCACGACCAGAAACACGTAGTGATTTTATTCAGGAAAACCTCGGAAAGTCTCTCGAGCGCCGCGCATGCGTCCGTTTGGCTACAGCGTCCACAATTAACTGAATTCCCACAGCGATCAGAAACTGATAAGTCGCCCAAGAAGCCAGGCTGAAAAGCTCCGAGAGCGGTCGCGTACGACTTGGCTCAAACACCAGGTTTTAGCCACATTCACAACAGAACTCAGCCAAGTGCCAAGGCAAAAACACGAAAGGCAAAGCAAAAGGCGCAACTACAAACATAAATCCGCCAGCAAACAAATCGCGCCCGAAAGTCTGACTCTCTCGATCAGCTTGTGCTGGCCAAGATTCGCACATTTGATGGCTTGAAGTCGAGTCGCGTGGACACTTGACCAAAACAGATTGCGGGGACTTTCTTATATCTATTCTTTACAGAATAAAATATGCAAATATTCTAAAACACATTAAAACTTTTAAAAGCATTTAGAGTATTTTAAAAATGAAAGCCTAACGATTTAAATTATTTCAAGATAACCAAAGCTTGCAATTTTACATAAAATGTAAAATGTAAAATTTGGCTATGTCGAACTTAGTAAGTACAAGAACCAATGCAAAACAGACGTGCTCTCTAATATTTAATATAGTAATAGATGTTAAGTTTTTAACTGAATCAAACAAATGACTTAACTTTATGTTTATTATGGAATTGTCGGGAATATAGCCATTGGGAATCAATGAAATAGTCAGCATGTAGAAATTAGACTAGATTTTAATGGAAATTGATAACACAAATAAGTGGTATAACAAAAAGTTAAAAGTTACCAAGTCCCCCATCTATTTTGGATAGTTGAACTCGATTAGACGGTTGTGTTACTAAATATGAAATGTTTATTTAATATCCCATATTAATTTACAATAATATTTACATTTTAAGCGGTACAAAATGCGATACTTTCAATTAAACCACAACATATTTGCTAACAATCGGGAATCGCGGGTGGCTAGCTACGCAGATTGATTTGATTAGACTACAGATACAAAGCTGGTTATGCAGAGGCTTATCACAAAAGAAAATTGAATATTATGTACAGGCGGGTTTGGGTTTTAAATCTCTAACGGATTACAATTTGATCGTTGGATCTGACGGCTATATCCGCTAATCAATTAAAACATCCAGTTGTCGAATTTCCCGCGACGAGTTTGCTTGCTGTTGTGGAAAAGAGATTTTATCAAAAGGGTTAGTTTATTATCCGGGCTTAGATATGTGGATTCTCTACTTCGCTAACTATCTATATCAGTCATTTCGAAAAAATAATAGCAGAATCACATCGAAATAAGAAAATGAAAAACATTCAGAAAACATTGAAGTATTTATTTGCATTATTTATTGGTATTGCTTAAGTTTTAGGCATCATCATCGACTCCATCGAACTTTGTATGTTTCTCGCTCGTTAAGTATATAGTTTATAGTACAGTTTACTCATAACTTTAATACATCTTTAAAAAATAATCATAAATCGAATAAACAAAACAAATCGCAATCGAAAGCAGCTAAAAGAAATCACACCCTTTTGCTCTTCGGAATGTACGAGTGTATAAAAAATACTTATCGAAATTATCAGATATACAGGGGAATACAAAGTATTGTGGCGAAAAACGAAACGGTTTTGGCATGCAAAAACGATTGATCGCTAGTGGTTTTGGATAGATCATTCTGGTATATAAGTACAGAACACAGAGTACAGATATTTGGGATTGTCTTGGGTTCGGTCTCTACTCTACTACGTTCTACGTTTTTAGGCCTGGGTATATTGTAGAGTTCAGCACACGCTAAAAATCAAGGATTCAAAAGCTAGCTAAAAGGCGATTTAACTAGGCTCAAACTTGCGTCACGCACTGCGCGTATTTGTCCAGTTCGCTCCTCAAAATCTTGACGCGTTCAGCTTCCGATTTCAGAGCATTTACCAGCTCCTCAATGGTTCGCTGTTGGTTCAGCACCAGCCCCTCCAGCTTATCCACCCGTTGCTCCAGCTGGGTTACCCTTGAGGAACCGGTGTCCTGATGGTTATTCAGCTGATTGGAGGGCTTCTCCTCCTGGGACTGCGAACTGCTGGCATTGGAGCTCTTTACCAGAGGAGAAACACTTCGTTGATTTCGTATAGCTAGACTATTTGGCCTTGTGGCTCTCGTCTCCTCATCGCTGCTGGCGGTCTGTACTTTGGCAGCCGACAAGCTGCGGGACATGATGGCATCGTTGGTGGTGGTGTGGGAGCTGCTGGTGATCACCGAGCTGCTGGTCGTTGAGTTCTCCACAAACATGGAGGAAGTCACCGCTGAAGATTGCACTTTCGTTGTGGTACTGCTGCTATTACTGCTGACAGCTTGCTCGGCTGCAAAGAGTTTGGAGGTCCTTTCGGCCACCGAAGCGCCTCGGGGCTCCACACTGGGCGAGGTCTTTTTCCTGGTGACCTGCGAGGCCTTGAGTTCCTCCATCCAGGGCGCCTTTTTCTTCTCCCACTCACGTGGTTTCGGTTTGGCCAACTGTGGTTCTTCGCCGGTGGAATTGTCATCAGAAGTCTTTCCGCCAGCACCGCCATCTTCACTCAGCTCACTGGCACTTCCGGCTCCCCCGGATCCTGACATTCCACTGCCGTTTACATATACAGAATTGTTATTGCTTTCGCCCAGCACATTGATAGCCGCCGATGGAGGGCGTCTCTTTGGCGCCTTGACCCTTCCTTGCCGCATATCCGTTAGTATGGAAGACCTCTCCACGCGATCGAAGTCAGTATCCTCCACTGCAATGGTGGCAGCTCTCCGCATCACCACATTGCCTGCTGCCCCGGATTCAGACAGTTGATTAGCACCTGAGAGCATCTTGCTGGCCGCAAGACCATCCGCCAAATCATGGGACACGGCAGTGGTGAGCTTTCCCTCCGGATTCTTTTTCTTGCCGCCCAAAAGGTTACCTGCGATAAATTATAAAAGATTAGATCGTAAACTCTGCCACCTCCGCTGCAACTGTACAGTACTCACCAGCCACAGGAACTCCGCCTGTGGGAGTTTTCTTGAGCGGCACACTGGGCTTCTTGCTGAGCACCGGCGGTGGTGGCGATTTGACCTTCTCATCCAGCATGTTCTCCATGGACTTGCTCACTGATGATGATGTTAGCCCAGTGGCTATTGTGGGGGCTGAGGAAGTGGTGGCACTGGAGGTGCTGCTCCTCTGCTGTCCAATGGCCACTGATGCACCCACTCCGGGTGGCTTGGTCAGGTCCAGGTTCTTGTTCTCCAGGGATTTCCTTTGGGCAGCCACATTGCCGGTGGCCAAGCCCGTTTCACTCAGAATATCGTTCAGGGAGTCACGGGATCCAAAGCTCTCCTTGCGACCCGCCGAAGAGGAAGCTGTGGTGGTGCTGCTGGTGGTGCTGTTGCTGCTGCTGCCAGTCTTCTTGATGTACACCTTCGATGTGGTGGAGGAACTGCCTCCGATCTGCTCCTTCTGCTGCTGCGTGGTCACCGAGGTGGTGCTGGAATTGCTAGAGTTCGTTGTGGTCATGTGGCTGGTGGTGCTGGCGGTATTGCTGATCTTCCTCTGATTCTGCGCAATCTGTGTGGCACTCGGTGGCTCGTTGATCGGTGCAACTGGAAAATGGGTAAACAGGGTTGAAGATTAGATACATTGGACACATTAGCACCTACAAAATGACATGCAAACATTCAGCTTTGTTTACCAACAGTAGAAATCGATTAAAATGCTCAGCGGGCAATAGTTTTCGTATTTGCTTTCGAGGATTTAGGTAAATTTATTTCATTTTGATATAATTTTTTTAAATTCTAATAAACATAATTATTTTTGTATCTTTTATCCGATATCCACTGCCATTCAGTATTCAGTATTCGGATGAGGTGGTCCATGACTAACCATCCCGCTTCAGAACAGCTGAGCACAGAAACAACTTGAAACTGGTTTCTGGCAACTTATTGCCAAATGTCAATAAAACTAATGTGGAAACGCTCAGGGAAATACTCGAAAGCCGAACCATAACTCAAGTATGAAGCTGAATCAGAGGCGTAGGAGAGGATCAAAGCGGGCCAAATAGCAAACGACAACTGACGGGCATAAATAAACGCCAATAAATGGCGGTGATGACAAAAGTTAAATCAAACCAAGCCAAACCGAAGCAAAACTGAAAGGCAACCAAAACGATTGAGTAACAACATAAAATGTGTAAAGGTCAGACCCAAAGAAATGGCAATAGCCAACCGGAAAGAGCAATCTAAAGATCAGGCAACGAACTGGAAATGCTCTTCGAAAAATAAACGAACTTTAACCAAAGGAAACTGATAACTACTAGGTGATTTGATGCATATTTGCTTAAATATATAGTAGATTATTTCAGCAGCTTATAAAGAAATGTTAACAGTAAACAGGAATAACCAACTCATGCCAAATAATATGTAGTGTCTGCAGACTTGTTGAATATAATGTTAAAGAAATAATTAGTATTTTTAGTACTCAATCTTTACAATCGAAGTATTTTATTTAACACATAAATAAACATTTTTAACGGTTCCTTGTCGAATTCAAGATTCACTGAAGCAATCATCTCTAATTATAATCTCACTGTTCAGCTGATGTCATATCTACACATCAGATTCTCAATGTTTATTAGCGTTTTTTACAAAATTCAAGCTCAAGTGTGCCCAAATTTAGACACAGCCCATCAATCTTTCGATTCCCACGGACAAACCAATGTACCCAAAATCCAAAGAGGTGTTATGGTAACCGACCAAAGAATTGGCTTTGTCATGCTCGAATTTCTAAATAAAGTTGAGCGAAAAGAAAAGCACTCGGCCCAACGACTTTCACTGCTTTTAATGACAAAAACGGAGCGAAATAAAATTTGCAATAAAAAAAAGCAGCGCGAATTTGATATTTTCTAGCATTGAGTAATTGAGCGTTGGCTGATTGTCATTATGATGACGGCAGCTGTGCGGTTTTTGCTTATTATTTATTTGGGGTTTGTAGCCAAAGGCAGTATATACGCACGCATTAGCGCACGCACACCTTAACACTGGCAAATCGAAAGACTTAAGCAACGAACGCGACTTAATGATGACTTTGAATCCGAGACACGCAGCAAATTATAATCATTAATTTACACCTGACTGACACACAAACCATAATTAGAAAAGCGCGCGCCCAAACAGTTTTTCCCCTTTCTCAAATCGATCCGCAGAAAACTTCTTTGCCATGTGGCAGAAAAACATGACGAATACAATTGCACACCAACTGGCTAAAATAAGCAATGAAGAAAGCCGCAAGAACGGTAACTGTAGCACACGCACCGCAGTGAGCCAGGAAAAATTATTACTTCGTGCCGCGAATGATTTTGCCGCGACGACGAAAATATTTCAATAACGTAAATGGTCAAGAAATCACAGCGTACTGACTTGGCCCGAAAGGTAAACAAAAACGCTGGCAAAGGTACAAAAATGTTGAGAGCGGTGTGATTTTTGTCTGTTGATTTGCCTTGCTCTCGCCTCTCTGGCAACTTTGTTGATAAACTAAAACAAAGGGGCTGGGCCCCCAAAAGGCGGGCATCCCAGATAAACGCGACTAATGAAGATGATCATGATGAACTGCAAAGAGACTTTCAGCTAAGAGAGCGCAGCATAAAAGAGCTGCCAGCCGCTAAGAGACACGTTAAGTCGAAAAAACGTAGCACAAAAACCAGTTACGGCCAACTGTTGTTTATTTTAATGATGTTGCCGCTTGCACGCTCAAGTGTCGAAGGTGGTTGGTTTGGAAAAAAGAAATGAAGACAGAAAAGCAAAAACTGCGACGTTGACAAAAGCAAAAATTAAATGCCAAGCATAAATTGGCTAAGCTCAAAGCCAACAGCTTGGAATTCCGCCGCCGACCGCAAAGTATGCTGCAAAATAATTTGTATTAATTAAGTGTAATATTTCAACTTTTCCCAAACAACAAATCGCAAAGTGTTCGGGCAATGCGGGAAACCTCTTTTTTCGCGCAAACAAAACAAACAAGTTTTTCGCCCAAGTCGAGTCGCCCATGCAAATGACAAAACAAACACTCTTCGGCATTCAGCAAAACAAACATGCACCGCAAATTGAACAGAAAACCGATCGAAAACAAAGCGCTTTGATTTGCTTTGGACTGCTTCCAGCCCCCCTGCCACGCCCATCTCCGCGGTGCAGCCCCCTCTTTTCTACGCCTTTGGCATCTCGAGTGCCACAGAAAGCGAAATAAATAAACCAAGGCAGCGGAAGATGAGAGAAGCAGCCAAAATAATGAATATTATATAGTAGTGAATATGCGATGGACTTTCCAAATCGATCGAATGCAACGCGTATGTTGCACGAAATTTAAAAGAAGTTCTTAAAATGAAATGTTAAAGATGAAATATACAACTGAATATCTTAATCAAATATGAATAATTGTGTATAATCACATAGAGCTACTTATATATTTACATTAAACATCTAAGCTCTATTATCTGCTCTCAAATTGTAACTACAACTTTTAATTGTATGCTTTAATTGGGTATAATATTGCATCTAAATAATATAAATGTATCGCAAATATACAAATGTAAATTTGTTACTTCAAATATCCTCCTATCAACATACCCTCACTGAATCAGTGAAATAGAGTACACAACTAAGCAAAGTATAAATCATAGAAATTATGAGCAGAAAAGGAAGAGGGGCGTTCGAAGCCGCACAATTTTCCATTTCATATAAGAAACGCCTCAAGGAGGCAGCAAACCAAGCCGGCAGAGAAAGGAAAATGAAAAGTGGCCGAAAAAAAGTAAGGAAAAACAAGAAAAGACAAGAGCCCGGAGGAAAATCGAGGAGGAGCGGGGAGCGAGGAGGTGTTCACTCTGCCGCTGCCTACTGGAAAAACTCGTTTACATACAAATCGTGGTGATAAAGCTGGCCATACGCGCGCCCAAGAACTCGAAAGAGCCGCCTCGCTGCGTCCGCCGTGGAGTACGGACTCCATCTATAATTCCGGACCCGGATCCGGCTCCCATTCCCGTTCCGCCCCTGGTTCGGGTACGTGGGCGTGGCAACGGTTGAGCTGCTGTTGCTTGTGCACCGCATTTCGTGTGTTTTGTGTTTACAGTGTTGCAGTTTCATTTATTAAAGACCCAAAAGTCGTAGTAGAATCGTGGTAGAAAGATAAATACGAGTAGAATTAAAAGGGGAGTAGAGAAAGAGAAAAGTGTTGAGGAAAAATTACAGAGAGAAAGACCAACGAGTTGGAGTCATAATATACAATATATGTGAGTGGATACATAAAACAAGAGATAGAGGTACAAGTAGATAGGAGAAAACGTAAACAAAATTTCCCATAACCGAGTCATAAAAACTGGGAAAAACGAACTGGAAGATGTGGTTAACCGAAACATTTTGAATGCTTTAATTGAATGGTGCGTGGTGCTTGAGGTGTGTGTAATGAATATGATGTTTCCGATGTGCCAGCGACTCAATTGGGAAAACTAGCCATAATATTTATCTAAACTTTATTCCATTAGCTGCTGTATCTTGATGTCCATGTAGTAAGAATTTGCGCATGTTAGCAAGACTACATCTATAAGTAAACTTGGGCTAGAGAAGTACAAACCACCACTGCAATACAAAGCCTTCCTATATGTAAATATCTACAAAGAAAGTAGTTTTACGGACTTTAATAATCTCTGTGTCCCAAGAGACACATAATACATACATAAAAAGCATTGCTAATCGTTTACGATTAAAGAAAACTTGTTAAAAACCTTTGAAATCAACCATTAGCCAACCAATTTACGGCGCGCCTATCTAAAGCTTCGTACCCAAATCCTTCGTAAAATATAATGCCATTACGCATCGGTAATAAAGTTTATCTGATTCATATGCGCCCGAGGCAATTAAGTCATCTACAAATTTTGCACAGACGATGAAAACCGACGATCCGAAAGATATGCAGCGAGTGAAGAGGAGGGGAGGGGGGAGGGAGTGGCTGGTGTCTTTTCGTTTAATTAATTCAATTACCAAACAAACAACAAACGTTTATTGACTTTGATCCCCGCTACGTCACGACAACAATTTCGATGTCTAACGACTTGCGCTTTACAGCCAATGCGTTGGGAAATTGCCTCCAATTAAGAGGGGGAAAATGCATTGATGAGAGGTGGAGACTCTTGATGACAACAAACTTGACAGACCGAAATCAAAAATGCGATGTGATTGAGAGAGAAAATCGGTGAACCGGGTGAAAATCCTTGGTGAAAACTCACCTTCCGAGGGTGCCAGCATTTTGACAAAGTTGTCGGGAAAAACGCCCACTTTGCCGCGGATTTCTCCTTTCCACCAGCCTTTATCGGGCAGTTCCGTGCTGATAACTGCGATTATGTCGTCCACCTTCAGCTCCAGTTCATCGTCGTTCTGCGGGGCGTAGGGGAACTCCACCCGGCAGAACTCCCGCTGCGGCTTGGGTGGCAGCATGGGCACTGCCGCTGCTGCTCCACCTGCTTGTCCCGATCCCGAAACTATGGCCGCCGGTTCCGCTGGAGCAGAGGTGGCTGCTGCTGCTACAGTTACCCTGCTCTTCGTCGCCTGCTTTGTTGTGGAGGTGGTGCTGGTGGACGCAGGAGGCACTGCTCCGCCGGATGGTACTGTGGATGTGGCTGCCACATTGGCCACACTGGCCACACTGGCCACATTGGCCGCCTTGGAAGTCAGCGACGATGTGGTCACGGTGGCGCCAATTGTCGGTGGCCGTTTGGAGGCCAAAACGGGAGACGGCTCGATATGTTGCACAAAGTTCGATGGGAAGACGCCGACTTTGCTGCGCAGACGACCGCGCCACCAGCCTTCCTCGACCTAAATGAGAAAACAGAGTGAAGTGGAATTGAGTGAAATGAACAGACTGAAACCAAATGTAGTGCACTGCGCGAAAACACCGAACGTTCTTTCAAGTTATTAATCATGTGCGGTTATTATTTGTATAAAGTAAGCTTAAAACAAATTATAACATCAAGCAATCAAGATCTTTTGAAACACAGCTTTCATAACATTTGCACATCGCAATAAATATGCTGCCTAATAAGTAGGGTGGTTTTTTCGCTCAGTGCAGAACGAATTTCAATTTCTATTGGCCCAATAGGTTAAATGGGGGTAGCAAGCCCCCCCCATCAACCCCTCCGACCCAGCGTGTACGCACCTCCCCTAGGAATTCAATGACATCACCCACGGCCAACGTCAGTTCGTCGTCGTTGACTTGTGTGTAGCTATAGATGACTTTGCAGCGGCGATTCGATGTCGCGGATTTGTCCCTGAATTGGGAGAAGCGAAACAGCATGTGAAATCAGATATTGCGTCATTTGCCAGTGGTCTAAGTGGACGAACCTCAGCTGCACAGCTACTGCTGCCTCCTCGATGTGGTCGCCACTGCCAGTGGTTCCGTTGCCATTGCTGCTCACTCCGGACTCCAGCACCCGCACAAAGTTGTCCGGAAACATTCCCGTGACGCCGGAGGACTTCAGGGTGCCCTGCCACCAGCCGCCGCTCATCTGCTTGATCCGATGGATGATGGCACCTTTCTGGAGATCGAGCTCGTCCGGCTCCTTGGCCGCATATTCGTATTCGACTATTGCACAGACTGGAAGTAAAGAGAAGTTTAAATTAAATGGTTGCTAGTTACGGCATATTAATACACAATAACAATAAGGTTAAAACCAAGCATTGCTAGTATATTGTGGCCTAGCCATTTTAAATAGATATCAGGACTCAGTTACCCAATTATGGCATAAAACGCTGACATGTTTGTGCGGATATTTACAATAGTATCGGGTTGCGCAACTTTTAACCTACTCCAATGCCCATCCATACACACAAATATACTCAACCCCCTTCTGAAACGTGACATTTGTCTTTTGCTTTTCCCGTTTTCGACTAGTGATGCCGCTGAAAAAGTAAAAGTTACATGACACTCCATCTACGGAACGGGAATAACAATTTCTGTCGTGGGCGATGACAAATCACGGATCGTGCTTTGGGACTCCATCCACATCTACATCCATATCCACATTCTTCTCCACATCCACCCAGCAATCAAACAATCGGTCTTATATGGGTCACTAAGTACTTGGAACTGCGGCATTTCCCGGTCCATGATTATCTTCAGACGCAACAGAAATCATGAGTAATCTTAAGACCAGAGAAAAGCATGTATGTTAAATCAATTTAGGTACTCAGTGTCTGGCAGTAATAAGAATTAGCACCGCAGATGAAACTTCCGTTTACTTCGGAGATAATCCAGTGCTACATCTCTATAAAATCTTCAAGCACCATCAATACTTTCAATTTCCATCAAACTAACCCTAATAGAAAACTTAATCATCAGCAAACCAAACAGAACGCAATTTGTCATGACGCATGTCGAAAACAATGAGACCATGACTGACTGACACTTTATTAGAAACCAGTCTTATAAACTATATTTATCACGAGCCGCAGAAGGCGACAGCTTGAAAATGTAAATTAAAAACTTAAATAGCCGCTATGCTGAACTTATTTGGCTGCAACTACTCATTTTAAAGACCTCACTATTTCACTCATTAATATAATTATGATTATAGGGTAATTAATTTCTTAACTAGAATTTTATATTGTATTTTAAATTTTTTTTATGGATAAATATTTTAAAATAAATATTATAACATTTCAAGCACTTGTATGAATAACATTTGCCCGGTTATTTGTTCAAGAGGGATGCCAATGTGATCTTACAAGTAATAACACATACACATACACTACACATACATGTAGAGAGATTACTTGAAATATTTCGTGACTCTAAATTAGAAGACATGCCTTACAGTCTTCACTAGAACTAGTTGGGAATTATAGGGCTACAAGAAAATATGTTTCCTAAACAAATATTAAAAGCGGCAATAACTATGAGTTCCAACAGTAAGTTAAACATTCTTCAGGCTTTATTGAAGACAATTTTTACTACTCACTTTAAAGACCTCACTATTTCACTCACTAATATAATTTCTTCATAAAAAATCTTTAAAATACAATATAAAGTTCTTGTTAAGAAATTGATTACCCTACAATGAAAGGGATATATAATTTTATGTTTATTCGTATACAAAGTGCTACTAAATTAATCTAGACCTGTAAGTAATTAAATAATAATCTATTATTTTGTCATAATTATATTAATGAGTGAAATAGTGAGGTATTTAAAGTGAGTAGTAAATGTTGTGGAGGTTGCTGCCCCCGCACGATTGACTCAGTTTTTATATATTTCTTGTTTTTCTCGAGTGTTTGGAGGCCGTGTCCAATTTTTGATGGGCTGTGTGAGTAATGGAAATACCCTGATGGAAAGCGAAAGACTCAGCTATGTCAATAGCTTGGTGTATTGAACGGTAAGAGTACCGAAGCCTCTTCAGGCAACTTAAATACATTGGAAACACTTATTGGCTTAAGAGAGGAAAGAAGAAATCGAAGGGGGCCACAAATAAACAAACATGATAATAAATTCCCGTGCTACGTGATGTCGTTTAGATCGACACTTTATATATGGGTCAGTTCATAGAGAGGAATTCGCCGTCTAATTCCAACCAACTCATCAGAACTCATCGATGAGTAATGTGCGAAGGAAAACTGAAAATTGTCATTGGTTGGCCAACGTTTAATGGGCGTGAAACCAGCAATTGGAGTTGATCGCTTGATGGCATTAAAGCGTCTCAAAGTGCTTTCCATTTTCCGCTCGTTTCAAATCAGCTCTTAACATTTCTTTTACTGACAGTCGTTTTGGGGGGATTTTGGGGGGGCTGGGATGGGGCCACCACCATTGAAGTGGCTGCCAATCGTTATCCAAAGCAGTTTCGTCAACAGCGCATAGTAATAATTTCACTCCAGTTAAAGTCGCAGAGCCCGTCTGAGATCGAGATCCGGTGATGAAGTGGCAAAAGTGCTGCAGCCACGCACCGCAATGGCAACAAATGGACAGACAGTCGGACGGAACCATCAAAGACTTTGGGGAAAAGCTTGAAAAGCAAAAGACAACTGGGGATGGCACTCATATTCTGATGCAATCCCAGGTAAGCACTACATTTAAGTGTGCCCAATTCGTGTACATGTAAAAACAAAGTTAACATGTTGAAGAAGTAAATTAAATCTCCACGGGAAGTTGTATGTATACCAGTCTTAAAACGGTTAAATCAAAACTATTGCGCGTATTTATAGAATTTGAAATATATTACAAATAATAAATGACAAATTGTATTTATTAGTCAGTTGAATACTTTATGCACCGACCCATCGTGTCACGATTGCATCGCCACCAAGAGCCAATTTGTATCTAGGCGTTTGACAGCCGACTAGCGCGTTTGAGTCTCGGTAACTGAGTATCTGAATGGCCAAGTATCTGAGTATCGCGGATACTGTGCCTCAGCCACACTGTTTAACCTACGCGACTGTAAAAGGCAAACAAAGCGACAGCCAAATGAACCTTTAATGCGGTTTTTGTTTTTCAAACTTTTTCATCTTCCTCTCTGGCGATTTGCTGCCGCTTTCCTCTTTGTTTTCGCTCATATGTTGTGTACGCTTGAATAACAATAATAAGCGACCGCAAAGCGCGCTGAATGAGTGAAAAGAATGGAGGAGAGTGTTGAAAGAGGGCCTAGAATGGGCGGTATGCAGCTGCGAAATGAGCCGCGTCTGGAAAAGCTACACGGTGAAGAAAAAAAATTAAAAGTGTTATACAACTTATGATTGTAAAAAGTATTCATAAGCCCCGTAACTGGATGGGGTACCTAGGATGTCCTTAGGGACCCTTGTCCTGGACCCAAATACGAGGAGCTTATGCCGGTACTCCAACTAGGCAAAACTGAGATGCGAGCTTGTCGAGCACCTATTCGCATTAAGGAAGTATCCAATTGGGCAAAGGTTCAAATATATATAATATTAATCCAATTTTGTGCAGTGTAACAAAAATGGTGAAAATCGGGCGCCAAGTGGTGGAAAGCGAGGAAACGCGCAGCATAGTCGTGAGAAAAGCCTGCTGAAAGAGCCGAGAGTCGAATGGGAAAACCAAATGTGTAAATGTGTCAAAAGCGGAGAAAATCGCATGACAGCCACAGCCGCCATCTGTCGCCGCCAGAGGGCGTGCTGGTCGTCATGGACTTGTGGGTGTATTCATTTGTTGGAACTTGCAACTTGGACGTATCTGCGATCATTACGATATCGGGTTTTGTTGTGAAGTCAGCTTCCCCCAATGTCAAACAGCACATCACGTTGGCCATAAAGATATGCAAATCGGTTACTGGATAGTTAAAAATATGGCGCGAAAACAGCTGAAGGTACGAGGAGTTATTAAACAGTGGAATAACGACTTTATTATACCCTACCACATGATAATTCGTATACAATCTGGTATACCCACACACTTTTCATTGAAATAAAAATAAAGTCATGCTCTCATGTCATGCACTACAGCTTCTCCGCTGCCCCTCATCTGCATTCTCCCCCTACATGCATAAAGTTCAACTGATGCATTCACGAGATTACCGAAACGGGTGAGCTCCACATATAATATGTAAAATATAACCTGCAACCGGTTCAGATGAGCAGCTGCACTCATCTGTTGGCGGCCAGAGGTGCGGCAAGAGTCCCCAAAGTTCCGTTCAAAACAAACACCTTCACCAACACCTCCCCCACCAGCTGACACCACCCCCTCTGGCCCACCCTCGTTGAGGTGAGCAAACAAGAACATGCTAATTGGTTTAACTATCGCTTTTGGCTGCCTTTGAATTTCGGTTTTGCTTGGCTTGTCTTTGGCACAGAGAGAAATGGCTCCAAATTACAATAATATTATGCATTTTGACATTTTAACTTTTTACTACCTAACTACCATCCACCAAGAATCTTAAAATATACATATTGATATGATATAATATCTGAAATAACATTTTTTCCCAGTGCATTCATTTCGAAGGTGCGATGTGGATGGCGGGGGAGATGCCATGAACCGTAAACGGTAAATTGCCTTTGCGTGAGTTCGACTTTTAAATATGCAAGTCCCCGGGTTTCAGCGCTCTTAAGAGGGGAGAAGCCAAAAAAGGGGTTATCCACATGCATAAGTGAGTGCTGCGTTGGTTCAGTTGAGCGCAGATATAGTGAGTTAATGGAGCTGACCTGTCTGACTGCCTGTTTTCAATGGGGGCGGGCTTCGCACTGCAAACTGGCATGACCCGGTTAAAAGTTGTATTCCTCTTATTTGGGCCAACGAGGGGGGTCTAAGTGCTACAGGGCAGGCACAGGGGGCCGGTATATTGATTGGGAAGTATTGAATCAGCATGGCACAGGAAATATCCAATAATTTTATACAATTCGATATATATGTGGGTAACATGAACTCTATTTGCAGCAATAAATAGCTAAGATAAACGAATTTTGCCCCCAAGATCCCATAAAAAACCTCGGCGAATTCTCTGAAATTCTCTGAATCATTCGAAGCGTGCATGACTGAGCATAAGGCAATGCTCTTCTGAGCAGCAGCTGCCAATTTGTAAAGGTCTCAGGCCATTTGCCCACCCTTATTATAATTACTTTTATGCAGCTCAGAACTTAGCTTCAAAATCAATTCCACAGCACACGAAAAAACAACAAAAATGCCTGTCCCCAGGAGCCAAAAGTCGATTTTTCTTTGCCCTCCGCTTTAGTCGTCCTCAAAACAAACACACTCGTCCTTGATGAGCCCGGCCCACCCAGGTGACCTTGACTTATGAGCTTTGCTAGCCCTGAAACGCTGAAGTGAACGCAATTGCCCAAGTTCAAGGCCGCACATTGCGTGTGAAAAACTAAGGCAGCAAACTATTTCGTTTGTCGCCTAATGAGCTGCATTTCAATTGGTTTTAATTGGGCAATGCACACAGAAAGAGATCCATGTTGTGTGGTAATTATGACCCCCAAATGCAGCAAACTCTCCATAAACATTTAATGAATCACTGCTATCGGAGCGCCAAAAAACCAGTGGAAAACTGCAGAGCGATAAACAAAGAGTCGCATTAACATTCGGGTTCGATTAAGTCATGGCCGAAGGTGACCTCATTGGAAAAATGTAAAGATTGTGTCACAAAAGTTGAAATCCCAGCCAAAAAATACATCGAAAGAACACAATCGTAAAAGCCGAAACTTCTTGTTTGGAAAACTTCACACAAAGTAGTAACCTGCTTTAAAGCTACACCTCTTTATTACGTCCACTTCAAAATAATACGAAAGTTCTTCCGAATATTTCGGTCCTCATAATTATTTACGAAATTCTCTTCAAGTGTAAGCCCCCTTTACACTTGACCATCATTTGAATGCATTTCCATTTCAATTGAGCGCGGCAGGCGAAGGCAAACGAAGCATGGAAAAGCTGAACAAACGCAGGTTTCAATTGAAAAGTCGTGGGTCCCCCCTCCATTTTCCGGGTTGCCCCACCGCCCATGTGATTTGTGTGGCAACGTGTTGCAGCGATCGCTGCTTGATTCCGCGGAGTTTACGATGGAAAGTGTTTAGGAGCAGAGTAGCCATCCATCCACCTATCAGCAATTGCGGCTGATGAGTTGTGCATTAGCCAAATGAAAAGGGGAAAATGAAAAGAAATGAGCGGCTGGAGGTCAAGAGAGTCCAGCTGATTAAAGCGGCTTTTTCGAGGAGATCGAAAAGGAAACATCCGTGGATTTATGAGCTTCAAACGAAGCTAGATACTCGGAGTTCTTGGAAAGCCACTGCACTTGATCCACCCAAAGTGCCATTAGAAACGGGGCCTTGGAGTTCATTCGGGGTCTTATCAGTTCATTGATATGGAATGTTTTATAGTTTAAACATTGAGGGGACCCGCATATTTTCGCTCCAAGCATAAAGATAAACGGAAAGAGGCCCAGTGAAACTCAAGTTGATTTCCAGATCGGAGAACAGAGAATTCATAAACATGGCATACATTCTTTGATAGTCTCAATGAAATCCGTAGTCAGGGACGGAAGAAGCATATATTACGAATTGGGCAAGAGCAAGAGAACTCATATCTCTGGGTTTCTATTACTCCCTTCGCCCTTTGATAAGCGAGGGCAGCAAAAGTCTGAGGAATCGCGATAAGATAGGCGAAAAAAGCCAACTGAAACACAAGTTTGCCATTCGAATTCAAGTCTGAGTCACCGCAGTCACAATTGTCGAGTGCACACGACCAGCAAAATGTGAAAAAATAAAAACAAAAAAAGCCGCGAAAAGTATATTATTTGCATATCAATACAGCGGTTCTGTTCGCTTCGCCAGCGACGAACTGCCAAAGAAAAATAATTGAAAACAAAAATTAGCACTCTTGCCAGAGCATATCGTACCAAATTTATATTAAATGTGATTTATTTTATACATATATTGTGGTAGAACATCATAGTTGGACAAGAAACTTCAAATCAAATAGAATACTTCAGTGACTCAATGTTTAACTAGATAGAGTATTTGCAAATCGTCGAATCGCGATTCTCATGAGCAATTCTGCGAATCACGAGTGACTCATGAGCGATCCATCAGGAGCACAAAGGGATTAGTGGGCAGAGAAAGGGTTCTTTGCCAAGTGGCTGGTGGTAATGGGCCAGGTGAGGGCGTGGTCCTCATTTCCAGTCCCATTTCCATTCGCAGCCCACGCCAAAGTCAATTACAGAGTATAAAATGCGGGCGTGGCATGGGCAATTTATTAAATTGTCAGGAGAGATTTGCCGCGCGGAGTGCTGGAACCCCTTAGACATGATATAATATGAAATGATAAGATAACAGCCGAGCAAAATGTGGCAAATAGAAAATCGGATAAAATGTTTTCATTTCGCGAGCCATTTGTGTTGACCATTGATTGCCATTGTTGTCCGTTTTATGTTTTCTGATTTCTGTTTTCCGTGTTTTGAGTTGGCGTTACATAAACGTCGCTCGGAATCACTTAAGCCAGCGGAAGAAAGCAGCTTTGTTTGGGATGCAAATGTGGTAGTTGGGCGCACAGAGAGCTGGCCTTTCCATTGTTGTCCGTCCCATGGAAATTGTTCATCAAAAGAGATCAGAAATCAGGAATCAGAAATTATCAGTGAAACTGCTGCGGGTGCGGTGCATATTTTTTCATTTTTTTTTTTTCAGGGAGCGGTCTCTCAATCAGCTCCTCCATCTCGGGCCTCCACAAAGAATACACAACAAGGTTGAAACGCACATTAAGATTTATTAATATTGTGCGGACTGAGCTCCTCCATAGATCCCGGATTATCTGCCCATAGAACCCAGTGAACAGTAGCCAAAGGGTCAGCAAAGGGTCGGGAAACCCATGCACCAGTGGAAAACACCAGATAAGCTTGGAAAACACAAAAAGGAGGAAAAGCAAGCTAACTAGATTAAGATTTCGTTTCGCTGCGGGTTTCAAGGGTAAACAAATCAATTTGCAATTAACGAGTAGCTTGAGACCATCAGAAGTGATGCTAAATAAACTGGATTAACTGCAAAGAACAAGTAGCAGTTGAGAATTTAAAGCAAACCTTAGCTCTTTTATTGAAACGCTGGATGGCCAAAACACTCAATTAGCCTTCATTCAACGGCCTGTACGCCTGTACAAAAGAGTTAATTAGGTTAGGAACCGCCATATTTTCCCTGAATCGGAGAGAATAGGGAAATATCCACTAATTTGCATCGCAGAACATTTGTTCTCCAGCTCCCATTGTGAATTTTAAAAGTTTTCAGGGGGGAAAATGAAATTGATGGCAACATGAAGTCATCAAAACGCAGAAATTCTCATTCGAAATGCCTTTTCTTCGGCCAGCCTCCAAAACCGGTTCGCACACAAAGTGTTTTTATTTTTGTTTTAGCCTTTGCCACATTTGTTTGTTAGCCAACTTTTGGTTTATTGCTGTAAAAATCGTGGTCGCAGCGTGTTAACAACAACACCGTTAGTCGGCCAGGGGTATTTCCAGGGTATTAGATTCGAGTCGGGAGGAAGGGGAGGAACCAAGTGTCCTTGGGCCAAGATGACACACCCACCCCGATAAGCAACAAAAACAAGAAGCGTTTTTCGGGCGCACAATGTGGCGAATGTGGCGAGCAAAAGGGAGACGGCGAAAACAGGCGGGACCCACCCCGAAAAACTAGCAAAGGAAAACAACGAAATGGAAAAGCAACTGCAGTTTTGGGTAGTTGAACCCGGGATACCCTCTAAAGGTGTGAAGAGATGGGTCTGCGCTGTGAGGGGTTCCAAGAATCTGCGATAAAATCATCCATCTCCATGGCAGATACTAGGTTCTGATAAACTTTGTAAACAGGATATGAAATACACATACGGCTTTTGGCTTACAACTGATACTAGTAGTAGGTCTTGATATGGATCGCCTGTGCCACCGAATACCCTGCATTGCGGAGGGCATGCCAACTTACTGTTGTTTTCCATGATTTAAGCGATTCCTGGTGCCCAGCGTTTTCAGCAGGTTCAATGCACGACTGTTTTTTTTTTTTTTTTTTTTTTTGGTTGGTTTCGTATCTTGAAGACGAGTTTATGAATCACGCGCGTTAACCGCGAAAAACGGAAGGTAGGAGTTACCTAGAAATTGATGTACAAGAGTATTTCTGGACGTGTTTCTTACTTTTTTGTTTGTATTTTTTTATTTCGTATTTTGACCCTGTTCTGCTCGCAGTCAAATTTCAACAAAGAGCGCGTGGAAAAGAGACGGGTAGCGCGTGCGAGCGAGACGGGGCGGAACGCATTTAATTTCGCGTCACGTAGAAAATGCGGCACCGAATATTTAGCTTCTTTCTGTTGATTTATCGCAGTTCCCTCAGCCCCTCTGCTTCGTTGCACTTTTCACTGCCTCTGCGCGTTCGCTTCCTACGCTTCCTTCGCCTCCTTTTCGGCCGCCTACTTCTTCTTATTCGCTGGCACGCACTTGCACTTCGTTTCGCTTTCCACGCCCATTCGCATGCACTTTATTCACTCTGCTTTTCCGCTTTGCAGCCGCAACTGCCACCGCACTTCTCCACTTCACCACTTTCCGCCGCCTCTGCAATCGAATCAGTGCGCTTTTGCCACTAAACACCAAACTGCCAACAAACTTGGCAATCGCTGAACGAGCGAGCGAAACTCAAACACGCCAACGAACTCCCACAACACGCGCTAGAGTGTGGCCAGCGGCGGTTAGCGGCGCAATGCTGGGCGGCTTAGCAGGGACTGCAACCCATTGGGGGTATTCCACTGCGCGATATCTTTTAGCTGTTTTTTGAAAACATTTGCGTTTATTTGTAGCTGAATTTTTAGTATTTAAAAAACTATTTCATATATGTTTTGCTTGCTAAAGCTTCGTTTCTCTGCACATTTTAATAACTGAGTTTCTAATTTTATGGCAATATAAATATGAATATAAATTAAATAAAAACTGTTTGCTTTGCAGTTAATTCATTTTTATAGATTTATACTCCTGGAAATTCGTTAAATATATTTTTAATTAAATCGCTTTGCTGTGAATGTCATTGTAAGTCAGTTCAACTTATATTTGTATTATTTTTTCATGCTCGTTTATGCTATAGAAATATATATGCTTTTTCCATTCAGTTCAGTCAAATTATTTTTATTTATGTACGTTATTTATAAGAATAATTTATGAATAATGTTATTTTAATTTAGTTCCGGTTCTTCATTTTCCTATGCCATGTCATAGGCGTCCACCTATACTCCTGGAAAATCATGCAAAACTATTGAAATTGAACGTTTTGCTTTGCATATTATAATTGAATTCGGTTAATTTACTAAATGTACGTTTTCTTTGTTAAACCATTTAATTCTTAATTTAATTAAGACCCCTTGCCTTAAATGTTATTATAATTCAGTTCATCTTTATAAGTATTTTCATGCCATTGTAAGCTATCCATTTACTCCTTGAAACTCTTTTATGGCATATGTATATGTATAAAGAATATTACAATATTATAAATTAAATTAAAATCCTTTGCTTTGAATTTTATTTTCAGTTTAATTCAGCTCACCTTATTTATGTTATTGTTTTTATGTTCCTAGTTGTCCATTTACTTCTTGAAAATTGTTCAAAACGAATTAAATTTAAACGTTTTGCTTTGAACATTTTAATTCAATAATTTGAATGCTATTTCTAGTTTAATTCATCTTCATCTTCATTCATCAATTCAACATAAATATTATTATGATGCCTTCCTTGTCCATTTACGCCTCGAAAATCGTTCCTACCAAATGAAATGAGACCCTTGGTTGCATAACGTAGCTTTAATTCAGTTCCTGATGGCACGGATCGCTTAAAGCAATCCGAATGACAACGTGCTCACAAGTGTGTGTAGATTAGTAGGTCCACTCAATCGTAGGCCACCAGGAGACCCTTGGCTACCTCGAGGACCTTCTCCTTGCCGGCCAGTTCCTCTGCGACTCGGAGGGCGAACTCGTAGGAGGTGCCAGGACCGCGACTGGTGATCAGGTTGCCATCCTTGACCACCGTCTTGTCGTCCACGTAGCTGAGCGGAGGAGCACAAGGCATAGGATTGAGATAACAGAACTGCATAGATGCAACTCAGCGAACTACCTGTAGTTGTCCACCAGCTGGGGCTTCATGGCGGGATACGAGGTCAGGGATTTGCCGGCGGCGATGCCGTGCTTGGCCAGAACGGTGGGAGCGGCGCAAATGGCGGCGATGAGCCCGCCGCTGGACTCCTGGCGCCGCAGTATGTCCCCCACCACCGACGACTCCGCCATGGCATTGGAGCCACCCAGTCCGCCGGGCAGCACCACCGCATCGAACTGGTCCGCGGCCACCTGGGCCAGTGCGGTGTCCGGCAGGATCTGCACGTCCCTCGAGCACTTCACCAATTCGCCGCCATTCAAACCGGCCACAGTGACCTTGACCTATCATATACAATTATATGGTAAAGTATATAGTATAGTTATTGAACAGAGTGATTTAGCGGGAAAAGTGGGTACTCACGCCCGCTCGTCGCAGCACGTCGGCGGCTATGATGAACTCCATCTCCTCCGCTCCGGGAGCCAGAATCACCAGCGCGCTCTTCGACATCTTGGTAATATTGCAAAAATTCCTGCAGATTTGAGAAATTCCGAAGAAAACCATGCAGATGCGATAACTTATCGATAGCACTGTTTCGAACGCAGCTTTGAGCTCGTGCTATCGACTTTTTCAAATCTGAGCAGCAAACTACACAAACTAATTTTTGAATGATTTTTTGAAGTAATTGGTTTGACTTGCAGTTAGGCGAGCTTTTCAGAGAAATTACTCACTTTTAGTTCCTCAGTTGAAGATCAGTTTTTACTCAAAACAAAGTTATTCATCTCCAGAGATATACTTTTCTAAATCTTTAAATACTAGGTATTTTAAAGTTGAGTTTTTTATATTATAGGAATATTATAAGAAAAGGTTTGCGTCCTTGCTAAGTGCTAATCAGAATTGGTTTGAGACGTCACTAAAAATACTAGCTAGCTATTATTCATGTAAATATCGATACCGCAGCCGATTCCTATCGATATATGCTATGGTTGCCAGATAAGCCCAGCGACTCCTCCCTAGACCCCTGTCAATCGATATCGGTCTATCGATATGTGAACATATCTAGCACGACGGCAGCAACAAAACCACGAATTAATTTTTACAAAATTAATGCCAAACGCGCATCGAAAATGCCTGGAAAGTGCGACTAAATGCACGCGAAAAGTAAGGGAGCGCGAACGCGAGTGAATCAAGTGAAAATACAGCGGCAAATATCAGCGAATTGCCATTGGGTGGCAAGGAGAAACGGAGAAAAAGAAGAAAAGCAATAAGTGCCGTGTGTGGGAAACGCGAAAAAGGCGAGAACAAAGAGGCGAAAAGCGAGGAAATTGCGTGGAAAACGTGGAAAACGCGAAGGAGCTAAGGTAATTGTGGAAAATGCCTGGTGAAAATGCAACGTTTGCAGCTGGAATTTGCGTATCTTCCAGCCAAAAAAGAAAATGCAATATCTGTTGCATGTGTGCGAGTGTGTGTGTGTGAGTCAGTGCGTGTGTGGCTGCATGTGTGAGGTGTGCGCCTCACGTGTGTGTGTGTGTGTTGGTGTGCATTTCCAATTGCCTGTGTGCTGTGTGGAAAAGCGATGAAAACTGCACGGAAAACGCACGAAAAGCAATCAAAAATGTGCGGAAAAGTGCCTGAAAACGAAATGCGAAGTACACACACAAATGCAACAGGCTGTATTTACATATTTCGCTCTCGCTCTCTCGTGGAATAAATCTGTACGTGTGTGCGGGTGTGTGTGTTTGTGGGGGAGAGCGGAGGAGACAAAGAGAGCGAGCGAGAGGTTGCTACACAAATCGGATTAAATTCTTCTGTCTTCCCTCTCGTTCTGGCGCAGCGTACTTTGGTGTCTATGGAAAACCATTAATCTCGTTGCATATTTAACTTTATTCCAGCGCAAATTGGAATTGCTTTCGTTTTTCCAACGACATTAGGCAAGGTCAATGTATGCACGCACTTTTCTCAATTTTCCCCTCTCCATTTGCCATTTTCCAACTGAAGCTGCGGTTAATTGGCTCTGATTTTTGTGTGTTACAGAAAACAAATCGAAAACAATAATAGCGAAAACTTAAAGTACGACAATTAGACAGCAATAACTATAACAATATTATTAATTGCGGGAATACGACAAAAACATGACGAAAATGGAGCAAGAAATGCATACAGTGAAGCTAAGCTAAGAGAAACAGCGAAGCTTACTTTAAAACTATGTTATTTTCGATAAAGAGAATTTTAACAAAATTACAAAAAAATTATACAAAAATGTAAGATAATACAAAATTTTTGTTTATATATGATGATTAAGATCTTAAGCTTAAAGCCTGCATTAATAATACTTTAGATATTTTAATACTATAGCTTTATACAATTAGAATCACAATAGTGTTACTAATCCCTTTCACATGATCTAATTTTCCATTTATTGATATGAATCAGAGGAGCATATTCTTGAGTAATCCACATAGGCAGTGGCCACTGTAATTCTAGTGATCAACTGTGCGACAGTATGCGCGGTGTTGATGCAACCGTGGGCCGCAGCTGCCTCCGATTTGCATGTGAATAGAGCGCACAATCGGCGGAATGAGGAAAATGAGGAAAATCCGCGGGGGCAGCACAGTAGATGCAAAGTCGCGAGATGCAAATGCGAAATGTGGCACAAGTAACTGCGGCCCATTGTAATTTGTAATTAGAGGCAGCGCCGCCACTTCAATGTCACTGCGACAATAATTTCTCAGGCGGCCCGTTTGTGCTGGCGAAAAAGCAAAAGCAAAAGCACGAATCACAAAGCACATAGCAAGATTCGAAGGGGCGGTACATGGAGACCTCCTCCATTTGCGGAGCCAGCCGAAAATTCATAAAGTTAATTGCAATGAGATGCAAAATGTCTGGGACACAGATTTCTGAAGTTTAAATACTCCTCGGCAGCTAAAACTTGCTTTTTCAATGCACCAACTTCATTGAATAGGTTTTTGCTTGCAGTTAATCGCAGACTTCAGTTCTAACCGCTGTTTTTCAGATTTAAGAAGGCGTTTGGTCTACATATAAAAGGTTGTACCATTTTGTTATATTTCAAGGACGAAACTAATTATAGAATGGAAATATAGCATCTATTATCTATAGAAATTCCAAATATTATATGTACACAGCTTTGATACGAACAAGCCCACAAAACTTACAACTGAATGTGGAGCTAAAGTCCAAAAACGCCTCCGAAATGTGCAAAACGTTGTTGCTGCACTCACTAGTAAGCCTACTACTATTACTACTACTACTATTGTTGTTTTTGTGCTTGTTGGCGATGTTGCGATTGTTGTTTTTGCTTTAAGCCAGCAAACAGCGGCGTCATCGTCAGCGACGTTGGAAAATCGCTGAGATTCCATTCACATTCCAGCATGCAATTCGCAGTGGATTATGCGAGTGTGTTGTTGTTTGTTGCTGCCTTTGTTGTAGTTGTTGTTGTTGCTGCTGTTGTTGTTGTTGCTGGAACAGGTGAGGCTCCATTGGCGTTGATCGTGTGCATTCCACAAAGCACACAGATACACACACACACACGCGCGCAGGGCAATAAATACCAATACAGTGGGCTGTTTGGGCTGTTGTGGTTCGCTTTTAAAAGTAAATGAACGATAAAACAAGAAAAGGAAGAGGAAGTTTGGCGAGGGGATAGTGTCGACCACAGGGATACCCCGCAAAAAGTGGGGATCTCTTAATTAAGCATACTATACTAATATACTATATTGATCTCTAAATGAAAATGTATAAACTCTTTTCAATGAAGTGATTCTTAATGAAAATGTAGTTGGTCTATTTAAAGGATATCACTGTGCATCCTAGATTGAAGAATATTTGACTATTATCGCGAAGAGTGGGTTTTAGTGGGCGTGTTCGCTGATCTTCGGTTTTCGATTCGAAATCCGCCACCCCCTGGAATTTTCCGAACCCCTTCGCCGCCACTGTTTCACTGCAATGCAAGTCGAGTGATGTGGACGACGAAAATGCAATTTAGCTCGTTTTTCTTGCTTGCTTCGATCCCCTCCCCCCTTTTTCCCGCCCCCCGCCACACACACACACGCGCAGTAGTGTGTGTGTTTGTGTGAGAGAGCGGATGAAAAAAGGGAAAACGAAACGAAAACAGAGAGAGAGAGAGAGCAAGAGCAAGAGCAAAGGCGACTCAGCAGCAGCCGCCGACCCGCCCCCTTTTTACCGCCTGCTGCCCCCTTCTCCGCCCCTGCTCTGCTTCTTCCTCGCAGCCGCTGTGGAATGCGCATTTTTGCAATAATAATCAGCAACTAATACTATTTTTATCTTCTGCCCTGACGCGTCGCACACTTCTTCGCCTGCCTGTGTGTGTGTGTGCGTGTGCGTGTATGTGTTGGGGCACTCTAGTGTTTGCCCCCTGCAGCGTGTTGCTCTCTATCTCTCTTTCTCTCCCTCCCTTCATTCCATTCCCCCTTTCTCGCTCGCACTCCCTCGGAGGCCCGTAAATTCCCTCGGGATTTGGGGATCTGTGGTTCATTACTACCGTTTCGTAATCTATCGAGTGATAAGTTATCAAAGTTGAAGCTAGATTATGGGTCAAAATCACATTTCTGATAAATTAGTATAAAAAACAGTCTATTTCCAGAGTGACGAATTTCTAGAATGGAAACGAAGTAAAACTTTTGTAGAGTTCCCTAAAAAAGTAAATTATTGTCGCAATAATAAAAGGGCTTCTTCTGATAAATAACCTCAATAAATTGAGTAATGCCCCTAAAACTTAGTTTATCTCATAGATACAAGTGGCTTTTAATAAACCTGTGTACACAGTGTAGTTCTCAGGTGATTAAAGACCTTACAGGTGTCAAAGTAAACTCAATCTGGACAACGCAAATATGGAATCCTAGTTTGCGAAAGTGATTAGAGGTAGTATCTGCGACTATTGCTCTGAAAAGGCGTTACACAACGCGAAAAATACGGGTAAATACGACTAAAGTAACGAGCCATAAGCTCAATGGGCTTAGTGGCGAGTAAAGTATCTCAATTAATGCTAAATACGAAATTCTGCCTAAGCGAAAATAGGAAATAAAAGCCATTTAGATATGACTTTAGATACGAAGCGGCACTCGCTCTTTCATGTGAAGGCACAACTTTGAACGCAATTAAACAATTAGGGATTCCCATAGCGTAGCCGCCTAATAACGCATCTAAATCAAAATATTTCAGCCGAGGGCCATGGATTGCAAGTGAATTGGATGTTTGGATTGCTAATTAGTTATTGGATACGAGCACACTCGGCTGGTTATTTGCGCAAAAATACTGGGCGGTATGCGTGGAATGCGAATGTTTCCCAACTTGGCACCAAAACACAAAAATGCGGGAGGCCATACATATAGTAACTATAGTTATATACATACATATATACAGGGACGATCTCTGTTGACATGCGGATTTGGCGCGAGTTGTTTACCCACCCGAGATCTATATGTTCTATCTTCATACATACATATGTACATATGCTTGTTATCATCTACATATGTACATATGTGCACAACCCCGGCTAAATTCGCATTCCTTGGCAAGAGCTAATAGAGCGGAATTAAAGTAAAGAAACCACTTTTGTCAACAGAATAATTAAAACCCATGTTTCGCCGTGCCATTTCGTGGCTCCCAGCTTTTATGTTCGAGTGAATTTACAGGGCAATCAAAACGCTGTTTGCGGATCAAGACACCGAGTCATGTTTGCATGTCGGCAGATGTCTATGGTTCATTATCTCCAGATATATGTACAGATATATGTACACATCATTTGCGGACATGAGTGCTGCCAGGAATGTCAACTGTTTGGTGTGCCCACTTATGTGGAGCCATTAATATGGGGGCAGTGCTGTTCTAGGCCCCCAAATATTCGAGGTATTTGCAGGCATCCATGACTGGTTATTACTTAGGTTTCAAAGTCCGCACAATGTAATCAAACAAGTATTGGGAATAGCAAGATAGTTGGTTTTATAGTATTCCTTAAGGTGTGCTGATAACATAGGTTTCGCACGAGCTCTGCAGGGTATCACGCACTTCGATCTTTGTTGACACGACACGACTTTGTGTTCGCTGCGTTTCCTTCCTCATTTGCACTTGGCACAAATTCGGCGAAATTCCGCGTTTGTTTACACATCTATCTGTCGATGGCTATTTCATAGTCAGGTGCGCACGCCACTCCCCCCGCCACCAAACTCCCCTACTCCTCCATACCTACATATATATGTATGTATATAGTGTGAACTTAATGGTTCGTCATAAAATTGGGTTTGTTTTTGCGTTGCCGGGGGATTTTTTCCATTTACATTTCCCCAGAATTCGAAACATGACATAAGAGCATAATTTATGTGCACCCGCCACCTTTTTCTTTGGGTTTTGCCCTCGATCTGCTGCAACTTTGGGCAGTTTGGGTCCGAAAATCACTGGCAATAGGCGTGAAAAGTCTGCAAAAAAAGCACTTCCTGCATGAGTAGCGATGGTCATTACGAACAATGAGTGTGGATTTTCCGGCAGCTCTTTAAGTCCCTCGATGGTCGGTGACTCACGTTGCAGGCACTCAAATAGGCCGACAAACTCATCAACTGGGTGAGATAGGGTCGCAAATTGGGGCTTTTTAACCGACGAAGTAGCTAGGGTTTCTATAAAGTCATTTCGATATCAATAATATTAAGAATAGAAGACTTGACACAGATGTAGTATATTTATGCAGATATACATATAAGTGGCATTATGTTATAATATGTTATAGTTATACCCATTACTCGTAGAGTAAAAGGATGTTGTAGAACTTCAAAAATGTCCCAAGGCTGAAGTTCTGAAGGCCATAACTCATCTGATCTTAATCGGATTTTGAAGTGGCATACCTCTAAATATTTCTGGAGCGATTCTCTAAAAATCTGCATTCAAAT
Source organism: Drosophila erecta (assembly GCF_003286155.1). Taxonomy (NCBI): domain Eukaryota; kingdom Metazoa; phylum Arthropoda; class Insecta; order Diptera; family Drosophilidae; genus Drosophila; species Drosophila erecta. The sequence continues at coordinate 1,426,734 of NW_020825194.1, forward strand.
TTGAAAATTTATTTTTTCTAAATTTTTTTGTAATTTTTTTGATGTTGTGATCTTGTAGAACTTTAAAAATGTCCCAAGGCTGAAGTTCTGAAGGCCATAACTCATATTATCTTAATCGGATTTTGAAGTGGCATACCTCTAAATATTTCTGGAGCGATTCTCTAAAAATCTGCATTCAAATTTGAAAATTTATTTTTTCTAAATTTTTTTGTAATTTTTTTGATGTTGTGATCTTGTAGAACTTCAAAACTGCCCCAAGGCTGAAGTTCTGAAGGCCATAACTAAACCTATCCTAATCGGATTTTGAAGTGGCTTACCTCTAAATGTTTCTGGAGTAATTCTCTATAAATCTGCATTCAAATTTAAAAATAAGTTTTTCTAAATTTTTTTTGTAATTTTTCTGATGCGATGATGTTGTAGAAATTCAAAAATGTCCCAAGGCTTAAGTTCTGAAGGCCATAACTCATCTGATCTTAATCGGATTTTGAAGTGGCATACCTCTAAATATTTCTGAAGCGATTCTCTAAAAATCGGCATTCAAATTTGAAAATTTTGTTTTCTAAATTTTTTTTGTAATTTTTCTGATGCGATGATGTTGTAGAACTTTAAAAATGTCCCAAGGCTGAAGTTCTGAAGGCCATAACTCATCTGATCTTAATCGGATTTTGAAGTGGCATACCTCTAAATATTTCTGGAGCGATTCTCTAAAAATCTGCATTCAAATTTGAAAATTTATTTTTTCTAAATTTTTTTGTAATTTTTTTGATGTTGTGATCTTGTAGAACTTCAAAACTGCCCCAAGGCTGAAGTTCTGAAGGCCATAACTAAACCTATCCTAATCGGATTTTGAAGTGGCTTACCTCTAAATGTTACTGGAGTAATTCTCTATAAATCTGCATTCAAATTTAAAAATAAGTTTTTCTAAATTTTTTTTGTAATTTTTCTGATGCGATGATGTTGTAGAAATTCAAAAATGTCCCAAGGCTGAAGTTCTGAAGGCCATAACTAAACTGATCTTAATCGGATTTTGAAGTGGCATACCTCTAAATATTTCTGAAGCGATTCTCTAAAAATCGGCATTCAAATTTGAAAATTTTTTTTTCTAAATTTTTTTTGTAATTTTTCTGATGCGATGATGTTGTAGAACTTCAAAAATGTCCCAAGGCTGAAGTTCTAAAGTCCATAACTAAACCTATCTTAATCGGATTTCGAAGTGGCATACCTCTAAATATTTCTGGAGCGATTCTCTAAAAATCTGCATTCAAATTTGAAATTTTTTTTTTCTAAATTTTTTTTGTAATTTTTCTGATGTTATGATCTTGTAGAACTTCAAAAATGTCCCAAGGCTGAAGTTCTAAAGTCCATAACTAAACCTATCTTAATCGAATTTTGAAGTGGCATACTTCTAAATATTTCTGGAGCAATTCTCTAAAAATCTGCATTCAAATTTGAAAATTTATTTTTTCAAAATTTTTTTTGTAATTTTTCTGATGTTGTGATGTTGTAGAACTTCAAAAATGGCCCAAGGCTGAAGTTCTGAAGGCCATAACTTAACTTATCTTATTATGATTTTGAAGTAGCATACCTCAAATGTTTTTAACGCAATTCTCTAAAAATCTGCATTCAAATTGAGACCTTTTTATACCCGTTATCGTAGAGTACGATCTCGATCTCAGGAACTACAACAGCTAAAATGTTGAGATTAGCATGCAGTTAAATGTTGGCCCGCCCACATTTTTGAAAAGTGTGATATTTTTTCACTTTTTTACATTTCTTGTAAAATTTATCTCCAGAGTGAGAAAAATATTCCAGAAAATGTTGAAATTTCTCGTTTGCAATTTCACTAGCTGAGTAACGGGTATCTGATAGTCGGGTAGACTATAGCATTCTATCTTGTTTTCATAATGGTTTCTCGGAACCACTCTAATTAAGTTCAGTCTTGTGTGGGTTCCCAATGAATGGGCCACTTTGGAGGCGACTCAAAACCTTGTTTCGCATGTGTGGCATTTGGCATTTGGTATTTAGCATATAGCATATAGCTTATAGCGTGTGACAATTTTCGTTTGATCAATTTTCTCACCCGACTGCCCGTCTTTTCGTCTATTTTCAGCTCCAAGTTGGCCGCCATCGATTCGTGCGTAGGATCAATTAAGATTCCGTGAGGCCGAGAATCGGCTCAAATCAAATTGAAATCAACTAATATTTTGGTATTCAGATATTCAAATGGAATTCATTCATCGCCTGCGACTTTTATTCGGATCTGCCAACTATTTTCGAATTTGAATTGTGTCTGCGGCTGGCGCAGAATCTCTGATAAAGCGGACGAACAAAAATCCGAAAAAAAAAAATAAAATAAAATACAAATCAAATGCGGGGAGCTGTATTTACATGCGAAATGAATGTTGAGCGGCGAGGGGAGTTTCTGTTATAATGCAAATGTGAATGCGAATGTGAATGCGAGTGGAAGAATTCCCGGCGCGAGTGATAAATAATCCGACGACAAACAAAGCAGAAGCCTACACCGCGAGAAAGAGCAGTGCAAACACATTTATCTTTATTGAGAGCAACAATATCAAGATCGAGATAATAAAGCATCCCAAACCTTCGTCCACCGCGACTAAGTAGCTCGTTATAATCAAATCAAATGCAAAAAGGTGCTCAGCATCGCCGGACAAACAAGTAATCCATCTATTTACGTGTATTAAATCCAATTAAATAATAATAATCATAATCAAAATCATAGAAAGGCAGAGCCGCTGAGGTATTCACCCAAATCAAATCCCCGGCCGCCGATGTGCCCCAGTGTGTGTGTGCTGTGCGAGTGTGAGTGGTGTGAGTGTCGAGCATTTCTGTGATATGAGTGCTAAATGCCACAGGGCGAAGCAGCAGCATCATGCATCCAGCGGGCGAAAAAAGGGGCGGTCGCCCCAATGATAAATACACGGCGGAAGCCCTCGAGAGCATCAAGCAGGACCTAACCCGATTCGAAGTACAAAATAACCATAGGAATAATCAGGTGACTATATATTGTGGTTATTTACTAGCATTTATTCACAGGGGAACAAATTGTTGTCCCTAGCTCGTAAAGTGTGCTCTTATCGGCGCGAATTCTTCAGCAACTGCAGTAGATTCACTGCCCAAGATTCTACAAGCAATGTGGCATAGATTTGCATGCATTTGTTAGGTTGTTCTCCGAATCGGATCGTAGATTTTATCAAATGATGAATGGGCTGAATACAGATCTTCATTCAGTTAACACACCACAGCAGTTGATCAACAACAAACTAGATATGCGAACTAGAACCGGCAGCTTGAGACTTTTAATTTAAATAAAATTAGTATCTGTCTTGGAATAGGAGAAAATCGACCACGTTCTCCAAAAGTATTTCCACATCTGACTCATTCGAATGCTCGATCCGAGCTGCAGAACAGGCTTAAGGAATTTAAATAAACCGTTTAGCTCGGTGCCACTCGGCTCATCTTGGTAAATCTCGACTTAGCCCGACTCCGTGCTACTTGAGATCGTCTTAGCTGTCTGTGGAAGTTATGCCATTAAAACGCTTATCACAACTTTTTATAGTCGGTCGGCAAATGATGCGACAACTTAGACACAAGGCAGAAAAGACGACAACTATTAAAAACTAACAACCAGATAAAATGCCAGCCACAAAGAAACAATAATCATACATCTTTCGAAAAGAGTGGGTGATTTTCGAGGCGAGACTGGGAAAGTATGGATACTTGATTTTATAGCAGACATTTACGAGCTAAATTATTGAAAGTTATGAAAAGTTATTCGAAACTCTATTTACCATTTGTCTATGATCTATAAACATGACAAACTTGTGGCTACAAACGAAATTCTCGTTTGCCCAGAGTAACGCAAGATTTAATTTTAGAAACTGGCACGAGCCACAGATTTTTCACCTGCGCGCGCCACTTGGCACAAGGTCACGAGGTGGGCGGACTGGGTGGTGGGTGGCTGGTTGGTCGGTCAGCTGGCGAAAACTCAGCCATGGGAGTTGGCCATTAGCCTGGCTGAAAAGAAAATAGCCAGACGGGCTATTTATAAGCCAGCACAGTGGGGCATCGTGAGGGGGGCCAAATTAATGAACTGGCAGGCGAAGTGCAATTGACCTTCTGCCTTCTGAGTGGGTGACCAGCGGAAGAGGGACAGAAGATGAGCTACACGTCAAGAAAAAAAGCTTGCTAACATAGAGATGGGAGTAAAGTATACCCTATTTAGGGTTTAGAATGCAATATAAGATTTAATGTTCATGCTATCGTTTTTTCGTTGAATACTACCGTTGAACAGGCAGCGAACTAATTTTTTTCCGTGTAGCAGAGAGCAATCTTCAGAGCTCCAAAGTGTGCGTACACGCGATCGCCCTGGATTCTTGGCATTGACGTCACACTGTGAACTCAGGCGATCGGATCGGAATATGTGTATATATATTCCAACCCAATTGATGAGTGGGTTGCTATTGATTTCAATGAATGCCCAAAATTCCCCAAGCGATTGCACAGCAGCGGCCAAATGACTAATGGTCGGTTGAAGTTTTCGGCACCATGTCTGCAATTGGCCAAGCAACTACCAATAGTTCTTAACTGGTTAGCATCTCCTCCTCAGTTAATATAGTGTCCTAGATCTTTGGGGCCCATACCCTCTGATTTCTAACTATAAACACAACTCCGTAATGGCTCTTTTAGTGAGATTGTTCCTATCTAGGATATGACTCGTTTATGGTTATTTATATTTCTTTTGAAAGTGAGCGTCTTTTCAATAATTCACGAACCGCATTTTATGCCCAATTGGCTTTTTGATGACCAACCCATTTGGATGAGTGCTCCCCTGTCAGCATTTCCTTTAAGCCAGTATCAAAGATTTCAATCGCTGCAATGCCCAAAGTTCTGAGACGGGCTTTAAGAAATGCGAACGGGGGGATCGGGGAAGGACATAAAAATTCTTAAATATTATCTGACGGGTCATCAATTTCAAGTTTTACGATCTCCACTTGCCAGCTACTGTTTGCTGTGCCTGTAAATTATGTTCCGGCCTCTTTCGATTCGCTCTCGAGGATCGGGCCAAAGAAATTGCGGTGACTCCAGGGGCGGGAAGGCGGGTTTTCTCTTAATCCGGGCGATGGGCGTGCTCAGGTTTTAACCATAAAATATATGCCTGCGAGTTGGCTAATTGTTATGACCGCGGCCAGCTCGGACAGGCCAATTTAGTGCTGCAATTGCTGTGCCATTGGCATTGCTCTTTGGACGGGGCTTTGGTTTTTGGCCAACTTTCGCCCGGCTTTTCGGCCTACGCCACTGCGAACGGCGAGGCACAATGGCCCGGCTAATTGGTCATGCTGAGCGCTAAATACCAGAAACCCATAATCTGCTCATATATGGCTCATATGTTCGGAATACTCTATCCGAGCGGGTTTTCCTCCTTATGTGGGCAGTCCATGTCAGGGCGATAAACGATAGGCGATAAATAAATACGAAATATATGCACGACCCGATCAACACTTTCGCGCCCACACAAACGATTGCAGTCGGGCAGGCTGATGAGCTATTTGATACCCCTTAGAATGTAGTCATTCATACATATGGAGCTTTTAGCTTGCTTAGCTCTTATCAGTTCTTATTTCTGTCAAACTACTTTGACGCCGTTGTTGATTTTAAAGCCACTGTAACTATTACCGTAATGGGTATCTTATAGTCCATTCTTGGCTGTGAGACGTCTCATTTTGGCGACGTTTTAGCCGCTTAGCTACCAGCGAACAACGCCTTGAAACCCATTCAGCTCAGCTTCTGCTATAAATATCCATATCGAAAACGGTTGGGCCGCAAGTATGCAGAGAAATTAATTAAAATAACAAACGCCGATAATAAATAAAAATCTGAACGCCAAGCGAATAAACAAGCCGCCGAGTAGACGAGACGCCAACGCATTCAGCAGTGAGCCAAATGCCATTACAATAAAAATTAAAATAATCCATAAATAAATTAGTAAACAAAACGAATCAGTCGATTGCTCAAAGCGAAGTTCCAAACTTTTACCACACTATTCGGGTATATCCCATCCTCAAGATCTGTGACATATTTGGTGCTCTTGTGGCCGCGTACACATGTAATCCCAAATTAGACTTGCTGCGAACTTGGCTATTTATAATAAGTGTGCGCACAGTGGGTGCCAAAAGTAGTGGATGCCCACTGTACTTGGCACTTATACGTGTAGATTGTAGATCATAATATTGGGAGGAGCACCTTTCTGTTATTCCAGGGTATCGGTCAACTTTTCGCTGGCACTGTTTCGGTGTCTGTCTGTAAATATTTTATGGGGGACACATTTCATTTCGAGCGAAATGGAATTCCTTGGGGTGCAATTTTCAACTAATTTGCGCGATTTTCGTGCGAAAAATTTGTTGAACCTGTCGGTGGGTCGCTTTCGCTCGATTTTCATTATTTTCTTTATTCTCGCGCTCTGCGCTTCAGCTATTTTACTCAGGAATTTCCACCTAAATGCGAGTATACGAGTGTGTTTCTATATCGCACATAGCACCGCCATATCCCACATATATCAGAAGCTGCGATCGCCCAAAAAAGAATGTGTGTTGCCTCTAATAATAACAAAAGACAACAGACACACGCACAGCCCACAAGTACAAACACAAACAAACGGCGGCGTGCGGCTGAATGTTTGGCTATATCTATATAGTGAATATCTGCCCGATCGGCGCGATATGTTCTCTGGGCTAAAACAACCCAGGGTGCCCATAGTGCAAGCCACAAATCCAAAGTAGTATAGAAATAATTGCATTTCCGATGCCAATAAAAGTTGAGCCAAGACGATAATCTTAGCTGGTCCTCGCTGTACTCACATTTTACACAGCTATTATAGAGCTGCCAAGAATTTCGAATTTTGATGTATTTAGTGGGGGTATGCCCCATTGCGACTTTTGCAACTTTTGCGGATTGCCAAGGCAATCTCAGTTACATAGTATGCCATGTTCAAGGCTGCAAATTGGGTTTTGGGCTGTGAATCTCCAGTCAACCGTGCAGAAAGGTGACCCCGACCAGCACTTCTGTTTCCGTATCTTAAAGATGCGTATCTTGGAGAGTTGTTGGCTCAGTTCTTACTTGAGTAATCCGAAAATTCCTTTGACCTTGCCTTCAGCCCAATCGCCGTGCAAAGTGCATTGGTGACCGCGGAGCAGAGGAGCTTAAGTGGATTAGCGAAAGTGTTTCGGCAATTCCACGGTAAATTCCGCCGTAAATCCAATTTATTTTATTTGAAAATGTAGCAATGCCATTTGCGTGGGCGACACCCTCTTCACGGTCTTCTTGTTGCACTTGCTGATTTAGTGAGCCCATTGGCTTTCGCTAATTTGCCGTAAATTGGCTTTCATGTAAGACTGCGTGGAAGAGGGGGGCATTCGAATGGTTGAGGGGTATGGGGGGATCGGGGGGCTTGAAGACCCCCTGAAAGAGCGACGCACAGTCTGCTGGGGGTCTTTGTCGGGTTTCGCTTGGCTCGCGTCCTTGGATTTAATTTGATGCCCATTAAAATCGCGACATGTAGAGTGGGTGAAAATACACAGAATGATTCCCAAAAGAAAGAGGCCACTTTGGCATCATTCAAAGTGATTATTATCAATTTATGCAAAGTCCGAAAATCTTTTAATACAGATAAATACTTATAATCCGCAATAACTAATTTAAATATTATTCTGAAAGGTTAATTAAGTAAGAAACATACCTAAGCGCTTGTCGAACCGGTCTACATTCATCCATTTTAAACGATTTGTTATCTTATTGGGCGTCAATATAATAAATATTTTTAATTGCATCAAAGTACGAGTTAGTTGACTTACAGATTGTTAAGTTATTTACTGCTTTCTCGGCTTCGATTGCACGCATAAATTAAAATGAAATTTCGCGAAATCCTGAAGAATTCGCTTTTCCCTATCGCATACAAATTCCCGTCACTCTGCCATCTCTAGGAGGAAGAGGAAGAGAGAGCGGGGTTCTCAAAGTCATAAAATCGAGGATCAGTCACAAAAGGGCAAGGGATTGTCCGCGGGGGAGGGGAGGGGAGGGGCTGGCAAAGGGGGAGAGGTATCAAAAGAACGCGTAAAACGGGTAGCTGACGGGGAGTGAAAGAGAGGCACAAGGAGCAGGACAGGAGCAGCAGACGAGTGGGAGGGAGATGGGGGATGGCAAGGGCAACCTTCGCTGCAAGTGTATTTGTTCTTGTGTTTTGGAGCGCATCTGGCAGCCGGCTCTTCCCCCTCCCCGTCTCCCGCTCTCCTTTTGCTGCTCCCCGTTCTCCCCACCCCCTTCGTTCGCTCCGTCTCGCTCGCTCCCATTGCGTGCGCCTGACTTTTAGGAATTTCACGACGACGGCAAGAATTTTATTACGTTGCTTTGGTCGCCTCGTTTCTTGGCTCCTTTGTTTTAGCCTTCGTTTCGCTTTCTGTTGCTCTTTGTTTTTGTTTTCAGCATGCACGCCTTTTGTTTGCTTTTCGATGGAAGTAGAGCGTCTTCAGAAGCATGCCGGGCATTTCTTTCAGTGCAGGAATGTCGATCGCACACGGGCGTAGTGGAAATGACCTAAGAGGGGGGCCAACGAATTGTGTGCTTCATTTTCCATGATGTGACTAATCCCTTGACCGCTTCTCTTCCAGAATTACACACCTCTGCGATACACGGCGACCAACGGACGCAACGATGCACTTACTCCGGACTATCACCACGCCAAGCCGCCGATGGAGCCGCCGCCCTCCGCCTCTCCGGCGCCGGACGTGGTCATCCCGCCGCCGCCCGCCCTTGTAGGTCAGCCCGGATCCGGCTCCATATCCGTATCCGTATCCGGCGTGGCCGTTGGAGTGGGCGTGGGCGTGGGCGTGGCGAACGGACGTGTGCCAAAGATGATGACGGCCCTGATGCCAAACAAGCTGATCCGCAAGCCGAGCATCGAGCGGGACACGGCGAGCAGTCACTACCTGCGCTGCAGTCCGGCCCTGGACTCCGGAGCCGGTAGCTCCCGTTCGGACAGCCCCCACTCGCACCACACCCACCAGCCGAGTTCGCGGACGGTGGGGAATCCGGGCGGAAATGGTGGATTCTCACCCTCGCCCAGCGGCTTCAGTGAAGTGGTTCCGCCGGCGCCGCCGCCACGCAATCCCACCGCCTCCAGCGCGGCCACGCCCCCACCGCCAGTGCCGCCCACCAGCCAGGCGTACGTGAAGCGGCGATCGCCGGCCCTGAACAACCGCCCGCCGGCGATAGCGCCACCCACCCAGCGGGGCAACTCACCTGTAATAACGCAAAACGGGCTGAAGAATCCGCAGCAGCAGCTGACGCAGCAGCTGAAGTCCCTCAACCTGTATCCCGGCGGAGCTAGCGGTGCAGTAGTGGAGCCACCGCCGCCCTACCTAATTCAAGGCGGTGCCGGCGGAGCAGCCCCACCGCCGCCACCACCCAGTTACACAGCCTCCATGCAATCGCGACAGTCGCCCACGCAATCGCAACAATCGGACTACAGGAAATCCCCCAGCAGTGGGATATACTCGGCCACCTCGGCGGGATCGCCGAGTCCCATAACCGTGTCCCTGCCGCCGGCGCCGCTGGCGAAGCCACAACCACGCGTCTACCAGGCCAGAAGTCAGCAGCCGATCATCATGCAGAGCGTGAAGAGCATGCAGGTGCAAAAGCCCGTGCTGCAAACGGCGGTGGCGCCCCAATCTCCATCGAGTGCCTCGGCCAGCAACTCGCCCGTTCACGTGCTGGCCGCTCCACCCTCTTACCCCCAGAAGTCCGCCGCGGTGGTGCAGCAGCAGCAGCAAGCAGCAGCTGCGGCGCACCAGCAGCAGCATCAGCACCAGCAATCCAAACCGCCAACGCCCACAACTCCGCCCTTGGCGGGTCTGAACAGCAAGCCCAACTGCCTGGAGCCACCGTCCTATGCCAAGAGCATGCAGGCCAAGGCGGCCACGGTGGTGCAGCAGCAGCAGCAGCAGGTGCAGGTGCAGGTGCAACAGCAGCAGCAGCAGGTACAGCAGCAGCAGGTGCAACAGCAGCAGCAGCAGCAACACCACCAGCAGCAGCAGCAACTTCAGGCCTTGAGGGTGCTCCAGGCACAGGCGCAGGCGCAAAGGGAGCGAGATCAGCGGGAGCGGGAACGGGATCAGCAGAAGCTGGCCAACGGAAATCCCAGCCGGCAACTGCCTCCGCCGCCGCCCTATCAGAGCAACAACAACAGCGAGATCAAGCCGCCCAGCTGCAACAACAACAACATACAGATAAGCAACAGCAACCTGGCGACGACCCCGCCCATTCCGCCCGCCAAATACAACAACAACTCGTCCAACACGGGCGCCAACAGTTCAGGGGGCAGCAACGGATCCACCAGCACCACTGCCTCCTCATCGAACAGCTGCAAGAAGATCAAGCACGCCTCGCCCATCCCGGAGCGCAAGAAGATCTCCAAGGAGAAGGAGGAGGAGCGCAAGGAGATCCGCATCCGGCACTACTCGCCGCAAGCCTTCAAGTTCTTCATGGAGCAGCACATTGAGAACGTGATCAAATCGTGTCGCCAGCGAACCTATCGCAAGAATCAGCTGGAGAAGGAGATGTCCAAGGTCGGACTGCCCGACCAGACGCAAATTGAGATGAGGAAAATGCTGAACCAAAAGGAGAGCAACTACATTCGATTGAAGCGCGCCAAGATGGACAAGAGCATGTTCATCAAACTGAAGCCCATTGGCGTGGGTGCCTTTGGCGAGGTAACGCTGGTGCGCAAGATCGACACCTCCAACCACTTGTATGCGATGAAAACGCTGCGCAAAGCGGACGTTCTCAAGCGGAATCAGGTGGCCCACGTGAAGGCCGAGAGGGATATCCTCGCGGAAGCGGACAACAACTGGGTGGTGAAGCTGTACTACAGCTTCCAGGACAAGGATAATCTGTACTTTGTGATGGACTACATACCAGGTGAGTGGCAACCTATGTGGTTCTGCTACAGCGGAGCACTGACGCTCGGTGGATTGCCCCGCAGGTGGTGATCTGATGTCGCTGCTCATCAAACTGGGCATTTTCGAGGAGGAGCTGGCCAGATTCTACATCGCCGAGGTCACCTGCGCCGTGGACAGCGTGCACAAGATGGGCTTCATTCACAGGTAATGCAGCAGTTGGCTCGCCAGTTACTCCACGCCAGTTACTATTACTTACTTACTCTTCCACAGAGACATCAAGCCTGACAACATACTCATCGATAGGGACGGACACATAAAGCTCACCGACTTTGGCCTGTGCACGGGATTCCGCTGGACGCACAACTCGAAGTACTACCAGGAGAACGGTGAGTTCGAACCAGCTGACGAATATAATGATGTAACAATGCCAATCCGCCCATCTCAGGCAATCACTCGCGCCAGGACTCGATGGAGCCCTGGGAGGAATACTCCGAGAACGGACCCAAGCCCACCGTGCTGGAGAGGTGAGTTTCGTACACTTAATTAATTGGAGCGGCCGTTAATAAAAGTATGCCGAACTCGCAGGCGACGGATGCGCGATCACCAAAGAGTCCTGGCCCACTCGCTGGTGGGCACCCCGAACTACATAGCTCCCGAGGTGCTGGAGCGGAGTGGGTACACGCAGCTGTGCGACTACTGGAGCGTGGGCGTCATTCTCTACGAGATGCTGGTGGGCCAGCCGCCCTTCCTGGCCAACAGTCCGCTGGAAACGCAACAAAAGGTTCGATCTTAGATCTTCGATCTTCGCTTGCACACCAAAACTGAGTGCCCTAACTTGGCTTGCTCCCCTTACAGGTCATCAACTGGGAGAAGACGCTGCACATCCCGCCGCAGGCCGAGCTGTCCCGGGAAGCCACGGACCTGATAAGGAGGCTTTGTGCGGCGGCTGACAAGCGGCTGGGCAAGAGCGTGGACGAGGTCAAGGGCCACGACTTCTTCAAGGGCATCGACTTTGCGGACATGCGCAAGCAGAAGGCGCCCTACATACCGGAAATCAAACACCCCACGGACACCTCCAACTTTGATCCCGTGGATCCAGAGAAGCTGCGCTCGAACGACTCCAACATGAGCAGCGGCGATGACATCGACCAGAGCGACCGGCCCTTCCACGGGTTTTTCGAATTTACCTTCCGTCGTTTCTTCGACGACAAGCAGCCGCCGGACCTGACGGATGATCAGGCGCCGGTTTACGTCTGAAAAGTGCATCCATATGCCCAAACAAACCCCCCACCCCCAATCATTGTTAGTCAAATAGTCACAAAAAGCCAGGGGAGAGGAGCCATCGAGTGGGATTGCACTGTAAAGAGAGCGTGACTATAGAATGAAACTATATGCATAACATAAATTATAGGAGACGGTAGAGGAGGGAGCTACGTATACACATACAAATAATATATATATATATATATATGCCTTGGGGCATGAACTGAATAAATTTAAAACGGAGCAGAGTAGCGATGGAAGGAGGAGAGCGAGTCAGGAGCTTCGGATTTCCACTGAGCACAGTGTATCCTTCTACTCCAAAACAAACGCTGTAACCTACACATATATTTAAATTGTTAGAAATCACAGGGACCAACTGGAAAAGCGAACCTTGCTGGTGCTCAAAGCAAAACAAAACGCCTTAAACGAGACAAACCAACCCAACGCAACCACTCCTCTCCCTCTTCCACCTCCAGTCGATGGCCGGATTGGAACTCAGCAGGCTGGTTGCATCCGGCCATCCCACGAATCCCATCCAGAATCGAGATTGAGAGGTGTGCGATGGAGAACGGAGACCAAACGTCGCACGGCAGCGATATAAGCGGGTCTTATAAGCCTAATCTAAATCTAATCCAGAGGAACAGGACCTACAATCGGTGTCTTTCTGCCCACCTCGCCTATCACTGCTCTTCCCCTGCGTCTGTCCTCCCCGAAATGAACAAATTAGAAGCGAAATTAGACGTAGCCTATGTGAGAAACCTAGCAATGTTAGACCAACTTGTTGAATGCCAAATGAAATTGTTTAGCCGCACGAGGAAGTGGCGGAAAATGCGGAAAGTGCGGAAAAAGCGGGGAAAATTCAACACTTATTCTCTGATAGCAAACGGAAAACAGAAAACAGAAAACACAAAACAACACGAGGAGATCCGAGCAAATTGTAATCTTTCTAATGTAATATTGTAAAGAACACGTTAATTGTAATCTATGCTAAAGTTGTGTAGCGCCCTAAGATGTTTTTTAGTTTATAGACAACGCTAACCGTAATCTAGTTTAATTCCTAACACTAAGCGCGAGTACATCGGTTTTTTTGTTTGTCGTAGGTTCGTTGGAAAATGCTTGACGGAAAACGATTTGTTTTTCTTTTTAATTAGCTGCAGTTTGTATGTGCGTGTGTTTTTATTATGAATTATATGCATCCATCTAAGTATACGTTGGTGGAGCCTATTTTAAATGTGAGATCGAGCTGATTGAGGGAAAATACAAACAAACTCTGTGTGCCTTGGCCAATTAGTTTACTAAAGCAAATTAATAAATGGAAAAGAAAATGTATGCCAGACGCGTCCGTTTTTATATAAAGGCTAAAGGTATTTTTCCAAGTGTAGCGGAAATTTTACATTTACGTTAACATGAGTAACATTAACAGCGATACGTGGCGCCATCTAGTAGACACAGTGTGTACTATAGTGACTCGATAGCAGCTTCGATTGTTCTTGACCTTAATCGATTAATCTGCCACCGACATGGTCACACTGTGCCTTGAAAGGCGCACTTTTTAAACTTGTATAAACTCGCAATTCCCGTTTAGAATTGAAATGTAATTCATTTCGGTAATCGCCTTTGAAAATAAGGATGGTTTTTCCTTCCCCCCGGTAAGCCCCGCAAATAACAAAGAGCTGCGCTTAAATTTTAATAATTTTTTTTATTATTTTCACATTGTAAATTTAATAATTATAATAATTGTTTGTAAATTTATCAAGACAAAATTGTTTTATTCATTTATATGAATGCGTTTTTATCCACGTGGCTTAATTTGATTAAAATACATTTATGCGTAATATTTGAAATATAAGTTACTTGAATCGCTTCCATTCGCTTACTTCATTCGGATGTTTGGCGCAGTTTTATTTTGTTTGGTGTTCTCTGACGAGCAATAAAATGAACATTTGATGCCGTTTCAACGAGGTGCTTAACTTAGGGATCGCTATTGTTGGACATACGTTAAAACATAAAACAAATAATACAAGTGTGCTGCACTTCCTGCTCCGCATATTTACACATAGAGTGAGGCGAACAACTTTAACAGACAGCGGGGGATTGGAAAATGGGGGTAGCGTATTTAAATAACTAACAATTGTTTATGTACGTGAGTGTTATGTAGTGTAGTGTGTATTTCATATAAGGCCCTAGAGTGCAAATATCCATCACAAACCACATAGTATTTGCGCTTAAAAGTAAGTTCTTCGTTTTCGTTTAGTGTTTAAGTTAACATTTTGTTGTTGTTAAGGGGTTTTAACTAGGCTAAGTATTTACGCTTGTAATAGTAATTATTGTTAAATTTATGCTAACGTGTGCTGGCTGTATTTGAAATCTGAAGTATTCCAACTCGAGTATAACAGTTTGCGTTTGTTTGCTTTTGCTTGTGCTTTTGCAATTGGTTTTGGTTTTGGTTTTGGATTCTCTAGCTTTTGTTCTTGCGAAATAATTTACAAAAAATATATGTATGTACACATATATACCGTCGCTCGGCACTCTCCTCATTAAAATACAAGAATATAAAAACTAATTAAGTATTAAATGCATTTTTTTGTGAGTTCTTCCGCTCGTTTTTTTGTTGCGTGTCTGGAAAAGCAAGAAAATCATGGGCAAAAATTCCTTGGACAAGTTAAACATCAAAAAGAAATGTTCGTTGTTCTGGAAACCTTGTTTGTTTTTTTGTTTTTTTTTCAACTAATTATAGTTTGCGGCTGAGTGAGAAACGATTTCAATTGAACTTTGACCTTGGCTAGCACGGCAATCGAAGCATTATCAATTATTTAGTCATAAATTTATTGTCATGGCAAACATTACGATAGTTAATAGGGTCTTTGGTTGGTTTCTTTTTCTTTTTGTTTTTGTTTTTCTTATACCTTTTTCTTGTTTCTTTTTCGACTTTCACATTTAGTACGCACATGGAATTTTGCTAATAGATTTCGCGAGACTTTCCCAAATGATTTCTTTTCGTTTTACATGCTAGTTTTTATATGAATATTCTGAAACGTTTTTAATCGTTAAATAATGTGTAATAAGGCCAAATTAAGTTTTCGTTTAAACATTAGTTAGCATTAGTTTAGTTTAGCATTAGCATTAGGTTTAGATTTAGATTTAGATTTAGATTTATTGGGTTGTCGAGTGGCAAGCGGCAGCCGGCGGCCTTAAATGCATGACGTGCACCTTCTCAGTGGGCGCGGCTCGGGCCAAATGGAATGATCTTGTAGGTGTTGTGCTCATTTCGCGATTTCGAGGGCAAATTTAAAGCGTAGTTCGAGAACGACTGGGTGGTTGGGTTGGGTTGGGTTGGTTTTCCTTAAGTAAGAGGGCTTGAAACGCGCGGCAAGCGGTGGGTTTTCCATTCAACATGAACTATATACGAAATGGGGGCGGTTGGGGCTAACTGGGCGTGGACTTTACAATGGGGTGGCTTTAATACAGTTTCGCTGCTTAATACTTTTGTATCTGGTTTTGTATCTATTGTCTGCTTGTATTTTCATGCACTTGCTCTGTGCTTTTGCTGGTTGGTCCGGAAGTTGTGGGTGGAAAATTCCTTTGGAGCGGGTGCGCAATGTCAACCCAGCCTGGCTTAACCGAAAACTAAAAGTTACAGCTTAAAAGAATACATAATCGTAGAAAATATACATTCATGCCTTTGCATTCCATTCCATTCCATCTAGGAGTGGGCTCCTAACGATCGAGTTTTGAGTATTCTGCAGCACTTGGTACTGGTCTCTCTCCAGCTCCTCAAACTAAAGAACTAAGGGCTAACACATTAATGCGTAAAAAAATAGATAAAACGATATCTTTAAGCGAGTTGGGGCGGCGGGGGCCAAACAAAATGATTCAGCCCCCAGCTCGAACTTAGGCGGTAAGATAAACTAATAAAATACTAAGAACAAAGTGGTTGCAACATTGTAAAAATAATAAATTCGCTCAAACGAAAGGTTTTCAATTACGGCTTCTTACTTTCCCTGGCTATATGGCTATAAAAAATATTTCTCTCTTGCTTTGCTGACTCTGACTTTGATTCCGTCTAAAGTGCATTTGCGGGGGTGTTTTTTTTTTCAGTGTGTTCCTGCACATTTTGAGATTTTCTGTTCGTCGGTTTTTTAAGTACAGCCTGTAAGTGCTGGCTTGGCTGGCTTGGCTTGCTTGGCTTTCTCAGCTCAATTCTGAAACATTTTGGCATTGAAGAAGTCGAAGGCGGGCGCGGACGTGGGCGTGGTCTGTGGCGGTGGCGGCGGCGGCGGCGGAGGCAGCAGTCCCGCATGGTGGTGAAAGAACTGCGCCGCCGGCGGCTGGCCAAACCCGGAGCCAGAAAGCAATGGAGGCGGATGTGGAGCCGGCGGACGATGTGTCTGCTGGCTGGATGGCGGCGGCAGCATCGCTCCAGCTCCATTCCAGGAGAGCCTGTGATGCTGCTGCTGCTGCTGCTGGAAGGCAGCCATGGCCGCCAGATGCGGGTGGTGGGGATGCTGGTGATGCGGCGGGTACTGGGGATTCGCCGCCGCAACCGGAACGCGACGACGACCCCGATTGCTGGCCGTCGTGGGCGGCGCTAGGGGATTGGCTCCTGGTTGGCAGGTGGGCGGCACTGAGGTGTCGCTTACCTATTCCCTGTAGGGCTTGCAGTAGGAATACCGGTGGTTCATGTGCTGGCTGTAGCTGCCCGAGTGCGAGAAGCGCTTCAGGCACTTGGAGCACTGAAAGGGCTTCTCGCCACTGTGCAGGCGCTTGTGCTCCGTGAGGTGGTGCTTGTGCTTGAAGGCCTTCGGGCAGTCCATGCACTGGTAGGGTCGCTGACCTGTTAGAAGAGAAGCAAATCGTGGAGTTAGAAGGGATTCCAAGATCGGGGAACTGTGGTTAACCCACCGGAATGCTCGTATTTGTGCCGCGCCAGCGAACTCTGCTTGGCGAAGGCCTTGTCGCACTGATCGCACACGTAGGGCAGATCGGGATCGCCCGCGTGGCCGTGGGTCTCCGCCTTGCCCCTGCGGGGTTTCGGTGGCATCAGGACGCCGGCGCCAAACTCATCCTCGTGGGATATGCGCGAGTCGTCGTCGCGCCACGAACGCTTCTCCGATCCGCCGGGACTCAAGCTGGTGCCGCGGTAGTCGGGCAGCTTAATACTGTTCATCAGGGGATGATTGGAGGCGAAGTCCCCGCCCGGGCGCATCTTGAACAGCGCCTCCATGGGCAGCGGCATGGGCAGCATGTAGGGCGGTAATCCCGGAAAGGCCTGGACACCTCGCGGAGTGGAATCCAGCTGGCTATTTGGGGGCGAAGGCGGCGGGGCAGCGCCAAAGTAGAGGGCTGCCGCGGATGACGGTGAAATCGAGGCCGGCGACATCGATGCGGATGTGGAGAACTTCCGGCTGAGATTGATTGCTTCGGGATTCAGGGCTTCGCCCGACGGTGGAGCTATGTACGGGGGCGAGCTCTCGCTCTTGGGCGTGAGCGGATCCCTCTTCACGGACAAGTCCAGAGGCTGATCCTCTCGAGTTAGAGATGTCTGGCTGTCATTGGTCGCCGACGGGGCTGTGGCCTGATTGTTCTGGAAACTCTGCATTTTGCGCTCCCTGGAGCGGTTGTTCTGGAACCACACCTGCACCACCCGAGGATCCAGCTGCAGACGGGCTGCTATCATGCGGAACTCATCCCTGCTGGGTCGCGAGTTGAGGGAGTAGTGCTGCTTCAACTGCTGCTGCTGCTCCTCGTTGATGGCCGTTCGCACTCGCACCTTGCGTTCGCCGCTCTCCTGCCTGGGCTCCTCCTCCACGTCCATCTCCTCGTCCTCCTCATCCTCTTCGCTGGCCGAGGCCAAGACGAAGGACGCGGCCTGTTGCTGTTGGAAGTGCTGCTCCAGCTCCTCCTTGATCAGGCCGCAAAGCACCTTCTCGTGCTGCACCAGCTCAGTGGGATGGTTGAACTGTTTGGAGCAGCGACTGCAGCGCAGGTCGGCGGCCTGCTCCACTGGGGCGTGTTCTTCCAGGGGCGTTTGACGTTCCTCTGGGGCGTTCAGGGGCTCCTGCTCCTGCTTAATCGCTTGCGAGGCGGACAGATAGCTGGAGCAGTCCGGAGCAGGCGAGGCTTCCCTGCTCTCCTCCCGCTTGATGGGAGTGGCTTCTTTGGCGGCCTCTGGCGTGGGCGGCCTTTCCTTGGCCTCCGGCTCCTCGATATCCATCACCAGCTTGGGCTCATCGGGGGTCTCCTCCTCCTCCCTCTCCTGCTGCTGCTTCTGCTGCTCCTCTCGCTCCTCCTCCATCTGCTGCTGGCCGGCGGCCGAGAGCTGCAGCAACCTCTGGATGCTGTAGGGATGCACGCGAGGATCGAGGCCAGCCGCAGCGGCCATCAAGTTGTGGGGAAAGGCCAGCAGGGCGGCGTTCATGTAGTTGGGATGGAATGGCGGGAAGGGCGTGGGTGCCGCACCGCCGCCCTGCACCTGGGCATCGCTGGCGAAGTAGCTCATGGGATGGGGCAGTCCCGGCAGCGACGGCTGCTCCGGCAGCTTGCCCTTGCCGTGATCCGCCGGCGATCGCCGGGACGCGGAGGATGCGGAGCCCGGACTCTTCTCCAGCCGCTTCAGCAGAGCGCGATTGTTGTTCAGCTTCAGGCCCATGCTGATGCACTTCTTCGAGGTCATGTGGGAGGAGAAGCTGCCGGAGTGCGAGAAGCGCTTGCCGCAGTTGTCGCATCCGAAGGGCTTCTCGCCGGAATGGATCCGCACGTGCTCCTTGAGGTGGTGCTTGAACTTGAAGGCCTTGTCGCACTCCTTGCACTTGAACTTCCGCAGCAGCGCGCTCTCGTCGTGGCTGATCATGTGCCTCTGCAGGCGGTACACGTTCGCGAAGGCCTTGTGGCAAATGCGGCAGGTCTGCAAGTAATAGATAAGATGCACATGCACGATTATAGTGGGTGTGTGATGATAGTGGCAAAGTGGGCTATACTCAGTACTATTTGCATTTATTTGAAAATTTCTGGGGCGTTTATTGCAATGAACTTGCCAAGTGGGCAAATATTTCAAAATATTTGAAATAAGGTTTTCAATGCCGATAGCTTGCTATTCAAAAGTGTCATCTCTAGTTCACAGCTTTCGCTGCCCACGCATCTCTTTCTCCCATTCTACGATCTTTTGTGTTCCCAGTTACCTTCTCGAACGAAGAAGAAGAGGAGGCCAGTAGACAGGTGGCCGCCGACATTGTTGCTGGATTTTGGATTTTGGGGTCGAGTTGCGCGGAAAATTGGGGGAAAAACGAAACACCAACAGGCACAGGTAATAAAAACTGTTTAAAACAACACGCGTATTTATTTGTTTTAAATTTAATGGCTTTCTAATTTGTTTCAAGGCGAGCGCTGCGACCACAAAAAAGCGGGCAAAATCAAAAGCGACCGCGGAAAACGGGCCATTTTTTGCTGCTTCTGTGTTTCTGAGTCGTAAAAGTGGACGTTTTGTGATTTTGTGATATTTAGTGAATTGTGCAAACGTATTCGAAGGAAAATACGCCGAAACTTCAATTAAACGCTGCAATGAAAATGTAGAAAAAGCGAAGCGCGCACAGCACGAACGAACGCGAAGAATGAAATGAAGAAGCGGACGAAAAAGACCGCGGCGTGCGCGACAGAGATGGCGCCATTTCCAGCGAAGGTAGGTTGTCACTCCGAAAGAAAAAGAATAAGAACAAGAAACAAAACAAAAACAAAAGCTGCGCTCAGCTGCGGGCTGCCTTCCAATAAAAATTCCACTTCAATTGGAAAATTGCGACACAAAAAACAAAGCAAGACAAGAAGGGGGCGCAGGAATAAACAAAAGTGCAGCGGGGAGAGCATCACAAAAACATCAAAATGTTTCAACAGCTGATGCTAATCAAATTTTCGATTTTTCGGGGAGCGTTTTTGTTTGTGCTTTGATTTGTTTGGCAACAAATTGAACACATCAAATGCTTAAAGGTGGAAATGGGAGTGGGAGTGGAAAGGAAAACGAAAGTGCAGCGCCGCTTTTCCCGCTTTCCCGACTTCCCGGCGTCTTCCTCTTTTCCACTTAGCGGCTGCGTTGAAAGATTTGCGGTACTTTGGCGGACAGATGGCAACACGTGTTGTTGTCCCCCTCCCACTTTCTATCGTGTGTACTCGCGTGCCTATGTGTGTGTTGTTTACCGTTCAGCCGTTGAACTTTCCATTTATTGCCGTTTCACCTTCGCTTCCAGAGTTCCCAGTTGTTATTCTTGCAAAATGCATGATATTCCGGATCGTAATCGGAATTACATTATATATATGCGATTCTAGGAATAAGCTAACAAGTTTAAAGCTTCCATTTAAATTCATCGGCATTTTCTTGTAATTAGTCGCGAGTGCTGAAGACGGCGTCTAAAGTCAAGTTCCACTGTACTGTCTTGGACTTTGTCCCTGATTTCGGGTTACGGTTACTCATGAGCTTCAATTAACGCACATTGCGCCATTAGTCATTAGCATGAACTCGTAACCAATTTACCCACTCGGGATGAGATCACTCCGAAAATACTATTAATATGTATTGTAATTAGTTTGTTCGTTAGCGTGACACGGTGTTTATTGTTTTAGGCGTGTTGGGAAAAATAATAATACATTTATAGCGCAAGCCTTCTAATTTGTTTGTTCTGCTGCTGATGGTAAAAAGTGAACGGAAAATGCCTTTCCTCGTCTCGTTTCGACAGCACTAACAGTTTCCGTTTCCGCTTGTTGTTTTACCTGTGACGTCACCCCAACCCCAATTGCATTCTCAATCTCCAGCAAAAGTACCATTTTCATGCGGCCATTTGTTTGTCAGGTGAGTGAGTGCGATAAATAGCTATAGTATAAAACGGCCACCTGTTGGCTCACTCCCGCGCACTAACGCACTCATGCATACATATATGCACACTCACACAAGCGCAGTTCAGAACCCGTTATCTCTCCACATGGAGTCGGGCTATCTGCGTCCCTCTCGCACGCACTCACTTAATCAGGTTGTTCGACTGTAAACAGCAATAACGCCTACCTAGAAATCAGAAACCATGGAACCACAAAACCTAGAAACTGTACAGTGGTAACTGGCTGTGAAGAGAGCCATTCATGAGTAATATAGTACATACATATGTGCATGTATAAATGCATATTTTGTATCCATACATTAAAATGTAACCTTTTTCCTTTTCAGGACTACCCATTTAAATACAAATAGAGCTATCCATCTGTCGAGTGCCCACTGTACACACCTCCCAGAG
Source organism: Drosophila erecta (assembly GCF_003286155.1). Lineage (NCBI taxonomy): Eukaryota > Metazoa > Arthropoda > Insecta > Diptera > Drosophilidae > Drosophila > Drosophila erecta. Next base: position 1,448,239 of record NW_020825194.1, read on the forward strand.
CGGACATTAAACCGCAAGAGCAGCTCACAATGGAAGCGCTTTGTTGTCGTCGGCGTTATCAATTAAATGTAAGCGAGCGAGGCGCAGCGCAAACGAAATGGAAATGAAAATGGCAGCCGTGAGATACGCCACTCACACAGATACTGCATACAGATACTTTATACCTTGCATGTGCGTATGTGTGTGTGTGTGTGCTGCACACGTTTACAAAAGGTAAGTTCCATTTGCGATGCGTCAGCCGGATTCTTCTTATGCGCTTTTGTTGTTACAGTTTGTTATTATTATATTTGCGATGAGCGGAAATGCCAATTGAAGCTACCTTTAACAAAGCCCCATGAAGATGCCCGCCCCCGGGGTTAACTACTGATGGACTGACGGACTGATGGACTGACGGACGGACGGATGGACAGAGTGTGTGCATGACTCAAGTGTTTTTCAGGGGAGCCACTCGAGCCAAAGTTGAAAATTGATTGATTCCACTAAGCGAATGGGCCGCGCACATGGAAATGGAAGCTAAAACCACTCGAGTGTTCAAGGTACAGTCTAACCTCCGTGGCATTAGTGTCGATAAGCCACGCACACGTGCGTACACGTCCGTTCCGATCGCCCCTTTTTTTCCACATGTTGCTAGCTGCTTAATTAATTAAATTTCATCCGAACTGTTCGAATCGTAAGAGGGGACGCGATTGGGTTGGGTACACTCGGAAAAACAATGTGGATTATGGTCATTTAACGTAAAAAATATGTAGTTTTGGTTATTCGAGTCGAGGTGTACTTTCACTGTTCACCTTAAGTATGCGGTTGAACTATCAGCCGGAGGCTTTCGGTGCTGATAAGCGCACACTATCACTATCAATCGATTTCCAAGAGGCGCGTGTGCTCGTAAACAATCGAATCGCCGAGCGGATCAGGGTCGGGATGCGGATTAGGCGACCAAAACAATTACTAACCCCTCTCTATCTCTTCTCTTTGCAGATAACCTCGATCAGGTGAGTGCAAAAATAAATATTACAACTATTTGGAAAACAGCGGGAGGCTGGCTACTACTTATCAGCAACTTATCAGTGTGAAATACCCAAATATCGAGCGAAAACTAGCGACCACACACTGTGGCATCGCACCGTCTTCAAAGCGCTCGTCTCGTCAAGCGTAATTGTACTGGGCGCGGTGTGCGGATGGTCCAGCAGTTGCATTTTAGCCTGGTTAATTGCGGGCGACAGGCCTTTTGGCTAAAATTATAACGCAACGTAGGTGGGCGCCTGTGTTTGGACCCGGTCGAAAGTGGTGGGCCCCACCAATAGACAAATCAAACGAACGAGACACGCTAAGATAATGTCTCGCCACAGACAGAAAGCTAATTTGTGAACGTATTTCACGATTGCTGGCTGAAAAATGCCTTATGCACTGAGTGACATGGGAATTTGGCCATAATAGCGCGCATAATTGGCCGTAAAAGATGATCATCCAAAGGGAGATCGTTCGGCTTTCAAAGTGTCAGCCCCAAAGGCAAGCAAACAATGTTGACAAAATACCAAACGATGTCGAGGTGGGGGAATACTATGTACGGGTACATTGGGTCTCGAAAATCTATGGATGCTGGGAGAAAAGCTCGTGGGATGGTAAAAACCGTAGAGTGGGAAATATTTCTATAAGACAGGATGTGTAATCAAAATCGATCCGGCTCGAAGGGCCAAATGGGTGCAAGGCACATTGGTTTCCTTAGAAATGTAGCACCAAAAGTCCTAAAGTTTTGGAACGCACTGTATGCGGTTTGTCCACATAGACTCGTCTATATGGTATCTGATAGATATAAAAGCGCACCTGTCGCCTGACGAAATGCGTAAACAAAAATAACAAAATGCGACAAGCTCAAAGTTTCTGCTTCTGTTTTTGTTTAATTCTATGAGATGCTTTTGAGGTCAGCCAAATAGAAGAAAAACGAATATTAACGACGCCACAAAGAAATGTTTAGCGCAAAAAGATGAAACGAAGTAGAGACTCGAGTGAAAAATACGACGAACATAATGGTGTCTGATCTCTAACTGCTTTATAGCGAAATACGCGACCCAATTTCGAGCTTATCGCTCGGCAGCTGCCGCCCCACAAGCAAATAGTACTGAAAAGTATCTGGACTACGACTGATTAGACATTTCAAATGAATGAAACCCCAAGTCGGGCCATTGACGTACCTTTCTGGCAAGACAGAGAGAGCGAACTAATTGTAGTACCTCGTGGAATCGCGGAGGTCGGCGGGTTATCGCGGGAAAACCTGATAATCCGTAGGTAGAGTCCGGACTTCAGATCGGTTAATTTATTGTTCTTTTGCCGAGGAACAATGAGTGATGCCATTACGTATTGCTGGGCGGGTTCATTAACTTTCGTCGGCGCGATCATCGCTGCATTAAGTCCATTGGGAAATTGATTAACACGCGCAGTTAACAGGGAAATACTTTTAGCCATTGCGGTCACTTTGCTGCCGCATTTCTCAATATTTTATGGCCATTTTACGCGCTTTGTGCAGACGACAAATCCATATACATAGCACATAGCATATAGCATATGCAGCAGCAGCGCTGGGATTTAAAATTATTAATTTTCCATAAATCATCTCGAGTTCAGTCGGAGGCCGAAATTTCGGTTGCTGTTTCTTTTTCGGTGTCTGTCTGCGTTTCGTTTTCATTCGATTTTCATTCGCCAACGCAGCGACAAATCAAATTTAATTGTTTATAAATAAAACGTTTTTCTCAATGATGAGGACGCCCTGATTTCAACGGCAGCGAGAGAGCTGCGAAATTAGTTGCGTATTAGGAAAACATAAATTAGGCGACGCCGCGGTATAAATTAAATTTATCACTCTTGATAAAAGCCACTGTCTTGGGAAATTAGGGAAACGTGTCGTGGAAAAGTATGATTTCCTGGGCGAGCACAAATTCCGTGGGTTGCGATAACTTTTCTCAGTGTTTTCTCCGTGTTTTCAGCAGCTACTATCACTTTTAGCTGGAAGTAGCAGTATTATACGTTCCTGTGAAAAACGCTTCAGTGTTAAAGCTTGCCACTTTCGCTTATGCTAATCTGAGTTTCTATTCACTTTCCCAGACCATTTAACAAGAGTTCTGAGCGTCTATCTAATGTGCCAACCCTTTCCAAATACCATTTGGTGCTGCAATTTGAAACTTCTGCTGTGACTTTCTCTGGAGTCGTCCTCAAGTGCAATCTCTTCTCACAATCAGACTGCCCAATGAAATGTCAAGTGCTGTAGTATCATATCATTCTGTGTTCTTTTACCCCCTCGACTTTGAAATTCCCAATCGCCTCGCGGAGCAGAGCATTTCTCATTAAACATATCAAGTAACAACCGCACAATAAACGTCACAAGTGAAAAAACCCACGGGACTTGCAGCGAGGAAAACTGAAAAGTCGGGGGAAAATTGTCTGAGGCATTTCCATGTGAGCATGTGAGAAACTGCGCCACAAGCGGAGCCACATAATTTATGGCCCTCACGGTGAAAGTTGATATAAATCTCAGGAGTAACTTAAAAATAAGGGAAAGAAATGAGCTAGAAGTTTAAATTGCAGTCGAGCGACTGACATGTGGAAGTAGGCAGGTGAAAAGTCTGGGGAAAACCAGGGGACATCCTTGAGGAAACAGGAACTCCCAAAGATGATGATGATGATGATGTGAAGCATAAAAAATGATCATAGGACAGAGGTTTTCACTTGAGAAGCTGAAGTGGAAATGGATAATTGTCGTTTGAAAAACTAAAATACATTACAATGATTTGTTATATAAATCAATATAAATAGTCCTTGCAACCAATTATAATATTTAAAAGCCCCTGACTATAAATCGTAGCCTCGCTGTGTTTAAAAGTTTTTTAATTTGTCTGCTTTAATTGCGAATAATTCGGAAACTTTTAACTCCCCGTCACCTTTGACCTTATGGGGTCCGCAGAGAAATACAGCATAAAAATACATTTAAAAGCGGGTAGACGAGCAAATAAAGGGTTGAGCCAAATAAATTGCTATTAATTTTTCACTCGCTCCGTTCGTCAAGCGGCGCCGCAAAGACGACGACCCAATGTGGATATGTGGACGGGCATCAGTGGCAGCAGTGGCATTGGTGGCAGCAGTGGCAGGACTCGCAGGACTACACCTAAAGTGCATATAATTTTTCAATTTGAATTGTCTGCGCCCTGCCCCAGTTTGTGGCGGCCAAAAAGGTGGCAAACCGGAAACGGAAAAGCGGAAGAGCGGAAGGCAGCAGCAGAAAGCAGCAAGCCAACCCGCCAAATGAGTTGTGGCCAAAAAGTTGCAGCCATGTGCGTTTGCAGTTAAGCAAATATTTAATTGCTGCACTTTTTCTGCTGAAAGTTGGCCAGGACCTCTGCTTTTTTCGCCCGTAATTTATGGCCTGCCATTTGCTCGGCCGTCTGAACCCCCCCGCAGCGCTTTCCCCCCTCCCCGGTTAATGATGTTGACCTTAAAAACAAATGTTGAAATGTTGCATCAACAATGTTGGATTGATACCCCTCACACCCCCCACTGCCTCCTTTGTGCGGCGCTTTAATGCCTTTTCAATAAAATCGTTGCCTACTTTTGTGAGTCGACAGCCTGATTTCCATAATGAGCCATTTGTCTCACTGGCAAAGGGGCGTAGCGGTGGCATTATTGTTATTTCTGGCACTGTTTTTGTTTGCCGCATAATTAATTGTTTTCACACATAATAATTTAATACGGCGAACACGTGTAAAAGCCAATGGCCAACAATATTAAATAAATGCAATGTGCCACATCAATTATAATTGGTTTGTTCGCATAGTTTGCACACTTGGCCATGTGTCAATGTGGCTGTTGCCATTTTGGCCTTTTCGCATGTGTTTAAATGTTTAAATGTCATTAACGAAGCCGTAAATTATATGCAACCCAAGTGGGCAACTGCACGGGGTGGCTGTATAAGAGGGGTATAAAGGCGGAGTTGCAACTCATAAACCTGCTCTTCAGCTACGGAGTTGGCCAACTTTATTAGCTTTTTGCCAGGCTGGCAATCATCGCGGCTTAGGTAAATATTAATAACGGCCAGAAAAGTATGAAAAAGCAATAGAAGATAGACTGCACAGTGGGTTTTGCTCGAAATTGAGGACACTCATGAAAAGGTAATACAAATTCTTGGAAAATCTACACCTAAAGCAATAGAATATATTTGAGTATACTTTACTATTCAGATATGATAGTATGATTCCCTCTGTTGACTTTGCCCCACTGTGTGGCTCAAAAACCTGAAATCTCATCTCGTATTTTTTCGGGCTGGTGTCAAACTTTTTCATTTCACTCGTGCTTTCTCCCCTCATATGGGGAAGGTAAAAGATACAGCCCCCGAAAAAAAACCATCATACACGAAAAACAACAACAAACTAGCCATATGAATTTATGACCAGCAGAGGTGGGGAGAAACTTTGGATGGAGTCTGTCTTTTGTATTTGGGGGGGCGAGTGCAACAAAATTATAATTTATGTGGCTTTAATAGCCGCTGGGTAGCTCCAAGGTGAACCAGTGCCTGCTCCGCCTTTCCCTGTGACCCCTGACCCGTCTCCACTTGCTCCTTATCGCGTGTGTGACTTACGCAGCAGGCCTGGATATTTTCTTTTTACAACTCGTGTGCCACATAAGGCCAAGACGGCGAGTGGAAGAAGCGGGGGGCGGGGGCGTGCGGTTAGGTGTTATCAGGTTCCACTTGCCTGAGGCAACATTCATTTCAATGCCTTATCACGGGGGCAGGCCTTAGAAAAAACAACAACTGCACAATTGGGAGTTATGAGCGTGTGACTGACAGTCTTCCCCCATATTTCTATATACACACTCGCACACTTACACACACTTTTTATGCCTCCCCCCTTCCCCCTTCCCCCTTCTGATAACAGCCCCAATTGTTTTTCTCCGTCGCCGCCATTGGGGAATTTGGTTTTTACTATTTTTCCTTCGGTCCGGTGAACGCCTACGTTTTATTTTTATGCCCCTTATCATAGTTTACTACGGCATTGTTGTTGCCCCACGCCGATAAAACAAAAGTCGAATGGCGGTAGGCGGTAGGCGGTAGGCGATAACATTGAGGCGCGTTTCTCGATTTTCTCGTCTTTAAAAGTGCCAATGCTTGACGCGTGCACGGCGAGAAAAACCTATCATGATGGCCTTAAGTGTGGAAAAAAAAATAAAACTTAATTCCAAGTGAATGGTTCACTGTTAGTCACTATCGCGTGTGCTGTTTGTTTTTCGAACATACATATATCTTTACCACTGGCCGTTTGCTGTTTTTTCGACGATTTGTCAACAGGAAATGTGCATAAGGTTGGCTGGCTGGCTGGCTGGGATTCCCGCACCCTTCCTTCCAGTGACATGGGGATTTGATTGGATGCTGTACTTGGCACCGCACTCCCGTTATCGGTAGGCTCATTTCCCGTTAGCCGCGAACAAAGCCCACGCATTGTGCTACACCCGCCGTGATCAAGTGTTCAAAGATCAAGTGCCCCCAGATCCGACTCCCTCCAGCCCTCCAGCCCTCCAGCCCTCGATCCCCCATCCCTCCCAGTTGGGATTCTGATTCCGACTACGCATGAGCAACCAGCCAACACGTAAGCCACTGAACGCCGAGGGATAAGAACAAGTGACTCCCCTTATCAGGGCTTCCAGGAATTTCGATCCTCCCGCTGCATTCCGCAGGTTTAGTCACTGGTTGCCCCCGGTTTTCCCACTGATTGCCCCACGATCGCCTACCAGCAGCATTATTTTCGACATGTGGTGTCTGACTCAAAGCCACTATCACTCGAAAATATTTGTGTGCCGAAGTTGTGATTGCAAAACGTGAATGTATACATTTAAATGTTATTAGATATGTAGTATATTTCGCAGCCTTATACTGCAGCCTTGGCATTCCATAGAGGCATACATATCGTACCATTAGGCTATCTCGACTCTTGAAATAGTTCTGCAGCTTGGCCAGCCCCCGCTAACTGGCTGTGCTTAAAGTTATTATGTCTTTTATAACTAGTTTCCAATGGCTATGTGCAACTCACCTGGGAGACATTGCTGACCGCCGCCGGGCCGCAGGGCGAGTGGAGCTGCTGGTGCTGCTCGAGCTGGTCGCGCGTGGCGAAGGAGGCGGTGCACTGCATGCAGGGGTAGGCGCCACTCAGGTCGCCGGTGGTGGAGCCCGGACTGGAAGTGGAGCGCGGGGCGCTGAGGTCCAGGTCGTAGGCGGAGTTGCTGCCCACGCTGCTGTTGCTGCCGGGCAGTTGCGGCGGCAGCAGTTGCTGCATGGTCATCTGCTGCTGCTGCAGTTGCTGCTGATGCTGCTGCTGATGGTGATGCTGCTGCTGCTGATGCTGATGCTGCTGCTGTTGGCTGGGCGAGCTGGCGGTGCGGGCGGACTGAAGGGAGGCCAGGGAGGCGGCGGCGGCGGCCATGAACTGGGCGTGCAGGTGGGGCGGCAGCTGGTGCTGCGGCGGGTGCTGGAGCTGGGCGAAGAGGTCGCCGGGTGTGAGGGCGCCGGGTGAGCAGAGGGGCGACATTTTGCTGGCGTTGTTGTGGTTCTTGGCCAGATCGCTGTTGTTGTTCATGGACTGGTTGCTGGTGCTGTTGCTGTTGGCGTTGGCGGTGCTGCTGTTGTTGTTGCTGGCCAGCGGCGACTTGGCGTACCGCCTGCTGCTGCCGCTCATGTTGCTCTGCTCGTCCTCGGCATCGCTTTCCGGCTGGGCGGCTCCGCAGTTCAGCTTGTCGTGGGGATGCTCGCTGGCAATGTGCTCGCTGAGGGACTGTTTCAATGAATAAATGTACGAATGGGATTTGTCGTTATTTGTATAAAATTCATGTTTATTTGTATAAAAACCCCAAGTTTTTAATTATCGAGTAGGACAACTCTTATCTTGGTTCTAATCCCAGCAACTTTGCCCTATTATCTTTGCGTTCAACACCATAATCACATCACATTTCCGGTTTTTAATCATACCCCTTAAACGTATTTAATTGCGTAAGCTAATTAATTTTTAACGTACGAAAGTTCCCAATATTAAGTTGAAATCGTTTTGTGTTTTCCAATAAGTAATACTTATTTTCACGGCTTAGTTACTAGATTTTTGCTAGTTGCGAAATCCTACCTGATACTCGGTGAATCGCTTGTGGCACTGGGTGCACTTGACCAGGAAGGCATCTGCGGCGGCACCTGGCTGGTTGGGATGGGCATCCTGGATCCCGCTGGAGCCCGGATTGCTGTGCTTCGGCGACTGGTTGTGGTGGAGCAAAGTGGAGGCCAGCGAGGGAACTGCGGAGTAATGGGGAGGAGGAAAACAAATTAACTGCCAGATCGTTTAAGAACCATAAAGTATGCGAAAGGGAACTCGAAAGCCAGATGAGAAGTATGGAGAGTGAGGTGCTGCAGAATCCACAGAGAGAAATTCGGGGCGTACTTACATACTATAAAGATGGGAAAAGTAATAATATCAAACAACTAGGTCATTAGCAACATTGCTTATGAAGGAACTTTAGAGTAAATAAGTTTTAGAACTATATTGTTGATTGAATCTTTTTTTCCGTGTTCCCAAGAACTGGAAGATCGACTTAATTTCGTGGCAAATCAACTTCGCAGGCCTTCACGCAAGACTGAAATCCGCGGAGGCGATGATCTCATGGTTTCTTTCGATCCGCCGCAGAAACCGAAAAGAAAAGAACAGAAAAGAAAACATAAACGGGCTAAAGAAGCGGAGAAAAGAAGTGGAAGAATTGAAGAACTGAAGAACGCACGCACACTTGAGAGAGAAGAGTTGACTTAATCAGTTGAAAAAAGCGTTCAGCCATGGCGAACAGCAGAAAGAGACGGGCGGTGTGGGGCAGACAGAGAGGCAAGACGTGGTCCCAGAAGATTGCTGCTGTTGCTTTGTTCCCCCGAGGGTCACTCAATTGCCCTCTCGCTCTCGCTCTGAAACTTTGTATCTGTATCTGTATCTGTATTTGTATCTGTATCTGAGAAGGTGGAATACTTCACAAAATGGAGTTTCTGTTATTTGGTTCTTCTGTTTGTTTTTCCTTTAGAGTGTATAAAGTGTATGGAGGGCAGAACAGAGCGAGTCTTTGTTCCCATTGCCATTTGATCGCTACCTTAATTTAAGCCAATTAACTGGCGGCAGACGAAGACAGATACCCAGATACTCAGATACTCGAATACTCGCATACTCAGATGCCCGATACTCACATACGGGCACTGAATGAATGAACCCTGTTTTATCGCCACCTTTCTGCCAGAAGTATCTGTATCTGAGGGCTGTCGGCTCAATCAAGCACAATCTACGAAAGTTCATTGCACGTTTTCACTTTCAATAGTTGCAATCTTAATTGATTTCGATGCGGGCTCCGATCAAAAATGAATTAAATCGCTATATCACTATATGCCTCCCACCTTCTCACTTTAGAAGCCATTAAAAGCCATTATAAAACAACAGCTGACACACGTAGATCCATATCTTTGGATTCTATATCTTTGAACTATACATGCTGCATATACAGAGAGTATATAATTTTGAGTCCAAGAATTTATATCGCCTGGTCTGCCTAATGACATTTTTATTGAAAGTTGTAAAACGACAACACTTTTTTACGGCCCTACATTGTGTTTCATCAGCATAATGTGCTGCAAACAAAAACCCGCTCGTGGGGAAAACGTGGAGCTCAACAAGTGTGTCACCAGCTCATTTAGCCCAATCAATTCTTCATAACCGAGAAATTATTAACGCAATCGGTTTTACACTTTTATTCTTTCCGCCCCGTAACGCCACTGAAATATTGAAAGTGTCCCGCAAATTAATTTCAATTTGTGCGCAACCGAAACGAAGTGAAACGGAATTTCTTGTATTTGTTTCTGCGGAACGCAACTCGAGCGTTTTTCGTGTATTTCTATAGGTTTGGTCTCATCTTTCGGTTTATTTTTTTAACTATTTTGCGCCTAACGCCAACCAATTGAAGTTGATTGATCGTGCTAGGTGTGGGGCGGCGAAATCGGAGGGGAATTCTTCAAAGAAGAAGGTATTTTTAATCTTCCATTTCAACCTGAACTTTATGGTCCTTATACTATAGCATTTTCAATATACTTTCTAAAAACTTGAAGATTTGAAAATAAAGGCCACGAATCTCCTGCTTTGACAGTTGCCAAAATGTTGATTGGGGCATTATGTTTTTTATTTTTTAGGATACTTTCGAGGGGGATTTCTGGGGCAATTTATGGGCGGCCGCACGTTTGCCAAAAACAAAACAAAAACGCCAGCAATCAAATTCTAGCCGAGGGGAAATCTTCTGGAACGATGTCAAGTGTTTGCTGGCGATTCGAATTCTGTTTTTTTTTTTTTTTTCTGGGTCTGGTTTTCTGGTTCACCTGTGCGGTGGAAAACACGCGCGGAGAAAAAGATTCGAAAATAGGGTAGATGAACGGATGTGGGGGAGGTCTGAATATTATAAATAATACGTAGATGGGCTGGCGGCGTAAATCAATGGCAAAATAACCGAGAAAAGATACATTTGTATCTGCAGCATGGATACCCGAGATACACCCACTAATTTTATGTGCTCTTTTTATTGCCAACTTTTATTAGCCAGACATATTTCGACTAAGCCCGGCTAATGCAAATTTATTTATTTCTCCTGCGCCGTTCTACGCTTTTGAAAATTCTACATTTTCATCGAATAATTTATTTCCCCCACGAATTTTCCACCTGACTTTCCGCAGCTTTTCCCCGCTGCCGGGGGGGTGGGGTGCCAAAGTGTTTTTTAATATTTCACTGACAGCCGATTGTCACGACAATTTTCCGCGCTTTCGCCGGACAGGTGAGGGAAATTCTTTGGGGCCCCGGAAAATTGTTTGGCGATTGCTGACGCAGTTGCAGACAAATGGACGACAGGTGGCGCCCGCTGGCGCAGAGGGGTTCGATGATATTTAATGCAAATAAACATAAATTCTAGCACTTAATTATAAACAGACCTCCGGGCCTGCGCTCATTTGCAGTCAATGAACGTGGTTAGCATATTTATGATATAAATTGCCTGCAAATGAGAGCGAGTGCAAAAACACTTAGTACAGAGCTAGCTAATTGCCAGTGGAAAAACGCAAAAAAACACAACAAAACATAGAGTAGGGGAAAAACGACACTATCAGACAGTCGCAATTAATTTGTAAATGAAAACCTGTGGGAAGGTTTACGGCTCAGTTGTTTTCCATCGTCGAGTTACGGACGTGCGAATATTTATGGGCGAAATCGAGTGGAGAACGAACCCCGTCTCGAATCGAAATTCCAGGAGGGTCCAAGTCCGATCTCAAGTGGCAATCGGCTTTGAGCACGGCACACATGTGAGCGGCATATGGAGTTGTCCCGATAATCGCTCTAAATTTGGAATGCCGTTCGAGGGCTTGCCTACAGATCGGTGCACTGAGAACAACGGCTAGCGCCAGATACAAACTAAAACTATAGAAAGTGTTTTCTGAACCTGGAGACAATCAAGCTCATACTGATTTGAGTTACTCATCCATGACTCACTCTTTTGAAATGTGACCTTAAAGTTGCCTCCCTTTTTTTTGCAGTGTCGCACCTTTGCCCTGGTCTACTCTCCACTTTGGAATGGGCACAAAGGTGGCCACGTTGTGCCCTGCCCCTTCAAGTGGCAAATGCAAAGGTGCAGATTCGGAGCCAGACGATCGCCTATAAATAGAGTTCTCCTTTCTGCCCTTTGCTTTATTTGTTTGTTCAGCAAGCTGATGCTGCTGCGTGCTGCGAGCTGCTTGCTGCACGTTGCACGTTGCACGTTGCTAGATGCTGCTGCCACGTTTATTTTATTTGTAGCATTTGGCTTTGCTGAGTGTGAAATTTTAATAGCCAAGCGAGCCGTGTCCGTGTTCGTGTCCCTGTCCTTTTTTCCTCCGCATGTGCACATATATACATATGTATATATATGTATATGCATATGCATATGGGAGGCCTATCTGGAGGATAGGGAAACATATGTGTCCCGGGGCGAACTATTTCTGCGATTTACCTTGAAAAAATATGCAGAAACGCGTGTGATGTCGTGGTGTGGGCGTTCTACGTTCTGAAATTGGAGTTGCAGTGCGTTGGCGAGCCGAAAGCAATTAGGGAAATATGCCGCAGAGGTGTTCAAAGCACGGGAAATTGTGGAAGCAATGCCCGGCCATCCATGAGATACTTTGGCATCTTATTCCTCAAAGGAAGTGGAGGCAGGCGCATTTTTAAATGCGTTTTCTTTTATAAAACGAATTACTAACTGTGATAAGATGGAATATTGTTCCAAAAAATTTGAATAACGCATAAATTTAATTCCGTACTTTAAAGATAAATAGAAACTTTTCGCTGGAAGCACTCTGAAGATTGTATTCTCCGAATAGCTGTAGTAATGGGTTACTTTGAATTCGTTTGCATATATAGCTAATAATTTTGGTGATCCACCAGTAAATACCAAAAACTGCAGCTTCAGCCATCTGAAACGAACTTCATTAATGCAGAAAGTACAACCAAAGTTGGGCTTAACTTGGCTAATTGATATTCACTTGGTCCTCCCGACTCGTGTATAAATTGTATGCCATCGAAAAAAACTCCGAAATAAAGCCCATCGAGTGCAATTGAAACTTTTTCAGCTGGCGCTACCACAATAGAGCTGTTGACTATTTTTGTTTATTTAAAACTTTTAACAATTATTGTGCAATTGTGCGAAATTTATTGCAATTGAACGCCAATCAGAAGGGAAGTGCCCCTCTGCCCGCTTTACCCGCTCCCCTGCGATTCTCCTGGCTTTCCCCGGGTTTTTCACTCCGGTTTTCCTCAATGCCAGCACCACCCGTTAACCAAAATCGTTTACATGTTAAATTGTGCCTGCTCACTCCTTTTTTTAGAGCCTCCTTTTTGGCGCTGCAATTTTGCCTGCCCTTTGGCAACACCTTTTTTCAGGGGGCGCAAAGGGGATCTGTGGGACTCCCTTTTGTTTGCGCCGATTTTTTGGCACTTTTTTTTTGGGGGGTTGGGGCAGCACGGGAATTGTTGTCTCGTGGAGCGCGGCGGCATTAAATAAATAAGAAAAAATATATTCGCAAGGAGGCGGGCTGCATTCCGTGCAATTTTCACTTTACAACTGTTTCAAAGTTATCTTTGTTTCAATTGTGTGCACGACGGCGGCAAAAAGCGAGCAGCAAAAAATATTGGCAAACAATTTACTTTTTGGCCAAAATGCGAAATAAAAGTAAAATGTGGCAAATAATTTGCCCAAAGCTGCGGCAGGTTGAACACGGAATAAAGGGAATCTGCAGCAGGATATCAAAGAGGACTTTCCCCTCATTGATTTATTGTCCTTTTGTGTTTGTTGGGCCTTTGCTTCGTTTCTTTTTTTTCCTGCTCAATTGCAATTTAAAGACACAGTCTGTTTATTTTGGGCAAAGTCGGGCCAGTCTCCAACTCCACTTGAGATAGGCATCGGCAAAATTAATCATCTTTGCATGCCAGTTGCCAGATAGTTTGGGGCCAAGTTTGTTTAATTTCGATTACCAGCTGGCTGGCGAAAGTCCTGTGCCCGCCGACAGATGCAGGATGAGCCAGGAGTCCAGTAGTCCTGGAGGCCAGGAGTTATAAATGGCAGCACCGACAGCACCAGCATATAAAACTGACATCCACTGACAGCAGCCAAAATGATTAATTAGACAGGACGCAATCTTAGTAGCAGGGCTAGGTATTCCCAATCGAAGATGCAAATGTCAGATACATGTTCCATTTCGGTGCCAAACAGCTTTGATGCGTGCAAATGGGAATGGAAATTAGCGCTGATTTAGTGGCCCCTGGCCACGAGTCGAGAGATAAATATGTAGGGTATATAGAGTGTATGGGGTATATTTAGCAAAGGGGGCGTAGTCGAGGTGATAACAGGCGACAGGTTTTCGCCAGGGCGAAATGTTTGATTTACGGCATTTTGGAGCCGTTTCGAAATGCTACACAACACACGCCGAGCAGCCGGAAAATTAGTACAACTTGGCTGGCTGGTTTGGCTGGCTGGCTGGCGTTTTCCCCCGGCTTTTCCAAAAGCCCAGCGAACAGCATTTCGTATGTAGCCGGCGATTAATATCCATCGCAGTCGCAGCTGCCCAGCGCCATCAAGCAGTTTGGCTTGGCCAGGAAAGAAACGGAATACAACAACCGGAAAGTATCTCCGATCTGTGGGAGATACACATGTATGTGGGCCAACCTGTGCCCAGCCGCCTGATCGATTAGCCAAACTATCGTGTTCGAGGGCTTTTAGTTCCGCCCACAGGGAGCCGAGCTGCTTAAATAGCCATAAATTATAATTTATGGCTGCGGTGTTGCCCCTGTTTCCACCGAACATGTGCAATTAATCCGTCTCCTTAGCTGGCTTATCAATTGTCTGTGTGGAGCATCGCGAGTTTCGTGGGCGTTCCCCCGCGGAAAGCGAAAAGTGGAAATTGGAAAGCGGAAAACTTGCGCCATCCCCCCAATTCGCCTGCTAAGCGTTTTCAATTAATTTCGGCTCTTTCACACCTTCCATTTCCACCGATGAGCTCTGCCCACTGACAGTTTAATGCTTTGTTTACACTCGATAAACAGAGTGGCAAGCGCCCAGCCCAGCAGCAATATGGCCACAAAACAGGTTCTTCCAATGGTGGTGTTGGCCAAGTTAGTCAGCTACCTGTCTGCCTTCAACCTGCGCATGCGGTTTTCCTGTTCAGGGGTAGCTGCTACCTGTTCCTCGGTGGGTGGAGATTACTGGCAAGGCGGCGGTTCTGGTTCGGCGGTGCCAACAAATCAAATTGAGATGTGGCTGCAATTGGTCGGCCGTTGGGAGGAACAGAGAGGTGGCTGTGCCCCGAAGGCAGGGAAGTGTTGCCATTATTCACGATCGGCTGGCCGACTTTCATGCGTGAACAGCGTGATATGGCCAAGATATGTACGAAATCGAACGGATTTCAACGGTATACTAAAGGATTAATAATTATCGAAACCACCTTATAGTTATAGCTTGATATCAAGTATCCGAAACTAGCAAATGGCTGTCACTATAGTTCGCCAGTTCTTTGAGTTCTCAAAGCTAGCTGGCCAAAGTGACCCCGTTTTCTCGCGGTGTGCTGAGCGGGCAAACTCTGTCGGGCGTAGGAGTAGGTAATTCGAGCCGCTCATGAGTTCTCATGCTCGATCCCCTGAGGTGGAGACCACACATAACCCAAGATGGCGGAGTTTCTGGCAAACTGCTGAGCTTGCATGTCTTGAAATTGATCTTGAAATCGGTGAAAGATCGAGACCGATACCAATACCGATGCCGAGACTTGGCGCGCGAATCAGTTTAGGCAAGGTTCGATTGCATGGGCTGGCTGATAAAGGAGGCGAGTCCCGACCCGGATGAATCATCCCGACCCGAGAGATCTGTGATATGTGTGCTCCAGATCCGCGTTCTGATCACTTACACTGCATGGCGAAGGGGGAGGTGGAGGGCATGCTCTGCTGAATGATGGTATCCTCTTGGCCGAAACGTGAAGACGACGGCGCCAGACAGGACAACATTTGGAATGCTTGTTGTGACACTTGCTCTACTTTGATGCGGATAGTTTGCTTGGTTTGCTTGGCTAGCCTAGTGGGTTGGTGGCTTCTGCTGGTCTCGTCTGGGCGTTATTTCTTTCTTATAGAGCACACACGTGTGGCGGCCATTTGGGCAAAGGGCCTTCGGTTTTTATCATTCGAACATGGGAGAAACACTGGGATTTTTGTTCGCGATGCGATGCGAGATGCGCTGCGAGTGTCGCGTTTGTTTTTATTTTGTGGGCGATTTCACAGATCTGCGTTTTCTATATCTGCGTTCTCTGCGTGATTCTACTGCTAGAATGTGCTGCTCAGAGTTTTCTCTGTGGGGGAGCGACGCGTGTGCTGCCGTCGCGACGTCTACGATGCAACTGAATTCTGAGTTCTAACTTTCGCAGCATCAAGCCAAATCCGAGACCGAAACACAGACCGACGTCCTCGTCCGTATCCGTCGGATGCGAACTGAGCGTTTCGTGCGATACGCGGGGTTCTACGGGGAGCGAAGAAGACGCAGCTAGCGGTAGCGGAGAGAGAGTGAGAGAGGGCGCTGTTTGTGTGTGTGCTCCGTGTGGCTGTGCCTGTGTCTGTGCCACCACCAGCATAATATAACGGTGTAACGGTTCACCGTTGCGATGTACGAGGTGATTCGGGCGGGGGGAGTGTGTTGGTGGTCTAATGCTCTAATGGGAATGGGGGGTGTGTTGGTGGTGGTGCCGGAGCAGCGCTCTCTGCCTTTAACATAACAGCGCTCTGTTGCGGCATATCGTAAATGTTAAGCGCTGTTAGTGCCTCTCCTCTCGTAGTCACATGACGTAAGCGCTACGTAAGGGTGGCCTCTTCTGTTTAACGCGTTTCTCGTAAACATATGGCCGTTATGCGGGATTTGACTATATTAACATTTGCCCAAATTTCTGTTTTATTGATAAAGCATCTTATGAGTCATTACACGAACTTTTCCGCCAAACATCAAATTTAATTCGGTTTTATTCCGTAAGTAATTTGCATATTACGTTATACAGATTAGGAAAGATTTTTAATAAACATCTTAATGCTCAGAAATAACTAGAAATCATTAGGCGTTCCAAGAAGGGAGCGGCAATAAACGAATTTATTTACATATTTACTTTTATTATAATATTTATGCAAGCCCTTCTGGTGAATCCAGTTCAGTGCAAAATATTCCCCGTGTGGGAGTCACACAAATGCATCATAGAGATATGATTAATTGCCCACTCAAGAAAGCCTTCGATCGTTTTTCTTTCGGGGAAATTTGGCGGTGCAAGATGAAGGGGCTTTTTTTTTCCAGGGAATCCCCTAACCCTTTCCTGGCCACATTGCTGCGTTAACGGACTAACTCATTTGCACTTGCGATTGCAAAATTTCCTCTGCGGCGGTTTCCGAGTAAGAAATACCGAAATCGTTCCGCAATTGCCACACATTAATGACATCGTCCGCTGATGGGCGAGTTCTTGAGAATGTCCATCAATGGACACGTCCACAAAATGACAGAAGAACCGAGATCCAAGAGATCCAAAGATCCAAGAGACCCGGAGAACCGAAGAATTCTAACGAAGAGAGGAGCATGCGAGTGGCTTGATTCTTTGGCTCCATCAACAAGTTTTGGAGGCCTCTTGGGATATTGGGTTTTTTGTTTGATATTTTGCTGCTCAAGAAAAGATATAAATTGGAAACTAAAAATATAAACGCATAAAAACCAAACGCACAGATAAAAATGAACGCAAATATTCTCAAAAAATAAGTCTTTGATAAAAGACAAAAACAATAGGCGGACTCGACAACATAATAAACAATTTGTACACTAATTTTTAATGCGGTTAACATGTGTTCCCCCTCTCCCTCGCACACCCATGCACACACCAACGCGGTCGCTACGTGTGTGTAAGTGTAAAATAGGTGGAGCTTCATAATTTTCTCACTTGAAACGTACTGGCATGAGCGGGAAAGAGAGCGCCAGCGGAGCAAGCGAGAGAGGGCTAGCGAGGGAGAGGCCGCTTTTTTGTTGCTTCGCATTCATTTTGTATGTTAATTAGTTGCCGTTCACTCGCGTGTGCGTGTGTTGAGTATCTGTGTGAGGTGGCGTGGGTGTTTAATGAGAAGCGGGCAAGGTGCGCACATTGGTCGTTCATCGGTTGCACCTGTTGCGCTCACTCGATTGGCGGAAAAGCCCCAGGGAAAATTGGAGGCTGATAGTGTGGGAAAATGACGCAATAAGATACATGCGAGAATGAACTAGAATAGATATTTACGAAAATATATTTCCAAGTTTTGCCTGGGCTTGAAAATAATTCAACTCTTGCGATTCCTTTATTCTTCTAACATCTAAGAACTAACTCCCTGAGTTTCGTAGATCTTAATCCGCTTTCATATATATTTTTAATCCTGGCGACTGCGAGTTCCCAGCACTTCCTGTTCCCCCAGGAGTTGCCCTCATTAACCACGTAATTGACACACATCCGAATCGAAATGTATCCGAGTTCGCTGGCGAGTACCTTCAATTACCACGTCCCGCATTTCGCACTCGAGGATTTTCTTCCCAGGCTCTCGGAGGCAACACCCACTGTAAGTTCTTCATTTAAATTGGATTTGTCGATCATTTTCCGATTGCTTCTCGCTCTTGCCT
Organism: Drosophila erecta; assembly: GCF_003286155.1. Lineage (NCBI taxonomy): Eukaryota > Metazoa > Arthropoda > Insecta > Diptera > Drosophilidae > Drosophila > Drosophila erecta. Next base: position 1,466,494 of record NW_020825194.1, read on the forward strand.
CTACGACTTCAAAATTCTCACCCACCGCTGCTGGTACCCACATAAAATAGAGTTAGCTAAGTACCTTCAGTGTTTCCGCATTGACGTCATCGACGGGGAAATCAATTAATTTCACTTTACAATCGACGGATCGACGAGAAGTGGGCAAAGGACTCTGGGAAAATGCAATCCTTTTCGGGGTGTGGGCTGTAAATCTCAGATCTCCAGATGGGTCATCCCATTCCCACACTCCTGAGGATTGAATTGCATGCATGTTTCTCGTTTTTCCACATTTTTTAATTAGCAGTAAACTTTGCGCGGCCCCGAAAAACAAAAGAACCCGAAACCAATTCAATTCGAAACCGAACCGAGAAGTAATGACTGCATAAATACTTTTCCCAATGTGGTGGTTCTATATGGCATAGAAAGTGGTGTGGCGGTGGCGATGGTGCTGGCTTCGGTGGTGCAGAGTGATGCACATTTTGGGGTCGCCACAAACATCGGACTCTCGGCATCGGAATCGAAGTCTCAAGTGTCCTCTGTTCTGCGGCCGCCTTTGCCTCATTTCGTTTAACACTTTATGTGACATTTAAGTGGCGGCGGGGAAATGTCAAATTTCCTCCTCGTCCCCAAAATGCATGTACAGCGGTCTAAGCCCCATTTCCCCCCGCTATTTTTCAAGGGTTAGAACTTGATTGGGGCGGTGGCTTTAGTCAAGTGTGTGGTTCTTGTGTGGGAAGATTTTCCCCCTCGTGAAAAGTGCTCGTCGCAGGCGCAAAGTGCGATTCCTGGTTTGATTTTCGTGGAAGGCAGCGCAAACTGATTGGTTATTGTCTTGGAAATTAATGAAATAATATAAGCGGAAAGGGTTTCAGCTGCCTCTAATTTGGGCAATTAATTATATGTCTCAAATCCGTTAAACCTTTAAACTTATAATTTATTCAAATTTGATTCAATTATTCATCAAGACCATTTGATTGACTCACATTGGCAGCCTTCTTGCCTGCTTTCTTTCTCCTCCAAATCCTTTCAGTTGATCCTTGAAGTGTGCCAACAACAACTGTTATCCTTGACAACCCTAACATCATCATCATGCTAAACGTTGTCAGAGCGATCATCGTTATCTGTTTTCATAACTGTCAATTGTTGACTTTTGTTTCGAACTGCATTTGAATGTCTGTGCCCATTTTCATTCACGAAAAGAAAGGCAGCTGGAAAAGGTCCTTGCGGGAAAGAGAGGGCAGATATATTGGAAATATTTGGGCACGTGTGCGTTGTATGGCAGTGATTTTGTGGTTCGGCTTTTGTAGTCCTAAGCAGCCTAACGGTTTACCTGAACTATTGAGGGAAATACTGTAAAATAAGGGCTTGAAAATGCAGAGGAGTGAGTTTTCCGAGAGAGAGAGAGAGGGAGAGCTAAAGAGAGATCGAAATTTGCCCGCATAGTTTGGAAAACTTTACCGCTTCCCCACTCGAATCCGGTAATTTAATATTTTGTAGACCGTGTTTATTTTACGCAAAAACTGTTTGCATTGCGTTCGAGGGAAATTAAGGGAAATTGAAACAGATACTAGCGCACACGTCACAGAACTCACGCTCAGCTGAGCAAATACTTGAGTCGATTTTCGAAAAGGTTGAGGTCCTTCAAATAGATGTAACATTAGCTGCTAAAAGGTTAAACACTCCGTTGGCCAGGAAATCTTGAAAAGCTAATAAAAAATGCAAAATGAAATTGCTGCCAACTCCGCCGCTATAGAAACAATATTCAAAGTATAAAAATAATAATAAATCCCATTTGGCCGCCGGCAGCCCGTTCAATGAAAACAATAACAAACAGCCAAAGGATCAGGACACGCTCACCAACCGAAGTTTACCTTGATGCGGCCGCATCAGCGGACAAAGTGAACAAACAAATAAGCAAATGAACGCTCGCCGAAAAAGCACAATAATAATAAAATACAAAAAAATTAAGCAAGCAGCAGTGGGAAACGAGATTGCGGCACGCGTCTGGCGACCTACCACAGGACAAAGGAAAAATCCAGGACTCGCGAGCAGAGAAATCGAGCAGCAAAATCAGCGCGGTTCAGACTCCGCACAGTGGGGCCAAACCAGAAAGCAGATAGGTTTTTTATTGGGTTTAATACAAGAACCAGAAATATTAAGGAATGTAAGAGTTTGGCTAGGACTTGCCGAGAAAAGCTCGTAGTATTTGGGTATGTTTAACATACCCAAAAATATATTATTGAGTTATATTAGCTTTATCGTACTTTTAAACGTTCTAATGCTTTCAGTGCACTTCTGCATCAACCTTTGTCCACTGTAACCGACCAGCAACCAGCTAACGGGCGAAAAAAACAAGTTTCAGTCACCTTTTTTCAGTGATTGGTGGTGGATTCTTTGGTTGGCAGTCAGACAGAAGACAAAAGTCAGTCACATGTGCACATGGAACATGGGACACGGGTTTTAGAGGGATGAGGAGAGGCTTCCAGGGCTTCCACCTTTCGGCTGCTGCTGTTGTTCTTTCACCTCAATTGCAGCAGGAACTGGAATCGAGATCGCATTGTTGACATCATCGCGCGAAAAGGGACGAAATCAGAAAGCACTGTGGGGTAGTTTTCCGCCCAGGATCAGCCCTCATTTGGCCATTTGGCCTGCAGCTACCTCAGTTTGTTGTAAGTAATCGCCGTCATCATCATCATCAGCCTCATCGATGGGTGGAAAATGGCAGGGCGGGCGTCAAGGACAACTGGCGACAACATGTGCGTCATCGCAGTGGAAGCCGCCACGTTTACTCATTAGGTTTGGCCCAAAAGCGATTTTCCACGTTTTTTCTTTGGCCCGAAATGTATATATTTGCGAAATTGCGCAGGAGACTCGCCGTGGGTGCTTTCATCATCGGTGGCGTGGGAAGCGGCCCTACACCCAGTGAATCCATTCATCCAACCTCCGGGGGTAGCTTTTTCACCTTGTTCCCCAGTAAATAAATGTGGATGATTTTATTTTTCACCTTTATCGCTGCTGGGCCATGTGTGCGTGCCGAGATTTAATGATTAACGCTGGAGCAACTGCGGAGCTGTCCACTTAAGGGCTGCAAAAATAAAACAAAAGATAAATAGAGAGGAAAATGAGCAAATCGAGTGGCAGAGAAACGTTTGAAAAATACCCTGGAGACTTCAAGCGGTGACTGTGTTTATACTTGTAAAATATGATCTTTGAAATACTCGTACACTCGCAAAATTGGATTTTTCAAAACATTTCAATATTCAGATTTGGTGAGCTCTTTTGTTCCTAAATGTGTCATTACATTGTTTTACAACACGCGCATTATAAATTCAAGTTATGCGCAATTATATATTTCTGCTCCAAACTAGTTTACGGCATTTAATCTCAATTTATTATTTTATGAATTTAACCTACGCGAGCCAAGGTCAATAGGAAAATATCTTAAAAAATTGGAACACGTTTTTGTGTCTATCTCTCTTATTTGTTCCCTATCGGTTGGTTCCCCAGAGAATTTGATTGACGCACAACCTCTTGAAGTCAAAACACCGAGATATGTGTGAGATTTTAATTGGAATAGGATTATACTCGTACATAGGTAATCGGGCCACTCAGAAACTGCAAATCCCTTGGGGAATGAGAATTCTTTGATAGAAAGCAGATATGTATTGTGTTCAGCAATGTGGAGAATCAGAAAAGCAGAGGTAAACGTTTTACTCCTGAAAAATAATATAAATATTTTAAGTGCACGTTTACAATCCAGCTAGTAAACGCTGCTTAGTTCCAGCTGATCCTCCGTGGAGTGCCCGTCCAGGGTACTAAAGCAATAAAAATAATTTTCATATGCACTCCTGTCTGTCTGTCTGATATAAAAGGTAAATAAATATCCGCGTCTGCCGCACTGGACGCTCTCTATCTCGGTTTATCTGCGAGTGTGTGGCTGCGGGGAGGAGGGGGCTGTTTTCCGGGGGGAGGTGGCTAAGCCCCTGCAGCTGAGGCGACGCACGGTGGCAGCGGATGCTGGCCAAAGTGCCGGAAGTGCGCAAGTTGCCGCAAAGTATGCAATGGAACTGGGTGCACTTTCAAAAATTTCGCAAGTTTGGGACGTCAAGAACTTGTTATATATCTATGGAAGTTCTTTTTAAACTAGAGACGCTTCATTTAACGGAAAAATGGTTTGGATTTTATTGAGCTATTAGGCATAGGGCTTTTTTTAAGTGTGGTACCACCCAGCAGGGGAACCAACCTGGTCTGCTGACTAGTTTGACATTCAAGATTGCCCCGCATTTGGACAGCTTTCCATGCCTCTGAGCCGCACTCCGGTTTCCTTCGCCCGTATGTCAGCATTTTGCAATGCGCTAATCTGTCACGCTCGGTGCTCCCCCCTCCGCACCCTCGTCCTTTGTTCCACCTTCGATGGATTTACCTGGCGCACCACCACCTCACCTCCTCACCCCGCAACGCGCCCGAATCGCTCATCAACCCTCTTCATTTACGGTTTAGCATAATGAAAAGTTGCCAATGATGAAGGCAGCGGGAATGGGTAGCGAATGCAATTTGGGGTTGCAAAAGCGACACGGGGGTTTTCGAGGCGACACCTTTCCATCGAAAGGGAGGAACATCTGAAATGGGATATACTCGTACTCGACGCATGCCCGACGCATGCAGCACGACCAGCATTAATCCTTCTCGTGGCCCTCGCCCCTTCGCAATTGTTCAATTGTTCATGCCGCAGATTGAGACTCTCGGGTCCCCAGGACTCCGGATTCTCTGCTGAGGGTAGTCTCGGATTCCCGCTGCCTGCAGCAGAGCACATTTGTTGCCACATCGCGATTGTGCCCCTCTGTTTTGGCCTCTGAATTATGAGATGTTCGTGGACCAAGGTGTGGCTATTGCACACGAGCGGAAAGTCAAGTGGCCAGGCTTTGGAAATTAGAGCACAGGAAAGTTGAGCCTGGCATACTCTTATAACTGTTGTTCGAAATTTAAAAATAAAGAATTATAAATATTAAAATACTATTAAAGCGACGCATATACTCAAATAATACAAATAAAATCGCTCTTTAATTATCACATTATTTTGGGGCTTAAATGTATCTTAATGCGCCCATAATCGCTGATGACTTCTATAGAAAGTATTTCCAGGCTGATGCGAACTGCCCAAAGCAAGGGCATACGAATCAGCTTGAAATTCAAAGATACAATTGTATCTCGAGTGAGGTTTTGATGCGTTTCCCCCCTCAAACATCCCGCACTCTATTTCTGTTTTTCCCATATTTTCTGTGGCGGATTCAATCCTTTGACTTTGTTTTTGCTCTGCTGGCTTCTCAAATGCCGGCTGACAGATGGCATGTCCTGCAGCCGGCTCCTGTGGATGAATCCCTTGGATGTGGATCTGTGAGTGGGAACGGGAATGGGAAAGTGGCTGTGGATATGGATACGCATCGACTGCATCCTTGTTGCTGGCACACGTTACAGTTTTTGCAGATTTTTCACCTATTTTTTCTGTGTGGCAGTGGGCGTGGCCGCTGTCAGTTGAACGAGTGGGCGGATAGCAGATTGGTTTCGTCTGCACTTTTTTTAGAGAGCAGGTTCCCAGGTTCGCAAACATCGGTTCGTTGGTATGTCTGTGGTTGTGCTCAACATTTATGGCCAAGTTTTTGCCGGCGAGAAGCAGGAAATGGCTCATTGCACTTTGGCTACACTGAAAAGGCATTTAATGCGCATTTCCTTCTGAGCTGTTTTTCATCTCGGGGGCAGGAGAAACTGCTACTTCGGTGGCTTGGCATAACTCAATTGGATTTTTTCCTGGATTTCTTCGTCCTCTTTTTTCTCACCAGAGGTAAACCGATTGTCGAAATCCAGGGTTATGCCACCCCTAGCCACTGGAATCCGCTAATGACACTCAACCTGTCAGCGCATGATAATGCAAAATTGTAAAAGGAACTCGCCCAATGGTGGTGGCTACAAAGGGCGAACCGTAGAATAAATGCAAAAAAAAGAAAACGTGTGCGCCACAAAAGGGAAAATTTAAATTAGATTAATTGATTGAAATGCGAACAGTCTGGGGTGATTGTCGCAGTTGTTGCACGGCATGTTTCTACGCCTCCGTTGTTGCACGAACTAATGGTCTTAGTCCCGGATCCGGGTTCCTTGTTGCCGGAGGTGTAAATAATACGGATTTTGTTAAACCAAGCGAAAGTCATCATCTGCCAGCTTTTCGGAGAGCTGCTCCTTGTCTGCCTTTATTCACAGTGGCTCAGGCTCAATCAGAGTGGCATTGAAATGCACTCCATATTGGATTAGGGCACATGGACGGCTAATTTAATAGAAACTATTTGAATGCCGCAGGAAGTGTGAAAATAAAATAACTCCATTGCTGGCATATTTTCTTGTATTTGCACTACGGCTTTAATGGAAAGGGCTTTACATGCACCCTTTATACGTTTTAGGCACACGATTTGCTGAGGTACATAACCCTTTGTCCACCGACTTTATATAGACTTGCCAGCCATGTGACTTATCGTGCCGCTCGATTTTTCCAGTCCGCCTGGGCCCAATAAAGTGCTCAACGTCAATAAGCCGCCACATGCTTGTTTTATTTGCACTGGGGGCCTGGGGAATTCTTCTGGTTTATTTGCTGTAACTTTCTCTGCGCGGCAGTTCATAAAAATGACGCGTCAAAATTAATAAAATGAGAGGCGGGCGAAAACTTCATGTTTCATGTGTTGAAGGCGCAAACACGCGTGTGCTGCGTGCCTTTTTGAAGCCTCTGAGCGGCGTTTTCGCATGCAGATCGTATCTGTCGGATGCATTTTTCGGCTTTTCGACTTTTTGGCTTTTCGGCCTGCTGTGGAACATGTGAAGCGGTGAAGCTGCCTCTTCACTTTTTTAGCCGTGCTGCCGCTGCAAAAGTTATTAATTTTAATTGACTGTTGTGTAATGTGTCGCTGCCGCTGCCGCTGTCGCTCCTCCAAACGCAACGCATTCCGCCCGACACTTCGCATTCGACAGCGGCCACTCCAGATGCCCCTTGCCCATCGCCTCCGCACCGAGTTCCCAGTGCTCCGCTCCGCCGAGGAGCAGCTGCCGTCCGAGCGGACCAGAAGTCAATGTCCTGTCCTGGCAAAGCTGCAGTTCAGCCCACTGGATTGACTTTAATTAAGCACTTAAACACTGCGGGCTAAACTTGCTGCAATGCTTAGAAGTTGCAGCTTACTTGGGTTTGCCTACTAAGATATGCCCATTAAAAGTTGTACTTTTTATATATAAAATGTATAAAATGTATAAAATGTATAATGTTTGTAGCCAGGTGCCCTGCGTTTTTGTCAGTGCAGAAGTGCGAGGAAGCGCTTGACACTTTGTTCATGTCGTCATCGTGGCTCTAAAAATAGAACACAGCCGTTGGCAATTGCATTAATATTTTGTAACCGTAGTAATTAGCAGCAGAGTGGGTGGTTGGCAGGGGGTGGGAAGGTCGCAGGGGACTCCTCCTTTGCTTTGGCTGCTAATTGAGGTATGCGACGTCCACTTGTCACTTTTCGCATACAGTGTTAATTGCTTAACTTGGAATAGGCGCCAGGCGATCGGCTAGTAGAACTTAATGCATTTGCTGGCGCCTAAACAAATTTCGCACTGCCGAAGTGTATTTGAAATGGAAACGCAGCTTACGAATGACATTATCAACGGATCTTTGATGAAGACAAATGACCGCGATGGTGCATTTGGTGCATTTGGTGCATTTGGTGCATCTTGTCTAATTAACGAGCAACATACCAAAGCCGCGAGACTTGGACTTTGCCCAGCTGAACGGGAAGTGCAAATGGTGAGGAGACTGGGTCACAGACTCAGTTCTCAATGATCGATGGACTTTGATTGAGATTGCAAAACTCCAGATACGAAGAATTTTCCCACACGTTTTCAGCTTGCAAATAGTGATTCGTACAGTGAGATCGGATTGAATTGAGCTTCTTTCATAGTGGCTATATATGTTTCCTGGCCGACAGCATCTTTTTATTTCCACGTTTGCTGCAAACGTGTTAAATGCCTTCATTGGCCTTTAAAGACCCTCAGCCATTCATGTGGTGGCCGGAAAATGTGTGAAATCATAACTCAGGAGTGCAGAGGAGTGGGAGTTTCGAGGATACACAGCGGCGTTAACGCCCATTCAAAATTTTCAGTGAGGAAGCGCCGGTGCGCCTGGCGAATTTGGCACGAGATGCTGGATAGCAGAGAGGTTTAGAGGGTCCAGGAACCAAAAAGATCGCACGGCAGGCGGGCTCGAGCATAAACAAAGTGTGAAATTTGTACCTAAAATAAAAATGCGGCAAAGGGATGTGTCTGCATTTGATTTCCGTTTGCTTTGCGAGGTCGAAGTCGACTTCGGCTCGGCTTCCAGCTCCATGCGGATTCACACCTCACGGGCAGAATTTCAGAGCGCATTTTAGAGAGGAGAGGAGGGAGGTAGATATTTCACATGCCGTGGCGAACATTTGGCCAACACATGGCCGGCCGAATGCCGCCCAGAAATGTATCTGCGAGTCGGGCTTGGGCTGCGTATCCGTGAGATACTCGGGCATTCAGCTGTTCAGATACAGTTGGTGTGTACCTACGCCTTCTGGTCACTGCTGCCGATACTACCTCACACATCCTCCGCCCCTCGCGGCAATCCTGCTGCCATCCTTTGTGTAAACAAATCAAATGTTCTGCGTGTTTGCTGTTTTGTCTCGCGCCAAACGATGAAGACCAACAAGGGCACACTGCGGAAAACAGTTTGCGTAGTTCCTAAAAAAACATATTTAGTACTTAAAAAATGTCCAATTTAATTTGAGCCTTAGCTTAGTAAGGTAATAACAGCTTATTTTTCCTTTCAAGACTTGCTACGTTTTTGTGCGAGTGCAACGAGCACTTGAAAACAATCGCAGAATTCGAATTGACCCGGCAAATGTCTTTGTCAACAAGCGTCAACAGCCCCGAACCGAAGTGAGCCAAGTGGAGCCAAGGAAAGCCAAGCCAGGCAAATTGCCCTTAAACTGCCAAAGAGCGGGGCAATACCATACCATACTATACTATGCTGTATATGCACTTGGATCGCGGAGGGGGAGCAGCGAATGTGGCGAAAGTTTTCGCAAATCAGCTGAAATTATGAACTTCCTTGCCATCGCCCGAGCGGAAGTTCATTTTAGTCCGCAATAAAAGTTTGCATCTCCTCAATGCTCCATTCGTTCTCGAATCTCGCAGTTTAGAGCTCCCGGTTCTCAGTTCCTAGCTCACAGTTTCCCAGCTTCCCAGCTTCCCAGCTTCCCGGCTTCAGTTTCTATTCATGTTCATGTGCAAAAGTTTTGCGCTTATATAAGAGCATCAAATTTGCATCATTCACTTAAAACAAACACGCCGCACAAAGGATTCTGGGCGCTGCACAGAAAGGCAAACAAACAAGCAAATATTAAATGCAAATAAAAGTGCAAGGAAGGGGAAAACGAATTGGGATCAGTTGAATGCGCCCCATATCGGGCATTTATCGGGTAATATATGTGGACTGGGGGCGGGGGCGGGGGCACCTGAGTTGGGGGCACTCGCAACGGAAGCCATATATCTGAGTAATCAAAGCAAACTTTAAGGCAAACACTTGGCGGAAAAGAAACCTCGGCAGCGCATGCATATTGATAAAGTTGCACTCGAGGATATTGGCTTTAAGGTCCTTGAAGGAGCCGAAGCTGCTGCTCCACTCGCATGGAACGCAGCGTTTTTCTAGTTTTCGATTTGAAAGACAAACTTTTGCTGTTAAACCAACAAATGCCAGGCAAACACACACAACCCAGGCCAGAATCACATGCAGATACAGATACAGACACAGATTCAGATACAGATACGGATGGTGATGGTGATGGAGCTGCAGATACAGAATCACCTCCAAGAAAGGAAGCCCCAGAATGGAAGCCCCAGAAAGGAAGCCCAAAGAGGCATCACGCATGCATGCAAATTGCTCTCGAGGAGCGGGGAACATTTTAGGAATTTATAGTTTTCTCTTATTTACCGACAGGAAGTGCAATTCACAAATCGTTAGCTCAACCTCAGGCGAAGGACTTGGGAAATCGATGGCGAAGGCCTTAACCCATTAAAGGCGGCATTCGGCATGTTAATGGTATGCACTCAGAATGTTGAAAACTGATAGAGTTGATTTCTGCATAATATAATTATATTGAAGATTTGATTGCGATTTATGTGTTGAATTAAAGATCGCGTATGTCTTTTAGCAATTTATGATAGTCCGTGCTTAAATTTCAGAACTCCCACTTATTGATATTTCAGATGTCAAGTAATGGGTTAAGGGGAGACTGCTAAGACTCCAAAGAACCCCTCAACATATCATTCGCCAGAAGTTGTGTAAGGTGTCCCCGACGAAAAAGAAACTTATAATCAACAGCTTTGGCGGCTCAGCAACTGCCAAAGGCACAAAACTATCTTGAATATGTGTGGGAGCGTCTAAGTATTTCAAAATAACATAAGTATCCTTCGGAATCCCCGCCCTGCCGGATAAACTTTTCTATGCCATCCAAGTCCATCCTGTCCTGCAGCAATTCCCCAAATGCGGCCCGTGTGTGCATTTAAGCCACTTTTACTGAAACTTCACATTAATTTCAATTTGCTGGCAGTAAAAGTTTTTCATGCACGTCCGCAAATTGCTTTTTGGGGATAGGATCTGCGGGGGAAGGTAAGCCATATGTACAGGAACTTTAACACTTTGCGGTTAGGACTTGGCTTTCGATAGGTGATAGCTCGACAAGGACGCGACCGGCGAAAGGCAAATAATAAGAGTCAAGATATGTGGTAACTTTACAGTTTGGATGGTGCATTTGGTGACTCTAGTGAATTAGCAACATACATCTTTAATAAATTCATGAAATTTGTCACTCAAAAATGGTAGAACCAATCTACTTCGTTTTGATTACAAACAGGTCTCGATCCTGTGCCTGAAATTTGTCATTTTTGTATTTTTCGGGCTGAGACGGCCGAAGCGATCACTGTACAGGGGAACCTCTGCTTTCGGCCACCCAAAACGCGATTCGCGGAAAGCACAAGACAAACACACAGCCCCGAAATGCGAAACGTGCTGAAATCTGCTAGCTCAACACTCGACTTTTGAAGGCGGCACCTTGTGATGACGATACCGAGATGGTGGCGAGGAATCGGACTCTGATTCACATACACATTCAGATGCAGATACATATTCGGCATCTCGAAATGAGCAGGGGAACGATGACGAACCGCCCACATGCGACATTTCTTACGTGACTCGGCCAGATGAGATTCACATTCACATTCAGATTCAGATTCAGATTCGAATTCAGCTTCAGTTTCAGATCCAGATATTCAGGTTCAGGGCCTCAGCTGCGCAGCTTCTAGCAATGGACGGCAATGAAATCATGCGGCTGATAAATTTGCGTTTCTATAAATGACAGGGTTCGGCTTTTGGGAGGGCGAGTTCTGGGCACATGGAGTGGAAGGCAACCCTCATTAGTCTTAATAGTTTAACGACTAACTATGGTTTCGCTTCTTAATGAGCTTGAATGTCGGCCAGTTAGATTTTATAAATTGGCAAAGGGTCTCCAAATGCTGGAGCTCTTCGAGAGGTTGGGAGTGTGTGCGACACCTTTGAGTCCAAGAAATTTGTCTCAGCACGGTCCCAGCTGGAATGGACATCTTTCGATGCACTGCGCAAAAAAGCATATGTGTAAATAAATTAATTAAATATTTCAAAGCACTCTTCTAAGTAGTTGAACTACATCTCAGACAATGAAATCTTTGGTAATATTCGTTAGCGTTCCTGATTTCTTACAGTGCTCTAACACACGGCACGCACTTGTCGCCTTTTCTGTCCGTTGTCCGTTGTCCGTTCCCTGAGCTCTTAGTTTATAATCCTGTTCCTGAATGCTGTACGTCCCTTATGTCCTGCGGGATATGAGAAACTTTGTGGCCCGATAAAGAAGCAAGACATTTGCATACGAGGGTCGAAAGTTTCCGGCAACTTTTGTTGCTTCGCAGAAGTAATGCAGAGATATGATACCCCATTTCATATGGTAAAATTTGTGAAGAAAAAATGCAGAGGTATATCGTGCAACTTTGTCCATTTCTATTTGTTCCACCAGCTGTCATTCACCTCGGTTGCCTGTCAACCGAATGCGTGTCCTTGTCATCCCTGGTGGCCACATTCCTCGTGCCGCACCAAGTTCAAGTGCCAGCATCACCTGGTGAGGCCCGAAAGCATTTGAAAAATTTGGTGGGGATACCGTTCGCCCCTCGAAAATACATCTTTCTCTGCATTTCAGTGGCCACCCACGGAGTTTGGCTTTTTGCAACGCAAACAAAACGTCAGTCAGCAGGAAAGACTGGGGCAAAACCGCGAACTGCTGCCTTGCATTTTACATGTTCCTGCACGGAGAGAAATACTTAGCTGCATTAGGATCGTGTATTTACTTGCCATAAGTAATTCTGAGCATGTTCAAATCAAACCATATGGTTTTCTCAGATAGATTGCACACTTTTAGGCACTTCGCAGCGCGTAGCTACATCCTGGCGCTTTGAACAATATTTTTATAGTAAGCAATTAGGATTTTTGCCTGTGTACATACAATGATTATCTGCTTCCGAAGCGTCTCAATGCTGGGCAAAAATAGTGCGCCGTGTCCGACGGTGTTTACTTTGGCAGCACTTGAAAACAAAAATCGAAAACCGAATCAGCATATAAGTCGGCAGGCGAATCCCAAAAGTCGGGACCACCCGCGCAGCCGTCGAGAAATGTTTCGAAATTAATTACAATTAAAAGTTTGGGGCCCGTTTGCCGGAAAGCGGGCGCACCTTGGCCAATAAAATGAAAATTTATGGGTCACACATGAGCGGCGGCCCGAGGAAAATGTGTGCCTCCGTTTTCCAGCCATATTAATTGGCCCCGGCTTATCCAGTTTCCAGAAGCCACGGCAGTGGTCGCCTCTTAAAGGCTTAGGGAAAATTTGTCTTGCCTTGGCAGGACCGCAAGCCAAGGCGTCTGCACTGAGAGAAAAGGGTGGAAGTAGGAAGATACGAGATACTGTGCAGTAACTTTGAAGTAACTTTGAGGAACTACATAGAACTACTGCTTTGTTGTGGCCCATGTTCAACGAGCTTTTGCTGGCTCCTTCCAGAGGTGGCCCCCATTTTTGACAGTGCACAAGGCGTGCCCTTGCTAGAAAGGGATGAGGCAAGTGGCTGAGTGGGTTAAGGAGCACTCTCACCTCCGGCCCATCTCGCCAAGGGATTCAATTTGAGTCTGAGGGCCTGCCACATGTGTGTCGGACTTGATGGCCCAGATAAAATGGCCATTCTTTTGAGTGAGATTGTAGCCAATTTCGGCTGCTGCCTGCCGCCTGCCGCCTGTAGGTGAAGTGATAAGGTTGCCACAGGAGCTGGGGCAACAGGAACTGAAACCAGGAGCACACATGCTGGGAACCACATAATAATTCTTGGGAACAATGTAAGCGTCAATTGTGCATGGCCAATGTACGCCGGAGTATGTGGGTAGTTTCTTTGGTCCCGGCTCCTCCGAGACTATGCCCTTTTGCCCACATTTGTGCAGAATCCAGAACTCAGACGGAAACTGGGAATGAGAATCAGACTCAGACTCAGGCACAGACTCAGACATCAGGGGACAAAGACGACAACGTCGGCACATGCCACACGTCAAGTCAAGAAATTTAAATTAAAAACCTTTTTTGCATGAAATGTTTTTGTTTGCCTGCAAGCATGATGCATATGTTTCCACCAATTCAGGGGTTTCGTTGGGAAATGGACTGGGCTAAGAGTATTACATTGTAGGTACAAGATTTGGGAAAAGTTGGACACTGCTGTCTAAGTGACAAATTATTGCAGGGTAGTAGTGTCGGATATTAATTAAAGAGTTTGAAGCGGATACAGATTCTGCAAACAGTGAAGCGTTTTCCCAGAATCAATCCCAGATTTCCCAGAATAAGTAGGGGAAACCCTACTTACTTTGCGATCCAGGAAACTGAGTCTGCTGCTTGGCATGCGCGCCAATCATCTGGTTTAGAAAGAACCATGCTCTAACTTTATCTCCTTGAAGTGAATCATAGTATCAGAAGTGAGTTTCTTGAAACGGAAGACGGTTACTCAGCGGAGGAAGAGCCTAACCCCAAGTTCACCATGATTGCGATCAATTAGACATCAGTAGATAGTGAGCTCATTCGGCTCATTTCCTCTGTGTGCAATTCTTCGAGTGTGATTAGTACACTTTTATCAGCTCGAAAGAACGAGCCACTCGTTATTTACAGAGCCAGGGCTTTGTGCCTATAAAAGTAAATCAGTTTGAACTCGCTGCGTTCTTGTATTTTTCTCACACATATGCTGCGAGTGGCAATTAATTTGTGTGCTTAATTCGCCTAATTATTCCAGGCAATAAAATTTTCAATACACTCAGATGCTGATGCTGATGCTGATGATGCTGATGATGATTGTGAGGCTCCCTTTGTCCACACCTAGAAGGGAAAATGGAGCTTCGCGAGGCGAAGGACACGTTTAATTCAATTCGCGAAGGTTCCTTGACTCGACTGACTCGACTTTTTTATTTTATTTATATTTCTTTCCCTTGGCTTAGGGGGAATAAAAAGGCGAGTAAAAAAAGAAGAGCCACATTTAAATTCAAATCGCTGAGAACGCTGACAAAGAAGCGGCGCCACACGTCGGATTAATTTTATGTGCCCCAAGGAGAAGCGTCGCCAGGACATCTTCGTCCTCGCTTCAATTAGATGGAAGTGGGAGCGGAATGGCAGGACCTCGCCGAGTCCTTTGGCATTTGCCATTGCCATTGGCTGGCTGCAATTGTTAAAATCGAATTAAGCCACGGTGTCGCATACTTTTGATCTCCCCCGTCAGCCAATGAAATGTTGCACTGCTCCACGAAATGTCCTTACATTGTCCTTGCGAAGCAAATGGAGGTATTTCCACCCGCCACTCCCCCGTGGACTATTTCAATTTCGGTTTGCTGGCGCAAATGAAATTAAACGAAGATTAGTCGTGTGCTCGCCAGATTATTCCAAGAAATAAAAATCCAACAGATACACAGATACATAAGCGCACCCAGTGATATAGTCGGCGCTCATTATTTTTTCGTTTTGGTGGCGGCTTTTGCTCGGCGGCGCTTGTTTTTATTTGTATTTTCCATTCGCTCGCTTTTTATGGCCCCTTGAGGTGATTTGCTCAAGTTCGCCAGTTCGCCAGTTCGCCGGCCCCATTTCGAGGAAAATCTCAGGGGTATAGGGGATTACTTGAGGGAGAGTAGGAGGGTCTTCACATTAGTGGAGCTGAAATCTGGCCAAATCACAAGCTACATTTAACCCGCAAATGATGGCCGGCTTTGGAATCAGCTGCAATTTATGAAAGAGTCTCGGTAAATCTGGTTAATGAAAGCAAATTAGACGGAGTCTTGGTGAAATAGGCAATCGGTTACTTGAATAATTCCATTCAGTTATCTATCCAAAGCCATATATACAACTTTAAGTTTTAAGTTTCCCCTTTTTGTCGCACTCAGATAACATACCCCATCCAATTCCACGCTCGTGTGTTCAATTAAAAAATGGTCACCATTAATTGCTAGCCACTTTGCAGTCCGGTCACTTCCTTGCTGCCGTCTCAAGTGCTCGGCACTGGACTTTCCCGCTTTTCCCGCTTTTCCCGCTTTTCCTGCTGCCACTTTGATGAGCAGCAGTCCATGTTGACATTTTTTGCATATTAATTGAAGACAAGGCCTCGTCTTTCAGCGCCCTTTTCCCCTGGCCAGTAACCTCGTCCACCCTTGGCTTAATTTGCGGTAAGTTCATTAAGTAATAAAACATAAATTTGAGTTTTTTGTTCTCAACACCCCGTCGTCATCAAGTTCTTGATACTTTTTCCATTTTTTCTCTGCTTTTTTTTGTTTATTTTTATTTTTTTTGTAATGCTTTGCATATTTCTTTAATGAATTAATTCTGTTTTGGTTTCGCTTTGGGTTTCGGTTCTGTTGATTCACCGTTCACTGGACTTTGATAAAAAAAAAAAAAAAAAAAAGGCGCAAAGTCGCCGCGGAAGTATATAAATGAGCCACATTCGCCAGGGGAAAGGGGGTAGAATATTTTGTATAATTTATGCGAAAAACATTAGGGAAAACGAAGGAACGCGTTCGTCGAGTGTTAATTATGCTCTGGCTGCAAAACTTTGCTATCAATTTTTGAGAATACAAATTTGAGAGCGCAAAAACATGTTTTGCATATGAAAACGGAGATATGGAAATTGGGGAAAACAGGGAAAATGTTGCGCTTTGCCAGTCGTTTTCCTCGGCGGCTAATTGCATACTCCTGGGAATTCCCCTATAAAAGTTGAAGAATCGCGCGCATCGCATTGCAATTGCTGCGGAACACACTCGCAAAAATTACTATTGACTTGTCGAACTGTATCAAAATTGATCAATTGGTCGTACAAAAAGGGCTCCAACTTTTTTTTGCATTTCAGCACTTAACTTTTTTATTTCAGCATTTTACCTGAGTTTGCCTCGCCCATTTCTCGCAGTGTTTTCGGGGAAAGGGCTGGCTGGGGGTGTCAGGTTGTCAACCGCCTCGCCTGTTGTTTGTTGTCCCCCATTGTTGACATGCATTCCCGCAAATGAGCCGTGCAATTGTCGAGCTGCCTCCTATTGACAGCTCCCAGTTCGATAGTCGAAGTGCATCCTTGGACCCGCGGGATTTGTCTCGAGTTTCAGTGCTCTCCTGCATTTCCATCTCCGGCTTCCCTGACTGACAACTGTCGGTTTTCCATCTCGGGGCACCGACACTGAAAAGTGTGACGATTTATTTGTCATGTGGCGCGGGGTGCCGAAATCAATTGGTTTTGTGCCCGGCAGATGCCTTAGATCTGCGACACGGGCATTGACAACTTCAACTGGACCCCATTTGTCTCGGATTCGACTGCCTTAGTCGCTGGTCTCAAATTCCAGGCTGACTAGTGCTTGTCAGCGTTGCTAAATGAGTTTCCATAATGGTCTAGTTGCCTATTCTAAAACAATTAATTATACTCTATATTCCCCGACATTTGCTGCCTGGTGATAACACTTAGTTCCCTGCTGTTGATAAGCGCTATTTTGGTACTCACCATTTTGAAATCTGTATTTGCTCTGTACCCTAACTATTGGGCTTATTCTGCCATTAATTAACTTGAAATTTGCTTATCCTAACCTTCTTGATTGCTTTATAAAAAGTTAAATGTAAAAACATTTTAGTAGGCATTTCCCTTGCATAGTCCATTTGGAATATTTCCAAATATTCACGAAGCATTGGCATGCTCCGTTTTCTAGGGTATGGCTGTCTATCACCACAATCCAATCGACTCTAGCTGCTGCGTGCATTCCAAGTCCGACTTTCGATTCACCATGTTGCGTTTGAGCTCGCTCCTGACTATCGCCTTTGCGGTGGCGTTGTCATCCGTATCCGTCCTCTCAGAGATAGTCAACTTTCAGACGTGCGACGATAGTGTGGACACCTGCTCGATCAATCAGGTGCGGGTGACGCCCTGTCCGGAGGCCAATGCCAATGCCGCATGCCGCATCCGCCGGAGGCACAGCTTCACGATGAGCTTCGACTTCACGCCCCACTTCGATGCCGATACCCTGAAGGCCAGCTTGGGTTGGGCCAAGAGCGACAACGTGGAGCTGCCCCTACTCTCCATGGACCGGGAGGCCTGCAAGTACACCACCTGCCCCGTGAGGTCCGGAGTCACCCAGACGTACACCAACACCATGCTCGCCGATGCCAGGTTCCCGCTGAGTCCCTACACGATCCGTTGGGCTCTGAAGGATCCGGTTTCGCAGAAACGCTGCTGCTTCACCATCGACATCAAGGTGGTGCGCTAGGAAGGTGCTCTGTATTGGGTGCTCCACTAAATAGCTGGACTGCATTTAAACGATTTACGATATTAAAGTGTTTTAGAAGTGGCCGATACACAAATTAGTTTGCTTGGCGGTCCTCTATGGGCTTGAATTTCTTGCTGGCTAGTGTAATAAGCAGCACCGGCTCCTTGTCTGTAAGGCATCCGCGGTATACCCATTACTTGGACTCATTTCACCTTGAATGTGTCAGGCCGATGAGACTGAACAGGGGAATGCTGCTGATAAGAGTTTAGATTCTGATATGACTAATTAGTTAGGGTATTCCAAGGGTAACATACTTTAGTAGTGTTGAACGAATTTCTTTTACTTGAAAATTTCGAATATAAATACTCGAATTACTAAACTGTTGAAACAGCCATATTTTTTTTTTAATAATCCCCAAAACGGGGATTACGTATTTGATCAGAATTTTATAAAGATTTCAAATGCCGTACAGCTCTAAGTACATTCCGATAAGGCGCTCGAATCTAATCAGCTGATGCACGCTTGTGGCCGCAGATGTGACCCAGTTCACGGGGTCAAACGGGTACGGAGATAAGCCCGGCTTTGATTCGAAGTCCGTAGTAGAAGTGCCTGCATTCCGTGTCTGGTTTTCGATCCATCATGTTGCGTCTTCGCTCGCCGCAGGCTGTCGCCTTCGCCTTCGCCATCGTCCTAATCTCGGCATCCGCTTCCGCCGAGGTGGTCAACTTCGAGCCCTGTGCGGACAGTGTGGACACCTGTACGATCCAGCAGGTGAGGGTTTCGCCCTGCCCCGAGGCCAATGCCAATGCCGCATGCCACATCCGGCGCAAGCGCAACAGCGAGATGAGCTTCGACTTCACGCCCAACTTCGATGCCGACACCCTGAAGGCCAGCTTGGGTTGGGCCAAGAGCGAGAACGTGGAGCTGCCCCTCGTCACCTTGGACCGGGAGGCCTGCAAGTACACCACCTGCCCCGTGAGATCCGGAGTCACCCAGACGTACACCACCCTGGTGCCCATCGAATCCAAGTTCCCCCTGAGTCCCTACACCATCCGTTGGGCCCTGAAGGACCCCGTCTCCCAGAAGCGCTGCTGCTTCACCATCGACATCAAGGTGGTGCGCTGATCGATTTGAGTTTGGCATAACTCGCTGCAGTTGTGCCATCGCATGTGCACTGAATTGAATGGTGAAATGAACCCTTTCTCCCAAATACAGTAAATTATCGTGACGTTTAAATGCTGCACTAGTTTCGCTACTTTCTTGAAATAAACATTTCTTATTTGGTATATTTGATAGTCGCTGCTCCCCTGACTGTTGTGAATATATTTATTTTCCGCTAACGATTTGGTGCGTTCTTTAATTATTTGTGAGCCGTATTACGGCCCACTGGGGAAAACCTCAGGGAATATAGATATTTACTCCAATAATCATCAACCTGCTGGCGACTAATTTGAAGCCCCCGGACCCCTCGGGCAGAAGGAAAATGTATAAAACTTTGATTGAACTTTTGGGTGCCATTAAAAAGCCTCCCCGCCCTCGGCATCTTTCCTCCACGGGTCTTATCAGCGTCGTCAAACAATTAAAAATTGAGCACTTAAGTTGTGGTCATAAAATCATTTGTTTTTCCCTTATTTTCCTCTCATTTTTTCCTGCGTTTTATTGTTTTTCTGTTCACATTTTTCAGTGGTGGAAATTCAAATAGAAAATCACTTTTTGCTACTCAGCGTTTTCATAGGGGAGTACGGTGCCTCGCTTTGCTGGGGATTTGCATACCAGGTTTTGGATAAAATAGTGCAACTCCTACTGTATTCACTGCTAAATGTTCCTAATGGGTATCCTTTAGTCCGCAAATCACAGCCCACAGCTTACTGTTTACCTAAACGAAAACGAATCGGTATGAAGTCTGATAGGCCTGACCCCAAGAAACCCAAAAAAGCAAGGCAATAATAACACAAACAACGACAGACACTTGAGCAAATAATAATAACAACGAGAGTAATCACAGAAGGGACTTCAAGAACACATTGTTACTCAATTTGGATGCAGAGCGGCATCAATTTGGAATCAAATTCAGATTTTGGCATTCGCCTCGCCGTATTTTTTACTCAGCACATAGGGAGTTTTCGTCAGTTCCGAGATGATCTCGCATTTGACTTGCTCGAAACAAGGTGACGCATCCACATAGACTACTTCCCTCCGCTGGCTTAGGTAGGTATTTAGAGCAGGTTCGCTTTTCCGGAACTGGGCCATCTGACGGTCCAGAAAACTGATGTGGGCTTGAGGTCCTGGCGAGTAGCTATTGAGCAGGATTCTCATGCGAGCCATACGCTCGTCGACTTGCAGGAAGACAAATCGATTCGGGGGCACAGTGAAGCCCTCGAAGAGCTCCTCAGCCTCGCACTTATTGTTGGGGTAATTGATCAGCATCCAACCCCTGTGAAGGGCGTCCTCCTGGAGGAGTCTGTTCTGGATGAGATTCCCCACAGCCTGCGACCGTCTGTAGACACAATCCTTTTCAATGGCTTCCTGCAGCAGTCTGGAGTGCTCATCCTGGTCTTGTTTGTTGATGCTGTGATAGGCCAGGACATCGGCATCCAGTACCAGCAGGTTCCAGCGCTGAGCTAGCACATGTGCCAAGGACCTTCGCCCTGATCCTGGCCTGCCGTGCAGCACTATTCGGTGGTAGAAGTTCCTGGGCAGCTGGTAGAAATCGCCCCTTACTCCCCGATGGAAGGCGTCCATCGATTTGGTGTATATCTCCACGCCGATCCTGGTTATATTTTCGCCCATCCATCGTCGCACATCCGTCACTCCATCCGCCACGGAAATCTCGGCCAGCAGACGACTCATCACCTCCATCAGCTTGTGCTTTTCCATGTAGTACATAAGTGCGGCACTGTACTCCACCAGCATGGATCGATCGAAATTGGTGGGCGAGGACATGTCGCTAACTGGGCTTTGGGTGCGTTATTTGGATGTGTTTTTTAATAAATTTTTGCAACTTTATGTAAGGTAATTCAAAAGTGAACACAATATGTGTGAGTGCGCTTACTTCGTTACGGAAAGATTTCATTTATTTTGGTTTGTTTATTACCGAAACTAATGGGCGACGCTTTGAAAGCGTTGTAACCCTGGTATTTGTACAGGATTGGAAGGATAAATATCCTGTATCTTCGGCACTTGCAACTCATAACGAGAGCTTGATGAAGTGCATTACCATTACGACGGCTGTGGCTGGGATTTCTCGCATTGTTACGATCGTATTAATTGCTTCCGGTACAATATTAGAAAATGGCGCGCACTTCCGGGCAGCTGAAGTGGATTTGGGGCCCATTATACGGAGCCCGTATAATGGCCAAGTAATGCCTTGCCAGCAAACGGAGCCAAGAAGTGCCAGGCCAAGGCAAATTGGCCCCATATGAGAGTGCATCTGGTTGGGTGATAATATTTTGCAGCGAATTATGACAGCTGCTTTGTCTTTTGCCGGGTAAATAGGACGCCACTCCCCCGAGCAGTGGCATTAACAATTTAAAAAGCCGGGGCTGCTAACGGTCTGCAAAGTGTTGCCAAAATGTCTGTCATACTTTATGTTGTCTTATGAGCTGCCCGGCATGTCCTGGCCGAAGCCAAGAATCCTTATAAGGATGCCATGCCATGGATGCTTCTTGGTGGGCGGCTGTGAGTGCGTGTGGCTTGGGTGGGCTAATAAAAACTAGTAAACGATGAGAAATTGCTTCCTGTTGGCGATGCTGCTGCCTTCGCAGGACACTCTCCATATTGTTATGTCAAATATGCTGTTAATATCTTGCACACACTAATATCGCATCCTTTGCTCTTCGGTTTATCTTGGGCCAACTCAGCCAGCTGGACAGGAGAAAAGCTGTCCAGAGCCACGCCCTCAAAGTGCATTCGGGAGCGGGTTTTAATTACATAAATAAAAAACGAAAAGCCAAAATCAAAATATGAATTCGAATGTGCACTGCTTTCGGCTGTTGCGCTGCCACAAAGAGCGAAACTTTTTAATTAAACTCAAAGCAAAAGCAAAAGCAAAAGCGACAGCGATAACAGCGCGACAGCCCCCCATTTCACTGCTCCAAATTACATTTCGTCATTATAGCCAGCGTGCCACACACCCACATTATTCGTATTATACATATGTGGATGCATATTGCCCCCGATGCGGGGCATCCTCCACTCTCCACTCTGTTTTAATCGCCAAATTTGTGGCACAAACCGCCGCCGTTTGACGCATTTCGCAGATATCACTGAAGAACTCGCGCTACTCCGAGACAAGATGGCGCCCTAGAATGACTGCAAAATGCATATCCGAATGCAAAATGCTCTTACTGTTAGTTTGGAAGTAATAGAAAATATGTACTTGTCAGATATTTGAAGATTTTTATGCTATCATATGAATTCGATATCTAAACTCTGTCAATTTAATCGGCGTTCATACTGCAAGCATGTAAAGTGTTATTACTGATTGCCACGATGTGAAGAGCATTTATTTTAGATTTTTACAATATTAAACAAGCTCAACAAGCTAAAACAGAATGCCAGAATAAATCGCAGATACTGAGTAATGTGAGACAGGCACACGCGAAAATCAAAGAGCCGGGGTTGTGAGGGGTCATCTTTGAAGAAATTCTATGGAAGAGCCGATCAACCTCATTATCCCAGTGCCAACCGTTAAAAACCGAGTCGCAATTCGAAGTGATAAGAAAAGTGACTTTCCGTGCTTGGCACGGCTGTCGAATAGGAGAAACCCCGTGGCACTCGTGCACTCAGAAAAAAAGGCTACCGGAAATAAGATGTGATGTTTGGTGGGCAAAAAAAGGCAATGTTGATAGGGTTGTTAGTGGGCAATGCGGAAATAACTCGAAACGTGTGTCTCCAAGAATGTGGAGTAAAATGCGAACACAGTTTGTAGAAGCTGTGATGTCCATGCTTGTGGCCCTAAATAACTTGCCGAAGTAAAATCACTTCAGAGTTACAAATTGTTCTGCAAGTGTGATGCATTTCTAGCTAAAGATTGCCAGCGCCTTTCAAGTCTGCCGACCGCCGAGCGCCGAGCGCTTAAGTTAATCGTAGTTTCGCTGCATCGCCGAGGCGATTGATGCACTGGTCTTATCGGGTCCGTCGGCCCACGGACCTTATCGACTTCCTTCGAGGGCCCTGCTCCGAAAGGCCGGAAGTAATGAAGTAGTGCCGTGTGGGCTTATCAATTTCACAATTGCACAGGGCTTTATCTGCAGCCAGCATAAAAAAGCCCGCTAAATGCGAGGCAGTTTCACTGATTTTCAACCTTTTTTCTCCAACCACAAAACCCTCAGCACTCAACGCCCAACAATTAAAAATCATTTTTCGTCTGCCGTTCACACAATTGCTAGTCAACTTTCCATGTTCCCCAGAGGACACGAGTCCATGGCAAAGAAAAATAAAAAACAAAAACTGGCAAACAAAGCCACACATCAACAGGCCGAAAGATGGGAGTCGGGGTTTTTGGTCCTGGTCCACTTTGTCAAGCCGACAATTTGCTGCCAATATTTTGCCAGTTTTTTCTGGTGCGGTGCGAATTACTCCGCTGGTTTGGCTTCAATTATGCAGCAATTGAAAAATTACTACGTGTACAACAATTTCGGTTTCAGTTCATTTTTTCGCACCTCGCGGTGGGGGAAAAGGGTTGAGTTTTTAGGCCGGCAGACAACAGGTTTTAAATTTGTCACCGCAACGACAAACATGACAAACGCCAAATGAAGCGCAAATTTAATTACGCAATTTTATTGGATTAACAGGCGCAAACCTGAAATGCGGATAAATACAAATTTAAATATGCCGCACACATGTGCCTCGGCTTCGGCTGCGGCCCCGCCCATTCCCTGGTTTTTTGGTCCACCCCATTCGAGCCCGGTTGGCCCGGTCAAAAGCCGTCTAGTCGCGTAGGTGAGTCGTAAATTTACGCGCCATTGTTGGCAGATTTGGCCCAACTTCCCAACTTCCCATTTCCCTAATTCCTTAACCCCTTGATGCCGCTGTTGTGTTGACGCCAATGTTGGCCTGCTCCACCTCCCCCGCCCACGTGTGTGCTATCTTCCTTTTTTGGCCTTTTCACTTATGCAAACGGAACATTTGAAAAATATGTTGGCAGGATAAACAGCAGGGCCACAAAGTGCAGCTGATGCCCCCAGACGAACTGGCCTCTCCAGACTGCTTTCTGCCGCCCTGACGTTTTAATGAGCATGCAACGCTGCAACGCTGCAACGTGCCCCTTTCTCCAGCATTTTCCACAGAGAAAACAAATTCGATGCAAATTCGAAACTGAAAGCAAAGGTGTGCAACACAAACGAAAGTCTGTGCTCGAAAGTTAGTTAACATCTGCGTTGCAAGTAAACTGTCAAGTATCAATTCGTTTCTCTCAGTGCGCCACCCCATTTTTCACACCCACTTTCTGCCACAGCCAGCATCCTTGTTAAATTCATTAGTAAAACGTTGCACCTTCAGCGCAATTTCCAGGCAGAGATAGAGGGTCCGGAGCACACGTCTGTTTGGCCTGATGTTGCCACACAGTACACACGAAATTAAAACCTACCCCCCCGCCTTTTGCCACCGGAGTATCAGCCACAACAACAGCAACATCCCCACCATGAACGAACAGACAACATGACATGATACCGATACTAAACTGACACTTTGACATGGACTTAACCCTAAAAACGCTTTGTTGGCTTTATTGGTGTCGGTTGCCCAGCTCTCTGGCCTCCCCCTCTCTTGTACAAATTTGGGGGCTAATGTGTGTGTGTGTGTGTGGAGAGGGGGGAGGGGGGCTCCAGCGAGGTATCAAGGTATCCACTTGATTTTTGCACTAATTTACGTGGATTAAGCGCTCGACGTGACTGTGTGACCTGGGTATTAAGCTTAAATACCTTTTAATTGACAATTTGTGTTTGGCCATTTGATGCCTGATTTTGTTTATTTATTGTGTGTGTGGGCTGGCTCATTAAATGTATTTAAGCCGGAACAGTGAAGAGAACCCCAATTAATCTACTGGGTATAACATACATAATTCACGTGCTATATGTACGTATTTTATTCAAGTTTTTTTTTGTGGAAGTCCGGACAACCTTTGATTAAACTTACCCACTCAGCTCGCTTCTCTATCCAATTAACCTTTGGCCAGAATTCTTTTCCAATTCTTTGGATTAGTTTCCATCGAAAAAAGCGTACTTCAGCTGCAGGTGAAGCCTGTCCCCTCATTTGTATGCCACTAAACTGTGTGGAGAAACTTTATCCGGACATTAAGAATTGCGCGAAATCAAATGCCCCCTTCCTCGACCAGAAGTTCGATCCATCAGATGCAAGTTGTTCTGTGAGAAGCTGAAAAGTCTCGCCACACAAGCGAAAAGTTGCACAAAAAATTGTTTAAATCAGGTCTTTTTTTTGTATTTTTTTTTTTTTTTTTGCTACGGTTTATCGCAGTGGGGGCGTGGTCAGTCAGCCGCTTAAGCCGCCGCACGGTGCAGCATCGTCTAATTGAACCCAACAGATATTTTCAATTAGCAGCAAAACATTTGTGCGCTAAAAAAGTTTTATTTAATTTTTTCTCCGCCGGTTTTTCCTCGCCGGCACCTTGAGCTCAAGGACTTGGGTGTGGAAAACTGGGAGGTGAATTCCTGCGGGGCAAACACGTCCTGGCGCCAATAAAAAAAGGCACCTTAGTGCTGAGAACTTTGGCCAGCGGCGGACAAACTTTTTAATGCCATTAAAGGAAGAAAAAACGGCGCTACAAGACGTGAAAACTTTGCCACCGCCTAAAAGGTAAGAAGGAGAAAATAGCCAACCAGACTGCACAGGAAAAATACGTTATCATACATACAAAAGGAAATATAAAAAGAACCCTGGACTCGTAAACATAACGTAATCCTCCGACTAGCTCTTAAAGTTAAGTATTTATACCTAATTTGATACTAATATTTGAATGCCGAATGCAAGCGCAATGAACAACGATGATCTTATTGTTCGCATAAAATGTTCGTAACATTTTTGCAAGAGCCTCTTTATGCAAGTGCGTAAATTGAATTGATAAAAGCGGGCAGCACGAAATGCAAATGCAAATGCAGAGTGCGACCGGAAATGACTACAAAATGTTGAAAATCTACAACTTGAGATAAGGCCCGAGAGTTCAAACAAACTAATTCAAAAGTGCGTGTCCTGTGCGTTTCCGGATGTGGCACTGTTTTCGTCCTGTTTTCTGCCCTGTGCCGCAAAAGTATGCAACACAAATCAGCGCATAATGGCTGCCATCCATGTCCACATCCATGTCCACTTCCATGTCCACTTCCATGTCCACTGCCACATTCATGCCCATGGCCATGGCTGTGTTTGCATTTGGTTGCAGGCACAGGAGCGGAAGGATATGCGGTGGCAGGACCTCGACAGACCACGCATTTCAATAATTCTAATTAATTTATTAACGCTTATCAGCGGCGATAAATTTGCCATGGCAGCAATGTTTGCCCATGTGCCACGATGGCGGTCCCTTTGCTGGATTAGGGCTAAAACTCTGTGCCAACTCTTTGTGGATGCTTTACTTCTGGACCACAGGACAACAGTCCCTGGCTGACAAACTGACTGACTGGCAAACTGACTGACTGACTGACTGACTGAGCCGTCCACCTCCCCGAAGAAAGCCCTTTGAAAGTGCCACTGAAGATGCACATGGAGCGATAAGTTAGCCCGGCCCAGATTCGCAGCCATAAATGGAATGAAAAACTTGGAAAAACCCAGTCATTGACATCTCTAGTAAGTAAGCGGCACTCGCAGGAGTTCCACGACTAGGCGTTGATTTTAAAATGAGCCCATTGATAAGACCGAGCTGGCGCAGAAGTAAAAAAAAATGCTGAGGTGGCCGAAAAGCCAGTGGAGCGCGTGTGCGCAAGGCACGGGGTCGACTACCCGATACTCAGCACGTAAAACGCTGACCGTATGTAAGCCTGAGATAGTTTATATACAAGTATTTCATACATTACATTTGTTTAAGGGCAGCTTGGGTATTTCCGTTTACCATCTCTTGGGAAAAGTGTAAGTAAGTAAGCCCATAGCCCTGATTTCTACTAGGATATACTAAACCGCTCGTTTGCCTGCTCCTTTTTTTTATTGTAAGCCTCGAAATGACTTTTGTTTCTGTCGCCCGAGCGACTGAAAGTGTTAAAATTTATTGACGCATTTAGATCAAAACTAAAAATTGTCTCCCATTTGCCGTATTCCACTGCGATGTGGCTCATTTGTATGGGCTTCTTTCTTTTCTGCTGACTCGGCAGATCGCCTTTGGTTGGGTTGGTCCTTTCTTTTGCCACTGGCCCCGAATCCTGATTGTGGGTGTGTGTTTGGTGTGTTTTGTTTTAATGCGAGAGTGCCCTGGCCAATCTGCCACGCCCTCCGACCACCGCCCAGCATTCAGATTGCCTAGCCGGCGGCCAGAAGGGAAAATGCCAAAGATATACCTTAATGCATTTTACTCATATTGAAAAGCACTTAAACGGCGGGGGTTGCGAAAATATGAAAATCATAAAAACCTTCGCGATAGGTGGGGTGGCTGGTGGGGTGGGGTGGGGTGGGGTTGAACATT
The DNA here is from genome assembly GCF_003286155.1 of Drosophila erecta. NCBI lineage: Eukaryota > Metazoa > Arthropoda > Insecta > Diptera > Drosophilidae > Drosophila > Drosophila erecta. The sequence continues at coordinate 1,494,027 of NW_020825194.1, forward strand.
GTCTGAAGGTTGCTTATTTTATTATTATTTTACAGGGAATTATCTCATTTGAGTGGAGTTTGCCCCGTGCCCCGCCCGTTTCCTTTCCTGCCCTGCCATCCATCCATCCATCCCGATATCCTGCCCGCAGTCTGCTGTGTAATGTGTGCGTAATAACATAATATCCTTAAGATATTTTAATATTGCCTGCCGCTGCATATTGAACTGCGGCGTCGTTCGCATCCAGGACTTTCCCCTCGTTGTCCTGGAGCTCGCATTTTCGTCCTGCTCCCGGTCCTGGCCGCATTTCAACATATTTGGCTTTACTTTGGCTGCCGGCTTGTTTGCTTCCATCCTTATATCCTTCCTGCGATTTAACAATACCTTTGTGCATCGTAAAATAATTGCCGCAGGGGTTTGTAATCTTCTGCGTTTGGGTGGCTTGCAATTTTCATTTCGGCCAAATTTGGCTTACCATTTTTCGTGATTTCATTTTTCAGCTAAAAAGAGCAGCTAAAAGGTTGGCTAGCGCGAGGGACATATTTATGAATGTTCGGCATACTAGGGCAAGTCCTTTAGCCAGCGATGTGAACCACTTCATTAGGCTACTTTCATCGATTGCCTACCACGGAAAGGTGGGCCTGCCTTCAAGCATTTTGCTAGAATGAAATCAAGTTTCTTTTGCTTGTAAGATAACTGTATACATGGATGAATTATTAAGCAAGTACTATTTATATCCCTCTAATTCCCTCATATCATATCCACAACGAATACCCATAAACGTAAGAGTCCTCGTTATCGGTTCTCACTTAATGTTATGAGAATTTCTCCTTCACCCCATCAATCCATTATCCAATGTTTCTCCTGCCTCAGACTTGTGTGTTTATCAATAATGTGCTCCAAGGGCTGGGAGCTCGGGTATGTTTCTGGTGTTTGGCTCATGATTGTTTTTAATAAGTCGCTGCCCTCTGCCCCCTGCCCCCTGCCCCCTGCCTCTGCCCGCACTTCAGGACCGCTCGACATATGCGGCAACAATTTAACGTTGAGCTCATAAATAAAATCGCTGTCCCCTCGGCGACTTGACTCCAGTTTCAGGGTTTCTTAGTCAAAGTGCGGTGACATTATTATTGGAAGAGAGTCGCCGAGTCGCTGGCAATTTGGGTATATAAGCATAAGTATATGAGAGTGTGCGGCACTCGAGTTATTGACAAGTTTATGTGCTTAATCCTTCCATAAAGCGCGCCATTAAAATGCCAACAAAAGGTACTTTATATGAAAATTTCCGCCCCGCCCACTGAAGTGGCGTCCACTTTTATCGTCAGCTAGCTCATCGTTCAAATTTCAATGAACGCGCCGAAATTTAAATGCTACCCTACACTTAAAAAAGCATGAAGCGAATAACTCCAATTAACCCTAGTAAAACTATACTGAAACACAAATGTTTAATTATGAATCTTATGAGTGCGCGGAAATTACTGGGCTATGCCAGTGCTTATAGCTTCTACTACTACTGTGCTCTCGATTTTTTCAGGTGTACTGAATGAATGATATGTGTAGCTGCGTGCGCCTAAGACAATCGAATGTTGTGGGCGTGTCGAATGGCACACGAAGTCGAGGCAGCTGCCTTGCATCCTGGTGCTCCCCATCCTCCATTTGGTGCCTGATATGCTCGGGTATTTTTATTGCCCGTGCCCCGCGCTCGCGATTCCGTGCATAATAGTGTAAAACTAGACATATATCTTCCGAGCGGCTATATATTTGCCGATGGCGAGCTGCTATTTGCAGCGAAACTCACGAACTCGTAATAAAAATGTTTCGCACTGGCAAACGTGTGGCCAGAAGTGAGGATTTTGGGGAGCGAAATTGAAAACGGAATGGTTCCGAGCGGAAGGCGCAAAATGGCCTCTCGGCCTCGCAAATGAAAGACAGGCATTAATTTTTGAACATTTTTATTTACCTCCCAAAATGAAGCGAGTGGAGCGGGAAGGAAGTGCCGACGATTTGGTGGAAAAAAGTTGAACTCATTTCACAAGTGTTTACAACAAAAAATGTATTTTGCCTTGGATGAGTAATGCGCAGCTTTTTTTATCAGCACGAAAGCCTCATTAGGTTCTGATTTACAGTGCATTTTTGCGAAATACATACACACATTAGTCAGTACTAGAGATAACTTTCAGCTTTCGTACTTCTCACGTCTCGGACTTACGTTTGAAGCCCAATCTCCATGTGTTCCACTGGGCGCCAACCCCATACCGCAATCAGTCTGCTCCCCCTTAAAAAAGCTTGGTTTAGGAAGAAGAAAAATGATGGAACCTCTTGCAGAGCACATTTAAGCGATTTCACATTTCTTAATGATTCTGACAGCTGAATGATCTTTCATTCCGGGTGCCCAAATGTGGTTTTCGTATTCTCCGTTCGCGCCTGTCAGCCCCAATTTGAAATTCTGAAATTCTGAAATACTGAAATTCGGTCGAATTTGTGCCTCAAGTGGCGTCGGTCTTTAGTTAATGTCAGTCAGAGAGCCCAGATGTTGCTTAAGTTCGGTTTGCTTTCTGCATTCTCTGTGGGATTAATTAGGAACGGGCTCTTCGGCACTATGTACACTCGCAACAAAGAGCTCATCAAAAGGGGCAACCTGATCGGGCCTTTTAATTTTAATTCCACGGCTAATACATCATCGTAAGTCAATGCAGACGGCCCACAGAGGTGGTGCAGTGGCCAGTGGTTGAGAGGTTCAGTGGTTCAGTGGTTCAGTGGCTCAGTGGTGCGGTCGTGCGTGTGTGTGATAAGTCCTGAAAAGAGCCGGACTACACGTTCTAATTTTCACAACAGTTGGCAATGCACACAATCCTCAGTACACCCCCTATATTCGCCTTGATTTCCTCACACCCCTTCGCGATAAGTACACTGGGAAAAATGTATAAATTTCTTAGATATTTAGCATAATCCAAAAGTATGCATCAATATTCTTTTTGCAAGTGTACAGTGGTTTCTAATTTTTTTTTTATCACCTTATAAAATAAGTGTTCCATGGAACTACTTTTGTTTATTTGAACTCACGAATGTGTGTGTATCTCTTAGCTCCAAGTAATTACGCCGGATGTCGCATATTTCAGATTTAGAATTATATATTGTTGTTCTATATTGTACGAGTATATATGTATATATTGCTAAGTGTAGGCTACAGCGGAAATCAAGTCGAGGCCAAAGTTCCCCGATGCCGCATTCCGAATCCGCGGCAGATTCTGGTGGTGTTGTTTCGATTTCGTGTTGCCCTTGTTGGTGGTGGCAACGTCAAGGTGAAAGCCGCTTAAGGTGGATGAGGATGGGGTGAAAGACGGAGCGAAACCGAGGACGAGGCAGGAGTCCATTGTTAGGACTCAACATGTGCGCGATTGGATTAAGTGGCGAACGACGGCGATTCAAGGACAATCAATGGAACAGCACGAGAGTCCTGGGAGTCCTGTTCCCGTGCCTCGCCACCTTCTGTCCAAATCGAAGCTAGACCGCGTAACAGAAATCCATTAAGGTGACCGTTTTATTTGCTACATTAGCGGAGGTCGGGGTGGCGACTTAAACGCATGCATTTAGCCATCTGGCTGCATTTTGCCAGTACAAGAGTGTTAATTGAGACTTCTTTTTATTGGTTTCGGAGTGGGTAGTCATGCGGAATGGTCAGGACACGCAGATAGTCCCATTTCCATTCCCATACTTCAAAAGCAACGTTCTGCATGCAAATCTCGAGCGAAAGGATACGTTACAGGAATCGGGCAGCTGCTACTATGCGCTGAGGAACGCCCACGTGCCGTAGAAATGCCGTAGAAATGCCGTAGAAATGCCGGGAATGCCGTCCCGGAATTTCCAATCAATTTTAATTGGCACCCCATCGATGGATGACAGCGAGAAGAAATCCAAAATATTTGTGCATAATTTTAATTAGAACATTTTTCTATTTGCGCAATTTATCTTGTGAGTTTGTGCCGGGACACTTTACTTAGGAACCGGTGGCAGACGTTCAATGGATGTCAGAGCCAGTGCAATAAATTATTTTAAACGAGCATATCGAAGATGTGTCGCCCTCTAAAATTCAACTCACATACATATGTGCCGTTGGGTATTCCAAATATTTTTATGGCTACATCCCTGGATCCCTGGCCGGGCGTAGGTATCGTCGTAGGGATTTATGTGCAATCGGGGGGCTCGGAAATAGGAGATAAATCTGCTGCCCACTCAAGCGGCCAGCCAATCAAAGCTGCAGTCACTTAAATGCTCGCTGCGGGACTCTCTCTCTCTCTCTCTCTATATCTGCTCCCGGAAAACTCATTTAAGTTTTCCTCGGCCAGAGAGATAGGTGAAAAGGATAAGGTCGACTCCAAGGGATTGGCCAACTTTGGTCCGGCTTAATTGCCCAGTGTCCTTGCAGCGAAAGGGGCGGCTTAATTGCCTCAGCCTCTGATTCCGACTCCGATTCTGCCTTTTGACTCCAGTGCTTAATTGCCATTTAGTCCTTTTTAATGGACTCCACTGTACGAGGACACTGGCCCATGTTCATTAATGACCACCACGGCTAGATTTCCGCTCACCTCCTTTCGTAACTTTTGCGAAACCCTGTCGATACCAGATAGACTTGCAAATGCCAGCATTTTAATGGCAGCATTTTTGACTTATCTGTCCATCTGGGCATCCAGCATGTCCTGTGTGTCCTTCGTGCACTCTCGTGCCCTTTGGGGCACTCTCAGCTCGCTTGTGTTGCATAAATTTGCCCAAATTGTTTTGCTACCGTCCGATAAGACGCCGTCGATGGCATGACAATTAGCCCGAAACTACATTTAAAATATTACATGTAGTCCTCCAATTCTGTGGTCCTATATTCCGTATCCCCTCCTCCTTTGCCAGCATTAATTATTTCTTGGGATTGTCTGTCGAAAGTGCAGACACAATCGGATATCTCGCATATTGACTATTCGTCGAGAATGACAACGAGTCAGTTGTCAGTTTATTTCGAAACTATATTCAAGCAAGTATTAATGTATCTTGTGCCAATGTGCTGTAGCTTGTGTTAGTTTTAGAAGTAGTGCTTTTTTTAATTGCATAATTCATTCGGGTTTTTTTACTTTGGCTTCCAAGAATCTATTTTCAATGACAAATCTATGGTTCCAGCAATCTGAAATTCCCAAATATTTGAACCTCTTATCTTTAACTTATTGACATGATAACAGCAAGTAATCCTACTGAAGCTCAAATCTTTCCGATTCAAAATCGAGACAGAATCAGTCAAATTTTTCGTGTTCATCGATCAGATCGTAGTCGAGCTTTGCGGAGTTCAGTCGAAATCGCAATGAAGGTGATCGCAGTGGTTTTGTTGTGTATTTTGATTAGCCAAACCCAGGCAGCTTCACGATGTAAGTGCACAAAGTGAAAATTTCTCCGAACATTGTGTTTTTATAAAAATACAAATCCAAACAATACTGAATACCGATACTGAATACTTAATAGAAATCGCTTTTTATATTTGTGGTTGCTCACAGACAAGACTTGTTCGAATCCCAACCAGACAGAAGGACTGTGTGTGCCCATTTCCTTGTGCTTGCCCCTGCATTCGGTGTTGGTGAAGAGTAATCCTACACAGTCCGAGATAGAGTTTATTCGAAACTCACGTTGCGAATCAGACAAGAGCAAGCACCACTACGTCTGCTGCACTACGGATAAGGACTACAACAGGACGCCTGAACAAATCCCTCGCGAAGATTCTAGTTTGCTTCCCGATCGGTCCATCTGTGGTGGCGACCAGTTGGTTCCGGGCAATAAAACTATCCTCTCGGGTTTCCCCTGGTTGGTGGTATTAGAGTACCGTAAATCAAGCGAAGAGATAAAGAAAAGTGGGTGCACGGGATCACTGATCAATCACCGATATGTTCTAACAGCAGCTCTATGCCTGGCGAAATCTTATTTGATCCCATACGACCTGTAAGCAGCCTTATATCTGTTACTATGGTTTTATTATTAACTATTATCTTCTCAGAGTCTCTGTACAATTGGGAGAGCACGGCACTAGTGCCGCAGAGGATTGCCGCAATGGAAGCTTGGAATGCAATGGAATGCTGCGAGTTGAGGTCGAGGATATCCACATACATGAAAACTTCAAACTCGGCTTTTCAGAGTATGACATTGGTCTGATCCGCTTGCAGAGGGAGGTCGCCTATACGCCAAACATTCGACCTGTTTGCTTGCCCTCGACTGTGGGTGTGCAGCATTGGAAATCCCACCAGGAGTTTACCGGGGCAGCATGGGGAGCGAACCAGACTCAGATTCATAACCCCGTCCAGATGAAATTTGAAGCCACCGGCGTGGATTTGGACAGCTGTCGTTCCGTATTCCCCACTTGGAATACACTGCAAGAATCCCATTTGTGCGCCAATGGTCCGAAGGAGGCCGACGGCTGCCCTTGGAGCCTCGGAGGACCACTGATGGCATTCCAAGAGGGCGTTTGGGTCGTTGGGGGCATAGCTTCCTTTGGTTTGATTTGCAGACCAGGCAACAGTCCAGGCGAAATACCTGATTTCTACACAAATGTTATTTTCCTCGAAAGCTGGATCAAGCAGACTATTCGACCATGAATATGTGCTCTACATATATTCCTATACCTTTTAATAAGAAAAACAATTAAAAAAAATATGAAATTATCAGTCCACAGCTCAGACACTGCTCTTATCAATAAATGTTCAAAAATATTTTGAACCCCCAATAGCACCTCCTCCGCCACGCTGTTCATGGAGCTGGAAAATGAATTTGAATGAATACTTGATTGGCATTCCATTTCTTACCGATTGAAGTTGAAGTTGCGATTGCGTTGGAATCCTCCACTGCTGGACGATTGATGATCCTCGCGGTCATCGAAATGACGTGGAGCTCCTCCTTGGTAGCGATTGCCATTTCCGTTCCCATGGCCGTTGCCCATTCCGCCACCGCGATCACCCCTACCACCACGGCTATTGAAGCCACCTCGAGTGGTGCGGTTGTAGTTGATGGACGTGGTGCTTTGGGTGGGGCTGCTGTTGGACATTTGGTGGTTGCTGCTGCTGCGGGCTTCCCTCCGCCACCACCTTTTTTGTAACCGCCCAGACATTGGGAGCCACCGACTAGGGGAGCTCCGATAGCTCCGCTGGAACTCGGGGTCTGCCGGCGATGGTCGGCTATATTGATACGCAGGGGGGCCGAAAAGTTGTCCAGCTTGATGCGGACGTTGCAGGAGACGCACATTCTTCACCTCAAAGTCCGAAAGGATCTTCATCACATCGCCCTGGACGAGACCCTCGGGGTCGTCGCCGCAAGTGCAGACACAATCGGATTGCTGATAACCCGAATATTGACAGACATGTTGATTTCGAAACTATACTCAAGCAAGTATTAATGTATCTTGTGCCAATGTGCTGTAGCTTGTGTTAGTTTTAGAAGTAGTGCTTTTTTTAATTGCATAATTCATTCGGGTTTTTTTACCTTGGCTTCCAAGCATCTATTTTCAATGACAAATCTATGGTCCCAGCAATCTGAAATTCGCAAATATTTGTTGTGGTATTTCGCTCGCTGAACCTCTTATCTTTATCTTATTGACATGATAACAGCAAGTAATCCCACTGAAGCTCAAATCTTTCCGATTCAAAATCGAGACAGACAGTCAAATTTTTCGTGTTCATCGATCAGATCGTAGTCGAGCTTTGCGGAGTTCAGTCGAAATCGCAATGAAGGTGATCGCAGCGGTTTTGTTGTGTATTTTGATTAACTATAACCAGGCCATTTTACGATGTAAGTGCACAAAGTGAAAATTCCTCCGAACATTGGGTTTTTTATAAAGAGGAATAAACACGCAAATAATATTGAAATTGCTTTTTATATTTGTGGTTGCTCGCAGACAAGACTTGTTGGAATCCCAACCAGACAGAAGGACGGTGTGTGCCCATTAAATTGTGCTTGCCCCTGCATTCGGTGTTGGTGAAGAGTAATCTTACACAGTCCGAGATAGAGTTTATTCGAAACTCACGTTGCGAATCAGACCAGAGCAACGAGACCATCTTCGCCTGCTGCACTACGGATAAGGACTACAACAGGACGCCTGACCAAATCCCTCGCGAAGATTCTAGTTTGCTTCCCGATCGGTCCATCTGTGGTGGCGACCAGTTGGTTCCGGGCAATAAAACTATCTTCTCGGGTTTCCCCTGGTTGGTGGTATTACAGTACCGTATATCAAGCGGAGAGATAAAGAAAAATGGGTGCATGGGATCACTGATCAATCACCGATATGTTCTAACAGTAGCTCGATGCCTGTCGAAATCTTTCGGAAACCTGTAAGCAGCCTTATATCTGTTACTATGGTTTTATTATTAACTATTATCTTCTCAGAGTCTCTGTACAATTGGGAGAGCACGGCACTAGTGCCGCAGAGGATTGCCGCAATGGAAGCTTGGAATGCAATGGAATGCTGCGAGTTGAGGTCGAGGATATCCACATACATGTAAACTTCACACGCGGCTTTTCAGAGTATGACATTGGTCTGATCCGCTTGGAGAGGGAGGTCGCCTATACGCCAAACATTCGACCTGTTTGCTTGCCCTCGACTGTGGGTGTGCAACATTGGGAAGTCCACGAGGAGTTTACCGGGGCAGCATGGAGAGCGAACCAGACTCCGATTGATAGCCTCGTCCAGCTGAAATTTGAAGCCACCGGCGTGGATTTGGACAGCTGTCGTTCCGAAATCCTCCCTTTGGATACACTGCACGAATCCCATTTGTGCGCCAATGGTCCGAAGGAGGTCGACGGCTGCCTTTGGAGCTTCGGAGGACCACTGATGGCATTCCAAGAGGGCGTTTGGGTTCTTGGGGGCATAGCTACCTTTGGTTTGGCTAGCATACCCAAAAAACCTTATATCTACACAAATGTTATTTACATCGAAAGCTGGATCAAGCAGACTATACGACCATGAATATGTGCTCTACATATATTCCTATGCCTTTTAATAAGAAAAACAATTAACAAAAATATGAAATTATCAGTCCACAGCTCAGACAGTGCTCTTATCAATTAATGTTTTAAAATATTTTGTGCCCTATGCACCGATTCTGATCTGATACGCCTTCTGAATAAGTCTTCTTGAGTGCACTGAGTTCCAACATTTTCCCACCTCCGACTTGGTTTACTTCAACCTGCCACTTGAGGCAGCTTCTGCCCATGGTGCACTTACATTTAATGAAAAAAGGAGCATTATTATTAAATTATACCCAAGGAAAAGTCCCCTCCCGCACCTCTCCGCTTCCATTCGAGAGCATGACATAAACATAAACTTTGCGCCTTTTGTGTGAGCGAGTCCTGCGGGTGTTCCTTGTATATGTATATACTTATCCTGATCCTGGCCGGCGGCTAGCAGCAACAACAAGAACGGCAACAAACACCTTTAATATTTTCATTATGAAGTCATTCAGCGCGATTATTAACGCGTGACCCCCAAGGCGATTCATAGCATCCAGAACGAACGGTCAAATGCGGACAAAAGTTCAGGTTCACCCTAATGGACAACAGCAGCAACGCTTGGGAACAGTTTTCAGTGCACGGAGAGAAAATGATAAACAGTCGTTTTGATAACATCAGCTTGAATTTTTGATTTTCGTGACTATTTGGAATAACACCAGACTGTTCAAAACGTGATTTAACAGTATTTTCTTTGAGTGTGTTCCGCTGCTGAGGTAGATTACAATTTTTGTTTATAAGTGGGCAAGTGCAGCTGTACCTAATAATCATAATAATTGCGCCATGGGCGTCGACAGCGTCGTCAACTTTTCCAGACGCCAACGCCGCCCCCATTTTCCCTCCCAGCTACGGCAACAACAATTGCTTATAAAGTGCGTGTGACACATTAACGGGAAAAGTCCGGCGCGAAAAGCGGGAAAGCCTTGGCTTGGCAGACAGGGAAAAAAGGCAAATAAAACTCGCGTCCAGCGGGCGAACTTCAAAAGAAATAAAGGAGAGGAGAAAATAAAAGAAAAGTCCTTTAATGCCGTGAATTTTCCGCGGGATTTCTATAGAGTGCAGCGTGTGGGGATGGGGAAATTAGATGGGGGGTCACTGCGGTTTCAGCCGCGCAAATTGAAAAAATGTTCGTGCGTAAATTGGCTTTTGGGCCGGGGATGTTCTCCATATCGGCCAGAAATTGAAATGGAAACAGGCGTGGCCAGGTCACCTCACATCCGCCGTTCTTTCCACTTTTTCAAATTGAATTTCGTTTCGAGAGCTCCTGAGAAGGCCAAGCGCAAAGTGAAAGTGGAAAGCAAGGAAAAGCCGGGAAAACCGGCAGCAAATTAAAAAGAAATTAAGCCAATTTGCCTGTACAGGCCAGGATGTGCGGCTCAATTTCAGGAGCCGTGGCCAAAAGTGGCCGCGGCTTGTTGTGGCTCGTAAATCTTGGCCCATAAATACCAGGGCCTTCTGCTCCTTTTCGCCTCACTTGCCAAACGTCTTTATTCCGGCGTAAAATTCTTTAATCTTGTTCAATTCAATTAGTTCGAGTTGACTAGTTAATGCCGCTCCAAGTGTCCACGAATGTCCTTTTTGTCCGCCGGAGGTGAGTTATCTTCCAGTCCCGACTTTGTCACCGAGCATTAACTTTTGCAATTTATGGGTACTCCAAGCGGAATGGCTGGCGTCCTGATGTTTATGGTTATCCGGGGCTGATCAGCGCCTAATTAGGAAAATATCCGTGTTGCTGCATTAGAAATGAATAGAATCGTGAATAGAAATAAATTGGGCATAGCGATTTGTACATCCACGGGCTAGAAGTGATCCAGAAATTGGATAATTCGTACTTCCTTTAATGAACTGGTTTTTTATATGCTAGGCCAAGGATTTATTTATTTCTTCGCCTAATCACTGAATTTAACGAAAGCGTAAGAATGAATTACACAATGTGAATTTTGAATACGCTTAAATTGGAAAGGCGATTGCCGTCTTGATTTCGAGGACGAAGTGTACGAACATCAGAGGATACAAATCTAATAATGTAATATAAGAGGCCTGTGAAAAGTTTATTGAAAGATCTCGCCATGCTGAACCCCACCGATCTAGACTGCCATCAAATTCGTAGGATCCGATTCAGTTGTCGCCCACACCTGGATCATGATCACTCGGGGCTCCTGTCGATCCTGCGAAAGGAGTAGACGCACTCAAGGCATCGGTTATGGCATCCAAATCCTGGCGTGGCGAGGATACGGGCGTGGAGCTATCATCGCGGGGCTTGGCCTTTCCGAAAATCAGAGCAGCCTGTTTGGTTTCGGCCAGAGAGTTTATGGGTGCAGTCACTGTCCTTGGCTTTAGCACCAGCTTGGGGCGATCATCATCGTCGAGCACTCCGAATTGATTGCTCGAAGTCGGACCGGTTCCAGATGATCCCGATTCCGATACTCCGTGGACAGGATTATTGTTGTCCCCGCCAAAGTTGCCGTTCCTATTGCCATTGTAGCTGCCAGAACTTCTAGCGTTGTTTGGATTGTAGTGTCCTCGGCGATCGCGGTTGCGGTTCTGAACAAAATTGGTATAGTTGCCGTTTTCATTTATGCTCCCGAATCCACCCCCTCCATTGCCATTGAAGTTTCGCTGCGTATTCCCGACCCTAACTCCTCCAGCACCTCCTCCGCCGCCGCTGTTCATAGAGCTGGAAAATGAATTTGACCTTGAGGTCATTTGAGCGCTTGATTGGCATTCCATTTCTTACCGATTGAAGTTGAAGTTGCGATTGCGTTGGAATCCTCCACTGCTGGACGATTGATGATCCTCGCGGTCATCGAAATGACGTGGAGCTCCTCCTTGGTAGCGATTGCCATTTCCGTTCCCATGGCCGTTGCCCATTCCGCCACCGCGATCACCCCTACCACCACGGCTATTGAAGCCACCTCGAGTGGTGCGGTTGTAGTTGATGGACGTGGTGCTTTGGGTGGGGCTGCTGTTGGACATTTGGTGGTTGCTGCTGCTGCGGGCTTCCCTCCGTCGACACTGATGGGATCCCACACTGTCGTCCCGCCGATAGTTGCGCCTTTGGTAGTAGGGATTGCTACCGTTTCCACCACCGGCGCCGCCTCCTCTTCCGCCGCCACCACCTCTTTCGTGACCGCCCAGACTTTGGGAGCCACCGACTGGGGGAGCTCCGCCAGCTCCGCTGGAACCCGGGGTCTGCCGGCGATGGTCGGCTATATCGATACGCAGGGGCGCCGAAAAGTTGTCCAGCTTGATGCGGCCGTTGCAGGAGAGAGCCCTCTTCAGTTGGGCCAAAGTCTCAAACTCCACGTAGCCATATCCCTTGAACTCATCGGTCTCACGATCCTTGATCAGGCGCACATTCTTCACCTCAAAGTCCGAAAAGATCTTCATCACATCGCCCTGGACGAGACCCTTGGGGAGGTTGCCCACATAAGCAATGAAAGGTGGTTCCGTGGGCACCTGACGCTGCCTATCGCGATCCCTGTCACGATTGCGATAGTCGCGGAAATTGACGCGATTGTCTCGATTGTCGCGATTATCCCGATTGTCGCGATTGTCCCGATTATAGTCGCGATTATCGCGATTGTAATTGCTAGTGCTATCACGGTTGAACTCTCGGTCCCGCTGGCTGGAGCGATTGGCCATGCTATTTAGTCCTAGTCCCAATCCTACAAAAATATATGTACCTAGCCGTAGCCACGCAAACTTCTAATCACGGACACACGGAGCACCAAACGCTGAAAGAAAAGTCCGGAGCTCGATATTCCAGACGCTGTTGATAAGTCTACGCGAGACAAGGGACTGGATTCTGAGCTATAGGGCTGCTATAGATTTTTGACAACACGGAGACTTTAATTTCAATCCCACTCGATTGAGTTGTATTAAATATATGAAGCTGCATGACTTTAATTATATGTAAATTGCAATTGAACATGTTTTTCCTACTCTCGATGTCTACAATTTGTTTTTTAAGACTACGCAAACTGGAAGAGATCTGTTTACAGCCCAGCTTGAATTAAATCTGCTGCATGCTGAGCACAGAGCTCTGTGTTAAGGTAAACCATAAATGATTAATTACGGCGCCAGGCTCCAGACCCATTCCCCTTTTTTCGCAAAACATGTGTAAGCAGCAGCTCCATCTTCGCCGCCAGTTTGTGTTTGTTTTATGGATAATGCCAACAAAAGCAGCAACAGCCAGTACATGAAAAAGTCAACAGAAAATAGTGCAGCCAGGCAGTAGCAGCAGCAACAGCAGCAGCAGCAACATGATGCGCAGCAGCAACAGTAGAGAAGCGCTTTCTGTTTGCCCCGCGAACTCATGACTCATTTTTGTACATTTGTCAAAATGTGTGCCATACATCATTTTAAACAGTGCAGCCTGGGGGAGGGATAAAGGTTGCGCAGAGTGAGGGATCACTGTATTTTAGCCACAGCCTGGCTTTCATTGAAAGCCCTGTCTCGTTCCATTTTCCGAGCCATCTCTCTCTCTATGCAGGAAAACCTTGTCCCAGTGTTTCGAAAGACTCAACGCATGGAGTCCAAGATAAATCGCCAGCAACACGGAATTAAAAACTGATGTAGCGATTAATTTATCACTTGCAGGCAATGCACTCAGAACACTCTAGAGCACTATTTATACCCTAGTTAAGCATTACAATTACTGCTGCTTACTATTTAAATAGTTCAATAATATAAAGGAAAGCATTTTTCATTATTTATATCGTTTTAGGAAGTTTTTTAAATTGTTTTCTTTCAATTAAGTAGAATCGCCATATGAAACGCAGTTTTATATGTACACAGAGATAAGTAAAATGGATTTATTTCTAAGTAGCTATCAAGCTATGCATTTCTCGCAGTGCATCTGGAAGAAGAGTCGCAGCTTCTGGCAATATTTAACTAACAAGTTGCAAGTTGCAGCGAGTGGACACGCAGAGGAGACATTTGAATGGTTCTATCCGAATGGAATCGAAGTGCACGGAGTTGGGCAGTAAATAAATTACGAGCGGCAAATAAACGCGCTTCATTGCACCATCGATGGACAGTAGCCTTGCTGGAGAGGTGGAAAATGGTGGTGGGGGCAGGGGGGCAGGGGGGCAATGGGAGATGTATGGACAAACAGAGACAAGCAAACGGAAACGGAAACGGAAACGCTTTCAGCTGTCGAACTTGTATGAGTGCATGAAAGTGGCCAGTCTCCAGTTCGCAGGGAAACGAGAGCTTTGTCGTAAGCGCTCCATCATTTGATTGTTGCAGCAGCGAAGGACTCGGGCGAGGGTCATCGATCAGAATTAATAAAGATTTGGTCCTCGGTGATTGACTGACTGACCCACCTCGACCAGCTGCGATTTTCCAAACCCCACCCATGAATCTTTGGAATACAGCATTTGTTTCTAATCGGGCAATCCCACTTGAATGGCACAGAAGCGTAAACGATTTTAGTATTACACGACATTAGCGAAATGAAATTGATTTCGAGGCACAGCTCCACAACCACCCAACACACACCACCCACCACCCACCACCCATCATCCACCATCTCCATCCCTTGCAACCTCATCATAATGATGTGTGCCGCAAGTGTGCAGCGAAAGTGTTTCACTCCATTAGTGCACTTGTAGTACCAGTACCTCTCACATATCATTCGATAATTCGGGGTTGTGGCAAGGACCGCTCACTAATCATATTAAGCGAAATTCATACGTCGCCGCATTTATGCGATTTACCCAGGATACCCGAAAATGCCCAAGTACCAGCTGAAAACAGATAGGGGGTAGCTTCTCGCCATTGTTGTGACTCGGTCTGGCAACATTTTTCGTTGTCGTTTAAACTAATTGAGTGTTACAAATTTTATGTGCAAAATCTTTAAGCTAAATTGAAATTTGTTTTCCTTTTGCCCCGCTGCCGCACATTTTGCACATACTCGTATATTGCTCATACGGTGCTCACTATCCCCGTAAACCCGTATCCGTAAGTGAACCCATTTAATGTTATGTGCACATTCTGGTTGCTCATATCCGCAAGTACGCCGAACCATTTTAAAATGCCCGAGTTGAGGTATGTTCGACTGGTTTTTGTCCACGAAATACTGCCTACGGGGTGGGGTGGAGTGGCTTGCCTTTGGGGTTTTCCCAGTTCTCTTTGATGGGGTGGGTGAGCCCAAGATACGAGTTGCGAGTGGCGCTTTCCTTTCATTTTCATAATTGAGGTTGAAGTTCGCGATGAAATATTAAGTGTAATGGGCAAGCACTTTGTATGTCTGCGGTGTTTTATGTGTTTGCCTAAGTGTACAATTTACTTGTTTATTCAGTTCTCGATATACATATTAAAATATGTTTTAAAAAGACTTTGGCTTAGATGAACGTATTCTGCTGGGTGTAAAAAGACGGAATTCATTTAAATAAATTAAAGAATTCATTGAAAATTATTTATTGGCTCAGTATCTTTGCCTATGACAAAGAGCTCCCCCTCCATTTGGCTCCAATCCCCCAACATAATGTCAGCTAATTAAACTGCCAACGGAGTGTATTCGCAAAACAATTTACATAATTTACGATGCAACACAATTGGCAGCGGAAGCCGAGAAAGTCGAGGCAAAGGCTTGCAGGCCAATAAACAGAATTGCATATGAAATGCCAGGGATATTTGGAAGTATGAATTGTTCGGGCCAAGATAAGGAAAAAGAAATGTTCGCGGGTACTCAAAATTGGCGACGTTATGGCCATGAACAAAGCCCACACAAAGTGTGCGTCTAGAATAAAGCGCAACTATCGTCTGAGATTTATCATTGGCCCGGCCATATATCAAGTGTTTTGGCCAAATAATATAATATATGGCACTTGCCAAGTCCGCAATTACCAGCAGAAACTGTCGCGGCGTTTTGAAAAATTAACATGCAAGCCAGCTATAGTTCTTTGTATCGGCCGGCCAGTCGCATAGATTTATGCCAATTTAAAACTCCAAGTGATGCTGATTTATGGGGTAACTCGGATTCCACGCTCCAAAGCACTTTCGGCATGGCCATAAATAATGCCGGCGATCAAATTGCTACCTTCATGTGTCGATAGTGTGGAAAGTAGAAGGGCGCGGCCAGAGCCGAAGTACAGAGTTCCAGCTCCTTGGCTTGCCATTGTTGTACTTTCAATTAAGGCAATTGATTTTAATTAGACCACGGCTTACCATAAACATATTCCAAAGAAATTATTATTAAACACGCGACCCTCTCGAGCTGCTGGCTTTCTGCGCCGGGTTGGTGGCCATAAAGTGTTCTTCCTCACCTCGCCGCCGCCACGAGGGGCGTAACTTAATATCTGCTAGCTATCTAGCCATTCGGTTCAATTAGCAGGAATTACAAGTACTCGTATATGGCCAAGTCGGGTCGCGATGCACCCTGCACAGGAATGTACCCACATATTGGGCCAACTGCTGCTGCCGAAGTTGGAGGAGGTAGAGAAGCCATATTCCTTAATTGGCAATTGGCAGATGTAAAGGGGGGCATCTCACACTGAGGGAAAATAGGAACAATAGGTATTTAGGCGCAGAAATAAAAGCTCTCTCGCTCTCCACTGAGAGCGAAGATCAAGGAAATGAGTTTGATGGATATGGATGGCAATGGGATAATGGCTAATGATCCTAGTGCTGGCTTATTATTTTAACAATTGATTTTGCTTGTCATAGTTTCTCGCAGTGCCTTTAACGGCGACGTGCCTCAATTGAGGTGATCAACGTTAATTGAAAGCCAGCGCGGATGACTCAGCCGCCGGCTCATTAAGTGGCTGGGAAATGGGAACGGAGGCTGATGGAACTCGGAGCGAACTCGAGGCGATCAAGATGAAAAATTAACATTTCGCGCATCATTAAAATTCCAATAGAAGAGATGGTCGGCGGACTTTGCCATATGGAAATCGTTGACAAATGTAGCAACGTGCTCAATGTCTCCATTTTCATTTTCATTTACATTTCCATTTCCATTTCCACATATCTCACTGAGACAGTGGTGTACTTGTTGTCCCTGTTTTTCTTGTCAGCTGCCGACCGCCTGGCTCATTTGTCGCCGTTTCCTTGGGAGAGTGGGAAAAACAAATGCGTCAACACCGAATTTTCATTTGGTTAATGTGTGACTAGAACTAAAAACTAAATACACCACGGTCGCATTATTCTCAGCCGCCTTTTTCCGGGACACATTGGAGCACATCAGTGGAATAATAACATGAATTAATCAATTTGTCATGTTGATATTTGTTTGGCAATTTATTTACCATGTGCGCAGAGCCAAAAGACCCATCCAACTGGACTGAGGAGTGGTTCCGCTCTCGGGTCTCGGCTCTCGGCTGTTGGGTTTTATTTTTGGAACCACTCGGTGGGCACTTGGATACTGCTCTATATGTGGCATGTGCAACGCCGGCAATTGTGGCCAGTAATTGATGGCACTACTCACACTCAGACACTCAGGAGCGGCTTTCCCGGGAGATTAGTTGCGATTCAATGGGTAATTATCTTCACAGATCACGGCTGGCACAGATGCACAGATCCGTATACTATATGGATACTATGTGGACCAAACACCGAAATTGCCATTTTGTGAGTTTTTGTCCCTAGCAAATCATTCAGCAGCGTTGAAAACAAATAAACAAACGATGTCTGCAAAGAAAGTCTAACTCATTTGGATGCACTGGAAAAAAGAGCCCCCTTAAGTACAATACACTCCAAAATTTATGAGCTTCTAGGCTTGGTTTGGATAAAAAATATATTATCCTGTTGAACTTTACACCATGAGCAGCAAGTCTAAAAGCGCTATCACAATCATTCAACATTAATGAACTATTATGCCGTTAATATGTAGGTTAATTCTTAAACTGCACTTTCCTTTATGTAGCATTGATGATGATGTCACCTTGCTCAGAATGGTATATTCGCATCCATAAGACAAACATCTCCATAAACCCATTACCATCTGGCGTGATTAACCCTGGGCTCTAAGTTCCGAAAGGGGTGCTCCTGTCCCCCGGAATTTCTCACGGATCCGGATGGGACGAGGGGCACCTAGGGGCAATGTGTGGTGGTGCACTCCTCGGAGCTCGGAGCTCGGAGACAGAATCCGGGTCTTTTGGGTGTCGCCATCGAGGATTGTACGTACGAATGCTTTTGGAAATTTATGAGTTTCGCTTGAAAAGTATTTTATTGCATTTATAATTGTGTGAGTGTGTCTGGGAAATGGTATCCCCCCCCACCACCACACACACGCCTGTAAATGTTGCACATAAACTCTTTAACACTTTGCCTCTCGATGCAATTAAAAAAAAAGTTTACTTATTGAAGGGGAAGTGGCAGAATGTATCTGTATCTTTGTCCCTGTTTTGTGCATTAGGGGCCTAAGAATGGGATGGGCATGAGTATGGGATGTGGGATGTGGGATGTTGGATGCTCCACTTCGGTGTTCCAGGGGCCACCGCATCATTTGTTTGCGCAACTTTATTAGACTCTCGAATTGCGTGTTTAGTTTTCCGAGCGATTTATGTGCAGCCCGTCCCGAGCGGGTGACGAAAATGTGGGAAACTCATCGGAGAGCCATGTGTGCCGCAGACTTTTCACTAACAAGTGTCTGCCCCCGCTCCACACCTCCACTCCACCTCGGATCACTCGAAAGTGTCTAACAATCCGCAGCTCAAACTTGCCTGACCCCTCCATTCGTCTTGCGTTTTCCTCTTGAGAAACCTTCGTGCTTCTGACAGCTTCGTTGATAAATAAGCAGCCATTTCAAATGTTTTCAGGCCCTTCACTTTAAGCTAACGATTTTTTAGTGGTTACTTAGGAACAATGTGAAATTACAAAAGTTTATTTGATACACGGAAACTCTTCAAAATATTTGTATAAACGAGTATTGAACATGTTTTCCTACATCTGATCGCCGTCACCACATAAAAGTTAGTACTTCCCATTGGAAGTGCAAAAAAAGTGCATAGCTGAATGGTCTTTGACCCCGAATCATTGCCACCCCCAAACCTTTCGACCTCTGGCAACTTTTAGGTTTGATTAATAAGCAAAGTAAAATTGGAATTTTTTCCAAACACAAAAGTGCACACAAAAATTAAAACGTACAAATTGCCAGTTATTTGTTTGCCCCAAAGTTCCGGTACCTTTCCATCTCGAAACTCTAGAACTTCTTGGCGGCGGAAAGAAAAAATTCATTTTCCACGTAATTACTCTGCTGTGATTAGTGAAATTAAACTTTTCTCTGGCATTTCCCTTTTGCTGTGCGTGAGTTTTGCTTTTCTCATCTGCTCTTTGATTTTTGGCCGCGGAAAAAATGGCGGCGCTTTTCTTTTCTGCTTTTTTTTCCCGCCTTTCCGTTCTGCAGTTTCATTTAGCGCTACGTTTTTCATGGGAAAAACTAGAAAAAAGCGCGAGAACGGCCAATTACAAGGATTGATTGTGTATGAAAATGATGTTTTCCCTCGCAGCGAGAACTTTTCAATGCAAAGATGCATAAGGTGTCTAATTTTTCATGGCACTCGGGAGGGTTTTCCGCGGGACGGCAGACAGAACGCAAAGATTGACGGCCTTTGTCGCCGGGGCCAATGAAATTTTTAAATATAAAACGAACAGCGAACGAACAAATAAAAAATGGGAAAGGGAATTCATTCGGAGCGCAGAGTGAGTGCTCAAAGAAAACACTTTTTGCGCGGCAGACACTTTAACACTTGAATAAATATTTGTGCGCCAGCCGCCCCGAAAAAGGAGATTTTATAATGCCACAAAATCCAAACTAATTACTCAAGCCGCTCCGTCGGACGCTCGCATCATTTCACTTGATATCCTGTCCTGTCACAGGATGCCAGTTAGGACCGTCCTCATTTCCCATCCCAGCCCATCCCGAACATCTCGAAATCCAGAACCAGACAGCCTCATCATTGCCCCTGGAAATCGCAGACAAAATAAATGTTTTGAAAATAATTTCGTGTTATTTTTTCAGCAGCAACTCGGAAACTTGGAAACTTGGAAAAGTGTCACTGGCGCGTGTGTCAGAAATTAATATTAATTTGCCATGTCAATGCATATCCGTCATTGCGACGACAGTTGGCCATTCGAGGCCAAAAAGTGGTTACTTTCCAGGGCACTGGCTCATTATCATCCGCGACAAAAGGGTGGCCCGAGCACGTGCGAAAATATTCGGAAAATTATTCAAATTATTTTCACATTTTCTGGGGTTTCCCTGGGCTTTCCCTGGTTTCATTAGGAAACGCATTGATAATGCCGGCTGCGGCAGGTGCGGCTTCTGCATCCCGAATAGTTGTCATCGAGCTGAGTAATCAACTGCTCTCTGGAGAGAACTCATGCTGGGAAATGGAAAATGGTGGAAATGGGTGGGTCAGGTCACATGCCAAATGGCACACGTCCCTTGAAATCCATGCCGTGCCACTGGCTAATGTTTTGGGAATCAGTACACGGGGTATATGCGACAATAAAACTAAGTAACTCCTACTAAACTTGAAGAAATAACAAAGCAAAATCTCTGAGAATCGATTGTTATGAATAATCTTTTATTTACATTTCAATATTTGATAAGTCATCTGATTTTTACTTCATATGTTCATCTAAATTGTTCCACTGATCCGTATGCCAGTTCATGAATGTTATTTGATGGGTATTTAAAGTTCGAGACCCGTTTTCCTGGGGGTTAGGGGCAAGTGACGATTTACGGTTTGCTTTGCTCATCAACACGCGGCTGTCCGCCGGAGAAAAGCAGACGGAGAAGCGGAGTGGCAGAGATGCTTAATTTGGACGCCACGTGTCCTTGTCCACATCCCTGGGATGGTGTCAGTGGATTCGGAAGGTGTCCGCCGAGTGTTTTCGAGAGACTCTACTGTGGTGCTTGTCCCCAGAGCACACTGTTTACACGACTTTGTTGTTAGTAGTTTAATTTAATTAATGTTTAAATATGCAGGCTTACGACCCGGTTTACTTCAACGGGAAGCCATCGTGAGAATTCTGCCCTGGGATGATTTTCTATATGAGATGAGATACTATATTCGGTAGTTTTATTTCAAATATTTCTGGCGCAATTCTTTTTTTTTTGTAATTTTTTTGATATGATGTAGAAATTCAAAGAACTTAAGAAATGTCCCAAAGCTGAAGTTCTAAACTTCATAACTCAACATATCTTAATCGGAATTCGAAGTGGCATACCTCTAAATGTTTTTGGAGCAATTATCTATAAATCTGCATTCAAATTTGAAAATGTATTTTTTCGACATTTTTTTGTAATTTTTTGATGTTAAGATGTTGTAGAACTTCAAAAATGTCCCAAGACTGAAGTTGCAAAGTCCATAACTCAACTTATCTTAATCGGAATTCGAAGTGGCATACCTCTAAATGTTTCTGGAGCAATTATCTATAAATCTGCATTCAAATTTGAAAATTTATTTTTTCGACATTTTTTTGTAATTTTTTGATGTTATGGTGTTGTAGAAATTCAAAATTGTCCCAAGACTGAAGTTCCAAAGACCCTAACTCAACTAATCTTAATCGGAATTTGAAGTGGCATACCTCTAAATGTTTCTGCAGCAATTATCTATAAATCTGCATTCAAATTTGAAAATTTATTTTTTCGACATTTTTTTGTAATTTTTTTGATGTTATGATGTTGTAGAAATTCAAAAATGTCCCAAGACTGAAGTTCCAAAGTCCATAACTCAACTTATCTTAATCGGAATTCGAAGTAGCATACCTCTAAATGTTTCTGGAGCAATTATCTATAAATCTGCATTCAAATTTGAAAATTTATTTTTTCGACATTTTTTTGTAATTTTTTGATGTTGTAGAAATTCAAAAATGTCCCAAGACTGAAGTTCCAAAGTCCATAACTCAACTAATCTTAATCGGAATTTGAAGTGGCATACCTCTAAATGTTTCTGGAGCAATTATCTATAAATCTGCATTCAAATTTGAAAATTTATTTTTTCGACATTTTTTTGTAATTTTTTGATGTTATGATGTTGTAGAAATTCAAATATGTCCCAAGACTGAAGTTCCAAAGTCCATAACTCAACTAATCTTAATCGGAATTTGAAGTGGCATACCTCTAAATGTTTCTGGAGCAATTATCTATAAATCTGCATTCAAATTTGAAAATTTATTTTGTCGACCTTTTTTTGTAATTTTTTTTGATGTTATGATGTTGTAGAATTAAAAAATTACCCAATGCGAAAGTTCCAAAGTCCATAACTCAACTTATCTTAATCGGAATTCGAAGTGGCATACCTCTAAATGTTTCTGGAGCAATTATCTATAAATCTGCATTTAAATTTGAAAATTTATTTTTTCGACATTTTTTTGTAATTTTTTGATGTTATGATGTTGTAGAAATTCAAAAATGTCCCAAGACTGAAGTTCCAAAGTCCATAACTCAACTTATCTTAATCGGAATTCGAAGTGGCATAGCTCTAAATGTTTCTGGAGCAATTATCTATAAATCTGCATTCAAATTTGAAAATTTATTTTTTCGACATTTTTTTGTAATTTTTTGATGTTATGATGTTGTAGAAATTCAAAAATGTCCCAAGACTGAAGTTGCAAAGTCCATAACTCAACTAATCTTAATCGGAATTTGATGTGGCATACCTCTAAATGTTTCTGGAGCAATTATCTATAAATCTGCATTCAAATTTGAAAATTTATTTTTTCGACATTTTTTTGTAATTTTTTGATGTTATGATGTTGTAGAAATTCAAAAATGTCCCAAGACTGAAGTTCCAAAGTCCCTAACTCAACTAATCTTAATCGGAATTTGAAGTGGCATACCTCTAAATGTTTCTGCAGCAATTATCTATAAATCTGCATTCAAATTTGAAAATTTATTTTTTCGACATTTTTTTGTAATTTTTTTGATGTTATGATGTTGTAGAAATTCAAAAATGTCCCAAGACTGAAGTTCCAAAGTCCATAACTCAACTTATCTTAATCGGAATTCGAAGTGGCATACCTCTAAATGTTTCTGGAGCAATTATCTATAAATCTGCATTCAAATTTGAAAATTTATTTTTTCGACATTTTTTTGTAATTTTTTGATGTAGAAATTCAAAAATGTCCCAAGACTGAAGTTCCAAAGTATATAACTCAACTTATCTTAATCGGAATTCGAAGTGGCATACCTCTAAATGTTTCTGGAGCAATTATCTATAAATCTGCATTCAAATTTGAAAATTTATTTTTTCGACATTTTTTGGTAATTTTTTGATGTTATGATGTTGTAGAAATTCAAAAATGTCCCAAGACTGAAGTTCCAAAGTCCATAACTCAACTTATCTTAATCGGAATTCGAAGTGGCATACCTCTAAATATTTCTGGAGCAATTATCTATAAATCTGCATTCAAATTTGAAAATTTATTTTTTCGACATTTTTTTGTAATTTTTTGATGTTATGATGTTGTAGAAATTCAAAAATGTCCCAAGACTGAAGTTGCAAAGTCCATAACTCAACTAATCTTAATCGGAATTTGATGTGGCATACCTCTAAATGTTTCTGGAGCAATTATCTATAAATCTGCATTCAAATTTGAAAATTTATTTTTTCGACATTTTTTTGTAATTTTTTGATGTTATGATGTTGTAGAAATTCAAAAATGTCCCAAGACTGAAGTTGCAAAGTCCATAACTCAACTAATCTTAATCGGAATTTGATGTGGCATACCTCTAAATGTTTCTGGAGCAATTATCTATAAATCTGCATTCAAATTTGAACATTTATTTTTTCGACATTTTTTTGTAATTTTTTGATGTTATGATGTTGTAGAAATTCAAAAATGTCCCAAGACTGAAGTTCCAAAGTCCCTAACTCAACTAATCTTAATCGGAATTTGAAGTGGCATACCTCTAAATGTTTCTGCAGCAATTATCTATAAATCTGCATTCAAATTTGAAAATTTATTTTTTCGACAT
Source organism: Drosophila erecta (assembly GCF_003286155.1). NCBI lineage: Eukaryota > Metazoa > Arthropoda > Insecta > Diptera > Drosophilidae > Drosophila > Drosophila erecta. The sequence goes on from NW_020825194.1 coordinate 1,517,959, forward strand.
TTTTTTGTAATTTTTTTGATGTTATGATGTTGTAGAAATTCAAAAATGTCCCAAGACTGAAGTTCCAAAGTCCATAACTCAACTTATCTTAATCGGAATTCGAAGTGGCATACCTCTAAATGTTTCTGGAGCAATTATCTATAAATCTGCATTCAAATTTGAAAATTTATTTTTTCGACATTTTTTTGTAATTTTTTGATGTAGAAATTCAAAAATGTCCCAAGACTGAAGTTCCAAAGTATATAACTCAACTTATCTTAATCGGAATTCGAAGTGGCATACCTCTAAATGTTTCTGGAGCAATTATCTATAAATCTGCATTCAAATTTGAAAATTTATTTTTTCGACATTTTTTGGTAATTTTTTAATGTTATGATGTTGTAGAAATTCAAAAATGTCCCAAGACTGAAGTTCCAAAGTCCATAACTCAACTTATCTTAATCGGAATTCGAAGTGGCATACCTCTAAATATTTCTGGAGCAATTATCTATAAATCTGCATTCAAATTTGAAAATTTATTTTTTCGACATTTTTTTGTAATTTTTTGATGTTATGATGTTGTAGAAATTCAAAAATGTCCCAAGACTGAAGTTGCAAAGTCCATAACTCAACTAATCTTAATCGGAATTTGATGTGGCATACCTCTAAATGTTTCTGGAGCAATTATCTATAAATCTGCATTCAAATTTGAAAATTTATTTTTTCGACATTTTTTTGTAATTTTTTTAATGTTATGATGTTGTAGAAATTCAAAAATGTCCCAAGACTGAAGTTCCAAAGTCCATAACTCAACTTATCTTAATCGGAATTCGAAGTGGCATACCTCTAAATGTTTCTGGAGCAATTATCTATAAATCTGCATTCAAATTTGAAAATTTATTTTTTCGACATTTTTTTGTAATTTTTTGATGTAGAAATTCAAAAATGTCCCAAGACTGAAGTTCCAAAGTATATAACTCAACTTATCTTAATCGGAATTCGAAGTGGCATACCTCTAAATGTTTCTGGAGCAATTATCTATAAATCTGCATTCAAATTTGAAAATTTATTTTTTCGACATTTTTTGGTAATTTTTTGATGTTATGATGTTGTAGAAATTCAAAAATGTCCCAAGACTGAAGTTCCAAAGTCCATAACTCAACTTATCTTAATCGGAATTCGAAGTGGCATACCTCTAAATATTTCTGGAGCAATTATCTATAAATCTGCATTCAAATTTGAAAATTTATTTTTTCGACATTTTTTTGTAATTTTTTGATGTAGAAATTCAAAAATGTCCCAAGACTGAAGTTCCAAAGTATATAACTCAACTTATCTTAATCGGAATTCGAAGTGGCATACCTCTAAATGTTTCTGGAGCAATTATCTATAAATCTGCATTCAAATTTGAAAATTTATTTTTTCGACATTTTTTGGTAATTTTTTGATGTTATGATGTTGTAGAAATTCAAAAATGTCCCAAGACTGAAGTTCCAAAGTCCATAACTCAACTTATCTTAATCGGAATTCGAAGTGGCATACCTCTAAATATTTCTGGAGCAATTATCTATAAATCTGCATTCAAATTTGAAAATTTATTTTTTCGACATTTTTTTCTAATTTTTTGATGTTGTAGAAATTCAAAAATGTCCCAAGACTGAAGTTCCAAAGTCCATAACTCAACTAATCTTAATCGGAATTTGAAGTGGCATACCTCTAAATGTTTCTGGAGCAATTATCTATAAATCTGCATTCAAATTTGAACATTTATTTTTTCGACATTTTTTTGTAATTTTTTGATGTTATGATGTTGTAGAAATTCAAAAATGTCCCAAGACTGAAGTTCCAAAGTCCCTAACTCAACTAATCTTAATCGGAATTTGAAGTGGCATACCTCTAAATGTTTCTGCAGCAATTATCTATAAATCTGCATTCAAATTTGAAAATTTATTTTTTCGACATTTTTTTGTAATTTTTTTGATGTTATGATGTTGTAGAAATTCAAAAATGTCCCAAGACTGAAGTTCCAAAGTCCATAACTCAACTTATCTTAATCGGAATTCGAAGTGGCATACCTCTAAATGTTTCTGGAGCAATTATCTATAAATCTGCATTCAAATTTGAAAATTTATTTTTTCGACATTTTTTTGTAATTTTTTGATGTAGAAATTCAAAAATGTCCCAAGACTGAAGTTCCAAAGTATATAACTCAACTTATCTTAATCGGAATTCGAAGTGGCATACCTCTAAATGTTTCTGGAGCAATTATCTATAAATCTGCATTCAAATTTGAAAATTTATTTTTTCGACATTTTTTGGTAATTTTTTAATGTTATGATGTTGTAGAAATTCAAAAATGTCCCAAGACTGAAGTTCCAAAGTCCATAACTCAACTTATCTTAATCGGAATTCGAAGTGGCATACCTCTAAATATTTCTGGAGCAATTATCTATAAATCTGCATTCAAATTTGAAAATTTATTTTTTCGACATTTTTTTGTAATTTTTTGATGTTATGATGTTGTAGAAATTCAAAAATGTCCCAAGACTGAAGTTGCAAAGTCCATAACTCAACTAATCTTAATCGGAATTTGATGTGGCATACCTCTAAATGTTTCTGGAGCAATTATCTATAAATCTGCATTCAAATTTGAAAATTTATTTTTTCGACATTTTTTTGTAATTTTTTTAATGTTATGATGTTGTAGAAATTCAAAAATGTCCCAAGACTGAAGTTCCAAAGTCCATAACTCAACTTATCTTAATCGGAATTCGAAGTGGCATACCTCTAAATGTTTCTGGAGCAATTATCTATAAATCTGCATTCAAATTTGAAAATTTATTTTTTCGACATTTTTTTGTAATTTTTTGATGTAGAAATTCAAAAATGTCCCAAGACTGAAGTTCCAAAGTATATAACTCAACTTATCTTAATCGGAATTCGAAGTGGCATACCTCTAAATGTTTCTGGAGCAATTATCTATAAATCTGCATTCAAATTTGAAAATTTATTTTTTCGACATTTTTTGGTAATTTTTTGATGTTATGATGTTGTAGAAATTCAAAAATGTCCCAAGACTGAAGTTCCAAAGTCCATAACTCAACTTATCTTAATCGGAATTCGAAGTGGCATACCTCTAAATATTTCTGGAGCAATTATCTATAAATCTGCATTCAAATTTGAAAATTTATTTTTTCGACATTTTTTTGTAATTTTTTGATGTAGAAATTCAAAAATGTCCCAAGACTGAAGTTCCAAAGTATATAACTCAACTTATCTTAATCGGAATTCGAAGTGGCATACCTCTAAATGTTTCTGGAGCAATTATCTATAAATCTGCATTCAAATTTGAAAATTTATTTTTTCGACATTTTTTGGTAATTTTTTGATGTTATGATGTTGTAGAAATTCAAAAATGTCCCAAGACTGAAGTTCCAAAGTCCATAACTCAACTTATCTTAATCGGAATTCGAAGTGGCATACCTCTAAATATTTCTGGAGCAATTATCTATAAATCTGCATTCAAATTTGAAAATTTATTTTTTCGACATTTTTTTCTAATTTTTTGATGTTGTAGAAATTCAAAAATGTCCCAAGACTGAAGTTCCAAAGTCCATAACTCAACTAATCTTAATCGGAATTTGAAGTGGCATACCTCTAAATGTTTCTGGAGCAATTATCTATAAATCTGCATTCAAATTTGAAAATTTATTTTTTCGACATTTTTTTTGTAATTTTTTGATGTTATGATGTTGTAGAAATTCAAAAATGTCCCAAGACTGAAGTTCCAAAGTCCATAACTCAACTTATCTTAATCGGAATTCGAAGTGGCATACCTCTAAATGTTTCTGGAGCAATTCTCTAAGAAACTGCATTCAAATTTGAAAATTTATTTTTTCGACATTTTTTTGTAATTTTTTGATGTTATGATGTTGTAGAAATTCAAAAATGTCCCAAGACTGAAGTTCCAAAGTCCATAACTCAACTAATCTTAATCGGAATTTGAAGTGGCATACCTCTAAATGTTTCTGGAGCAATTATCTATAAATCTGCATTCAAATTTGAAAATTTATTTTTTCGACATTTTTTTGTAATTTTTTGATGTTATGATGTTGTAGAAATTCAAAAATGTCCCAAGACTGAAGTTCCAAAGTCCATAACTCAACTTATCTTAATCGGAATTCGAAGTGGCATACCTCTAAATGTTTCTGGAGCAATTATCTATAAATCTGCATTCAAATTTGAAAATTTATTTTTTCGACCTTTTTTTGTAATTTTTTTTTGATGTTATGATGTTGTAGAATTAAAAAATTACCCAATGCGAAAGTTCCAAAGTCCATAACTCAACTTATCTTAATCGGAATTCGAAGTGGCATACCTCTAAATGTTTCTGGAGCAATTATCTATAAATCTGCATTCAAATTTGAAAATTTATTTTTTTGACATTTTTTTGTAATTTTTTGATGTTGTAGAAATTCAAAAATGTCCCAAGACTGATGTTCCAAAGTCCATAACTCAACTAATCTTAATCGGAATTTGAAGTGGCATACCTCTAAATGTTTCTGGAGCAATTATCTATAAATCTGCATTCAAATTTGAAAATTTATTTTTTCGACCTTTTTTTGTAATTTTTTTTTGATGTTATGATGTTGTAGAATTAAAAAATTACCCAATGCGAAAGTTCCAAAGTCCATAACTCAACTTATCTTAATCGGAATTCGAAGTGGCATACATCTAAATGTTTCTGGAGCAATTATCTATAAATCTGCATTCAAATTTGAAAATTTATTTTTTTGACATTTTTTTGTAATTATTTGATGTTGTAGAAATTCAAAAATGTCCCAAGACTGATGTTCCAAAGTCCATAACTCAACTAATCTTAATCGGAATTTGAAGTGGCATACCTCTAAATGTTTCTGGAGCAATTATCTATAAATCTGCATTCAAATTTGAAAATTTATTTTTTCGACATTTTTTTGTAATTTTTTGATGTTATGATGTTGTAGAAATTCAAAAATGTCCCAAGACTGAAGTTGCAAAGTCCATAACTCAACTAATCTTAATCGGAATTTGATGTGGCATACCTCTAAATGTTTCTGGAGCAATTATCTATAAATCTGCATTCAAATTTGAAAATTTATTTTTTCGACATTTTTTTGTAATTTTTTGATGTTATGATGTTGTAGAAATTCAAAAATGTCCCAAGACTGAAGTTGCAAAGTCCATAACTCAACTAATCTTAATCGGAATTTGATGTGGCATACCTCTAAATGTTTCTGGAGCAATTATCTATAAATCTGCATTCAAATTTGAAAATTTATTTTTTCGACATTTTTTTGTAATTTTTTTAATGTTATGATGTTGTAGAAATTCAAAAATGTCCCAAGACTGAAGTTCCAAAGTCCATAACTCAACTTATCTTAATCGGAATTCGAAGTGGCATACCTCTAAATGTTTCTGGAGCAATTATCTATAAATCTGCATTCAAATTTGAAAATTTATTTTTTCGACATTTTTTTGTAATTTTTTGATGTAGAAATTCAAAAATGTCCCAAGACTGAAGTTCCAAAGTATATAACTCAACTTATCTTAATCGGAATTCGAAGTGGCATACCTCTAAATGTTTCTGGAGCAATTATCTATAAATCTGCATTCAAATTTGAAAATTTATTTTTTCGACATTTTTTGGTAATTTTTTGATGTTATGATGTTGTAGAAATTCAAAAATGTCCCAAGACTGAAGTTCCAAAGTCCATAACTCAACTTATCTTAATCGGAATTCGAAGTGGCATACCTCTAAATATTTCTGGAGCAATTATCTATAAATCTGCATTCAAATTTGAAAATTTATTTTTTCGACATTTTTTTGTAATTTTTTGATGTAGAAATTCAAAAATGTCCCAAGACTGAAGTTCCAAAGTATATAACTCAACTTATCTTAATCGGAATTCGAAGTGGCATACCTCTAAATGTTTCTGGAGCAATTATCTATAAATCTGCATTCAAATTTGAAAATTTATTTTTTCGACATTTTTTGGTAATTTTTTGATGTTATGATGTTGTAGAAATTCAAAAATGTCCCAAGACTGAAGTTCCAAAGTCCATAACTCAACTTATCTTAATCGGAATTCGAAGTGGCATACCTCTAAATATTTCTGGAGCAATTATCTATAAATCTGCATTCAAATTTGAAAATTTATTTTTTCGACATTTTTTTGTAATTTTTTGATGTTGTAGAAATTCAAAAATGTCCCAAGACTGAAGTTCCAAAGTCCATAACTCAACTAATCTTAATCGGAATTTGAAGTGGCATACCTCTAAATGTTTCTGGAGCAATTATCTATAAATCTGCATTCAAATTTGAAAATTTATTTTTTCGACATTTTTTTTGTAATTTTTTGATGTTATGATGTTGTAGAAATTCAAAAATGTCCCAAGACTGAAGTTCCAAAGTCCATAACTCAACTTATCTTAATCGGAATTCGAAGTGGCATACCTCTAAATGTTTCTGGAGCAATTCTCTAAGAAACTGCATTCAAATTTGAAAATTTATTTTTTCGACATTTTTTTGTAATTTTTTGATGTTATGATGTTGTAGAAATTCAAAAATGTCCCAAGACTGAAGTTCCAAAGTCCATAACTCAACTAATCTTAATCGGAATTTGAAGTGGCATACCTCTAAATGTTTCTGGAGCAATTATCTATAAATCTGCATTCAAATTTGAAAATTTATTTTTTCGACATTTTTTTGTAATTTTTTGATGTTATGATGTTGTAGAAATTCAAAAATGTCCCAAGACTGAAGTTCCAAAGTCCATAACTCAACTTATCTTAATCGGAATTTGAAGTGGCATACCTCTAAATGTTTCTGGAGCAATTATCTATAAATCTGCATTCAAATTTGAAAATTTATTTTTTCGACCTTTTTTTGTAATTTTTTTTTGATGTTATGATGTTGTAGAATTAAAAAATTACCCAATGCGAAAGTTCCAAAGTCCATAACTCAACTTATCTTAATCGGAATTCGAAGTGGCATACCTCTAAATGTTTCTGGAGCAATTATCTATAAATCTGCATTCAAATTTGAAAATTTATTTTTTTGACATTTTTTTGTAATTTTTTGATGTTGTAGAAATTCAAAAATGTCCCAAGACTGATGTTCCAAAGTCCATAACTCAACTAATCTTAATCGGAATTTGAAGTGGCATACCTCTAAATGTTTCTGGAGCAATTATCTATAAATCTGCATTCAAATTTGAAAATTTATTTTTTCGACCTTTTTTTGTAATTTTTTTTTGATGTTATGATGTTGTAGAATTAAAAAATTACCCAATGCGAAAGTTCCAAAGTCCATAACTCAACTTATCTTAATCGGAATTCGAAGTGGCATACATCTAAATGTTTCTGGAGCAATTATCTATAAATCTGCATTCAAATTTGAAAATTTATTTTTTTGACATTTTTTTGTAATTATTTGATGTTGTAGAAATTCAAAAATGTCCCAAGACTGATGTTCCAAAGTCCATAGCTCAACTAATCTTAATCGGAATTTGAAGTGGCATACCTCTAAATGTTTCTGGAGCAATTATCTATAAATCTGCATTCAAATTTGAAAATTTATTTTTTCGACATTTTTTTGTAATTTTTTGATGTTATGATGTTGTAGAAATTCAAAAATGTCCCAAGACTGAAGTTGCAAAGTCCATAACTCAACTAATCTTAATCGGAATTTGATGTGGCATACCTCTAAATGTTTCTGGAGCAATTATCTATAAATCTGCATTCAAATTTGAAAATTTATTTTTTCGACATTTTTTTGTAATTTTTTGATGTTATGATGTTGTAGAAATTCAAAAATGTCCCAAGACTGAAGTTCCAAAGTCCCTAACTCAACTAATCTTAATCGGAATTTGAAGTGGCATACCTCTAAATGTTTCTGCAGCAATTATCTATAAATCTGCATTCAAATTTGAAAATTTATTTTTTCGACATTTTTTTGTAATTTTTTTGATGTTATGATGTTGTAGAAATTCAAAAATGTCCCAAGACTGAAGTTCCAAAGTCCATAACTCAACTTATCTTAATCGGAATTCGAAGTGGCATACCTCTAAATGTTTCTGGAGCAATTATCTATAAATCTGCATTCAAATTTGAAAATTTATTTTTTCGACATTTTTTTGTAATTTTTTGATGTAGAAATTCAAAAATGTCCCAAGACTGAAGTTCCAAAGTCCATAACTCAACTTATCTTAATCGGAATTCGAAGTGGCATACCTCTAAATGTTTCTGGAGCAATTATCTATAAATCTGCATTCAAATTTGAAAATTTATTTCTTCGACATTTTTTGGTAATTTTTTGATGTTATGATGTTGTAGAAATTCAAAAATGTCCCAAGACTGAAGTTCCAAAGTCCATAACTCAACTTATCTTAATCGGAATTCGAAGTGGCATACCTCTAAATATTTCTGGAGCAATTATCTATAAATCTGCATTCAAATTTGAAAATTTATTTTTTCGACATTTTTTTGTAATTTTTTGATGTTGTAGAAATTCAAAAATGTCCCAAGACTGAAGTTCCAAAGTCCATAACTCAACTAATCTTAATCGGAATTTGAAGTGGCATACCTCTAAATGTTTCTGGAGCAATTATCTATAAATCTGCATTCAAATTTGAAAATTTATTTTTTCGACATTTTTTTGTAATTTTTTGATGTATGATGTTGTAGAAATTCAAAAATGTCCCAAGACTGAAGTTCCAAAGTCCATAACTCAACTTATCTTAATCGGAATTCGAAGTGGCATACCTCTAAATGTTTCTGGAGCAATTCTCTAAGAAACTGCATTCAAATTTGAAAATTTATTTTTTCGACATTTTTTTGTAATTTTTTGATGTTATGATGTTGTAGAAATTCAAAAATGTCCCAAGACTGAAGTTCCAAAGTCCATAACTCAACTAATCTTAATCGGAATTTGAAGTGGCATACCTCTAAATGTTTCTGGAGCAATTATCTATAAATCTGCATTCAAATTTGAAAATTTATTTTTTCGACATTTTTTTGTAATTTTTTGATGTTATGATGTTGTAGAAATTCAAAAATGTCCCAAGACTGAAGTTCCAAAGTCCATAACTCAACTTATCTTAATCGGAATTCGAAGTGGCATACCTCTAAATGTTTCTGGAGCAATTATCTATAAATCTGCATTCAAATTTGAAAATTTATTTTTTCGACCTTTTTTTGTAATTTTTTTTTGATGTTATGATGTTGTAGAATTAAAAAATTACCCAATGCGAAAGTTCCAAAGTCCATAACTCAACTTATCTTAATCGGAATTCGAAGTGGCATACCTCTAAATGTTTCTGGAGCAATTATCTATAAATCTGCATTCAAATTTGAAAATTTATTTTTTTTGACATTTTTTTGTAATTTTTTGATGTTGTAGAAATTCAAAAATGTCCCAAGACTGATGTTCCAAAGTCCATAACTCAACTAATCTTAATCGGAATTTGAAGTGGCATACCTCTAAATGTTTCTGGAGCAATTATCTATAAATCTGCATTCAAATTTGAAAATTTATTTTTTCGACCTTTTTTTGTAATTTTTTGATGTTGTAGAAATTCAAAAATGTCCCAAGACTGAAGTTCCAAAGTCCATAACTCAACTTATCTTTATCGGAATTCGAAGTGGCATACCTCTAAATGTTTCTGGAGCATTTATCTATAAATCTGCATTCAAATTTGAAAATTTATTTTTTCGAAATTTTTTTGTAATTTTTTGATGTTATGATGTTGTAGAAATTCAAAAATGTCCCAAGACTGAAGTTCCAAAGTCCATAACTCAACTTATCTTAATCGGAATTCGAAGTGGCATACCTCTAAATGTTTCTGGAGCAATTATCTATAAATCAGCATTCAAATTTGAAAATTTATTTTTTCGACATTTTTTTGTAATTTTTTGATGTTGTAGAAATTCAAAAATGTCCCAAGACTGAAGTTCCAAAGTCCATAACTCAACTTATCTTAATCGGATTTTGAAGTGGCATACCTCTAAATGTTTCTGGAGCAATTATCTATAAATCTGCATTCAAATTTGAAAATTTATTTTTTTGACATTTTTTTGTAATTTTTTGATGTAGAAATTCAAAAATGTCCCAAGACTGAAGTTCCAAAGTCCATAACTCAACTAATCTTAATCGGAATTTGAAGTGGCATACCTCTAAATGTTTCTGGAGCAATTATCTATAAATCTGCATTCAAATTTGAAAATTTATTTTTTCGACATTTTTTTGTAATTTTTTGATGTTATGATGTTGTAGAAATTCAAAAATGTCCCAAGACTGAAGTTCCAAAGTCCATAACTCAACTTATCTTAATCGGAATTCGAAGTGGCATACCTCTAAATGTTTCTGGAGCAATTATCTATAAATCTGCATTCAAATTTGAAAATTTATTTTTTCGACATTTTTTTGTAATTTTTTGATGTTATGATGTTGTAGATATTCAAAATACATATTAAGAAATGTACCAAAGCTGAAGTTCTAAACTCCATAACTCAACTTATCTTAATCGGATGAAGTGGAATATCATAAAATGTTTCTGGCGCAATACTCTAAAAAAATTTGCATTCAATTTTTTTTATATATTTTTTTTGGTATTATACTTTGTAATTATGTAATTATCACTTTGTTTCCCAAGTACTACCGATACTCCAGAAAATGTTAAAATGTCTCGTTTGCACTTCCACTAGCTGATAGTCGGGGAACTTTACTATAGCATTTTATCTTGTTTTTTTCGTCCATAAGTCAGGTTGACTGTTCTCCCCTTTCGGTTGTCATTTTCCCGCTGCACTTGAGTTTGCATTTTCCGCATTTCCCTCTACTTTGACAGCCCGCAAGTGTTTCATGTGCAATGAAAACGCCTCTGGCACCTTTCAGACTAGTTTTGTCTCTCTGAAAATATTTTGATTAGCCCGAGTGAGTTGGATTTTGCCCATGGAACAGGGAACATGTTGCATTTGGCCAAGAAAAATAGTGGCAACGGGCAATGTGGTCAGGGGTCAATCAAGTTACTATTAATACGAGGACTCGCACACATGTTTGTCTAAATTACATTCGACATTTACGAGTTTGTAATAAAAACTTTAACAATGGCCGACGCCATTTTACTTGGGAACTACTCAACTTCAGACTGGATACATGGATGGATGTGGATGGTGATTTGGATATGGATGGAGATGGAGATGGGCGGGGGCGGGGGTAATGGGTAATGGCCATCAAGTGCAGATCGAGTCGTAAAAGACATTTTACAGTTGGCACCGCTCGATTTCTATGGCCCGATTCAATGGCCGATGTTCGATGTTCGTTGTTCGATTTTCGCCTCCCTCGAGTGGAAAAGTCGAGTGTGTGTGCATTTTTAATTAATTGGGTTTAGTTTTTATGGCTTCATTAATTACCAAACACTGCAAGGGGACGAGCACAACCATACAATCCTTGACTTGACGTCAGCGACTCTCGGATGAATAATGCATCATGGCAGTCGATATGTGAGCTGTAAATATCAATAATAAAAGTGCGACGCCAGGACCAAAAGTGGGGAACAACGAGTGCATTAAAAATTTATTTGAATCTGCCTGCGACGCGTGGCTAGATGGCATATGACATACATACGTATAGGGATATCGGGGGTGCGCCGCCATAAAATAATAATCTTTATGATGGCAAAATTTTAATACAATATTGGCGGGCTCCGCTCCGAGATAGCACTTCCTACTCGGAATCTGTCATCGGTGGATTCATAAATCCACTTTAATTGCTGCAGTGATTTTGACTCCAGTCGTTCGCCGAGTACCGTGGACTTAGCCGTGTGTCCTCCTTGCGGGCGATAAAAGCGGCCAAGTGCCCAGTAAAAATCGGGTTCATTAATATTCAACTATATGCGTTTAGTGGCTCCTCCCATTTACGGCCGCAGATAAAGTTCGATGAGCAGCTGTCAGCTGGCAGGGAAGCCCCATGCTCCGTTTGGAAAATGTATCGCTTAGATACTTGCAAGTCTGCTTACGTTTCACATCCGTTTATTTCACAAAATTAATATCGACAGCATAGTATATGGAATTTCTAATTGTAATTTACTTTTAATCAAAACAGTATTTACAATATCAATCACCTCCACCCAATCAGCAAGCGTAGTCCACCGATCCTTGGCCTCATAAGGCATCTACTTATCCATCATCTCACTGGCTGAATTCTTCAAAGAAACCCATTGAGAGCTGTGATTTATGCGAATGCCCACACTTGCATGAGATGCAAATTCAGTTATAATTTACATTTCCACAGCGTCGTTCGAGGATCCATTTGGTTGGCTGACCTGCCCAAATGTCCGGCGGATTGTTCCGCCAAAATCGCCATTGATGGATGCAGTCGTGGGATAGGGGGATTCGGTGGTTCAGTTCTGACCATGCCTCATTTACATTTATTTGCCAATTTATTTAACGATCGATCGTAAAGCGTTTGCCGCCTTGGACACTCGGATTTTGCTCTTCTGCTCTGCTATTCTCTATTTCAGTTTTTCTGTTTTTCAGTTTTCAATTTTCAGTGGATGATTTTATGTCGAAATGGGGAGCACGGAGAACGGCGAACGGAGAACGGAGACGAGTCCGTGTTGTTTACGTTTTTAAGTGAATTTTCATATTTTAATGTTTGGCAACATTGTTGTCGCCTCAAAAGGCCGACCTCATAATTTCCGGCGTGGAATTCGTGGAAGTCGCCCGACCATATAAACCCGGTCTGCCATTCGACGTGGTGGGGCTAAACGATCGTAAAGATCGGACATTTTTATAGGTGTCGGCACAAAGGTGTTTTCCCTGCCCGATACGCCAGTTTATGTTGCTTTGAGATGTCAAAGCGAATGCAGAATGCAAACATCTAGCACATCTAGAACATCTAGCAATATAAAACTGGGCACGCTCCTTTGAAGCCCCTGTACAAACAAATAATCGAGGCGCATTCCGATCGCACATAGAAATCTGCACTGTGCAGACATTTTTTCCCAAATTGTTTACATCTCCATTTGGGGACTTTAATGTGAATTCTTTTTTTGTCACTCAGTTCAATTTCGATATTTATTAAAAAGAGACCTGCAAGCATTTATTAAAGGATATTTTTCGTAAGACTCACACCTTGAGTAAACGATGGGTGGTTAAGATTACTTTGTAAGCAAGCTAGAAACCATTTTTTCCGGTGCTTTGGACAGATCAACCCCATTAGGATCATGATCTGCCCAATGGCGCCCATCGGACGCGATGAGCTTGAAATTTTATATGCCGCCGGCACTCGTCTGCATTTGTCTGGCATTTGTGCAAACATCTCGACTAATTGGCCAAACGGTTCAGTTCCGCTCAGTTCAGTACAGATCGGTTCAGCTCAGTTCATCTCGGATCGAATTGGATGGGTGGGGATTGTGGGGAGCAGTGCCTTATAGAGTTGCCTGGACGTGCGTGCGTGCGTTGGGGCCATTAAAAAATTATTGAAATTGAACATTTTGAAAATAAACTGGAAACGCATTTTGACTTTCGGTGGAAAAGTGTGGCACACGGCGCGCTTCATTTGTGCCTCCACTCGGTTGGTGAAACGGTGAAAAGCGGGGAAAAGCGGAGAAAAGCGGGGAAATCGCTGAATCCGGGGGAAACCCACATCGTCTTCGATTAGGGCTGCATTTCCACGTTTTTCAGCGTTTGGCTTTTTCGCCAGCCGAGAGAAAATTTAATTTATTGCCTGCCCGTCTAGCAAGTCAATGCGATATACTATACTACACTGTATACTCGATCTCGCTCGATTTGTGTACGTGAAAAGTGTACGGCGTATTTTTAAGTGAAAATGAATTGAAATGAAATGATTTTTCATTTATTCGCCGACGCTGTGACGCCAAGGAGACTGCTGGCCCCGCCCCTCGCAGCAAATGAGGAAAATGCCGGGGAAAATTGTCGCTCGCCTCGTGAAAATTCGCACCTAGAAAATCGTCCCGATTTTTCGGCCCGTCGAAATGTGCCAAGTAATGCGGCATTAAGTGGTTGCACCTTTCTGCAGCAAGGTGCATTGTTGCAGTTGCTGCAATTGCTGATGCTCCCTCTGCTGTTGTTGCTGTTGCTGTTGCAACTGTCAACATCACATCGGCATTATCGCAGCGCCACTTGAATGTCGAAAGCGCCACAATCCGAAAGGTGCGACAATGGCGACAAGACCGCATAGTGACAATAATTTGGCAACTATTTTCGGCCAAGGAATGGCCACAGTACAGTGCAGATTTCAGGGTAAATGCATATGTCATACTTAAACTTGTTTTAAACTTGGTTTAAAACTGGTTGCCCTTTTTTGCGAACGTCTTGCTGACTATTGAAGTCACCAATTAAGGTGCTTAATTGCACGGAACTTACTGTGATCCGGTTAAACCATTGAGTGCCACCCGTAGTTCCTTTGGGGAACCTTCACTGTGCGGCAAAGTGGGTTGACGCCACCTAAGCACGCGGCGGCCCAAAGGTGCCACTTTCTCAGGGGGAGTTTGGCGGAGGGGCGGTGAGGCGGTTGGGCGGTGGGAGTGGCAGGAGGCGGGCCGACATGCTGGCGTCAGTGTCAGTCCTGGTGGTACCCAGACTACCGGCCATATAGACCATCGTCTGGCAGCTATTTATTCGCAGATCTCACCGGCGAGGCGAGTATGTGTTGCAATTATGCAGACAAGATGTCGACGCGAATTGTTCGCATTCGTCGACACTCGCATTCGTTGCACGTTGGGGGGCAGGAGGCAGGAGGCAGGAGGCAGGAGGCAGGAGGCAGGATGTGGCTTGGGGGCGTGGATGAGGGAGGCAGTGGCTCCCCAGCGGACGAGCTTATTCAGATAACTCAGCTGGGCCCTAGGTGCTAATGGTCAATAAATATGAAATTTTTATCGACTTACGCAACACGAGCCGGAATCTAAAATGCAAACACACATCATTTTGGCCGCCTCAGCTTTCGCTTAGCTCACGTTTTGCTGGCTAACAAGCTCCCCGGAGTGAAATAAAAACCGAAAGTGCAAAATCATACGGCGATGCGGTCGGCTACGTGATGCCATTGGATCTTCTATTTCCTGACAGTGGGTTGGGGGGATGGGTGTGCGGCTCTATTTCACTGGCCAATTAGACGGCCTGTTCTGGCTAATTGGTCTACCTCATTTATCCCATTGTCGCTGTCTGCAGGAAATTAATCAAGTGCCCAGATGCAGTTTTACCCAGAACAACACTGCTGCTGTCGAGAAGGCGTGACCAGAGTTTCACTTTTTAGATACATTGTATATCTGAAAGTAGTATCTGTATCTGAGCGCTACGCATCTGCCTGTCAGCACTTGGCCAATTGTTCTCGCCGAGTCGCCTGCCACGTTTGCGATTGGACTTTTCCACAGAACCGGAGGCCAAATGAAATATGAACTATTTTAACGCCTACTTAATTTATTTGTTTTTGCGCTCTCGCTGCTGCCGTAGTATAAATTTTAATTAATTTAGCGTTGAAGTGAAAGTGTTAAGTGATTTGCTTGGCTGCCGCTGGCACTACCTTCAAGTACATGGGGATATATAGCATCTATCCTATACTATATATAGCCGATATGTATGGGCCATCAAGTGCAGCTGTGGTAGGTAAGGCCGTATTTTAGTGCGTTCTCAGCTCGACCTAAATAAATAAAAATATGTTTATAGGCAAAATATTAAAGACAAATACCGAACCACCCCCACACACACACACACATTCTGCCACACATGTCCCCTGACCAATTCATAAGTTTGCACTTAAAGGACATGGCCAACCTGTCCCAAGGTTGGACACTCCACTCCAAGATGGCTCACACATAAAAGCATAATAAAATGTATTTACCCCAGGATCAAATTATGAATCTGCTTATGGGCAAAACAAGGACAAGGGACGGCTAAAAGGTGAGCCCAGCTCCTTCAAGTTATGAAAGTCGCAGGCTGCCTCCGTCCCCCCAAAAAAGGACAAAACGCATATTTACGAAATGAACAAAACTATAAAGGACACACACACATTTATGCACCGAGAAAAAAAAAAAACGAAATTGCCTTATTTATAACTCTTTACTAAAGAGGATTCTTGACAGCTAAGGCCTATCAAAATGCAATCCAAACTTTAAAGTGCTTTGTTTTTCCGAGTGTATAGAAAAAGGGAGGGCGATCCGGACAATGTGCGGACATCTACGGAGATTTGGTTTTTTGGGTTGTCGGTCGACAATGAAAATTTGTGCACATTTCAGCAGAATCGAGGGCCTGAGGTGATGGCCGGCTCCTTGAAGGTGTGCCCACCGAATCCGAATCCGCATCCGCATCCGCATCCCGTGTCCCTTTCTGGGATGCCCAGAGTCTATTACAGAAGTTTATGGCGCACGCAGTTACACCTACGACAGCCCTGGGCTAGCTGGCAGCATATGGTCAGAAGTGAGGGCGAAAGGTACGAGGGTGGCAGTCACCCAGCCACCAAGCCCACCCAAACCACCCAATCCACCCACACATCGCACCACCCGAGGGCACAACCACTTTGTTTATGCCAGTCGCAACATTTTACAAAGTTTATTTCGCCTTGGCATCATCAACAGCCATCGGAATCATCATCGTCATCATCATCATCTTCATCAACAGTCGTCACAATTCTCGGGTGACATCTGGATGGTGGATTCTCGGGGGCAGTCGATTGTGTCCAGGATGCCCATGCCCCAGGGTGTCCAGGAGTTGCTTAAATATGTGCGTCACATACGCCCAGCCGCCTTCTTTTCCTCCGGCTGGGAATTACCTTTGGTGCAGAAAACCGAGAGGCGAGAATCACCTTGGTCGAGTGGCCATTTTTTTGGCCACCTTCTGGAATCAGCTCACGTATCGTTTTATTAGTCAATCAAAGGATACTTTGGGGGCGCATCTCATTTGCAGACATAAAATGTGCAAAATAAAAATTAGACTGCAGCCCATCGATTGCCTTAGTGGAAAATAATTAAGTTGCCTTCTTAAGGGTGAATATTTTAAAATTCTGATCTTACTCACTCGTTTCGCTGAATACGAGTTGTTGCTAAATACGCTCTGTGAATATGGTATCGCCCTCGATGATGAGTTCCTAAAATAAACTAACGAGTTGAAAGCGCCTCTGATTAATTCCCAATTTGCTGAGGGAAAATGCATAGAGCAAATCCGAATGCATAGAGCGTAATGCAAGATGCCTTTTCTTTTCACAGAATCTAATAAAACGTCTCTGAAAGGAAACGGCGCACTTTGCATTAAAAATTCGCTGTCTAAAAGCTCAACAATTAGCAACCATTTCCGAATGCAAATGCAGAGGAGGCAAACGAGTGAAATTAAAGCAACTTAAATGGAACTTATTAGATTTGTATACTTTTAATTTGCATTCATAACAGACTGGAGTGGGGGAGCGGGGGGCGGGGGGACCTGTGCCTTTGTAAGGATATTCCTCGACTTTGGCCAGCAGTTGTGTCCTGCGGACCCAAAAAAAAACAACAACACCAGGGCCCAAACCCTTTTCCTCCAGTGGGCAGGACGCACTCTCCACCCGACTTGGTTGATTTAAATTTTGCCTTTGCTGGAATAAAAGAAAATTAATTTGTGCATATTTCTTGAGCTGCTGGCAGACGAAATACGAGCGGCTTCAGCTGCTGGCTGGACATTTATTAAAAGCCGAAAGGAGTTGCTCTTGGCCAGAAGGGAAACGAAACGCAAAACCTTTCTCTCTTGGCCAATCGTAGGAATAATAATAATAACCGAAAATGCGAAAAGGGACTATCAAGTGAAAAGAAATTTAATAAAACGAAAACAATTTGCCAAAATGAAAGAATAATAAGAAGAAGCCGCCAAGAAATCGCTCTCGACGGCAGAGAGCGTGAATCCTAGAGGCGCTGGTTCCCACACGAAATATTCATAATTGCACGGACATTAAGGATGTGCATCCCTGCAGAAAAGGATCCGGAAACGAGGACAACACACGTGCCGCGGACGATGACAACGATTGATACACAATCGAAGCAGGATCAGAAGGGCAGGAGCCATAAATCCATTAGTCCATAAATAGTATTGATATGGAATGAAAACAAAAATAAAATAAAATTATTTATACGTTTCGCACGGCGACAAGCAGGAAAATTAGTGCCAACCGGAGACAAGAGACACGAGACGCGAGACACGAGACACGAGACAGGAACAAAAACAGAGGGGAATGGAAAATCGACGGGGGAAATCGCGCAGGGGATGCTCGTCGAGTGGGAAAGCGGAGAAGTTTTCCTCAATTGGCGATGCGCTTCAAATGATGCCAAAGATTCGCACACAAAGCGAACTGCCATCGAACAACTGTATCGAATTACCAATCAGCCAGCACAACAATAGTGTCCTGGCGGAGGGTCAAAGCGCATCCCCCATCCAATAAACTAATGTCCTTGTGCCAACCAACCACCCCTGCCAAACGCCCAATGCACTGCGTGACATCACCTTTCAACTGGAAGTATATCTGCTCATAGGAACATTTTTAGCCTACAATTAACAGTTTTGAGTGAGTAACTAATAGCTAAAGTTTTCCAATTCAGAGTTTTTTTGTTAAATATATATGCTCTGCTCGCTTGATAGCATCCCAGCCATATATGGCCATCAAGCGCGTTATGAATGCTCGTTACTATCACTTACGCAAACCCACTCCGCCGCCGAACAATTGAATTGAAAGGATCATCAAATGGAGAGTCCTGGCTGGAACAGCATCTTGGCCAAATTGCCGACAATTTGGGTTAACTGTAAAATTTCTGCAGGCCGAAAGAGCAAACAGTAAACAGCAAACGGCAAACGGCAAACGGCAAACGTGCAAGTTTTGACAAATACAAATGTGAATTGCGAACACTAAACTGGCAGATTTCCTATATAAAAGATGAAGACATCCCGGATTGACGGGCCCAGAGTGTCCAAGTGTCCTGCGGGGGCGGCGAGGAATAAACTCTCGTAAAACTCATTGGGGCGTAAAGGATGCGAATGCCGTTTAATAATAAAATGAGAGGAAAACTGCGCTCCTCCAGCTGGACAGGAGCAGGACGCACCAGCACTGGCCTGCATAAACTAAGACTAAAGCCGCTTGTCTATGCCCAGGCACGTCTTAAATGTTCAAATTATGTAAAATAAAATGTGCGCCCAAAAAGGCCAAGCGAAAGCCAGGCCAAAGGATAAAGAAGGGGGCTTCTATTTTATTATTTTTTTTTTTTTTTGAGGGCTGACGTCAGCTCTGAGTGACAGTGACAAGAGCAGGACATCGGGGGGCAGTCGACGAAGGATACGCCCGAGCACTTGACAATCCTGGCAAAGGTGCAAAAAAGCGAGCCGGAATTGACACTTCTCTGCGCTCAAAATCTCAAAGGATGCACTCAGCGAAAGTGACAAGAAATGTGAGCACAAAATTCGGTTGTTTATCTCTTATGGGCACAGATTGTTGTATTCAAGTATTCTGGCTGCATTCAAATTGTTGTGTCTTTTCCGCAACGGGTTTTTTCGAGTGCAGTCTCGCCGCTGGCCATTTGCATGGCGCCGCCTCCGCACTCCCCCTTCGATTCGCAGATCCTGCGTGTCCTGGCTAATAACCGTGAGTAAGCAAACAGGTGCAGCTCGCCAGTTTGCTGTGATCAATCTTTTGCTAAGCTTTTGTTTTCGCCGGGCTTTTGTCTCTGGACAAAAGTTGGGTCGCCGATGGAGATGATGATGATGATGGGGGAATACTTAGAAGTCCCGGGATTGAGATGTCCTTTGGTGACAGGCAAACAACGGCGCGTCCTTTTTTATTGTGGCTCTGTGGGTCCGTCTCGCCTTCGTCCCATGATTGATTAGCAATTAATTAGCTACACAAATAAGTGTAATTATATGCGCCGGAAAGTGAAAAGGGAATGAGCCGGCGGCATCTAATGTCAAGGGTCTCCGGCGGCGAGAATTACTTGCAAAAGTGTTCCACCTTTTTTCGCGGGCCTCGAAACTCATTTGCATTTTGTTTTCGCCATTTTTTATGGGCCAATGAAACGAATTCGGTACTCTAACTTTGTCACTTGCGGCTGCCATTGCCATTGCTTTTTATGAACGGATCCCGGCTAATGACACTTCTCTTGGACGGGAGGAGGATTCGTCACACAGCTGAGGAGGCCATAGATACGATTGGGCTTCCATTCCATACACTCAGTCACCCCGAGAAGTGCACTCAAAGTGATAAGTTTATTTAAAGTTGGGATAAGCAAGAACACACATTCTTGTAATTTTATGACACCTTAAAGAGACGTAAACAATATTAAATAGTTGCAAATGTTTATGTGCTAAAGGTTACTGCCTTAAGTTTTCCTACAACACAACAATAGTTTAATTTTTAAGTGTTCCCAAACGTAGCTGGAGTCTTCCATTGTCTTAGCCACCACAGCCCATCTGCTCCCTCTTCGCACCAATGGGCCGGGCCAAAAGTTGTGAGATGTCCTGCAGTTGACATCCCGACCGCTTTTTTGGCCGGCCAACAATGCATGACTGACCCTGTCAATATTGGCGACCCCGAATCCATTTGCTAGCTCTCGCCCCACCACACTGTATGAGATATTTAATGCATGCAATATGGATTGTCGCTGGGGTTTTTCCTACTCTTTTTTCAGGGAGTTCAGGGAGCAAAAGTGCGTCCAAAACTCATGTCATTGTTTCGCCGGACTGGAACTGCATTTGCCGACTGAATCTGCTGACATTGAGTGCTCCGACAGGCGACGTGTGCAGGGCTGCCTTGCCTTTGCCCCGAGTCCTGCATCCTGCGTCCTGCATCCTTTATGGCTGAAAGCTTTTGTCGCTGCTGCCGTGCCACTAAACATGTCTCTTGGTTTTGGCCCTGCATGCCCGATCTTTTTACTACTGGCCGGGCGCCAAAATATAACTTAAGTTTCTGGTCAAATGAATTTGGCAAAGGTAGCAGCCAGCTCGAAAAATGCAAAGCATACTTTCGGGAGCCATCGCCAGCGAAATTCCAATGTATGCAAAAATGTTTTTTCTACAGAAAGGATAACTCGGGGAAAAGCCACCACAATTGGCAGTTTAAGTGGCCTTTGTTATGAGCAAGTTTTCCATTTCTGCGGTGGCTCCTGTTTTTGCTTTGTCACCTGTTTTTCCTGTTTTCCCCGCAGAAGCAAAACTTTTTACGATCTTGTCAACATTTTGAGTTGAGTGCATTTTTACGCCCCCTGTCGATTTTCGGGGTGGCGGGGCAGTAAAATCGAAAAGTAATGCAATAAAATTCGCTTTCATTAAAAGCATTAAAATAGGTTTTTGACATGCCATAAAAATGGTTTCCACGTAAACACGCAGAACACACATTCGCGCCAGAGGAAAACTGCTGCCGCCACACTTTTCCGGCGCTTTTTCGTGGCGAAATCTTGGGAAAGGGAGTGCGAAAGCCTCACGCGACTTCTAAATGGGATTTTTATTGTTCTGGGAGCTGTGGCCGACGCATCGCCATTAGCTGGCAACACGGTGCTCCAGCTCACCTAGCCATCGTAAATCCGGCAGAAATGAGACGTGGGGAAATAGCTCATCCTCGCCGGGGAGTCCCAGTTGATAATGCAGACTTTCTGAGGAAAAAGTGGGTTGCCTCTCCAGAGATGGCTTCTCGTGCTCACATGTCCCACATATCCTCATCTATCCCAAACGCTTCTCATAAATTTCCCGAAAAATATAATGCCATATATGTCACATCGAACAAATATTCGTATTCAAAGCAATTAAGTGCAGACTTTATAGGTGGCAAGCCGAAATGCTCCTGACCCCCAATAATTATACAGTGACAAAAATATTAGCGGAAAGGAAAAGCAATTTTACCAAATGAAGGGACTTCATCTCTTAGCCATTTCTAATGAATGGCGAATGCTTCTAATTCAAGTTTCAGGATCCAAACGAAGTGTAAACTGCAAATTTTCTGTCAGTGGCTGTTCATGTTTTGGCTGGACAATTGGCAAATGTTGGTCCGCTGAATGGGGCGATACAAATCGAATGGCGAATTTATTTCAACGTTATTAACTCCAAATTACGCACACAAAAACACTGGGCAATCGAAGGGGGCAGACAAGTCAATGTCCAATCCTTAATTGCAAAGGACAGCGTGTGGCGAAAATATTTTGCTCGCTGGCCGGCAAATATTTTCATGATGTAATAAATGAAATTAATTTCAATAATTGCAGCTATTCGGTTTCCGAATCGGTGGGCGATGGCAATGCTCGCGAGAGCTTTACGAGTATCTCGGCCTCACCACTAGCTGTCTTTTTATTTAGGCCACTTATTTTATTTTATTCTGGCCATGATTCGCGAACGCTTGGCGATGACCATGAAAACTGCTTAATCGGAAGAATGAATATGAACGTTCCAATTGCGATTCCGCCCAGCCCAGCCCAGCCCCCAATAATAAGCAGAAAACATAAATAAGCGAGGGGAAAAGCGAATAAATGTGGAAATGCCAATGTTTTCCTTTCCGTTTCATCTTTTTATTTCGCTTCTATTCTGATATTTTTGCCATTTTTTTTGCAGCTACAGCAGCATTTTTAATATAGCAAAATTCGCTGTCATATTTGGTCCTGCTCCCTGTACGATTTTATGTGAATGAGTATTTTTCGCATTTATAATGCGGGCCCATATATTTTCATGAACACTAAATTAAGCGGGGCAAAATGGATATTTCTTTGCGAAATATATAACCATGACTTTCGTATGTATTTATGAATACCGAAGTAAAACTATTGGGCTTCTAAACAGTATTTCCCTGACATCGCAATCAAAACAAAATTTCACATAAAAAGCGGCTAAATTCAAATTTCTTGCAAAATATGGATGAACTTTGGCAGTTTTTAAGTGCCGACCTATATTGCTTTATAAAAGGTATGGTAAATAGTCTCTTTGGATCCCCGTGCTTAGAATCGTGTTGCGATGAATCGCTGGCCTTGAAAAGAGCGAGGAAAAACGTGGAAATGGGGGGCCATAACTGCAGATCCCTAGTGACACGTCCTAGTTACACAATTAGGCACCAATATCCAGGTCCTTTGGTCACCTACGATGGGGAGGCGCGATGTGAGCCGCGTTTTATTCGCATTTCGGACTTGAACTGCAGCACAATGGAGCTCATCTTCCAGGCCTATGGAGACGATGAAGATGAAATGGCTGGAATCTTTGAAGAGAATATTGAAATGGGGGAGAATTGTGGTAAATCAAAGAAAAACTTTGGCTGCCAAGCAAGTCTCCCCACAGAGGACGACTGTATTGATGTGTATTCGGAAGACGAGGAACGAGAGGGTCTGAAAAGCAAGCTTTTTTATTTTTTAAAGAATACCTTTGCCCCTAAAAAGAGTGCGCTCAACTGTAGGTTGAATGGTGGAAAGGAGGAATCAGGCTTTGAAGACTATTCGGCTACCAGAAAGCAGCTCCGAGCACTGGAGGATCAAGCCAGAGGCATATACGAAACATATGTCGAATCTTTTCCGAATTCGCCATCCTGGGACATCCTGAAACCTGCGCAAAAGCTGCGCTTTCAATGGAAAGCTTTGACAGGAGACGACCTGATGGAAACTCCTTACGAGAATTTCACGTTGAGCTTCAGCAGAGGTTTTCTGGAAACCTTTCCCTTTGCTTCAGGTACCACTGTTCAAAACGAGCAAAGAATCGCCTGGTGCAACCTAGATCGCTGCCAGCGAATGCCCTTCATACTGCAGGCTCTACTGTACCAAGTGGCCAGCGGCGCCATCGATCCCGAAGACCACTGTGCTGTTCGTGAACATTTCCACAAGTTGAGATAAAGTGAGAAGTGCGTTGTCCATTTCCATTTCCATTTCGATTTCGATTTTATACGAACCAGATGTTGTGGGCCAGTCTATTTTGGTGCTGAGCCTCGAAATTCGCAGCTCTTTTCCCGCGACTTTTGCTCTTGAACCACATTTGTCGAGAATAATGGATCCCCTGCTTTTGGCCAAGGTCGCCGGCTGACATGGCATTGGCACTCGATTAGCAATTAAAGCAGCAGCTCTCAAGGTCGCGCAGAATTAAGATGGTCGGGATCCCCCTGAGGGAAAATTGGGCTGGCTGCGAATCAATTTCCCATGCGCATACATTAGCAATAAAAATGTGTAGTACCCCCTGAAACAGAAATAAATAAAACAAACGAGAAGCAAACTTTTTAAAATGTAATTTCGCTGGCCGGCAAATAAATAAAATGGAATTGTGGCAAATCGAAAGTCAGAGCCAGGGAAATCAAAGTCCGCATCTGATCGGCGAATCAGACATTATGCTAATGGAAAGCCGGAAAAGGGGAAAAGGGGGAAAAGCGGGGAAAAGTCTGCGGCTGGTGTTCGGTTTTATTGAAAAGTCAATGGAAAGTGGGTGGTTTTACTCCGTGGGCCGGCGTTTATGGCCGTTGACAACTTTTGGCGAACCGGGCATATAAAACGAAATGAAATGGAAAACTAAACCGAAATCGGAAAACTCAAATGGCGAACGATTCGCCACGAACTCTAACTCAAAAGCACAGTGGAACTGTATCGAAGGAGTCACAATTTATTGTCACAGATATTGACTTTTATAGTGGTCCGATTCCAATTCCTTTCCCTTTCTGTTTTGATTTTGCCCGGCTCATAATGCGACTTCCCAGCGCCCAGATCTCTGCTCCCAGCTCACAGCTCCCTGGGATTTTTGGCGGATGCCCATCTCCTCGAGAATCGAGAAACAATTGGCATTCGGGAATTTCGCATGCCTGCCACCGCCAGTCAAAGGAACAACCCTTCCTCCCCCTTTCAATATCCACCTCTTTTTTATGGCGGAGATTTGGTTGTTTTGATATTCGGCACTTTTATTGCCTCGACCCAAGTTCGCACCTCAATTTGTCTTCGTAAATGTGAAAAATGTGGAAATTAGCTGGCGGTCCAGGCTCCTCGGGTTCTTCCTCTTTTCGGTTGGGCTTATGGCCAAACATTTCATCAATCACGGCATGTGTCACACCTATCAGGACCGCTGACTTGTGCATCAGATGCAGATCGCCCCTTTTCCGAAAGCTATGGCGAATCGTAAAAAAGGAGTGCGCACGCCACGCCCCTTTTCTCCAGGCTAAGTGGCAGTGAACTTTATGGCTGAGCCAGAAAACGCGGCACACTTTTGGGCACTTAGCAGGAAAAACAAAGGCATTTTCCACGCTTCTCATTATCAGATAATAAGATTGAAAATTTTAGTCAAATTTCTAGCTTCTTGAGAATTTTGAAGATAGTACAGTTAAAGCATTATTTTGCAATAATAAATATGTTTATATACTTTATTGCCTCGATGCCCTAAGCAGTTGACTTTGATTTCTGACGAAGGCTTCATAAATACTTCCCCCGAACCGAGACGCCAGCCACTCATCCATTTTTATGCAAAGTCGCCGGGCAAACACAGAGCCCAGGGACAAACAACATTTGTCGATATCCAAACTCATGGTGCTGGCTTTATGGCCCAGAGGAGGCCCAATCAACCCCGAAAGCTGCTCTTAGTTTCCCCTGCCGATGGTCGCCATTAACATAACAATAATTATGGCCACGTCCTGGACTGGCCATTCAGACTCGGCCTGGAGACATTCGGCAAACACACTTCCAATAGATTGGCACTCATAAGCAGAGTCCAGACGTTCTGCATCCGGTTGAATGGATTTGGCTTCCGATTTTTTCTCTGGGGGCTTTACATTCGTAAATCGGCGGTCGGCTCGAACTGTGAATGTTCCACGTAATTAACTTTGATTGGAATTGGGGCAAAGTGCCAGGCTCCTGTTCTTGCCGTTTCCCGAATGCGAGTATATTCCT
The DNA here is from genome assembly GCF_003286155.1 of Drosophila erecta. Lineage (NCBI taxonomy): Eukaryota > Metazoa > Arthropoda > Insecta > Diptera > Drosophilidae > Drosophila > Drosophila erecta. The sequence continues at coordinate 1,543,818 of NW_020825194.1, forward strand.
GGGATCCTTGTAGTTTCTGCGCTGCATTCGGCTCATTAGGACATAAATTTCGATCAAAAGCGTAAATTGACAGGCGTGCGGATTTAAGAGGCGCAGCTTAGCAGCCTTCGCATCCTCCGGCAAATCCAATTTCCGCGCAGGACTCGCACGTACGGCGGGCAACACTTTCGGATCTCAGGACTCGGGATTCAGGACGCGATTCAGGCCCGTCCGTTTATGTGAGCAGGTCATGTCGCGGTCATAAATACAACAATGCCGCCGCCGCCGCCGCCGCAGCCGCAGCCAAAACTTTCGCGAGTGTCGCGAGCGCCATAAATTTCGCTGGCAAAAACTCACGGATTTATGTTTCCAAAGCGCAGGAGATAGCACTTGGCCGCTCCGGAGGACATCCTCCAGATATAATCCACTTTAAAGTTCCATTCCTCGGATTTCTCTGCTCGGCTCGGCTCGACTCGGCATCATCATGTGATGGCAAGGATGCGAAGGATGCGAAGGATGCGAAGGATATCCGCCTTGGCAGGCACATGCAAGTGCTCGCTCCTCTGACACGACATCTTATCCAATTTGCATTTAACGCATTTTTTGGCCAATTTCGCCAGCTCACAGATTTCTGCTGGCTTCTGGCTCCCGGGCCGTAAACCTCCTTTTCAACAAATCCCATTTGCAGCGATTTGCATTTAAGGCCGTCCGTGAATTGGAGACGAGCTCACACAAAAATTAATAAAGGAACCCCCGCCATCCCGCCACCCCGCCTTCCTGCCTTCTTGCAATAGACCATATACCATTTTTCCTCGACCGCAAGTAAAAATGTTCAATAAACGTCCGGGCCGAAACGAAAAGTCCAACCGCAAACGCCTTCAATGGTCGACTCGGCCACGAACATCCAGGGGTCCGGCAGTCAATTTGGAATTTTTCAACGTTTTAGACGTTGCCAGCGGGGAAATCGGGAAAAGCGGGGAATATGGATATGGAATATGGAAAAGGGGATATGGGATATAGGATATAGCAGCTGACTTTGACAGCGCCGCCCGCTGGCCGTTAGTTACTCCTAGTTTGCGGTTCCGCTGCTCGAAATATTGGCGGGATCCGAGATGGGTCCAATTAAAAAACAGAACAGCGACATGTACGCGTTGTTTCGACATGCGACTGCAAGATACCCTGCACTGCTCTTGAATTACTTAATAATTTCATAGACATTTTGTAGGGATTTAGACAGTGCGGAATGTATTTGAAAGTGAAGAGTCGCATAAAGTAATAAAAGTTGAGGACCAGCAAACCATCATTTCACTTGATAATATATCTTTTTTGGCAATATTATTCCCAGAAGTGTCTATGAGAAACCGCTCCTACCTCGGATAAAACCCATTAAAAGCACTCGACCAGCTGCAATTGCCAACAAGTTGGGTGGGCGTGGCTGCCTCCCGACTGCCTCCCTGCTGCCGTGCACTGAGCGAAAAATACCCAGCACTTCAGGAGCAGCTGTCTGCAGCAGATAGGAGGAGTGGGCGGAATGGGAGCTGTGGCACGGAATCATTTTAGCTGGCAGAGGAGACCTGTCCTGGCCGGGCCAACTATTAATTAGGTTGTTAATTTTGCATTTGGCGAGCGTCGCTGGCTTTTCCCGTGAAAATTGTGAAAATCGCAGCGGAGCGGAGGCGACGAAATGGAAAACACACGTGGCATGTGGCACGATGATAAATCTTCGCATTTGTGCAACACCATAAGGGAACACATGTCGCAGCTTGGCCGCACTTCCTTCCCCACTTTCCCACCCAAAACTCCCCCGTTTTCAGCCCCTCCTTGGAATGCACCTGTCTCAATTAAGCGTGCAAATCGCATGCCTGTCAAAATAAAATGTTTGGCGTGTAAAAATACGTTGGCAGCCAGCGGAGATCTAAGGCGATCATAAAGACGCTCGGAATATGGCCAAAGATCTTGGGATGCGAAATGAGGAGCAGCGGAGCAGCGGAGAAGGGCCAGGGACTATCGAATGGGACACACCCAGGAGATGTCGTTGTCAACATCACTTTGATCATGCCCCAGGTTGATTATTTGCACTGCATTTTGCGACTGGTTGCCGAGATGTTCATGCGCACCAAAAATATGTGAAAAGTGCGAGGGTGGAGGCTCAACTTAGGTTCCTCCTATAAAGGTATAAATATCATTAAATATCAAGATATCTTAGTGGCTAATGAGAATGGCTGCAAAAGGCTTTGCATGCAAATACCACCTATTTAAAGCAGTATAAATCATAAACTTGTGAAAATAGCGCCTCACATAAACCCCAAAATAGTGGCAAGTTCAAACGCTTTGTCAGCTTTTTGTTGACGGTGCTGTGATGCCTGGATAGATTTCATTTGGTCTGCACAGAGTTTGGCGAATTGAGCAACAGTCTGCCTCGAAACCAATTGATTTTTCGCAAACAACTCCGCCGAAATGTGGCATCAACGCCTCGTTAATTAGAGGATGCCCGCCCGCCGAGTGGAGTTGAATCTGAGGCTGAAGCTAAAGATCCGTGACAGCCTGCGGGGCAATTGACATTTTGATAAATCCTGGGGGATGCGGCACTGACACACACTCGTCGCTACACATGTTGCCGTCTTTAAATCAGATAGTGGCAGTGCAAAACTTAATGATCTGTGCCTAAATGGAGAGAGACCGAACTCAGATATGACAAGTAAAAAAGAATTTATGGCACTAAACAACATCAACAATGGCCCGAACTAACCCACCAACCACCCCGTATCGCGTTTCCCATTTTCCCAATTTCCCCCCACCTTGCCAAATTTTATCAGCCTCAGCGAGACAGAGAAATTCGCACAAATCACGCAAAAATGCTGCACACTTAACGTGAGGGTGAAATACTCGGCGAAAAATATATATACATCTATACAGAAGGTATATAGACGGGGTCTTAGGGTGACGAGGGTTTGCCCAGAAACTGATAAGAACTTGCAGCCTAATGCAGCAGCAACCGAAATTTGCAACAATTTCCGATTTCCATTCGGAAAGGGACAAAGGACAAAGGACGCTGGCCAAGTGGCAGCATTTCAATTGCCCCCGGATTCCAAAAACGAAAAAAATCGAATTGAAAAGTCATAAATTGTGGAGCGGCATTTAGGAGCGGACTGGCACGGAAATGCGCACCATGCGTGACCAATTATTGAAATACGACTTTAATTGAATTTCAATAAAATGTTGAGCATTTTGCACTCTCCGGCGGAAGAGGATGGCCAGAATCCTGCGACCAGGACCAATACCAATGTAGGGACACAAGCACCCATAACCAAAACCGGTTCATGTTTATTTATGGCAAATGGCAAATGTTAAAACTGTGGCAATTGTTTTATTCCGCGCTTTTGTGTGCCATTATTTGTTCGTGCATTTGGCTGCCGGAAAATTCACGGATGCATTCCTCTATATCGATATAGTCTCCGCCGATTTTGGGGGCAATTTGTTTAGAATATGGGCTGGCCGTTGTGCGAACCTGATGTCCGCGGATCCCATTGATTTACGGCCATCGGGCTGTGTCAATAGTTCGCGGTTGATTTATGGAACCCAACCGGCAAGGTAGCTTCGCTTTCGGAGCAGGGAAATTATGAAAATTACTGTGGAAAACTCCCCTCACATGAAGGCAGTCAGCCAACTGCGAAATGTCAGTGTGGACCACCCGGCGAGCAGCTTGGTGATGATTACTCCATGCACTGGGAGAAGCTATCGAAACTGGAGGGAAAAATCCAAAAATTACGCACCATGTACTGGTAATACTACATCGTTTTTCTTCCAAGTGCAATCCCAAATCAAGGGATTACAAGCGGCAAGTCGAAGTGAACACTGGAATCAAACGGAGGCAGGACTCATGGGGGTGGAGTTGGTGGTCCGCTGATTGAAGGTGGAAGGCCGTTTGGCCGTGTGTTCGGGGTGGAATCGAGTGGAAAGCCTTTGGCACCGGATTGGCAAGGGTTCATCGGCAGTCGGGCGTCGATTTTCGTATTTCGTATTTCCTATTTCGGGCATGTAGTGTTTGACATCGGCGCATGACAAAAGTCACATGGCCAGCGGATTAGTTACACCTTCTGAACCTGGATCTGAATCTGAATCTGAACCTGAATCCGAATTCGAGCACACGTCGCAGGGTGAGGTGGACGGTTTTTCGGCGGGACTCGGAAGCTACTACATTGTTGCTGCCCGGTGAACTGTGAGCCAAATTGAATGCCAAATGCCAAATGCCGAATGCCGAATGCATTTTCCGGCCAGCGAGTGCAGAGCGTGCCTTGATTTATTCCCGATTGTGCGGAGATTAGCACTAATGGCTGAGGCCAGTCCGCCGGCAGCTGCTTTTCCGGCGGATCGGCGGTGGTGGGGGTGTGGGATGGATGGGAAATGGGAAATGGGAAGACTGAAACCTTTCAGCATAATTGAATCTGGCCGTATACGAGTATGTAGAGCCGGGACATTCACCTACTTAAGCCCAAAAAATGGCCGCTGATAACTAAGCCAAATATTAGCCAGGCCGCCAAAGACAAATGCCATGTGTGTCAACAGTTCATCGAGGCGTCAATTACTTTGCATAGCGCCGGGCAAGAGTCCTGGCAATCGGGGGATTGAGTCCTTCAAGACAACAAATGAATTTTAAGTGTGGCCATGGCCATAGCTGCGGCCAAAAGAAACGGCCAAGAAACGTGTGCGTACGACTTAATCTGCTCTTGGCCCGCTTAGCACACATATATTCCGAGGATATGGCGGATTCTAGGCCTTCCAGATATTATCCGCTTATTTATGGGCGTCGTTAACATATCTTAGCCAACTGGAGTTTATCTGCCGGCTGGGCTCTAAGTTAAATGAGCCAGGATTTCAAACGGAATATATACCGAGCACACATTGGCTAAGTGAAATTGTTTAGTTTTTGCACGACTCCCGTTTCCCGCTTCCCGCTTCCCGTTTCGAGTGCAAGTGAAAGTTTCCAAGTACGTGACGATTTCTTTTATTTTAAGTGAATTAAAAGCTTGCGCCGAACTATTTGTGCCCGTATAACTAAGTAGATGAGTCAGAGAGCCCCTCCCCCCATAAAAAAAACCCTTCTGCCAGCCAATCAATAATGAAGTTCTCCGCTACTCGAGAATTAATGCCGGGGCATTAGGCCAGACCAAAGGCATATTTAGAGACCCATTTTCACATGGTTCGAGAGGACACTCAACCAAGGCTGACCCAATCTGCCAATCTGAATGCCGACCCGGCCGAAAGATAATGATTAATTGTCAATTTAGGTGGCACAATGACAACAGACTGGCCCGAAATGGCCAATAAACGGTTCGCTTTGGTTCGGTTCGGTTCGGTTCGGTCGACAGTTACCTTAAAAGCCTGCAACAATTCCGGCATCCGGTTCGTAAGCCTACCACTGTCCCAGCTCATCGAGGCCCACTCACATGTCCATCAACATGAAGATGCGGTCTGGAGTTACCAACTTGACTGGCCTGACATGTGGAAATAAATGTACTAGAAAATTACCAACTTATGTAATCTTGGTTAGCATCATTTATCAAGCGGACGTTTTGCAATTTTTCTTACTTTTGCGGCCAGGAGGCAGCCGGAAAACAGGACGAGAGGTCCAGACTCCAGGACATGTCGAGAAGTCGCACTCAGAAGCACATGTGTGCGGACTCAGTCACAGTCGCAGGAAATTGCCATTTCTCAGTAGTCGAGTCGTCCTGTGAGGAGATGGAGGTAAATTTGTCATACCTTCGAGAAGGGCTCAGTCGGCTAATTGAAAGGAGCTGTCCTTGACTCTGGTCATTGCTGGAACTGGAACTTCAGATTCGTAGTTCACTTAACGTGCGGTTAAACTGCATAATTGCTGTGCTATTACCTATGAAGTATTTCACTGGCATAAACAAACACCTGGCTACAAATGCCAGTTACGAACTGGAATGAAAATGCAGTCATGACTGAGACTGGGATCAAAAGATGTCCTCCTCAGTGTGGGTTTTGCATTGTGGCTTTGACTCAGCCGTCACCGACTATCTGATTAATGAGTAAAAGTGCTGAAATCCAAATTCCAAGTAAATCAAGCGCCCATTACCGAATAGATTTGCAACTCAAAATCGCTTCGCTAGTCCAGCTCCGCAACGGAAGGCATTCGCAAAGGCGCCGTAAGATGCGCGATTGGCCGGATAGCGGACTGCTGTTATGAGCCAGCACACTACGCAGTACGTTTTCAACTCCAAGGATGACTACAACATCACCCTAGACAACATGAGTCGCGAGTTCGAAGAGCGGTGGAACCACCAGACCCAGTCGCCCTACACCAACCTGGAGAACTATATAACCAGGGCCGTGCTCGGCAACGGGAGTTTTGGCACTGTGGTGAGTTGAATGGGTTCTGCTAAGTGCGTGCTGGTACATCACTGAAGTGCAATGATCATCAGATGCTGGTCAGGGAGAAGGGTGGCAAGAACTACTATGCCGCCAAGATGATGAGCAAGGAGGATCTGGTGCGGCTGAAGCAGGTGACCCACGTACACAACGAGAAGCACGTCCTGAATGCCGCCCGATTCCCGTTCCTCATCTACCTGGTGGACTCGACAAAGTGCTTCGACTACCTCTACCTGATCCTCCCGCTGGTCAATGGAGGTGAGCTGTTCAGTTACCATCGCAGGTGAGTAGCGCCTTTATGGAGTGCTGATTTCACCTGCTCACAGACTGAGTTCCAACGGATCTCCTCCCCACCCTTAAAAAAGAGTTCGCAAGTTCAACGAGAAGCATGCCAGATTCTATGCCGCCCAGGTGGCACTGGCACTCGAGTATATGCACAGGATGCACCTCATGTACCGGGATCTGAAGCCGGAGAACATACTGCTCGACCAGCGCGGCTACATCAAACTCACGGACTTTGGTTTCACAAAGGTGGGGAAAGAACTGCACATAACTTCGCATAAATGCCATTGCATTCAATCAATCAAATCCCCAAATAATCACAGCGTGTGGATGGCCGCACCTCAACGCTGTGTGGAACCCCGGAGTACTTGGCCCCCGAGATCGTCCAACTCCGGCCCTACAACAAATCGGTGGACTGGTGGGCCTTCGGTATCCTGGTGTACGAGTTTGTGGCAGGGCGCTCTCCCTTTGCCATTCACAATCGAGATGTTATCCTGATGTACTCCAAGATCTGCGTTTCCGACTACAAGATGCCCTCGTACTTTACGCCACAGCTGAGGAGTCTCGTCGAGAGCCTCATGCAGGTGGACACCACAAAGCGGTGAGTGGGATTGGGATTGGGTGAAGGTGGTTCCAGGTGGTTCATGGTGCTCATGCCACCCCTTCTCAGTTTAGGAAACTCGAACGAGGGCGCCACCGACGTGAAGGGTCATCCGTGGTTCCAGGGCGTGGATTGGTTCGGCATTCTTAACCAGGAGGTCACCGCCCCCTACATGCCCACCGTTTCGGGTGCCGAAGATCTGTCCAACTTTGAGAACTTCGAGTTCAAGGATCGGTACAAGTCCCGAATAAACCGCCATCCCGAACTGTTTGCGAATTTTTAAATGTCAATGTGTCCTTAGAAATCGTCGTTTTCTTTAGAGTTTAATTCATTGCGAGGGGTGCCTTCCTGATTGGATTTTGCAAAAATAGTTTTTGCAACTTTGAATACATTCATATACATATATGGTCTTTCGAGTTTACCTCGTATATTTAAAGTTGTTTTTCAATAAATAAGCAGCTCTGGAGCGTAAAGTCAAATTCAAACCGAGCTTTTCGTAATGCTCTAGGCAAAAATTCGAAATTCTGGTATAGTTAACTGACGCGATAACTAAGAACTCAAGTAAGCGAATTTGCTGTCGCAATGGGACCCCAGCCTGAGCAAGCGCACATGCACTTCAGTCCCAAGGTGGACTACATCCTCATCCTGGACAAGTTGCGCGAGGACTTCAACAAGAAGTTCGCCACCAACACTCCGTCGCCCAGCACGGGACTGGATGACTACGAGATCAAGGCGACCCTCGGATCCGGATCCTTCGGCAAGGTGCAGCTGGTGAGGGAGCGCGAGTCCGGCGTCTACTACGCCTCCAAGCAGCTGAGCAAGGATCAGATCATCAAGACCAAACAGGTGAGCCACGTGATGAGCGAGAAGAACGTGCTGCGATCGATGACGTTCCCGAACACGGTCAACCTGATAGCCTCCTACAAGGACTTCGACAGCCTGTACCTCGTCCTTCCGCTTATTGGTGGCGGAGAGCTCTTCACCTACCACCGAAAGTGAGTAGTTTCCAGTAGCTGTTCCCGAATGATTTCCCATTTTCCGACTGTTCAAGAGTGCGAAAGTTTACGGAAAAGCAGGCTCGTTTCTATGCTGCCCAGGTGTTTTTGGCTCTGGAGTATCTGCATCATTGCAGTTTGCTCTATAGAGACCTCAAGCCAGAGAACATAATGATGGATAAGAACGGATACCTGAAAGTCACCGATTTCGGATTTGCCAAGGTTTTTATCTTTGATTCGCAACACCCATATACCCATATACCATACACGCTGTTTTTGGACCACAGAAGGTGGAAACCCGTACGATGACTTTGTGCGGCACCCCGGAGTACCTGCCTCCGGAGATTATCCAATCGAAGCCCTATGGTACCAGCGTGGACTGGTGGGCTTTCGGGGTACTGGTCTTTGAGTTCGTCGCCGGACACTCGCCCTTCTCAGCCCACAATCGCGATGTGATGAGCATGTACAACAAGATCTGCGAGGCGGACTATAAGATGCCCAGTTACTTCAGTGGATCCCTGCGCCATTTGGTGGACCATTTGCTGCAGGTGGACCTCTCCAAGCGGTAAATAGTGTTTCAAGGGTCTATCAGTAGAACCTGACGTTTTCTTGTCCAGTTTTGGCAACCTGATCAACGGCAACCGCGACATCAAGGAGCACGAGTGGTTCAAGGATGTGGAGTGGATACCCCTACTCAATCAGACAGTTAACGCGCCCTATGTGCCCAACATCAGCAATCCCGAGGATATATCCAACTTCGACAAGGTCTCTGACAAGCCGCGCCCCAAGGCCAAAACCATGCGACACGAGGAAGCCTTCGCGGACTTTTAACCATGATGGATTTGTACTTGTGATAGACCCCTTGATTCTGTAAATTTTCGGCAGCATTAGCTAAACATAATACCCTAGGTCCCCCAATTCTTTCAATTCTTTTGATATACTGATATGCGCCAGCTGCTGCTCACATGTGTGATGTCAACGGCTCTGAATTTTCAGTGGGGCGGCGCTTTTCCCTTTGGAGATTTTCCCAGAAAACAGCTGGGCCTGCTGACTGGGTGATTTCCCACACTTGTTGCGCTGCTTTCCCCGATTCTCAATTCGACAAACTTGACTTGTAATTAGACTTGAGGCAGTGCCATAAATCTTGTGCGTTTGTCGCTGCTGCAAGTGGATGGATGGATTTATGGCCACTCTGTTTACTCGGTTTATCTCCATGTGGGTGTAGCTTTCGCTGAAAGAGTTCGCCGCTGAGTGTTCGCTTGGGCTGGCTCGAAATTATGTTAAACAATATTTAAACGAGCTCTTTCGCCAGCGGACCGGAGTCATAAATCTTTTATACCTTTTTCTGCTCCTCTGCATATCGGGCCACATTGATTTATATGCAAAGACTTAATAAAAATAGAGCAATGGCCAGACGGCAGAAAAACTAGACGCCATTCTATGGTCCAAGGTCTACCTTTCCATGGGTCCTTTGTCCGGCTAACAAAACAAAGGCACTCGTGGGCAGGAGATGCGTGGGTGGGTGCGGGTAAAAGTTATGATTATCATAATTTTTGTTACGTGAGTTTTCATGTGGAAAAGATGAAACATCATCGTCTCCGTCGCAGCATTCCCCTGGAATCTCCGTCTGGGTTTCCGTGCTTCGTTTTCTTCGGGGTGGAAGTCGTCATCGCTGTAATCATGGCACGCATTTACTCCTGTTTTTACCTCTGCTTTTTGGCGCCCGCCTGGCCGGCGCCACTTTCAGCTCCAGACCTTCAGTCCCCCAGATGTCCCCATATCCCCTCCTGTGTAGTCCATATACATTCCTTCCATGGCTTCAGACATCCAGACACATTTTCTCCGTGTTGTGTTTTGCTTTTCGCATGCGTTTTCGGTGGTTTTCGCAGGAAGCAAGGGGCTCGCACTTCCTGGCCAGACTGCGAATCAGAATCAGAATCAGAATGAGAAGCAGTATCAGATAGTAAGACATCATGCATTCTAATGAGCATTTTAATTGCAGCCCATTGACCACTTGAAGAGTCCTGTCAGCTTTCGTTCCGGCGAGAAGTTCGCAGGACACGTGGCACGGATGCGCTTCATGCTCGGTTGGCCTGAGAATTTCGGGAGTATCGAATCCGCAACTCGTCACCCGAAGACAAATTTCGAAAATTAGCGATGCCCTGCTCAGATACATTACACATTACGGACGGACAATTGAATCCCGGGGGTGGCTGCTGCTCATCTGTAAGTGAATTAATTGCTGTTTTGATTGCGCTGGGAAAATGTTGCGACTCAATACTTGTTTTGGAAAATGAATTGTGCACGTTTATTGCATGGATCGGTGAAAATTCGTTACGAAACTTATGAGATACTAAGCTAGCAGACTAAGACTGCTCCAGCTCCACTTCGACGGAAACTGAGGGCAGATCTTCCTTAAACTCGGGCGTGTAGATTTTTCCGGAGGCCAGCACAAACTGCTCCTGGCAGTCGACAATGAAGTAGGCAAAAGGACGATTCACCTCGAAGCGTTCCACTCCTGGCAGTTCTGGCTCCGGTTCTGGAACTGGGAGAACTGTGGACTCCACGCTGGGAGTTCTGGCCTGCATGGTGGCGGCTGACAAGGAGTTGGCACTGCTGCCACCCTCGTCCACGCGGACATTCACAAACTGGACTATCTCATCCACGTGGACATCGGGATCCTCGGACAGCAAGCCCAACTGGGCTTCGGTCCTCGAGAAGACCTTCGTCAAGCCCATCTGCTTGAGCATTGCCTCGGAGCGGGAGGTCTCCTCCACTTGGAACTTGGGCAGCGAAACATGCAGCTCCTTCATTTGGAACTGCTTCTTGGCCAACAGGAAATCACTCGTCTGCAGCTTGGAAATCACATCACTCAGTCCCTCCGTTTCGTCGGGCAGGACAATGCACAAGGCATATCTGGAGGTTTCGTAGGGCAAACTGAGAACTCGGGCTTTGACCTGCGAAAGATCTGCCACCTGGAACTTGCCACGGGCATGCATCATTGGCGCCTTCATGGCGTCCTCGTTGGTCATGAAGAAGAACTCATCGCTGCCATCTCGCAGCTGGTAGAAGGGATTGGCCCAGCTGCCGCGGTAGTACAGGCCGTTAAACAGGAGCATCTTGGACTTCGATCCTGCCGAGCGTCCCGTGATGGAGTTGGCACTTAGAGCAGAGGTGATGTCATCCCGCTGGAACAAACTACGTGCGCCATTGACCTATAGGTAAAGTAAGGGGTTGTAAGGCATTGTGCTTATACTAAATGGTTTCAACTCACCCGACTGACAGAAGGTAGGTGCGACTCCAGAGCGATCATGATTTCATCAGCGCCATCCTTGGCCGCCGTCTTCACAGCGTTCTCCAGCTTCTGGAGGGGCAGACGCACCTTCTCGGGTTCACCGGCGGTCAAAGCGGAAGCTGCCATGATCTTGGCCAGCTTCTCCTCCTCCTGCACAGTCTCGTTCTCCTCGAGGTTCTTGATCTGGCTCTCCTCCTGGTCGCTGCGCTTGTTCTGCTGCTTTTCAGCTGGATTTTCCTCGGCTGCCATGTCTGGTTTTTCCTGTTTTTCCACTGCAAGAGTGGTGGTTTCCTCGGGCTGGGATTCCAATTCCAATTCCAATTCTGTGGTGGCCTGCTGCTTCTGTTCTTGCTGCAGTAGCTCGGCCTCAGCCTGGGCAACTGGTTTTTCCACATATTGCTTGTCATCCACGTCGCGATCGAACTTGGAGGCCTCTTTGTCGATGATTTCCTGGCCATAGCCGTCGGCTGGAATGGCTGGTATGTCAGGAATGTCCTCGTCGTCCAGCTTGATTCTCTTTAGGGTCTCGAATCCAATGACGTCCTTGCTGTTGCTTTGTTCGGTGCTTCCCTCGGTGGCATCCGTGTTATCCTTCTCCTCTGACAGCTGCAGCGAGGTGTTGGGCTCGTTCCAGTCGTACTCCTGCCGACTGATATCCTTCACGTCCACATAGTAGTGTTTCTCGAGCAGATCCTTGAACTCCTCGCGGGCACTGTTGTTCCGGTAGATGTACAGCCAGGTCTGGAAGGAGGGCAGGGCCACGGCAGCATCTCTGTTCTGGTAGCTGCCCAGGATCCTCTTGTAGGCGTCCCTCAACTTGGTGCGATCCTTGGGGTAACCGAAGACCTGCTCAAACTCCGAGTAGGTATCGCCTTCGGAAGCCTCCGCCAAAACGGCCAGAATAGAAGCAACTCCCAACGGAGAATGCACCTGATTGGCATCGATGTCCTTGTTGAACTTCAGCAGCTGCAGAGCAATCAGTTGGGAAACCTGGCCGGCAAAGGATCCCTGATTCTCATCAGCCAACTGGGCGGGCAATCCGTGGCCAAAAGCGGCCAGCAAAGTGACACAAATCGCGCAGAGAACCGCTTTCATGGTAACGACAAACGCGAATGAAGCCCAAGAAAGTTGGCCAAAGACTTTTTATGAAAGCCAGCGCCGAGAACCGGCGAGAACGAGGCTCCAAACTGGTTAGGAAATCTCGGCGATCCCAGGGGGCTTCCGAAGGGAGGCTTTATTTGTTTAAGCGACCGATCAGCGGACGACGGACAAAGAAAGTCAACGAAAGTGGAAGTGGCGTGGGCCGCTCTCGAGGGCCCAAACAAATGGGTCATGCCAACAATCAATATGTAAATGCTGCACAACAACTGAAGAACTGAAACCAGCGCAAACAAAAGTTCAAAGTCATTGAAATGTTAGAGAGCCAACAGGTTTCCATCAGCGACTCACTACGTGATTGACATTTGATTTTCTGGCCGGTTAATTGCATTTTCTTGTACTCCTCGCAGTTTAAGTTTATAGTGTGGCAATCCCGTTTCCCCGAAACTCCGGTGGGCTTGCGTTTGAAGACGGGATGTACATTGCCTCACAGCCTCGCCGAGCTATGTAGTTTGGCAATCTTGGGATCTTCGGCTTTACCTGACCACGCTTAACCCAGTTTTTCAGGCCCATCGAGTGGCGAGGCACAAGAACGAATCATAGCCCAATCGCAAAGAGCTGGCCAAAACAGTTCCAACACACTTGGAGGCCACTGAACTTGGCCATCGCAGTTGTTGCTGCCTCTGCCGCCGATTACCAAATACGATGGCCGCCGAGCGAAAGCGGCCAGAATCGAGAATTCGCTGAGAAGCAAGTACCGAACACAGAGCAAAAATTGACCAGCAATTTCAAATTAGAATTTACTATTCTTTTAAAGTGGTTTACAGGGCGATACTCATTGGAACCCAAAATCTGACAAATGAACAGAGCGTGGAGTAGACAGCTCATATATATTCCAATCATCCACGTATTTGTCCAAACCCGTGAGTTTGCTCACCTTTTCTTGAAGTGCATCTGGAAGTACCAGGTGTGACGCTTAAACTTGCTAATAAAAGTGCTAAATTAAAGCAAAGCCAACAAACACCGATTCTTTTGGAGGCTTGTAAACGAGTTTTTCCGTTTGAGAACGAGTCAAACAAAAAGTTGCACAATTTTATAAGGCGAGGTGGGTTTTTCAAAGGGGGCGTGGGGATAAATAAAATATTATGTACTTTAGTTGCCAGTGCAGCGAACTTTCCAGAGAGCCACAAAGAACCCGAGGAGCAAAAGATACTGAGCCGCTTATGTAATTTATTCGACAAGTTCCGCATTTGTTCTCGATACCCTGTGTGTATGGAAAGGTTACTGAACTGTGTGATTAATCAGATGTGGTAAAAATCCAGTTTAATTAGCATGGAGTGGTATCGGTTCGAGATTGATTTAACTTATTTGGGCCACTCGGAGTTCGATAAAAGTTATTTTTAAATGTCATTGTTCACTGGTTTTAAAGATGGGCTTTTGTTCTTAGCTTTTTATGAGGCTTTTTCACAGAGCATTCCATTTTCGACCAAAACAGAACACCAGTACTTTTAGTGTTTGTCACCTTGGGCCTGGCATTATATTTTGAAACAAATACGAGTGTTTTGTATTTTTGCTCAGCTTTTTGTCCATAAATTTCAATGCCCAAAACCATAAATTAGTGCTTCTCCAAGTGCTGAGTGGTTGAGACTTCCGCATCGACTTCATACGAGCACCCCAAAACCCAAAAGGGTCGAAAGTCGGGTTAGGTGAATTAGAAGTTATTATGCCAAAACGGCAAACTAGCAAATGTCGCATAAATTAGAGGAGGAATCCGGCAGGACACCTTCCCCAGGATTTCTTGCAGCCGGAAACCTTGTAAGACGAGGCTCAAACAACACCGCGGGGAGACATTAAGGACCAAAATAAGAAGAATCCTCGCAGTGGACAGTAGTTTTTGGGCTGGGTATAGTTGGGACTACTCCGGCATTCGAATTGCTCTTTATAGACGGCGTGACTAATTGTTTGATTTATGCAAATGTACTGGAAAACTTGTTTCTCAACTTTTAGTAATTAGTGGTGCGCCTCGCTCTTTAAGGAAGCATTCGGAGCTTTAAGAACTGAGGCATCCTTTAGCTACTATTCCCACTATTTGTCAGGAGGTGAGTGTCAGCTGTCATCTGTCAGCTGTCATGGAAAACGCAATACATCATAAGTCAAAAGGTGAGCTCCATGGCTCAATTGCTTTTGCCCCGGGCCGCAGCAACTTGCAAAATAATTAAACTTCTGTTTATTCTCTCTGGCTCTTGCTTACCCTCGCCGAACTTCTTAATTATGTTTGATAAACTAACACAGGCCTCTGGATCCCTGGATGCCAATCCCCTCATATCCTCGCACATGTCACGTTGACATTTAGCACTCGACAGGACTCGAGGTGATGAATCTTCTCCTGCTCCTTCGACGGCCATGTGTGCGACATAATTACGAAACAAAAGGCTCAGGAGCGCGCAGATAGCATAGGTAAAATACACTTGAAAAATCAAGTCAGCCTAAGCTTCTTTAATGTCTGTGGAATAAGACTTTGTTTGTTTTTTTAAAGAGCAAGGGGTTTCTGTAACCTTATTTACTTTAAGCACATGGCTCAAGTATGTTATTAAGAGGATGGTGTCCAAAACAGCGCACGGAATTCATGCGCTTCATTTGCTCCACTTAATTCGGTAACTTGGCAGTCGAAGAACTTTTCGTTCCCTCAATTTAGTCACGTTTTAAACTGGAGACTCGAAACCACCAGGAATCTCAGAGGAGGAGTCACCTCTACCGAGTTGTTTGCCATGAAGGCGCAAATCCTGGTGTATCCTGGTCCTCGACTGGAAAACTTGCTGCCAGCGCGGCGGCAATCCCACTCGTAATTGATTTATGACATCAAAGACATATTTTTCGCAATGTTGCGTGGCCTACGTGCGTGACAGGACGACTGGCTGGAGGTCCTGCCGCTGCCGCTGGCCTGGTCCTGATTTTGGTCCTGCTCCTGCTGGCTTGGCCATCTTGTTGATAATTTTGACTTATGGCTGGTGCGGCTGAGGGCCAGGATTTGTCGCATAACTCTGTCAGTCAGGAGTCGCCCGAAACAAAGGCCCAAGATCTAACCCATCTGTTTCTGTATCTCCCGTTGCCATGTATCTGCATCTGTATCTGTATCTGTATCTGTATCTGTCCCTCAGCACTTCAGCTGGCAATCGGTGGCAAAGTTTTTCTATTAGGCGCAATTATTTCAAGGTATTATTGCTTTTAATTAATTCAATTAAACGCTTCATAAATTTTTACTTTTTGATTTCGTAGCCTGCGGCCGCCTTGGCTGGGTTTTCCTTTAATGGAAAAACTTTTCCCACAGATTTCCAGCAGCCGAAAAGGGTTTAATTAACGGTTGACTGGGGAGTGGTGGTGCTTTGGGCTGGTTGGCTGGAATTCGCTACTTTTGAGCAAAGATTGCAGATGTTTATTAAGGGATTCCCGTGGCTCGTCGTAAAATTTGATTTCGCGACTGAGGAACGCAAGTTATTGAATGCCGAGTGGTCGCGTTTATTTGCATTTTTGTGTGCATGGCTGCAAATTCCGGAGAGGCTATTAGCAGTACAAAGCCGATGGAATAACATTTCCAAGAAAATAGTAATGGCAGTGCGACAAGAGCTGGAACTTCGATTAAAAGGTCATCAGCAGTCGACACAGCTGCTGGGTAGAATGGCCCAGGGATCCACCTAAAACGTTATTGATATGTAAGAAGCATGCTCACACCTTCTCCGAGAAAAAAGAAAAACTCCTCACATGTGATGACTTTCATCAGGGAAACTTTTCCTGTCCGCCTTCCGCTTTTCCTGCCACCCCCCTGGGGCCAAATAATCGAACTAGCGTCGAACAACAATTTGTTTTAAATGCCAAAAGTGAGGGCCGGACAATCGAGTTCCCCGAACCCCTTAATAATTTATGAAGCCCGAAGACCGCTCCACATGTGGGTCGTGTCGGCATGCTGGAAAAGTTTTCTATCACTCCGCTCTAATAGAGATTAAATGCATGTCGAAAAGGCAATTAGTTGGAGCAACCCTCGGTGTAGGAAATCCCCACACCAACAACCTCGCAACCGAGCAACTTGAAGTCCAACTTTCGACCTTTGGCCGCTCATTGAATCAAAGTGTTGCTCAATTTTCCTACGGCCTAGGTGTTGTTGTGAATTTGGATGGCCAGCAAGTGATCCGGGGGTTGCTAACTGCCGGAAGCAATTTGGCCGAACCCTTCTCAAAGGGTTTCCTGCCTCAGAGTCTCAGGCGCTGCGTCACTGCTAATTAAACTCGCGCTGTCGCCGCTAATGAGCAATGATAACAACGTGTTGTCCGAAAACTCTTGAGGAAAAATGGCCAAAAAAAGGAGCTCAAAACTCCATTTGCAGGGGCGGGAATGGGCTGGTAAGGGGTCCCGTGGAATCGTCAGGTTGAATCAGCCATCAAAATAATGAAGGCACGGATTTCTCATTACCTCGAAATATTTTTCCAGCAATTTTTCGGGCTTTAAGCCATTTAAAAGGATTAGCTCGCTCATGATTTTTCCAAAGCATCCCGCCAAGGGGTTGCATTTCCCACCTTTTTCCACTAGTTTCAGGACCAATTTTTTTCCTAATCTAATAAAAGTACGTGAAAAGAAGGTTTTTAATTCCATTCCGCCTGTTGGGCTAGATAAGCCGAGCCAAAGGGTTATAATTAAGAGTGACGTTGGCTAGGACGGCCAGTAGGAAGTGTCTCCAACGTTATTGTCTTGCCTGCAATCCATTGTTTGCCCAATAAATTCGCACACATTGCAGTTGCCATTTTTATGAGCCAAGAAGTCAAACGTTACAAGAAAACCCCAAATATTCGACTATAAAACACTCTGCAGGAGCGATTGCTACAGCTTCCCCTTGGACTGCGAACTTCCACCTGACAGGCGAGTGCTTCCCCAGATATCCGAAAGTGTATGGTCGCTGTAATTCATATTGCGTAGCACTTTGCCATAAAAATTACAATTGACTTTGAACTCGGGCGAGCAAGCAGCAGGACATTTCCACATTTCCACATTTTTACATTTTTACATTTTGTCAGGCAGCCAACAGGGCAGCGATACATGGAAACTAACTCAGA
The DNA here is from genome assembly GCF_003286155.1 of Drosophila erecta. NCBI lineage: Eukaryota > Metazoa > Arthropoda > Insecta > Diptera > Drosophilidae > Drosophila > Drosophila erecta. Next base: position 1,561,563 of record NW_020825194.1, read on the forward strand.
ACTCAGAACTCAGACCTCGAAGTTCCCCCAATGTTCCTACTGCAGTTCTTGGCCTGCTTCCTTTTATGACACCAAGGTACACGACGAGACGACAGCGACTACGACAATGGCAATGACTACGGATGTGTCTGCGACTACACTGAGAAATAATACCCACCTTAAGGCATAATAAAACCATTAGTCAGCAACAGTTTGTACAAATATTTAAGAGATTTGCGGCAATGGGGTTAGGAGGAGTGACTTAGAGCAATCAATCAATTGCAGAATGCTTCTTTGTAATACCTTTGAGCGAATTTATTAATATTTTGTATAGGACGAAGAAACATTTTCCTTAGTGCCTGACGGCAGTGCGGCTTCAGTTCCAAGGTGGCAGTGTCGTCCTGGCCAAAATGCTATGGTGCTATGGCGGAATTATGCGACGCCGCCGTTGCCCCTGGTGTGTTTATGGCCCCCCTGTTGCGGGTCGGAGTGCAGGGGGTTGGCCAGATGATGAGCAACGCACTTTGGCGCCACCCATTGCCGCCCCCTTCGGCCTGCGAAAATTATAAATTATATCCTTGGAAGGAGCGGCCTCGCCTGCCCGAAAGGAAAACTCCTTGGTAGTGGAGAGTTTTCTTTTTCCGTGCAGTTGAACACGAGATGCATGACAAATGGCGGGCAGTAAGCTGGAAAGGCGAACGGTACCAGGGAAAACCCTTTAAAGTTTTCCATCTATCGCCACCGCATCAGTTCATTAGTCGAAGACAAAGATATACATAATTCCACGGTTGCGGATGCGATTTCGGATACGGATGCGGATCGCCGTGCCAGATTAATTGGCTCGCTGAGCCAGCCGAGTAAATATTTAATTAATCGCCGATTTGTGCACTGAGCCCTCTATAACTCTTCGTAACATTTCACCATTTCGCCCAAAAACAGAAAGACTTGTGACTAATCGAAGCCATCAATTATGTTGATAGATTGGGCCACGTACAGCAGTGGAAATAGTTGTAGTCCTTGGCAAGGTCCTTCCGTTTAGTGGCCACAGTTTGTCACTGAAGCTTACCGCTGCTTAAGGTACTTGTAATTGAATAGCAAGCGGTGAACGAACTGGGAAAATCCACGGAAATCTACAGAAAATGCGGGGGAAATGGACACTCGATGGGAGTTCGCATATTCATAAGCTGGCTCAGGCTAAATTGCAAGTGGCTGTTGACAAAGGTTTCGAGTGGCCACCGCAACTGAGTAGAAAAAAGGGAACAAAAAGGACCTTATGGCCGGACAGACGTGTGTCTGATCTGAATGCTAGATAAAATTATTACCCTTTTTATTCTCGCCGCTGCACGCTGGGATTTGTCCGAATTCGAATCCGTGTCGGTCTTCTTTTTCAGCAGATGAAGATGGTGAAGTGGTGATGGCGATGGAGAAATAGTCCGAGCACGGATCCAAATCCAAAGCCAAAGCCAAGTCCGAGTCGCCGTCGCCGTCGCCTGTTTATTTCCTGTTGGACACTTTCCGTTTGTCGTTTGTTGTATAAAAAGTCGCCGCTGTCGGTCCACCTCGCTTACTTTTTTTTCATTTCACCGAGTTCTTAATACCCTGTTATGCTCATTGAAGGGGTAGATCGTGCTTAACTTCTTTGTGCCGAAAAGAAATGCATTTGATTCTTAAACACACTAAAATCAAATGTATAAAAATGTGCTTAGAATTGCTTCTATGTTGAACAGGGTTCTTTATACAATATATAAAGAACCTCTACTTTTTCGGCCCTCGAATTTTACCAAGTACCTCCAACGTCGCCAGTCTGCAAATAACCTCTTCAACTTAATTTTTTTCAGCTTGTTTTTTATGGCTCACACAATAAGCATCATCAACAACAACAACAACAACAGCAGCGACTGCAGGAGCACTCGACGTCATCAGCAGCACATTGTGTCCTGGCGAACCATCCCGAAATAGTCTCCAGGTCCGAACCAAAATCCGGAGTCCAGGGCCAAAGAGACGGATGCGGAGACGGAGGCGGAGACGATGGCCGCATGCCGATAATGTGCGGCCATAAGGTAATGAAAATTTTATCTGATTCTGGCAATAGTTGCACCCTTTCTGCGCTGGCCTTTGATTTGATTTCGAAGGATCGAAGATAGCTAAGGGTTGAGGGTAGAGGGTAGAGGATAGATGTCCCCGAGCCTCGCAAATGATACAATACTTTGTGGTCAGCATGTGTGTCCAAAAGGTACGAGTATTGGTCGCATTTGATTGAAATTTGAATTGCCAACCCCCCTGTCGCACAAAAGGATTCGCATTTTGAGTGGGTGTGTGCATACTTTTAGGGGCAATCGTTGAGTACGTGCTGCGGCGACAATAACAAAAACGAATCCGCAACTGAAACTGAAAATGCGAATATACGAAAATACGAAAATACGAAAATCCGAGATGCGCAAAAACGACAATAAGACCGAGCACTATTTCATTTTAGATTTTAATCAATTCCGTTTGATGTGACACGTTTGTGGGCCGCTTTCAGCGCCCGTCCCCAAAAATCCCCCCACAAGAAATCTGCAACATATGCAGGCAATCCGCAACACTTGCCGCCTAATGAAGGTACAATCCATCCACTGTCAAACCCATCAAATCAGGATTGGCTTCATTACCCATTATTGTTCATATTTCGCATTTGATAACACTTAGAACATTTCGTTTTACAACAATTTGTGGGAATATGGCTGTTCTGTAGTGTGTACATAATCTATATTATAATATAATCCTTATATATTTGTATATCTATGGAGTGGAAGCGAATTCCTTAGGAACACCGTATACAGTTTGAAAAACTCGCAAGGGCTTGTAAACTTAATTTCGAGTTCATAGATCACACAGAATTATTTAGAGCCCAGCTGAGTTGGCACAAAAAACACAAACTAAACAAATGCCATCCAATAACCAGGCAATTATCGGTAGCATCATCCCCTGAACCCCAAGTAGATCCCATAAGAAAGCCCATAAATAACAACTAAACAAGCCAATTGAGCAGAAATCGACTCCTTTCCATCGCCTCCCCAAAAAGGAGCCACAATAAATTCCGGGCACACACCTGCAACTTCCTAAGGACGAACGCTGCAATTATCGTAGCAGAGGTCCTGCCCGACGAGAGCAACAAATCCAATAAACTTCACAATCGAACAGCACATAAATATTAAACGATGATTGAGCTGCAACCCACACAGCAATCCGCAGGCAAACAAGTAAAAGCTTAGGGAAAAATTACAATTTATTGGACATTTCCGGTCAGTGACAAAAGTGGACAGTGCAAGATTTATGTTCTCGACGATTTGCTGGCCAGGGATTTATTGAAGGAAGTTGGCCCCAGTTAATACCTGATCACTTAAGGTTAAGTGGACACAAGCGTCCGCACTTAAAGCCACTTTAAGGACTCTTTTTCTGTAGAAAGGACCAAAGGATGTGGCCAACTCGATTATTATGCAGGCACCTCAATTGCATTTTGCAGTTACTCAAATTTGCATATCATTCCACTCCGAAAACTAAACTAAAACTAAATAAATGCCAAAACAAACCGAAAACTTTCCCTGGGGCCGCATAGCTAACTTTATTATGAGATCAGGGGGACTGAGGTTGGATGGATATTACGTATCTGTGGCTCTCTGGCCATCGCTCAGAAAAAGTAAAGCGTTCTGATTCCGGATTCTATGCTGCCGACATGTGTCACTCTGCAGTCCAGCAGGCATAAAGATTTGCGGGCCTCCAGTTCTCCATCTCCACTGGTATAGCTTCATAGCCCCCTTCGCATTTGGGAGTGTGCGAAATTTGCATTTTCTAAAAACTCTTTGGCGAGTGTGAGGTGTAGCTGGTGGGAAAAGCTGAGCGTTTACAGATAGGGAAAGGACTTGGGTCTCAGATCCATAAAGTTCTATAAATATAATAAACTAATTGTGACATACATTTTCGCAGCAAGGTCACACCATGACCATGTACGAAATGCAATGTAATTATCACGGCATGGTCACACTGAGCACCTTGAAAAAACTCCGGTATTGTAACGTTATCAGCTTTTCGCTCTGTGCAGAGCTACTGTCCAGGACAGGCCAGTAGAAAACCAAGAGTCCGGCGCAGAAAAGTGCCTTCCAGGATGGGCCCTGGTCTTCCATCATCGTCGCAGTCGCACTAATTCCTCAGCAGCAATTTATCAACAATAAACAGTTGCAGACATTTTGCTTAGTTTCAGCTCGTGTGTGGGAGTGAGTGTGTGTGTGTGTGTGTGTGTGCGTCTGTGTGTGTGACGTGTCCTGTCCCAAACAGGGATGCATGCGAAAGTTTGGCTCTCGAGTGCTGCGGGCAGGCTTTAAGTACCCGATGATTTAAGGGCCTCAACCCACGAAACGAAGTCCTGAGAAGTGGTGCGCTCTCCTTATTGAAATTCCTCAATTGATATCCGCGACTTTCTTTGTCACTTGTCGCTGGCTGCGTGCTTAGCTAATTCCGCAAATTGGCTAAATAATTTGCACATTGTTCGAAGGCCTCGCACACGTAGAGTGGCTGTAATCCAATAAGCGGCATCAACAATTTTCGCGCTTGCATTTGCCATTTAATTCTATTGACGCCTAATTTGCTGCTTGTCAGCAGGAGATGCTTCTGGAAAATAATACATCTCTCCAGGCATCCATCCATTCATAATAATCGAACCTGTTTTTTTCAGCCTCTTGATTGATTCGATTTTCCATTTTAGAGATGTGGAAATTGTCACTGGGGTGGCGAAACATTGAGTGGATGGAAAGCTGGATGGCTTATAAAGTTCCTAATCATTTCGTTAGCCTATGCTAATGAGCATGTGTTGTCCTCGACTTGCACGCTTAACTAGCTATATCACGATGACTGGGCACTTCTTTGGCCTCAAAGGCGCCCGTCTGGCTTTTGAAATCAAAAGCCAAAGAATTGTGAAACACCTTGAGCCTTGGCGCCACTGGATCGCTTTTAATAAACTTGTCGCACAGTTAACTTTATTAAGATTAATGAGCATGTGCGATGCCCCCCCATTGGTGGGCATTGGAAAGTGTTCTGGGGAGTCTGGTCGACCAACGCCACAATAATAAAAGCACATTTCACTAGCTTTAATGACGTCATTACGTGGCATTTACGTGCACCACCACCCACTGCGTCCATCAACCACCCAAGAGCGCCCACTATGTCTGGCCTTGTCTGTTACTGCTGTTGCAGCAAAGTCAAGACGTTAATGTGTCCAATAATTTAATTTTAAGTACCTTGCAAAAAGAAATACGGCCACATTTTTACAGACAATTTCCTTTAATGGCCAGACAAACTGCAAGCAAGTCGAACCTGTGCTTCGACAGGACCTGTTTTCCTTGGCTCCTGATTGTCCTGTCGAAGTGGAAGGACATCCCGGTCCCGGTCTGGACTCCGGAGGTAATTGCACGGAAAAAGTCATGCCAAAGTTGCCCTGCAGTCGCCTTTGTGTGTAATTGAAAATTTAATATTTATTTCGCAGTTAGTAAATCAAAGTTTCAACGCAGTGGATAACACACTGCCATTACATATTCATCATACGCCCCGTAGGTCATAAAAAAACGAAGCCAAAGTAGAAGCACATGTGTAGAGTGGCGATAAATCAAGTCAACCTTTGCATGAGTTTCGCTTTCTTTCTCCGCATTTCTCTTGGCCGAACTCTCATGAGTCAGCGGAAAGTAATAAAGTTGAATCTGAAGCTTAGGAGGATGGGCTGCAAAGGGCTATTATGCCCCAATGTAACATGCTCATACATGGATTAGGCTCAATGAAGTCGGGTATCCTATGCACCCTCGAAAATATATTGTTAATATGTACATATCTGCTGCTGCATTCGCTCTATTTTTTCCCAGTTTCGAGGTGTGAACAAGCTGGGAAGGAGCCGGCAAGTGGAGAATAAATAAAAAAGCTGAGGCCGGACGAATAATTCACCGAGCATTTTAGCAGCAAAATCATAAATAACAACATGTAAATAGCTTTTATCTAACAGCACTCGTCACAGCGGAAGCGGCCAAAAAACCTCACGGAAAAGCGCTCGAAAAAGTTGCACAAAAGCCAAAAAACATGGGAGGGGCAGCCCCGGGGGTTCAAAAAGAGTTCGAGTTCGAGTTCGAGTCCGGCACTTCAACTTGCTGCTGCAGCTCGCATCAATTAAACCTAAATTGTTGCAGTTGTTAACACGCAACAAAATTGTCTGCTGCACTGCAGCTAAAAAACTCTGAAAAAAACGATCAGGACCGGCCACCAAAAACGAAAAGTGTCAGCAAAAAAAATCGAACGCTGTGAACTGCACGCAATGGTGGTTATTAACAAAGGGATACCCTAGATGTAGTCTTAAAAATATAAATGGAGTTTACCTTATCTGAAATCAAATTTAAAAGGTATACTTAAAAAAATGCATTTATTTTTACAAGTAGACATTCTTAGAAAGACCATCATATATGGTGTCCAAGCTATATTCTACGTTCCTGAACTACAGGGTGCCCACAATAAAAAGAACTTCGAAATTGGTAAAACGTCAAGTGTAAAATGGCATAGAACTGCATAAAGCCGCAGCTGGAAAAGCGGAAAAGTGTGGGGCAAGGGCAGAAAATGTTTGAGTGTACTTCTGCAATGGGATTTATTCTACGCTGTCCCTTTTCCCGCTGCATCTCTACGCAGGAGTGACCGAGTCCAGAGCAATTACACCGCTTGAAATATTGACAATTACTTAAATTTATCTTTTCTAAACGCGCCGGATGCACCTTTCGCATGGCCCGGGGGAAAGCGGCGGGGCAAGCGTTTGTCAATCAAGCGGCAGACAGGAGGCTTCACGCGTGATATATTTGAAGTGGCCAGCACCACCAGACTGCACCACTCCACGGCAGCTCCACCGCGAAGGCCCCAACCCACCACCTGATGCACTCGACTGTGTAATTTTTGCATATTCCGAGCGCCAAAACTCACGGCGTGGGGCATTCCACGTGGCTGCTCTCACCTGCGGATCGCCACGAATGAATGAACGAGCGAATGGATGAATGAATGTCTGAATGCTGCATGAGTATGCACTGGCAAAAATCGTAGCACATGGATATATGCTATAAGAAGTAATTATTACTTCATAATGTACGTGATTTCATATTGATAGCGAGGTTTTTGACTTCCAAGTACTTAAGTTTTGAGTAACATACTCCCGCTTTGATTGCAGTTGCATTTCTTTCGGTGCAGTTCGCTTGTGCGCGGTGGTTGGGCGCCATTTCATTGCGGTGGCAACGGCGGCTGTGAAATGGCCTGGAAATGATTTAATGCGGAAAGTGCGGTTGGGCCAGAATTTAAAATTTATTCCCGCCCGCCAGGTGAAAGTGCAGAAATAAATCACGCATCTGGGGAATCGAAACTATTTGGAATACAAAGTGCGTTATTTCTGGACATGGCAACTAATTAACTTTAAAGTTGCTTCTGCTGAATTTTCGCCTGACTATTTTTGGCATTTTGTTGTGTAATTAATCACTGTCTGCCCCGAGTGCAGCGTGCTAACAAATTAACACCAGGGGGGGGAAAAAAAAGGGGCCAGCAGGATGCAACAAGACACGGCAACAATGTTGTTGCAGCAGGCAAACGGGTCGGGTCTAGACTTCAAAAACTCATTTGGCCAGGAAAATTGCAAAATGCTAACTTTTTTCGGTTGCGCGTTGCTCGGCGTTCATCGTTCGGCTTTGGGCATTTTTTGGCATTTCGAAAATGCATTTCTCATTTCATTTCCATTCGAGCCGCGTGCGAGTTACAAAAAGTCATTTGCCCGGCCAGCTCATTAAGAGAATCGCACTAAAACGTACCCGTTTTGACAGTCTATCTCCAAAAGCAGCCAGGGGATATCCAATGGGAGCAGGCAGCCAGCCAAAAGTATCTTTGCCTTCTTTCAGCAGCTGCCGTTTTCGGGGACTACTTAAAATAGACATCAGGTTTCTTTGGCCCTGGAATAGGTAGGTATTTGCTGTGGATGCGACTTGGCGAAAGGAATAAGTGTGTGCTGGCCATTGTCCATTGAAGAGCCAAACCACAGGTTAACCCCCGCCCTAATCGTAATCCCAGGACCATCAGCCGCATCATCGTTTTCATTGTGTGGGCATTTTTATGAGCGTTTTCAATGCCTCAATGCGAAAAAAGCACAATAAAATCAATGAGGTGTGTCTGCGTCTGACTGCTGCACCTCAGTATTCCTCCTCCGGAGCCGCATCCACATCCGCATCCACATGGATGGGGCTGGCAAACAATCGGGTATCTGATGGATACACAGACACAACAGCTAAACAATCAAGCGCAGGTTCAGGAGCTAAAGGGGCAGGAATTGGACCGGGAATTCGGGGTGGAGGTGGCAAGGAAGATGGAGCCACCTACAGTGCAATCAACGATGGGGGCTAAGCCCTGATGAACCGCCCCCTTCATAAGGGGCAGTCTCAAACAGAGATACCCTCTATTGAAGATGAGGATATATGCACTTGTCCTTAAAATGCTGAAGTTTAATTTAGCCGTCCTACACTGTTCTTCCTCATACGTTTCAAATGTCTTGAAAGTAAATTAATTGAAGCAACCTAAAATATCTTTAGTGACTTCTTTAGAAAGAAGTATCCTTTGATTTTCCTTATAGGGCATCAAGGGCTCCACTTCTCTAGTAGCTCTCCCACAGTTGTTACCTATTCATGGGTTATTATTATTATCCTTGCACACTCAGCCACACACGCTTATGCACACACACACACACACCCACACAGACGCGGTCTAAGCTTGCGTAACACGTTATCCTCCTGCCCGCTTTGTTGAGCACTTTGCGAGCCGAACAAAGAATGTGCTTTATTGGCACTTTTTGCACAATTGCCGTGCCGCCCCCTCCACTTTCATTTCCCCCTCTCGACCCCAGCCCCAGGAGCAGTAAATGAGCGTGGAAAAGTCGGGGAGGAGAAATCAGGATATAGGGGAGCCGCTGCATAGGCCAACAAGGTAGTCGCAAGGAGCGTTGGTACACAGAGAGAAGTATTGTGATACCCATCTTAAAAGTAACTCACATTTCTCAACTTGCACATGCATTAACAAAATTTTCGAAAATTCTAGTTTTATGTGGAAAAGATATGTTCAGGTTCATAATTTGTTAATAATATAGCAATAGAAATTTTTGTTCAGTACACCTTCAACTTGGCATCGTCGTCTCCGCTTGTTGGCAACAGCCGGTTTTGATGTGTGCCACGCCCCGCTCAGACTTCCCCCCACCGCCCACAATTCCAGGACCTGCAGGAAGGGGAGCACGTTGGGTGGCAGCGAGAGCTGAGCAAAGGATAAACACATTCATGGTGTGCAATCGATTGGCATAATGCGAAGCATTTTATTAAGGTTATCAATCGGCTATGAATATAGGTATACGAGGTATATCCCGGAGGTGGCAGAGGTGTCTGTGCGCCGGCGGTGTTTGTATTTGTGAGGAGCAAACAGCGACAGGATCTGCGGCGACGACGACAAAAGGACGAGCTTATCGCAAGTGACGCATAAAACGTTCCACGTTCGCCGTTATGAATTATGCGGAAATTATTAGAGAGCATTTAAGCGGAATTATTAATGAGAGGAGTTGGCTGTGGAAGGGATGTGCCCAGCACTGGAAGGTGTCCTGTGCGTGACTTCTTGAAAGGATATTGATATGATATTAAAACGCGCTTTGGCTACATAGTCTTCTTGACTCGACCACACATTGTCAGCAGATTTAACTGAACTGCAGCACTTCTCTGCTCATTCTTTAAAAAGGGTCAACTTCTGGTGATTATGTAGTTTACAAAGCCGAAAATCGAGCCATTTTACGGGGTGATTCATATAGTTGTAGGGAGTATTAGGCCACTAGGAAAATGTGTATTACTCATATTTGATGCTATAAAGCCTGAGTACGCTATGTTCGATATTCAGTGCTGTGCCACACCCATTTGTTTTACCTTTGAGTGGAGGGAAAACCAGCGAAAAACAAATTGCAGTTGGCCAATGCAATGAACAGCGTCATGTAGTCGCGGGGGCGGGCCACGCCCCCGGTGGGTGGGCGTTGCAGTGAAAAATACAATCAAGTGCATTGGGCCGGAAAAGCTGCTAGGAAAAATAAATACACATGCACGGGAGGAGTGCGTGTGCGAAAGCTTGGCAGCACACAATTGGATTAAAATTTACACGCTCCGACCAGGCGCAATTATCCCGGAAAATCGGTGGGAAAGCAGGGTAACTTTGCGTGACTGCGTTAATGTGCTTAACAATAAAATGCAGCGCATTAATTGATAACGTGGAGCATTCGACTCCGATGCGATGCGATTGGAGAACATGGTCGGTTCAATCAATTAAAAATGCCGCCAGGGTGGCCACAACCTGAATTTGGTTAAGCATTTTGGCTAAGCAGAAAGCACTTCGCGTAGGGCGGGGATTCGCCCTAGACCGTTTCATGAGTTCCATAAATTGCAGTCAGCCAGCGACACTTGCCGCGAATTAAAAACACTTTTGCATATCGTTTTGGATCGCGGCCAAATCGACGGCGAGACGCAAAAACCAGCGCAGAGAAATGCTCATTTAATTTGCCTTAATTTCGCTTTCGTTTTAGCCAAATGCAGCGGCGTCATTATCAATCCCTCAGCCCTCTGGTTCTCGGTAGCAAACTCATTTCGCATTCGATCCATTAAAAAGCCATAAAGTTGCCTTCTTCATATTGGTAAAACCTCATGTGGCAAGCCCCAGGGTCGCAGGTTCGCGGCAAACAACAATTTATGATACCCATAAAGCAGGTTTTCTAGATTCCCTTATGCGTGCCTCAAGGTAAAATATCAAGGAATTTATGCACAGGATATTGGCATAACCTACAATTTCGCCTCAGGCTTGTTACAAATTTTTGATTGGATTGTAAAAATGGGAGCAGAGCTTTCATTAAACAAAGGTGAATTGATGTGTGCGTAATATTTACGATAGAAACATGATGAAATCAGAAAGCATCTGCGTTTTTCGGCTACCCGCATCTTTCAATTGCCTAAGGCGATGGATAAAATCCTGTTTAAATTTATATGCAACCTCAAAAGCAACTTAGATGGGTTCAATTTTATTGTGTTGGTCCATATCTACTGAAATTAGTTAACATTACACTTTAGGCCCACACCTAACTAAGTATCTACGCCTAGCAATTTCAGTTAACTTGCTTTAATGCTTTGAAAGTTAAATTATGTAATATATGGGTATTTATTGCCGATTTTCCAAGCCGCAAAGTATGCAGCGGCATTAAATGGAACCGCCGCTTAGCGGTTGATTTCGGGCAATTGAAAAGTGGCAAGGCGGCGATGGGAAAACGGCTAATAGAGCACACTGCCAATAGAAAATAATAAATTATTATCATGGCGACATAATGCGAACAAATCTAGCCACGAGCTAGAGTCGTAAAAACTGCTTAAACCGATCGAATTGGCCTCCGATGGCGATTTGTGCCAGCGCCTGGAATTTTATTTATTTATTCGCATGCAAACAAATTGATTCGCCCGCCGAAACTAAATCAAAGCCCGGGAAAAAACATAAAACTCAGCACCCATTTTTCCACCCAAGACTCCGATTCGAAGTGAAATCCCACTTGCTGCATGCGATAAGTTGCAAAAAGAAAAAAAAAGAAGAGTTTGTACATCGTAAACAACAACAAACGGGGCAACCCTTCTGGGAGTTTTTCCGATGGGCGGGGAAATTGCACGTAGTATTTCAGCATCAGGAAAGCGAGCGAAAAGCGGGAGAAAAGCGAGTGAACTGTGCGCTCAGAACGGCTTATCCGGGGCAATGAAAATTTATACAAATTCGAAAAAAGTGACAACATTTTGCTTTTATTGGCCATTAAAACGACTTAGCGACTTGGCGGACTCCTCTGCTCCTTTCCGCATCGCAAGGAGATCGCGTGTGATTTGTACCTTGTCCGCCTCCTCCTTTTCCACCGATTATCCTTTCCCACTTTGCATATGGGAGTCCTGGTGGGTGGTGGGTGGAGGTTGGTAGGTGATGACCAGACGTAAGCGCAGTTTACGATGCCAGGAGTTTAAGGCAAATTGAAAGCACCACATGTGTTCGATTCTGATAAAGTTCGGCAATCAATTGAAATTACTGCGTGCCAAAAATTTAATGAGATTATCAGTATGCAAAAAAAAAACACAAAAGTAAATATCATTATCGAATTTACACACATTTTTTATAAGCCTTTAATAAAGCTTTTGAATATAAACTGAACTTTAAATTTAAGTGCAACTCGCTCTCCCTTTTTGCTTAAGCATCTTAAATAGTTTTTTTTTTCTTAAGAAGTTTTCAATTTTGTGATTTTTCCATATTTATCGTTTGAAGCCCCATTACTAATATCGATGTCCTGCTCCATCTGCTGCCTCACAGCAATTTCTCCTGGCACATTAAGCAATTTTCAGCGTTTAAGACAATGCCATCGAAGGTGTTTTTCCGGCTGTGGCAGGCAGAAACAAATGAAGCAAGCTGCTGGGAAATTGCTTATCGGCAGGAAAATGTTGCCGCAGCCGCCGAGCGAATTTATTGAGTGGAAAATGCTGCAAGGGAAAAGCAGCAGGAGCAGCGGGAAAAGTGAAAGTGAAACTCAAACTGCGGCGTCAAATCCATTAACCTGATATTTACTTTTCCACACGCACACGCACACACACACACACACACTCACGCTGCCGCAGTGAAAGTGTTTTTCCCTTTCGGCCCCGCACTTTTCCACAAGGCCCATTTCCTGTTGTTGTTTTTCTGGCTCGGTTTTGGGGCTGGTGTGGGCGAAACACGATATTTTTACGTTTAGTTTGCAAAATTGAATAACACGTAAATGTGTTTATCACGGAGCGGGAAAATCGAGGGCGAAAAGGGCAGTAAATTAGGCCCACGCACACGCACAAAATCGGAGATTGTAGTTGAGGTAAATTACTTACATAGCATTAACACAGCCACTGAGAGCGAAAGGACGAAAGGACGAAGGACCTCAGGGAAAGGAGCCTATGAAGCGCAGCTGTTGTTATTATCTGGGAAAAAGTTGGTAACTCTAACCCTCAGATACTTTGGCACATAGTGCAAGATCTAGCATATGCTTAAAGAGCAAGAAGCCTTTTATCAATTCAAATTATTTCTGTTAACATTATTCTGCCTCAAAAAGTAGAATCAAACTGAACCCACTGAATAGAAAATTATAAATTAGCTTACCATTTCTCAAGGTCCGCTTTTGACCCCGTGAGAAGTGAGTAAAGGTGCCCTTTTGCTCAATCTATTATTTATGTTCATAAAACTGACAATTTCTGCAGAAAAACGGAAACGAAAAATGTTCTGTCAGCTGAATTTGTTAAGTATCCTTAACCCTTTAAAGCAAGCCCACTGCGAATGCCTCCCCCAAACAAATCAAATTAGGAACCCGTTCAAATTTCGAAAAATGTACAAAATAGGACAGCCAGCCAAATGGCAGGCCAAAAAAATTACCTTTGCCCAGAAATGAAACCCCGTTTTTTCGCCTTTTTCCGTGCTTTTTGTTGGAGCGGGAAAAGCAATTAGACGCACTTTTTGATGGACACGCGTTCAATCATTCCGCCGGCTGTCAAGTCGATGGATGCAGGCAGCAACGTGCCGGGAATGGGAAAATCGGTCGTCGGGTGGGGAAAAAGGAGTAAAACTCATTACGGGAAAAGTGGGAAAAGGTGCGCGAAATGTGGCTATTTTTCAAGTATTACCCAACGCAATAGGCACATAAATAATGCTTGGCTGTGGGGAAAAACAGAAGACTTTCGGCATCAAGAGGCACTTGTCTCCCCAGAAGGGTGGCTAATTGTATCAAATGGCTCATCAATAGTTCAAAGACATCGCCATTAACGATAAGCAGCAGCTGAGACACAGGTCGAGTTGTACTTTTTATGGCCGAGAAACTTGCTCAAGTGCCTTCCGTTTGTCATAAAAACTTGCCAGCTCCACTGACAGCATATGAATCACAGCAATTGGCAGCATTTAATAGCGAAACTTTTCCCATCGATGTGGCGACAAATGACAAGATACTTTGTGTCATTCCATTTTCGAATCGGGTGTGCACTCTATGTATATATCGAAACCTGTGGTTGCTCCGACGGCCGCCTGGCGACTAAAAGGCCACAGAAAATTGGCCAGCATCCGGCGAATCGGCCAAGAGAATTTGTAACAGCGGCCAAACAGATTCTGTTAGTGGAGCAGCATTTCCCCTTACGATATTGGGGAAAATCACAACGTAAGAAGGCATTTTCCGGCTCATTTTACGGCATCATCTCGCCATTTGGCGCTTTCTATTAACTTTTGCAAATATGTTCGAACGTTTAGTTTGGCTCCACTTTTTATAATCAACTGCGCCATTAGTTATTGGCCCTAAATCACTTATTTATTTATGGCCAGCCCATTTAATGTTGTTAACCTTTGGCTCGTTCGGTTTCGGTTTCGGTTTTCCACTCGATATTAGCTATTTATGCGGCCCAAAAACAACATTAACATTCGCTCGGTAATTGTATGAATCATTTTCGCTCGGCGTAAACATTTTCCACACATTTACGAGGCGCAATGTGCAAAATATAATAATAATAATAATATGTTTCGTTCGCTATTAGCCACAAATGATAAATAACCGCATAAATTGCCCCCTCCCCCTGGCATATACCATATAGCATACGTTTTGGCCGGGCTATTGTATTAATTTGTCATAAAATTATACAACCCCTACGGCGGTGAAGATGGCGGCTCGTAAAAATGTTTTCGTTTTTTGCGCACCAAAAAATATATAAAAGTGTTTACCAATATGGGTATATGGAATTCGAAATCAATAGACTTGTTCACCGTCTTATGACTTTTAGGCATATGCATAGAATTCAGCATTTTTTGTGATCTCACATGATCTCAGCATAATGGCTAAATTTAGGGGCTAAATTTAAATGCTGCCGAGCTACAAAGTTTCAGCTAACCTATATTCCATGTGCGAAGTGCGCTTCTCGCATTTGTCAGCAGCTAATTAAAAGCGAATTTCCAATGCATAACTTCCACGGCGGCGGATCTGCATGTGAAGCTATAAACCAGGGCTAATTTGGTTGCGGTTCCCCATCTCCACATCGTTTTTATGGCCAGAACACAACAAAGTTGTCTTAGAGAAGGGGTTTGCATTAGGGAAGGGGCCTCGTAAAGTCAGATGACATTAATCCGCGCATAAAACTCCGCAGCAATAGGATTCATTTGCCAACAATGTTGTGTCCTATTACCTTGATGTGCTCACTCGCTCGCCTGTCAGCATGTCAAATTAGAATCAGACGATTTGTCAAGTATCAAATATTATTCAATTATTATGGGTGGGAGCATGGTAACGCACCATGCCGCATGTAAGCCAAGCACAATGGCATGCAAATAACTTTGTCAGGACAAACGCTCACTGGGGAGCAATTCGTTATTGTGCTCCCAAAAACTCAAAACTCACCTATATTAAAAAAAAAAAACCCCCTGCGGCATGTTATAAAATTCAAAAGCAGAAAGCAGTCCGCAAAAGTAGTGGGAAAGGTATGAAATGGCAAACTCACTTGTTTATAACTCCAGCAGAGCAAATCTGAAAACTCCAAAGGGAGGTTGGTGGCTAAAAAAATTGAGAGAAGAAGGAGCTCTGCTTTCAAATTGGCGCAGCAGCGCAAATAAAGCAATTTGTATTCAAAATATGAAAGCAAAGGAAGCGACAAACTGACACAGTATACTCGTACACTCCACCCCCGGTTTTCCGCCCCTCGCTGAAATAATTTGTTCTTTAAAGAAAATTCCTGACTGCGACTGGCGCCAGTGCGAAAATTGCGTTTGATACGATTTGGCGATTGGCAGCGAGCAAAAATCCGGAAAAAGTGCACGCACTAAAACTTGATGGCAGCCAAATTACGCATACGCAGCGTGGTCGCTGTGCAAGCAAAGCGCAGATCCATAAGTAATTAATGCGGTTAGTTAGTGTAATATTAGTGTAATATAAAAACAAAAATAAAACAAGCACATTTAGAATGGCGCTCAAGTGTGGTACTGAGCTCTTTAGTAGATTGAAATCACTTACAAATACGTTTCAAATAGGAACAATACGAATAGAGTGGGGCTGTAAAATATGCATGTCAGTTGTACGGATTGCTCCAGCCATCTCAATTTCTTTCAGTGCAGCGCTGACAGCTCGGGCTAAATTAACATAATTAAGCCCGTTGGCTGCGCTTGTTTTTGCGGCTCATTAGCAGGCAAATTAACGCCGCCATTGTCGTCCTGGAGTCGATGTCTTGTGCAGGTGCTGGAAAGTATGCTACACTGTGCGCCATAAATTAGCGACTGTCTCCGCTCCGCTCCGCACCCCCTTACACCACCCCCCGGGCTAGAACGTGTGTGTGTGCGTGTAATTACCGCACAATTTGCGGTGCATAATATATTTTGGTTGATTTGTGACTCAATTAGAGGCGCACGGTTGCAGCTCTCAACAGGATTTGCACTGCCAAGCCTGGTGGCTCTCAAGTGGCTTTGTTGGTCAGCCGGCGACAGGACAATGCATCCTGCAGCCCGTGTGCAAGTGGCAGTGTGTGTGAGCCACTATCTGTGTGCGTGGGCTGGGCTAATTAAAGCGGTTAGCCCAAATGCCACATAATGAGGCGCACAAGTGCTGCCAAACACCGTTGAACATTGCCAGTCATTTGTCAACGGATGTGAGCACACACAGATACTCAGTCGGTGTGTCGGTGTGTCTGTGTGTTCGTGAGAGGCTGTTGAAAGCCTCTAATTTGCTGTGAAGTGGCTTAAAACTCGGCCTTGAATCGCCCAAGTGTGAGTGCCTGCTCAGATGCAAATTCCGTCTTGGCTGTGTGCAGCTGCTGGCAAATACTTGGCATTAAAGCGTGTATCTTTAAGATTATGCCCATTTATGCAAAGCTAGCATAGCTAGTAGAACGTGAGCCCAACCAATTATTTACCATGAGAGCTTTTATCCTTGGCATATACACCTGTTTGCTGCTATGAAAAGCCCTCCAATAATAGTCTTCAAATGCCGCACATTTCCCGCAGCTTAACTCGATTGCTTTTGCCACCGGGCTTCTCCGCTCCTGCGGCAACTTTAAGCCAACTGACAAATGTGTCAAACGACATGTTCACATATGTTCCGCATCGATATTATCGACAGCGGCAGCAGGCGAAAAAACGGAGCCCAACTCAGGCAAAGTTTGGCAAAAGTTTGGCTCCTGCTGCAGCGGCAACGTCACCTTTTCAATAAACTGGCCAGGACCTGGGCAAAAAGGAGCAGGCGAGGCATTAATCCCAAAACCGATGCCGGGATGCGCCGGCAGACAAAACGATTGGGCAACAGCTGCCGTCCTCGACCTTTGTCTTTGTCCGGTGGCTCCCACTCCGCCAACTTGGCTGCTGGAACTCCTGGTTCCTGGTTCCTGGTCCCTGGCAAAAACAAAAGCGCAAAATGCCAATGGTCAGCAGAAATGCGCATAACTTTGAAAAGTTCACATGCTGGGCAGACAGGCGCAAGGACACATACCTTCCCTCCACGAAAAGGATTCGTAGGACTCATAGATAAACTTCGATGTGCCGTGCTAATGTTCGCACATTTGGGACCAGCAGGAAGCGAACTTGGCCAAGTTCAGTTACTCTTCGTTGGATCCGGATAAATAGATCTTTGAAGGAGCAGGTTAAACGGGAAAAGAGCTGTTTATATTCTGAAAAGTAAAATCACAGACGCCTGCAATAACTAGTCATGTATAAAAGTTACTTTTTTGTATCTACTGCATACAGCCAGCTGAGTAGCTGCAGCATAGAGTATAGAGCTGAGCACTTGGCCAACCTCGTGACAGGTTATTGGAGCTCAAATTGGAGCCAGTCCAGGGCCAGCTGCTTATCTGCCCAGAAACCGCAGAGGGGATGCGGAATTACCTGCTTACAACAATATTAAATGCCAGACAAGGTTCTTCCGTCACCTCATCGCCGACCCTTGGGTCTAAGCACTGCCATTCAATTTTCCCTATCTGGGGAGAGTTTTCTTGGCAAACTTTTTAATGTTGGCCACTAAAACGACGCATTAAATTATTATCTGCGAGATTATGAAATTTTTAACAGCAGGTAATAATCGTAGAGAATTTGTTAAGCAGACACCACCAGCCGAGGCAGCCCGTAGGATGAGCCAAATGAAAGACAAACATTTTCCTACCCCGGGAAAACTCTCGGATGCTTCGCTGAGCAACTTGAAACGGCATAAATGAAAACGGCGTCGAGGCTCGAGTGTTGTAACCGTAGCAATTCCCATTCCGACTCCCCATCCTTGCAGCCATTTCCGAACTCCTGGGTAACTGAGGTAATTCAAAAGTTTCTGCCAAGGCGGCCCACATTAAGTGCCACTCCCCCTCCGCTTTTCCGCCCCCTATGGATGGCAAATGACAGCGAGAAGTATTCACTTCAGACGCCAGCAATTAACTCTCTTTTGGAAGTCACTGGGTGGGGATTTTTCCAGCGAGGGCAGACATTCGCTTTCCTAAAAAAAGTGCAAGATACTTTTGGCGACATTTCCTTTGCGGCAATTGGCAAATTGCTTTTGCCTACGTGTGCAATTGTTTTTTGCATCAGTTTTTTGGCCCCTTGGCCCTCAATTACGGCGTACACCTCCCTGGCAGTCCAACCGCCCGACATTTCTTATCACGTGTCATTGGGCAGGGCCCGATGGAGCAGGAAACGGCTACCACATACCCTGTACAAGTTGAGTATAAACAAACGAACTTTATTTCTAGATACTTATTCTCAACATTTTCCGTTTGAGCCACGACTACAATTTACCACATATAATTACTCTGTTAGAATTGTAGGGAATCTGATTAGTTCTAGCCAACCTGTGATATCCCTTGACCTTTGCCCACCACAGTAAAACGCTGACATGTTGCAGAGGCCACAGTTGAGCTTCCAT
Source organism: Drosophila erecta (assembly GCF_003286155.1). NCBI lineage: Eukaryota > Metazoa > Arthropoda > Insecta > Diptera > Drosophilidae > Drosophila > Drosophila erecta. Next base: position 1,580,542 of record NW_020825194.1, read on the forward strand.
TCTGAGTCCCAGCAATTTGCACCGAACAACGCGGCCTGCAACGCCCCCAAGTGAAAAGCGCCTCCCCCTGGAAAATACCGCAAATGAACGCTTGTCCGGCAGGAATCGCAATTGGAATCGGAATCGGAATCGGACTCGGAATCGAGGGGATATATATTGGGGCTGGGTGTATGTATGGTGTATGGTGTGCGTATGCAACATTGACATGAAGTTAATGGATGTTTTATGACCGACTAACTTCGCCGACGATAAATCGGTTTTCCATGAGCCAGTAAATTGCGATTTGATTGTTTCTGTAGGACATGCAAACAATTTATCCTTTTGCCTTGGCTTTGCCACTCTCACTGCCGGAAATGAATGTGAAAAGTGAGCGATTTTGGGGAAACTTTGATTAAAGTTCTTTGGAAAAAAACTCAGCCAAAGATCAATGACCAGGTCCACCCCAGAGTAGCGAAAAAATCCATATATGAAATAAATCAAAGCCTGAAATTTATGAAAATTTATGCGAGCCTTGCTTTCAAGATGGGCATTGTCCAGCATTGGTCACCCTCAAATTTTTTTTGGTCCACCCTCAGGGTCTCATCCCTCGTTTTGGCTCACCTTTTGTTGTAATACACACATCAAGTGCCAGCCGAATTTATGCAACATTTGGCTTTTGTTGCTGATGTTTTGTTGCAGGGGCATGTGACTGCGCAAAGAAATTCATATGATAATGTCTGAATGGGAATTCGTTTTTTCCAGCTTTCCTGACTCGCAGACATTTTCCTTTTCATAGGTAAATTTTCGTCGTGATTTATGGGGCAACAGCGAAATGAAATGTTTATCCTTTGTCGTCCTTCTTCGGTAATCGCCATTTCAACATCAATTTATTTGCTATTAATCCTTCACCTCTTTATCGTTCCCAAGGATAGTCCTAAGTAGTCCCCAGTGCCTTGTTCTATTTGCTCTGTCCAGGCAATTAGATGTTTGCCCTCGTTTCCCGGCTTAGCTGCCTTTTCGGAGGTGAAATGAGCTCACGGCTATTGGCCATCGATTCGCCTCCTGAGTCCTGAGTCCTGAGTCCCGAGTCCTTTATTTTCCCTCCTGTCCTATTCGATACGCCCACAATCGAAACGTGTTCGCCATGGTTAGTTGCATGTTAGCAGCGCAAAGTGGAAGGATGGTGGGGAAAATTGGGAGCCCGGGAAATCGACTTTCCTTTAATCTGGCTGCTTGTTTGACAAGCTCTTAACACTAATTGAAGACACAATCGAAGCACACTCCAGTATCCGCCAGTTGGCCCCTCAACTCTTTTGGCTTTCAGCGGCCAAAAATGCTCGCAGTCTTCTCGTGACTTCAAAAGGCTCAAAGGCGCGTGATTTATGCTGCTTTGCTTTGAGTCAGATCACAAAAAAGCAATCCCTGCGTGCTTTTCGATAAATCAGTTCAATATGCTAGAATCGAGTTAAGTGCGCCTTTAAGAGCAGACTGTAAACTCAAGACAGCATATTTTCCCAGAAATAAACTCACTTTAAATGCTGCGTAAAGATTGCAGAGAAAAAACCAATTGACAGGCGTTTTGAAAAGTTTTCTTTACCTTTGTTGGCTTTTTTAAAGGTACAACTTGCGGCTGGCCCAAAAAACTTATGCTGCCTGGCACATAAATTGCCTCGTGAACTTCATGAACTCACGCGGGATTAACTTGTACCTTTGATTGAATTTCCCGCCAAGTTTCACCGCAGTAGCGAGAACACCGCACGTCTCAATCCGATAAAGGCATTTCCAAGTCACGGGAGCCCGCCGAATATTTTTGTGCTCTGTCTGTGGAACAGATGCCAGACACCAGGACCAGGACCCAATCCCAAGTCTCAAAGGAACTGGGCAGAAAGCAGTGGGGCGGCTCCACCTCAATCTGGGCAACGGGAATTAGTCGTTTCCGTTCAAGTGGCCCCGGCTAACAATTCCAAAATTTATGCCACCCAAAAGGAGGCAGAGGCTGATTCCTGATTGTGCAATTGGGAGTGCAGAAGGCAGTACACTGAGCAGTAATGTTTGGCCTTAGTGTGCGTTAAAGGAGCTAGCTTCTGCTCTTAAAATCTTCGGAAAAGTTTGTCTAAAGGTTGTTTGCTGCACTATATTTTTTTATCTGCAAGTTCGACCTTGTCTTCGACGAGCTTAAGTGGCTGCGCGTCTAACAATTGGTTGGGGACTTATTTCAATTAAGGCGCATTACGATCTTGGCTCTTTGGCTTTGGGCCTGGTCCACCGATTGGCCCTCCAGTGCCGCATGTCGGCGAATGGGGGAGTGGAAAGTTTTTCTGGTCTTCTGGCCAGGAATTCCATTAAAAAGTTTACGTTTAGGTGAGTTCGGTTTGGCTCAGCTCGGCGGGGATATCAAATAGTTCTTGCCAGCGCGGCGAAAAGTAATTAAAATTCAAATAGCAGACAAACATTTACATTAGCGATTGTTGGCTGCTTGCGGAATGGGATCATTCGTAGCATTTGTACGGCAGGAGTGGGACATATCTCGCTTTTGTTGATGGCTCTTTGTTTTGGCCTGGCGCCAGTCTGCGGCCCAAAGTCTAGAAGTATTTATTCCCCAGTAAGGTAAAAATCGCGTGTGTGTGGCTGAGTGGATGACTGATGGCTCTTGGCGGCTGCTGGCGACACAGCCACCCGAAAAGCCGCCCAAAGTCACCCGTGCACCACCCAACCAACCACCCACCCACCCACACGCACATGTGAGATTATTAATATTGTGTTTAATATCTGAGCAGCGGGGCGGGGCATTGTGTCCTTTGTCTACGCAGTCAAATGAAGAGCGTCTGCATCTGTATGTGAATTTGTATCTGCGAAGTGTATCTGTGAGTGCGTGTGCTCAGCTTTGAGCACTACGTGGGCACGGAAAGCAGATGGAATCTGAAAGGATTTTCACTCATGTCGCGACTTTATGAAGTGGCGAGCGTGAAAAACGTGTTTGCTCAGGAAAAGGTAAAGTATCTTCTGGAAAACGTGTCCTTAACCCCAAGTAGTTCCCTGAATATGCTTCTGCTTATATTCAATTTGGGTTTTAATATCAGTGTTTTTTTAAGACAACTTGCGAGGGACCGATTTGGAATGCAAACTTTCAATCAGAGCTGAGTTCCTCCTCCTTCGCCCATCTGGTGTGTGCTATATCACACTGAATCGGCGATCCCGCCCATTTCTGGACTATAGCATCCGTACTGGTCAGTGTCCGTATTTCATTTCGCGGAAATTCAATATCCCAGCCAACCGCCCACTAAGCTGCAAAGTTCAACCAAATGAATGGCAGCGAACAGCATGCAATGTCCTCATCCTGAATTGGGTCCTTTCTGTCCATATCCACCTCGTATGCGGAGCACGCGCTGATAACGTAAAGAGGAAGCGGTTCGGGCCAAAAATCCGGATTGGAACCCCGGAGCACAGCACGGACATAATTAATTTGAATCCTTTTTTCCTGCTGCTTTTTGCGGTTCTGTCTCCGTCTCCCTCTCCGTCTCCTCTGCGTTGCTTTGCATTTTTTCGCCTTACTTTTGCGTGCAACCAAAAATTAATCAAGTGCTAGTTACGCGAAGCGCGCAGTTTTTAATTAAAGCAGCATCAAAGCGAACTTTGCCGCAGTAAATACCCATATAGGAGAACACTCGATGGCTCCTTTCGGCATCTGCGAGTGTTGTTAAAGCTTTAAGACCGCCGCCAACACTTGCTGAGGTGTTTGTGCAGAAGCGCCCGGGGCGAGAGCGACTGCAAAATCATAATACAAACCAATTTCATGCTGAATTAAGCAGGAGTCGGGGGTCCTGGCGAACAATAGTTGAAGTATCCTGTCAACAGACGGCGGCTAGCAATTACAACAACAGCAATAGCAACAGCAACAGCAGCAGCAGCAGCAGGATTCGCACAAAGGCAGCACGTGCATTTTGCGCTTTTTAACAAGGGGAATGCCACACACTTGGCCTTGGGCGAAGTGAGCAGCCGCCACAGCAGACCCCCAATCGCAGTGCCTCAAGTACAGGGTATCAGAAGTATATATTGCCATACACTCACAAATTCTAGGGTAACAGAAATCGGGGGGTTTATGCTTGCACTACCTAAAAGTGTGCAACACCATACTTTAATGATTTTTTCAGTGACTCGAGAAGGTGTTTGAAAGAGGTATTCCTGGTGCCTTAGAGCAGATTTCCTGAGTTGCTGCGACTATCACACGTAGACTGGCCATGCCAGTTGGCCTGCGGGATAAGGCCGACTCCCCTTCCTTAGCGCTGGAGCTCCTCCGACTCCACCACGGATAAATGCACCTCGGGCACACCTCCAGACCTCCGGAGTCCTGCCCTTTTTCGATCTGTTCAGCTGCGAGTAATGCGGCTGCGGCGACGTGTCCCGCATAATTTGCAGCAAAGTGCACAACAATGGCAGGCCCCCTGTCAGAGGCATTAGCATTACTTCGGGGTGGCAAGGGAGTGCGCGTTTGTGGGAGTGTGACGCGTGAAATATTAGAAATTAAAAAACACATGACAGGCAATGTTGGCACTTTGATTTGTCTGCCGGCCGCAGACGGCGTTTTCCGCCCATGCCAGTTGTAATAATAATTTCGCAGTAGGTACAAGTACTGTGGGTTGGGAAATGAATGTCTGCAGGGCGGGCCAATAAATTAGGAAACACCTGTTTTTAGCCGGCCAAAGGCAAACAGCGGCGACAGATGTCTGCGAGGGGGAATCGAAACTGTTTTCCTGGCCGTAATGAAAATATTATTCCGACTACATAATTTGTGGGTCCCCCGAACACGCACCACCCCCCTGCGCCTTAACCCCACTATGGGGCTTTGGGGTTTGCCAGTAATTTATGTTACTTTTTTCTGCCGCTACTTGGCCGCATTTCGCGGTTTTTTATTGCTACGTGCGGAGAGCCGACACTGCGCGGAAATTCCCACTATTCACTATCATAACTATATTTAAAGCCAACAAGTCGCTTGCTTCGTTACGTTCCCCTTGCTCTGCACACTCTTAAACATAGTTCATGTTCTATGTCGCATTCAGTCGTGGCGTTCACATGATTTCTTTCACTGTACTGGCAAAGAGAGGACGATGGGACAAACTAAAGGATGGGGACCAGGAGCAGACCACGCCGTAATGTCGTCATGACAGACGCGGCCATAAAAGATAATTATGATTCCGGTAATAGGTTTTATTTTTCGCATGTACCTCTTTTGTTCATGGGCCCAGCTCCCCCCTTTCGGGAAAACCAGTGCCAAAAGCCTTCGCTGTTGTTGTTGCTGGCAGTGGTTGGGTGGTGGGGTGGTGCTGGCACAAAGGTCGACCTCGGTGGCTGCCCATCTCCGAAGGACGTGGCTGTGTCTACATTTACTTTTCGGGTGACCAACGTGGCATAGAAATTATGCGCATTATACGCGTCGCGCTCCAGCGCCTCGCTAAAAAATGATATCCGCGGAATTATGCAAGCCGCGGTGGAAAATGAGGCGGGTTTTAGTGGGAGCTACAAAGGGATACGGGATTATTTTTACACACTCTTTTTATGCTTAACAACATAAATAAAAGTCGTGACCATAAGGCATAAGGTAACACTTTGTACGCTTGCAATTAAATCGTTATGCTCTCCTGCCACAAAATGGCAAGGGCTACCTAAAGATAGTAACTGATTCCCTAAATAGAGTCATCCATTTACCCATTGAATTTGAGGCCCAGCATGAGCTTAACTTATATTCCCAATTAGCAGCCCATCAAGGGGTAACATTTTGCGGAGTTGGGGCTTCGCAGTAATAGGAAATGAATGCCGTGTTTGCTATTCTAATGAACTTGTCAGGCTTATGAAGATTAATGCCACCTTGGCGCAGTTTTCAGTCAGGCGACTCGCAGTTTGAAGTTTCGCAGCTTGAAGTTTCAGTTCCATTCTAACAAAGAGTAATTGTCCCAACATGATAATTGCTTTAATGACGAATGCAAAACGAAGCGGGCTTCTGAATTTGATTAATGTGCTACCCGGCAATTGACCCAGTTTTCAATTAGGAGCGGGAGTGACAGGTCTCAAGTTAGCTTGTCCAAAATCCAGTCGCACTCCCTGCGATTCTCTGCGATTCCCTGGCACTTTCACCCATGCTGAGACTGGGGGCTCAGACGTGGAAAACGTGGAGGAAAATAGGGAAATGACAGTCCTGTTGATGTCTAATGGAAAACGTGTGCGGGCATAAAAATGGCCGCTAAGAAAATGCATAAAAATGTGTGTGCTCCTCGCCAAGGAAGGACATGCAAGGACAAACGGAAGTCACACACATGCTCGCTTATCGGCCAAAGTAACTTTTCCCCAGCAGAATGCCAAAGTCCATAAAATATTTTTACACACCAGATTTGGATCTGCAGATACTCCTTCGGTCTTTCCTAACTGGAACTGAAACTGAAACTGGAACTGGAGCAGGAACGGGGTCGGGCATACCTACACGTAAAAGGATATCTGAGGACCAAGGACTGTGTGGCCAAATTGTTTACACAAGTCATAAGCATTTTTTAGCGAGCCATCGCTGTCTGTTTGCCAGTGTATAAAAGCCCTGGCCGCATTTGCATAAACCTTTCCTCTCTGTTTGCCCAGCCCATTATCATCCAGCGGCATCAATCCTCTGAAAACTTTTGACAACTGCAATAATCATAACTGCAACCGCCCGGGCATTGATTTCGAATTGGAAAAGATTGGAGAAGAAGATTGGCGGGCGGCAACCTCGACCATTGGGCGCCATTAATGGAGCATTGTTTCACAAGTCGTTTCGAGAAGCAAGTGTTTGAGTTTCCGCTTGATTTGAGCCCGCTACCATAAAGCAAGGCGAAAACTTTCCAAAGTTTTGCTTTATACTCGTACAGTTTTATAGCCGCGATGGATTTCAGTGGGTCACCACTGGAAATTGATATGGCTTCGAAGGTGCCACTGCTGACCTGCCCCCGAAAACGCATTAGACTTGTGTGTTTAGGTGTTCGAAATGGTTAAGCACAATCAGGGATGGTGGATGGTGGATGGTGGCTGGGGGTTCTGATGAGGCTCTGATTTTCCGAGACGCCAACTTCACATTACCGAAGTAAATAGGTTTTGTGGTGCTGGCATTCTAGGTTAAACGATATTTTGTACCGTGACATGTTTGCCCGTCGCCGTAGTCGCTGATTTTGATCCATGCGCCCATGATTGATGACACTTAATTGATGAACATCCTCCTGCCCTCCTGCCTTCGGGGGGCGCAATGCTTTGGGCAAATATTTGCCATGTCTGGCTTAAAGTGGCCCAAAAGCAGCTTAAAGGCCCGTCCAGCTGTTGACAGCGGACCCGTACAGCCAGCCGGAATCCAGAGTCCTGAGTCCAGAATCCAGAATCCAGAGTCCAGAATCCAGGAGTCTACGGTCACGGACATAAACTCGATGTGGCCGCCAGGACATTTTCCAGGTCACAGGTGCTTTTGTTGTCCGCATTAGATTTGCCTTTCCGTTCTACTACACGCACACAAATCTCTGGGCCTCCGTGCATTGGTCTTTTTGTTTGGCTGCCCTGTCCATTTGGCTGTAAAATTTATTTCATTTGTCCAACAACCCGACCCCGCAAAAGGCATGACGCTGACAGTTTTATGGCAAAGTTAAGCCGATATCAACGGCAGGACATATGACCCGACCCCATTCGCAGGCGGCCATATCACCCGCTGGCCGCTCCATAAAAGTGTAAAATTTAAAGCCTTTTTTGCCATACCTTGGCTCACACACACACAACAAGTGGGCGGCATTTAGGTTTCCACAAAAACCCTTTCAATGGATTCACTCATGGCGGAAGCAGATAGCAATTGTTCAGTAATGCGAGCATTAACCAGTAAGAATTGCACGGTCGAGTGCCCCGACTGCGAGATATCCGATTTTGATTTACATTGTTGCGCCCTTAAAGATACAAATTAATTAGCCTGTTCCGGAACAAGCAAATTAATTTGAATGTTCGAATATGCCCCACCGTATTCTTCATCGAAAAGCTCTGCTGATCCCATTTTATACAAAAAAATATAGTTTATGGATACATATGCACGCAGCAGACATAGGTACTTATAAAATTTGGAAAGGGCGGTATTACAAAATATGAAACAGAAATCACGGGCTCATTATAGAAAAGTTTCCAGAGTCCGTCTACAAGTAAATGGTCTCGTTCTCGCAGAACTCCCGAAACCAACTGTAGCGGCTTAGCTTCCCGTGGATGAATCTGCCCAGGACAAAGAGAGGTATGGGCATGTAGGTGCCCTTGTTAGCACCTTGGTTCAGGTCGTGGGTCAGCTTGACGTCGATCATGATGGTGGCGTGGAGCAGGTAGAGTATTCCGCAGGCGAGCGAGGAGATGGACTGTCCACGCAGGTAGAAGAAGAACGGGTGCATCGGTCGCTCCTCCAAAAGTTGGTGGACATGCTTTTCATCCACTTCCCTCTCCATGAAGAACACGTAGAACTGCCGCTCCGCGTCATACATTGTGGTCAAGGATATGAGGATGAAGGCGATGGCGGCCAACGAGGACTTCCAGATCTCCGTGATGACGGTGGACTTGTTGCCGGTGCATATACTGACGCTCTGCAAGAGTGTCACCACCATAAAGAAGTAGAAGGTCGTGAGGTAGAAGTAGTGGATGGCCACCTCATCCCATTCGAACATATGCACTTCGATGACCTGAAAGCCAGATATGTGATATCCCATGCAGAACATGTTGAAGATGGTTTCCAGTGTATAGAACACAAAGAGCACGGGTCGCAGGGCTTCGGGCTGGTGATGCACTATCACGGTGCTCCCTTGCGTTGTGACACCCGGTCCATACACCCAAGTAAAAAGCGACTCCGCTCCAGACATTATAAAACTAAACCAAATAATTTACAAAGCCGACAGTATTTGCACGGAAATATGTACCTCTACATATTTTGAATCTTTATAATTTGAACAGTGTCTCTAGACGAAAAAAGGGTTCATATATAGCTAGTTGACTAGTAGCAGCAAATTTGGGAATCCCCACTAGATTTCAATGGTATTGTTGCCACAAAACTCCTTGAACCACTCGTACTTATACATCTTTCTGTGGAAAGCGCGACCCAGGACAAAGAGGGGAATGGGCAGGTGTTGTGGTCCATTGACAACCAGCCTGGAGGTCAACCTGACGTCAAACAATATTACTGCGTGGAGCATGTAGATCAGTCCACAGGACAACGAGGAAATGGACTGACCCTTCTTGTACCGGAAGGTCGGGTGAACGGGCGGCAGTTCTTTGTGCTCACCCTGGGCCAGCTCGCTGGGTCTCACGAAGAACACAGAGAACTGCCGCTCCACGTCCCACATGGTGAGCAAGGATATCAGGATGAAGGCGCACGCTGCCACCGAGGCCTTGCAGATCTCCACCAGGACATTGGGCACGCGTCCCGTGCAAATGGCGATGCTCTGGAAGAAATTCATCACCATGAACACGTGGAAGACGATCAGGCACAGGTGGTGGATCTCATGCCCTCTCCACTCGAGGGGCTGGAACCCAGTGATGTGGTATCCAATGCAGATAATGTTTAAGATCGTTTCCAAGGTGTAGAACAGGAAGAGCATCGGGCGTATTGCTACAGGCTTGATGAACAGAAAATCGGTGGTGGAATGTACATATAGTTTATTCATGTCGATTGGGTACCTGAATTTTGTGTGAACTACTTTCGAAAGGAAGTATTTTATGGCAAATGTGAAATTGAAGACCTTGAAGTATGTGGCACAAGGGTCTTTGGGAAAATATAAATCATGTTTACGTAGGTACGGCGCTTAATGACTTTAAAGAACGGTTTTAGAAAAGTGTCGTTCCTATGTCATATCTTATCGTACCAGCGTGCGAACAACATACAACATATGTGCATGAATGTTATTTTTAATCGATGTAGATAATTATATATCTGCCAAAGAGGTAGCTTTGAGCTCTGGCATGCTTTTGCAACCATCTTACTGTCTTACCCCAGTTACTCACCCACTGCCCACATGGTAGTGCCGGTGGTCAGTGATCTGGGCGAGCACGTTCTTTGATGACGCGGCTCTTTTTAAGTGGCGAGCACGTAGTGCCAACTCAATGTTTTTGTTCCGGTGCTCTCGGGTTAATTAAATCGCTGCGTGCCGCTATCAATGCGCCGCTTATCAGCAGTCGAAAGAATCGCTATTAACGGAATATGGTGAGCATTTATCTCGGCCCGATGTTAACTTGCCAGCTCCGACTATTTTGGCTCTGGCAGTTGGCTCCGGCACGTAGACCCACTTAGAACTGCGACCAGAAAGGTAGCCCACGATGCGCTCTTCCAAGTGGCTGCTTCCGGTAAGGGCGCTGCTCGCCTACCAGGTGCTGCTCCTTCTGCTCCGCCGGGTGGAAGGCGAGGAGAGCCACTGCACCTCGGTGGCAGGAATGGTGAAGCTGCTCGACTTGGAGGCGCGGCTGATCGACAACCTGGAGGATTACGCAGCCGAGCTGGAGAAGAAACTGGAGACCGTAAGAAGGTACAAGCTTGTCTCGGATATTTTCAGATTTAAGATAACTACTGACTTGACAGAAATGTTGCTATGACGAGGCACAAACCAATTTTTCTAATTTTCTAACTAATTTCTTTCTAGGAGCATAAATAGCCTGCGTTTGGAGAATGACAGAGCCCGCGGCTCCACGGAGGAGTACCTATCCAATCCCCTGAACGCCTTCTCCCTCATTCGGCGCATGAATCGCGACTGGATTATTTGGCAACTCTACATGGACGATCCCGTGGGTATTGCCCAGGTGGAGAGGATCCAGGAGTTAAGGGAGCACATGCCCACCCACACGGATGTGGAGGAGGCTGTGACCGCCTTGGATCGCATTCAAAGCACCTATGGCCTAAATGTGTCGGATATTGCCCAGGGACTCCTCAATGGCAAACAGTACAAGTAAGCTGGAGCTAATTGAACATTCAGTCGGTTAGTGAATAACCCATAATGTTTACAGTGTGAGTCTCACCGTCTTGGATACCTATGCCATGGCCCAAATCCTATTCGACCAGAAAAACTATTTGGCAGCTGCTAGCTGGATCTATCAGTCCGCTGTTCTGATGGAGGTTTATACCCTGGCTGCTCCCCTTCAGATTTCCAAAAATGAAGTGCGAATGGTCTACACTGAAACCCTGTTAAAACTGAGTAAGTAGTTCTGGACTTCGAGAGCAGGCGCCTTACCATATAAAACTCAAACAGACCAGAACGCCGATGCCCTGAAAGTAGTCAACATTGCGCTGGCTGATAACCCGCAAGATATTAAACTGCTGCTGAAGAAGTCGGAAATCGAAACGATGATAAGGACGGGCACCAACAATGCGGCTGCGGCAAAGGTACGTACAGGTGTTGGCAGGTTGATAAGGTCAATGAGATAGGGCTAAAATAAACCTTACTCGAAATGAAAACAATATAGGGCCAGGCCAAAGGAGGGACGACTGCCTACCAGATGGGCTGCCGAGGTCAGTTCCCGCCGTCCGCGGATGGCAAGCTTTACTGTCTGTACAACAGGACCACCTCGGCCTTCCTGATGCTCGCTCCGCTCAAGATGGAACTGGTGGGCCTGGACCCCTACATGGTGCTCTACCACGACGTGCTCTCCGCCAAGGAAATCAAGGAACTCCAAGGTATGGCCACTCCGGGTCTGACAAGAGCCACTGTCTTCCAGGCCTCGTCCGGTCGCAACGAGGTGGTGAAGACCAGGACCTCCAAAGTGGCCTGGTTCCCCGACAGCTATAACCCCCTCACTGTTCGTCTCAACGCCCGCATCGCCGATATGACCGGGTTTAATCTCTATGGCTCCGAGATGCTGCAGCTGATGAACTACGGGTTGGGAGGCCACTACGACCAGCACTACGACTTCTTCAACACGATCGTAAGTAACTGGGCTCAACAAGACGCTTTACCATCATCGGTTTTAATTCTGCTTCAAGAACTCCAACCTGACTGCCATGAGTGGCGATCGCATTGCGACAGTGCTCTTCTACGTAAGTAACTGAAATGTAAAGCATATTAAGTGGCATTTATTACTGCTTTTGATTATCTCCAGCTGACGGATGTAGAGCAAGGCGGAGCCACCGTATTTCCCAACATTCGAAAGGCCGTCTTTCCCCAACGCGGATCCGTCATAATGTGGTACAATCTCCAGGACAACGGTCAAACCGACAACAAAACTCTTCATGCCGCTTGCCCCGTTATAGTGGGCTCCAAATGGGGTATGCTCAACGCGTTACCAACTTTCCCCTCTGATCTGTATTTCTTACTCCATCCTTTGTAGTGTGCAACAAGTGGATTCGGGAGCGCGAGCAGATATTCAGCAGACCTTGCCTCAAAAAACCAATATGATTCTCAGCGAAACTATTTGCAGACAGTGATACTATACGACCCCTATGAAACTCAATAAAGTCAACTTAATATCGATAATGCTGTCAATTAACTCACTTTCCCAGCGATAAGAAGAATTGTACATCATGTCTCAACATTTCAAAGTGCTATAATTAGTGGTGTTTACACCCAAAGTCGTTCATCAAAATCGAGAATTGGAAATATCGTTTGATAGTGGTGAACCAGCCATTATTTGACAGCTTGCATTATAAGCTCAAGATAAGAAAACGGCTTTTCTATTTCTATATTCATGAAAATAAATACGCATTCGCAGATGTTCTCGGCATCTGAGTAGATCTAGCAACAACATTCGTGACAATAAAATTTCATATATTCTGGAACTTTATATTCAAGAAAGGATTATGGCTTCAATGACCTCAAAGTGGAGGCAATTTCACGGATGTATCCTGATCCTGCTGCAAATACTCGCTTCCATTTGGGGCAATAGCTTCAATGCCACCATTTCTTGAACTGGGGAAAAGCTGATCGACAACCTTGAAGACTATGCCCATGTTCTGGAGCAAAAGCTGCAGGTCCTGCGAAGGTGATGAGTTCATGAAGTAAAAAATTGTAAATCATTTAACTTTTCTTCTCTAGTTACATTCCAGTTCTCAGGCAGAGAAGGAGAAGGAACGGGAAGATGCTATACTCTATATAGGACTGTATAGGTCTATATTTTTAGCGCATATTTGGAACATAATAATAATGCATCAACGATAACTACAATTTATACAAGAAATAGCACAGTTTGCCCGTATAATAAAGGCGCAGTAAAAAAGATTACAAGCTTTTTAAAAAAGATTTATTTAGTAGGCTTGGATAAACGTCAAACTAAAACTCACAGTTACGGCAATACATGGCATCAAAGAACAAACAATGGATTTGATACCAGGATGTCTCCTGGTGATGCTGTTGCTCAGCACCTTGGTGCTCGGGCACCGTCCGCTTGAAAGGAGTCACTCCTTGTCAGTGGTGACAATGGTGCCACTTCTGGAACTGGAAAGGAAGCTGATTGATAACCTCGAGAACTATACAAAGGCCCTGGAGCAGAAGCTGGAGATAATTCGCAGGTAGATCTGGCAAGTCACCAATCCAAACGTTTTGGCTAACACATATCCCAAGTCAAATCACAGTGATGCGTGCAGAAAACGAGAAAGGAGGGCGGAATGCTATACCCTATCTGTCCAATCCTCTGAATGGCTTTTCACTCATCAGACGATTGCACGTGGATTGGATCAAGTGGGGAAAGTACATGGAGCAGCCAGTGGGAATCTCCCAAATAAAAGCATTTGGCAGCTGGAAGAATGAGCTGCCCACTCAACTTGACTTATGGGATGCATGTGCCGGCATAGTACGAATTCAGAGTCTCTACAACCTGAAAATTGCTGATTTTATTGATGGCTGTATTCATGGAAAGCAGTACAAGTGGGTACCATTCAAAACGCTTATTAATACATGTTTTCAAATAGCTTGGCTCCCTCTCAAGTGTCAGCATGAGCGCTGCAGACATGTTTTCAGTAGGTCATCACCTTGCCATGAAAAATGTATCATCAGGAGCTGTTCAATGGCTGCAGGAAGTGCCTCAGCGCCTGCAAAAGGAACTTCCAAGTATCCCGCGGCACCTGCTAATCGCAGAAGTGGATGTTCTAAGATTACTTGCCGAGGCTCACTTCAAAGAAAGTTAGTTGTCGCAGTTTTAGTTATACCAAACCTAACCGTAGTTGTTTAGAAAACTATTCAAAAGCCTTGCCTCTGCTGCACAATTGCTTGAAGCTGCAGCCCCACGATGCGCGTGTTCTTCGACTGTGGAAAAGTACAAAGGACCTCATTGAGAATGAACCAAACCCAACCCCTCAGGAAAATAAGGAGCAGAAAGTTCCAATCGTAAATACATTCAAAACAAGCTGCAACGGACTTCTTGAGAAGCCCACAAGACTGCACTGTTTCTATAACTTTACCACGACTCCATTCCTTCGCTTAGCTCCACTTAAAACTGAGCAAATCGGATTGAAACCATATGTGGTTCTATACCACGAAGTGCTCTCTGCTCGAGAAATATCAATGTTGATGGGCAAGGCTGCTCAAAATATGAAAAACACCAGAGTCCAAAGTGAAAAAGCAGTCAACACGAACAGGGAAAGAACTGCCAAGGGCTATTGGCTCAAAAAGGAGAGTAACGAGATGACCAGGAGAATTACTAGGCGTATTGTGGACATGACCGGTTTTGACTTGGCTGACTCTGAAGATTTTCAGGTATATGCCTAGGGAACAAGACATTTTATCATTAAGACTTGTTCATGTTGCAGGTGATTAATTACGGCATAGGTGGACACTACTCTTTGCACTTTGATTACTTTGGTTTTGCGTCTAGTAATTACACTGGTGAAAGAAGTCACCACTCCATCGTCTTGGGCGATCGTATTGCTACTGTGCTGTTTTATGTGAGTACTTACAAGGATTGATGAATGACCTGATTAATAAGAGTGCGCTCCACTTTCCAGCTGACTGATGTCGAACAAGGAGGAGCCACCGTCTTTGGAAATGTGGGATATTCCGTGTATCCCCAGGCTGGAACCGCCATCTTCTGGTACAATTTGGATACGGATGGAAATGGAGATCCCCTCACAAGACACGCATCCTGTCCAGTGGTTGTGGGTTCCAAATGGGGTGAGCTGATGGTGTTAGTCGTTAACCCGAATTCAAAACCCTCTAACTCCAACTCCCACGACAGTGATGACCGAGTGGATACACGAAGCCCGGCAGATCTTCATCAGACCCTGCCTGCCCCCAGCGAAGGGAACCTCTACGAAATCATAGACAAACAAATTTCCGGCATAATCACTCTGCACACTTAACAAAAACCCACGGCGCTCAGCCTGAATGCCTTTTTAAAATGCCAACACGGAAAAATAAAGTGCTGAGTGGTTGATAGTCCCTGAAAGTCGAGGGGGTAAGGAAGGGCATCTGCTCCAGCACCAAGGTAAAACCAAAGGCCACCGCAGCCGCATTTTAGCATACTCCTAGGTGACCCCCATCCCGCGATCCCATCCCATCCTGATTCCCGGCTGTTGGTGGCGTCTAGTGTCTGACACCGCGTACGTGATGTGCAACTTAATGTTTCAATTAGAGGTGAAGTGGCGCCCGAGCAGGGGCTATCGTTATCGTTTCACTGCACTGCAAGAAAATACAAATTAGAATGATGTCCTTGAATAACAATAAATTCATGATAACAATGCATTTTCGGTAGTGAACAGAATCGCAGCTAGGGAGTACCCGGCGCGGATAGTCTGAAATGAGTTTTAACAAAGGGAATTTTTTCGCTCAGTGCTACTGCTGCTTTGCGTGTGGATGTGGCTGTGTTTGCCAAGCTGGGATATTCGTATCTCTATCAGTCTGTGCACTTATCTGCTTTTAAAAACTTTTAATAATGAACTCTCGCCCACCGCCAAGCGACGTGTTGGTGTCAGACCTTTGGCCCCGACCCCTGACCCCTGAACCCTGAACCATCTGACTCGGCAGTTTTGCTAGTTAGAACCCACTTCAAAATTACCTTTTGTTTGAGTTGTTTTCATGTAAGACATATAGTCTCTATTAACATAGGATTTTCGCCGGGGGAAAACTCATATCCAATATACTGGAAAACATCTTTAAGCAAAACCTTGAGGAAATCAGTTGAAGTTGCCCGTTCTACGCGTCCAACACCTTTTAATAAAACGCAAAGTCGATAAATAAAAAATTGCCAACATATGCGATAAAGTCCTGCTGACTATCAAGTGGCCAAATGCAGACCCATCCAGCCTGCTGGAACTGCCAGTGTCCTGCACAGGAAATCCAGGATGATGAGGGCTTGAACTGAACCCTGAACCATGAAGCGAATCCAAGACAGTCGCATACACCCTCGCACATACAGCCTCAAAGGAGTTGTACCTAAAACGAATTTCGATCTGATTGTGTGCACTTTACGGCGTGTCCTCGGCCCAACAAACCTCTACTTTTCCACAGAGATGATTACATATGCGCAGACCAATAATTTTGCCCACAGAAAAACGAGAAAAACGGGAAAAACGAGGAAAACGTATCTAACAAGGTTAAGAAATGTTCCGAGGCGGAGAGCATTGATTGTATAAATCTAGTAAAATGTTTTATATGCGCCCCGAAGATGAATGTGTGTGGGTTGCACGAAGGCAAAGGGTTGGCCGCCCACATTTTGTGGTCAATGAAGGAAATATGATTTGGATTTTGCTACTTTGATTACACACATTACATGTGAAAAATGAAAAAGTAGCAGCGCAGCGCAGCGCAACCCAGACCAGGCCAGACAGACCAAAAGGGTTAAAGGCGACTGTGTGTACAACGTGTGTTAAATTTCAAGTTGCGGTCTGCCGTCGTAAAGCATTTGATGGGTTCCCCAGTCCTCGCGCAGGAAATTGAGTTTTTCGAGCAGCTGGCCGGCCGAAAATACATACCGTAATACTCGTAAATCGTGAGAGAAGAAAGGAATTCATGTCTCTGCCGCACTCAGGTCAGCTCGGGAAAATCGATGGGCTGCGTCGGGCTAATTTAAATCGCAATCTATAGTAGAAGTGCCAGCGATCGGCCGATCAATCGATGGACCTGCCTTTCAACACCTTCATCCGCAAGGTGAGTTGTCTATTTATAGCTGAGCCATTACAGAAGCGAAAGAAAGAGGCATTCACAGTGGGTAAAGGCGAAATGGTCTCCAATAGGGTATCTTGTCTTGAAATATTAATATACACATGACTACAAGTGCCTGAAAAGGGTGTAATGAAAAGAATTCTCCCTGCGGTGCTTAAAATATGTTGTTGCATACTTTTAAACAGCTCTATAAAAGGAGGAGCCATTGTGGCTTCTAACATTGTATTTGTTCTTCATTTATCTGGCATTTTTCGAGGTGGACAGATTGATCATTCGATGGGAGGTTGCGACAGGTGCCAAGGCATCGATCGACAAGTACTCGATACTCGACGGACTCACTCAGCGCTCTCGACTACCAATTGGCGAATGGCAGTTCGGGCACCGGGCATAAATTGATTAAATGCCAGTGGACGGGCGACGGCTCACAATCAATTACGGCAGGACGAATTTGAATTTGACATGGGGAGTGGACTGATTGCATAATCTGCCGGGCAGTTGCATACAAATCGCAATCAGCCGGGCACATCCAGTCCATCCAGTCCATCCAGCCAGCCAGCCAGCCAGCCAGTGGAAATCAATGCCAAAGTTGATTTACGTGTGCGGACGTTCGTCAATTGTCCTCCGCCGTAGTGAACCGCCCAAACATGGCCATATCGAAATGATTTGGCCAGGGCACACAGGCAAAATGGCAGAGGGCTCACTGAGCTGGGCCAATGACAAATGCAGCTAAACGAATTATGTCTAATGGCATTTCAGGTTGAAATGCGATTAAAATGCAATTTGAAATGCAAAACATTTCCCTCTCCCCAGCGGTTTGGTTACACTTTAAGAGTTCTCCTGTCTGCTGGCTGCTGGCTGCTGGCCAAAAGTTCTGTTTCTGTTTTTGCACAGACAATTTGTGTTTTCTGTGTTTTCTGTATTTTCTGTGCCTTCTGTGTTTTGCGGTCTTGTCTGGGGGGGATTGGCCCTTCCCTTGGCACCTGGCTGACCATTAAGAGGCTGCGATAGATTGACTTCAAATGTTTTAGAAAATCTTAAATCGCGCAGCTTAAATTTATGTGGCCCCGTTGGACAATTAAAACTCCATTGCGCCTCGGACAATGAAGCCAACCAGCCAACCAGCCAACCAGCCAGCCAGTCAGTCAGTTAGTCGGCGAAATCTATTTTCTGCCTGCCAAGAAATTTCCCGCAGCAAGTCTTCCACTTCTTCAGTACTCAGTACTCAGGGCTCGGTACCTTTTGTCACCTCAGACGATCCGACTGCTACTTTTGCCCCAAACGACAACGAAGCATAATTTATGCGTTGGCATTGGCCGGAGACTCGCTGACTTTACAGGGAGTATAATGGGAAAGGGAATGGGCATGGACATGGATCGGGGATCGGGATGGCGGGAGGCTAATGGAGTTGGTGTTGGACGCAAACCTGGCCAGCGGACACATTTCTAGACACGCGAACATGACGGCGGCTAAGTCGTCTGGGTCTCCTCTTTGTTCTGCGGTGGAATTTCACGTGGAAAAAGCGCAGCCAGCAAACGTAAAAATTATTTTAATTAAAGCAGCAGCATGGCAGGGAAAGTATCCCAAGAAAATCGAATGATGAATGCTCTCCTAATGGAATAAACAACTGGTGCTTCTCTCCAGTACGCATATGTAGCTTCAGAACCTGTATCTTCTGTGCTAACATTTTCAGTAAGCACAGTATGCGGAAGAGTATCCAAATTCAATAGAGTATCCAAATGAAGAGTTTTTTTTTTTGCTGGCGGACGATGAACGAGGTGTCTTCGGCGAAGAAGAAAAGGAGTTGTGATCGGGTGGCGGGAAAGTAGGTGTTCCTGCTCGATTTGCGCCCTGCATTTGTCATGATCTGTTTGTTTTGATGTATGGCCAAGTGATTAATTTAGCCAGATCGCGAGTTTTGTGGCTCCGTGTCGCACGGGCCGTGATTTATTTCGCTCGATTTGCACTTTGTTAGCGAATCGCAGCCTGCCCGGGCTTATTTAAATTCATTTGCAGTGCTGCGCCACTTCGCAGTAATGGCACAGTTTCCCTCTTTCCTTCTGTTCCGGCTGCATATTGATTACGGTTTTTATGGAGCCATCACCTGCCAGGCCGCCGACAAGCAATTTGCATATCTATGGACTGCGGATTCCCCCAAATAGGTAAAATCAAATCAAGGCAAATGTTTGCCGGCAGATGCGACACCTCACGAGTATCTTTGTATCCCAAGCTGCGTCTGTATTCGGTCCTCGTATCTTTGTATACGTATCTTTGTATCTGTGCCGCAACAGCTGCACACACCTACACCTACACACAATTTGATTTTATGTTTGCACACGCAGCAACAATTTCATTGTTTGCAAAATAATTGCAAGCCATCGCAGCAGCTGTGCCCGCAAATCCATCCACCTTCCGTCCCCCTGAAGCCGAACCAAAAAAAAAAAAAATGAAAGAAAATTGGGCGGCACTGAGAGTGGAAAAGCGGGCATTTTCACTGGCAAATTGCTGGCAAAAGTAGTCCCAAACAATTAGCACGGAAACAATGGATGAGCCAATATTTCGGTTCGGTTGATGGCCCTAAAAATGGATTATTGGCCAGTGGGCATAAATTCGGCAGTTGATTCCATCTATCCCCCGCCGGCTCGTCCTGCCAAAATACCCTCGCCGGAGGATCCCGGCACTCGATGCCGCAGCTTTCACCAACCGGAAGTCCACTCCATTTAATGCACGAATTTCGCGCCATTCCCGCTGGTCAACATTGTGTGCTGCTGGGCTGCATTCGGGAATACCCTGTACTTGTGAAAGGGTATATGGCTGAGCAGCCGTGGGATGTTCGCTAGTGGTATATATAATATTTAAGTAAAAGGGTGTCACTAATATGGCTTGATTATGTGATGTCCGATAATAAATAAATTTGCAATGGGGTTTCAACTAGTTTCTTGTTCTGCTTAGTACTAATTTAACTAAGATTCCAGTGCCAGAATAAGGGGTATCCTGTCGTCCGGAGGCAGGCCCAAAAAGAATCCTTTTTGTGCGCTCATTTGAGAGTGGTCGCCGGAAGGGGGAGTGTCACAAAAGGTACACCGCAAAATGCTGGAAGCAAGAGCAAAAAATATTTGGCACTGAAAACGTTTCCGCTCTTTGAGGCTTCCAACTGCAAACAGCAGCGAGTGGAGATCAAACTTAGTTTCTGCGCCCATTCACCATCGAAAACTAAACCAAAGTGCTGGCCCAATAAACGCAATGCTTTTATGGCCCATCGGCCTTGAATCGGCAATGAAACCCGGGCTACCTTAACAATTAAGCCTAATTTGAATAATCAAAAGCCAGCAAACAAGAGGCAAACTCCGCGCGCGTGCAATAAAAACTTTGCCAGCCATCGAACCTGACAATAAATTTTCGGGGCGAAACAAAAACAAGCGCAACTAATGAAAGAAAGTCCTTGCGGAAGGTTTCCAAGGGGTTTTGCCGGGGAACTTTCAACAGGGAGGGAGTGCTTGGTTTGTAAGAAACTTAATTGAAATAATTTGAACAGGCGTTCCCCGGGAATCAAAGCCAAAGTGGGGTTGAAGTGGCAGAAGAGCCCAAAGTTTTACGACAAACTGAGCAATCAAAGGGAATCGCCAAAGGGTGAAGACTTTTGCTATATGAGTACGGCATACCTTTAATATTCGATAAGCATCAATGAAGGCTATACACATGTAAATTCCTCCTTTAGCTGCGCTTAAACCCTGTTCCAAGATATTTAAGGACCAACTTTGGCAGACAACTGCCTGGAGCCTCTGGCTATTTGTGAGCCAAACTTTGTGCGCTTTAAAGCCCCATTCCCCTTTCAGTTAGAAGTACATACCTCCAATCCAACCAAGTAACACGCGTCGAAGCGCATCTCGTGAGCTAACGAATCGCCTGGAGGGTCCATCTTCATCAGCTCATTAGAATTCATCAGCAAAGGATAGGCCACCAGATAGCCAAACACCTGCTCTTGAGATGCATTTTGTGTGGTTTTATCGCAAGTGCGGAAAAAGGAAGTTGAGACCATCGCATATTGGGGCGATGCACCAACAAATCAAGGAAGTGAAGGAATCTTTGTGCCGCACCAGCTTGAATTCCGGCTTAAATTAGTCGAAAAGGAAGAGGGAGCAGGAAAAGGACTCGCATGGCTTATTTAACTTAAACGTAACTCAAACAGGAAAGACATATAGAACAGACGCCGGGCAAAGGGAAGAAGGCACTGCCGAAAAAGTCTGTGGCAAAGTAAACGATTAAAATATGCACAACACGAGTAAACATATTTTCAAGAAGTAAATATCCTGGAGCAGGAAGGCAGTAGCTTCGGCAGCAGTAGAAAACCGAGCTCAGGAGCGCATGAAATGTATTTAAAATATGCCAAGTGGCAGACAGCCCCGCCCACTTGCTCGTGCGCCCTCAAGGACTCAGGACACGTAGCTGCGAAGCGACGACAGCGAAATTGGGAAAGGAAGTCGAGGTCCCGGGCAATATAGATGAAGGAAAAACGAAGACGGCGCCCAGAAACTGCACGTGGGCACAAAAGGCGCAAGGTAAATAAATATTGTAGCTAAAGATGCCAGGGGCAGCGGGGAAAGCAGGGGGGGAGGGGTTCCTGAAAGGAGCTCTTCCTTTCCGCTAAGATACTTACAAGGATTAAAGAGTCACTCAAGTTAAATGCATTGAAAATGAACCAAAAGAAGCGTAAAAATGCGGCGCACTCTGACGGAACTTGTTCAAAATGTTCGAGTGGGTGGATGTCCTGTAGGTGTACGAATTTGCTCCGGCTGCCTTCGTCCTTCGGATGAAGTCGCCCCGCCTCGTGCAGCTTCTTGTGGCACTTTTAATTTTACTCACAGTTTATTCAATCTTCGAGCTGGAAGTCGGAGAGGGTTTTCTCGGTACTTTCCTCGCATTTTCCCCGACTTTCCTCCTGAGTGGCAGCTGTTGATTTAGCGGTGTTTAAATTGAGTCGTATTAGTTGGATTAAGGACGGGATCCGCTTGAGGTTTGGGTTTTCCCTATTTAAGTCCTAGGGCAGGGAGTCGTAAAGTTTGCCAAGTGATGAACCACTTTAAATCGCATCTCGTGGCATCTTACACTTAATGGATTGGTGTTGAAACTACCTATTATTAAATATCACTTATAGTTGGTATTGAACCCTTTCGAGTATCGAGCGCCATGGGGAAATCAGGTTCGGTGCCCTCTTCGCGCGCCACAATTAATGGATTTTTATTGCCGTACATCATTCAAAATTTGTCAATAGATGGCCAGACCGCAGCCCATTTAATATATATAAAGGGAGCCCGAGATGGTGATCCCCAACTCCCAGGGGAATGCTCCCTATAGGTATTTTATTATTTATCAGCCGGGCACGATCGGGCGGAGTGCCTGGCCGCTGTTTTATATTATAAAGGCAATATTTCTGTGAGCGAAACAATAAAGTCGCGCTGTCATTGATTTATTTGTCTGCCTCCGCGTGGCAACAATAAACTGTGACTGTGCAACGCGAAATGCACTCGCACAATGCTGCACAATGGCACAATATAGCGCCACCTCAGCGGTGGTTCAAAAATGCAGAAACGGAGGAGGAGCTGGTCCAAAAATTCCGAGCAAGAGGTGAGGTGTTGGGCCTCAAACATAATTCATTTCCGCTCATTGTCAGCGCGCGATTTTTGCATTGCATTTAAAATACATAAGCGAACGGGCATGCGATGAAAAAGATTCTCAAGTGCGAAAATCCGCCAATAAAATCGGAGGACAATGCCAGTGCAGCCAGGACAATGCAGGTAAATTGAGTGTGGATTTTGGGCTTTGTCCTGCAGCCAGATCAAATTTGCTGGCAGTTAAACCAGTGGACGGACGACTCATTGGACAATTTGCCAGATTCTGGCCATCTTCGTGCATTTTTAATTTCATTCTCCCGGACATGTGGCACTAAGCTCCTTTGGGGATGACATAATTAAATCCTTGCAGTAATTAAATTCCCCAAAAAATCATTCACCCATCCTGCGGAGCAAACAGAACCCTTTCAGAAACTACCTTAATTGCAGAGGCGATAAGCCAGGGACGTAATGCAAATTATTTTCAACATTTTCACATTTAATTGCAAAGCGGAGGGGACAGGATAGCAAAATGTGGAAAGGACGACTCGGCACATTCATTAAGCCAAACCCGTCGAGGGGGTGGCAGTGGCAGTGGCCCAATGGTCAAGTGTCCCATGTCCCGTGTCCCTTATCCCATGTCCTTTGGCCAGGACAGTGGAATGCGGATGCCTCATACATGGCGTGCCAGATGGAAATTAAGTTTTCGCATTTCCTACCTTTCTCGCCATATGGGACGCGCTCTATTTCCACTCCGGACTTGAGTTGATAATCCAGCATAATGCGCTTTTATTTGGAATAATAATGTTGCTGTCGACATCGGTCCGGGCTCATTAAACCCCAAAAAAAAAAAAAGAAAAAAAAATAAACCAAAAAGGCTACCGAAAAAACCGAATGGGATTCGCATGAAAGTTGCAAAGTCCCAAAAAGGTTTGTCCACCGCAAAATTGCTGCACGAGGTGTCAAAGTTCATTCCGTGGCTGGGAATTAATTCCTATGCCGCCCCCGCATTTCATTGTTTAAATTTTCCAGCAAATTAAATCGGACATGTGGCTTGGGGCTTTGGAGAATTTCCAAGCCATATGCATATTTTTCGGAGGTGTGAATCCTTCGAATTCCTTTCGCCGGCAAGATGACAAACGCAGTCACATAAATTCCAGCGAACCTCGGTTAACCGTACCGTCCCCAATAAATCTCATGGACAACGATTCCCAAATTTTATATATACATATATACACTTTTTGGCTTCTTAACTTTTCCTTGGCAAGCACAAAATTCCTGCGGCATTTGCTTAAAATAATTTATTATTTCCCCGGGCGACTACTACCTTTTTGTGGCTTAAAGTTTGCTTTGACCCAAACTATTTTATGGCCATTTAAAGCAGTTCCATTTCTGTGTAATTTCGGAGAAATGGCCGCAATTCCAGGCGACCCCTCAACCCTCACCTGGAAGCGGGGGTAGCACAACACAGGCCCATTGGAATACCTCAACATTAAAATGCCATTAATGCATTTGCCATTTTCCCGGGGCACACCTCATTGAAAGCCCATTAAAGTGACTTATGGACCGGTTCCTGGCCAGCGCCTCTTTTGCGAGGGCGAAATGTAAAAATTGCATTAAAAGCGAGTGCAACGGGGGGCGTTGGGCCGGCGTGGGAGTGGGCGTGGCAGGTGGATGTTGCATTTGTCTTATCAGTCGGGTTCGGGCCATATTCCCGGCTTCCCGGCTTCCCAGCTTCCCGGCCAACTGGCAAATGGCGATGGCCACATTTGCCTGAC
This sequence comes from Drosophila erecta, assembly GCF_003286155.1. Classification (NCBI taxonomy): domain Eukaryota; kingdom Metazoa; phylum Arthropoda; class Insecta; order Diptera; family Drosophilidae; genus Drosophila; species Drosophila erecta. The sequence continues at coordinate 1,604,998 of NW_020825194.1, forward strand.
CATAATGAGCGGCAATTACCGCATCGGCCGCAAATTTGCATTGCCCATTGCGAAAAATTCTGCCATGCAGTGGGCTAAAGGGGGCGGGGCACAGTGGGCGGTGGTGCATGGTGTGTGGGGTGTGGGTGGTGCGAGTAAACATTGTGCAATCTTTTATCAACAGCAATAATAACAGGCATTGCACATGCAAATGGAAATGCGAAAATGGAAAGTGCAGCAGGGAAAGGAGTTTTTTAATTGCGCCTACTTGAGCGTGAAGTGAAACTGAAAATGGGAAATGGGCATATTTGAGGGGAAAGGGTATTCAAAAAGGAGTGCATAAGGTGATCGAGGAGTATCCAACCATTCCGCTTTATGAATAAAGTAAAGCACAGTTCTTCAATACAAACTCCTCATCTTAATGTAATTTTAACCCCTCCTAATGTCTCTAGCATTTCGCTTAAGTTTCTCTAGCCACTACTCGGCTTTCTCTGGCCTTCCGGACACTTTCACTTTGTTGCCAGCCCGAAGCGGAAACGGAAACATCTGCCAGAGTCCACTTCCAGATGCAGACCAGCCCCATCCCCATTCCCATCCTCATCCACCGAAATCCAAGTAGTGCCGCACAAGTTTAGCTCTAAACAAACTCGAAAACTCCGAAACTGAAACTCAATTTTTCGCACAACAATGCGCTCATAATTACTACAGTCAGCCGGTCGATTGGAGAAGGGGTCTCCGGATTGGAGGATACACGATAGAGCTCGGCCTCAAATCAAATCAGAAACTTTAAATCTCCACCGGACCGGCTTCCATCTGCCATCTCCATCTCCATCTCCATCTCGGTCTGCATCTCCTCCTAATACACGGGCTCATTCAATCGTCAGTTCCAGCAATTACACGCATTTTGCGCAATTTAAACCAAATGCTAACGACAGCCAACAACCGACAAGCAACAACCAACAAACGACAGGCGGGCGACTTGTGACAACCTTTGCTGCACCTTGGACAGGACGAATGCTCCGCACCGGGATCGAAATCGGGATCGGGATTGGGATTCCGGATTCGGGATTCGGGACTCGGGATGCGGGGCTTGGACGGCGGGGTCAGGAAGCTGGTCCGGGGTCAGAGGTCAGGCGGGGCAGCCAGGCGTTTGATGAACAAGTTTGAAATGTGAAGAACGCATCGAGGCAATTTAGATTCCCACTACTTTCATTAGATTTCCCAAGGTAATGCAAAATATTCCAAGCTGTTGTGTGCTAAATAATGTTATTAACAAAATATAAAGAGTAGTGGTTTAATTCATATATCATTAAATTGTAAAACAAAATTTAAATGTTCAAAATAACTCAATGCTTATTCCAGATCCTCCCTTTAATCCATATACCCCGTTCCGCGAGCCAAGTAATGGGTATAAAAAGTAGCATACTGTAAATCAAAAAGTAACTTGCCTGCCATACGGATGTCATCCGTTGCAGATCGTTCGAGCGCAAAATTTAACAATGACACAAACGCACACAAAGTTTGCTGTGGGCGGTGGATGGTGTACAGTGGGTGGGGCCACATGCCACATGCCACATGCCACCAGCAATACCCCTTCACACCCGGCACAAGATAATACCTAAACACACCTAAAAAGCTACAGACTACGGGCCTTGGCTTTCGGCCTTTTGGCAGCAACATGTTTGCCATAGGGGCAGTTTTAGAGAGCGAGTTGCTCATGCAGAAGCTGTCATGTCCAGCACTCGGGGATACCGGGGTGGGGACAATTTTCCAGGGAGCCTTCGGGGGTGTACGTGTACCGTATGAGGCAACACTTAAAAGTCACACGGGCGTGGCAAGTTAAATGAAATGCACAATTGATGTGGCCATTGTGCGTCTCCGCTCGCATTGTGTAGGTGATGTGAATGGTTCTTTGGTCCTGGAAGGTCCTGCTGGTGACAGGATGTGCGTGTAAGCCACAGCCGAGCCATATGGATTCAAAAGGGAAATGGTCTTGGAATACCTGCCCCAGATGATAACTGCTTCTTGGGGTTTTCACTCTTCTCCGATATCGAAACCAAAACCCGATGCTGGAAACCAGAGCACCAGCTGTCGCTTTCTTTTAACCCTTGGCCGCCGTCGCCAAATGTGACTGTTCCTGGGGTGACAAAGGGTTAAGGGGAAGGAATTGTGGCGACAAGCACAGTGCAAAAAAATGTCAATCAATAACCGTAACGATAACATTGTCAGCAGGAAGAGCATTCTACTCTGAAACCACGAATGTTGGTTGCACTTTTGTACAAATTGTGGCTTTCAAAGGGGATGTGAAAGTGCCTTTAAAATGGCATAAAAATGGTACTAGGTATGTCCTTAGAAAATGTTCCTTCTATCTCACTTATCGCCCATGATAATACAAGGCCTTTGCTATAGGAACACTACCCGTTTAGACACACAGTAGTCCCTAGCTTCGTGCAACTCTTTTGGCGTACATTTGCAATAAATTTTGCCGCCTGTTGACAAGCCGCAAAGTATGCTTTAAAACGGCTAAGCCCGTGTCTGCTGCAGCCCAAGGACGAAAAGGACGAGAGTTGGGGCGGTTCAAAGGGTGCTCGCTGGCAAACGCGATTTTTATCGCAATTCAATAGAGTTTCCGTTACATTACGCCGCTGTCCTTTGTCTCCGGCGAAAGTGCGGAACTAACAGCGCCACATTTTGTATCCGTGCGACGTGTCAACGTGTATTGCTTCCGCTAGGATCCTGTTTACCAACTCCTTCCGCCCCAAAAACCGTAGCCTTATTGCCTCTGGATGTGCGACTGTGTGGCTGCTCCATGTGCACCTTGTGCCAAAGGACAAGACACGCCGGGAATGTTATTGAAATTTTATATTGTCTGCGATTTCTTTTTTTTGCCGGTGGATTTACATTTTGTGACAGCTGATTTATGGTCTTGGCTTGACGCGGGATCCTGTGAAAGGATTCTTGCAGGAGCGCAGGGAATAATTAGCTTAGAAAGCTTGTGAACTTTCCTACCTTTAAGAGACTTTCAAGGCACTTTTAAAAAGATATCAAAATATTTATTTTCCCATAGCAGAATGGTGTGTTCCTAGGAAGCTCTTCAAAGGATGCGTATGGCACAATTAGCCAGCCGCAAATGGAGGTTCGTTAGTGCCCCTTCCACCAAAAATCCTTCGCCAGGATGGAAAAAAAGGGGTTGCGTGGATAAACTTTGTGAACTCTTCTTTTATTTTTGTTTCAGCTTGCGGAAATTGAATTAACTGGCTCAGCATTCGCTGAAATGTCAATCCAAAGTAGAAGAAGTCACCTTGAGGAGAGGCTCATTAGGATTCCGTTTCTGGCGGCGAAGTTATCTGCGCTTGTTTACCTTGAAATTAAAAATGCAAAGATTCCTTCCAAGGATATTTCCCTCCGGCATCTGCGGCAGCGGGCCAGCTGAATTATTTATGGCACTTGCCGGGAGTCGAACAGAAACAGATTACAAGATTAAATTATTGTAACAAGAGCATTACGCAACTACTTTGCATAATTCACCGCAGAAAAGAAGGACGAACGGCTAAAGGCGCAGAAATAAAAACATTCATCTTGGCCCTAAGTCGGCACTTCTTGGCTGTGTTAAAATATGTATACAATAGGTGGTTCTCTCTCTCTCTCTCTCTCTCTATTCGCCCTTTGAACCCGCTTTTCGTAGGTGACTGTCGCGGTCCCACGAGGCGTATACGTAACTTGCAGTGTTTACAACAATTTGTCACTTTTGCCCAAGACGCCAGGAGCACAGGAAAATCAAGAACCACAGAGGGGGATCGCAGACTGCAGGCCAGACTCCTCGGCAGGAATGCCTAATTTGCATTTTAATTTAATTTTTTCCATACCGCGAAATGTCAACAGACAGGAGACTCGACTTGAGTCACTCGCAGACATTTTCCACCCCTCCAAGGAGTTTTCCTCCGCCAGTGTTTGTCTTTCTCGCTTTTTCTTGGCGCACTTTTAATTGCGCCCTGCATATGCATGAACCCAGTGGCAACTCAATTAAAGCCAAGCCTTTGAACTTCCGCCAGCGACTCTTGAACTTTCCTCCGATATCAGCGAAAATCAATGCGCAACTAACATCGATTGTCCGACCATAAAAGGGGGACGTAAAGTAAGAGGTATGCTTGTAATCCGATATCGCCCTCTCCTACTAGCGTTGTAAATCTAGCAGAAATTGTCAGGGCCATCCAATCGTGCAACCGTTATTACCTGTTGACCTCCACCCTTCGGACTCAGTGCGTCCTGGCCACCTCGCCTGCATTGCATTCCGCTTCCGTCTGGGTCACGGCTCATAACTCCTTAAATTTATGAAGTGAAACCGCAGCGGAGTCTGGCTTGCTTTTAACAAATGCGGAGTGGGAATCGAGCACAGGTTTCCAATGGCGTTGAGCTTTGCAAACCGAATTTCAGTTTTATACCGTAGATGCTCAATGAAATAATCAGTATTTCTACGAAAACAAAGAAATTATTCGAGCAAATAATGAATGGCATCTCTCTAAATGCGTGGCAAAATTTCCAACCGAATGTCATTCAAGCCTTGAAAAGTCAAAATTTTGACATGTTTTTCAAAAATCCAGGCTTGAAAAGTCAAAATTTTGGCATTTTTTTTAAAATTTTATAATGGTACCCCTTCCAAAATATGCAAAAAATCATGAAAATATGAGTTTTAGTAAACTTTCAAAAATTTGATATAAGTCAAAAGTTAGGATAATTAGCTGCACGGAACAGTGATTATTTTGGCTGTGCGACTATTTTTTATGAAATTATGGCGGAAAAACCTGTTTAAAATATCAATTTTTTGAGCTTATTTTGATCCCTAATTTTTGATATAAAATAATCAGTATTTTTCCGAAAACAAAGGAATTAGTTGACCGATTATGGAACGGCATACATCTCCGAATTCGTTGCAAAATTTCCAATCAAATGGCATTCAAGCCTTGAAAAGTCAAAATTTGGCCATTTTTTTCAAAATTTGATGATGGTACCCCTTCCAAAATATGCAAAAAATCATGAAAATATGAGTTTTCGTAAACTTTCAAAACTTTGATATGGGTCAAAAGTTAGGATAATTAGCTGCACGGAACAGTGATTATTTTGGCTGTGCGACTATTTTTTATGAAATTATGGCGGAAAAACCTGTTTAAAATATCAATTTTTTGAGCTTATTTTGATCCCTAATTTTTGATATAAAATAATCAGTATTTTTCCGAAAACAAAGGAATTAGTTGACCGAATATGGAACGGCATACATCTCCGAATTCGTTGCAAAATTTCCAATCAAATGGCATTCAAGCCTTGAAAAGTCAAAATTTGGCCATTTTTTTCAAAATTTGATGATGGTACCCCTTCCAAAATATGCAAAAAATCATGAAAATATGAGTTTTCGTAAACATTCAAAAATTTGATATGGGTCAAAAGTTAGGATAATTAGCTGCACGGAACAGTGATTATTTTGGCTGTGCGACTATTTTTTATGAAATTATGGCAGAAAAACCTGTTTAAAATATCAATTTTTTGAGCTTATTTTGATCCCTAATTTTTGATATAAAATAATCAGTATTTTTCCGAAAACAAAGGAATTAGTTGACCGATTATGGAACGGCATACATCTCCGAATTCGTTGCAAAATTTCCAATCAAATGGCATTCAAGCCTTGAAAAGTCAAAATTTGGCCATTTTTTTCAAAATTTGATGATGGTACCCCTTCCAAAATATGCAAAAAATCATGAAAATATGAGTTTTCGTAAACATTCAAAAATTTGATATGGGTCAAAAGTTAGGATAATTAGCTGCACGGAACAGTGATTATTTTAGCTGTGCGACTATTTTTTATGAAATTATGGCGGAAAAACCTGTTTAAAATATCAATTTTTTGAGCTTATTTTGATCCCTAATTTTTGATATAAAATAATCAGTATTTTTCCGAAAACAAAGGAATTAGTTGACCGATTATGGAACGGCATACATCTCCGAATTCGTTGCAAAATTTCCAATCAAATGGCATTCAAGCCTTGAAAAGTCAAAATTTGGCCATTTTTTTCAAAATTTGATGATGGTACCCCTTCCAAAATATGCAAAAAATCATGAAAATATGAGTTTTCGTAAACATTCAAAAATTTGATATGGGTCAAAAGTTAGGATAATTAGCTGCACGGAACAGTGATTATTTTAGCTGTGCGACTATTTTTTATGAAATTATGGCGGAAAAACCTGTTTAAAATATCAATTTTTTGAGCTTATTTTGATCCCTAATTTTTGATATAAAATAATCAGTATTTTTCCGAAAACAAAGGAATTAGTTGACCGATTATGGAACGGCATACATCTCCGAATTCGTTGCAAAATTTCCAATCAAATGGCATTCAAGCCTTGAAAAGTCAAAATTTGGCCATTTTTTTCAAAATTTGATGATGGTACCCCTTCCAAAATATGCAAAAAATCATGAAAATATGAGTTTTCGTAAACATTCAAAAATTTGATATGGGTCAAAAGATAGGATAATTAGCTGCACGGAACAGTGATTATTTTGGCTGTGCGACTATTTTTTATGAAATTATGGCGGAAAAACCTGTTTAAAATATCAATTTTTTGAGCTTATTTTGATCCCTAATTTTTGATATAAAATAATCAGTATTTTTCCGAAAACAAAGGAATTAGTTGACCGATTATGGAACGGCATACATCTCCGAATTCGTTGCAAAATTTCCAATCAAATGGCATTCAAGCCTTGAAAAGTCAAAATTTGGCCATTTTTTTCAAAATTTGATGATGGTACCCCTTCCAAAATATGCAAAAAATCATGAAAATATGAGTTTTCGTAAACATTCAAAAATTTGATATGGGTCAAAAGATAGGATAATTAGCTGCACGGAACAGTGATTATTTTGGCTGTGCGACTATTTTTTATGAAATTATGGCGGAAAAACCTGTTTAAAATATCAATTTTTTGAGCTTATTTTGATCCCTAATTTTTGATATAAAATAATCAGTATTTTTCCGAAAACAAAGGAATTAGTTGACCGATTATGGAACGGCATACATCTCCGAATTCGTTGCAAAATTTCCAATCAAATGGCATTCAAGCCTTGAAAAGTCAAAATTTGGCCATTTTTTTCAAAATTTGATGATGGTACCCCTTCCAAAATATGCAAAAAATCATGAAAATATGAGTTTTCGTAAACATTCAAAAATTTGATATGGGTCAAAAGTTAGGATAATTAGCTGCACGGAACAGTGATTATTTTGGCTGTGCGACTATTTTTTATGAAATTATGGCAGAAAAACCTGTTTAAAATATCAATTTTTTGAGCTTATTTTGATCCCTAATTTTTGATATAAAATAATCAGTATTTTTCCGAAAACAAAGGAATTAGTTGACCGATTATGGAACGGCATACATCTCCGAATTCGTTGCAAAATTTCCAATCAAATGGCATTCAAGCCTTGAAAAGTCAAAATTTGGCCATTTTTTTCAAAATTTGATGATGGTACCCCTTCCAAAATATGCAAAAAATCATGAAAATATGAGTTTTCGTAAACATTCAAAAATTTGATATGGGTCAAAAGTTAGGATAATTAGCTGCACGGAACAGTGATTATTTTAGCTGTGCGACTATTTTTTATGAAATTATGGCGGAAAAACCTGTTTAAAATATCAATTTTTTGAGCTTATTTTGATCCCTAATTTTTGATATAAAATAATCAGTATTTTTCCGAAAACAAAGGAATTAGTTGACCGATTATGGAACGGCATACATCTCCGAATTCGTTGCAAAATTTCCAATCAAATGGCATTCAAGCCTTGAAAAGTCAAAATTTGGCCATTTTTTTCAAAATTTGATGATGGTACCCCTTCCAAAATATGCAAAAAATCATGAAAATATGAGTTTTCGTAAACATTCAAAAATTTGATATGGGTCAAAAGATAGGATAATTAGCTGCACGGAACAGTGATTATTTTGGCTGTGCGACTATTTTTTATGAAATTATGGCGGAAAAACCTGTTTAAAATATCAATTTTTTGAGCTTATTTTGATCCCTAATTTTTGATATAAAATAATCAGTATTTTTCCGAAAACAAAGGAATTAGTTGACCGATTATGGAACGGCATACATCTCCGAATTCGTTGCAAAATTTCCAATCAAATGGCATTCAAGCCTTGAAAAGTCAAAATTTGGCCATTTTTTTCAAAATTTGATGATGGTACCCCTTCCAAAATATGCAAAAAATCATGAAAATATGAGTTTTCGTAAACATTCAAAAATTTGATATGGGTCAAAAGATAGGATAATTAGCTGCACGGAACAGTGATTATTTTGGCTGTGCGACTATTTTTTATGAAATTATGGCGGAAAAACCTGTTTAAAATATCAATTTTTTGAGCTTATTTTGATCCCTAATTTTTGATATAAAATAATCAGTATTTTTCCGAAAACAAAGGAATTAGTTGACCGATTATGGAACGGCATACATCTCCGAATTCGTTGCAAAATTTCCAATCAAATGGCATTCAAGCCTTGAAAAGTCAAAATTTGGCCATTTTTTTCAAAATTTGATGATGGTACTCCTTCCAAAATATGCAAAAAATCATGAAAATATGAGTTTTCGTAAACATTCAAAAATTTGATATGGGTCAAAAGTTAGGATAATTAGCTGCACGGAACAGTGATTATTTTGGCTGTGCGACTATTTTTTATGAAATTATGGCAGAAAAACCTGTTTAAAATATCAATTTTTTGAGCTTATTTTGATCCCTAATTTTTGATATAAAATAATCAGTATTTTTCAGAAAACAAAGGAATTAGTTGACCGATTATGGAACGGCATACATCTCCGAATTCGTTGCAAAATTTCCAATCAAATGGCATTCAAGCCTTGAAAAGTCAAAATTTGGCCATTTTTTTCAAAATTTGATGATGGTACCCCTTCCAAAATATGCAAAAAATCATGAAAATATGAGTTTTCGTAAACATTCAAAAATTTGATATGGGTCAAAAGTTAGGATAATTAGCTGCACGGAACAGTGATTATTTTAGCTGTGCGACTATTTTTTATGAAATTATGGCGGAAAAACCTGTTTAAAATATCAATTTTTTGAGCTTATTTTGATCCCTAATTTTTGATATAAAATAATCAGTATTTTTCCGAAAACAAAGGAATTAGTTGACCGATTATGGAACGGCATACATCTCCGAATTCGTTGCAAAATTTCCAATCAAATGGCATTCAAGCCTTGAAAAGTCAAAATTTGGCCATTTTTTTCAAAATTTGATGATGGTACCCCTTCCAAAATATGCAAAAAATCATGAAAATATGAGTTTTCGTAAACATTCAAAAATTTGATATGGGTCAAAAGATAGGATAATTAGCTGCACGGAACAGTGATTATTTTGGCTGTGCGACTATTTTTTATGAAATTATGGCGGAAAAACCTGTTTAAAATATCAATTTTTTGAGCTTATTTTGATCCCTAATTTTTGATATAAAATAATCAGTATTTTTCCGAAAACAAAGGAATTAGTTGACCGATTATGGAACGGCATACATCTCCGAATTCGTTGCAAAATTTCCAATCAAATGGCATTCAAGCCTTGAAAAGTCAAAATTTGGCCATTTTTTTCAAAATTTGATGATGGTACCCCTTCCAAAATATGCAAAAAATCATGAAAATATGAGTTTTCGTAAACATTCAAAAATTTGATATGGGTCAAAAGTTAGGATAATTAGCTGCACGGAACAGTGATTATTTTGGCTGTGCGACTATTTTTTATGAAATTATGGCAGAAAAACCTGTTTAAAATATCAATTTTTTGAGCTTATTTTGATCCCTAATTTTTGATATAAAATAATCAGTATTTTTCAGAAAACAAAGGAATTAGTTGACCGATTATGGAACGGCATACATCTCCGAATTCGTTGCAAAATTTCCAATCAAATGGCATTCAAGCCTTGAAAAGTCAAAATTTGGCCATTTTTTTCAAAATTTGATGATGGTACCCCTTCCAAAATATGCAAAAAATCATGAAAATATGAGTTTTCGTAAACATTCAAAAATTTGATATGGGTCAAAAGTTAGGATAATTAGCTGCACGGAACAGTGATTATTTTAGCTGTGCGACTATTTTTTATGAAATTATGGCGGAAAAACCTGTTTAAAATATCAATTTTTTGAGCTTATTTTGATCCCTAATTTTTGATATAAAATAATCAGTATTTTTCCGAAAACAAAGGAATTAGTTGACCGATTATGGAACGGCATACATCTCCGAATTCGTTGCAAAATTTCCAATCAAATGGCATTCAAGCCTTGAAAAGTCAAAATTTGGCCATTTTTTTCAAAATTTGATGATGGTACCCCTTCCAAAATATGCAAAAAATCATGAAAATATGAGTTTTCGTAAACATTCAAAAATTTGATATGGGTCAAAAGATAGGATAATTAGCTGCACGGAACAGTGATTATTTTGGCTGTGCGACTATTTTTTATGAAATTATGGCGGAAAAACCTGTTTAAAATATCAATTTTTTGAGCTTATTTTGATCCCTAATTTTTGATATAAAATAATCAGTATTTTTCCGAAAACAAAGGAATTAGTTGACCGATTATGGAACGGCATACATCTCCGAATTCGTTGCAAAATTTCCAATCAAATGGCATTCAAGCCTTGAAAAGTCAAAATTTGGCCATTTTTTTCAAAATTTGATGATGGTACCCCTTCCAAAATATGCAAAAAATCATGAAAATATGAGTTTTCGTAAACATTCAAAAATTTGATATGGGTCAAAAGTTAGGATAATTAGCTGCACGGAACAGTGATTATTTTGGCTGTGCGACTATTTTTTATGAAATTATGGCAGAAAAACCTGTTTAAAATATCAATTTTTTGAGCTTATTTTGATCCCTAATTTTTGATATAAAATAATCAGTATTTTTCCGAAAACAAAGGAATTAGTTGACCGATTATGGAACGGCATACATCTCCGAATTCGTTGCAAAATTTCCAATCAAATGGCATTCAAGCCTTGAAAAGTCAAAATTTGGCCATTTTTTTCAAAATTTGATGATGGTACCCCTTCCAAAATATGCAAAAAATCATGAAAATATGAGTTTTCGTAAACATTCAAAAATTTGATATGGGTCAAAAGTTAGGATAATTAGCTGCACGGAACAGTGATTATTTTAGCTGTGCGACTATTTTTTATGAAATTATGGCGGAAAAACCTGTTTAAAATATCAATTTTTTGAGCTTATTTTGATCCCTAATTTTTGATATAAAATAATCAGTATTTTTCCGAAAACAAAGGAATTAGTTGACCGATTATGGAACGGCATACATCTCCGAATTCGTTGCAAAATTTCCAATCAAATGGCATTCAAGCCTTGAAAAGTCAAAATTTGGCAATTTTTTTCAAAATTTTATGATGGTACCCCTTCCAAAATATGCAAAAAATCATGAAAATATGAGTTTTCGTAAACATTCAAAAATTTGATATGGGTCAAAAGATAGGATAATTAGCTGCACGGAACAGTGATTATTTTGGCTGTGCGACTATTTTTTATGAAATTATGGCGGAAAAACCTGTTTAAAATATCAATTTTTTGAGCTTATTTTGATCCCTAATTTTTGATATAAAATAATCAGTATTTTTCCGAAAACAAAGGAATTAGTTGACCGATTATGGAACGGCATACATCTCCGAATTCGTTGCAAAATTTCCAATCAAATGGCATTCAAGCCTTGAAAAGTCAAAATTTGGCCATTTTTTTCAAAATTTGATGATGGTACCCCTTCCAAAATATGCAAAAAATCATGAAAATATGAGTTTTCGTAAACATTCAAAAATTTGATATGGGTCAAAAGTTAGGATAATTAGCTGCACGGAACAGTGATTATTTTAGCTGTGCGACTATTTTTTATGAAATTATGGCGGAAAAACCTGTTTAAAATATCAATTTTTTGAGCTTATTTTGATCCCTAATTTTTGATATAAAATAATCAGTATTTTTCCGAAAACAAAGGAATTAGTTGACCGATTATGGAACGGCATACATCTCCGAATTCGTTGCAAAATTTCCAATCAAATGGCATTCAAGCCTTGAAAAGTCAAAATTTGGCCATTTTTTTCAAAATTTGATGATGGTACCCCTTCCAAAATATGCAAAAAATCATGAAAATATGAGTTTTCGTAAACATTCAAAAATTTGATATGGGTCAAAAGTTAGGATAATTAGCTGCACGGAACAGTGATTATTTTAGCTGTGCGACTATTTTTTATGAAATTATGGCGGAAAAACCTGTTTAAAATATCAATTTTTTGAGCTTATTTTGATCCCTAATTTTTGATATAAAATAATCAGTATTTTTCCGAAAACAAAGGAATTAGTTGACCGATTATGGAACGGCATACATCTCCGAATTCGTTGCAAAATTTCCAATCAAATGGCATTCAAGCCTTGAAAAGTCAAAATTTGGCCATTTTTTTCAAAATTTGATGATGGTACCCCTTCCAAAATATGCAAAAAATCATGAAAATATGAGTTTTCGTAAACATTCAAAAATTTGATATGGGTCAAAAGTTAGGATAATTAGCTGCACGGAACAGTGATTATTTTGGCTGTGCGACTATTTTTTATGAAATTATGGCGGAAAAACCTGTTTAAAATATCAATTTTTTGAGCTTATTTTGATCCCTAATTTTTGATATAAAATAATCAGTATTTTTTCCGAAAACAAAGGAATTAGTTGACCGATTATGGAACGGCATACATCTCCGAATTCGTTGCCAAATTTCCAATCAAATGGCATTCAAGCCTTGAAAAGTCAAAATTTGGCCATTTTTTTCAAAATTTGATGACGGTACCCCTTCCAAAATATGCAAAAAATCATGAAAATATGAGTTTTCGTAAACATTCAAAAATTTGATATGGGTCAAAAGTTAGGATAATTAGCTGCACGGAACAGTGATTATTTTGGCTGTGCGACTATTTTTTATGAAATTATGGCGGAAAAACCTGTTTAAAATATCAATTTTTTGAGCTTATTTTGATCCCTAATTTTTGATATAAAATAATCAGTATTTTTCCGAAAACAAAGGAATTAGTTGACCGATTATGGAACGGCATACATCTCCGAATTCGTTGCAAAATTTCCAATCAAATGGCATTCAAGCCTTGAAAAGTCAAAATTTGGCCATTTTTTTCAAAAGTTGATGATGGTACCCCTTCCAAAATATGCAAAAAATCATGAAAATATGAGTTTTCGTAAACATTCAAAAATTTGATATGGGTCAAAAGTTAGGATAATTAGCTGCACGGAACAGTGATTATTTTGGCTGTGCGACTATTTTTTATGAAATTATGGCGGAAAAACCTGTTTAAAATATCAATTTTTTGAGCTTATTTTGATCCCTAATTTTTGATATAAAATAATCAGTATTTTTCCGAAAACAAAGGAATTAGTTGACCGATTATGGAACGGCATACATCTCCAAATTCGTTGCAAAATTTCCAATCAAATGGCATTCAAGCCTTGAAAAGTCAAAATTTGGCCATTTTTTTCAAAAGTTGATGATGGTACCCCTTCCAAAATATGCAAAAAATCATGAAAATATGAGTTTTCGTAAACATTCAAAAATTTGATATGGGTCAAAAGTTAGGATAATTAGCTGCACGGAACAGTGATTATTTTAGCTGTGCGACTATTTTTTATGAAATTATGGCGGAAAAACCTGTTTAAAATATCAATTTTTTGAGCTTATTTTGATCCCTAATTTTTGATATAAAATAATCAGTATTTTTCCGAAAACAAAGGAATTAGTTGACCGATTATGGAACGGCATACATCTCCGAATTCGTTGCCAAATTTCCAATCAAATGGCATTCAAGCCTTGAAAAGTCAAAATTTGGCCATTTTTTTCAAAATTTGATGATGGTACCCCTTCCAAAATATGCAAAAAATCATGAAAATATGAGTTTTCGTAAACATTCAAAAATTTGATATGGGTCAAAAGTTAGGATAATTAGCTGCACGGAACAGTGATTATTTTGGCTGTGCGACTATTTTTTATGAAATTATGGCGGAAAAACCTGTTTAAAATATCAATTTTTTGAGCTTATTTTGATCCCTAATTTTTGATATAAAATAATCAGTATTTTTCCGAAAACAAAGGAATTAGTTGACCGATTATGGAACGGCATACATCTCCGAATTCGTTGCAAAATTTCCAATCAAATGGCATTCAAGCCTTGAAAAGTCAAAATTTGGCCATTTTTTTCAAAAGTTGATGATGGTACCCCTTCCAAAATATGCAAAAAATCATGAAAATATGAGTTTTCGTAAACATTCAAAACTTTGATATGGGTCAAAAGTTAGGATTATTAGCTGCACGGAACAGTGATTATTTTGGCTGTGCGACTATTTTTTATGAAATTATGGCGGAAAAACCTGTTTAAAATATCAATTTTTTGAGCTTATTTTGATCCCTAATTTTTGATATAAAATAATCAGTATTTTTCCGAAAACAAAGGAATTAGTTGACCGATTATGGAACGGCATACATCTCCGAATTCGTTGCAAAATTTCCAATCAAATGGCATTCAAGCCTTGAAAAGTCAAAATTTGGCCATTTTTTTCAAAAGTTGATGATGGTACCCCTTCCAAAATATGCAAAAAATCATGAAAATATGAGTTTTCGTAAACTTTCAAAACTTTGATATGGGTCAAAAGTTAGGATAATTAGCTGCACGGAACAGTGATTATTTTGGCTGTGCGACTATTTTTTATGAAATTATGGCGGAAAAACCTGTTTAAAATATCAATTTTTTGAGCTTATTTTGATCCCTAATTTTTGATATAAAATAATCAGTATTTTTTCCGAAAACAAAGGAATTAGTTGACCGATTATGGAACGGCATACATCTCCGAATTCGTTGCAAAATTTCCAATCAAATGGCATTCAAGCCTTGAAAAGTCAAAATTTGGCAATTTTTTTCAAAATTTGATGATGGTACCCCTTCCAAAATATGTAAAAAATCATGAAAATATGAGTTTTCGTAAACATTCAAAAATTTGATATGGGTCAAAAGTTAGGATAATTAGCTGCACGGAACAGTGATTATTTTAGCTGTGCGACTATTTTTTATGAAATTATGGCGGAAAAACCTGTTTAAAATATCAATTTTTTGAGCTTATTTTGATCCCTAATTTTCGATATAAAATAATCAGTATTTTTCCGAAAACAAAGGAATTAATTGACCGATTATGGAACGGCAAACATTTCCGAATTCGTTGCAAAATTTCCAATCAAATGGCATTCAAGCCTTGAAAAGTCAAAATTTGGCCATTTTTTTCAAAATTTGATGATGGTACCCCTTCCAAAATATGCAAAAAATCATGAAAATATGAGTTTTCGTAAACATTCAAAAATTTGATATGGGTCAAAAGTTAGGATAATTAGCTGCACGGAACAGTGATTATTTTGGCTGTGCGACTATTTTTTATGAAATTATGGCGGAAAAACCTGTTTAAAATATCAATTTTTTGAGCTTATTTTGATCCCTAATTTTTGATATAAAATAATCAGTATTTTTCCGAAAACAAAGGAATTAGTTGACCGATTATGGAACGGCATACATCTCCGAATTCGTTGCAAAATTTCCAATCAAATGGCATTCAAGCCTTGAAAAGTCAAAATTTGGCCATTTTTTTACCTAAGGCATTGAACATTTAGATGCCTTCTAAACGCAGCCTTGAACCTCCTTTAAACCACCCACCTTCCCTTATTTCCAACCTCATCGCTATCTAGATCCCATCTTGTGTCACGTGACGACACTCACCTAATTTGAGAGCAGCTCTTAATCTGCACAATGAGATAAATACCTTTTGTGGTGCAGGCGGTTAACCGCAGAGTGCCCCGCCTTAACCCACTTGTGCCCATGTGCCGTGTTCTCGCAATCCGTGGGCTGTTACCGTTACCAAGGCACTTGGCACGCTCCCGAATTGCCACTTGAGGCAAATTGCCTTGGGGCAAAACTTTCGAGACTTTGGCACGAACGACTCGGCGTTTATTACCTGTCGGTGGGAGCCAAGTATTTACTTTCCTCCCCGAAGGTCGCTTATCTGGAGCTGTTAATGTATTAATTTGAATTCTTTATGAGGCCCCTCCTCTGCTGCAGGTCCGTTATATGTCCGAAATATGTTTGACATGGCAAATTTAGTGGAAAATTGCCGCATGTCGCAAGTATGCAAGTGAAAATGCTACGTGACTACGTTGCAAATAAAAAGTCAACCCACGGGGGGAGACAAATTGGCCAGCTTCTGCAGCTCCGGTCTCCTGAAATTTAAAAAACAAATCACACCTACAAGCGCCCAAGACAAATTTCCAGACGGCCCACACACACACACGTACAGTGAAAGGACGAATGTCCTGCCGGTAATGGAGTGGACTTTATTTGTGCTCCTTGTTTGCCAGCTCCACGCTCGACTGCCCGTACCTTTTGTGGCACGCTCCTGCGACGAGCGGCGCATTTGTCAGACTCTCCGTCCGGATTGGGACGCAAAAGTGCGGATGGGCACTGCATGTGGAATGCACTCGGAAAAATGGAACTAGCGCACTTGGAATGGTAAAATTAAATTAAAGTGGTAAAATTAATGGAAGAACTCACTCTGTGGACAACAAAAAGCTACCGATTCCCCTTTCATGTACTGTATTTTCCACAGTGTAGGCTACCGACAATGGTGTGGACACTAGTACTCCTAGCAAACATACTCATTCCACAAATGACAGTCGTTGTTGGTTCAACACACATGCCTTTCCTATTCCATTCCATTCCTTTAACCTACACATCCCACAACAAAGACAATTTTCGATACCTGAAATTTCTACACGAAATTTTTTGAACATGGCCGGAGAAACAGAGCAGTTAACGTTCCTTTGTGAACTTGAAAACATTGGAGGTGGCGAGTTCAAGTCGAGTTACTGCCTAAATGATAAACCTATTCTGCCTCCAGTGGTGGGTCCTTATGCTCCGAGATAGTATTTAAACTGTAATTATATCCCCAATAGATGAATGACTGGAAGAGACTAGAAATGATGCGGCTGCGCCTGTGTGCCTTGACCAAGGAAGTGGTCCAGAAGAGGAACCAGATTACACGTCCGGAACGGAAGGATGCGTCTACAAATACAAACACGCAACAAGGATTTGCTCCACTGGTCATAATGGGTCGATTCCGCCAAAAACTGGAGCAATCGGAGACGAAGATCTGTGATCACACAGCCAACATGGTCTTGCAGATCTCTGCTCCGCTACCCAAGCCAATTGGGATGACTTCCCAGCTGGTGATGGAGGATGCTTCTCTGACTCCGCCGCAAAGGGCTGTTGTTAAGGTGACACCCGTGAAGTTGGCCACAGCAGAGAGTGGTTGGGTAACCAAGTTGGATCCACCGAAGGCGGAGAACCCCAAGCCACGGGAGTTGTCCGTGGAACCACTTCATCGGAGCACCACTAGTCCGGATCTTGCGAAACTTCATCACCAAATGTGGCGAAGAGACCTGACGAAGAGACCCCTGCCACAGCTAACTTTGCTTATAAAAAGTGACCTACAAATTGGACAGCAAATTGGGAAGCAGCCACCTAATAAGCCTACGACAACCAGGAATCCCAGTCGGATCCCGAAACTGGTTGCCATCCGCCAAGTGACCAACAATGCCAGTGTCACCAAAACCCAAAGTGCTTACCAAGCCCGACGCAGCTGTGATACCAAAGTGACTGCCAAGCGAACCAATCAGGTGACCAAAGGCCAGGTTTTCGCAGTCAAACAGAAAGCGCCGCCTAATACCACCCACCTGAATGTGCCGAAAAGCATCAGGACTCCGGTGCCGTCCTATAAAAGACCAGGATATGTGCAGGACGAGCTGCAACTGCAGAGGAACCTCTTCAAGTCCTTGATCCTTCGTCAGGCGGAGGAGAATAAGCGTATGCAAGCAAAAATGCAACAGCAGCAGCAAGGTCTCATCGCCACCATGATGAACGATCTCAACCACGCCGTCGAGATCTCGAATGATCTCTCCGTGGATGGGTCATTGCACCTGGACTCCAGCACCTCCAGCGATCCCAGCCAGCAATAGCCAGCAATAGCCAACAAAACGCAGATGCACTTTCAAAATTGTTAAACGTTCATCCGGGAACGGAGTAGGGCGATAGTAGTGCGAAACTGGAACAGACGGGAAACATATTACTCAATCCTCCGCCAAGAATTTTCAATACGTTGCCCTCTTTAAAGGAAATTGAAAATTCTTGATTGGAGCATTTGAAATTGAAGCAAATATCAAATTTTCATTTCGCGCAAGAAATTTATTTTTCCGTTGGGCTGCGACAAATTAGTTTGCATAATACTTTATGTGGATTATCGAAGTCCATGATGTTCTCCGCCTTTTCAATTGAAACACGATGTTGCAAAAAAACAAGAAATGGTTGTAATTATTCTTTATTTCATATATCTGTACAGTTTTCTCTGGCTTCTATGCGTGTAACGCCGAGTAAGCTATTTAAATCTCTTGTTCCAGTTTGGCATTGGCATAATCCGCGAGTCGGTCGGGAACCAAAAATATATAGCGGGCATCGGGCGTCTCTAATTGCGCCCAACGTCTGCGGTGGATGCCACACAAGTTGCATCGCAATTTGTCCCACTCCCGCAGGTTTGGCCACCTGCCCGCTCGTCTCACATTGATGTCTCTATAGGAAAGTTTCCCCCTTTTCTCGCCTTGGCCACTTTTGCCACTTTGCCACTTTTCCTGGCGAATTCGCTTGGCCCGTTGCACTTGGCGCGCCCATAACTCGGCGTGTTATTAAGTGTAAAAATTAAAATTTCATAAATTGTTATGCTTTATTTAGAGTGCGCCGAGCAGTTCCTCCGACTCCCCATCTACCAAGTTTCCTGTTCCATTGGAATGGCAATGTGTGTGGTTCTGTGTGATTTGCGCGCTTCGGAAGCTGGCGATATTGAGACTTAAGTGGACATAATTAAAAGCACTTAAGAGTCGCCGCAGATACAGATCGCACCGACTGAGATATAGATGAGGTCCATAGGATGAGTGAAGGCAGAATGGCGAAAATCGCGTTGGATGGCGGCCAAATTCGCCCAGCATTTGTCAGATAGTGGATAGATCGCAGACGGTGTCTAGATTAGTGGCCATATTAAAGAGCTTTGCCTTGCCTCTCCTAGCCTTCAACTCTCAAGCGAATCAATTAAAGATAATCGAAGTTAATTAAATAGCACCTCATTTAATACGATGTTTGCCATACCAAGGCATTATCCGTAGGCAAATGAAGTTGGAAATAGTTGCCTAATCTCCTGTTTTTTCACTTGGCTAATCACACGAAGTGAGGAAAACTTGCACGAGCAGACAAAAATGCCATGGAAATCATTTCGCGCTTTCACTCGGTGGCATGGGCTTATTAAATGAAGTGCACATGAAATGGGCATTTGGATTTCATGACTAGAATAAACATAATCAAAGTAATAACTCGAGCAGCTCTATTCCCCCCTCTCGAAAAGTCCTCGCCACCCCTGGAAAACATGTGAAATTAATCTTGTTTATGTTTGTGGAAGAGGAGAGAAGCAAGAAAGTTTTCTCTAAAAGTTTTCGCTTGCCTTTCTGCGCAAGTTTTCTTTTCAAAGCGGCAGGGTGGGGGAAAGCGAGGAAAAGTTTTCAGTTTCGAGTGAAAATAAATAAAATCGAATGATTTCACTTTTGTTCAAGGCACGTAAATAGTTTTGCCTGCCACAGAGATAACCATTCAAGTGCAAATGCGAAATTTAATTAAAATATCTGGGAATCGTTTAAATCGCTATGTATCCATGGTTGAATCACAAGTTGAAGGTGCTTCAAATCCACTTTCTTCAAACTCCGCTGTATTCTTTATGAATGTAAAACCATAGATGTTTCGGTTACAACATCCATTTAAAAGATTTATTTACCCCGTGTGGGCTTGAGGTGTGCAACATATCCAATAGACAACCCCTGTCGGCATAATCTGCTTATTCAGCAGCATAAGTGAAAAGTTCTGTCAACAAAATCGAAATCGGGAAAAATTTGTTTGCCATTTAAATTCGATTTTGATCCTATTTATCCAGTAAATTGCAGCAATTGAAGGGATTTGCGAGGGAGTCGCTGGCTGCTTGTTTGATTTTCAATTACCTTCCAAGGATATTCGGAGGCTGACTGATGTGTGACGTTGTGAGGTTGTGAGGATGTGAGGATGTGGTGAAGTGATGTGTGTGGTGCAAACACTTGTTAAAGCTGATCCACGGCTT
The DNA here is from genome assembly GCF_003286155.1 of Drosophila erecta. Lineage (NCBI taxonomy): Eukaryota > Metazoa > Arthropoda > Insecta > Diptera > Drosophilidae > Drosophila > Drosophila erecta. Next base: position 1,625,317 of record NW_020825194.1, read on the forward strand.
TAAGCGATGCCCATGCTCCCCTGGGGACTTCCACCAGCCCCGCCGTGGCAAAGATATTGAATTTCAATTGCTGCAGCTGCAGGAAATCACTTCCTGGCGACAAAGTAGACGAAATGGAAATCAGCCAGGAAAAGGACGAGAACGCAAGTCAAAGAAAGAATCCCCAAGTGCGGGTCAAAGAAAATAAAACTTTATGCAAATGCGCCACTTTGGCCGTAAAATGAAATAGTCCCTGGCCAAATTATACCTTGATGCCTGATGAGCTTCGGTTCTGCCCGTCCTGGTTTCCTGTCTGGATCCTGGCCAATTGTCCTGGACGTGAATTGAAACAAAAGGGACTTTGTTCCGATGCCTCCCTCCCCTTCGGTAGTTTGGGAACCCGAGCAGGTGACTCCGACTTGGGAAACTTTTGCACTTTACAATTCACATTTTACCTACATTCGGCATCGCTTTATTTTGCCGCCCCCGGGGGCAACTTTTCCTGCGACATTAAAACGGCCAACTTCATTCCGGAAGTTGTTACGGACACGCTGTCCGCCGTCTGCCTTTTTGGCCACTCATTATTAATATTATTATTATAATGCCAGTGCCAGTGCGAGTGCGAGTGCGAGTGGTCGCCATTTTTCGCCCGGAAACGGATGCTGTTATTAATTCACATGTCCGGCAAGTGATGTGGGCTATCATCAGGTATTCCCCGACTCGAAGTGCGGATCCTCTGCTTTCTCTGCTGATTCCTAATTAAATTTGCCACTTTATTTGCTCGCCTTTCTTTCATTCCTGGGCTTCCCCGTTCCCCGTTCCCCGTTCCCCGTTCCCCGTTCCCTGTTGTCTTAATTGTGTTTGTGCTACTCTATTTCATCCAGTCGCTCTGAAAAGAGAACTCATTTATGCCGCACAGCTTCCTCCGCCTTGGTCCTGCAGGATACTCGCATTCAAGGATTCTCGCTCCTAGTCTGAGGTGGCTGTTTGCGCTAAAATAATTGAATTAATAATTGCTGCGTGTGGTTTTCATGCTTTTCCAGCTAAGGCAAGTAAGAATGCGAGGCATTTCTTGGGGAATCTTTGGACTAGGGGATACCTAGGAATTGCAAGTGAATGAATTTACAAAATTCATTTCCATAACTTTTAATATATAATTCCAGCTTAGAATTTATTTGTTCACTTCAATACAAACCATTTACATACATTTCAAAGGTTCAGCCTTGGAACTTTTCTGCTGTAGCATTGAATTGTTAATTTTACTATAATATTTGTAATATTTCCTTTACAATTGTTGAGCCCAATATGCATCACAGCTCTTTGACTGCTGGGTGTAGAAAAAACCCAAAGTGCTTAAGCCTGAGCTTCAGAACCGAGCTGAGTCGTGTGCAACTTTTATCTCTGGCAGCTCTTGGCGCTGTCTTTGCCCCATCCCAAGCTGTTATTCTGCAGGAAAGTTGCTCGGATGCCTTTACTTGCTCACTGATTTAATAAATTAACGTTAATTAGCTGTTGTGGTCGATGGGGAGGGGGGAGACGTGGGGAACTGGGTTAGCTTAAAAGACAATAATGCCAAGGATCCGGCAACTTTCGCCTGGCTGTACGTGATTTCCGCGGCTGCTCCAAGATTTAGTCCGTAACCCCGAGTTCGATGTGTGAATTATGGGCTGTCAAATGGGGCGGTTGCCCCACCGTGGGGCATGACGGTGTGCTATATTCGAGCCGATAATTCATAAATGTTAATGGATGAGCTTCTGTTTGCTCATGCCATTTTAATTAGCCAAATGAGTGGCGAAAGATCAGCAATGGGATTATTTCCAGGAAGCCAAATTGAGTCAACACGCAAAATGAATTCATTTCAACTTGGAGCCGTTTATTACGGCCTCTCCTCACAAAGAATCCAATTAAAGTTCACAAGCCAAGGCCGCAGGCCCTCCAACTTTTGGTCAATGCAATTGCAGGGAGGTCAAAAGTGGCAGTCAAAAGTGAGCCAAGGAAGTTGACCCAAGCTGGACAAAGTTGCTTGAGACGCTCGCCTGCGGCCCAAAGGACATTGTGAGCTCTCAAGGAGCTGGCCGGCATTTAAATTGAAATTAACATCCTGTCGGAGGATCCTCACATGCGGCCGCTCCTCCGAGATGTGTGCTCATTATACCAAACACCAGGCGAAGTCAAAGTCAAAGGCCGACGAGGAATGGAAAGGAAACGGCAGCCGACGACAAAAAAGGCCAAAAGAAAACTTGCCAACAAGTGCTGGCCATAAGCAAATGCCGCCAAGCAAAGACAAGCCAAAGGAAAGTGTCGAGCAAACATCTGACTAAACAAACACCAGCACATGGCTGCATTTTACACTGAAAGATGTGTTTAGTACCAAATAATCGTTTATTGGTTTATAATAATAATAAACCACGTCGTGTATGGGTCCCACTAATCACTAATCACTTGATTAAGCTTTATATACCTTGAATGGCTTAGGATGGTTTAATTTTAAAGTAAACTGCATATTTTCCTCAGTGTTTAATAACATAGACCCATACTCACGAAAAAATACCCACACACACAAGGAGGGAGGCACACACTGGTGTAATTAAGAGGCCATTGTTATTTCGCTGACAAAAGTGAAAGATCCCATGATGGATAACGTCTATGTTGTTGTTTTTGTCGCCTCCTTTTCGGCTTCGTCCTTTGCCTGTTGACACTTCAAAGTGCGACTGTATTGGTGAGTATCTGTGTGTGGTGGTGCTCTTTGATGTAATCAGCCACCGCCTCACATCACACAACTTGACACATTATTCCCAATCTTGCAATTATTCTTACCTCAGCCTTTGACGACAGCAATTAAAAGTCTCACAGACACAAACACACCCATACACACACACACGCGAGCCGTAAAGGACTAATTTCACATACGCGTACATGTGTGCGTTTGCTGATGTCTGCATAAATATTTAATGTGTTTGCCTTGTTAGTGGCGGTATCACTTTATTCTGCGGAAGGATTAAATTAATGCCAAACGTGTGCGATACCCACCCATCACGTTTAACCCCAGAAAGCCCACCGAAAACTCAGCCAGCTTGTTGTTTTAGGTATTTAGGTAGCGCAAAACACACAGGATATGCGGCTAAGGGGTAAAATGGGAGGCGGCTCGAGTTTTAGTGGCTGGCGTAGGCAAACAGGCAAGTGGAAACCGCTACTTACACTAGTTAGCTAATCAAATTAGTTTTATTAACACGTACGACAACAAGTGCGTATGCAAACGTACACAAACACATATGTGCGAGCTTACCGTGTTAATTGCATGTTAAACCGTTTAATGCGTGAGCAAACTTAGAGCACTGAAAGCATTGCCTACTTTTCAGCGCAGCACTTTGGGATTGAGATGAGGGATCTGTTGAGGCTCGTTCTATAGAATTTATAATATGTGTTAGTTTATCTACTGGTTTAGTTAGTATTGCAATGTTGTAACAGAAATAAAAATGGGCTTAGCAATCTGGGATATAAATCTGGCTCAGCTAAAATCAAATAATCAGGGCATGCAGATAAGTCAAAGCTGTTGTTTTGCTATGTAGGCAGCATTCGAATGGAGTTTCAGTTATGCCCGGCATATCAAAAGGCCTACTCTCATTTTGAACTGGTAAATAGTGCTCCGATCTCCGCCTTTCAAAAGTCGGCGAGCGCGTAGCACACAAATGGTCAGTTAATTAGGCTGCTGACATCAGCACAAGAAACCCGATGACACCCTGAATTACAGACTAGAGGAAAAGGGCTTCTTCAATTACTCGACTGACCACCATAATTAATGTTAATAAATAATAAATTTACATATAAAAACGTCCCCAAAAGCATGTAAGACGTAAGCTGAGACATGTGGAGAAGTGAAAGTCGGTAGCCGCATACAAATCTCCGTAATTAAGGGGCCCAGTGATGCCAGGACATTGATAACATGCAAAAAGCTGGAGCAAAACGGAAGCGTTTAATTAACTTGTTTTGCTCCGTCTGCCCAGTTGGCTCGATTCATACAGTATGCCATGCGTATCGGGCAATTAGAGTGGCCAGAAAAATCGAAAGGGAAATTGAAAGTGTGCCTATCATAAATTGCTGACCCACCACAGACTGAAATCAGATACGGCCAGAGATACGGCCCAAATTGCATTATCCCAGGCCTACAAGCCGCAGGAAACTTTGGCTCGTAAGAAAAGTTCAGGCTCGAGATTGAACCGCATGCCCAAAAGTGGAAATGAGAGACTTGCGTTCATCAAATTGTTTCAAACCTTTTTGACAACTACTTTTGGGCTTCGAACTTTTTCAATTATACGACAAATTGTTCAATTCGGCACTTTAAGCATTCACTGCAATCGATTTTGAAAGTTCCCGTGAAGTCTTCACGGCTGACTTCACGACAAGAAAGCCAGGCAGCCGATTAATTAGCATTCATTGCCTACGCAATTGAGCTTGTAAATATTTCATTAATCGTCAGGAAAAGCCTGCAAATGCGAGGCATTAATAAGAGTTCTTCACTTGATGGATGGCTTGACCTTTTCGATGGAGCGAAAGGCACCGAGAAAGGCTGTCCAGCCACTCATAGTGCTCTCACCTACTCCCTAGTTGGCCAACTTTTAATTTGCTCACATTCTCATTTGCGAGAACAAAGTCACTACACAACAAAAGATGCCAATTTAATCTAGTCCCTGCTGGCCACATGGGACACTTGCTCGTAAAACCACTCTGGACAGGACTCGGCACGCAGGAAGGGAACAAGGAGGGCATCCTGTGCGCAGGAAATGACTTCAGTGCCGGACTTGCTGAGTGTGTGGGTAAGATGTTGGCACCAGCAGGTAACTTCCGGCATAGTCAAATTGAAAATGGCTGTGCCAGACCACAATCCCCATTTTCTCCCTCCCGGGGGACCCTGCCAGCTGCTCTACTTTGCTGTGGCCAGAGTGTAAAGTTGTCTGCACTCGCAAAGTGTGACAAATTAAATTAAAGCCGAAAGTCCACTCGAGGTAGTTCGCAGTAATTGCTTAATGCCCTCTCCCAATTAAGCTGCAGAAAGAGTTTGCTCTTAGCCGAGGAGGAGGAGGCCAAGGAAAGCACTGGGATGTGGGGTCACGGAGGTGGCTCTACTCCTTCGAACACGTGAGTTCTTGAACTGCGACCAGCACTTGACTTATGACATTGGAGCGCAGACACAAATCTTTATGAGCCGCGCTCTCCTGCCAGGACATAAGTAAGAAAAACTACAGTTTCCACTTAGCGGCGGCCCAAGTCCAGCCACACACTCTCACATATCCTGCGAGGATACTCTGTGAATGGCAGTTGCGAGTGGACAGTGACAAAAACTACAAGCACTTTGCACTGAGAAAATGCCAAGGAAACTCATGCAGTTTTACTTACAGATGTAGTTGCCTATATCTAAGGACAAACAGCATATGGATGGATATCTTACTAACTAAATAAATGCTGTATAATAAGAAAAAAGCCTGTGGACTTGGGTGTATTACAAATCTCCCTCCCTGCAAATAGACCCCTTTTTTTTGCAGTGCACACTTCAGGCCAGCTAAGCAGCCAGACTGACGCATTGTTGCGGTCATAAGTCAGCGTGTGGACAAAAAACCTGTGCACTGAGTTGAAAATCTTAAAGATAAATAAAGACTAGAGGACTTTTCAAAGAGGAAGCCTGAACTTTGACCCCAAAACTGGCAACCGCAAAAGGCGGCAAACAAACCAAAGACGAAGAGAGAAAGTCGGCGAGAAGATGATGAGCAGAACAGAACGATTATGACGCTGCCGGCGCCCAGCGAAGCGCGACTGATGAAGCCCACTTAGAGGTGTCCCTGCTCCTTGTTCCTCCTCCGCCCCACCAGTTTCCCCTTGGCTTTTCCTGCTCATTTTCCATTTCCCTGCTCCTCTTCGCATGGACAGTGGTCAGCAGTCCTTGGCAACATTTGCCGTTGACAGAGTGCTGGAACACGAAGATGGAAAGCGGAGAGTGGAAAAAGGAAAAATATGATTGTGGAGTTCGACTGCTGGAATACCTCTTACTAGTTCTCTTCCATCGATGCTTGCACACTTTTAGCTACTCCCTTAGAGGCATTCTAGCCATTAGAGATTCCAATACACCCCTATACTTGCCAGATAGCGGGTATCAAAAATCAAGGAGCAGCAGCTGTGTTAGTCAGTGGATACGTGTGTTGGGCTACTTGGGGTCGTCTGGACAAACATTACCCATCGTCGGACACCACCGGACATGACCAAATGAAAATGTGTAAGGCTGCCCCTGGCGAAGTCGTCGTCATCGTCGTCTCCTCCGCCGCACAATTATTACTTCAACTTTTCATTTGGGTCTCGCCACTCTGCGGGTTTTTCTGGAGTCTGGAGGTGCTACAGAAAACCAGGATGCCCGGATGGCAGGATACTCCTGGCCACGGCTTGTAATTTCGCTTCCTGCGTCTCATTTTTCATATTTCAGCGCTTTGAGTGCCATTTGGCAAACTGCAAAACTGGAAGCGGCTAAAGGCAAAAGGCAAAAGGCGACTGGCCAACAAGGTAAACAGACAATTTCTCAAGCGACTAATGCCCTGACTTATTGTTGAACTCTGGGGGAAGGATTGGAATGGGTGAGTGTGGGACATGTTCTTGTGCCAACAGGCAAACCTCAAAGTGGATTCTGGAAGGGCGCTGCCAGCTAAAGATTTTGACCACCTCTTTACAGAAGGGTATTTGTCAATTGGATCACTTTGTTTAAGGTATTTGGTGCTCCCATTCTGAATACCTCTTTATATGAGTTGATAACGGAATGCTATACCTTATATTTTGTACTTTAACATACAACTCTGAACTCTGGAATACAAGAATACTTGAGACTTGACTTAATCTGTAAAGTCATTTTTCCATCTCTAGGTCGTTCTGATTTTCCAGCACAGATAGTACGGGAATGCATTCGTCCTTCGATAGAAAGGAAAGTCTGAAATAAGTGTCAAAATATTTTTGTGTTTTAAGGGAGCTTAAAGAAGGGCGACAAATCGGTGATCCGTCCCAATACATTGATGAAGGCTTGAGATATCTGTTTATGATGGTCGCGTCGATTTCAGGCCACAAAAAAAGAGTTCAATAGCTGGCGAAGTTCAATGTCAATTCGCTGACCCGTGGCAGAACATGGCCGAGAAATGGATGGCAACAGATTGCGCATACGACCTGTTGAAACAGTCGAAAGTCGCAGTTGCAAAAAGCCCCAGAGAACGCCGAATAAAAACGGAGCATTATAAACAAAAACAGCCTACGAAGGAGAGGAAGGCCATAAAGAGCCTAGCAAAACAGTACAGAATTTATGTGTATAAGTAAGCCACGAAGGTCATATTAAATTGCCATAAAGAGCTATCGATTTTATCTGCAACAATGAGCGAAGGAAAATCGCTGCGCACAAGAAAATGCTCCAGCATCCTAACGAGGACACTGACACCGCCGAGAAAATGGGGGAAAATGTGAAAAGCTGTAGGGAGGAAGAGCAAGCAAAGAAACAAGGCAAAATAAAGCAGCGGGCAGTCGGAAAAATCCATAAAGAGGCGCGCCTGCTGAGGGGCCGAAAATAAAAGTTTTTCCTCGCTCCTAGTTTTTCCTCCTCCTAGCCTACACCCGCCATTTTGCTCCCTCCCCGCCATCCTTTGGCCACCAGCTAATTAGAAAAGTTTCCCCATGCCAGTTGCCCGAGTAGCTGAACGCTCATAGGTGCGAGTAGCCGAGTCGCCATTTTTTAGCCCACGTGGCGTATGAGCGACGGAGACGGAGCGACACTGGTGTCACACCTACTTACCTACCACACGTAGCCAGGAGCTCAACCATTGGCTGGCATAAATCACAGTTGCCCCCGCTTTTCCGCCTTCCCCATCATTTTCCTCCTGACGAAACGGAGCACCTAACGCACTCGGAGAGACACACCTTCATTTCTGGAGAGGAGCAGGAGCAGGAGCAGCAGAAGGGCAGGAGCAGGGGCTGGGTTTAGTTAGCTCGAGTTTCCCGGCGCACCTGCTCCGCTCTCTCGTCTCTCTCACACGCTCGCTCTCTCTCGCTTTCTCATTTGTATTTACCTAAGACAGCAGTGGAAAAGTGGAAATAAAAAAGGAAAAGCTGGCAAAAAACCGAGTACCTAACGAGCGAAAGCTGCGCACCTAAACCTGCGCTACACAAAAACTCCAGACGAGCTGAGAGCACCTCACAAACACTCACGCACACTGGGAAAAGCGGAGGCGGGAAGGCGGTGGAAAAGCGGTCGGGGAAAGCGGCGGAGGAAAAGGTGAAAGCCGAGCCAACAGATGAGAACAGACGACGTTGACGAGCACACGACGAGGGAAAATGACGATGACGTTGATGGGGAACATAAAGCTTGATAGGGGGAGTAAGGGGGAGCAGGAAAAATATAGGAAAATAACTACGTAATAGAGAAAGGTTCAAGAGAACGTAAGAATAAATTCCGCAATAAATCACGAAAAACAATACAATTAGGCCAAGCGATTAAACGTTTCATATGACAGCAAAATTCAGGATAGAGGACTAGCCTTTTGATAACATCAAAATAGAAGTAAGCTCTCCAGTAGCCTGAGGTTTTGCTGTGGCCGTCGGAAAAACACATGGAGCCCCACCCCCTTTCGTGGAAAACCCCTCGAAGGTGCTCAACTTTGGTTGGCTGCCAACATTTTCGTGCTCACCTTAAAAAGCGTAGGTAGCACATCCATATGAGCCCATAAGAGCGAGCGAGACAGCAGCACAGGCAACAACCTGGCTGTGATTGTGTGTGTGCGTGTGTTGGCCAGAACATCTGCGTGTGTGTGTGTGTGTGTGTGAATGTATCTGTGAGAGCAAAGCCAACGAACGAAAAACGCACGACGAATAACAACTGTTACTTGCGGTTGAGGTTGCAGCTGGGTAACTGAAAGGGGGTGGCGGCGGGTGGTAAATCAGGGGGAGTGGCAGGAGGTGGGGGTTTCCCACAGGTAAGAGAGAGAGGTAGCAGCGCAGCTGGCACCTACATCTCGACATGCCGCACTCTTCTAGCCAAACGACGACGAAACGAAGACGATGGGCCAACACCTAAAGCAGGTATACATATACAGATATGTACATATATAAGCAACGGGGGAGGGGGGTGCCACTGACGCAGGTAGATTGGTGGATGCGTAAGGTACATTATATATCTCAGCCAGACTTGAAGCACGTGTCTAGGTATTTGCTCTGAGGTGTGAGCGAAGGACATGCGCAGTGCCGCCAGCTCTCTCCACTTTCTCTGTTAACTAACAGCAGGGGAAATTGAGGGGCAGCAGCCGAACTTAACATGGAGCATATCGTGTGCGCTAAGGCGAAAAGAAATGTCATAAATAATGTTAATTTATTTTAGCCACTGCAGCTGTCTTCGCCTGACACTTGGCCCAAGATATAGCCGTAAAATACAAGCCGCACACACACACACACACACACACAGCGAGACATTGACCCACAAAGAAAATTAACATAATTGTTGATTCTTGCGCTTTATTGTCGAGTGCGTTCTGGCCTTGTCCTCGGTGCCGAATCGATTTTGTGTAAAACACAAGCACCGAAACTCATGATCAAGCACATGTCCAGGAATCGCAGTAAATTCAGGGGCAGAACGACTGCAAATGCCAGTTTCTTGGAACTCTTTAAAGTCAATTCGCTCATTGCAACATGGCAACAAAAGGTCAGTATTAAATGTCTACGTTTTACATTGGCTCCACTTTGAAAGATGACCAAAAGAATTTGTTTCCCATTTATAGAATGCTGAGTTTCCCATTTGTTGTCTGAGTAATGGTAACCTTTTGATTCTCCACGTTTCTTATAGCTGCTCCTCTTTAAAGCTCCTCTAATTGAAATTTAATTTGCATTGATTGCACTTTCTGACCTTTTCCCGCGCTGTAAACAGAAAGTTGCGCATACGCCATGTTGCCCTGCAACAAGCCAACAAAATTTGCATTGTTGTCCTTTTTTCGGAGCAGACCAAATGAACAGTTCCGCTGTCGGAAAAGTTTGCTCGCACTTTTCACGCTTCCCTTTAGGAGAACAGGAGATGGAACAAGGAGCAACAGGATGCGAAGCGCACCATCCTTGTTGCCCTCTTGGCTGCTACAAATAACCGGCATCAACTTTAATCACCTGCTTAATTAAATCAGTTTCGCCGGCTCCCCCTAGCCGGCCCCCTCCTCCAACAGGATGGTCATTGTTCTGTTGTCCTGAGTCCTGGTGGCCTGCATAAATTATGTGCTGCATAATCACCTACAAGCGTTCTATTTAAGCTCCTGGCAAGTGTCCTTTGCACTCCATCCTCCGAGCGCCTTGTTTTTTTTTTTTTTTTTACCACTTTTTCCCGCTGGTCGCCGATGTCCGATAAAGTTCTTAAGTCATTTACGTTTTCCTTGCCTTTTCCTTTGTTTTTCCCCCAATGCGGTTTTCATTTGCCTAATGCCCGCGCTGAGTTTTTATTTTATCGCGAGCTTCTGATGCGGATTTATGTTTTTTAATTCCATTAGAACGTATTTTCCGGGGGAGAGGCTAAGATACTCATCTGCGGACAAGAAGGTAACAAAACTCGTGATATATTAGAAGGTTTAACGATCTGTGAAAGGATTAAATCAGAAATTCTATTAAAAGAGTTGAATATGGGGATCTTATTACCAAAAAGCTAAAGGCATGTACAACCTTAGCAGTGTGTGGTAAAACTATAACTTTTCCCTATTTATTTTTCCCCATAAATAAAGCATCGATGTTTGTTCAATTGTCAATTGTAAGCGAAACTACAAAAGCAATTAACAGAGACACGAGGTTAATTGGCACCCCCGACCCAATTCCAGTTCCCAAGTCCAGGGTCCCTTCTTCTGGTTAATGTAATGGACCGCAATTTACGTCAACTTAATACTCATTTCTGAGCAGCCGTTGCTGCAAGGATGTGTGTGCGAGTGGGAGGTCCTGTGCGGTTATTTCCCGCTCCATTTCTCGCACGCCTAGGTAAGATTTATGGGAGAGTGGGGAAGCAGTCGTTTCTCAGCTCCAAGGACCTCAAGTGTGCAACGCAATTTGGCGAAAGTATCAAATTTCTCCCACAAAACACTTTCACTGGCAACGGCATCGCCATCGTGTGTGAGCTGCTCCTTTTGATTTTTTCCCTGCTGCGGCCACTGGACGTAGAAAAGTAAACAGAAGGTTAATGGATTTGACACACGGTTCCAAGGAAGCCACGGCACTTGGGCGTGAAATGGATATGCTTTCAGGCTAGGCACACACTATGCGATCTGTGGAGGTGGAACGAAATTGGGGGAAGGACATTGTTTTCCTTACTCCCTGCACAAGTGAACTATGGCAGGACCTTAAAGCAGCTAAAGCAGGACCTTAAAGCTAACTAATCTGAGGCTTTTATATCGAACAAAGATTTAGTTAGCACGACTCAAAAAAACCCCAAGTGGGGTTTGTTTTGAAGCCAGTGCCTGACATTTCACGCAACTTTAATTTGCTTTCCCACCCGGCTTGGAAAATTTGTTTTCCCACCCCCCCATTCGCACTGGTGGTCGTGTTTATTTAAACTTTCGCTGCACGTCCGCCCAGCCAGAAGCTGCAGGCTCAAAGTTCCAATCAGTCCTGCCTTTTGCCGTCTGGCTGACAATTGGCCAGGACAAGCAGGATCCAGGATCCAGGACCCAGGACCCAGGACCCATGAACTCGCCCACTCTGCGGAGGCACGTGCTCGCTGGGGGGATCGAAATAAGGCGAAGAAAACTGCAACTGTTTACGGGAAATTTGCGCAGTTTTTTGCCCCATTTCACTCTCCAGCACAAACACACACATTTCGCAAATAAATGCAGCTGCAAATAAATCATGTGCGAAGGTGTCCTTAGCCACCGCAGGCAATCTGCGCCACTGACAGTTTTAATGCCGAATGAAGTCCTTTGCCACCCAGCACTCCCCCTTTCTTCTCGCACTTGTGGCATATGTGTGACGTTTCAATATCCTGTTGCGTGATTTTTATTTTCATATTTTTTATGGAGATTTTCCCGGTGCGTGTGTGCTTGTATGTTGTGTGTATGGCCGTGGGGGCGCTACGTGAAAAGTCGCAAGTCACAAATCAAAATGCTCGCCATTGTTTGGCTTCGCTTTTGGCTCCACTCTGTATGTTTTTGTTTTCGCATGTTCGCTGGTTTCGCTGGCTTCGCTGGTTTCGCTTCGTTTAGGCCTTTGAGCTGTCTACTTAGGGGGTTTGGTAGGGGTCCACATTCTGCCCCACCTATTTGCTTGTTCAGATAGAGAGTCACGCCAGCAGCCAATAAATCAAAATCCGTATTGCTGGCCCCCATAACTTGATTTTTATACCGTTTTGCGCTAGTTGTTGATTTCGTGATTTATGTCACGGTGGTTTTGGCCTGTGTTTTGGATTTCTGATAAGGCAGCAGAGGGAAAGTTAATCGAGCAGTATGAACCAGGGGAAATATTGAAATATCAATGAAAGGTACCTCAATAAATTTGAATTCCATAATTACCAAGCTTTCATTTCATTAAAACCGCAGGTATTTGTTTGAGTAATTGGAAAGCATATATTAAACATATAACATGTATACATTTAGGGAACCTTAAGCTAAACGCTTCCCAATCTGAATTTCACCGACAGAGAAAACTTTTCCCCTTACAAGCACGTTGTTTATGCAATTTTCTTACACATTTTGCACTACCTAAGTCCACAGCTTCCGCCCTTTTCTTCCCTTAGTCGAACTGAATTGTAATATCCATTTACGAGGGGAGCTGGCAAAGTTTTCCAATACCATTTGCCATAATTCTGCTTCGCACATTGACACCTAACCGAAAGGCGTTCAATAAGAGCCAGAAGACAAGGCATGGCCGAGAATGGAAAAAGTGGAAGGAGCTCTAAAAAATTGTGAAAAGCACTCGAAATCTTGGACAACACTTTTTCGATTTGGACATGGACACTTAACTGACAATGTCTGACCTTTTCACCAGCAAAAGTCGACGAAAAGTAAAAGCAAAATTTAAGCAAAATTTCGTACAAAGACATAACAAAATTTTTGATGTATGTACAAATGCGGGGAAACAGTCGTAAAGGGGAGGGAAAACTCTTTCTGGGGGGTTGGAAAATGCTTACGTGCTGCTCAAGTTTTGTGTGAAGGTCGCCGAGAGGTTGGGTACGAAAAAAGCAAAGAGGAGTTGGACAAGCCAAGTCAGCTCATAGTTGCATACGTAGGGAAAAGCCTGGAAAAGAGGGAAAACTGTGCGAGGAAAGGGCATTGAAGTTGAAGATGTAGATGGAGACGGCGCCTTTGTGTCACAAGTTGCCATCACATATATTCCGACTCCAGTAGAAGAGTTCCCCAGTCAAACTTAAAACTGTCGGAAGTTTCACTATCTCTTTCTGGCGTTCTATGCCCATCTCTCTCTCCAATTCTCTGCCCGTCTCTATCTATCCGAAAACGCAGGACGCGGTTAAATATTGATTCTACTTTCTGGCCAACCACTTGGCGATTAAAAGTGCATTTAAAGCTGGAAAGCGGATGTTCAAAGTCTTGAACTGTAGGTCTTAACGCTTTGCTTCTGCGAAGTCGAATTATAAATGAACCCCAGCTGATAGTTCCTCAGATTCCGCTTAAAATCATTCTATAAACGTTTTCTATTAAGAAATTTTTCAAAAATAGAGCTTAAATTTGGTTAAGGCGTGATGAGGTACAGGTCCAAAAGGGTTAAGCTGGACCTAATCACCTCCACCTGCCACCACCAATTTCATCGAAAAGCCCCGAGGACAAGCAAACAACAGCTGCCTGCAAGTATGCTACAATAAAGTGCACTGCAGGGCGTACAGTGAAGCCTACTGCAGAGGTACTATCCTAGGGGTCTACCCACAAAATGCCCTTGAGCCACGTTGCACTGTTTTCAGCAAGGATATTTCAAGGGAAGATGTGGGGGCCTTGTGTGTGCCGTTTGTTGCGTGTTTACGCAACGTAACCAAAGTCAAAACCTCGATTAGGATTCAATCTGCTGCTGCGGGCGGCACTGGCTACGTTGTATGTCCTTGTTGTTGTTACCCCTGACCCCAGCACCCCATCTGCTGGGTATACATGCACTTCTGCTGCCCTTTACCCAACTGACCCCACGCAGGTCAGGCAACAAAGTCAAACCGATTAAAACACACGCACGGGCTTAGACGCAGACAAGTCAGGATGCTCTTGGTGGTCTTTGGACCTAGGGATACCTTTATCACATAACAAACAGGAATCACCAGTACGCCTCATCATACCCGCTGCGTACAGGGTACAACCAGAGCACGGACAGGGTCCCACTACAGCTGTCTGTCCGTGTCCGTGTCCGTGTCCGTGTCCGCATAGGTAGTCCTATCGTAGTCCACTCCGGCATGGAACAGTGGGGCTCTGGAGCTCCGGAGCGGTATTCTTCAAGGGGCAATTAACTGTTAAGCTGCCAAACAGCGCCAGCAAAAAAGCGCAAAATCAAGCGAAAAAACTAGTTGTCTCGCTGGATGGAGAGCGGTATCCGAGGGATGCATGAGGGACTTGCATAGATTAGATTTCAGCTGGAACAAGCTGCCACCCTGCCACGCCCCCCGCCCACCACTCCGGGCGGGAAGAGGGGAGGAGAAGGCCGATCCGATGGCCGTGCAGTAGCAAAATATTTGCAGCTGCCACAAAAGCGGGGACCGCACAGTGGTGGCCATAAAAGAGCCATTAACGCCAGGAGTTCGGACCAGCCACCCAGCCACCCAGCCACTCCCCCCGCCCACCTCGCACAGCCTTGGGGATAATTTAAAGCGCTTAAATTCGGGGCGGTGGAAGTGCTTGAGTGGAAACTGTCAGCAGCACCAGCGCATCCAATTGCCAATTAGCCAAGGTGCAAGAAATTAAATTAAAAACCGCGGAAACAGCAAAATCATTAAAAGCAAGGAGAAACATTGGAAAAAAGACTATACTAGGGGGGGGGAGGGGGTGTCCTCACATTGTAGATAAAATATATCTGTGGAAAAGTGGTTTCTTTAACAAAAAGAGGATACGAAAGCAAAGAAAGAGTCACCAGCAAACACGAAACCAATTTGAAGTAAAGATAACCCCAAAAGGCATAAGGAAATACACTCACCCTAAAAAATTTTGTTTTTATATTAACTGCATACTTTCAAATAATGAATAAACTGTATTGTATCAATTATTAGTTATTACACATCTTAGCTTCATTTTACTTACAAGTATAATGAATACGCGAAAGCTCTCAAAAAGGGTATACAAACATTAGAACAAGATCCTTAGACAGGACGAAGGACACTCATCAAGGAGCAAGGACAGGACCACGCCCAACTGTCTCCGCCGTCTAGAGTAAATTAATTTGTCGAGTGTCCTTTGCAGCAGAGATCCTTGAGGCGAAGGCCACCTTGAGGTGCATCAATGAGTTGGAAATGTGGAAAACGTTTTCCCATTTTCCCCCTTCTAGCCGATCCACCACCTCTTTTTGCACAAACAAATCTTTCAGCGGAAATCTCAATCTGCGCTCGAGCAAATTGTTGTTTAAATAAAAATTTAAAGCAAATTGCTACGCGGAAGTAAATCGTTTTGTGGTAATGGTGGATAAAAAATGTAAGCCACAGCATATCAAATTACCCCTCGGATGGAAAAGGAGCTGTGCCCAGATGACAAAGTGCGCGGTTTTCCGAGCAGGGGTGTAACAAGGTGTAGCTGGAAGTAAGTCAGCTCCTTGATAAGTGGCACTTGGATTGGGATGCCCGGACTTCAAGGGGGTGGATTCAGTCCGGGATGCGGTTGACAGTCGGGAGTCGGGCGCGTTTTGATGCGATGCTGAAAAATTGTTGCTAATTTTTTAACAGTCGACGGAGACGGAGACGGAGTTCCGCAGATTTGACTTCAGAGTATCGCATTTCAGGAAGCTCGCTGTTGAGTGCAAATGGTTGGCATTTTAATTTTATTAGAACAGAAGCAACAAGCGGAGGATGAAAGCCAATCCCTTTAAGGATTTTGGCTTGTAGATCTATCTCTGAGATAAGATGCCAAAAATCCATTAGAAGTTAAGGAGATATGAAGCTGTATGCCATGCTTATATGACATAAATAAATAAGTTTTAAATGAGTTTACGTACTCGTTATAGGAATTGCATAGCTAAAAGTCAGACCTATAAACAAGTTCCAATCAACTCGCGATGCCCAAAATCATATGCAGAAATTCCCCGGATGTAACAAATGCACCTTTCACCACAGAAACACAAGCTCATTGTCTTTTGTTGAGCTCCCCAACCTATTTCCCAATGCAATTTAAGCAGCCGCAGAAAAATGTTGCCAACATATTTTGCACAATGTTTTCCTACGCACACAGGGCCAAAAAGGGCAGACGAACGACTTGAGGGATTTTGCTGAAATGACATTTGGCTCCGCATGTGACAGGATGTGCAGGAGCAGGACCTGGTGGAGCAGATGGGAGCAGCCGTTGGCATTGAAAAAAGCAATTTAAGCCAAGTACGGAGTGCAAGAGAGTGGTACAACCTACCATCGCATTATAGGTAGGTGCGAGTTACTATAGTGAGGTATAGAAGCACTTTTACTGCCTATGTGCAATTTAAAGTGGAATTACTTACTAGTCATACTTTTTACTATTTAACAGAGGTACTTCTTCAATGAGGTAGTACGGGGTACAGTACGGTACCTAAGCATAATAAAGTACCTGTGCCATCGCTCTTGGCCAGAAAACACACAAATAAATGAAAGCAGGAAGCTACGCATGCCGATTGTAGTCACTTTCCTGCTCCTCCAGCACACATCACTCATCCGCAGGGTGTGCGCAAATTTTGATAAATTGCCGACGTTACCTTTTGGGGGGAGGAACCTGCATACATGTGTAGTCTAGCAGATGAAAGGACTCAATTCGGGAAGGTGAAATCAAGACAAATGCATTGCACTCCGCAAGGAGAAAGTGCACGCCATCAATCTTAATTGAAATCCAAGTCGGCAAGGCATTGGATTTGGAAAACTTCCTCTTTGAGGGCCGAGCAAACAGGATGCGAGCAAACAATAAATCCGGAAAATTATTAGCAGCGCCAATCGAAATCGAAGTGCAAACTTGCACAGAACTCTTGAGGGGAATGGCTGGGTGACTTGGAACAAAAAAGGAGCAGGACCTTCAGCCAGGCGTGATAAATGGCAGCCAGCACCACAGGGAAGTTCTACTGAAAGAGGTGGAGAGAATAGTAATAGCTAATAGTATTTAATTGCCCACTTAATGGTGCATTGAGCTGATGACCAATGCGGGACCAGTCAAGAAGACTCATTCTGAAGGCGTAATATATTAAATGGCGATTTAATCAGAATCGGTGCAAAGGGCACAAAATATTCTAAAGCATTAATTGATAAGAGCACTGTCTGAGCTGTGGACTGATAATTTCATATTTTCGTTAATTGTTTTTCTTATTAAAAGGTATAGGAATATATGTAGAGCACATATTCATGGTCGTATAGTCTGCTTGATCCAGCTTTCGAAGTAAATAACATTTGTGTAGATATGAAGTATGTTGGGTCTGCAAGCCGAACCAAAGGTAACTATGCCCCCAAGAACCCAAATGCCCTCTTGGAATGCCATCAGTGGTCCTCCGAGGCTCCAAAGGCAGCCGTAGACCTCCTTCGGACTATTGGCGCACAAATGGGATTCGTGCAGTGTAGGGAGGATTTCGCAACGACAGCTGTCCAAATCCACGCCGGTGGCTTCAAATTTCAGCTGGACGGGGTTATGAATCTGAGTCTGGTTCGCTCCCCATGCTGCCCCGGTAAACTCCTGGTGGGATTTCCAATGTTGCACACCCACAGTCGAGGGCAAGCAAACAGGTCGAATGTTTGGCGTATAGGCGACCTCCCTCTGCAAGCGGATCAGACCAATGTCATAATCTGAATAGCCGAGTTTGAAGTTTTCATGTATGTGGATCTCCTCGACCTCAACTCGCAGCATTCCATTGCATTCCAAGCTTCCATTGCGGCAATCCTCTGCGGCACTAGTGCCGTGCTCTCCCAATTTCACAGAGACTCTGAGAAGATAATAGTTAATAATAAAACCATAGTAACAGATATAAGGCTGCTTACAGGTTTTCGAAAGATTTCCACAGGCATCGAGCTGCTGTTAGAACATATCGGTGATTGATCAATGATCCCATGCACCAATTTTTCATTATCTCTCCGCTTGATATACGGTACTCTAATTCCACCAACCAGGGGAAACCCGAGAAGATAGTTTTATTGCCCGGAACCGACTGGTCGCCACCACAGATGGACCGATCGGGAAGCAAACTAGAATCTTCGCGAGGGATTTGGTCAGGCGTCCTGTTGTAGTCCTTATCCGTAGTGCAGCAGGCGAAGATGGTCTCGTTGCTCTGGTCTGATTCGCAACGTGAGTTTCGAATAAACTCTATCTCGGACTGTGTAAGATTACTCTTCACCAACACCGAATGCAGGGGCAAGCACAATTTAATGGGCACACACCGTCCTTCTGTCTGGTTAGGATTCCAACAAGTCTTGTCTGCGAGCAACCACAAATATAAAAAGCAATTTCAATATTATTTGCGTGTTTATTCCTCTTTATAAAAAACCCAATGTTCGGAGGAATTTTCACTTTGTGCACTTACATCGTAAAATGGCCTGGTTATAGTTAATCAAAATACACAACAAAACTGCTGCGATCACCTTCATTGCGATTTCGACTGAACTCCGCAAAGTTCGACTACGGTCTGATCGATGAACACGAAAAATTTGACTGAAAGATTTGAGCTTCAGTGGAATTACTTGCTGTTATCATGTCAATAAGTTAAAGATAAGAGGTTCAAATATTTGGGAATTTCAGATTGCTGGAACCATAGATTTGTCATTGAAAATAGATGGTTGGAAGCCAAAGTAAAACAAGAACAAAAGTTTTAATGGCAATTCGATAGAAATTTGAAAAAGTGTGGGCGTGGCAGTCTTTCGCGTTTTGTGGGCGTTAGAGTGCCTATTGCATTATTTAACATCATAACATCATCTAACAAACTTGCGCTGACTGACTTGAGAGTCCGACAGACGGACATGACCAGATTGACTCGGCTATTGATCCTGATTAAGAATATATATACTTTATATGGTCGGAAACGCTTCCTTCTGCCTGTTACATACGATTCAGCGAATCTAGTACAAGTATACCCTTCCACTCCACGAGTATCGGGTATAATTACTAAATGTTGGGGAAAGTAACTAATAAATAAAGATGAGAAGAAAATAAATTTATTAGATAATGAAGATGTAGGGGTGCATCCTAAAATTAAATTGGATTGGGAAGTGATCTGCTAAAGTTTCGACTGCGAGGAGGAAGCACTGTGGGAATAAGGAACATTTGATCCAATTCGTAAATCCAGCGTGTCATCACTGCGGAAGGGAAGCTACTGCAAACAAAGTTCGTACTCATATCGCTTCTAAACTCACCCAACTTTGTGCCAGATATCAGAGGACAGGCGCCATGAAAAGTGCGTGTGTCATAGTCGTAGGACTTTCCATCTAGATTGTGCCAGAACAATGCCGAACCTTTTTGGGTTGGCACAGCCAGGTTTATGTTGGGAAAAGCTGTAGCTCCACCATGATCAACGTTGTTAAGCTGTTAGATTAAAGGGCTTATCAACCAAATGTTAAGCTGTCTCCCGTCACACATACATAAAAGAGAACAGTGGCGATTCGATCGCCCACCGCCTCTAAGTAGGAGGTTTTTGAGTCGAAATAGTCGTAATGCGGCACAAAATGGCCACCAAAGCCGTACTTTAGAAGCTGCATTTGGCTTCCACTGCAAGTACTTAGACCTGTTATGTCTCCGATTCTTCGTCCAATGCGGTTTAAAGTCTCCAGGTCTTCAGGTTCGGTTTCTGGGTCAGGAAGCCACGCACCATCAGCGGATCTACTGGGAGCTACTTCATCAGAGCCCTTTTCCACGCGATATACTTTCGCACGCTCTAGGAAGGGCTCACTCATCAGCTTCAGCTTTTCAATCTCAGGATCACTTAGAACATTGTGATAAAGAACCACATACGGATCCAGAGAAAGTTCCTCCATTCGAAGGGGGACCAATCGCAGGAAGGGCCTAGTAGTGGTATTATAGCGACAGTGAAGCCTCGAGGGCTTGGAGTCACCCGCCTGTCTCCTGCTCACGGATCGGCAAAGATGATTAAAGGATTCTTCGGACTCACAGCACTCCAAGCTAATACTTGGCTTTGGTGTGTTCCTCAGAAAGTGCAGAGCAAGTGCATTACCAGCTTCACCGAGCATGGAATCCCGCATCAGCATGTCACGTGCGATGGATACATTGCCTGCATAAGATTCATCTACAGATTGGAGTTCCCATAGGATATAGGTTGCACCCACCAGTGGCTATAAGAGAGCGAGCAAGTAGCAATGTAACATCCGCCTTGGTGACCCCAATCACCTCATGGTATTTACGTGGCTGTTCCACCAACAAATCCTTGGCTGCACTTAGCCACTTGGATGCTATTTGGTAGCTGCCCGAATTGAAGGACAACGCTGCCATGGTAAGGCAATCACTAGCAGACATCTTACCACTATTGGATAGAAGGATACTATGTTATTGGGCTGGACGGGATTAGTTAAAGGCACTAACCTGTATTGAACTCCATCAATCAATCCTGTGGACACATCCTTCGGTTCCAAATCATATGTGTGTACTATGCGAAACAGGGCTTGATTGGCCTCAATGAGATCGTCTTCCACTGGCAGATCCTCTCGCATTTTCTCGATAAATGCAATTTTCTCTGATTCGGTTTGGAGATATTGAAATGATGTATAAACCGGAAGGAGATCTTACCTTGCCCCACTGGCTGCTTTAAGAGCTTCTCCACCGGTTCCCAATCATCGTGCATCTGACGCATGAGGGATAGTCTGTTTATGGGATTGGACAAGTACTCCTCTTCCCTATTCCTAGCCTTTTCTAAAGGCTGTTTCAGCGCTTCAACTATTCTAAAATATAAAAATGAATAAGCCACAATCTAATGATATATAAATCACCTCTTCAGCTTGATGATTTTATCTTTCAGCTCAGTCGCATAACTATCGAGTACGATAATGAGTTCTCTGTCTTTCTCGATCAGGTCCATCTTCTCCTCCGCTGAGGTGACATAGTTTATGCGATACATGTTGCTATCAGCTATCCAACTTAGACCAAGAAAAATAGAAACTACACACAATATAACAGCGCCCATAATTTCTTGCGATCATTTCATGGAATCTGAAGGCTGTCTAGTCGGCCTAAAAACGCTATTCAGCGCTAGACATTCAATTCGATATGTTCCACGGTTAGTTAGGGTGTGAATAATTTTTAAAGTGCGAATTTCTACCATATACTTCCCTTTGAAAAAAGATATGTGGGTTTTATCTAAAGTTTTATATAATATTAATCATGTTTCAGTGCTTCATCTTCCCCTCACGGTATATGGGTTGAATGAACATCTGATCATACTCGTGTATCCAGGCTGCCATTACTGGAACAAAAATATAGTATTACCCAGCCATGTTGTCAAAATGCCACATCTCACCCCACTTGGAGCCATGGAAGACGGGACAAGCGGCGTGCACAGTTTTGGGGTCCACATCGTGGGTTTCGCCATCTAGATTGTACCAGAAGAGGACTTTTCCCCGTTCCGCAGGTACTTTAACATTTATGCGCGGGAAGACAGTGGCACCTCCATTTGGTGCATCATTAAGCTGAAACAGAAACACATGAATTTCCAAGGACTTGTTCCATAGCAATACGCACATAAAACATAACTGTGGCCATTCGATCGCCGTATCCTTCAGTTTCCGAGTTTGTCTCGTTGAAGAAGTCATGGCGGGCAGCGTAGTGAGCTCCAAACCCGTATTTGATAATATTTATCCGATTTCTCTGGTGGATTTGTAGTCCGGTGATATCCCGCATCCTCTGAGTCAACCGATCCAAAACTGGTTCTCCAGATGAGTTCATATCCTTAAAAGGAAGAAAGGCTCCGAAGACTGAATCACTCTTATCTTCTGTAAACGCTAGTGTGGCCCTTAAACGTGGCTCCGCCAAGGCTATTAACTGATGGATGTCCCCTTCCGGCAGGATGTCATGGTACACCACTATATAGGGCTCCAGGGAGATCTGCTCCATTTTGAGGGGAGCCAAGATCAGGAAGGGCGACGTGGTGCTGTTGTAGCGACAATGGAGTTTTGAAGGCTTTGGGGAGAACGAGGAACGGCACAGTCTTTTGAAGTCTTCACCCAAAGTGGGCGGGCTATCTACTGTCATGTGAGGATAGGCCTCGAATTGGTCCAGCCAGCTAGTCGAGTGCTCTGCGAGATCAGGCTGCTTCACAAGCAACTCGAGGGCTACATCCCTCAGGTCTGAAAAGAAAATAATAATAATAACTGGGTAATACTTTTAATTAGAAATCTTCACCAACCCAATTCCACTAAACAGCGAGCCTGCAGCAGGGCCACATCCTGGCCAGACATTCCCAGCACCTCATACACCCCCGAGTACTCCTCTTGCAGCCGAGTTTTGCTGATACTTATCCACTGCAATGCCTGCTTGAAGTAGCCCCACTTGAAGTACAACTTCGCCACTTCAAAGCAATCCAGAGCTGACAGTGTGGAGCTAACGATTGGCATGACTGATTATATAGTGAGATCCAGGGGAGATATTTATTAACTCACTTGAGCCGAACGTTGTCGATGAGACCGTTGGCCATTTCCCAGGGCATCATTCCGTGCGTTTCGGCTATTCGGAAGATGTAGACGGTGGCTTCCTCGGTCTCCGCCTGCCAGGGCAACTCAGGTAACTTCTTTCTTAGAAAGCCGATTTCCTCTGCAATTAGGTAAATAACTTTGCAGATATGCAGATAAACATATGGGTTTCTTGACTCACCTTCTCCCACTGGTTTCTTCATAAACTCCGCCAGGTACTGCCAATCCTGGTACATGTGTCGAATGAGTGGAAAACTGTGGAGGGGATTGCCCAGGTACTCCTCTTCTCTGCCTTTCGCAGCCTCCAAGGGCTGCCTTAACTCTTGAGCAAGTCTGTTATAAAAAAGTCTGTTATCGCTAGGGGACAAATAATGACATTAAAATTGTATCTAACCTCTTTAGTTTGGAAACCTTCTGGTCAATTTTGTCGGCATAACTCATTAGACTGTCGATTAGCTCGCCGTCCAATTGCATTAAATCCATGTTAGCTGATTCAGCAACTAGGAACTCCTTACGGCTCTCAACCTTCCAAAACATAAGCCATAGTACAAGAAGCACTTTGTCGAACAGCATTATTTAGTTACTGATCTGTTTGACAGGTAAGTGGTGTAATAAGTAGTTGGAGAAGTAGTTAGTCTAAGAATTAACCGTGGATAAATACATAAAGGCATAACAATTCTCATTCAAAAAGTATAGTAGTACACTTTATTCTACGTCTTTGCTTATGATATTAGGCTCATTATTAAAGCTCTTACTCGTCTTTCTTCATGATAAACTTGATCATAACTGAAAGGAAAAATAGCTAGTATGAACTTATGGGTATGTGAGCTATGTGGTCTATCCTACACACCTAACCCAGTGCCCTCGATGATGGGACAAATGGAAGTGGAGTGCTCTTTATTCCCAAAGGTTATCAGCACATTACCCCTCTTGGGTTGAACAAGAACACCTTTTGGCATGGTAAAGGACCCGCCCAAAGTCACATCTTTCAGCTGACATATGGATGAAAAAGTGGAGGATCGGGAGAAACATAGATTAGTAGTACCACTCACGAATATAATTACTTTGGCCTCCACATCCTCGAAATTCAAAAGGTTTAGCTTTGGGAACTGAGACCAGAGAGGAATATAATATATTCAGAAAAGATTTATATTTGTCCACATCCTTACCTTTGTGGAGTTCCTAAACAGCTTAAACGGTTCAAAAGGGGTCAACTGAGAGTGCTCCACTATGTAGAAAGTCTCCCAGGTATGTTCCTCTCCTGCCATGTCCAAAATGCGCTCGTTGATGCGTTTCAGCACAGGACTATATCCATCGGAGATGGAACACCCAGTGATTCCCTGCTTGAGATCGAAGCGAGCATTGGGTGGACACCGTTCGTAGGCGTTCTCCACATGCCTAATTTCCTGTTCGTAGATGCTTCCTGGATACAGGATAGTGAAAGGGTCCTGTTGGAGATCCTCATATTTAATGGGGGCGTAGACTAGGAACGGATGGACCCAGTCATTAAGCTCGCACGTCAGACGACCCTGAATCCGCGGCACTTCGCCTCGACAATATTTATCCAGAACAGTGGGTGTCGGCTCAAGATCTAGTATGGGTTCCATAGGATCCCTCAGGCCGAAGAGCTCCATTTGGCCCGCCTCCTTCATAAGGTGCACGTTCTGGGAATCCAAGCGAAGTGCTGATTCGTAGGCGTCAAAAGCGGACGGTCGATCTGCCAGATAAATTTGTGTGAATAATGGGTATCCTGGAGTAAGCGAACCTCACTCAGTTTATGGAGGGCCCTGCCCAGATCTCGATAAACCTGCCAGCGTGGTGCGCCCAGTAGATCGTACAAATCTCTGCGCCGCGAGATGGTGTAGTTATGGGCAGCCACTTGTAGCCACTTGGCCGCGCCCCGATAGTCCTGATCCTCGTAGAGCTCCAGTCCCAAGTGATAGCAGTCCAATGGAGACAGATGCAAGGAACTGGTGGATATAAGTTTGTAAGAGGTAACTGAGAGTACTGATATACCCTTCCCACCTGTTTCGTTCGTTTTTGGCCACCAGATCAGCAGGTTCGTAGCCGTAGAACTGGGTCAGGCTATGCACTTCCCTGGCCGCGTTCCTGAAGGCTTCCTTATGAGGAAGCTGCGGCAGGAGGCGCTCCAGCTTCTCCACCGCATCGGGTGCCACCGGTTCCTCCATGTACACTTGCCAGCCGACCCAGTCCTGGTGCATATGTCTGATCAATCGGAAGGAATTCAGGGGATTGGAAAGGTACATCTCGGGATTCCTATTGGCCTCTTCTATATCGTCGATGTATTCTTCCAAAGAACTAGACATATTGTAAGTAATCCCCAATTTAGTTCCAGTAGGAAAGGGATTTAAACGCACTTGTTTATGAGGCTGATCTTCTCCTCCATCTTTTCGGCATAGTCACGCAAATTCTGCAGGAGACCGCGCTCTAAATTCAACATTTCCCACACTCGCTTCTCATCTAAAGCTTTTAAACTGGAGCAGCCAAGGATCAGGAGTAGAATCACAGGCCAAAGTGCCACAGCCATTACGAGGTTGTGCATCGGTGTAAACTGATATTAAAGAAGAGGAACACAAAGTCCGATGTGTAATGCATTCGCCTCAGCCAAATATGCGTGACTAAATGGTTGCCTCTTTATAATGCAACAAGTCAAATCCATAAAGTCAAGTGGCACCTTTGGTTCAGCATACGTGCAATTCAAATCAATAATGTTTTGACCTTACAAGCGTTTACCGAAAACAAAACAGTAAGCAGATAATTTTTGTCACAATGCACTTAGCCAGCACACCCACCCACCCAGAGTGGGAATGAGCCGAGTTTTCCACCCAATCAGTGCTGCCAGATGGCAGGTTGGTATCGAACTCTACACATCTCTGGTTTCCAGGTAGTAAACAAACCCACTGTTTTCTGTTTTTGTTTTTACCCGCAGTAGCATAAGCGCAAGGAAAGGCAATCTAGTTATTCACCAGTCCTAACTACTACTTATTTTCAGCACGATGGCGTCGTCGTTATGTCGTGTCTGCACGGCTCGTTTCGAAGATGAAATCCTGAGCAACATTTTTGAAGGAGCACAGGGACTTTCCATCGCCTCCATGATCGCCGAGTGCACCGGCTATGAAGTTGAGAAAGGGGACAGACTTTCAGAGTACATTTGCACTATCTGCCTGAAGGATGCGCAAAACGCCTTTGAGATAAAGCAAATGTACGAGCAGAGCCATCAGTTCTACAGTCGGCTGAAAACTGATTCTCAAAATAGGAAGCGACGCGGGAAGAAGCAGCAGCGCCTGAAAGCAGAGTTGTTCGAGGAGGAACTGGTTTATCTGTCGGACTGCGACGATCAAGTGAAGATCCGAAAGACAAAGAGCGAAATGGAAAATCATGTAGATCTGCCAGTGGATATAGATATAAAGCACAGTAGCTCGGAGAAGCATCAACCCAAGAGCCCCCATGCTTCGAAGCCCTTTGCTCAATTGAAGCTGCCCAAGGACGCCAAGCCCTTCAAGTGCAGTCAATGCCCGAAGATCTTCCTTACAAAAGCCTTCCTTGAGGAGCACCTACGAAACCACCCGGAAGATCGACGGTTCCAGTGTTCCCACTGCACAAAACGCTTCGCAAGGCGGGCCACTCTACTACGGCACCAACTGACGCACACTGGAGAACGACCCTACCACTGTTCCCACTGCTCATCGACCTTCAACCAGACGTCGAGCCTAAATAGACACATGAAAATCCACACAGAACAATTATAATAACGGGTGTCAAAACTGCCAAAAGCTTTGTGTGCATTTCCCTATGTAATAGGTTGTCAAATATAGCTTTTTTGCTCTTTATTCAATGCTTTATAAAAAGTGTTACAGTGATCAATCCGAATCTCAAAAGACAAAAAGGCAACCTTACATTTAACCAACCTGACAACCTTATATTTAAGTAGATATAAGGTAATTATATTTAACGCAAATTTGAATAAAATGAATTCTTACTATCGAGCTGGTCGAGAGGCCATCCCTAATCTCGCAGTCGTCAATCGATAAACGAAGTCATCGATTAATCAGCTGTTCGAATAAATTGCGAGGATTTTGTGCCAGTTTTTGGCTGAGTTTTCGGAAAAGTGCGAATTAAGTAAGGCAGTGTCGTGCAAAAAAGAGTAATTAATTATAAACGATTATAATTAGCTAATATACTTGGCCGTGTGCGGCTGTGTCTGTCTGCATAGAGCCTACTTTGTGCCGCCGGTTAACACTGTTAAAAACAGGATATAGATCTAGGCAAGAAAGAGGCGAAAACTAGGATATAAATCAATAAACGCCGAGTCCATTAAGTTAAATCTTCGAAAAGTCAACATGCTGCTGCAGCGGAACAAGTAAAACTTTAAAGCGGCTATTTTCTCGCTTTTTCTATGATTTCTGTGTGTTCCATGTTTAATTTAATTAGTGTCCCGCTGTTTGCGTGTGTTCCTCCCACCCTTTCATCACATTTTCCCTGTTCTAATCCGTTTTCCCTGTTCTATTCCAGTGCCCGCGAAGATTATAGCCAGGTTTTCAATTACATGTTCTGTTTGTCTAACCAAATTTTATCAATTGCGTGCTGGTGCTAATAAGAGCAAAATCCCCACCTCCTTTTGCTCTTTACTTTTGTACTGGAATTTGAGTTTGCATTTTATTTTTAGCCCGCTTTCGTTGTTGTTATTGCCGTTCTCGTTTCTGTTACTTCATCGCCGTTTGCCTCACCGTCTTTGTTTTGCTCCCTCTTTCCGTGGCAACGCTCTCTCCCTCTCTGTCGCGCTCAATAAGAGTGTGGCACACTGAACAAAATGCACTAGTTCGGTTTTGTTAACAAAGAATTTCATCATTGTTACCTACTGCTATTAGTAGCTTATTTGTAAGATATACGAATATAAATTATTGTATGTAAAAAACACGCACTTCTTCGGTTCAAATCGATTAATATTTTTTTTAGTAATTCTCTCTCTCAGAAAGCTAAGGCTAAACTCTCATTTCTGTTCATTTGTTGTGTTCGACATGTTCCTATGTTCACTTCTCAACGCCCCCTCTGAAATAAAACGTAATGATACGGAAAAAGATAAACTATTAAAACATAATTAAAAACCATAATTGGCCCATAACTGACTAAAAAACATAAATATGCTTGTACTTTGCACAGTTCCTTGCTGGATTCCACTCAAAACGGCAACAGCTGTTCGTCACCACCATTACCTCACTCCAGCGATCTGGCAACGCCACGCAGCCCTCGCTTTTGCGCTCCACTGTGTCCACAGTCATTCGCTTTTATTTATACGAAAAAGAAGTGTAAGAAAGCGCCGTCTGTCTGCCTTTTTTTATTGATTTCATTCCTATTCCGGATCCCAATTCGTGTTAATTGAAAACGTTAATCAGTCGGCCGCGAGTTGTTCTCTTATCAACACTTTTCGCGCGTGTTTTCCTGCGTGAGTGCGAGAACTCTGTACATACACTGCATTTCCATATCCCTAAGAGGTTATAGCAATTCGTGTTTGATAAAAGATAAGATAAAAGTGACAGCTTATCCGTCTAATTACTGATGAGCGATGTTTAGGACCATTTTACTCACACTCACGTGCGCTGCGAGTGAAATTGAGGCCTACTCAGTTTCTACTGTTCTTTGTTCGCCGTGAACTACTGTAAATAACCGCATTTAATTGGTGTGATAAAAGCTCACATGTCGCCAATTGAGTGAGCTGTCTTTTATTTCGCATTTTCTGGTTGCGAGCCAAATCAAGAGCACAAAACAACCACATACAGTGCTGGGCAGATAAGCCAACCCACTCGGAGTGCCACTCAATTGCGCGACTTGTTGCCCTTCGGTCTTCCGAGTGGAAAGTGGTCGCATAACTGTTTGTTTAGAAGAAGGACGAAGGAGAAGGGGTTGGAGCCGCCCATTATGATAAGAAGCCCCAAATCTGTTGATATAATACCTATTCGCCTATTCGATATGCTTATGGAAATTCTGATTGGAGCATGAGGATGCTCCTAAATGACATAAATCCATTGATTAGATTGGGTGTCAATTATCAACATTACTTCTTTGTTAATACAAAACTTTGTTAACAATATCTATAAAATCGGTGAATATTAATTAGCTGTTGTTTATTTATAATTAAAAGTGAAAGTTGAATTTGTAGAATTCATAGTTTCAACCTTTTATTTAGAAAAACAAGCAAGAAGCGTAGAAAAGACTTGATCTGGATTATAAATACTCGTATGTACCTACAACAACCCATCACTCTCTTCGGAAACTCAGGGTCCAAGGTGACCCTGTTCCACGTCATATCACTGATCCTATCTCCTGTCTGCGGCGTCGAAGCTAGTGGACTTCAGCTTAAGGCTGCCCCTGGTCAGTTGATTCAAGTCGATGATGGACAGATATGGTTTGGGGGGCACATTCACGGGCAGGGGAACTTCGATGGTGACCGCTGCTGATCTCTTGCCCTTGGAGCCGCCAACTCCTCCGCCATGGTCGCTGCCCGTTTTCAGGGCTCCCAGTGCGAAGGGGGAGTACTGATCGTGACCGGTGTGTGCGGAGCAACTTGCTGTGGCAGCCCTCCGGTAGTTTCGGTACCCACTGAAACAGCTGCTCCCTGGGGCCAAGGGGCGGACGGGCGAGAATCCTCCCTCGTCCGAGGATCCGCCTCCGCCGCCCGAATCGTAGCATATACTTAGGTTGGTGTAGGCAATGGGGGCGTGGCAGCGAGGCGTCTTTGGACGGGGCTTCACCTCGTAACGGGTTTTCGAGCGGGATCGGGAGTGGTGGGCATGGCGGTTTCGCCCCCGCCTTTTGCTCCTGACCTCGCTCACAATCGGCATGGGCAGGATGTTGATGAAGCGGTAGTACTGCAGCAGAGTCCTGGCCAGATTCCTGCCCACGCGGTAATCTGGAGGAAGTGGTACCTTCTTGTTGGGAACTTGATCAACTCGGCTTGCAAGAATATACTCACAGCCATCTTCGTTGTACAGGGAGATGGTCTTGCCATCCCTGAGGTAGTGACCGGCCATGGAGACCTCCAATGTGTAGGCATTCACCGTGTCACTGAGTCTCTCGCAGCTGAATCTCCGCATGCTGCCCGCCTTTCTTTCGTCCGCATTGAACATCGTGTGATCCGCCACGTAGTCCGGTGCGTTGCTGGCGAAGAGTCGCGGGAATACCAGGTGCCTTTCGTACCTGTAGACATCCTCGTAGGTGTTGCCGTAGATAAAGCAGCCGTGCATGCTGCTATTCGCATGCAGATCGATCACAAAGTCAATCTGATAGGTCTGAAACGGAGATACACCTATATAATGCTTATTAAAGCAGATTTCAACATTCTTCCTACATCTGAATTATCCAACTCCTTCAGCATGCCCTTCACCGCGTGCAATTCTGGCTGCGTGAACTCGGATCCTATGTGCCAGTTGCGATTCATGTCCTGCCCCATCAGATTGCAGCGATTGTTGCCCAGAAAGACGCCATCCGGATTCACCATGGGCACGATTTTGAAGACAAAGTTATCCCGCAAAACGGCGGCGATGGGATGATTCCCAACGAGAAACTCGATGAGACCCTGGCACACATGGGAAGCTGGAGCCTCGCTGGAATGCGTTCTGCAGAGCACTACAATCACCCGGATAAAGCTGCGATCCAGGCGATTGGTTGAGCGCTGTTTGGCTGTCACGTGGTCGATGGTCAGCAGGTCCACATTGCGATTTTGCTGAATAAGAAACTCTTAGATAGAGTGTTAAACAGGACGTTCATATGACTCACCAACGACTTGATAAGCACACATCGGGTGAACCGCTTGTCCGATCCTTGCCTGGCATCAATCACATTCAAATAGGACTGCAAACGCGAATAGCTATAAGGCCAGGCCAAGGCGAACTGGTAGACATCCTCCTCCTTGTCGAAGATAAAGGCGAAGCTCAGGACATAGTGACCCTGGTGCATGGCCGATCGGTAAAAGAACACCTGCCTCTTGGACAGCCTCTGCCACTTGGGTCGACTCGAGCTCTTCACCAAGGGCGTCAGTCCCGAGGAGAACAGATTCCTGCTCTTGCTGATGTTCACAACGTGGAAGAGCACTCGCTGATCCTGCTTCACGTTGTCCACGGTGAAGTTAAACCAGAAGCGAAATCGCGGATTACATGTATCCGGTCTTAGGAACAAATCGTACTCGAATTCCCCCACCAGCTCCGCTTTTCCCAGGTTTCCCGTTTCGAAGGCCGCATCAAAGCAGAGGTGACCTCGCTTGGCCTTGCCACTTTGACCCGGCGGACGAATGATAACCCGGGAAACGTTGCCCAGACCGCCTTCTCCATCGCTGTCTTCGCTATCTGTAAAAGAATATCCATTAGATGTCTAAGAGCTTTATGAATTGTGCTCAGCAGATGTTGGGCCTTATGTCATGATCCTAAATTAGAAACTGGTTGATAAGAACCAAAACTTATA
Source organism: Drosophila erecta (assembly GCF_003286155.1). Lineage (NCBI taxonomy): Eukaryota > Metazoa > Arthropoda > Insecta > Diptera > Drosophilidae > Drosophila > Drosophila erecta. The sequence goes on from NW_020825194.1 coordinate 1,656,551, forward strand.
GTATGTGCTTCTAGTGTGCCAAATATTCTTCTAATCTGCTAAAGATGCGTGTGCCATATCAATTTTAGTACCATCTGATCCGCGCTCGTACATGCTCGTATGCTGAAGTGGATCGCAGGCTATTCCCAACATGATGACTCTGTTCCGCGGATGCGTCTTTCTCTGGCGAAAATCTAGGTTCTTCTAATGCAACCAAGCCGAGCCGAGTGGAGTGAAGTGAAGTGAAGTGAAGTGACCCTAATCCCTCGAGGCTTTGGCCTCTGCCCGGCCTGTCATAACTTTCTTGGCCCAAGGCGCCGCCTGCTTCTCCTAATGCCCCCGGCTGCTATCTTTGAATCAAGGCATCCTCATCCCGCCGTTCCCTTGCCTGGGCCACATATGCGTGCCGCAAGTTTCCATTGCAATCGCTGCACCTGCCAACGCCTTGTGGCTGAGCTCGGGCAACTCAAGTCGTCAAATGTCTAAAAATTGAATAGTCGCCTCGCGGTTGCGTCGGCCCCCAAAACCCAAACTCAAGCTAAAGCAATCGTGAGTTGAAAGCCGGAGGTGAATGTCTCGAGGCTTGAAAGGTCTTTAAATAGCTTCATTTATACCCTAACTGTGGGTGTTGTGATTTCTGGTCGGGATGAGGGGTGGATTCAATAAGTCTATTACTTATTAAAAGTACTACATTAAGCTAAACGTCAATTCACTGGAATGATTTTCCAATCACGTCTTCATAAACGGTAGTGTATTCATACATTAATTTGCTGACGAATCCCTGTCCTTATCGCGGGAATTTATGACCATTTCGCTTACCTGAGTCGCCCATTCCGCCGCCTCAACCCATCCACTCCTCTTTTCTTGGGGGCTCCGCTCCTTGGGCAGGATCAAAAATAGAAATTCAATTAGCCAACGCCTCCTGGCCTTTCACTTTTCTCGAGTGGGGCTCCCAAGACGGCAAAGTCGCGTGCGAAGTCTGGGTGCTGGAGGTCGATCTCTATCTGCTAATCCCGGGCAGCTCCTGGTCGCTCCTCGCCGCTTCCTCCGCACCGCACAGACGACTGCCTTGGAATCCGGAATTCGGGCTGCGGATTCCGGAACCGTGATTCGCATGTTGGCACTTTGACGTTGCCACGCCACTCACGTGTGTCGCCTTTCTGTTTGGTCGATAATTCGCAGTAGTTTCCGGCTAGGGGCTTCGGTTCGCCTGTGGTTTTGGGTTCCTCCGCAGCCAGAGAGCAGTATCCAGAACTGGGCAAGCGTGAGGAGCGGCAGGACTAATTGCGTTCAGGCAAAAACCGAGGGCTATTCAGTTCACTGGGGCTAATCGATACGGTCGTACATCGCAACGTGGGAGCCGTAACGACTGCGTGTGTGTTACTTTAACGATTATGCCACCGAATGAACCCTGCAACACCCCATTAGCTTAACCAATAACCCCAAAAGCCAAGGCAGCATGTCCAAACGCAGGTAGCTTTCCCCTAACCCAAGTTAAAGTTTCGTTTTGGTTTTGTTTTGCCCACTATGGCAATAACCCGTACTAATATATTGAATTCCCTGCAGATTAGGCAGCGTACGGCCACCAAAGCGTTGCAGGAGCGACATGGACAACACCTCCACCTCGGACATTGTCATTATCAATGGCAACTCGCATCCGGATCTGGCCAACATGGTGGCCGAGCGTATGGGCATCAAGAATGGGGGCTGCTCCGTGTTCCACAAGTCCAACAGGGAGACTATTGTGGAGATCAGTGATTCCGTTAGAGGCAAGGACATCTACATCATCCAAACGGGCACTAAGTAAGTAGATTAAATGGGACGTTCATCTGTATACTAATTACATATATTTTACCCACCAAGGGATGCCAACAACAACATCATGGAGCTTCTGATCATGGCCTACGCCTGCAAGACTTCCTCGGCTCGTTCGATCGTGGGAGTGATTCCATACTTGCCCTATTCCAAGCAGTGCAAGATGCGCAAGCGCGGCTGCATTGTGTCCAAGCTGCTGGCCAAGATGATGTGCACCTCTGGCCTTACGCACATCATCACTATGGATCTGCACCAGAAGGAAATCCAGGGCTTCTTCGACATACCCGTGGACAATCTGAGGGCATCGCCCTTTCTGCTCCAATACATTCAGGAGAGCGTGGGTAGTCTGCAATCTAAGCAAAGATGGAAACTAAATGTGATATTGCTTCTAGATTCCTGACTACCGAAACTCGGTGATTGTAGCTCGCAACCCGGGCGTGGCCAAGAAGGCCAACTCCTACGCCGAGCGACTGCGTCTTGGCCTGGCCGTCATCCATGGCGAACAGAAGGAAACGGATGCCGATGAGGTCGACGGTCGGTACTCCCCTCCACCGACCAGGTGAGTTGCATTCCCTCAGTCTTGACAGTGGTCTCGACCCTTCCTAGCTTAAGTTATTTCGTTGTGAGGTTCCTGTTTGATTTGTTAGCTGAGTATAATTTGCTGTTAGCTTTTCTGGTTAGTTTTCGTTTTTCTGAAGCTTTATTCTGCGACTGAAGCTCGACTCACCTCGAATCTAGATATCTTCACTCTGCACTAGTCTCTGTTTCCCTCGATTACCAAACATCATCTCTCTTTTTTATTTTTTATATACAATGTAGTTTTTTAACATTAAGGCTTTGCACTCGCTCTGAATACATTTCTTTTTTAATGCACCTACTCATAAAAGCACCATTTTGAGCTTCTGTCAGTGGCTTCTGTTCGTACTTCACAGCCAAGGCAGACACTTTTTAGTAGATCGTTTAACTACATGCTAGATCCTATTAAACCGCTTTGAATTGTTTTCTTCTTTTGCGTTTTGGAATTGTTATTGTTTTAATTTAACGCTCCGGTTATGCCACAAAATCCTCGACACTTGTTGGTGGGCATATGGAGCAGTTCTCTTGTCCAAATCTAAAATCCAGAAAACAGAAAAACAATCGAAATTTCTCTTTATTTGTGTTATGCAGTGCGTATAGCAATTTATTAGGAAATTCAGTTGAAATGTGCTTACCAGCGACGCCTAGGTTCGTATTTTAAACTATATTTTAATTTCAGTTTAATTGTATACTTTATCCGACTGACATTTGTATTTTTCCCCCACCCATGCCACCCATGCCACCCATGCCACTCCACCAACTCCCACCCTCATGATTCTTTTCTTTTTTGGTTTCGAATACGATTCGACCAAACAATGCAATGCACCACCACCTCGACAAAAACCAACCCACAATGTACCACAATGCACCACATTGCACCACACGAACTGCAAACCACGTGATACTGCCCCACACTAACCACTAGAAACTCTACTCCACAACACGCCCCAACCAGCAGCGCCCGCCAGCGAACCACCTCGGTTTCGGTGGGTGTTCCGGAGCACATTGTCAAGGTCAAGCCGCCGCTGACCATTGTGGGAGACGTCAGTGGACGCATCGCCATCATGGTGGTGAGTACTCTGGGTCTGAGTCCCAGGGCTTTCTCAGCAGTAAACTCTAAATGCATATCTTATAATCAGGATGACCTGATCGACGATGTGCAGGCCTTTGTGGCCGCCGCTGAGATGCTGAAGGAGAACGGTGCCTGCAAGATATACGTGCTGGCCACGCATGGTCTGCTTAGCTCGGATGCACCGCGTCAGCTGGATGAGTCGCCCATCGATGAGGTGGGTCTCCGATCATTGCCCTGATTATGCCTTATAATAGTGCTCGACTTCCCACTCCCACAGATCGTTGTAACCAATACCATTCCACACGAGATCCAAAAGCTGCAGTGCCACAAGATCAAGACGATCGACATCTCCATTCTGATCGCTGAGGCCATACGCCGCATCCACAACAAGGAGTCCATGTCCTATCTGTTCCGCAACGTAACGCTGGAGGACTAGGGGAATCGCCAACTCATCACCCACAACCACTCACAAGTCACAAAAATAATCTTTTGTTTGTTTATCGCTCTTAGACATCAATTCAACGTGCGCCCAGCGTACGTTTGCTCAAATAAAATTGATTGAACCCAGATAATGTAGCACACTTTTAGGCCTCACATATACTCCACACTCCACACTGTCCTACATGTTGTGCGTTCATCCAAGACTAACCACTTCGTTCTAGTTCTTAAGTCAAAGATCCCACAACTTTGTCCAAATAAAAGCAAATTGTAAACAACTGTGGAAAGTTTGTGGCATCATAAAGGCACCATAGGGCACTTGACGCTTGTCGAAATTTATGGCACCCATCGAATGGAAACCTCATAATTGAGTAGCCCGTCGAAGCCGTAAATCATCGTGGAAGGTAGCAATTTGCAGGGCGATTGCAGCCGCTTTGCATTCTGCCTGTCCAACAAATAAGGCAACAGACAGATGTCTTGCATCGCTGTTACTAAGCAAATATTGTTACGGATACGAGTGCAGCGCCGATAAGATAGTGCATCCCATCTGCGTGCAGTTCGTCGTGGCAAAAAGCCGGAGAATCCCGCCGAGGCAGGTGGTTCATGCATAAATCATGGCACATTAATCAACCATCAGATATGTCAGAGCCACCAGATCTTACGGTTCCCCGATGTCGGTAAATTTGCATTGCTAAATGCCGGACGGATGGCGGAGGAATGCGGTTCCAGTTCCAGCAGTGACGAGATCGGCTGGAATTGGACTGGATTCACAAGCCCAATATTTGGGCCAGCCCAATGGCGCATATTTGCGAGGTCTCTGCCTAGGCCAAGTGCGATAAACTCCGCGCTGTTTGCCCGCCCGCAAACCAAACAGAAGTTGTGCTCCGCTCTTCAGCGTGACACTTGCTGCCTTTTTATCGCCAGCGGAATAAAAGCAAAAACACCGTAAAGCCCGTAAGGCTAATCCCGCAAATCTCCGTACTGGGGCACCTGTTGGATTTGAATAGAATAGACTGGCCAACATCGAAGGGGTATCTCGTTCCCATTTCCCATTTCTCATTTCCCACTCCAAACCCCAGACCCCCCCAGCTGCGAGTCACGTGAAGCAGCCGCATTGCGCATACGCCATGTTAGCCCTGTTTGCTTTGCTTTGGCGTGCATTGAACCGACTTCCGCGAGGGGCTTACACCTATGCCACCTATGCCACCTATGCCACTGATGGTCCATCACATCACTTTACTTTTAATAGTGCCCGGCGGCTAATTTGTTTTATCATTTCCAGCACAGCATTCCGATTGCAATGTCAATTGTTTGGGCCCGACATCTGTTGGCGCTGTTTGTTGTTTCCGCTTTTGTTTCTCTGCTTCACTTTTTGTTTATCACTCCGAAATTGATTTGTTAATTTGCCCGGCTTGTTGGCAAGCCATTAGCACGACACTTTGCGCCCATAAATTGATTGGCCCAGCGGTTAGCACCTGTCAATTATCTAAAATACAATGGCCATAATCTGTTTTGTACGCTCCCGTGCACCCGAGTGGGTGTTTCGCCCATCATGATTATTAGACGCCCGCGGGCAATGATATCTGCCGAATATGCCGATGATTTGCGTTTTGTCTGCCAGAACGAATCGTTTTGAACAAAGCCGCAAACTAGTCACACGACCTGGCCACTTGGACGATTTGAATATGCTTTACATTTAAACAGGGGCCGTTGGGGTAACTCCACGCCACTTTTTTTTTGAAATTCTCAGAAATCAGTTGTCATGGGAATTTGTGAATGAATTTGTGTGGAATGAACTTCTTTCCTGCTTATGTAGCTATTGGTTTATTTAAATGTAGCAAGTTCGCGACTTCAGTTCTTATGAAATGACGATCTTGAGTATATTAGTTAGTTAGTTTGTCCATTCATTTTACTTGCTTGAGGTTATGCACATATATCTCTTATCAAAATGCATGTGCGATTCTGCAAATATTCTGTAGTGTTCCTGGCAAATACTATTGCTTTATTGACATTGTTCGAACTTCGACGATGCCCATATTGATTTCCAATTCAGCAGCTTTCCCCAAGGCATCTGACTACCCCTGATGAGTGTGTGTTTCGGATAAAAATATACGACTGCCAGGTGCTTGTTTTCTCCTGCTCGGTCATGTGACCAAATGAATTCAGTTTTGATGCCACTGCAGTGATGCCGTGATAAGAAACAGGCTGCGGATCAAAAAGCGGTTCTGATCACGTGAGCAGATGGAGCCAACTCGTTGTGGCGGGAATCCCTGGAGGCGAGCATTGTCCCCCGATCATTGGCCGCCAGTGAAGCGGGTCCGTGACACGGTTTTCGCCAGCTTCCGTCGCTTGAGACTCTTCAGAAGCTGCCAGGCTGACCTCAGACTGCATCGTAAATTCAGGCTGGTCATGAATTTGGATACCCGATCGACGGGTTCGAGTCACGTGAAGCCTTACATCGGGTACTTTACACGCCTCAATGGAATGCGCTGCACAGAGGGAGGGCCCCCTCCACCCGCCCCCTGTGGGGTGTTCAGGGGGCGGGGCCGGTGGTGGGAGGCCGCTGATCGCTTTGCGTAATGCTGGGGATCTTATACAATTAACTGAATGCACAATTAACAGTTTTATTTGAGCCGTAATTGTCATTCATTGCAATTGTTTGAGCTTAACTTCAACTTTGTTTACCCGCCCGCCAATGCAGTTTCAGATACAAAGATAGCGATGCAGAGAGAAAAACAGTTGGGACAGTTTTATTTAAATAAAGGTTCTTGGTTGCCATAACCGACTTGCTTATCGAATTAGTAGAAAAGAAAAAGCACCATAGCCTTACACTGTTGCGTGCGCATATATTTGAATTTGAGCAGTCCGTTTTTCTCGGTGTACGAATACAGTTAGTCTACGTGTTGTCCATGTTTGATTGTGAACCACAAGCAGTGCATACAAATGGACAAGCCTTTCCGGCATGTGACCCCAAGGAGAGATGATTTCCCTTATCAAAATACCCGCACACCTTGAGATTTCGTTGGCCAGATAACTGTCGAAATCTGGCCACGCTCAAGGGCCGCCAAAATACATTTATATATTTAAATAATCCCACCTAAGTAGGCCGCCCACGCGCACAGAAGATTTACGCGGTCCAAAGACTCAAGAAGATGCCTCGAGCTTCCAAATCTAGTTGCTTTCTGAAATGACAGAGGAGAAAACAAGGGGAAGACAGCTCGACGATGAACACACAATTATCCGCACGCCAGCTGAATTAGAGGCAAATTAAGTATACTCAAAATTATAATTGAATTGCTGGCGGGGTCCAGCCATGTACATTTAATTGTTGTCTAATGTCTGTGCCCACCACCCCCCTTGGGGGTTCACGCTGCGTATGAGTAATGCAAATTGACCGCACAAGTGTTACATATCCAACTGCGACACATAATCGCCATCCAATCTCCTAAACAAGTCAGCGACCTATAAATATTCATACGAATGCCGCGAAAGTATCTCAGCAATGTCGATTGGCCATAGATCGATTGTTACGGCGATCGATATACAATTGTGGTCAAAATACCTCAATACCTCACAAATATCCGTGCCATCAACTATAGTCACTTATGGGTCAGCTGTCTTTGGTGCTTAGACTGGACTAATATATAATCATTAGGTCCTCAATTTGACAGATAATATAGACCTCTCAGTCAGTTCATTACAATTCATCTCTTCCTAATAGCCCATTTTCGAATTAATTTATTGTTAATAACCGAAGTCAAACAGCTCGTTACCTAATTTTTAATCATCTCGGCAATGACGAAGCAAAATATTGTGTGAAATAGATCAATAGCGAAATAGCGAAAACTATGGGACATGCTTTTAATCTCAAAATAAATAAAGCATATAGTCGTGCATAAGTGGTACTACTATTTTTCCCCGCACTGTTTAATGAGCAATAAAAGGAGAACGGAAAAAAGAGAAGGTAAAGAAGGTTTTCCCCGTGGAAACCCCAGTAGAAGGGCATTCCATCTTCGGCCTTCGTGGCAAAGACACTTGATTTTCATCAATCCGCTTGGATCGTAACTTATTCGTATTTGATTCTGCGCCATCGATCATTCGCCAGACGCGTGTTTGCCATTTGGGGAAGACTGTGCTTGGAAGTGACTGGTGGTAAGGTGATTAATAGCCGGCCAGGCCTAAAGCCTCAATTTTGGAGGGCTTCCTGACTGACCCAGACCCAGACCCAGACCCAGACACAAAAAGCAGGTGGCATGCAGCCAGTGCGTGTAGTAGAGGAAAATCCCGATAAAAATCCCCATTGAACCATTGAAATACCCAAGTTTCGGATTCTGCAGAAAAGCTCTTTGCATGCAAATGGTGCCGAAACCAGAAGAGGCAGGCTTGTGAAACCAGTCCGGACACAAAGCTCTTTTAAGGGGTTTTCAACTATCCACATTGCATTGGTAATTACCAGGTGATTTACTCGATCGCAGCTGATGGACAGATTGACGGGCTAACCGGTTCGATGGGATGCCAAAAAAGCCAACATCTCAACTACTCAGGGCGGAGTGGAGCTCTCGAGTCCCGCCGGATCCGGGCCATTATCTCGGCCGTATACTTGATTTACGGAGCGCACTCTTCAAACTGATTTATATGCGCCGTGTTTCAACGGCTGATTGATTTCCCGTGTCGCCGAACGATAGACGTCAGTAGCGCACGATTGTGGGGGCCATAAAGATGTTGGGGCCTTTAATGTGGGCCACCTTTTGGGGGAAATTATAAAGGAATTACAGTCGCCTCGACTATAACTCATTCACGGCGATTGCAGCATTACCATTTTCCATTAATATTCATTCGATTTATTTACTCAACTTGCAAATCCCGTGGGAAGAACTGAGCGGAGCAAAAGCCTTTTAATCTTGGCCTCCATCGGCTAACCAGAAATACAGGGTGTGAAAATCCGATCAATTAGCATGCAACAAAACACATTTCTTGATTTCCATGTTGCATTTGACTGTGATTCCCATGCTCGGTGTCAGCACGTGCGGAAAATTCACAGCAAAAATTGTTGATTTTCCGAACTTGGAGGGCAGGCGACTGGGAAATACCCTCCACTTGTAAATTATGTACTACTACACAAATGGAAAATAAATATTGAGATTTTCAGAGAAAAACAGGGCTGTGATTGATTAACAAAAAATTATTTTCAATATCCTCCATCCAAGGATTACCTCCAACTATATACATAGAGAAGCCCAGAAGCCCAATGATAGTGTACGTAATAAGATTGGGTGTAGATCACTGGTGGCAAGTTTCCTAATTAAATTACATTTGAGTACGAAAATAATGATTGCAATCACAATTAACAAGGCAAGAACGTTACAGATAAAAGCTGCACGTGGTTGAATTCCTATAATTAAACGTGTTCCCACAAAATTAAGAAACACATCAGAATATTCCTACGATGCATGTTCGTGACGAGTGAGTACATATATTAGCTTGATGCCAGTTTTTCCATATATTATGTGCACCTCAGCGATCAATAGTTGGGGCAACAGTGGTATCCGCCCACCAGGCATTGTCTTGCCCGTAGAAACTGGGCCTGTCCCATGTTCCTCCCACTCGGTGGCCAACCGATGGGCTGCGTCATTTCCATTTCTTTGGGCTGCCACACGACTTGGCCGCGAAGATGCAAAGCCCAGATCCGAGCTGGTGATCGCTGGAGACGGAGAGCCGGTTTCGATCGAGAGCGGGAGCTGGGTATGGATATGGAGATGGAGATGGTGACAGAGACGGAGACGGAGAATTGGCCGCGAAGATTAGTGGGGCCTGGAGAAGAGAGAGAGGTGCTGATAGCATAACGAAAGCCGGCGGATAGTCTCGAATGCGCTGCCAGCGATTCGCGAGCGATGCCTATTTACTATATAATCGGGTCCCAGCAGGCGGGCGGTTGTTAGTGCTGCTCTTTCCGCGGCTCCACATCATTCCCGCAGTGGATGGCCCCGCGATCGGTTCGTTTTGCTCCGGTCTTTGGTATCAGTTGAGATCAGGGTATCGATTTCCCGGAGAGTGTTCGAGTGAGAGTGCCATGAAGCCCTAGAAAATAAGGAAGCGAAGTCCCACGAGCAAGCACAAATCCCACAAGTTCAGTATACGGAAGTACAGAAATAATTCGCGCAAGATGAGCCAAAGAGCAGACAGCGGCCACACGAACAGTGGCTTCAATGGCGGATCCGAGGTGTCCTTGGACATACCCACCAACACCCTGTACCACACCTCGCGGGACTGCATTGTGCAGGAGGAGCAGGGTCCCAAGGAGAGCTGCCTGGAGGGCACTCAGGGCTGTTGCTCAAGTCTCTGGTCCAACATCTTCAGGAAGAAGACGCTGTACAAGCGATTCCCCATCCTGGTGTGGCTGCCCCAGTACAAAAAGGATTATATTTTCGGTGATATAGTGGCGGGCATTTCGGTGGCCCTGACGGTGATTCCCCAGGCCTTGGCCTACGCGGGAATAGCTGGATTGGATCTGCAGTACGGCCTGTACGCCTGCTTCCTGGGCTGCTTTATATACATATTTATTGGGTCCAGTAAGGATGTGCCCATAGGACCTACGGCCATATCCGCGCTGCTGTCCTTTCAAATCGCTGGAGGCAGTTGGCAGATGGCCACCTTGCTCACCTTCCTCACAGGACTCATTGAGATCCTGATGGGTGCTTTCCGGCTGGGATTCCTCATCGATTTCGTTTCTGGTCCTGTGGGGGCAGGATTCACGAGTGCTGTATCCCTGATCATCTTCAGCTCCCAGATGAAGGACTTCTTGGGCATCAAGACCAGCGGCAACACCTTCCTGCAAGTGTGGATTAGCATTGTGAACGATATACACAACATCAGCTGGCCGGACTTCATCTTGGGAATCGTCTGCATTACTCTGCTCCTCAGCTTGAGAGCCCTGGCCAGTTGTACCTTGGGCCCCAAGGAGGGAAAAACCACCGCCCAAAAGCTACTGACTGGCCTTTTCTGGACCATTGGAACTGCCCGAAATGCCCTGCTGGTCTGTGGAACTGCTGGCCTGGGATACTGGCTCTTTGTCAACGGAAAGGAGAATCTCGTGAAGACAGTTGGTTTTGTGCCCAAGGGATTGCCCTCCTTCCAGCCACCACCCTTCCACATGGATGCCGTCATCAACGAAACCACAGGAGAGGTCCTTCAGGAGGCGCAGAGCTTCTGGGACATGGTCAGCACCCTGGGATCTGGTCTCATTGTGGTTCCTTTGATTGCTCTTCTGGAAACTATGGCCGTTGTTCAGGCTTTCGGTGAGTTATCCATTTGAGGTTGATCTCGTTCTTCTCCAACAAGTTCAAGAATCTTAAAAATTCGAGTAGGAAATGAATCACCAGTAATTGGTTTTCACTAAAAGCTAATTTCAAATCGGATTGACGAAAGCAACGAGTTTTTGGCCTGTAGTGGAATGTGCTTAAAATGGCTTTTTAATTGATTTTGAAATGTGTGTCCTCCTTTAGGATAAGATTATATTTAATAGATTGTAACGACAGTCACACTTTTACACTTAAAATGTATCACAACTGATACAATAATTTAGATTGTGATCTATACGGCCAACTGGACGTTTCGTCATTCCAGCCTGAGTCATGCCCTCAGTTGCCTTATTCCTTGGGGAATTGTATTTTATTCGACTGGCATACAGTATAATATTCCCCGTGTGCTCTTTTCCTTTAGCCGATGGCAAGCCCACAGATGCCACGCAGGAACTGATAGCCTCCGGAGTGTGCAACGTGGCCAACTCGTTTGTCCAGGGTCTGCGGAGCAATGGCGGCATCGCCAGGGGCGCCATCCTCAATGCCAGCGGAGTGAGGACCCAGCTGTCCAACCTGTACACCAGTGTGATCGTGATCATCGCCCTGCTCTACCTCACGCCCTGCTTTTACTACATTCCCAAGGCGGCGCTGGCCTCCATTATTATTGCGGCGGTTATTTTCATGGTCCAGTACCGAGTGATCAAGCCCATGTGGCACAGCAAAAGTGAGTAGATTATTTCAGTAGATTATTGCAGTGGGTTACCTTACATATTTGACTGTCCTGCCACAGAAACCGATCTCATTCCCGGCCTGGGCGCCTTCTTTGCCTGCCTGGTTCTGCCCCTGCAGCTGGGCATCCTCGTGGGCATCGGCATCAATGTGCTCTTCATCCTCTACCAGGCAGCCAGGCCAAAGCTGAGCATCGAAACGCTGGCGGTGAGTCATCCCATCCGCAGTATCTCATTCTATGTCTAGAATAGCTTCAGTGGCCAAAAGTATGCTACAGAGTCTTAGCATTTGGGCTGCTGGTAGAAGTTACTTCTCTTAGTCATGCTAAGACATTCATAATCCTCCTTCGCCTTATAGACAACCACTGGTCTGAAATACCTGATGCTCACCCCCGATCGCTGCCTGATCTTCCCCTCGATGGAGTTTGTGCGCAAGGTGATCAACAAGCAGGGTCAGAAGTCCACGCTGCCGGTGGTCATCGATTGCACCCACATCTATGGAGCGGACTTCACGGCCGCCAAGGTGATATCCACCATGGTGATGGACTTCAAGCAGCGGGAGCAGCCCCTGTTCTTCTACAACCTGCAGCCGCGAGTGGCGCAGGTCTTCGAGGGACTGAACAAGGATCTGGTGGTCCTCTACGACATCAGCACCCTGCACGCCAAGCTGGCTGAGAAGTCGCCCCCGATCTGAGGGATCCACAGAAGTCCAAGGGGCATCAACGCAGCAACCTCGTCATGCGATAGTCTTAGCCTAAGTCTAGTTGGTGGCTCAGTCTCTGTCCTAGACCTAGTACTAGCTTAGTCTTGCCGCCGAGGCCAGCGGCTAAATCTAGATGTGGGCTGCCCACGCGCATCGCCTTAGTTGAAGGCACCACTACCATTCCACGGCTGGCCCAGCTCACCTTAATTAGCATTTAAGATGTGGCAATCTTCGCAGATTTTTGCAAAATATTATTTATTTGGCCTCTAGCGAAACGCTGTGAATTCCAGAGCCAGGGCTCATCCCACCCGCGATTTTGCCGCTGAACATAGTATTATTTTCGGGTAGAGAACGACGAGTTTTGGCATAAGTACTTAAATAAATCAGGTTAAGGTAAAATAGTTAAGTCGCGTTATGAGTTTCATTTGTATGGTCAAGAAAGTGGAATGAAAACACTCCCATGATGTATGATATGTTGTTACCAACTCCTCGCTTTATAGTGGACGATTATTAAAGATTTATGGCTATTTGAATCCCTGATTGCCTACTCAGATAGATTAAATATCTAATCAATATCAAGATTTCTGGCTGCCTTTAATCTTAAGACATGCTGTGATTTAATTTGGCGCTTCGCGTGGGCAGTAAATTTTTATAACCGCTACTCGTGGAGTAGAAGGGTATACTAGATTCTTTGAAAAGTATGTAACATGCAGAAGGAAGCGTTTTCGAGCGTTCTAACTTTTTTGATGTTATGATGTTGTAGAAATTCAAAAACAATAAGAAATGTCCCAGGTCTGAAGTTCTAAACTCCATAACTCAACTTATCTTAATCGGTTTTTCAAGTGGCATACCTCTAAATGTTTCTAGTGCAATTCTCTAAACATCTGCATTCAAATTTAGAATTTTTTTTTTTTGATATTTTTTTCTAATTTTTCTGATGTTATGATGTAGAAATTCAAGAATGACCCAAGACTGAAGTTCTAAAGTCCATAACTCAACCAATCTTAATCGGAATTTGAAGTGGCATATCTCTAAATGTTTCTGGATCAATTCTCTAAAAAACTGCATTCAAATTTAGAATTTTATTTTTTTTGAAATTTTTTGTAATTTTTCTGATGTTATGATGTTGTAGAAATTCAAGAATGACCCAAGACTGAAGTTCTAAAGTCCATAACTCAACCAATCTTAATCGGATTTTGAAGTGGCATACCTCTAAATGTTACTGGAGCAATTCTCTAAAAAACTGCATTCAAATTTAGAATTTTATTTTTTTTTTAATTTTTTGTAATTTTTCTGATGTTATGATGTTGTAGAAATTCAAAAATGTCCCAAGACTGAAGTTCTAAAGTCCATAACTCAACTTTTCTTAATCGGATTTTGAAGTGGCATACCTCTAAATGTTTCCGGAGCTATTCTCTAAAAAACTGCATTCAAATTTAGAATTTTATTTTTTTTTTAATTTTTTGTAATTTTTCTGATGTTGTGATGTTGTAGAAATTCAAAAGTGTCCCAAGACTGAAGTTCTAAAGTCCATAACTCAACTTATCTTAATCGGATTTTGAAGTGGCATACCTCTAAATGTTTCTGGAGCAATTCTCTAAAAAACTGCATTCAAATTTAGAATTTTATTTTTTTTTTAATTTTTTGTAATTTTTCTGATGTTGTGATGTTGTAGAAATTCAAAAGTGTCCCAAGACTGAAGTTCTAAAGTCCATAACTCAACTTATCTTAATCGGATTTTGAAGTGGCATACCTCTAAATGTTTCTGGAGCAATTCTCTAAAAAACTGCATTCAAATTTAGAATTTTTTTTTTTTTTAATTTTTTGTAATTTTTCTGATGTTGTAGCAATTCAAAAGTGTCCCAAGACTGAAGTTCTAAAGTCCATAACTCAACTTATTTTAATCGGATTTTGAAGTGGCATACCTCTAAATGTTTCTGGAGCAATTCTCTAAAAAACTGCATTCAAATTTAGAATTTTATTTTTTTTTTAATTTTTTGTAATTTTTCTGATGTTATGATGTTGTAGAAATTCAAAAGTGTCCCGAGACTGAAGTTCTAAAGTCCATAACTCAACTTTTCTTAATCGGATTTTGAAGTGGCATACCTCTAAATGTTTCTGGAGCAATTCTCTAAAAAACTGCATTCAAATTTAGAATTTTATTTTTTTTTAAATTTTTTGTAATTTTTCTGATGTTATGATGTTGTAGAAATTCAAAAGTGTCCCAAGACTGAAGTTCCAAAGTCCATAACTCAACTTATCTTAATCGGATTTTGAAGTGGCATACCTCTAAATGTTTCTGGAGCAATTCTCTAAAAAACTGCATTCAAATTTAGAATTTTATTTTTTTGAAATTTTTTGTAATTTTTCTGATGTTATGATGTAGAAATTCAAAAGTGTCCCAAGACTGAAGTTCTAAAGTCCATAACTCAACTTATCTTAATCGGATTTTGAAGTGGCATACCTCTAAATGTTTCTGGAGCAATTCTCTAAAAAACTGCATTCAAATTTAGAATTTTATTTTTTTTGAAATTTTTTGTAATTTTTCTGATGTAGAAATTCAAAAGTGTCCCAAGACTAAAGTTCTAAAGTCCATAACTCAACTTTTCTTAATCGGATTTTGAAGTGGCATACCTCTAAATGTTTCTGGAGCAATTCTCTAAAAAACTGCATTCAAATTTAGAATTTTATTTTTTTTTAAATTTTTTGTAATTTTTCTGATGTTATGATGTTGTAGAAATTCAAAAGTGTCCCAAGACTGAAGTTCTAAAGTCCATAACTCAACTTATCTTAATCGGATTTTGAAGTGGCATACCTCTAAATGTTTCTAGAGCAATTCTCTAAAAAACTGCATTCAAATTTAGAATTTTATTTTTTTTTTAATTTTTTGTAATTCTTCTGATGTTATGATGTTGTAGAAATTCAAAGGTGTCCCAAGACTGAAGTTCTAAAGTCCATAACTCAACTTATCTTATTCGGATTTTGAAGTGGCATACCTCTAAATGTTTCTGGAGCAATTCTCTAAAAAACTGCATTCAAATTTAGAATTTTATTTTTTTTTTAATTTTTTGTAATTTTTCTGATGTTATGATGTTGTAGAAATTCAAAAGTGTCCCAAGACTGAAGTTCTAAAGTCCATAACTCAACTTATCTTAATCGGATTTTGAAGTGGCATACCTCTAAATGTTTCTGGAGCAATTATCTATAAATCTGCATTCAAATTTGAAAATTTATTTTTTCGACATTTTTTTTGTAATTTTTTGATGTTGTAGAAATTCGAAAATGTCCCAAGACTGAAGTTCTAAAGTCCATAACTCAACTTATCTTAATCGGATTTTGAAGTGGCATACCTCTAAATGTTTCTGGAGCAATTCTCTAAAAAACTGCATTCAAATTTAGAATTTTATTTTTTTTTTAATTTTTTGTAATTTTTCTGATGTTATGATGTTGTAGAAATTCAAAAGTGTCCCAAGACTGAAGTTCTAAAGTCCATAACTCAACTTATCTTAATCGGATTTTGAAGTGGCATACCTCTAAATGTTTGTGGCGCAATTCTCTAAAATCCTGCATTTAAATTTAGAAATTCAATTTATTTTTAATTTTTTGTATTTTATTGATGTTATGATGCTGTAGAAATTCAAAAATGTCCCAAGACTGAAGTTCTAAAGTCCATAACTCAACTTATCTTATTCGGATTTTGAAGTGGCATACCTCTAAATGTTTCTGGAGCAATTCTCTAAAAAACTGCATTCAAATTTAGAATTTTATTTTTTTTATTTTTTTTTTTCAATTCAAAAAAACTCCATAACTCAACTTATTTTAATCGGATTTTGAAGTCGTAGCCCAGACTTTTAAAAAAGTTTTAATTTATTTTTTATTTTATTACTTTTTCCCAATTATTACCGATATTCCTGAAAAGGTTGAAGTTTCTCGCACTTCTTTGCACTTCCACTAGCTGAGTAACGGGTATCTGATCGTCGGGGATCTCGACTATAGCATTCTATCTTGTATTAGCTCGAAGCATGAATAACCAAGGAATCGCATTCAAGATAGGATTGATGGATTCGTGTGGCAACTATTTTTTAGGTTTAGAAGTAAAGATTAAAATTATTTGCAAAATTGATTCAAATATTTAGTCCGTTCAAGAACCCTTTCGTTTGACTGCGAAATCATGTTTCCATCCCTAACTTATCAAATATTTCCCAGCACTGTGTAAAAACTGTTGTCTCATCACCCGCTTCAGTTCGTTCAAAAAATAAACAAAATTATATCAGCAGCTCGGGAATCGTGAGCGCGATACAAGGAAAGAAATAATATTATTTTTATTTTGCATTTTAGCAGGGCAAGTAACTAATCTACTAATCTACTTCAATATTTCGCGAATCATTGTATTCATTTTACCAGATGAACATCGATGTGGGAATCCCAGAGGGCGGAGAAGGTCCCGGCTTCCATTCCTATTTTACTCAGAAAATATCCGAGCTGCAGTTCACCGTGAATGAGCGCCATAAGAACTTACTGCGATTGCAGGCTCAGAGAAATGAACTCAACTCCAAAGGTAAGGTCCTGAAAATGAATATGTATCCTTTTTAAGATCCACCGTAGTTCGCTTGCTGCGGGAGGAGCTGCAGTTGCTCCAGGAGCAGGGCAGCTATATTGCTGAGGTTGTGAAGCCCATGGACAAGAATAAGGTCCTGGTGAAGGTTCATCCGGAGGGCAAGTACGTGGTCGATGTGGACAAGGCCATCAATATCAAGGATGTGACTCCCAACAGCAGAGTGGCCCTGCGAAACGAGAGCTATACTCTGCACAAAATACTGCCCAACAAGGTGGACCCATTAGTCTCCCTAATGTTGGTGGAAAAGGTTCCTGACTCCACCTACGAAATGGTGGGTGGCTTGGACAAGCAGATCCAGGAGATCAAGGAGGTGATTGAGCTGCCTGTAAAGCATCCGGAATTATTTGATGCCCTGGGCATTGCCCAGCCGAAGGGAGTGCTCCTCTACGGACCTCCGGGAACTGGGAAAACCCTCCTAGCCCGAGCTGTAGCCCATCACACGGAGTGCACTTTCATACGGGTTTCAGGATCGGAACTGGTGCAGAAGTTCATCGGCGAGGGTTCCAGAATGGTGAGGGAGCTTTTTGTGATGGCCAGGGAACACGCTCCTTCCATCATTTTCATGGACGAAATCGACTCGATTGGTTCCGCTCGAATGGAAACCGGAACCGGTGATTCAGAGGTCCAGCGAACCATGCTGGAGCTCCTGAACCAGCTGGACGGCTTCGAGGCCACCAAAAATATCAAGGTGATCATGGCCACCAATCGCATCGATGTCTTGGACCAGGCTTTACTGCGCCCCGGTCGCATTGATCGCAAGATCGAGTTTCCGCCACCGAACGAGGAGGCCAGATTAGATATCCTGAAGATACATTCTCGCAAGATGAACCTCACCAGAGGCATCAATCTTCGCAAGATTGCGGAACAAATGCCCGGGGCTTCTGGCGCTGAAGTTAAGGGTGTTTGCACCGAGGCTGGAATGTATGCCTTGAGGGAAAGACGGGTCCATGTCACCCAGGAGGACTTTGAAATGGCCGTGTCCAAAGTCATGATGAAGGACTCCGAGAAGAACATGTCCATCAAAAAGTTCTGGAAATAGCTTCTAATTTTAAAGCCTATTAAAGCTTCACTATCAGACTGCACATAACCCTGTATATAAATATTACAAATTTAATATATTCTCGTAAGAAAAAGAGCAGAGCCCAGAGCTCGAGGGAAACCACTAGTTTAATGCTTAGGTATAAGGTTTAGGTATAACTTAGCTAACTTTATTTGGGCGTTGTAAGACTAACTCCTAGCGAGTGAAAGCGTGCTGGCCATGCTCACGCATTCACTAGTTCCGTTCCCGGACTCGACGTGGTCGAGGGAGTCCACGGACCTCGAAAGATCCGGCTCGTCGGGCCGAAGTTCCTGGTTGAGGGCATGGGTGTTGTAGCAAAGCACCAGCCGTGTGTTTAGTCCCTCGAACACACTCACTACACTGGGCTTCAAGTTGAAGAATATGATCTTTTGCTGACGCCGCCGGAAGTCGTCCACAATGGAGGATATTACTTTGGCGGCTGTGAAATCCGCAGCATAGATATAGGTGCAGTCGATGACCACGGGCAGAGCGGATTTGCTGCCCAACTTGAGCACCATATTCCGAACAAACTCCACTGAAGGAAAGATCAGGCATCTGTCGGGGGTGATCTTCACGAACCTGACACCTTGTTGGGTCTCCAGCTGCTCCAGGGTGACCTTTGGCCTGGCTGCATAGTACAGGATAAAGAGCAGATTCACACCAATGGCCACCATAATGCCTATTTCCAGGGGCAGTACCAAACAGGTGACGAAGGCCAGGATTCCGGGCACTAGATCGGAACCTGCAAAGAGGGTTACTTGGGAATGCATACAACAGCTAAGGAAGTCGCAACTCACGTTTGCTGCGCCACATGGGCGTTACGACCTGGTACTGAACCTGGAAGATCACTGCCGATATGATAATCGCTGCCAGCACCGCCTTGGGAATGAAGGCGAAGTATTCGGTGAGGAAGTTGAGGGCGAGCACTACAATAACGCCGATGTACAGGTTGGACATATTGGTGCGACAGCCACTGGCATTATTCACCGCGGATCGGGCCAATCCTCCATTGCATCGGTATCCGGAGAACATGGAGGTGGCAATGTTGCCGACTCCACAGGCGATCATTTCCTGGGTGATGTCTATCTGCTTTCCCTTGGCGAAGGCCTTGCAAACCGACATGGTTTCCAGTAGAGCCATCAGTGGAACGATCACTAGTCCATATCCCAAGCTCTGTACCATTTGAGGGAAACTCTGCCCCTCAACAGCAGGGATCCCAGCTGTTTCGTTGCCGGGCTGCGGTTCGATGGAAAACGGAGGAAGCGAGGGCGTGGGCATGCCCTTGGGTATATTTCCAGTTAGTCTGAAAGGATTCTCTCCATTGGCGTCCAGGTACATGGTAACCGCGGTAAACAGAATAACCACAGAGGCATTCCTCGAGGTGGAAAAGAACTTGATCACCGTGTTCACAGCCCGCTGGAATCCGTTCCTCCTTGATTCGTCCTTCGGACCGATGGTGAACTTGCCGAAGCTCCTCATGGCCAGGAGCAGGATAACACATCCGAAGCCCAAGCAGGTATCGGCTACGCGCACGTTTTCGATGTCCCGGAACATGCTTATCCACGTGGCCAAAAAGGATCCACCATCACTCTTGACACCCAGCATCGATCGCATCTGGGACGTCGACACAATCAAGGCCACGGCACTCGTAAATCCCGCGCTCACCGGTCCAGAAACGAACTCCACCAAGCACCCGAGCTTGAAGATGGCCATCAGGATCTCTATAATGCCGGTCAGGAAGGTCAGGAGTACGGACCTCTGCCAGGATCCTTGGGCGAACTGGAAGGTCATGAGTGAGGCCACCGCCGTGCTGCCAATCGTGCTGTCCTTGCACGTTCCCAAAAGGACATA
Organism: Drosophila erecta; assembly: GCF_003286155.1. Classification (NCBI taxonomy): domain Eukaryota; kingdom Metazoa; phylum Arthropoda; class Insecta; order Diptera; family Drosophilidae; genus Drosophila; species Drosophila erecta. Next base: position 1,676,689 of record NW_020825194.1, read on the forward strand.
TACGAAGCAGCCCATGAAGGATCCGTACAGGCCATACTGGTGAAGAGAATCTGAGTTACTTCTTGATATAACAGTGGATCGAAGGATCTGCGGGATCAGAGGTATCTTAGGTACAAATTTAACCGCTTTAATTTAAACGTGCTTCTGCTGAGACGCACTAACGATCAATGATCAAGTCGTCAGCTCCACCATTACTCGGTGCTTTTCCGCTGGCCTAAGCTTGCTAATAGGCTGGGAAAACATAATGATATCTTGGTTAACCAATCCAAATGGGTGGGTACACGCCCAAAATGTAAAAATACATTTTAAAAATAAGCAAGGAATCTCCGTTTCGAATATGACTTATTTTGTACGTGGATACTAACCTCCGGTGGAAGACCGACCACCCCAGAATAGGCCAATCCCTGTGGGATTACGGTTAGACCCACGGTGAAACCGGCTATCAAATCGCCGATACAGTCTTGTCGGTTATAGTGAGGCAGCCAGGTGAGAAAGGGCAAACGCTTCAAAAGCGTCTTCTTCCGGAAGATATTCCGGGCATACCGGGAGCAGCAGGACTCGGGATTTGCCGACTCCTTGGAGGCCTCCAACTGCTCCAAGCTCTTACTCTTCGAGGTGCGATGGTCGGTGATTAGAATGAAGTCCGTGGAGGAGCTGTCGAACTGCGCCTCCAGGTTCTGGTTAACCTCCGCCTGTTTGCGGAAGATCACCTCGTTCTCCAGCGTGGACATTCTGGGCGAGATCTGTGCGTGAACTGATGGGTTGGACGACACGCCGCCGGAACCTGATGATCCAAGGGGCAGCGTCACGCGCTCTTATCTCCGGAGGCTGTTTGCCCAGATCTCGACGCGTGTCGTGTGTGGAAGCGGGATACAGGTTGTATCTTTCAGTTGGATCCACGGCGGTCCCATAAAGACGGCAAATCACGCTGGACAATGACCAAAGCCCCCTGCGTCCGCCCCTTTTCAGTGTTTATCTTGGAATTGTCGGTCAGCCAACTGGCACAAGTGTCCCCTATTGATAATTGAAATTTTTCCATTAATCTAGCGCGATCTGTGGAGAATCGATAATCAAGTGTGCACTACTTATTCACGGCTTAAATATTGATCTTCACAGTTGCCCATCTACACCTAGCTGTGTTTTGAGTAGCTTTTTGGGTTGAAAGATCGCCTAGTAATCGAAAGTGATGAGATACAGTGAGCCAGGTGATTTTTTGATGGCTGATATTATCTATTATCTAGTTGCTACTGTATGTCCCTTATCTTATAAAGCTAATAAAGATTATACGGAGGAAAGGAAGTCTGACTATTTTTAGCAAATTTTTAGTTCGTGCTGACGAAAGCAAATTGCGTATAAAAAGTTCAGCGTTCAAACATTTCAACAACCCGCTGTGCTGTTTTATAACAAATAATTATATTACAATAATATTATAACGAATCCCAAATCAATGAGGAAAATAGAACGTTCAATATTGTTTTTTGTATTTTTTTTATTTAATTTTAAAGTTTTTACATGATTTTTAAAAATTGTATTTTAAAAGCATTGCATTATGTCATATAAAGTAAGATATCATTACATTATACAATTGTATGTTTTTCATTTGTTTTGTGTGTTTAACCATAAGTTAAATTTATGTTTAAGCATTTCATAATTCAATAGCAGTAAATTGTTTTCAGAGACCATGGCTATATATGTATCATATATATATAGTGTGTAAGTATTATGTATGTTATGTGTATGTGTTTGTATCATGTGTGCATGTGTGGATATAAACACGACTAAAACTAAAAATTGTGAAATATCGCCCCGTCTAGGGGCTACAAATAATCCAAGGACAGAATGGTAGGTAAATAAAATAAAATAAACGTGTGTATAGCTGCAGCGTAAATGTGAAGATTTGCTTAAGGAAATAACTACTTTAGAGCTGCCAGATAGAAAGTTAATCCTGGATCTGCGTGTGTGACAATGAACATTCGCCTAACTCGTAACAAACAATTGCTTATGCTTAGGTGGTGATCCAAACACAAACTCGAACCGAAAACATCAATCTGAAGAACGCAACAAACACTGAACAAAACAATATAGAACAATTCTCTGCGTGAGAGCAGCAACAAGCGTGTGAGACAACACTACTGTTAGGCTATTGATTTCTTTCTGTGTAAAATGTGTGGACTCCGCAGTTCCAATCGGATGAATCCTACTGCCAGACGCCAACGGTGTAGTTCCTGGTCAGATGTCCCATGCGACGCTGACGTCCAACTGGAAAATATTCGAAAAATCGGATTAGTAGTTTTCCTTTACAAAGGCCATTTTCTCAAAACGAAGCATGACGCACAACAGTTGCATAGTTATAATACAGTGTCCACAAGAAAAACTTGCCCTTGTTGGCTTAAGGCTACGCTAATCACATATTTGCTTATCAGATTTCCTCTTCCGTAAACATTGACCAACCTATTTAGGGTAACTTTTCGTTCCCATCTCGGCTTGGGGCGTTAAAATGCACGCTATTTTGTTGACGGGGTCACCAGGCGATCCAAGGTGCTAACTTATGCTGCTTCACTTGATGTGGTGAAATCAAATAATGGTCTTACATATATCTGCTGATGCTACACTATCATCTAAAAATAATATCGAATCTTCCTCAAGACTCTCCAAGGAGCAGTGAATACTTTACTAAAAATTCTCAAGCAGGTTTGGATGAGAAACTTACAGATTGGATGCTACAAAAAAGATGAATATGGTGAGATTCTTACTATTACATCTACAATTACATCTATTACCCATAAGATACTTTACGTACTTCATGTCGCACATCATTCTTCGGTGTTAGTTCACAGCTGGTTGGTTGGATTGGTTTTCGGGGAGTACAGAGGTCGGTTGGTGGGGGAGTTTGGACATGGACAAAGATCTGTTGTTCTGGTGGCCGTGGTTGCGCATGTTGCTGTTGTTCTGGTTTGCTGGAGGTGTTGTTGGTTTGGTTTTGATATTCTTGCTGGGGCTTGCTTGTTAATTAATTGTAAAAGTAATTGTCAAATCAAGAGTCGGACAGAGAAACACACACACATATAGATGGCTTTCTGCTTGATTGTTGTTCTTGGGTGGTGGCATGTTGTTGTTGGTTGGTTGCTGCTATATATTTCGTATTTGTCTTTTTATTTACGCTGGTTCAGGCGTTTCACACGTACTGCAAACACAGATACAGGACAACGAGCGTGTGTGTGGGCGTGGGCGGGGCGAAAGAGAAGAAACAAATAAATTGGCATTAGTCCAGTGTTGGCAACAAAGAGTGATATAATATAGAGAAGGATTCAACAACGATTTAGTTTTGGGTTAGTTTCGAACTTCAATCAATGTCAAACAGTCAATCAAGTTGCAGGTACAACATTCAAGTTGGCCCAAGTTTTCTGGGCCTTATTTGGGCAGAGGTCCTTAAGACTAACTTTCAATTAGCTGGAAGCTTTTTGGGGTTATTAATCGGGATTAGTTGGTATTTCTTTTCGCTGCAGATCAAACAACAATTACTTAGACAGAGGGGTACCAACTTTTCGTCTGTTTCAGATATTCTGCATCGTTTCTGCATGTTTTTTATTTCTGTAGTTTTTCATGGCTCTGCTTGTCGGTGGTGCTGCTTTATTTTCTGCTGTTAGTTGGTGGTTCTTACTGAATCATAAAGTGTCTCAAATCTACGTTTGTTATGGGTTTCTGCTACTATCGCTTTACTTTGACTCGGATCTGGGGACTCACTTAGATCATACATCGCAGTTTAATTCCTATACGAAGAGAACTTCATTAGAGCCGCCGACTTAGGCGATTTAGACTGCAAACAATTGTCTGAAGTGTGTATAGTGTGCTGATTCGATTACACATAGCATGCAAATGGTTTGGCTGGGGAGGTCATGCAAGACATGCAGAGGATGGTTAAACTTATACAATTAACAAATAATTTACTCAATGGGGCATAACATTAACGGATGCTGGATGCTGGTGTTTATGACTGATCGGTCAAGTGGCTTTACGTAATCAAGAGAAGTCCAGCTCCGAAAAGCCGAAGCTATAATACCCTTGCAGACAAAATTTGTAACATTGAAATTGTTTTTTTCATTCCGAAAACATAATTATGTGTTAGAAGATCAGATCGTTTCAGATAACGGACATAACTTAAATAGTTAAAGCGCTTTCTGATTATTATCTGCAAGAGTATAAAAAGATCTTTGTTTAGCCAAGTGCACAGTGGTGTCTCACTCTAATCGAACAACTGCGAAAGCTAGTTATAGACTATATATATCGAGGCTATATATATAGCAGAATGCTGGTTGCTAGTTGGGGCTTGGTTATTTGGCAATTCTTGCGAGTTAGCAGAAGACGTGAGAAGACAATCCGTGTTCATAGATACCTGTGTTAAGCGTTAGATAAAATTATACACGTGACGCCTAAACGGTTTCTGCTGAGTTTTAGAAGAGGCCTCGACTTAAAACATAACTCGTGGCACATGGGTATTATGCTAAATCCATGGATCACGAGTCTGCTCGATCTGCGATCTTTATCGATAAGTGTGGCATATGTATTTAGTTTGATATTTCGCTTCGTTTCTTTGGTTTCAGTTTGCTTTGCTTAGTTAAAGTCTCTAGAGTATATAGATATAGATTTTTTGGCAAGCTCGTGGGCTGCTTTATCTTTAGCTTAAACTTGTGCTCCTGCTTCCTTCATCTTGTTAAATATATATTATATTATACACGTTCTTTCGTTGTTATGTGCTTGTTTTTCTTCGGTTCTTTGGGTTTAGATTACAAAACGCTTTAAAAATGGTTTTTTTGTTTAGTTGCTTGGTTTGTGGTCTGCTTATTGAATTCTTGTCGACTTTCTATGCAGATTATTGAAAAATCTGAACTGCAGTCGCAACTCAAGATCTTTTCTTACTGAAAACGAGAAACAGAAAAAGGGAGAGAGAACAGAACACATAAGCAAGAGGTGATAAAGACGAGTCACAAAAGGGGAGAAGTAATAATAATGATTCTTGACTGCCGACTGTCTCGAGGACTGAATTTCTGAATCGTCTTTGGCTGATATCTCTGAGTTCGTCTGTTTTTGGAACATAGACAGATACATAGATACAATACAGAGTGCTGCGATGAGAGTGTGTATGTGGGTGTGCGTGGGTGTGGGTTAATAGCACGCATCTGATTTGGATGAGAGAGGATTGTGATGGGATTATTTACACGGATCGCCTGCAAATGAATAAAGCGGCTGACAACGACGACATGGAAAACAGATATAAACAAGTGGGCTGTGCTGGAATCAGTTTCCGGTTTCTGCACAGTACAAAAGTATCACCAAAATTGACCATCGACGGGGTATTCTTCTAAAACAAAATAGCTCACATTGCGCTTTACGTATACATAAGCTTATAATTTCACATGTAAGCTAAAGCTATGGCTACAGTTCATATAGCTATTTTGTTTAGGAAATGATATCGATGGCTAAGCTTCTGGGCTTTTTATAGGGTGGTTTTCATTTTGGGGTATGTACAATTTCTTGGTCAGCAAGATCGATGGACTGCATCCAGAGTCCAGGGTGTTTGAGTGTACTTTTCGGGCAACGACAACGACAACATCGAGGATTACATAACCAATGAGGCAGAAAAGGGAAAGGCGCAAGTGGATCGAATGACTGTCTGTACATGGCTCGAACTTGTGGTAGCTGTGGATTCAGTGGATTTCTGTGGTTTTCAGTCGTGTTCTGTGGCATTCAGTGGCTCCGGCGGTGCGGCTGCAGTGGCTGCAGTGGCTGCTCGACTTCTCACTCACGTGTGCGCTTGATAGACACCCTCATCGTCGTAGTTCGGTGTCACGGACCGACTGCCCGGCACCACCATGTTGTCGGGATCGATCTCCGGATCGAAGGCATCGCCGCCACCCCGAATAACCATGTTATCCGGATCCTCTTCCACTTCATAATCCGCCGGAGGCTGTGGTGATGGCGACGGAGAAGGCGTGGCCGATCGGTTATAGGCGACCAGATTCCGCTCAATCTCCATGTTGCCCGGCAGGATCAACTTGGGTAGATTGGGCTTTATTTTCTGAACGCGGAAGACTGTCGAAGTGTCGATTTTGGGTGTTTCGAGTTTGAGAGGAACGTTGCAAATTTACAACAGACAAATGGATAATTGGTTAATGTTCTTCTTGGCGGAAGTCACTTTTACAATCTATGGTAATTACAAGAGTTTGCAGACGAGAGAGAAACAGGGGTTGGCACGGAATATTACATAGGTGGACCGATCTCAACCTTTCGAGATCCTGGCTCTATTCTATAGGGATAACACATGGGTTAGCGTCGGGTGGATATGGAAGAATGATATACGTACTGAACCCTCTTACAATACAAAATGCATGTATATTAAAATAATAGCACTAAGAAGTGAAGGTTTTAAAGTATAGTAATGCGACATCTTCAGTGCTGTTACTCTACCTAGCACAACCATCATAATCCGATTTTAAAATATCCTACGAGGTGCCCCTAACCCAGAACGATAACCACAGGTGAAACGAACGATAACTTGATAACGAAACGTGAACGATAACGATAACGCAACGAAGGCTGGTGATACGATGTAAGAATGTAAGACGATGGGGTTAAGACTGGAGAGCTGGAGTGACGATGAGGCTAATGGAGGCCAAGAACGGATTACCTGGTTACCAGACACAATAGATAAATAGATAAAAAGATAGACTGAAGTGGGGCTGGGAGGACGCAACAACAGAACGTGGAGCTTGGTTACCAAGTGGGGTCGCTCATCAAATCTTCTTCTCGGCTCCACTTCCGGATGTGGATGCAGATGCCTCCGCCTGTAGATTGCGCACTAGACGCCCTGGAGGTGGCAAGTTATGGGTTACACTATCTGAAGGATCGGTCCAGGTGCGCGCCTTGATGAACTGCTCGAAGGCAGCCAGGCTCTTCAACCTAGTGGGTGAAATATCCTTGGCCGCCTTTGAGTCTGAATGGTCATGATGGAGTGACGATTGATTGCTGGATGATGGCAAAGCGATGTTGGTGATTCCGCTGGCTAACATACCTTGTTGCAATTCACCTAAACGCGCGAGTGAGGCAACTCAGTCAATAAGAAATATACCTAATCCTATCGAAGGGAGCAGTAGTGGAACTATTCGCGAAACCAACGCTGATCGCCTGCAGATCGCCAGGGTGGTGAAAGTAACCGCCCGGGTCATCTGCCAATCCCAAGGGTCAACTTACTTCTGTCGATGTTGCGCTGCAGGTGAGCGGCCACTCGGTGGCGGGCGTCGTTGAACTCCAGGTGCAATCCAAGGCGCAGCAGCGACGAGTTCTTCTCCACCAGGTCGGTGATTTCCATCTCGATCTTGTTGCCCAGCACCGCGGACCGCTGGCGAAGATATAATTAAAAAGGTAAGATCATGTTGCAACTACTTATAATGCCAGTTACTATACTCGAATTGAAGGACCCACTCACCTGATTGGAGGCCCTGAACTCCTCGATGGTGTGGCACTTGAGCAGGGCTTGCACCAGCTTAACAATCACGGGCGGACTGATGAAGTTGGTCTCGACATTTAATACTCTCAGGGTTTTGCTCTTCTCTATGGCCGCGGCTAACAGGAGGGCTGTCTTGTCGGTGAGGCCCACATTTGTCAGCGAGAGGACTTCCAGATGTTCGTTCTGAGGCAGTGCGGCAAACAGTTGCTCGAGCTTCTCGTCCGAGATGTTCTACACGCAAGGAAATTAAGCTCATTAGGATACAGAATAATAATGTTTAACATTCAAGACAAAACCTTAATGTTGTTCAAGTTGAGGTCAATCAGCTTGGAGTCGTCGTCCTTGACCCGCTTGATGGACTCCTCCACATCTGTGCTATTGGGCGGATCCATAGGGAAGAGCTTCTGCTGAGTGGATTTCGTGATGCCATCCCAGCCCAGGCCTACGGGCTGACCCTTGTTGAGCAAGGAGGCGTGGTACTGGTCCTGATTCATCATCGAGTGGAAGCCGAGGATGGCGGCCAGGTCGATGATCTCCTCCTGCGTGGCATCGTTGAGGGCGTGCTCGTACTCCTCGCCCATGTCGATGGCGATCTGTTCTTCGGCCTCGATGTCGCGTGCATCCCTTGGCGGAGGGACCCACTTCTTTCCACGGACCTTGCCCTGAACGAACGGCTCAAATTCCGGCTGATCCGGTGTCTCGATGGCCTGCTTGTTGATGTGCTCGATCAGCTGCTTGCGATTGAGGGGCCCGGTGGCTTCCTTGGTGCACTCATAGCTGTTGCGCTGGTCTGGCGGCAGGAAGTTGTCCTGGAGAAACAAGAATGTTCAATATATCTGGATACAACGCCTCCAAAGGGTTACTCACATCGGGATCCACTTCTTTGGCCAGTATGGTTATCTCCTCGGGGGAGAGCTGGGCCAGCAGGCTCTCCACGTCCACATCGTCGTACTCACTCAGATCCTTGCCATACAGTTTGGCGGGGGTGGTGAGCGTGGTTGTCTTTGTGGTGGCAGAAGTCTGAAAAAGTTGAATTTAGAAATGTTTATATTTTTGAGCCAAATATATTTAGGAAGGATTTCTAGGAAGCTCCACAACTTAATATAAACGATGGAATGCGCATTTAAAATACCAGACCATAGAGTTTATTTTCTCCACCGAAAATCTCGGGAGCGGATCAGATAAGATTGCTTCCTAATCGCAGGGAAATCTTCCCACGTTTCTGCTCTTATTTTGCTTCGACCGAAAAGCATTGTTTTCACTTTTGCACAGTTCACTTTTCAGTTTCCCGCTTTTCCGATGAGAGCGAAAGTTCACTAATGCTTTGCAGGCTTCACGAGGTCTGCTTAAATGGGGTTTTGCTACACTTAAAGCTACTTTTCGCACATTTTTATGCTTCAGGCGGAGGCTCACTGGCGGCTGGGGGGCTCGGCGTTTGACCTTTGGCACCGGACGCAGCTTTATCTGCTGAAACTCGGCCACCGGCAGGGCGCTCTCCATTCTGGACTGTTATCTTTGCAGCTCGGAGGAGGTGTTCAATCGATACGGAATAGGAAACACGGAATATGAAGCGCGCAATATGGCAAATCCAATTATGAATGCACTGAGGCGACTTGCAGCTTTCGGCCGGAGACTTTGCGACTTGGGACTGGGTCTGCGTTCCACCACCGACTGACTGGCAAGAGAGACCCGCCGAAACACCAGACCACCGCACCACCAGACCACCGAATTAAGGCGAGACAACGGCAACCACATCGAAAGCCAAGCGAGAGTCGTGCAACATTTGCTTCGAGCCAACATAAAGACAGGCTGCAATCGCTCAGCCAGCCAGCCATTCATCCAGTCAGTCAGTCATTCAGTCATTCAGTCAGTTAGTCAGTGAGTCAGGCGCTCAGTTCAGTTCGGGCCAACTTAAGTCGAGTCACTCAGCCAGTTGGCCCAAAGAGTTGCCAATGTAAATTAGGCACACCGACAAAAACTGAGGCACTGAATTGCATTTCATCTCTGAGTCTAAATGATTTAACTTTGGAGCACCTTTTACTAATTTAATTTAATTATTTTACTTAATTTTTTTAAAGTTCTATGTAATCATATTGATTTGGGGTTCAGCAAATGCGTCCTAATTTAATCACCTCTAAAAAATGGTTCAATGCAGTAATATACTCATTTCTTTTCCAGTAGCACGTAGAATGTGTGATTTGTGTCTGATCGAGGGTCACGTTATTTGTTTCAGTGCAGGGGGCGGGGGAACGGGGGCAGTCAACTGTGGCAAGACTTCTCCGCGGTGGTGTCTGCACTTAAACGACTTCTCGGTGGGAAATTGTTGTGCAACTCCGCCAGATTTCAAATAAATAAGTCAACAAATTGTGGCCCATAAACAAGCCGAGCGGAAGTCGTCGAAAAGCCACGAAATCGACATTAGACATGGAGGGAAAACAGCCGAACCGAGTGATTTGCATACGACAATAGTAAGAGTACTGGTAACTTGGAGGGGGCGAAATGGATGTTCTGGCTAAGCGTGACCGAGAAGTGGGGGAATAGCGTAGTTAGTATTTAGTGCGAGCAAATCAAGAGCCAAGAAAACAAACCGATTGAAAACTGGTTTTCCCCGAGGGCAAAAGAGTGCCAAGGAACCGCGACGGACAATACAATGGCCATAAAACCGGGGCTTAAACTCCTCTTTGGCCGCCGTTTACTTAGCGCAGCGCTTTTAACTGCCAACCGGTTTTGACCACAATAGGTACAGCTAAGCTGCCACAGTGTACCGTCTCGACCAGCAAGTACTAGCAAAACAAACCCAAACAAACAAATGGCCAAGATGACGCTCCCAGATATTATTCGACCATCTGATGACTACGGCTAAATGCTAAATGCTAAATGCCAGCCACTGACCCACTTCCGAGTGGTGCTCCTCGTTGTGGTCTCTACAGCGGGGGCGATTATGTCAGCTTCTAACGCCTCAAGTTGCAGCCAATTGTTGACATTTCAATTGGGGACAGAGAACCAACTCCCCCAGTGACTCCACTCCTCTCCACTCGATGCCAATCCAATCGAGAAGTACGCCTCTGGAGGTGGACCAACTGTAAACTGTGGAATCATAAAAAGTAATTGCAAAAATAATTGAGTTCACGGCACTCCGGAGACACTCCGAAACGCTGGAGAGCCAAGCAAATAAATTCGGGCCAAAACAAGAAATTAAGCACATATCTTAGCTAGTCGAGTGGGGAGTACTCTTAGCTCAAGTACAAGTTATGATCCAGTCGAACAATCCTCATAGCTCTCGGTGAGTTTATGACTGGGTGCTTATAGTTTCGATATTTCAGGGTCACTGTTCACGGCAAACCTTCAAGTCGGTCCCAAATAATGTCTTTCTAAATGACGAAGTATAATAGAGGTAACACTAAATGTGGTGCAGAGCTGTTACCTGGTATAATGTTTCCCGTTAAAATAGAGTACCTCAAAAGATACCTGTTCTCGATACCAATATCCAGCCCACCATGCAAATCCGCACGGTAAACTAGACGGCAAGCCGAAATGTATCTGCCAGATACTCGTCGTCGACACATTAAGCATTAAAAACTGTTAACTTGCGTGCGTCTGTCACAGTTTTGAGTTCCGAGAGCCAATTAGAAGTTGCGATGCGCATAAACTGTGAGTCTCGAGTTCCCAGTTAAATGGAGTGGCAGGCTCATTAATTGCAACGGGCCTGTGGAACGTTAGTTCCAAATAAACCAACTCACTTGGAGAGCTCCTCTCCAGGTTCTCCGCCCACCGCCCACCGCCTCCAGCCCTCTGTCATCCCATTTTATGCAATTTCAAAGCTGGTACTTGTCGGAAGATACGGTTGAATGAAAGGCTTTATTTAATGGAATGCAGCTGCGCAGCTTTGAAAATGGTATTAGGGTTCTGTCAAAAGCAGCCTCTGATAGCCTTGAGCATTTGTTGCTCCAAAAGAATATTTTCTCATAACTTGTATATAGTAAATAAGCAAACCTTGATTGTTATGTAGTATGTTTAATTGCTGGTTACAAGTACCTCCTTCTAGCTCATGCCGAAATAGATACAAATGCTAGATTGCCAATAAAGTACAGCTAGAACCCGAAACCGAATCGAAACAGGAGTAAATCCGGCTTAAGGCCACAGCAAATCCTCCCGACCATGTGTGACCCACAAAACGAAGCCCGTGAGCAGCGGGGCGAAATGGGAAACATGTTTTTCGGTGATTTGCACAAATGTATCTTGTATCTGACGGATGGGCGGTCGTGGTCACCGAATGCGAAATCGGTCAAGGTGCTTAGGCGATTTAATTAAGCGGCAAACAACAGCGAAATACAGTTTTGCAGAAGCGACAAACGGCAGTGGTCACGTTTACATCGAAAATTACACATTGCCCGCGGAGCGGAAAACTGTGGAAATTCAAACAGAAGTGCACGAAAAGTTGGACGCGCACACGTCCCACGAAAGCAGGTACAAAAGTAACAAAAAGTAAAATGGACCGGCTAATGACCAACTCGAAATGGTGGAAATTCGCGTAGGAAGCGAGGAAACGGCCAGGGAAATTGCAGTTCGCAGTTCGGAGGAGGAGCCAGCAGCAGGAAATTTCGTGCAAGAAACGTTAATTACATTTGCGACCAGGCTCGCTTTTATGGCCATCCGAATCCGACAATTAGTCGCGTGGAAAACCAGAAACCGAAGGTGAAAAGATGCGTCCAAACGAAAATGAGCGTCGAGTGTCGAGTGAAAATGCGTATCTGCCACTTGCAGCAGGGGAAAACAGTAAAGTTTGTAGCATTTTTGTATCTCAAGGCATTTATTGCGCTACTTGCGTTTCGATCTCATTTTGCAGCTTATTGTGACTTTGACGAGGAACAGATTTCTTGTAAGTATTCCAAACTGAGGGACGCATTTTTCTACCTTTTTCCCCTGCGCCATCACAATGCATTTCCTTAGCCATCGATATATTGTCCGCTTTGTAAACCCCATAAATGTATTCCCAAACGTTTTTTCCTGCGGGGTGAAATGCTTTATTGCATTTTCCTGGTCCTCCCAAAAGTGCCAGCGCAAAGCTGAAATATGCCCGGCAACTTTGGCAGCCTGGTAAGATGGAAAAGAAGTTTTTGCGTCTAAGCCAATCCCCAGAGCCAGTCAATTGCATATTCAGTGAACACGAATATGCTTTTTATATGGCCATATTTTATGCAATTTGCATGCCAACAGCAGCTTCTCCTGCTTGTGAGGAGTAGGAGGGTTTGGCGCAGACCAGGAGGTCGACCTCCCTCCTGAAAGTTGAGACCCAGTTGGTCAGTGCGATAGGGAATCCGCTTCTGGTCGGGCTATAGCTACATCTACATACACATTCTGGTTCTGGCTGCAGTCGGGCGTTTCAACTGCTGAAAACTGAGACGTCGATAGTTCCGTCTCAATGCGCTTGAAACAAGTGAACTCAAGTTAGTTAAGTTAGTCGGGATCCGAATGGGGGGTACTCTAAAGGTGCCGTTCTGTAAAATAGGGTTCAACTTCTAGTGTCTCAATCTAAACATAGTACTTGGTATGGTAACTTTCTTTTCAGGAATTTCTTTGCGCAGCAGCATCGCCGAGCTACCCTCGTTCCCTCAAAGTGCAGGGTATAGACCTCGGTCTCTGCCGCATCGTTGCAACCAGAAATCTCCGATATCAAAGCGGTTAAGAGGGGCGTAGAGCAAGGAATCACCAGGGTGCTGGCAGAAACTGACAGTTGGCACGGCCATGGAAAACATGGAAACTCGGAAACTTGGCTGCAGTGCAGGCAACTTTCCCGATCTGAATCGAATTGAATCCGCACATAATGCACAGATGTCGCTAAAAGTTGCAGGGGGGAAAAGTGAAATTTGAGCAGCAGACGCATTTGGACAAAATGAGAAACGTGCGTCGCATTCTCAGTTGGAGACTGAGCCCAGTCATCAATAAGATGGCCGAGTAGCCAGTCAGTCAGCCAGCCAGCCAGCCAGCCAGCCAGCAGAAAATCATAATAAATTATGGTCCTCAGTCCTGAGTCCCCACAATCCCCCGAACAGTACGCAAATTTATGTAGTTTACATTTGACTCTGAATTTAAAAGTGCCTTTGCTCTGGGTCACGTTTCGGCAAATGTTTTCGCCCGGGAATGTTGTAAGTAATAGGGAACCCCTCCCACTTTGGGGGTAATTTCTGGGCTGGGTAATGCGACAAACTGTCGTGAGTGTCAGCCAGTGAAAGTTAAGTGGCACTCAAATTAAGATCTATGTAAATTAATTTAAAATTCATGTACATGTTCCCTTTCTCGCTCTTTCTGTCGGGTCTTTGACTTTGGGTGTATGCATGTATGTGCATCTAAGCATAGTCATCTTTTGTTTACACACTCACACACCTGGGAATTGTTTAAACAATCAGTTGCAAGTGCAGCGAGTACGCTGACCCCTGAATCAGAATTTCCACCGTGAGGAAATTTTCCGGATCAGAAAAACGGAAAGCCACAAAGTGTGGCAACAATCGCATGCAACCATCTTTGTCGCCAGAAAGCACGCGATTTCTGGGCGATTAAAAACGCCACCGCTGCAAATTCCACATTTAAGTGGGCGTGGAATGCAGGCTTTTGTATGCATAGAAAAGGAAACCAAGTCAGTTAGTCAGCATGTAATGAAAACTGCCAAATTAAAATTGCTGATGAAATGTATGGCCTTACGTAAGACACGAAATTCCCACACATGCCAGAGATTAACTATTCATAAATCAGCAGTGAGCTGCTTGGGTTTGAAATTAATCATGGTAAGTTGTGCATGGATCTCTCACATTTTGATTTATTTGTTATGGCGTGATGGTCCTAATATGGCCTGAAGTAATCTATTGAAGCTTACGCTTACATTTAACTTATTTTTGATGCATATTGGCCTACGATATGGAAGAATCTCCACGAATTGTAGAAGAGATCTTAAGCCCACATACTTTACCACACATTGTAAAACATACAGATATTATAAAACATCTGCCTGCCGAATCGAACTCACCTGCAATTAAAAAGCGAGAGAACAAAATGCATTATTAAGTGAAAGGGGAAACTTTGGCCGTAAACAAAAGAGGCAATGTCAGATTTATGTTTATTGTGAGCAGATAAAATGGCAGCTGAAAACTTTCCCAGAAGACAAGTAACAATACAGGACAGGACAACATCGAGGAGACAGGCCGGGGGTAATTACACGAAAGCCACGCAGAGAAAATTATGTGAAGAGATTAAATTTGTAAGATAAATTGGAGTGGTGGTGGTGGTGGGCAGGTCGTTGCCTTGTCAGTCACTTCCCAGGGAATCATAATATACATATACTTTGATGGCAGATTGGAGAGATACTCGCACACAAGGGCGCATAAAATATAAAAAAGCGGTTGCGGTAATAAATGAAAATTATGCAAACTTCCAGCCCGAATGATGAAGTAATGCCCATCCAAGCCAGAAACGGTTAACGGAGCGTGTTATAAGGTTGCAGATCCGAGGGACTGCGGCTCCCAGACTCCAGACTCCGGACTCCGGACTCCGTTTTCCCGACTCCGGACTACAGACATCCTGTCTCAGATGAGTAAGTGGAAATTTATGAAAATGCGACTGCGAATGCGCGGTAATAAAAGTGGGCCGGTGGTCTCTTGGCAGCTGCACTTCCACTTCCACCTCCACTTCCTCGGAACTGGCAGAACTTTTAAGCCAGCGGAAAACCCACAAGCTTGTTTTTCCCCTTGTTAACAACCGAAATCTAAGTGGGCAACAACTTTTCCGAAAACTTTGTCTGACACTTCAGGCTGGATATTTTTAGGAGCTTTAATCGTGTCACGGCATTAGCCGAAGATATTATCAACTTTCGCCGACCACTTTTATATATAAAACAAGAAATATATCTATATACATATATATATACATATGTATATAGGAACAGTGAGGTGCTAAATGAACTGAGCAGTTCGATTGCGATTGGTTTAATACGCCGAATAGGTTAGAAGTTCTGAATATTAGCAAAGCACTAAGATTTTATGCTGTCATGTGTTTAATGTATCATCTTTCAGTTTGCTATTTATAAGCATACAGTAAGTTTCTTGATTGCCACACCACTTGTAAATATAAATTATTATTTGGTAAGCGGCTGAATATATCAACAACTGATATGTTTCCTTTATAATAAGGTTGTGATAAGCGGCTGAATATATCAACAAAAGTTGAACTGAGTTGTTTTCTTTATAATAAGGTTGTCATTGTTAGTGTTTCACTAAGTGTTGTTAGTGTTACATTCAATGTCAATGAAAGTTTCCTACGATATATGTCATTTATTGCACATGCCAGAGTATAATTAAGTTTTAGAGTCCATAATGTGCAATAAAAACACCCATTTATAAGACATCCCATTTCATTTTTGCCTGGTTTCACTATTCAAGTGACCCTCGCCCTTTTTACAGTGCCGAAACGCACTGTAGATAGTACGTAAGCACTTTGTTGTGGATTTCTCGGTGGACAAACAAGTTTAATCTTTTTTTGCTTTGCGGCTACTGATGGTTTTGTCTTTCGTCAATTTTCATGTGTTTGGCGTCAATTAAACGACGGAAATGAGCAATTTTATGTTGGCCGACATTGCCGTTTTGTTTTTGTTTTTGTTTTTGTACTTGTGCCCCTATTCCGTGGATGGGAAAAAAGCAAAAAAGCTTTTCATGGCTGTCCATTGGTCCACGCGGACTAAACGCCAGAAGGCGATTAATTACTCAGCTCAGCGATGTTAAATGCGACTTTGACGCCCCCTCGGATTTTCTTCCGGTTTATATAGTTCCTAGCTGCAGGAAGGTAGAAGGGCTCAAAGGGTTGGGGCCCGGTTTAATTGGGGGCAGTAAAGAGCCGGGATTATCCCACGCATTTCGAGGGGAAACTCAATTAGGGAAATCACAAATTCATAAGGCGACCACTGCCCATCGAAACTGTGTCCATTATCTTCTGTGTATAATTATAATAATCATAATATAGTGGAGATTAAAGTCTTGGCTAGTAGGACCCACATAATCTGTCACCAGTTGCGGAGGATTTACAATCTGGAGCGGTGGAAGCTCGATATCTATAGCGTCATGGCTGGGAAATGAGTAATTCGATGCGGAAGATAAGAGCTCGACATAGCGGTAAACGAATATAAAACAGCTGTTTCAGCGCGATAAGGGAATTCAGCTCGAATTATATAAAAATGCTAAATATGCCGAAATCGAGACACAAAACAAGAGCTACAAAAAAGAAAGCGATGACATAATAAGAGCTATTAAATTTATGAATTCATTAATGGGACGGGGAATCAATAAGTAGGCGCAGGGAGGGAAAAGGGATTGAAGTTGAGTGCCGGAGAAGAGAGAGAGAAGAGAGCGCAAACTCCAGAACGAACTCGAAAGAGAGCCAAAACTGACGTAATCGGCAAGCGAGAGAGAGAGGGAGAGAAAACTCGAAGCAAACAAAAATTAAATTAATGAAATGAAATCATTCAAGGCAAACACCCCACATATAAAAAAAAATAACAACTCAATGAAAAGCAATTCAGACACTTGAGCGGCAGCAACAATTGCTACACTACTAACCTCCATGTTGTTGGTGTGGCTTTTTGTTTGCGCGTTCGGTTCACCGTTAGCTGCCCTTTGTTGTTGTTATTGCACTGTATTTGGTTTTTTGACACGCACTAGAATTTTTCGCCGTTGATTTTTGGGCGTGACACACGAAAAACCGTTTGAAACCACTATTGTTGACAGAAACCCGCGTGGTTTTTGGAAATATTCTTTTCGCTCGGTTCGCACAAACAATTTGCAGCCAGCGCAATTGTTTAATTGCAACTAGTTTATTAAAATACAAAATTGGAATGGCACTAAGGTGAGAACATCGAAGTGTGACCGTTGGGATAACACGAGAAATAACTGGCGAATTGGGGAGGTTGGGATTTCACTGTTACCGCTATACGGTCCTACTCGACGCACAGTTCGAATTCGAGCTCAGCAGTATGACCGTATTCCGAAAAGTGCCTTTTACTTGTAAATTATAAAACAAAATAATTCAACTGTGATTAAAAACTTAGTAAGTCAGTGTTTGATTCGATCTGTCTGAGAACATATGCTGATCTGTACTGTTTAACAAGTAAATTCGTTACATATTTTTTAAGTAAAAGAGAGAAGAGAGAATTAACCGATCTGTAGTTTACAGTTTG
The DNA here is from genome assembly GCF_003286155.1 of Drosophila erecta. Lineage (NCBI taxonomy): Eukaryota > Metazoa > Arthropoda > Insecta > Diptera > Drosophilidae > Drosophila > Drosophila erecta. The sequence goes on from NW_020825194.1 coordinate 1,694,409, forward strand.
AGAGCAGCTGCTGCAGAGGAGCGGCCAAACTTTGAGGGCAACTGGAAATTCAAAAATTATAAACACTTTTCAAATCTAGCCAATTTAACATAAAATACTTTAAATACAGGTAAAGCGAATAATGGTTGTTATTGCACATCATAAACTGCTTCGCCCGCAACCTGCGAGCTCCGAAAACCCGATTTTGTTGAAGTCTAAAATGACAAATTTCCATGCGGGTAATTTTTATGGGCAGCACATAAAATTAAAATTAACCAAATGCATGCCATAAATCATGCGGCTGGTCCCAAGAATCCAGATGCGCCATTTTCCGCCCTGCATATCATTTTCATTCCCGTTTCGTTTTATCAACTTTGTGTAATTTTTGAGCGAATTGCGTTAAATTAATTAGGGTGATGGGCGAAGGGGACGGCGGAGGGGTCAAAGGGCGCGGGAAAACTTTCGCGGCATTTCCATATACAACAATAACAGAAGATGCTGCATACTTGTCAAGGGGGCCTTAGTGGGTTAACTACACAGTAAAGAATTGTTTGCCTATTTGAAAGTATAACAACAAGTATGCTGAATAAAATGCAGGACAAATAATTAAATTCGATTATAAGATTGCCTAAAGCTGCTTATGAGCTGAAAACCTTGCCTGAATCCACTGAAGGATTTTTTTAAAAGGAGTTCAGCAGGCTGTCACATTTTTTCGCGCAGTGCAGGGGTCAGGGGGCGTGGCAGTGGGGCAGAACGTGATGCGCAGACAAATAGAAGACGTCATAAAAATGCCATTGTAAGTAGTTGAGCATTCTTTTTTTGGCTTTCGCTGGCTTTGTGACAGGAGGCTTCAGCCGCTAGTTGTTGTTGCTGATATCCTTGTCGTTGTTGTTGTTGCTGCTGGTGTGGCAAATCGACAAAAGGCACGCAAAGGAGGCAGAAACTCATTTCACTTGTGTCGAAAAGATAAATGCGAAGCGCTTAAAAAAGCAATTACCGCATAAATTGCGCTACAACGCGAGTACAGTGGAACCCCCTACATTACGCCCCTGCTCCCTGCCCCGCCCCTGCCCCTGCCGTTTGTGCACAGGATGCGGCGCATAAAACTTGCCACAAAAGACAGTCCTTCCTCGGCGGCTTTCTCACAAAACAAACGCTGGCAACACGCGAAAAACATGCAAAATGCATGGGGGAGTACGGTGGGTTGGGGCGCGGGGGGGTGGGGTACTTTTGATCGGGGGGTGGGGGGTCCGGCTTAATTGAAAAATCAATAGTGGAGGGCCCCTCGCGCCCGCTCACTAAACTCGCGTAAATCAAGTTAAAAATCGCAGCAATCAAAGCACCTGAAGCGCAATAAAAACTCATTAAAACGGTCCTCAGCGTGCACTGAGAAAATACACTAGTAAAAACTAGTTTAAAAATGGGTCTGTACTTCATTGTGCTCTACATTTTTGCATAGATGCTGCAATCTAAATCTAACTTTGCTATTCCAATCACACGTACGATTATGTCTGCTTGTTTTTTTCAGTGTTCTCGCAGGATATCGTGACGATTGGGGGCCAGGTGCTTTGTCCGGACTCCGGACTCCGAACTCCGGACTACCGACTACGGACTACGGACTACGGTTACCGCCACGGCCGTGCGCCGAAATTGGATTTGAACAAATTACAACACATCGATTTCTCATTAGAGGGGGTGTAGGGAAATGGAGGGGAAGGGAAGCCCGGCGGGAAATCTGGAAAAGGGGACGAAGGAGGCTGCGACATTTGATGGCGACAGAAATCACTTAAAGGGAAAATTTAATTGACTCGGCTGCGGAAGTCAGCTGCCAATTTGTTGGCCATGCCCCACTGGCACAGGAAATTTCGTCGACTTCCTGATTTAAATAATAACAAACTGTGCCGATGTCTGCTCACCAACCCCTCCCACCCCCTCCCCTCCTCTTTCACGGCATCCTGTAAGTCTAAAGTCTTGCTTGTCACGCCAACTGACGGCAGGGAAACCCCCTTCCGTCCACGCCCCTGGCCGCCCAGGGAACATGAACATGATTGGCGTCATCAGCGGAGGATCTGCAAAAAGATATAGGGGTGCCAACGTTGGTTTTGGTCAGCGTTTGCCTGCCGGCTTAGTTGAGTGTCAATATTTGTGTGTGGGCGGCGTGTGTTTGCGGGGCGTGGCACTACAGGCCATGGCAAATTAAAATGTTTGCCTTATGATGCGGCTGGAAATATAAACATGACAGGGCGAAAGGCGTTGCAAACAGGAGAAAATTTGGGCGCAAGTTGCGGTAGGCCTTCCATTTCCCGCAGATCGATATGATGTAAGCGATTAGATTGAAACAAATGGGGTTTGCTGAACGGCATTCGTAGGTAATTTAAGGTTTTCCCAAGCCACCTGAATGTTTTCTAGCAAGAAACGCGTTGAGTTGCGCTCTTTGGATTGCAGCAAGCAATTTGGCGGTGCCATTTCGATGGGCAGCGATTCCACAAGGATGTGCCAGGATGTGCCAGTAGCTAGTAGCCGTTGCCCACTTGTTCCTTGTTTTTCGGCCTGTTGACTGAGAACTCTTTGCATTTGCTGAACAACCATTTCCGTCCGAAGGGACGAGCCCCGAGCCGAGTGGCCAGCCGAAGCGAGGCTCAACTGGTGAGGTTTTCCGACGCAGGACGAAGGACGAAGCCGGAGCCGGAGCCGGAGCCACGAACAGCTATAAGAAGCGGCTTCCATCGCCGGAACGCCCGAGTCGCGTCAGCAACGTCGAACTGAAAACAACGCGACTTTTGGCCGCGACTTTTTGAATAAAAGAAGCGAAGGCGAGGCGCAAATCGACGAAATATCACGCATACGCCGCGTTCAACCGAAAGGCAAAGCGAATGGCCAGCGAAGTGTTATGAAAAGAAACCAAGGGAAAAGCGTTTACGCCTTGGCTCGTTAGTGGAGTTCTTGCCTTTTTGGCCAGTTTACGAGCGGCTCAGCATAAATTGGTAACGTGTATATCCTTTTTTTCCGGCGGACGCAGGGACATAATGTTGCTCATAAAAGTGCGTGAGCTCGGAGTATTTGGCCATGAATGGAATCGGAATCCCGCTCGGAAGACACATGAATGAAGCTGCCCAGGCAACTGCTAGTGATTTATGCCGCGGGCTTGTCTGGCATTGTTGCTTTAATTATATGACTGCGAACTTTTTACTCAGCTGTGGGCTCTTATGGACGCCAGGCACGCAGAAATGCAAATGGAAGCCGCGGAAATTGGACACGCGTGTGTGTGTGTGCGTGTGCGTGTGCGTGTGTGTGTGTGGCAACATAAGGATAACACCGAAACACCGCAGGACATTTAACACTTCATTGACTTTTGTGGCCCCCTCTTGACTCGCCAACTGACTGACTGCCAACATTCAGCATTCCTGTGCCAAGTTTCATTTGCATTTCGTGTGCGCCGCCAGTGAAAATTAATGGCCGCAATGGCTCGGCAAGTTTTCCCTTTTTCGCCTTGCCAATTTGTTTGGCTTCGAACTCTTTAATAAGTTTGCCAGGCGCCGCAAAACTTTCGCCAGCGGCACAAATTCCTGCCTGCCCCCAGCTCCTTTGACAACCTTTGACCCTTTTCCACACACACACACACACACACTGGGGCAGAGACACACGTGTGCGTGCTGCCAAGTTGCCATGGGTGTTTGATCCTTCGGCTTTGACGTCTAATTTATGAAGCACTCGAAAATCCGGGAGGAGCCACACTTTTCCGCTCCACGCAACAGGCTGCAAGTTGTTCCTTCCCCGGGGACCCGTTCATTAGGGGGTATCACGTAGTCGTTTCGTTTTATTTACTACTGAAATAATAGTGCTGTTAGGCAAGTTTAATGGCATGTGACCGCAGGGAAATAAATAAAGTTTTGCGGATGATTCCGCTTGAGAGTGAAATTAAAACGAATTGAAAATGAAATAAGATGACTTACAAGTTCTTCAGTCTAATAAAATCGCCTTTACTTGTTTTGCTGTGCTGCCGAACTAAGTGTGTGCTTTTCACTTTGCTATTTCCCTCATTTTCCCGAGACTGGACTGTGGGCTAAAAATAAACAGCTTAGGGAAAAACAAATCCCAGTGGCCATTTACTCCCCCCTCTCTTCCCTTTTCTTCCCCTCTTCCCCCTGACCTTAAGTTATGGCAGAAAGCGGGCCGTGGCAGCTGCGTCACATTCCTCAGCTTGCTAGATTTGTTGCCCCGCCGAAACTTTTTTAATGAGTTTCATAATCTTTGATGCGCTTCGCTTTGTTTCAAGTGCCCGCCCCGCCGCCACTCCGCCCCCTTCGAAAGTCGGCCTAATGATGTGCGAGCCACGGAATGTGGCAGCGTCCTTTTCAAAATGGTTCTTCTTCTTTTGGACAAACGCAGGACATGGGACATGGGGCATGGGGCGGAGAACTCCAGGGGTCGAGGGTTAAAACTTATTCAGCGACTGCCTCGAACGCGATAAGCGTTTAATTGAAAGAGACCCCAGGACTTTTGGGGCGGCAAAGGATTGGGATTCCAGCTGCGATGTCCGTTCCAGGTCGTCGGATGCCTGATGATTGCATTTGGCAGCTCGCAGCTCGCAGTTTGCAGTTTGCAGTTTGCCGTTTGCATTTCAGTTCAAAAGCTCATGACCGCATGCCCTTTTTTGAATGAGTAGGAAGTAAGTGCACTTCGCAAAATGGATCGCACTTCAAAGCTGCGGCATTCGCTTTTGCGGTGGATTCCACGTATTTAAATTAAAACGTTCTCCTAATCATATCTGAATCAACAAATACATTTTTAAACAGGGCTAATCGGATTGAAATACTTCAATTATTTCCCAGTTTTTAGTTTTATTCGCAGTTTCTGAGCCTTTTTCGCAGCTGAAATGCAATTTGCCTTAAATTATTTCCCCACTAATTGAGAGCGTTTCGAGTGGATTCGAGTGGAAGTTGAGAATGCAGAGGGCGGGCCTTCAAAGGGGCATTCCGAGGGGCAGGTCAAGGGGCGTGATGGGTCGGGTCGAGTGGCATGCATTTCGAGCACATGTTGCTCATGTGGAAACCTCGCCTTTGCCACTTCCCACTTCCCACTTGCCACTTGCCATTTAAATCTGGAAATCTAATGCCCTTTGTGGCGGCTCAGTTGAAATTTAATTTGTTTAATTTCCATGCCACGTACTGCGAGCTATGAGCCCTTTCCTTTCTTTTTGCCAGCATATTGGGCAACATGCCGAGTACAAATGCGCAGCAAGGGGGGGCAAAAAACATCAGTGGCATCTGGCAACAAGAAATGCAATTGTGCAACGCATCCTTGAATCTGTCTTCCGTTCTCCCTCGGCCTTATCCCTTCCACGGCCCACGCGGCGTATGCGTAATCTGAGTGCTGTTCCCTGTGTCGCAAAGTCGCGGGTGGGAAAATGCGGGGACGCAACTTTCCATGTTGCCACAAGGCAGCTGGGGCAAAAGAAAGCCTGAGACCAGGCAACGGACTGCTCCTTGTCCAGAGATAATCCTTTGTGCGCCGCACTTTCTTTATCCTTTTCCCAGACTTTGCGTAACCCTGTTGCCATAAGTTTGATAAATCACTCCCCTGAATGCGCTACATAATTTCCAGCTATATTTCCTGGACAGCTACAGCTCATCACGAGCATAGGGAAGTTAAGCATATATCTGTTGCAAATAAGAAGGGTATCTGTAGCCAACTAATTTGAATCTGTCACTCATTCGTGATACGTTTCTATCTACTGGGTTTCCTTAGCTGGTTCTGTATTTTTTCTCTTTTGCCAGACGTGCGTGATGGAGGTATATGAATAATCTGGCCGTTACTTCCATCTGCTTTTCACTCACGATTTCCCCTTCCGCTTTTCATTGCAGCTGGTTCCACATAATCCGACTCCACCACCACCAACTCCCGTTGCCCATTTCCCATTTCCCATTCGCACGAGCGTAATGAGACTATGAGAAGCGGGGCAGCCGGAAAAGCAACAGCGGGAAACTCAGCCGAGGAGCCATGACATCTGGAGTCAGCCGGAGTCTGGAGCTGTGGCCTCTGCCCGAGTGAAGAGCCCCATCCCCAGCGATGCTGCGCGATATCTTCCTGTATTTAGTTCTAATCGTTTTATTTTGCTTCATTTTCATGGCGCAGTTAATCGTCAACGTTTACGCCTTCCAACGCCAGCCGTCGCCCCACAAAGCGGAGCGCAATGAAATTATATTTGTCTAGAGGGGAGCTCTAGAGGCAGGCTCCGCCCACAGAGCCCCCAAAGGGCACAGGGAGTGAGAACGAGAAATCGCGCTGATGAAGTAACCAACGGAAATATAAAGCTATCAAATATGTCTGAGCAAAATATGGCTCATTAGGCGTACTTGTCTAGAGACTGTATCGGCCATCAACCCAGTATTCGGGTTTACAACGACATAGGCAGAGCTTCATTACAAGTAGGAGTTAACTGGATTAATCACAACACCTGTTAGGTCCAAGATATCGTCTTTTCTTCCGGTGCAGCCTCGGTGGGAGGAGGGAGGGGGGAGGCAGGAAAATGAAGACGCTACAAAAGCAAAGGCCACAAGTCAACTCGCGGCGGTTTCCATTTAATGCGAAAAGGAACTCAACTAGGTTCAACTCTCGGTTGAGTGAGAAAAGTGGGAAAAAGCGCAGGGAGTAGGCGGGAAAGCCAGGGGAAATCCAGTGGCAATGGGCGGCGAAAAGGGGGTGGTGCGGGCAGATCAGGGGGATCACCGCGGGCGGAAGATAAACCCTCGAAGAACTGTTAAACTAGGTTGCGCGCTAATTAGTAACGGTAGTCTTGGGAGTGCACAATACGCGCCACACACCACTACACACGACCACCGCTGAGACACATGGATACACAGCGAGAAAAGCATTAAAGTGACAGACACCATGTGCTAAATGGGTGTTATCACAGCATATCACAGTTATCAGCTGCAGCGAATTTGATGTCTGTTTCAGAAGATAATAAACAGTATGCAGTGCCATTCCGAATTTAATAGAGAGTTTGAACATCTTTAAAAATATTTCTGAGGCGCATTGTCGCGTTACTGCGAATTTTTAATATGCCCGTGCAACTCACATTGTCGTCTTTTTCCCTCTGCGTGCATAAGGAAAGTTTTCCGCAGCGGCAAGTCGCCACGGGAAATGGCAGGGGAAAACCACTGGAAAATCTGCAGCAGCAGGAGCTAAAGAATTCAGAGTAGTGGCCACCGCTAGAGAAAGCGCATGAAAAGCAGAAATTAATTTCATAATTTTTTGCATTTTTTTATTGAACACTTTGCTGCCACCTCGTTGTTTGTCTTTCATTATGCTCCTCTTTTTTATGCTATTTTAAAATTAATGCACATGCTGTTGTTAAAGTAATGTATTGAATGTGACACCGAGAGGTTTTCATTTCCATTTTCATTTTCAATTTTCACTGGCCGTCCAGAGATTACGCTTTAAATGGGGCGTTTTAATTTCCCAACAATTGAAAAGTGTCGGGCGCACTTTTGCTCCTTGTTTTCTTTTTCATTTTTCATTTTTCATTTTTCGCTTTTTGTATTTTTTTTTTTATCGATTTCTTGCCACACTCGAGGCGGCTGTGTTTCAGCCTTTTGGGCTGCGTTTTGTTCAATGGCTGCTTTTCTTTCTATACATATTTCTCATATTTTTCGGTTGTTTTTCCTTTTGGCACGCCGCAGCGCGTTTTATTGTTTTCTTTGGAGCCTGAGCACTTGAGTCCTCGAGGGGCATACACACACTTGACCCCGTTTGGAAGCGGGGGGAACGGGGAAGCGGGCATTGAAACTTTACAATGGGCCCGCAAAGGGGCGTGTGCCGCGCGGGGGCGTGGTCGGGAATTTAACTCTTGCCGGGGCAGTTTAACTTGATTGCTGTCAGTGTGTCCAAATGGAAATTAAAGTTTCATCAAACGCTCCGAGCTCTCTAAGCGGATGTGGGCCAAGTTTGCCAAGAGTTTTTCGAGGGCTTCGCTGAAAATTTAAATAGAAATTTGGCCCAAACTCGCCACACGCACACATACACACACACACACACACACACACATTCATATCGAAGGAGAATCAAAATGTATTAATCGAGAGTTATAAAGTTTTACATCTTAACGAACATCCATTATAGAGGAACATTTTACGAGTACGGTTATATACTCCACTATACATACTTAGATATATGATATATACATTCGAACAATAATAGTCTTAGTTGTCGATCGATAAGTGCTGAGCAGCCCAAAACATATTAAGCCCTTTGATTGTATCGAACTTGTAGTTAGATCTGAACAATTAAACGAAACTCGAATAAATAAACTAATGCGGATAAATGTTCTTTGGCGAAAGGAGAAGAACTTGTGCATTTCATTGGGCCAGAAATGATTCGATTCATAGGTTTTTTATGACTCCGCCAAGTGAATAATACAGCAGAATGACCCCACATTTAATTCATTTGCTATTCCCTTGAAATATGCAAGGCATAGCTGCACCTCATTTGCGATGCAGTCATCCCACAGGATCATCTGGGATTCCTTTTCAGCATCCGTAATCGAGGTTGACCCACTGGGCCTGCCATTTTGGCGATTTGAGTGACCAGTCCATTAACGTTCCCATTCCCATTCCCATTCTCATTTTCGGTGTGCTGCCCCTTGAGGAAGTGTTAAATGGCATCGGGCAATTGGCATGAGGAGAAATGAATACATTATCTCAGCCATTTAGCTCTAAGGAGCGGGAAAGGCGGCGGAAACCGCTTGTCATGTCACTGGGTCCTCGGACAAAACTTTTGGCTCTCGTCCAGAATGCTGAATGCAGAATGCAAAGAGCCCTCCCTGTTTTCCCATCTGCTTTATTTTCCCAGTGTGCAACAAGCTCGTGCCTCCCCTCCCATGAATTTTCCGGGGCCACTGCATTCTGGCTGCCTCTCCCTTTTCCTTCTGGGGTTTGTTTTTATTGCATGCCAAGATGTCTGAGCTTTCAAAAGACCAGCGGACTTGAAGAGCAACAAGAACAAAGACCAGAGGCGCGGGGAATCGGAGTGGCGGGGGTTGCAGCTGAAATGCCAGGGAAATGGATTTCTGTTATTGTTTTGTCGCTGGTCTCGTTTGCGAATTTTGCGAATTTTATGGCTTTACAAAGAACTGCGCCTTGACCAAATTTGGTCAACAAATGGATCGAAACGGCTGGCAAATTGATGTATCTGCACAGGAAGAAATCATTTCTAATTGTTCTGGTTTCTAGCTCATACATTATATACTGCATATGGTGCGTCATAGGTATGTATTTTGAAAAATCGGGTAAGGAAAATATATTTCATTGGGGCTGCGAGTTGGACTTGGGCGGGATCTGCCATCGAAAATCGCTTAAGACCGCCGACAGTCAATTTTTCACTTGGCATTGGCCGACAGCTGTCGAAGGTCGGGAAAGCACTCGAAAGAGAGGAAAATGCGGGAAAATCGGAACGGCTATGTGGGAAAGCGGACAACAGGCAACAGGCAACAACTCGCGCCATTTATTTAATATTTATTTAATATTTATTTTGTGTCATACGCCTGCCCACTTTGATCTGTGCAGCGACAAGTTCTTTGCCAAAGTCAAGTCAGCTGAGGAAAACGATGCGCGGAAGCTGAGGGGCGGGGCTAGGGAGGAGGGAGGAGGGAGGCGGGAGGCGGGAGGCGGGAGGCGGGAAATGAGTCCTTGTTCCACCCAATTGACAAGCGAAAATCAAAACTAATTAGACGCAAATTAATGAGCCATGCCACAACAGAATCACCGAGAAAATCAGCGGCCACAGTTGAGAGAAAAAACAAATGTGCTGAAAATGCGATGTGAAAATGTGAGAAGCTGACAAACAATTTGGCAGTGTGGACAGCTAAGGGGGAGGGGGACTATCCCCACCCCTCTGGACCACCCACTTCCCTGCCCTATCAGCTGAATGGGGGAAAACTGGTGGACCAACAAAATAAACCAGCAAACAAAAGAGAAGTCTTCATGGCAGCTCCCTTAAAATCGCCACATCGAAAGAGATGTTTCTCCAGAGAAAACATGGGGAGAGACCAGCCACACGCATATGCCCACTAATACACACATGCCTACACCAACACACACACACGCACTGCTAGGAAAATAGGAATGGACCACACGGCGTATGCGCAATTCGCTTTGGCAGCGAGCCAACGCTCTATACTTGGAGATCAACGGAAAAAGTTGCTGATTTTTTGCCAGAAATTATTTATAACTGCTTGTTCATGCACAATCACAATCACAAATATATGTGCGCTATATACACTGGTATCTGTGTCTTATTTTCGATTCGAATCTGCCAGCTCTTTTGCTCTTCTCCCAGCTGTGTTAACTTGGCCAACCGAAATGTGTATAGCTAATTCGAAATATTTCCATCTGATCGCTCCGCGGAATCGAGTTGAAGTAGCAAACAATGGAGCGAGTGTATGAATGGATAGGTCCATGTTTGTTTAGATGAATGAACACCAAACTTACTCGGAAATACTAGAATTTGGGCGTGGATATGTTCGGTAGAGGAAATTTGCTTACCTGCAAAGAGAATGCAAACAAAAGAGGCGAATTAGTTTATTCATTTGCTGTATTTACAAATATTTCATAGATGAACGATTTCACTAATAAACAAATAATTAAACAGACAAATAGCTATTCGCGTATTTTTAGCCATCATTTAAATTCCCTACTGAATCAATTTGGCCCAATTGCCAGAAATGTGTCAAAACTCGATGGAAAAACATCTAACTGAATTTACTTATATTTTAAACTTAGAATTAAAGTGCGCTAAATGTCTTAGGTTGTTTTGGGTTGTCTAGACAATTTTATGGGGAGAGATAAATGAGATAAATGTGTAAAAGAAATCAATGAAGTTAATTTAATGTTGTTAGGCAAAATAACCATCTGTGATATTTTACCAGTTCAGCTAGCCTAATATACGAGTTTTTAATGTCGCCTAAAACTGCGACGCTTGCCGCGTTTTATTCAATTTAAAGTCATTTTTATGCAAAAGTGGATGCTGGAAAATAAAACAAATGCAAAGCTGGCCAAAGCTGAATGGAATAAAATTCATAAGCGAGCTGGCACATTATAGATACAGATTGTGTGTGCTGCAAACAGGGAATTCCAAGAATCTATATGCTCTGTGAACGAAATGCTTTATTATCTGATTACGGCGCCCATTCGAAATTTGCAGCCTCGAAAGGCCAGAAGCAGCTCGCAGCCAATTAGCCTCTTGACTGAACCCTAATGATCCCCAAAAGCCCCTTTGTTCCCGCTTCTGGCCAAGTTAATTGCACAAAATGAGTGAAAAGCAGCTGCCGCCATGCGCCGAGCCACTTGAAGAACATATAATTTATTTTATTACTTATATAAACATTTATATATTAGGAGTCGGCCAATAAAACAAAACTGCTGAGGAGGCTCCCCATAATGTCCCCTGCTTGGATTTTCATCCCTTTCCACATGGGAAACAATCGTAAAGTGCTTAATTAATGCCCACCTACATGCGAGAGGTGCAAAAGTGGGCCAAGTCCTGCTCGGCAGTCGGGTTTCCCCGGGAAAATGCGGCGTGGCATCGCTTTTAATTAAAAGATAAAAATTCCCTGTCCAACGGTTTACGAGATGGCTGGCGTTCAGGTCGGGGAAAAGCGCCTTTGGAGGTGACGCGTCAAAACGCATAAAACGAGAACCAGAAACTGTTAAAGAAATTAACACACAGGAGACAGAAGACAAGGGACGACTCCAGCTAAAGTGGCAACTGAGTCGGGGGAAGGGAAAGGGAAAAGGGCGGATGGAAAGCAGGGGGAAAGTGTGGGCAATGTGAGCTAAGGAGCACTCTTAAATCAATTAAGATGTAACCCAATAAAATATGCAAATCATCATCAAATTCAAGCTTAAGTGCAGTTGGCTTGATGGATCAAATTCAAACTTTTGGCGTGAAACTAAAAGTGGCCAGCTTAAATTTAGCTCATCTCGCAACTATTATGATGTTGAACACGCAGTTAAATTCATTTAAAAAGGCAATTAAAGCAAACGGGGCTCTAAACTTTCCTCAGCAACTAGCAAGACCACAAGCCACAATTTTAAAAACCTATAAAAAGCTGTGCTCTGGCTTCCTTAAAGGATATTTGTAGCCCCATCGTGCTCATCCAGGATTTCACTTCCGCTGTTATTTTTTTGTGATTTCCTGTTTACTGCACTTTTTAATGGCTTAAGCTCCCGAATCGATTCGCCGACTGCATTGACTGCTTCACTTCCACTTGCCTGATAAACTCTGCCCGGTGTTTTCCAGAGGAAAGCCCTCGGCTGAGAGTCGGGCAAAGGAGTGGGTGGCATGGGGCGAAGAGAAAGAAGAAAGGAGAAAGGAAAGAGGAAAGAGGAAAAGCCTGGAAAAGCGACAGAGCGGAAGTGTGTGTGTGTGCGGATTGCTGTAGCTGTTGTTATTGTTGCGCCTTGATTGCTGCCTGCCATGAAAACCTGCGGATAAAAAGTCAACTATTCGGGCGATGCACTGAGAACAATTCAGAGGGTATACTTGTATAGTATGCGGAAAACTATACCCGCTATTTGGGAAAATCACATTTTCACATTTTCACTATTTCTCAGTTGTTATTCAGCGTCCCAAAGTAGATGAGGAAACCCTTTTCAGTTGAGGGCCAAGGGAGGCATAATTTCGTTGGGTGTAAAAGTATAAATGCTAGTCGGTAGGAATGCTCATATATAGGACTGCTCTGCGCCAGCTGGAGTCAGTTGGAGAATGTTATTTTCCTTTCATCCTGCCCTTTATATTTCCCCCGCTTTTCCCGAACCTTCCCTATATTTTCTTTTTGCTGATTTGAGAAAGGCAGTGCCAAAATGCCGCTGGGCAAAGGAAAAACAAGCAAGCCGGCAAACAAAATGCGAGGTGAGTGGGTGGGTTATCAAGGGGGAGGTGTGATGGCTGGAACACCCGGGTGTTTGTGAGAGTGTTGGTACATTAAGTGAAATGAAATCCTGTTAAGCGAAACAATGAAGCTATTAAAAAAAATATGTAAGCTGCTCCGTTCCCTACATGCACGTGTGAAGTGCGAAGGTGATTTTGCTGCCTCAGTTTTCTGCATTTTACCAGCGCCAGGTAAACCTCATAATATCGTTTAATAAATACTTTACAGCTTGATTGATTGCTCCTTCAGCATTTTGAATTCCGGTAGCGACAGGTGGGCCCCAATCTCCCACATCTAAGTAGCTCCCAAATTACCACCCCAAGTAATTTATGCGACCAGGGTTCTTCCCTCGCAGCCAGCAGATTGAATCCCATGTGGCTGGCTGGCTACAATCAAAACGGCAATTGTGGGCTGGCCATTCTCGGCCCCAAAAAGATTATCCCCACATCCCCAATGCTCCTCGAACGCAGCGACCTGGAAATGCTTCATCTTCCTGCCTTTCAAACTGGGAAACCCTTTTAGTGGTCGAGCTGTTCCTTCCCAGAATTTCCTGCTCCCCAGGAAAGTATGTGCATACATTAGACGGGACCCGGGACCTGGGGGAAATTCTCAGCCTCGATGGTGATTAATGTGTCTCGCTCTTTGTTTATTTTTGGGAACTCAGCCGGGCGCAAAAGCGTCACTAAATGCTTCAGTTAATTAGCCATCGATGAATAAATCAGGCAGAAGAATCCGACCTTCTTTAAGTAGTTATCCGACTTGGCAAATATTTTAGCATGCATTCTAGACAGCTGATGAACAGGGTAAAATACTTATGCTAAACATGAAATAAAAGTTGTAAAGATAACTTCTTTTGTTTTCTGAGGAGTGATATCTCACAGGTCGAGTTGATAAACAAAATGGGCTACAGCTTTTTCTAAAATCTCGTGACTATTGCCCCCAGAAACTCACAAACGTGCCCATAGCTCATGTTATCCCGGACATTTTCCCTTTGCCACGACTAAAAAAATATGACGAATTTCTTAAAGACACAATGACGCTCTCTCGGAAATATCAACGACGAGTGGAACTTTCAATCCGTCGGGCATTTGTCAGCTTGACAGGCGGCGGGGGCGAGTTTCCCACTTTCCGATTTTCCTACTTTCCTTTTCCCCACTTGCGTACCTTGGTGGTGCGGGTCTTGTGCCACTGGGAGGTTTTCTTGGTCGTCGTGGTGGTGGTGGTGGTCTCCACCTCCTCCTCCTCCTCCTCCTGGTGGCTGACGTCCTTGTCTTTGGCAGTGTCTGCCATGGTGATGCGTGTGTTCTCGAGTGCTGTAATCCTTTCTAGCCACGAATGCTTAGCATAAATGCTCTTTTCTCACTCTGCTCTGCGCAAATATTATCGTATAATTTTTGTTGAATTTTTTCCTGCGGCCCGAGTGTGAGTCACTAACATCTTCTCTGGCTCATTTTCACTGGAAACACATTCGAATTTTGTTTTTATATCTGCGCATGCATATGAATAAAATATTATTTATTTATCTGGTTCGAACGCTGATTTTTGTTATTGCTTCGCAAATCTCGCTTCTCCCCTTCTCCGCGAGAATTTATCGCTGCAGCTGGGCCGAATAGTGAAATTCTTGGCTATAATTAATTAAACGCGTTCGCCAACAACATCAACAGCACCAACAGCACTTTCGAGTGCAAATTGTGCGCCAAACTTGGGCGGCAATTAAATTCTGTAATTATTTGTAAATAAACGGCAATGGACGCAGATTTATGAACTTATAAATCCGCCAGAGGCGTGGGGATTCATCCATAAATTAAATACGGATTTGACATCCATGAATTATGGAAAGGCAACCTCTTCCCGCACTGTACCCTTCTTTCTACACATTTATCCTTTTTCCGGGAAAGGCGAAAACTTTGTCTATAATCAAGAAATGGCTTCCTCCATTCAGGAAAGAAATATTCATAAACCACATCTCAATTAAATGGCATTTTGTGTAAAGGACTTATCCAGAAATAAAAAGCTTGTGGTCAAGGATTTGAGACCGCTGTTACACAATTAAAAATAACACACATAAATATTGTTCTGTTTGGAATATGGTTTTTCTGTTTAAATTTAGAACGATAATGTAAACCCATAAAAATATTAATGCAGCTGGCACGAATTTCTGTACAAATCATAACGACAGTTGTTCATATATATTTGACAAATATTTCATTTTATTAAGTTTAAATATTAGAATTGGTTGATGAGTTTATTCTATTTCCAAGGAAACAAGCTTGTGGTTAAATTTCCTTTTTTGGGCTTTTCGAAATTGTGTAAATCAAATTGTGGCATAAATGGAGTGACTTAAAATTCACACTTCATGAATGCAAAAAAATACAAAATAATGAAAGAAAAACTTTTGTTTGCAAAAATATTTTTGGTTGAGTGAAAAAAGTTGATGATTTAAAGAGTGGCCTTTGTTTATTCGCCCACTGCAGTTTTTCGGTGCTTTAATTGTTTGAATTGTGTTCAGCGGGTCTTAAATTCGTGTCAGTTTTTGTGGGAAAAGTGTGTTGTATCAAAGCATTTTCATGCATTTTCATTTAATGCACTCTTATGGACAGCGGGCGAGAATGCCGCTGAAAATCATTTGTTTTCATTGAATTGTTTCTAGTATCACTGATGTCGATGTTGGCAATGTTGTTTTTTTGTGGCGTGTTTTGAATTATTATTTGTTTGATTTGGGTTGCATGTTCTGTGGCGTGTTGCACTTTTTGCTGCTGTTTTTGTTTGCATTTGTGTGGTGTTTTGTTGTGTCTGTTTCTGTTTCTGTTTCTGTTTCTGTTTTTGTTTCGGCTTCGATTTGCATTGATAGCGCGTGGGTTCAACGAGTTTTCAGAGGGGTATTATGGCATTATAGGCTGGATCTTCGCTGGCATGCAAATTTTTAAGTGGAACAACATTTGTCGGGCACAGTTTTTCAGCCTCGCGCGTCGAACGAACTGAGTTGCCCGAATTTTCTTTGCCACTCGCTGCCAGTCGAAATGTGCGGAAAACCCGGGGAGAAGTGGGGTGCTGCTTTTCGCCAAGGAAAGAGAGCTGGCCAATAGAGCGGCGCACACAATCAACACTTAATGCGGCCGCGGGGGGCTGAAAATTCCGCAATTCGCTCATCATCCTCAAAATGAAAAGCTCTCTTATGCTATACACTTTATTTTTTATTTTATTGTTTTATGTGCTAGTTGCGCGTGTGTGTGTGCAAAAATGCTGCCTACTGCCACATTTCGCCTTCACTTTTTATCATATTCTCCGTATTATTCGCCACCCTTTGCGGCTCTGGTTAACGGGTCGTATGCGTAATGTGACAGTTTGTATGCCGCTTTGCGCTCGCCTGAGTTTTCCGCTCAAAAGCGCCGCTGTTCGCGAACTTGCCAAAACAGGTGAACACAATTTCTCCGAACACGAAAAGCAAATTAGGCAAATGAATAGTCTACAATATAAATTTTCGAATTTTAATTCTGATTTCGGCTGCCTCGATCTGGATGTGCAGATGCGACTGCCTTTGGTGGCCAACTGAATGGTGCAATCCCACTTCCCGATCGCATGTTACTTTGGCTTCTTTGTTGGCCTTTGTCTCACCTTTTGTTTTGATATTTTCCCGGGCGTTAATCAGCCAGCCCCTGCGCTGATTATTTTCCATCATCCTTGTCGCGTGCTTATTGCGTTTTGCCCATGGGTATTTTTAGATACTAGTGGACAAATGGCGTTGCGGCGGACCAGGAAAATGTTGTAGTTTTCCCAAGATTTATCTGGCAATCGGTCGGAAAATGAAGGCCTCAATGGCGAAAATCTCGGCTAATGAGTTGTTTGCTTTTAATTAAACCAAAATTTTCATTTAATTTGAATAGCATTGATTGGGTTCTCGCTTCTAAAGGGTGGCTTTATCCCAAATTCCCAGCTGTCCTTTTGGCCGTGTAATTAATTGCTGCGCCTTTACTTTTTTACTCGCGCTTCGGGGCAAAAAGTTTTTCCTTCTTTTCGACCAACAAAGTTGTACTGAAAACCCCCTCCAGCTGGTTCGTATAAATAAACAACAACAAACGATTTGTAGGCACAGCGCCTGCTAAAAATAAAACGATCAGATATTTCCACCCAAAAAAGCAAGAAAATAAAATATTATTTATAGCCCAAGGCGTAGCGTCTGTGTGCTCGCATGTGTGTTGGTGTGTGTATCAATATGCAGTGAAATGATTTTTGAATTTCCAATTCGCAGCTGGATTTGCAGCATGTTGATGTAAAAATCACAGATGCAAATGCAGCGCAAAAAAAAACGGGCGAGGGGGAAATGGAAAAGTGCGCAGAACTGCGAGGTAAAAATCAGGCTAGAAAAATGGAAAGCATTAATGGGGAATACGGCTGCATTTTGCTATCGATGTTTACAAACAAAGGTGGAAAATAAATCAGCGGATGTGGAAAGGGTGCGACAGGCGTTAAAGGGCTTTAACCCCGCCATGCGGAAAATGGGGAAAAGTGCATTGGCAGAAGGAGAAACTCACTAGCAGTTTGAGAGGCACTGGCGAGGTGAGTCAAGGTGAGTTTCCCCCCATTTTGCGCCCACTGCCTCATGTCAAAAGTGATCATTGACATTGTCGCGCTGAAGGTGTTCCATACACACACACACACACCCAGCTGTAAAGGAGAACTCTCACGTACACAGCGGCACAGGTAAACCCACACACGTTGTGTGCCAAAGAGTTGCAGGTGTGCTAAGAGCACCTTTCTCTTCGATAATTAGCTCTTTTGGCACGCACACACCTGCTGCTCCTGCCAAAAATGAAAATAAATGCCAAATTGGAGAGCTTGAGGTGAGCAAACTGTAGCTTCTTCTTCTCCGGCGGCCTTTTCCTTTATTTTTCCTATTTTTATTTATTTCTATTCGACGCTGCAGTGTGCGTGTGTGTGTGTGTTTGTGAGTGTTTGGGTGTGCCGCCCCACTCCCACCTGATTCATAGTTTTAGCCGAGTGACCACACTGCTTTCAAGGTAAATCATTTCCGATTTCAGCGTGGAGAAGGTGAGTTCGCCGCTCGCAAGGTGGGTTGGCGCGTTTGAATTTAAGCCTACTTGACTCAACAGCAATTGTAATAATTTGAATTATCTAACTCCTATGCATTCGCCCCAAGTAATTCAGGTATGTAGAAACTTTCCAAGGCTGTGGAGCCAGGCATTCGAGCAATTCACAAAGGAAATCCAAGTCAGAAAGTTAGTCTGTAATAAAGCTCAGATAATGGTTATAAGGGATATAAAAGCGAGTCCCAGGACTTTCCCTGCCCACCGCAATCCCCTCGTTATTCGCTTCTGCGGAGGAATGTTTGGCTCGCCTGACCATGTGCCTGTCTACGCCCCATAAATAATGTTTAATTTTATATATGTTTCTTTCCGAGCCATTAAAATTATGTAGGTTATAATTTAAATAATCAAACACAAAGAACGCCACAGAGAGAAACATCAAATGGAAGGCAGAAATGTTGCTAAAGAATTTCACCTCGTCTGGGGTCGCCCTCCCAAAAAACACTGGTACATATAGTAGAGAAAATCTGAGAGAACCGAGTGTTCTGCGGCATATTTATAGATTTTGTTATTGTCAAAGTTGTTGATGGGTCTTTCAAAGAAGAGGAGGGGCGACCGAAAAACAAGTTCAGGGATTATGGGATGGACCTGCGAATTCCATCAATGAATCAATATTTGCTGTTAGCTGGGGACTACATTTAAAGATATAATGGGGATTCTTTTTTGGATAACTTTTTTATCTTTTCAACTGACAGCTATAGCAATAATCATACCTTTCTTTTAATAAATGTATGGATAAGTCTTTAAACACAAATCTAAGCATTTTGCACTTAAATTCGGGCTTTGGCAAAAACATTCGAAATAATAGACCACAAATTTCCAGTTTTTCGGCCATAACTTTGGAAATATTGATCCAAAAATGAAATGTCGCATCTCGTTTTACTCTTAATTAAATTCCCAATCGAATTGCGTTTGAATTTGGAGACTTTAAATTTTTGCCATTTTTTGCAAAATTTGATGATGTAACCCCTTAAAAAAAGTGCGAAAATTGACAAAAAAGTAACTTTTCCAAATCGAACAAAAAATGACAGGGATCGTTAGCATAGGAAATTAGCTGCACAAAAAAGTATTTTTTTCATCTCTTTGACCATTTTTAGGCCAGAAATAATAAAAAAACCTTTCGGAAAAATCGATTTTTTGGTCCAAGCTCTTCGTCGTCATTTTTGGTCCACAAATATTCAGTTTTTCCGCCATAACTTTGGAAATATTGATCCAAAAATGAAATGTCGTATCTCGTTTTACTCTTAATTAAATTCCCAATCGAATTGCGTTCAAATTTGGAGACTTTAAATTTTTGCCATTTTTTGCAAAATTTGATGATGTAACCCCTTAAAAAAAGTGCGAAAATTGACAAAAAAGTAACTTTTCCAAATCGAACAAAAAATGACAGGGATCGTTAGCATAGGAAATTAGATGCACAAAAAAGTATTTTTTTCATCTCTTTGACCATTTTTAGGCCAGAAATAATAAAAAAACCTTTCGGAAAAATCGATTTTTTGGTCCAAGCTCTTCGTCGTCATTTTTGGTCCACAAATATTCAGTTTTTCCGCCATAACTTTGGAAATATTGATCCAAAAATGAAATGTCGTATCTCGTTTTACTCTTAATTAAATTCCCAATCGAATTGCGTTCAAATTTGGAGACTTTAAATTTTTGCCATTTTTTGCAAAATTTGATGATGTAACCCCTTAAAAAAAGTGCGAAAATTGACAAAAAAGTAACATTTCCAAATCGAACAAAAAATGACAGGGATCGTTAGCATAGGAAATTAGATGCACAAAAAAGTTGTTTTTTCATCTCTTTGACCATTTTTAGGCCAGAAATAATAAAAAAACCTTTCGGAAAAATCGATTTTTTGGTCCACGCTCTTCGTCGTCATTTTTGGTCCACAAATATTCAGTTTTTCCGCCATAACTTTGGAAATATTGATCCAAAAATGAAATGTCGTATCTCGTTTTACTCTTAATTAAATTCCCAATCGAATTGCGTTCAAATTTGGAGACTTTAAATTTTTGCCATTTTTTGCAAAATTTGATGATGTAACCCCTTAAAAAAAGTGCGAAAATTGACAAAAAAGTAACTTTTCCAAATCGAACAAAAAATGACAGGGATCGTTAGCATAGGAAATTAGCTGCACAAAAAAGTTGTTTTTTCATCTCTTTGACCATTTTTAGGCCAGAAATAATAAAAAAACCTTTCGGAAAAATCGATTTTTTGGTCCAAGCTCTTCGTCGTCATTTTTGGTCCACAAATATTCAGTTTTTCCGCCATAACTTTGGAAATATTGATCCAAAAATGAAATGTCGCATCTCGTTTTACTCTTAATTAAATTCCCAATCGAATTGCGTTTGAATTTGGAGACTTTAAATTTTTGCCATTTTTTGCAAAATTTGATGATGTAACCCCTTAAAAAAAGTGCGAAAATTGACAAAAAAGTAACTTTTCCAAATCGAACAAAAAATGACAGGGATCGTTAGCATAGGAAATTAGCTGCACAAAAAAGTATTTTTTTCATCTCTTTGACCATTTTTAGGCCAGAAATAATAAAAAAACCTTTCGGAAAAATCGATTTTTTGGTCCAAGCTCTTCGTCGTCATTTTTGGTCCACAAATATTCAGTTTTTCCGCCATAACTTTGGAAATATTGATCCAAAAATGAAATGTCGTATCTCGTTTTACTCTTAATTAAATTCCCAATCGAATTGCGTTCAAATTTGGAGACTTTAAATTTTTGCCATTTTTTGCAAAATTTGATGATGTAACCCCTTAAAAAAAGTGCGAAAATTGACAAAAAAGTAACTTTTCCAAATCGAACAAAAAATGACAGGGATCGTTAGCATAGGAAATTAGATGCACAAAAAAGTATTTTTTTCATCTCTTTGACCATTTTTAGGCCAGAAATAATAAAAAAACCTTTCGGAAAAATCGATTTTTTGGTCCAAGCTCTTCGTCGTCATTTTTGGTCCACAAATATTCAGTTTTTCCGCCATAACTTTGGAAATATTGATCCAAAAATGAAATGTCGTATCTCGTTTTACTCTTAATTAAATTCCCAATCGAATTGCGTTCAAATTTGGAGACTTTAAATTTTTGCCATTTTTTGCAAAATTTGATGATGTAACCCCTTAAAAAAAGTGCGAAAATTGACAAAAAAGTAACTTTTCCAAATCGAACAAAAAATGCCAGGGATCGTTAGCATAGGAAATTAGCTGCACAAAAAAGTTGTTTTTTCATCTCTTTGACCATTTTTAGGCCAGAAATAATAAAAAAACCTTTCGGAAAAATCGATTTTTTTGTCCAAGCTCTTCGTCGTCATTTTTGGTCCACAAATATTCAGTTTTTCCGCCATAACTTTGGGAATATTGATCCAAAAATGAAATGTCGTATCTCGTTTTACTCTTAATTAAATTCCCAATCGAATTGCGTTCAAATTTGGAGACTTTAAATTTTTGCCATTTTTTGCAAAATTTGATGATGTAACCCCTTAAAAAAAGTGCGAAAATTGACAAAAAAGTAACTTTTCCAAATCGAACAAAAAATGCCAGGGATCGTTAGCATAGGAAATTAGCTGCACAAAAAAGTTGTTTTTTCATCTCTTTGACCATTTTTAGGCCAGAAATAATAAAAAAACCTTTCGGAAAAATCGATTTTTTGGTTCACGCTCTTCGTCGTCATTTTTGGTCCACAAATATTCAGTTTTTCCGCCATAACTTTGGAAATATTGATCCAAAAATGAAATGTCGTATCTCGTTTTACTCTTAATTAAATTCCCAATCGAATTGCGTTCAAATTTGGAGACTTTAAATTTTTGCCATTTTTTGCAAAATTTGATGATGTAACCCCTTAAAAAAAGTGCGAAAATTGACAAAAAAGTAACATTTCCAAATCGAACAAAAAATGACAGGGATCGTTAGCATAGGAAATTAGATGCACAAAAAAGTTGTTTTTTCATCTCTTTGACCATTTTTAGGCCAGAAATAATAAAAAAACCTTTCGGAAAAATCGATTTTTTGGTCCAAGCTCTTCGTCGTCATTTTTGGTCCACAAATATTCAGTTTTTCCGCCATAACTTTGGAAATATTGATCCAAAAATGAAATGTCGTATCTCGTTTTACTCTTAATTAAATTCCCAATCGAATTGCGTTCAAATTTGGAGACTTTAAATTTTTGCCATTTTTTGCAAAATTTGATGATGTAACCCCTTAAAAAAAGTGCGAAAATTGACAAAAAAGTAACTTTTCCAAATCGAACAAAAAATGCCAGGGATCGTTAGCATAGGAAATTAGCTGCACAAAAAAGTTGTTTTTTCATCTCTTTGACCATTTTTAGGCCAGAAATAATAAAAAAACCTTTCGGAAAAATCGATTTTTTTGTCCAAGCTCTTCGTCGTCATTTTTGGTCCACAAATATTCAGTTTTTCCGCCATAACTTTGGGAATATTGATCCAAAAATGAAATGTCGTATCTCGTTTTACTCTTAATTAAATTCCCAATCGAATTGCGTTCAAATTTGGAGACTTTAAATTTTTGCCATTTTTTGCAAAATTTGATGATGTAACCCCTTAAAAAAAGTGCGAAAATTGACAAAAAAGTAACTTTTCCAAATCGAACAAAAAATGCCAGGGATCGTTAGCATAGGAAATTAGCTGCACAAAAAAGTTGTTTTTTCATCTCTTTGACCATTTTTAGGCCAGAAATAATAAAAAAACCTTTCGGAAAAATCGATTTTTTTGTCCAAGCTCTTCGTCGTCATTTTTGGTCCACAAATATTCAGTTTTTCCGCCATAACTTTGGGAATATTGATCCAAAAATGAAATGTCGTATCTCGTTTTACTCTTAATTAAATTCCCAATCGAATTGCGTTCAAATTTGGAGACTTTAAATTTTTGCCATTTTTTGCAAAATTTGATGATGTAACCCCTTAAAAAAAGTGCGAAAATTGACAAAAAAGTAACTTTTCCAAATCGAACAAAAAATGACAGGGATCGTTAGCATAGGAAATTAGCTGCACAAAAAAGTATTTTTTTCATCTCTTTGACCATTTTTAGGCCAGAAATAATAAAAAAACCTTTCGGAAAAATCGATTTTTTGGTCCAAGCTCTTCGTCGTCATTTTTGGTCCACAAATATTCAGTTTTTCCGCCATAACTTTGCAAATATTGATCGCAAAATGAAATGTCGTATCTCGTTTTACTCTTAATTAAATTCCCAATCGAATTGCGTTCAAATTTGGAGACTTTTAATTATAAACACTGCGAAAAATGGGAAAAAAAATGTTTTTCCTTATCCGAAAAAACGGCAGGCTTAGGTAATTTTCTGTACAAAACAGTAATAATGATGAAAAGACCGCTCGTAAATATAGATTTCTTGTCCAAAGTCCTCTATCTCATTTTCCGACAAAATTATAGTATAAAAAAAGCCATTGTATAGGCGCCCGCACAGAAATGTGCATCGGGAAAGCCTTATCTATAGAGTCCATTAGAAACGAGTCCATAAAATGAGCATCAGCCGTTGACAACCATAAAAATGACAGAAATATATAACCGGAGCCGGAGGGTGAAAGATTCAGCTTTGCCTTTTGATTTTCAATTTGCATTTAACGAGCTGTTCGAGTGGTTTTTCCTGCAGGCGTTGTTCTTGCATGTTGGACTCGTGTAAATTAATAATTTTTCCCAATTTATTCGGTCCCTGCTAATGGCCAGTAGATTTATGGCTCGGGACTCAAAGCCATCTGACATTTTTATGGCTGTTTGTCCCCTGGCTATATGCATTTCTGATTGCGGCTAATAGTTTTTGGCCAGTGGGTAGTATATTATTCAAAAGGCACTGTAAAATTAGCACAAGATTAGAAAAGCCATATTTGGTTAAATTTGCTGCGCACAAGAGGCAGCTACACTACTTTCGAGTGAATAACAAATTGATTAATTGTTACAAATGTTTCGCTCCTTCAAAGAACGTTTCGCAAGCTGTCGTGCGTCGAATATCAATCATACGCCCCGTTGTACGATTCCGGACTTGGAGCTGTGTGTTTGTGAGAAGTGTGGCCCAGAATAGCTGAGGCGAACCGATTTAGCAATCAAGTTGCAGTTGCTCACATGTCGCAGCGTTTAAATGTCGTCGCCCACTTCCGGGATCAGTTTTTCTTTCTTTCTGCTGGGCTTTCTGCTTTCTGCTTTCCACCGCCCCAACCCCCAACCCCCAACCGCCAACCCATTTTCGTTTTTTGGGGGCAGGCAACTAATTAGAGAGGCACATGTGGCGATCAACTTCGCTCGGACTTGCAGTTGGTCGCGCATTTCAATTTTATTTCGTTTCATTGATTTTCTGTTCACTGGCTCTTTGTGTTTTCTGGGTTCGCTCTATTGCAAAACCATCGACAATATCGCCGAATGCATTCGGCTCGGCCAGCGGCGGGCAGAACGGGCAGAAGGGGGAAAATCGTTTTAGTGAAAATAAATTGAAAATCTTTTGGAACATATTTTGTATGTTGTGATAGATTGCGAGCATTTTCAGCTGTCAGCCATCTCTGTTTGTAGAACTTGCACATATGTGGGTGTTTGTTTGCCTTCTGCTTTGCCTTGCTTTGCTTGCTCGCCATTTCCCCCGATTCCCATGCATATCCGCAGTATTCGCTGACTTCGCTTTGTTTGTTCTGCTTGGAGTCGCAGTCTGGAGAAGATTGGGGTGTCGGGCTGGGAAAGGAAAATTCCCAGGCATTCATAAAAGTTGCACTCCCTGTGCATATTAATAAATGAAGTGCCTTTTCATTGCATACTTTCAGGAGCCGCAGTGTGATAAGTGACCAGAAAGAAGCGACATTATCACAGCTTCATAAATAATAGACTTGGCAATAAGTTAATTATTCATTGGAATGGAATTAATATGCTTTATGTTGTGAAGAGAAAATGAAATAAAATAAATCAGCGCTCTTAAGCCAAAAGTAGCAAGTTATTAACATGCGTAATTAAATCCATTACAGAAACATGGGAATTCAGTTTTGCGTAATATGGAACCAAGCAAAATGCATGCATTAACAAAAATTATAAATTAAATATAAAACCACAATTCAGATATCAAATTGCAGAATCCCACACAAAGCCAATGGTTTTTATTGTCAACCAGTTTCCCTCACAGACCTTTTAATGAAAAGCCGTCTTTTGTATGGAACAAGAGCATAAAATCTTCGTTTTATTGCTTATAAACTGGTTTATGTGTTTGTTTCCCATTCTTTTCCCCATTTGCATGGCGCGTTTTGATTGATTGCGCGAACGCTGCACGCTGAACAAGACAATGGGGAAATGGCGCTGGGAAATGCTTTTCCGAAATGTTCAAGCCATCCAACGGGGGGTCGGAAAATATTCATGACAGCTGCAGCTGTGGGTGGCTGTGGGCGGAAAGTTGGTCGTTGTGTGTGAAAATCTGGCCAGTGCGTGGCAACTGCAGTGACCGTAGTCTGAATTTAATCAATCTAATGCATTCGGCCCCAAACACCACGCAAAACCCCCAAGTCATTGGGGGCACTCATCAAATTAACACCTCAAAATTTCAATCGCTCATGGCGCGCTCTGATTGAATAAAAATAAAGACAGAGCTGGGAACTGCAGGTGAAAATACTGATGGAGACAATGTGCAGTAGCTCCAGAGTAAATATGTATACATTTCTTGATTAGAGCCAAGTTGCAGGCATAGACAATAAAACAAAAGCTGTTCGAGGAACACGGAAAAGTCACAGAAGGAGCAAGGCTTAATATAAATATTGGCCAGTCAGTAAGAAAAAGATATGAAGTCTGAAGGAAGAAGCAGGGAGAAACTATTCAAAACACCTAAAACCTGCTTAAATCAAAGAAATTAAATAAAGAAGCCTAGCCAAAGTACAAATCAGCGTATTTAATTTTCATTTGAAAAGCATTTTTTTAGCGCTTCCATATATTTTGGAATATTTCTTTCAGCGTTTTGCCGAGCTACTTAAGCGATACACTGCGAGGGAGACCGCAAACTGCTTAGCAAAATTGCTAATAAGCCAACACAAAGCGCAAACAACAAGATCGGGCCCAAAGGGCGGTGGGCGGAGGGGGGCAACAAAGGCCGTCGGCAGATAAAAGAGTGTGTCGATAGCAGCTCAGCGTACAAGTAATAAAGGAAAACTCCGAGCGGCAGAGAGATTAAGCGGGAAAGGCGGGAAAAGCGGGGCGGCAGTCGTCGTTTATTTTTAAACATATTGAAAAGGCAAGAAGAAGCGGTTAAGTTAAGGCATCGGTCGAAGCGAATGAAAACAATTTTATTAAGTGAAAAATACGAAGGCAGAAAATAACCCGCAGCCAAAATAAACAGACCAAAGCCAAGGCAAGAAAAAGAGGAAAAAGGCAGCCAGAAAAGCGGGAGACCGAAGCGAAGTCCTTGGCAGTGGGAAACCCAATGGGTTGGCTCCCCAAGGGGCGGGCGGACCGGAAAAGGGGGCGGGCCAAATCGGAGGATATCTGATTGAAAGATGCGTTGTCGTTGTCGTTGTCGTTGTCGTTGTCGTTGTCGAAGTCGACTCACCTTGAACCACAACAACGCCACGAACAACGCGATACAACACCGCACGCACAACGCCTGCCAACTGCACACTGAGCGAAAAGTTTGTTTGTTGTGTGTGAGTACCTTACTTAAGAGCTGATACCTAGACACGTATCTGTATCTTTCTAATCTATGATCTGTGTTGGGGTGCAGCTTGTGCACAGTTTTTCGCGTTCCAAAGTATTTCTTGCAGTGCACATCAGACACAATTAAGTGAGAAGAAAACGGAAGCAGACGACAAAATTTTACGAGCCAAGCAGCCGAAACGAGAGGCGGCGATGAGCGGAGGGGCGTGGCAGGTGGGGCAGGTGGGGCAAGTGGGGCAGGTGACAAAAGCAGCGACGACGGCGACTTCTTTACATAAAAGATTGACAAGTGATTTTCACACCTAAGTGGCAAGCGCAGGAAAACATACAGCAGCAGCAACAAGGCCAGGGAAAAGTTTTCAGCCCCGAAAGTTGCGTCCCCCCTCGTCGCCATGTTGTTTTTTGGAAAATTTGTTCGAGGAAATTGTTTGGGGCACTGTTCGTGCGGCACAGTTAGCTAAGTCGATAGATTTTCTCACCCCGGAGCGGTTTTAATTTGCTGAGTGGCAGAGGCTGGCCAACTGGCCAACTGACCATTGAAAGTGTGCCACACGTTGATCGAATGATTGAGAGGGAAAACTTTAAGGATACGTGCGGAAAACTAGGAAGCTGGGTAACTGAATAGGTAATTTATGGGATTAACTCGTCCTCCAAGCAAATGTGGTGGGAGTGATTGAAGAGGTAGCCTTTTAGGAAGTAATTCGCAACAGAAACAGCTTGTGGTAGAAAGGAGAACTAAAACTCTACGGTTTACTGAGGCATTATAATAAGTTTTCACAGGAGCTAGGTCTTCAGAATCGCTATCTCAGCATTTGAGCGTAAGTTGTCCTTGCTTCCAGTGCCTAATTTCCATTGAACACCGAATGCACATCAAGCTAAGTCCCCAGAACAATAGGTGCACCTGGGGAGCCTCGAGTTTCTAATAAAAGTTGCATGAACGAGCCCATTCAAATAAGTTCCTGGCAACAAAGGACCCCTCCACTTCCGTCTTTGTGCCCGACTTTGGTAGCGACTTACCGCATCGTCTGTGATGGCCATGATGACCGCTTGGCTTGCTGGTGGCTTCTATGGGTGGTTCGCTATTGATGAGCGGGTGGAAAGTAGGGGGTAGCCGGGGGTCTAATCCGCTTTTGCCAAAACAGAAATTATCTTGTGTGGGGCAATCTTGGCTATTGCGCAGAAATTCAATTGAAATATCTCGGTGCTGTGCTGGCTGGTCAGCTATATATAGTATATATATCTTGGATCTCACTGGCACACACCCACACACACGAACACACGAACACAGACACACAGACACACAGATACAGAAGATCGCACGTCACGAAACTAATCTATTTATTTGGCTGATTGACTGCTGGACCGGTCCATCTAAACCATTCCATTCCTTTCCATTCCGGCTGGGTTTAGATCAATATACAAATGAATCAATAGTTTCGGTTCGATTGCGAGGCGCGCTGCTTTGTTTGGGGCTTTTGCGATGCAACTGACCGAATGCAGGCGCAAATGCAAATTCAAGTCGGAAACTGCATCGAAATGCAATCAAAGTGCCAATTGACGTCGAGTATCTGCTGTTTCTATACTATGTTCT
Source organism: Drosophila erecta (assembly GCF_003286155.1). NCBI lineage: Eukaryota > Metazoa > Arthropoda > Insecta > Diptera > Drosophilidae > Drosophila > Drosophila erecta. The sequence goes on from NW_020825194.1 coordinate 1,722,657, forward strand.
ATACTATATGTTCTATGCTCGTATATATATAGAGCAGTGGGGTTAACTTTCGATTTCTCGCCGTTGACAAATTCCTGGCATTCTGCTAATATTCCTCGCGGGCCTTTCCCGCGTGAATTCACATGAATTCCTCCTCATTTTCCGCCGCGCGGAAATGGCATCCATTGTCAGGGCCAAGTGGCCGATTCTCTTAACTCGGACTTATGGCCACTTGGCCGCAATTAATGCCAGTGCCGCTTTCTTTTGAATATTAATGGGCGCATTAACCGCAAATTGCAGCCGAACTGCCATAATTGCACTCGTTAATTTGCAGCACGAAAAATATAGCACATGGTGAACAAATAAGTAAATTATGCCAGCAAGCCGAGCCAAATGTTTAATTAAATAGTTGTACTTAGTGCCGCAGGGTGAAGTTGACTACAAGAAAATCCTTTGAAGGACTAACAATATGCCTAACGAAACAATGCATTTTCCAAATTCGAACAATGCAATTATTTACTTAAATTGGGCAAGTACAGCTTATAAACGTGAATTGCGAAAATGTTTTATATTCGTGAAAAGCACAGGGAAATGTGGAAAAGCAGCCTGAGGGCGGAATAGTCAAATGGGACCGAGTGCATGGAAATGCAATGAAAAACAAGCCAATTGAGAACATGGCCAAATGTCAATTTTTGGCATATGGAATTGTGGAGCGGATTTAGGGGTCAGTGGCTCGTTTGGGCATCATCAAATGGAAATAGTAATTTATGGGGATTATTTATCTGCGTGCTTTGAAGGGGGAAAGTGGAAATTGGAAAATGGAAAATGGAATATGGAAAACGCAAGATGATTCTGTGTAAACAAGCAAATGTCAGTTTGCAGTCGTCGAGCTGTTGGTAATTTATTGTTGAATTGGGTTAGGCAAACGTTTGTACAGCTGAACTAATTTGCAAATTGCGTTTGTAAGTTCTGTGTTCTGTATTAATTGTAGTGAAATGCCAGTAACCTGAAGCCATTGCTTCTGTTTAACCAAACAGATCCCTTAAGTTCGGCCAATTTCCAGCTAATTGCCTTCTTTTCACTTGCATTTCGGGCCTTGCAAACTCCAGGGGAGCTCAGGAAAATCTGCAAAATTTCCTCATCCAATCGCAAATGGACAAGACTGTTCCTTTTCGGATGGAGCACAGAAACTACGCGCCACATTTTGTAAATTGAATTTTATCTGTCGAGATTTTTGCGGCGCGCTCAAATGTAATTGAAATAAATTCTCAATAGAATATCCGGCCAACGTTGGCGGAAGCTTATGGCAGGCAATGAAATTATTTGTTTGTTGTTCTGGCGGAGATGTAACGCTCTGCAAAATTCAAATCCGAAACCCAGGCGATTTCAAGACACTGAGCAATGGGCGAATTTCCGTTGCGGCAGGTCAAAGAGTTTGATTCGGAGGAGCGATTTTGGACAAATAAATAGGGCCAGGGTGTTTGAAAATTAAATGAAATACATGCCAGTCATAAAGCGGATTTTCACCAGAGCGCGGGAGGGAGACAGCGAGAGCGGAGCGACAGAGAAGGCGAACCGCTCAGCGAACTAAATGGCACGTTCATCATACGCCCCGTGTACACAATTTGGCAGCTTTATTTATATACCGCAGCATGAATGCTGTAGCATATACGCCAACACACTCGCCTTATGTTTTCACGCAAAACGTTTGCCTCTCAATTATATAAACAAATTTCGATTGTATTCAGTGCTCAGTGGCGGGGCCAGTGTGTGCATTAAAATTATAAATTGTTTGAACAGCCCAGGCGCAAATAAATAAAACACCAGCCAAAACGAAAGCGAAGCGCATAAATAACTGGCCAAATGTACTCGCACCTCGGCAGCTGTGGGCTTTTCCTCTTTTTCCGAAGGGAGGTGGGCGCACCTGGGAAAATCTCCTTGGGAACTGCAACAAGTGAATGGGGGCTAAGCGAGCGTCAAAGGCCAAGAGACGCCTGACATTGAAATGTCGTCTTGTTGTGTCACGCCTTTCACACACACACAGCCGTGCACTGGGAGAAACCGAGGGCGAGTGGCCCTAACAACAAGGTGGGCTATAACTAAGAAGCAACTCCTCTACAGCTCTCGATCTGGCTTAGTTCTGATTAGCCAGGGAACAGGCATAAAGTAGAGCCATTTTCCAAATAGTTTCCAGTGTACTCGCATACACATGTTCTGATTAGCCAGGGAATAGGCATAAAGTAGAGCCATTTTCCAAATAGTTTCCAGTGTACTCGCATACACATGGACACACACACTTGCAATGCACGTTTCAGTGGCTGCGAGTGAGATATTTGTTTGGACTTCGAGAGGCGCCGCCGCGTTGACAGCTGTCAATGAAAACGGGGTGAAGGGCGCAGGGATCTGTGGCGCTTCTGGTGGTGCGGTGGGTGGTGCGGTGGTGGGTGGTGGCATAGTGGGTGGTGCAGAGACAGCTGTCCCTGCGCTGATTAGCGCTGTGGCTAGCCGCATTTTGCGGAATGCGCTGGCAAATTCAAAACAATATAATATGCCAGCAAGCACAATAAAATCATAGGGAAAACCGCTGTGGTCGACGGTACCCAGCGGAATATCCTGGCTAATCGGGCGGAAAACTCCGAATGCCTTCCCCGAAAACATCCGCAACTAAATCCGTTCAGAGCTGAGCTGGCCCCGCACGGATTCCAATTAATATCCGCTCCATATTACGATGCCTAATCAAGGGAATCCTGGACGGGACAGCAGGACAATGGGCGTCGCTGGCCACAGGAAATTCCATTATCCCCGCCCGTCCCCAAGCTCCGTATGGGGACTCATGTACTCATGTATGGGTGAGCTGTCCGGTTATGTGAGTTTACGGCTTGTTGCACAAACTCACAAATTAGCATGCCCCATTTGATTGGAACGGCGGAGCTGAGCAAAGATTTGCTTAACTACATTCCAGTCGGTGGGAATAATATGGCAAAGTTGCTCGTTTTGGTGTTTATTAAATACTGCACTTCCATAATGTTTGCATTTAATGGGCCATAAGCAGATAATTTAATAATGCCACATTGTGTGTATTTGGTTTTGAGCCAGATTTTATTGAAATTAATTAATCAGTGCTAAAGCGGCTTCAGATTTCAAACAATATTTTATGCAATTCTATAACTACGCTAACACCCAGAGTTTTGAATCAAATTAGCGCCGTTTAATGAGCGAGTCAAATCAGGAAACAACAGTGAAATCAACTGTGAAATTTGTGACAGTTTTCCGCTTCGCCTCGCATTAAGGATAATGAAAAGGGTGGGGGTGGGCAAAGCGCCGCCGTATCTCCTACGACTTTATTTAACTAATTTTGCATTTTGAATGCAAACTCGACTTCGGTCACGTACCCCTGCGGCCGGAACTTTGACCTGTTAAGCGCATAAAAATGACAAAAACGGTACGTGACTCATTAGCCGCCTTCGCCCAGGAAAAGCCGCCGGGTGAAAGTCCACGGGGAAAGCGGGACCAGTTCACCAGTTTAGCAGTTCAGCAGTTCAGCAGTTCATGAGCTTCGGCAAGGAAACCGGACTTTGCCAGCGCAATTAGTTCGGTAAGCTGCTCGGGGCGGGTCACATACGATCCTGTGTGTAACATATGCCCCTCCTGGCAGGGCACATCCTTATCCCAATCCAGAGGATGAAACTCGTGCGTTTTCATTTCCATTTGGGGCCCATAAAAATGGGTAAACGGGAAAAGGCCGACAGACCGACCCAAAAAGAAGCAAATTGCAATGCAAATTTAATTTGGCTGCCATAAAGCTCGACGAAAGAAAAACGGGCTGTGTTTTGCTTTTTGCCCGGCGAGGGGGGAGGGGGCCAGACAGTCGTAAAACAGCAGCGGGAAAATCGAAGACTTTCCACGCGGCTGATGAGGGGGGGGGAGGGAAAACGCGTGGCCGCCGCGCCAAGCCGGAAATGCAATTTGTAGTTTTGTGCAACGATTTGTGGCAATTAATTGCTGCCCCACCACTTGCACCACCGAGCTGCACCACCCAACTTTCGCCCAGGGCGCGCCAGACCGCAAGACACGGAAACCTCAATATTTATTTTTTGTTCGCGTTTGCTCGATGTTTTTTTAGTCAGATACTTGGTTTTTTTTGCCTCTGCATTTGTTGGCGGCACAGAATTTATTGCATTTAATTTTTTTGCCATTTCTCTTCGAGTGTGGCGTTTTTTTGGCATCGCTCGGCATCGAGTATTTAAGTGATTTCTGCTTAATAATAATTTAATTCCCCGGTTTTTTATACGCCTTGCTGTTTGAAATCTTTTGTGATAATTTGCGCCGAAATCAAACAGCTGCAAAATTTGTATTTTTTGTTGGCTTTCCCCCGGCGACGTCGCCTATAGAAAGTGTGGCCGAACCAGATCTATACACCATATGTACATAGATACAATCGCCTATATGTCCGCCTATGTCGGTGCCCCAGTGTGTGTGATGTATAATATAGGGGAAGATTTATAATGTTCGTGGGACCGTATAAACAATTTGCTAAGACGCACATAGAGAAATGGCACTTGGTATAAATAATATAGCCAGAGTTCGCCATGTTTTGGCCAATTTCACAAGCGAAGTGATCAGTATGGCCGAAGATCCCTTCAGAACATGTGAATGATGATTGATAGTCTTTCAAAAGCCAACTATAGAGGAAATCGCGGCAATATTTTAGAAATGTATAAAATCGAAGCATCTCAGTATTTTTTACATTCGCAAAAATATGCGATGCTTTTATATTTTTCAATTATATTTTTCAAACAAGATGTTGTCTTGCGGAATATTCCCCCTCAGAAGCTTGGTAAACAATACTGAAATCGAAAATATTTTTAAAAAATTTCCAAGTTAAATAAATTTAAACGAAGTGTTCCTCAAGATGATTGCGAATATCCACTTAACATTAAGGCTTTTGGAAATAGTTTCCATCAGAAATTTCAGAAGCGTTTTTATAGCTTCCTGAACGGTTTTCATATTCAGAACGAATACATATTGTTATTCATGGCTATTCGAATTATGTCTGCACTCAGCACTCGCACCCCAAGTAAGTTAATGGATAATGGCGCCCTCTAGATGTATCCATAGGTCATAGTTCACTCACCTCAGTGATCTTCATGGTGCGCTTCACCGTCTTGCGGGTAACCTCGGTGGTTTCCTCCACGACATCGCCGTCCTCATCGATGGTCTCCGTGACCATTTTCTCGGTCTCGCCGGGAATCACCTCCTCGGTGTGCTCGGTGACCACGCTGGTCTTGCTCTCGGCATCGGGCTCGGGCTTGGTCTCCTCGGCGGAGCCACCGATAACATCCTCAATGTCCGACATTGTCACTGATTGATATCCTTTTCGATGGGAGTCGATGGGAGCTGATTCACTGGGCTGGTTGCTCTCTCGTCCTTGTGTTCACTTTCACTTGATCACTGATCACTGATCACAACAATAACACATAACACGCAGAATTGCTTGGGTTTTCTTCTTTCTTCTATCTTCTTTTCTTTATTTTTGCCTGAAAAAATACAAACGACCAGAGCTAGAAAAATGAATATTTTTTGTATATTCCGCTGGGCTCTTGGCAGCCGCTGGTTATTATATAAACAAGTGGAATTTCACGGCGCGCTGGTTCTTTAGTAACTTGTTTTCGACCCAATCACCGTATATTTGGGGCTATTGTGGATCCTTTGGGTTTACGCAGGTCTGGAGCCTTCGATCCTCTCGGGAAGTGCTCGACTATCGAACTGTAGCAACGTAACGTCGACCAGTGGCCACGAAAGGCGCGACAACAACGAAGAACGGAGAACGGATGACGGATGACGGAGAATTACGGAACAATGGGACTACGGAAGAATGGATGAACGGAACAATGGGACAACGGAACAACGTAGAGACGTGGTGACAAAAGCGGCGGAGGAGCGAAACAAGTTGAAAGATGGAGCACTATCGAAATCCCATCACATCACTTCAGCCTGTTTCGAAAACAAATCCGGAATAATTACGGAATAACGGAACGCACACGAGCCGAATTACACGATCACGGGTCTTCTACTTGCTGCCTCCGTCCTAGCTTCTTCTAATTCTTCTAGTTAGAATCTTCTGCCGTCCGCCACCGGAACCGACGCCGGAGAGCAGAGCGGGACGGCCTGAGTCCCGGAGGGTCTAGTGGGGCAGAGGCCGCCAACGGGCAGGCCACTGGTGCGAGCGGGACGGCCCGAGACAGCCGTCTTTCGGGCGACCAAGAGAAATTCTCCACGCTCTCTCCACTCTCCACTCTCCACTCTCACTCTCCGTTCTCTGCCGCTCTGCTGCCGCCGCTGACGTCTGCTCAATTTTGAACGTTGATCTTCGTCGCGTTTCAAAACTTTTGCTGCTGTCGTTCCGTTCTTTTCTACAATGTGTGCCTGTACACGGAGAGAAAATGCTGCCAGAACTGGACTTGCATTTAGAAAGCTTCTTGTGTGCGGTGAGCAAGTTTCTTTGACTATATTTCCTATGTTGCAATCACGTACAATTCTCCAAAGTGGAACACCTGGTTTTTCTCAGTGCAGTGTTTCTTTCATTCTTTGAGCCAATGTGAAATTCAAATGCGAATGAGTTCGCTCGCTAATTGTCCGCCTGTTGCAATTTCTTCGTTCGACCAGGCGAGTGCAATTAGTGCGGCTGCCGGACGTCTGAAATCCGTCAGAATGTGAAACTCCGCCGTGCAGTGCTAGCTCATATGGTCGGTGGTCCCCAAACTCCCCACACCCCACACCCCCACCTACTTTCCATACTCCCCGCCAGAGACCCACGCACTCTTCTCGTCAATGTGCGTGGAGCTATTTTGGGTGGATTTAACAATAGACAGCCAAAAGAGGCAGCCAAGGATGAAGATACTGAAACTGCGGACTTGAAGATACCTGAAAAAGAGATTTCACCTAAATTATAGAGCTATACATTAGCATTAAGTACACGACCTTGCAAAATGTACATGTGAGTAGTAACAAATATCTTATACCCTTGAATTTACATAGATTTGAAGGGATTTCATTAATCTATTGTTTCTTAATTCACTTTTCAGAGCCATTTCCCCATAAGCCCTTTGCTGTTTTCCCGCTTTTGGATCCACGTTTCGTTGTCCAACAAGCCCAGACATCCCTTCGATACCCTCTGTGCGCAAACAACTCTGAATCGGGTGGAATATATTGGGCTGATCCGGCTGGCCATTTGGCCGTGCGGCATTTGACGCCCTCTTTTCCTTTTTCATGCGCTTTTCTTGTTCCCATATTTTCTGTTCGCTTTGCCTTTTTCCTTTGGCGTGCCAGCGTTCGAGGTCCGAGTGGAGGCAGTGCATCACAGCCAGCGGGGCCTGTACAGGGTGCCTTGTGGCAGGGGCATCTGTCGGAAGCTGCCCATCTCAAGTGGGTTCACCTTCTGCCTTCTGTCTGCTGTCTTCTGTCTTCTGTCCGATTTCTGAATTCTGATTTCTGATTCTGCGCTGATTCCGATTCAGATTTCTGATTAGCGAACGCTTTCAATTGCTGGCGTTTGCTGGCATTCGGGGGCTTTAGTTTTGACAGCGATGTGCGGACTTCCTGTATGGCATCGCGGACTGCACAAGATATATGAAAGACAAGTGTTTCGAGTCCGCGGACCCCCGGTTTTCCCCGAAGCGCTGTGTAAACAAAGCGCCCAGCACACGCAAGAAGAATATTCTAAAATTAATTCTCGAAAATGTCTTTTCAGCTCGGCAAACGCAGCGACATGATGCGGGACAAATGCCTGAATATAGATACATCCAATGGATGTGTCTCTGATGAGCAAATGCAATTATGTGGCAGGGCAATGGGAGCTGGGTGGAGTTGAGGCTGCTGGGTAATGAATAGAGCCACGAAATAGAGCAACTCCTTCGAGTTCCCTCTCGACGGTCCTGCTCTGCATCTGTGTGTTTGCATGTGGAAAACCACACTGATGACAGACAAGCCACGGCAGAGAAAGCCAAAGGATAACATGAGATAACACACATCAAAAGCCACTCAGACACCCACACACGTACAGCAGGGGCTGGGAATATAGGACGGGTTGTGATTATCCTTGTTATCTACGAGGGAAATAGGGATAATGATTAATATGCCATCGTAATTATTGCGGTTTATTCATTTTCTCATTTGGAGCTGTATTTACATGTTTCTCTGATTGCCTTTTGAGATGTGACTGATATTATTCCTAAGTAAACTTAAAGTTAATAAAGCCACCGTTGCCAGTTGAGAGTGCTATCTTTTTGGAGTGTCCTGTGGATGCACGCATATGTGCGCCCAACCCAGCTGCTCGTGATCCTTTGGGCGACGAGAAATCAGCGCTCAAATATGATTAATAAGTAATTTCTTTGTCAACAAGTGACTGGGGATGGCCTGCAATGACGACAACGGCGATAACGACAACGAGAACGGAACGACGCCCTGGAAATCTTTAATAAAATACATGCATAAATAAATTATAGGGCAAACAGAGGAAGCAGGCGAGGAAAACAAACTGGGTGGACATGAACTGCTCTGAATGGAGGCGAACTGGTAATAAAACAAAGCGGCGACGGCGAAGATACACAGATACAAGATACAAAGGGGTGACATGTGCAACCGGGGCGTGACCGCACTTCCCATTTTCCGGGCTCATATACAGGAACCACTCCACGTTTGCTTTTCCCAGCCACTTTTCAGAGCTCCTTGGCCTTGGCGTTGCCCTGTGTTTTTCTCAGTTGTAAATTGCACAAAGTAAATGAAGTGCTTTTTATTATAAGCCAGCAAGCCACCGTTGCCTGTTCCCAGCAGTGAGAAAAATAGCAATCAAATATTAGGGTTTTAGATTAACAGAGATAGAGGTTGTCTGAAACATTAAAGCCTCATATTTTTCGATATACAATCAATGAACTCTGCAGTTATCAGTAAATAGGTATTGAATCGATGGTCGATTTTGAATATATTTTTCTTTGTGTACTCCTCCTATACCGCGCTTTTCCCGTTGCCTCGAGTTTTCTTTGAATGCGGCCCGCCTGCCAAGTGTCGTTGACTCTCGCTGACCTAGAGGGAAAATAAAACCAAGGGAAATGCCTTGCCAAGATTCATGTGTAGATGATTCTGGGAAATGAAGAAAGTTTCACTCTCGACATGCAAAAGCGGAAGGCCCGAAAACGATTTCTGTCAACTTCTGGAGAATTCCCATTGCCTGCCGTCCATTAATTGAGCTGTTGGAGGGCTGGCTGGGAAATTGAGGGAAAACCGGGCAAAAGCAGCTGGCAATCGACCAACGTAGGGTTCAGATTCGCCCGCACTCGACTTGTTTGACTTGCGATTTTCCCTCTAACTGAAGCGAAATGCAGTTAGCAGCAGCAGCAGCAGCCGGAAAGTGTAGAAAAAGACAAACAGCCGGATGGCTGGATGTGGGTGGTAATGGCTGCTTTAGGAATGCAATTCAGGGGAAACTAAAACGGAAACTGCACACACTGGGTATTCGCATAGCATACTTTTAGGTGCTGCTGGGCTGCAGGCAATGGAATGTCTCTAATCTGGTAGCCAACTACTGCAGCTACTGCAACTACTACTGGCATGCATAAATCTGCAGTGGCGAAGAATCTCTGGCCGGATTGTCTGCCCTGCACACCCGGCGAATGAGCAATTTCCCAGCAATTCTTTGGCCGTTGCCAATGTTTGCCCTCGCAAGCATGCTGCGGAAAATGTTCGCTTATCGGAATCCAAGTGGGTCTCAGCCCTCACCGCAAAGAGCACTGCAAGAAACTAGGCATAAGAAACTAGTTATTTACTAGTCACAATATTTCAAGGTATAATTTGACAGCTAAACATACGTTGCTTCCCCCACTTGGTTTGGTTCTAAGCATATTGATCTACTTTGTATACCTCTAAAATGTATTAACCATTTCTCCCAGTTGAAAGAAAGCTTAGAGTGGCTTCGCCCGAAAGAGTGGTGGGCGGGGGTGGGGCAGCTGCAACTGTTCTGGCCAAGAAGGTTTATCATCAACTGCACGCCGCAAGCTAAAAGAGTGGCTTGCGCTGGAATATTTGCTAAGTATTCCGCATTTGTATCTGTGCCAGTAGTCGTATCTGTATCTGTATCCGTATCTGTATCTGCAGCTTGCTGCGGGCTGTGGACAGTGAGCAGTCGAAGCGCAAATGGAAATAAATAGTTGCCCTGCTCTTTTGTCTAATTAAAACGTTTCATTTCGTTCCAGCTCCATTTGTTGACGTCACACGCACAGAGCACGTGTGTGTGTGTGTGTGTGTGTGGGCACACGCTGACTCTGAGATAGCAGGGCATATTGACTGGCTGGAACGGAAGGCCGCCATAGTCAGGTGCTCAAATTTCTGAATTCTATTTGAAATAAAATACCTTTAATCTCTGAGAAGCTTTCACAATACGCCTTGAAGGTAAACATGGAAAATGGAAGTTACTGAATCTCCAATTATTGGATATCTTTCAGTCGACAAGTTTGCCAATCGCTGTGCTGGTCCGTTCCCCCTTCTTCTCTGTGTGCGTGACGGACAAACGCACGGGCGCACTTTCCCACAAGCCCCCTTTCCCCCACTTTCCCCCACTTTCCCCCACTCGGCCCCCGGAAAAACGCACCGTTGTGGGCTGGCCAAATGGTTTCATCTTCATTTGGTTCTGGTCCTGGTCCTGTTTTTCTGGCCGGACATATGTACATGTGCCGAGTCCTGCTTCGCCATTATGATGATTTATGAACGGAAATCATTTTTCGCCCAGTGCGGCTTTTCTGGGTGGCCGAGGGGGTGGTGTTTGGTCTAGGCCTCCACTTGGAGGTCCTGCTACGCCCCGAAGTATGCAACAGTTTTCAATTTCGTTTCCGTTTGCTGCAAACTTTCGCTTCACACTCGGCTGGCTCTTTTAATTTGAAAACCAATGCTGCTCTGGCTTTTCTGGCTCTGGATTTTCAGTTCGGACTCGCAGTCGTTCGCAGTTCGATTTGACTTCATTTGGGGAAAAAGTTTTGCCGACCAGCTGGCCGCAGATTGATGAGTTTTCTTTTTCGGGTGGCGCATTAATTTCCCTTTAACAAATTCAGCAAACTTTCTTCTGCACTGGGCAGCTGAACGTGTTTGGCTCAGTCCGTGGTATGCAACAAGTGGCCATGGCTTGCTGATTTATGGTGCGATTGGTTTTTATAGCAGAAGCTCGATTTCCAAAGCTTTTTGAATGGGCTTTTAGGCGGGTTGCATTTGTGCGGACAGCAACCAGCCAACACATCTTTAGTGCTTAAAGTGCAGTTATTAGGGTTAGGAAAATGTATGCCCTATGTAAAAAACCACTATTCTTTTTGAGTTGGTCTATACCCCGTTTAAGTGTTTTAGATACGATATGTTGCAATTGGATTTTTGTTTATCTCTTACTTCCGCAGTGGCATAACCATGATGATTCAGCGCTGCAAACGGGTAAACCTTCGAGCAAGTTGTGGGATTCCCCGCGGTTCCAAGAAAGATGTATCTTGAAAACCCCGCTTGAAAAGCTCGAAAAGCGCGGCTCGTTCTGGGATTGGGAGGCTGCGGCGCTTTTGAGAGAAAACTTTCCCCGTCTCCAAGCTCATCCAAGCCAATCCGAGTGGAAAACGAGCGAAGCGGGTTTCGTGATGTGGCGATACCATCAGTTCGACTTTCGACGCGCTGCCAGAAACACCGTGAGCACCGCTTAACCAAAGTATATATCTCAGAAATACATATTATATATGCTGACTCCCAGAGAGTGGGAGTAACTCAAAAAAATAATAGTAAAAAACAGAACGAAAGAACTGAGAGTGTTCTAGTGCCAGTCAAGTTAATGTTTAGTGCATTTGATTTTGAGCGGGCTGCAATAAATAAACAACGTTTTTCACACCGTTAACACAAAGTTGAGGCTCTAGAAAAACAACAAGTGAAAGTGCTTCAAGCAACCGCAGCAAAACAAACGAAAAACCCAAGCTCAAAACCAAAACAAAACCAGATCTTTCAGCTGATTACTTGGCGATTTCGTTTTTGTGCATTTGTGATTAACTTATTTTTAGCAGCTAATTGTTCCAAATCGAAGGTCACGCAATCGCCTTCGTTTGCCCTAATTAAGATTCAGCTGGAATTTAACTCAGCTACCAATTTATTGTCGATCTCCCGGGGAAAGAAGAAAAGAAGTGTAATTATTTTAACAAAACTGTTGTTAGGAATGCAATCTACTATTTGTTGACTGTTTGTACTAAAGTACAAAGTAGCTTAAGTAGCAGCCATGTATCTTCTTTAAAAGATATTTTATTAATTGCCGTCCCTGAACTTGGACCACTTCCTTCCGATACAGAAAAATATACATAAATTCCCGACCGATCCCAGGAATATCTGACGCAATGAGCGCCGTGGATGCCATAATCAATTACAAGCGCAGTCCCAACGAGGACTTCTACGGTCTGCTCCACTGCGATGAGAACTCATCGGTAAGTTGCCACCAACCTATCCTGCCACTATGTTGTATCTATGTATCTGCGCACCCCACTTCAGTGCACCTTTGCTCGACATGTTGCCACCAACTTTGCTTTTCAGGGCAGCCAAACTCGGCTCATCAAACTTTTCCTTCGAATTTAATTAGGGACTAATCGAATTGTGGCTTTCAAAAGTGCGACTAATCGAATTGGGGCCCGTAGTTCGGACCAGTTTTGAGATGCGGTGGCTTAATTGAATAGCTTTCATAAGCCTTAAAGTCAAATTCCTTATTAAATGCTCGTGCAGGCAATGCAAGCCTTCGCATGAAATCATCTATGAAATCAGATACAGTTCGTGTGGCGTCTCGGCACTGAGAGAAACAGAGCAGCAATGTAAGCAATATACCATAAAACAATACCATGCGCCAATGTGGGCTCTGCGAGTGCTCACATCTATTTTCTCGCAGTGTGCGCCGAAGGCAAGAGGTTTGCTTTGAGAATTAGTTTCAATTACTCAGTCAGCCATCGTAGATTGGCAGAATTGGCGTTGATCCGCCGCCGCCGCCGCCGCCGCAGCAAATGCAGTTCGAGCATCGAGTGCAGCTTGAGTCACAGGTCCAGAGATCCAGGGCTCAGCATCCTGCCAAAGTTAGGAGCCCATCTAAGCCAGCCGATTGTGGCTGTGCCAACTGCTGTCTGAACAGAATTAACGAGCTCGGTTTTGGCAGGCCATCTCGGGCGGCTTAATGGCATTTACCCATCGGCAGACTCGACTCCACAGCCCTGACATTCATCCTGAGCTGTCACATTTTCTGGCCCAGTTGTTGCCTTTCAGCGAAAGGTGCCAGAACGCTGGCTCTAATCAAATTTATTGGCCCAGAAAATACCGAGGCCAGGGAACCACACGCTTTTTGCGAGCTGTCGATTGCATCAGGCAGAGTGGGAATGGAATCGATTGAATTATGCAGAGGCTCCCTGGAATCGATTTGGCTGAGCATGTAAACAAAATCAAATATTTGTAGAGGGCTGGGAGCGAATCGGAGGAGCTGGGGCACTAAGCATTCTGGCCCGGCCCTTATCACGTAGCCCTAGATTTGCCACTGACCCCTGACCCTCTGCCATTGTTTGGCAAACCATCTCTATCTGCATCTCCATCGCCTAGTATCTATGCTGGCCGACAATTATCTCGACTTGGCGCCCATTTCCCACTTAAGAATGCAGCCCATCCATTCTCATGCAGATTAGTCTGTAGGAATTTGCATACGCAAGCCAAACAATCCTCCAACCAGAGCTCCACAAACTTGAATTGTTTTCAGGGCTAATTTGCAGAGGAGATCGGCAAGCGATTCTGGCCATTTTAATTGGCCGGGTGCAATCTGATGGGGGAATTAATCAAGTGGAAATTGAAATTGGTTCTGTTGATTGCGGTGACAATTTATTGGCTTGCAGGGCATTAATTGGGGCCATTCGATTGTGTAACACGAGGTGAAGTGCGAAGTGCTAACTTTCCCCTGCTTTCCCAGTCCATTGAAGCAATCCACAAGGCAGAAGCTCGAAATTCACCGAAAGTCTTTAGAACAGACTGCATTTGTCTAATTATAGAAGGCCCAAGGCTGCGGCTGCTTTGAGCACGTACAATCTGGCGTATGCGCAATATTAATTGCGCTGAAATTAATCATACGCACCGTTGCAGCGCAAATGGAGCTCAGCGCACTGCCTGCAAGTAATCCACCTTCTGCAGCTGGAAGAGAAAACATCTATGCAAGCCATCAGTTCTGTCAACATCATGGGCACACATATATTTTTCGAATGCCATGGTGACCTAAATACATTTGCTCTATGGCAGCTGCTTTTTGACGTTTCCCCCGCAAACAATAGACTCGAACCCGAATGGAATAAAAAGGGACCCATGCTGGTCATTCTCATCTCTTTTCTGTGCGGCTGCCTTCGTCCTTTGTGCGCCGCCCGATGGAGCGCGAAAAGCCATTTCCATTTACAAGACAATAAACAAGCAGCTTTGTGCGCTGAACACTGCGCGAAAAGTGTGTATTTTCGGGCCATCTCTGGCTGCCGTTGATGAAGTGGCGGCACTTGAATTTCAGTTTGAGGAAACTGTCAGTCAGTCAGTTAGTAAATTGTTTCAGTGCCAAGAAGCCCACTGTCATCATTTTTACTTCTGGTCCCGAGGAAAGCGAGTATCAGATCATCGTTGGTAGCTGTCAACTTGTTGCTCTTGGCCGAAAGAGACTTGCGCTTAATTAATAACAATTGTTTGCCAAGTGTCAAAAGCCTTGCGCCGGAGTCAAGGACACTGACAAGTGAATTAATTTGGCAGCAGCTTTCAAACCCTCAAAGTTTTCCGCCTCTGCCCGCAATCCGTTCGCTTTTCTTGCTGCAAGTGCGTAGTTTTCCCAACCCGCCGCAGTAATGGCCAAAAGCGACAGCTTTTCTATTACTTTAAGTGGTGCTTAGCTGCGCACGAACATTTTGCTCGTCAAGTTTTAATGTTTGCTTATTGTTGTTTCGTTATTCGGTGGTTGGATGGCTGCGGATGGGTCTGATCCCCTCTTTCTGCGGGGGATTGTCTGCCAGTGACAGCTTACCTGAGCTCCAGAGTCCTGAGCTCCTGAGCTGCGGTCTCCTTGGCAATCTGTATGCCGCAGGAGACGTTCACATATCACTTGTGTCCCTGGCTGCCCTGCCCTTATGTAAAGTGTGATACACACAATTTGTATTTTAAAAATGTGTGCCACAAAATACTTAGTTAATTTGCATCGACGCAATCACTTAGCTCGCCCGACTAATTTTGCCGCCCGTTTTCCTTTGCAGCCCGAGCAGATCCAGGCCGAGTACAAGGTCCTGGCCCTCCAGTACCATCCCGACAAGAACTCCGGCGACAAGGAGGCGGAGGCCAAGTTCCAGCAGTTGAAGGTAGGTGAACGGCGAAAGAAAACACGGCAAAAGATCCAAGGGATCCCAGGGAAAGCGCCCGAAATAAAGAAAATGGCAAGCGCTTCGGAATTTTACATATTTAATGAAGTTTTTGGGGGGCGGCGACTGGGGGATTGTGAATTTGACAGCCTGTGGGGCAATATGTTCGAGATAAAAGTTGCCAGCGCGAGCTTAAAATTAAAAGACGTTTAAACCCGATACTTATTATGCTTCAGCATCCTGGCAGCCGGCGAGTACTTCGAACGTATTCGGATACCCCAGGCGGAATTTATCCAAAATATATCTCTGATATGGGAGAACTCAGGGGGCAATTATCGAAGCCACACAATTGCTTTTGGAATATAAGAATTTCCAGCGATTTACATTTCAAATTGAAGCGTTTCTGAAAGCGAAATCCTGTACTTTCCTAAAAACATTTTAGCGAAATTTAAAATTAAAATAAAGTACTGGTAGCATCAAGCAAACTGGACTAGAAAAACAAAAGCCACGTCTTTGTACATTGATACTTAAGACAGTTTCAAGAAATTCGCAGAATTCGAATATAAATGAAAATGCTGAACTTCTCGGAACTTGGCGGACTTTTAAAGCCGCACAAAAGGCTCGAGTTCAGTTGGGAACTTTCTGTTTCTGATCTCGATAAATGGCTGGAGTCTGTGGGTGGCATTTTCCAACCCACTGATAGTTTTCCCTTGATAGTTTCCTTAATTAGCTGGCCTCCCACGCAACCGAACGCGTCTATTCAAAGTCGTGTCTGTCAGTGGGCGAAAGTTTAAGCTGTATTAAACAATGGCTGCCCTTTGCACTCGCACTCGCACACACATGCACTTAACCCACTTACACACAGGCACACTATTCAGTGGCACCAACACTCACACACACACACACACACACTCACACACAGCGCGGCCTCAAATTGAATTTTCCAGGCTACAAAAGAAAAACAAGGCGGCAACGATGAGATAAAATAAATTACCCATACAAAATATATTTTTTGAAAACGGTTATTGATTTTCCTCATCAAAGGACAAAAGGGCGGTCGGGGGAGAAAGGGGCGTGTCGGAACCTGACAACTCATTAACGTGTGGCTAAAAACGAAATGAAATTGATGTCAAGGGGAAAAGTGTGGGATGCCTAAGGTAAAAACAAGGCTTTTTGATGGGGGATGATGGCTTTTGTGGAGTGGAAAACATGAAAATAAAATTAGATTTCATCAGATTATGTAGCTGAATTTATAATAATTGGGAGCAAGTAGAAGGGTGGGAAATACTATATTTTCCACAGGTATAATTAGTTTTAATTAGTTTCTGGCATTAAAGTTCAACCAGCAGCGGTTTTCGCACCGCGAAGCTGGCTTTTTAATTAGATATTTGTAGCATTGCATTTCAATGAGCACAGAACGCTTCCAGGGGCATTCAGTAGTGGGTTAAGACCCTAATTGAGTTTCTGCAGCTCCCTACAGCTTGCTGAAGCATTACAATTTCCCATTCCCGGCGAACACCAAGTTTTAGCACACAAAAATAACAAAGGACCAAATTAAGGCGCCAATATCCACGAGGGTCCTTGGACTGGGCAACTCCCTGCCGAGTCGTAATAATACTTATGGCTGTTCGGAAGCTCCGCCGCGCTGTCCGGCGGAAAGGAATGCGCCGTACAATTTACGGCTCGTAATATGGAACGTGCATGTGTGCGGAGCTCGTAAATATGTCAGGATATGCTGGAGGACTCACCTTTATGGCTGGCCATAAAACAGATGCCGTGTGTGTGGGCCCATGAAGCGTTTAAATGAAATGCTGCGATTTTCATGGCCGCGCTTCCTAGGCGAATTTCGGAAGCAGTATGCAAATGAGCCAGGACTTCATCAACTTGCAACACAAGCTGTTCCGACAAAGGATAAGCAAGCCCGCAAGGATGAAGGTGGATCGGATTCTGGTCATGTGCAGATAAGCCGCTTCCAACTGCTAATTGCCGTTTTGAAGCTCCGAATGATTACCATGAAAAACGATTGCCCTAATTGCAGACAAACAGGCCAGTCGCCTCCAGGTTATCCAGCTCCTGTGGCGCCGCGGGAATGGGAGACTCGAGCCTTGTTTGCTGACCCACATAATCAGTGGCTAGTGAAATAATTGATTATCATGTAAACAGCGCCCCAAAAGCCGCCGGTACAATAAAACAGCAGGCCAGTGATGAAATCTCAGAGCCTCAATTGAGCATGTGTGCAAGTGGACGTCTGTCTATCTGGGTATCTGCACTGAGATAAAAATATACGTGGCTGTAGTAGTCTCAAAAACACTGATAACAGTCGTGTCCGCAAGTATGCAACATCCCAAGGATACCTCAATGTCCGTGAAAATTATGAAGTTTCTTATACATGTAAAACATATATCATATATGACATATTTTGAAGTGATCCCCAGTTTTTTTGCTAGCATGCCCATTATGCACATAAGCGAATTAAATACATTCAAATATAAGTGTACCATTTTGTGTGCTTGCACACTCGGAGCGCGTCGGTGTCTACCGTTGTGGCCATAGGTGTATGTTGGGCCTGCTCGGAAAAGTAGTCAAGATACATATCGAGGACCAGCCGAGGCTATCAAAATCACTTGAGCGTGCAAATGTGTGAAAGCCTCTCCGCAGATGAGAGTGTGTGAGTGCGGGTATTCCCCGCGTGGCTGTGTGCGTGCGTGTGTGTGTGGCAGCGCCAATAAGTGTGCTATAGTGGGCATATGAAATTGATTAACATGCAGGAGACACAACCAAGGCGGAAAATGATGGGTTGGCAGCCGAAACCTGTGCAGCTGTTGATTTTGCACTTGAGCAAATCCGAGTCCTGACTTTCAGGGGGCGTGGCAGTTGTGTGGGTTGCTGGTGCCCCTTTCAAGTTTGGTTTCGAGCAAAATACATTATGGCTTGTTTTTCCTACACATTTCGTGCTGCAGAATGAGAAATTTCAGTGAATCTGTGCGGCAGATTATTCATGTAAGGAAATTTCCAATTTCGAGAACAACAAATTCCAATGAAATGCCAAAGACAAGGTTATTGGAATGGGCTTACAAGATATTAGAGTGCTCTTGCTGAATTCCTTTCTTGCCTGATTGTTTTACCAATGTCCGCAGTTAGGAATATCAATAAACTGCATTTAAATGTACAACTCAGGAGTTGGGTTCCTATTTGTTCAACAATAAGCATTGAATTGAATAAACTTTCCTTGATTTGTGCGGAAAGTTTGAGAGAATGGTCGAGGGAAATGTATAACTAGGGATATGTTGAAGTCATATATTAATAAATTGTTGTAGTCCCCTAAAATGTGACTCCTGTTTACTTTCGCAGGAGGCCAAGGAAACCTTGTGCGATCCCGAAAAGCGGGCCATTTACGACAAGTGGCGCAACAGCGGCATCTCGATGAGCTACAAACAGTGGCTGGGCATGAAGGAGCATGTCGGTCAGGTGAGAAGATACACGATTGCCGAGAAAGTGGATAAAGAGGTATGCGTTATGGGCCAGGAACTCAGCGAACCAGAGAAGTAGTCGCCCCGTCTCCCTCACTCTGTCCAGCCCCCTCACTCCCTCTAGAGTCGTCCTTGTGTCCCGCTGCACTGCGTCAACGCTGGCCTTGCTCTCAGCATTTCCTTTCGTTGGTTTGTTTGCCGAGCTCGTAATGAAATTTGTAAGCCAAGCCGGAGTTCATTTTTGCTGTAGCACAATTAACGCGATTATTCATTACCCACCCGAAAGCCGCCCACTTCCACCCACGTCCACCCACTTTCCCGCCCACCAGGCTCTATGGTAATTTCCGCTGGCGAGCGAAGCGGAAATTGTCGTCATCCATCAGCGGCTGACATTGTCCGGTTCTGAAAAGGCGGCGGTGCTTTTGGCCCAAATCCGCATTTGCAATTCTAATTTTCAGCTCGGACACCTAGCAGAAACTTCAGGACGAAACGCTTTCCAAACGGAAAGAGTCCCTTGAATTCTATAAAGTTCCAGGGGGAAATAAACAATACAAATTTCATTCAAGGTAGTTCATTATGAAGGGGGCCTTCTTTTGTTTCAACTTTTGTCTTGTAATTAAAATTTGTCATTGTCTCCTAATATCCTTAAAAGTTTCATGCCTTGGAACTTACTTCTTGGGAAACAACGTGACCTTCTTCAATTTGTTTTGAATATTTATTTCACCTTTCACCCCAGCATCGACGTTTAAATGAAAAATTATTACATTAAACTCCTTATTTGTTTGGTATTTGCCATTTCCCCAACTCTCTGTGATATCTAGATGTGTACAATTCCAAATAGAACCCCTCTCCCCCGAATTTCTCCATGTCTCTCTATAAGCCCGCTCCTGAGTGCCCGATGAAATCCACCGAATGCGAACCTATCTTCAATGTGCCTCTTCATCCAACTCTGTGTGTGTTGCATGCGAAGTGGAGAGGACCAATGCACCGAAGCTGAAGAAGCAAGGTGGCTTGGTCCTCGGCCGAAACCGCGGGAATTTTATCTAATTAAATGCCTTTGTACCTCCACCACGCTCCGCCAACCAAACAAAAGTCCATGCACTGGGTCACCCCCAAGACCAAGGACCGCATGCTGCCGGAGACCGGAGGAGCAGCTGCCCAGGCACCTGGATCCGGATCCGGGGCAGGATGCAGCAGCGGAGGCCTGACCGCAGCCTCCCCCAACCCCGCCCACCGGCGGGCCTCGGAGGGCGGGGCGGCCTTGTACTACGGCAGTCGCAAGGGCGAGTGGGGCGGCGAGAACACCGATGTGGCCAACAAGTTCCGCAACTACGAGATCTAGGATGCGCGTCGCCCACAGATACAAGTTTCAATTTAAAAATATTTCAAGTCAAGCCGAGCGGGAGGCGAAAGTTATGCAATTATATCAAAATATTCTGAAGAGGGAAACAAAGTTTATTATCGATGTGTAACTTAAGTGTTGCGAACTACAGATTACAGAGCACAGATACTCTTATATAGATGTTTATAGGTGTACAAAAATATATATAGAAAAATGGTAATTAACTAACGTATCTCTAAGTGAAAGAAACTGTAATTTCAATAAACTCCCCCGATGAAAAATCCCAGGCGGAGCGGCAAGAATTTAAGTTGAAGTAATTAGTCAAATTTTATCGCAGTCAAGCATATAAATATACACACCATATACTATATATATTTATGTAATCAGTGTATTTGTATATCGATGTTTCAAAGTACCATGAATGTACCCCCAAGACAATCCCTTGGCAGCAAACAAAACTAAACTAAAGCGAAAGCTGAAGCTAAAGCTGTAACTAAACTAAACTATTACTAACCTAGTGACAGTCTAGCGATTTACCCACCACGAGCCAGAAAATGAGAACATACTGAAAGACATGGTAAAGCGAATTTAAACCTTTATACACACGACACATTTGCATAGTCAAAAAAAGTACATATATTATATCTCACTCGGTGTCCTTTTTAACTGCAACATTGCGAAAAGCCCCAATGAACTGTTTTCCCTACCTGAAAAATCATTTTCGCAGAAAAACTACAAAAAAACGTGACAAAATATCAAAGAAAAATCAAAAAAAAATGTGCAGAGAAATTTATATAAATGTTTTGATGGATAGAGCGGTGAACTTTTCAACTTATACAGCTAGCAGAGATTATTGTCATTATTATTGTACTATTACGCGCAGCGCAGAGAAATAATTACTACATAAATGTTGTTGCTGGATTTAAATGCATTACTTATACAACTACATATGCAGATCGTTTTAAGACATACTCTATTGAATTTATTCAAATACACACATATTGCGGATGGAGCAGACCAGACCCAGATCAGATCGGAACAGAAAGGAACGGACGGAACAGCTGCAAGCCAAAGGCACGACCCCGCGACCCCCGACCCCTTAGAAGGGGCGGTGGGCGGGGCTCCAGCTAGTACTAGCAATTACACATTAATTAGTGTTGGTTCTGACTTAGCTGGCGAATGTTACACGCAGCGAGCGAACAGATCACAAATAAAGCAACTTTTTGAAAGGGGTTCCCACTCCTGGCGGAACCTCAGGTATTCAATCACGTGTGTTTATTGGGCGGCATTTGGATTTGGAATTGGAATTGCAGGGCAAGTAAGTACACTAATATACTTAGTCTAGAACTCGGTTCTCTAAAGCTTGACTGGATTTCTGGATTTAAGTTATTGACTGCGTTATCTAGCAGCTGCCTCCGCCTCATTTCGCTTGCTTAACTCCAAAATCAGCGCGTAGCTGGCCAACGAGTCATCCCACAGCTCACAGGGTCGCCGATCGGATTGGTCAAACTCACGGATCCAGCGATTTTGAACTGTGAGGTTGAATGGTTTTAAAAAGATACAGCTTGCACGTGCCAGATATCCGGAAGCTTACCCCACTTGGAGCCCGCGATGATGGGACACGCGCCATGTTGTGTTCTCACATCGCCCACTCCAGAAGCATGGAGATTATGCCAGAAAGCGGCTAAATGTTGGGCTTTTAAAGATTGCTTAAAAATATAATATATTTCAGCGTATACCTGCATATTTCTTTGGCTTCAGTAGGGTTCTTAGCTGCGGAAACGCGGTGCCTCCACCTTGGGAAACATCCGACAGCTGTAGATGGTGCAATGTTAATCAAACTTCTTTAGAATTCAGATTACTTACATAAAAAAGCACTGTGGCGATGCGGTTGCCCATTTCGGGAGAGGAGACCAGTCCGGCATCAAACTGTTGGACAAGCCAAATAAACATCCACATCCAATATACATAAGCCAACTCACGGTCGTCTGGTAGAACCAGTCCATGTGCTGGCCGTAGTGTCCTCCGATTCCGTAGTTGGCGAACTGGTGATCCTCCGCGTACTTCATGTTCAAGTTGGTCATGTCCGCTACTCTCTGATCGATGGTAGACAGCACCTTGTGCGCCGAGGCGGGGATGAAGGTGAACTGGCTGGTCCTCACATTGGACACCAGTGATTCATTGTGGCCCGTCACCGTGGCCCGCATCAGCCTGTTCTCGGTCAGCTTCCGTATGACATCGATCTCGCTCTGGTATATGACATCGTGGTAGAGGACGAGCAGGGGATCCTGGAAGAGCTCCTCCGCCTTGAGAGGAGCTATCCACAGGAAGGGGTGCGTCTCGGTCACATAGCCGCAGCGCAGATGGCTTTGTTCCTTGGGAGTGAGTCGCCAGTGGCCACTGCAGGTTAGGCTGTAGGCCTGGAACTCGCCCACCGGTTCACCCTCCTCCGGAATGGGCTAGAGTGAAAACATTTGATAATTACAAACCTAAATGTAAGACGAGGCACTTACAGCATGTTCTAGGATGGGTTTGGATTCGTTTAATAATGCCCTCGCACCGAGCGAATCCAAGAAAGCTTCGTAATTCTTGGCGTGCTCCTCACTGGCTGGTTGGATCCCGATTAGCTCCTGGTAGGTATCGTTCAGACCACGGAAGTCCTCCAACTCCTTCTTGGCCTGCACGAGTAGTGCCAGAATCTGTGGCTTCAGTTTCTCCTCCTGTTCCCCACCCGCCAAGCGACCATTAGCCTCCATTAGCCAGGAATGAGCCAAACGCGGATGCTGATCTCGTAGAGCCAGTCTGGCTATGTCCACGCAGTGCTCCGAGTTTAACTGGGTGCTAAGTGGCATACAAATCTTTAATGTGTTAAATACATTAAGTAGCTATTTCCCATTACCCATAGTCCACTCCATCCAAGATGCCACTGGCCAGGTCCTTGGCCTTCAGCCTATAGACATACTGCAACCTGAGAAGCCCATCTATGGCTCCCTCGAGTTCCTTTTTATCGGGCTTTAGTCGGAACTTTCGCAGGCGAGTCAGCGGCTCTAAAGGTGGAAAACCATTAGTACTACTTTTGAATCAAAGTGCTTTAGTCCTACTCTCGCCTGTTGAAGCCGCCATGAGATTCTCCACTCGCTGCCAGTCGACTGTGAGTCTCTTGTTCAGCAAATATTGGTTTATAGGACTTTCCAAATAGGCTGGACCCCACTCACGTGCCTCGTTCCTCTCGTTTTCGAACTCCCGCAGTCGGCTATCGAATGAATTGTGATAAATATTATAGCTTTAGGTGCGAATTTTCTTACGCTTTCAGAAAATCCAACTTTCCCTGACTATCGGATAGGAACTTCTGCATATGCAGCAGCATTTTCTGTTCGTAGCCAAACACTTTGGTCATCCCATGAATGGAGGAAAAGAACTCGGCTCCGGAAACGCAGGAGATCACTTGGTAAAAGACCAAGGACAGCACTGAAAGCACCGGGAACATCATTCTGTCTGAGATCCGCTCCAAAGAGCTCTTCGCTTCCAACTGATTGCGGCATTTGACCCCTCGGCATATCACAAAAGCCGCTAGAAGTTCAGAATCAGAGGGCTTAGTCGATCAGAAACCAGTTCTCACACGCACCCAAAGAAAGTGGCGGGTTCGTTGAGCCGGCAACTGGTTTTGCTTAGATAATAATTAATGTGGAAACGGCATAACACACAGATGTTAATGGCTAGATGGTCAGCTAAGACGATATACCAATTATATAATATATAAACAGAAGCCTTGTGATATAATAAAAAGTTGGGGCGATTTTCTCTATGCTTGATAAGTTAACTATTCCAGATAGAAGGTAAGATGCGTGGCAAATTAGCATTGAGGTGTCGCTAATGACCGAACAATTGTAATTACAATACAACTCAGAAGCTGTACTGCATTGCTAAAGATAGATTGTTGTGAGATGCAGAATGCCGATTTTCGTACACCTATTTGTGCTGATTTCTTGCCTAAGTCCCGGCATGGGTGAAAATAACGATACCCAGCCGCGCTTTGCAAGATCTGTAGTGAATATGGATGACCTGCTGAACCTGGAAGACGACCTGGTCACCAATTTGGAAGGGTTCGCGCAAAAGCTGTCCCAGAAAGCAAGAACCGTCAGATGGTGAGTCAAATTGGACACGTTTTTATGTCACGACTTGTATGATCTAAGGTTTGCCTAAAGGGGGATTCAACTGATGAGAGAACAGCTTGAAAGGATTAAAGAGGATAAATCCTTAGAGTTTTTGGACTCATTTAAGAGTTACTCTCTCATTCGACACATGCAGGCGGATTGGCTGATGTGGAAACAATACTTGGAACAGCCCGTGATACTTGGTTCGTCCTAACATCCTAATACGTTATAGTTATAAAGCAGTTCTTTCTGTAGATCAATTGAATTATAACGGGTCGGAAAATTTGAAGATGCCACTCGAACTTGACTTGTTGGACGCCGCAGAAGCAATTAGGAGAATGCAAGCTACTTACGGGTTGTTATCCAACGATATAGCCAAGGGTTTGCTAGATGGAGTTCAGTACAAGTAAGTACAGGACCCATATCCTTATAGATGTTATTTGAACCACATCAATCCAAGTTCAACCCTGGCACCTATCGATTGCCTGGCAATGGGGCACCACTTGATGAATCAATCGCGCTGGACGATGGCCGAGCAATGGATTCTGGCAGCTATTGAAGCCCAGGAGCGGAAAGGTCCTCGAACAGAGATGATGTTACTGAGCGGACCATCGAAATCAGAACTGTACAGAACACTGGCTAAAGTGCGGATCGGAAAGAGTAAGTTTAAAGATTAAGGATGGGATTAAGGATTAAGGATACGCTTTCGTAGGAAATGCAGAAGGAGCCCTGAAAGCCTATCGAGCTGCACTCAAGCACTCGCCCCCTGATCCGGAAATATTCCAAGAGTATCAACACCTGAAGTGGGGAGTTCTTACTTCATCAGCAGGCGAACCGATCGCCGAGGAACCCAATGATGACATCGAAGAAATGGAGCTGCCGCCATGTTGCAGTGGCCGTTGTGAAGGACCCCGAAAACTGAAGAGACTGTATTGCGTGTATAATTGTGCAACTGCTGCTTTTCTGCGCCTGGCGCCCATCAAAACGGAGATACTCTCGATTGACCCCTTCGTGGTTCTGCTGCACGACATGGTCTCCCCAAAGGAGGCTGCTCTGATCAGATCTTCAAGTAAAAGCACCATCTTTCCTTCCGAAACAGTCAACGCCGCAAACGACTTTGTTGTCAGCAAGTTCCGCACTTCAAAGTCAGTTTGGTTAGACAGGGATGCCAATGAGGCGACTGTGAAGCTCACTCAGCGTTTGGCGGATGCAACTGGCTTGGATGTGAAGCATTCGGAGCACTTTCAGGTCATCAACTATGGGATCGGAGGCGTCTTTGAAAGCCATTTTGACACAACCCTCGAGGACACGAATCGATTTGTTGGCGGATTTATTGACCGTATCGCAACAACTCTGTTCTATGTCAGTCTTCTGTTTATCTTATGTTTAGCTTATAATCTCTACAATTTTTCTGATTGCAGCTGAATGATGTGCCACAGGGCGGGGCCACCCATTTTCCAGGTCTAAATATCACTGTTTTTCCAAGGCTCGGAGCTGCTCTCTTCTGGTACAATTTGGACACCCAGGGTATGCTGCAAGTCCGAACAATGCACACCGGCTGCCCCGTTATCGTGGGCTCCAAGTGGGGTTCGTAGTCTCCGCATTCCCAGATACCCTTGTGTTCTATATCGTGGATTTCCCTTCACAGTGGTCAGCAAGTGGATAGACGACAAAGGGCAAGAGTTCAGGAGGCCCTGCATAAGATCGCGCTCGGACTCGAAGTATTTGCCATCAATAGAGAGGATTATTCTCTAGCCCTTGGCATTAATAATTAATAACTATTAGGAAAAGTGAAATATGTTCTACACCTTGAAACTGAGCTGAAACTAATGAGCGCATAAATTTGATTATGATTATCGGCACGGAAAATCGGTACAGAACGTGTTTTTCTCAGGCTCGGTGCACAGTGGGTTTCACCATGCCGTTCTGGAGACTGGTGCTTCTGGGAATGCCCTTTCTGGCCCTGGCTTTTGGCCACTTGCGCGAGATGCATGACCAACAGAGCCTTTCGCGATCGGTGGCGAATATGGATGACATGCTGCACATGGAGGACGATCTGGTCTCAAACGTGGAAAAGCTGGCGGAAGCGCTTTCCCGCAGAGCCAAGACCATTAAATGGTGAGTGCAGCGGTGGTTCAAGCAATCAAGGATTTCCTAATGCATTGCAAGCTCTAAAGGGGAGTCTTCAAGATGATGAAAAGGCGGCAGCAGTATAAGATATCCAGGGAGCCTTTTGCCAATCCGATTGACAGCTTTTCCCTCATACGTCACATGCAGTCCGACTGGTTGATGTGGCTCGTGTACTTGGAAAAGCCCGTTGGACAAGGTCAAGAATAAATGGCTAGAGATATGCCCTGCAACTTAACAGTCTGTTTCAACAGAGGAATTGGCCCATCTGCACTCAAGGATGCCCCTATTGCCGCGGTACTCGGATTTTGCAGATGCTGCCGAGGGAATTCGGAAAATGGCAGCCACCTACGAGATGCCAGCGTCAGATATAGCCAACGGCCTGCTAGATGGAGTGCAGTACAGGTGAGTTCTAGGGCAACTCCTATCAAGAGAAGGTACATCCCACCGATTTACTCAAAGCTCCCACCTGAAACCCATTGACTGCCTTGCCATGGGTCTGCATCTGGTGAAAGGCTCGCGTTGGCATGCTGCCGAGCAATGGATCAGTGCCGGCATAGAAGCCTATGATCGGAAAGGTTCTCAGGTCGAGATGGAGCTATTGAGGGGACCAGAACTGGCTGACTTGCACAGAGCACTGGCTCAAGTTCAAATGAAGCAGAGTGAGTAGGTGGTGCATTCACCAGGTGATTTGAGGGGCAAGAGTCTTCTGTTGTTGTAGAAAATCACGAGGGCGCTCTGCAAGCCTATCAGGTTGCCCTGAAACTGTCGCCCCATGACTCGGACATATTTGGGGAGTATCGGGTCCTGGAAAGAAGATATCTTACGTTGGCGGATGCGGGCATCGAACCGATGGAGCAGGATGAGGAATATAATGAATATGTGCTTCACCCGCCCTGTTGCAGCGCTCGCTGTGAAGTTGTGCGAAATCTGACCAGACTGTATTGTGTCTATAACCGCGTAACCTCCCCATTTCTGCAACTGGCGCCCATCAAAACGGAGATCCTGTCCCTTGACCCCTTCGTATTGCTCCTGCATGACATGGTCCGCCAAAAGGAGAGCACTCTCATCAGAGCTTCGAGCAAGGAGCACTTATTGCAGTCGGAAATAACCAACACAGATGCATCCAGTTCCGAGGACAATGTCGCCATATTCCGCACCTCAAAGTCTGTTTGGTATAGCAGTGACTTCAACGATACGACCAAGAAGATTACCGAGCGCTTGGCAGACGCCACTGGGCTGGACATGCACTTTACGGAGTACTTCCAGGTCATCAACTATGGGCTAGGCGGTTTCTTTGCGACGCATTTGGACATGTTGCTGTCGGACAAGACCAGGTTCAATGGAACCAGCGACCGCATTGCCACCACTGTGTTCTACGTTGGTATTCTGTGCTTTGTGCAGCACCTGGTTATGATCAATATCTTCTGCTCCAGCTCAATGGAGTTCGCCAGGGCGGCGCCACCCACTTCCCCCTCCTAAACCTCACGGTGTTCCCACAGCCAGGATCGGCCCTTTTCTGGTATAACCTGGACACGAAGGGCAACGATCAGAGGAGTACCATGCACACCGGCTGCCCGGTCATCGTGGGCTCCAAATGGGGTTCGTAGACTTGGAGCTATGATTGCTGGTTGTGTGCCCAAGCCCCTTCTTCCTTCGCAGTTATGACCAAGTGGGTTGGTGATCAGGGACAGGAGTTTACTCGGCCCTGTGTCCCTTCAAGTTCAAGCGCAAAGGAGTTGCCCTCAGCTGAGCGGCTTATCATTTAATAAGCATTTGTATTTCCTTTTATCTTAACAAGATGATAGCTACTGCTGATTGTCATCATTCGTGGTAGAGCGTAACCAGTGGATCAATAAAGATCACCTCTGCTTTCCTCGGCGCGAGCAGGGAGTAGAAAGTTTTCAACTTATCATAGAAGCAGTAGAGACTTCCGTTTTTCCGAAGCCTATACTGATTACTTTCCTTATTAGATTCTGCGATCTGGGGCGGATCGAGCAGAACATGAATGCTTAAGTGCTTTTGCAACCTGACCATCTGTGCGTTCCGTGGATGCGACTTCAGAGCAAACTCAATTGTTTCAAGCGCCAGAGGCCAGTTTTCTAGGGAGTGATTGAAAATTACATTACTCGTTGCAGATGACCAACTTACGCTGTTGCACATAGACTTCTGCCAGCTGCAAGTACAAGTCAGCGGCATTCAAGTTCGGAGCATGGAGAACTTGATCCTGATAACTAGTACCATCTAACATGGACAGCGCCACTTGAAGCCACTCCTTGGACTGGTCAAAGTCTTTCAAAGCCAAACAGTGACTTGCCAAGACAGCACAATCGCCGGGAGACATCTTGTAGCTGCGGCAAATAATTGCTAATTTATGAATTTAAATTCTAACTTGAAGCATACTTTGTGCGAATGCCCAACATTAGGCCATTTGCGATATCCTGCGGACGCATGTGATAGGCGCTCAATAGGTTGGAAATGCATTGGCATACTTCTGAGATATCTTTTTTGGTAGGCCAGTACTGCTTGATGGAAATTAGGGCTGCCAGTGCATCTGCAATACTGTTCTGCTTTAGGGTTTTTAACTTGCGACCCTTTTACTACCTCTTCCTGGATCTTCCTGTAGGAAGAGCTGCCAGTGCGTCCAGTCCGATTGCATGTGATGTATTAATGAGTAGCTGCCCACTGGACTAGATACAATGGCCAACTTGTCTCGTTCGTACTGAATGTGGTATGTGGCCAAGTCAACAAGAGCTCTGAGGAGTATTGATTAGACTTTAACTACCTAACGACTTGACTTACTCGTTGATTATGTCTAGCTTCGTCTCCAACGCGTTTATATAGTTGTCTAAATATTGCACTGCATTCTCCTGAATCTTTAAAATATTCATCACCTTGGAAATTGACAAGGAATGCAGATTGTCAGCGCTTGAATAAGACATATACACTGCGATTACTGCAGCTGAAAATATACAGACGGACTTCATGACCACAGTTCCAACTGATTATTGCTGAAGTAGCTGATATATGGTTTTGTGATTATTACTGCTCCATTACCATAACTAAAACACTTAAGCAAGTCCAATGGATTTTATTCTTGCACATTCTTACGCTCCACTTGTTATGCCCTTTACTTTGGTATAAAGATCCTCCACCTGAGTCCCACTAACCGGGCTTAGAACTTCGTAAAGCTCCTTTTCCTGGAGACTGAGTTTTGTATGACCATCAACGGTAACATTTAGCCAGTGCTCCGCATCCTTGTAGTTTTTCCTGTCGTAGGCATGCAGAGCGAATTGCAGGGACTCCAAAGGACTATTAGGCGAAACAAGGTAGTAACATTTTGTACAGATTCGTATCTTACCTAAACGCAAAATTTCCCGCGGTTTCGTCCTTGTGAAAATCCATTGCGCTCTGAATGGAATTCGCATATTCATCTTTCGTTGGAATCTCGGCCCACATGTCCTGAATCTCGGATACATACTCTGGGCACATTTTAGTGTGTTTCTGATGTCTTGATTGTGGATATCTATTTACCTGTGGCCAAAGGCTTTTCCATTAGCTTTCTCCAAGCCTGCCAATCGAAGTGCAAGTGATGAAGTAAGGAGAAGCTATTCAGAGGATTGCCCAGATACACTTCGGGATCTTTTCCCACATAAGCTAGCTCAGATTTTCGCTCATCTATATAACTGCCCAACGAAAAGTGTGGAGGAACCTTACATATTTGTCAACTATTTACCGATTCAAGGCACTAATGTGATCCTGAAGGTCCTCGGAGTAGCCTCTTAATTGAGTCTTGAATCGCGTATCGAGATCTAAATACACCTTCATCTTCATATTCGTAGAACAGGCCCATTTGGGCAAAATCAAAGCGACCAAGAGAGCCGCAAGTCCCGGAGAGCTCCACATGACTGAGGTGGAACCAAAGTACATTACTTGGAACATAAAATTAGGAGCAGTAGCGTGACAAACTAGATTTAATAAACCAGGAGCTGCAACTTAGATCAATTTGATATAGCTCACACTTATAATAATATTTTAAGCATTTTATGCTAGTTATTCTAAATGCTTGTCAAACACGGCCTCCTGAACAGTTGTTCCCGCTCATTAATCCACTTGGTCATGACTGCAAGAAAGATTAATTAACCTGAGCATAGGGATTCCATCTACACTATGTTACCCCATCTAGAACCCACGATGGTGGGGCACGCTGAGTGGGCTGTTCTGTTATCGCCAACGCCTTTGTGATCGAGATTGTACCACAGAAGTGCTGCGCCCTTCTCCGGAAACACCGAGAGTCCGAGATCCGGAAATGTTGTGGCGCCACCTTGGGGCACGTCACTCAGCTTCGGATGATTGGACAGGATTGAAAACATTCAAGGTGAGACATCTACGACTTACATAAAATACTGCAGTGGCGATGCGATCCGAAAAGTGGCCCATCTGCAGCAGATCATAGGTTATCAGGGCGAGCAACTTAGATACGAGTATTACTTACCTCTGTATCTTCTAGAAAGTCAAAGTGGGTGCCGTAGAACCCGCCTATGCCGTAGTTCAAAACCTGGAAGGGGTCCGCGTCGCGGACGTCGAAATTGGTCATGTCCTGTGACAGTTGGGACAATCTCTGGATCAGCTTGCTATTCTCAACCAGCCAGGTGCCCTTGGTGGTGCGGGCGGGATCCTCTTTATCGTTTCCGTCCTGAGTCACGGTAACGGCGCGGGCAAGACCGCCCTTAGCCAGGTTCCTGATGCTGAGAATGTCCTGGTCAGAGACCACATCGTGAAAGAGCACCACGTAGGGATCGAGGGACAGGAGTTCCATCTTCAGAGGGGCCAATCGAAGGAAATGCGAGGCTGTGGTGTTGTACAAGCAATGGAGCTTCGCGGTAGGTCGACATTCCGTGCTGCAGCAATTCCTATAGGCACCTTGAGTCTTCTTCTCCTTCTAAGTCGGAAAGGGTTCTGAGTACGAGTATAGTTCCATAATAAAACTACTCACCGTTTTGGCGGGCTCCTTGCCAATGCGAATATTCATCTTTAGCCGCGAGTGGGCTCTTTGCAGACTGACCTCTTCGGGCCAATTCTTGATGGCCAGTTGCAGCTCAGTCATGGCCAAAAATCGAGTACCTGTGTAGCTCTATAAGAACGGCCAATGCCTTGTACTCATTATCCTACCTAGTTCATCGAGGATCCGCACGAAAAGCTCGTAGAAGTCTGCCAAGGGCGTTCCGAGCTGGGAATAATAAAATTCGTTTTCTTCATCCGCCTCGTGCATCTTCAAACCCTCCATCAACCACTCCTTGGCACGACTGAAGTCCTTGTGGTTGACCATGTGCCTGGCCATCGTGAGACACTGCATTGCATCGAGCGAAGTACTTGGGGCATACCTTCAGGATTAGATGGAAGGTTAAACCTACTGGAGACCTACTTGTGATGGATGCTCTGAAGAACTCCCCTGGCCATTTGGGCAGTTGGCAGCGAATAGGTCCACTGGATGAGCCTCAAGCCACTGCTGGCCTCCTCAATGTCCTTTGATGTTGGCATTTGCGGGGCAATGGCAGTTATGTGCTTAACCAGAGCTGGAAAATCGCAGTTACTTTGAGCACCTCTGTGCACCGATATTACCTACTCTCCCACGGCTGCTGCTCCATCAACCACATCCAGTTGAGGTAGTCCGAGTGCAGGCGACGAGTGATCCGGAAAGCCCTAAAGGGATCGTCGGGAAGTTTCCTTTCCTCTTCGTACTCAGTCATGTTCAAATAGCTTTGTTGGTAAGAAATCATTTGCAGCCGCTTATGTTGCATCTTCTACTTACTATTCTATTGCATCAACTCTTTGCTGCAGGGCATTCGAAAAGTTCTGCAGGATGCCTAGTAGGTAGTGCTCATAGTCGATGAGTTTACCCAGGTCGTGTATCGATATAGCATAGTTATTTTCCGGTATTTTAGTTTTGCCATGACTCCTAACCAAAACTAGTAGGTACAAAATGGCCAGTGAACTGAGAAGTTTCGGCATCTCGCGGCAAACTGAGCGTGAAAACCAGGAGTATAGTTATTTATTGTTTTAGGTGGGCAAAATCGATTTGTTATGCTTTGATTTCACTTAACTCTCCAAGCCGGTGAAAAGATAACTTTTTCCAATAATATTTTTCGGTTCAGTTGTATGAGATCTCTGTTTTCTTAGCGGATGCCACACACTTTTCCCAGTTCAACCTTTTCTAATAGAAATGCCGAAAACACTGGCCAACTGTGTCAATGTTTGCTTAGCTGCACTTGCGTCTGTCTGCCATCGAAACTGTCTATCTGAAATCCAGAGCAGTTCTAAATGGAACACTGAACAGTCAAAATGTTCCGGCCAAGTTTTGTTTTATTGCTCTGCGCTATCTCAGTCAACGGAGAATACTACTCGGCTACAAGTCAACTGGAAAAACTACTCGACGTGGAGGCTTTTATGGTGGAGAAGTTCGATGAGTATCTTGAAAGGGCTCAGAAGGAACAGGATAACTTGAAGAGGTGCTGATATACATCAAAAATCGTTCAATCTCTATATACGTATATGTCTATTTTGCATCGCAGATTTATGGAGCAGATTGACGAGCAACTACAGGATCGTGACGACCTTGATGAATACTTTGGCAATCCGCTCAATGCCTTCATCACCATCAGCCGCCTCGTTTACGACTGGAAGTTCAATGTATTTGATCTTGTTCTTAACTCCAGTAACTTTGAGACCTACAGAAGCACCCTGAGTGATGCTTTCGAGAAGATCAATTTAACAGGACCCAACCAGGAGGATCTTCACGGAGCCTCTCGGGCTCTCCTCCGGCTGCAGAAAGTCTACCAACTAAACACGGACCACCTAGCCTCCGGAGTTCTCCTTCCCGGCGAGAGGAACCCACTGAACATCTCGTTGAGTGCAAGTGACTGCTTTGAGCTGGGCAAGAATCTCTGCCAGATAAAGGAGTACTCCTATGGATCCGAGTGGCTCTTGGAGGCCAGAAAGCGATTGCACGGCAACCCAACGGGCTTTGTATCACCCAATGTGAGCGATGTCGAGATCCTAGAGCAGCTTTCACCCGCCTTCAGTGGCTTGGGCAACCTAAAGTTAGCCCACAAATTAAATATGGAAATACTGGATAAGAAGCCTGATCATGAGGAGGCTCTCAAGAACAAGGTACTGTACGAAGGCCAATTGGCTAAGGCGCGAAATGTTATTCCCAGAAAGCAGGTGGATCCGCCTCAAACAGCAGAAGAAGTAAGTACACTCCCTACCAAAATTGTAACATACACTGTGACACCTTTCCCAAGGAGCCTAAGGAGAGCTTCCAGCTGTACACACAACTTTGTCGAGGAGAGCTCCATCAATCTCCTCGAGAGCAGCGGAATCTGAGGTGCTGGCTCAGCCACCAGGGAGTGCCCTACTATCGTCTGTCGCCCTTCAAGTTCGAGCAACTGAATTTGGATCCTTATGTCGCCCTCGTTCACCACGTGCTGTGGGACAGCGAAATGGAAATGATCATGCAACACGGCAGGGGCAGTATGGAGCGCTCAAAGGTGGGTCAATCCGAGAACTCCAAAATCGCTGATCGCCGGACCAGTCAAAACACCTGGCTGTGGTACGACGTGAATCCTTGGCTGTCCAGGATTAAACAGCGACTGGAGGATGTCACCGGACTGAGCACGGAAAGTGCGGAGCCCCTGCAGCTGCTCAACTACGGAATCGGCGGACAGTATGAGCCGCACTTTGACTTCGTGGAGGTGAGCTCATCCCGCATTTGTGACAACGCTTCTAAAGTTTTCTGTACATTTTGCAGGACGCGGAAAAGATTTTTGGCTGGCAGGATGACCGCCTGATGACTGCTATTTTCTACGTGAGTCCTTTCGCATTAACTGCAGACAAGAGTGTTAAAAAAAGCTTACAACTTTACTCAATGCCTTGTCATTAATGTTTACATCTTTCAGATAAATGATGTTGCTCTGGGCGGAGCCACTGCTTTTCCCTTCCTCCGATTGGCCGTTCCGCCTGAGAAGGGCAGCCTCTTAATGTGGAACAATCTACACAGTTCCTTGCACAAGGACTATCGCTCCAAGCATGCTGGTTGTCCCATCCTTCAAGGATCAAAGTGGAGTAAGTAAGCGAAAACGGCTTGAATACTGGTTTCCAATGCGAGATACTTTATCTTTCAGTTTGCACCGAATGGTTCCATGTGGGTGCTCAGGAGTTAAAGCGACCTTGTGGGTTGATGAGCGAGGAAGGAAAGTTTTCGCATTTGGAGGACAAGTAGTTAGAACAGTGAAATTATAATGTAACCGTTTCAAATAAATTCCAATATTAATCCAACACATAGCAAGAACTTTTTTATTCACCACAAAGGTTAAATGCCATTTGGCACACAAGCAAAGTTCAAACGAATGACTAAAAACTAACTCACCAGTTGCCAAGATAAATGAGAAATGAGGGCCTTGGCCTCAGTTTAGCCCCACGATTCAAGCCGGCCAGTCGATCGTTCTGCGGTCGGTTCCAAATACGATCCAATACATAATATAGAAAATATCTCTAGTCATTGACCCCAGGGCCAAAAGCAAAGCGAAGAACGACAAGACTGAAAAAAGGCCCGAAGACATCTCATTATGCAAATGCCGCTGGTTTTTAGTGTTTTGTGGCTGCTTCAGCTGTTTCTGTGGCCGGAATCCGTGGCTGGGGCTAACTCCGCCAGAGGAGAGGAGCAGCTGGAGGCTCTGCTGGCCACCGAGACGCAGCTCATCGATGGCTTGCGTGACTATATCGATCGATTGGAGCTGCAGCTGGAGGAGCTCCGAAGGGAGACCGCGGACATCGAGGAGATCCACAGCCAAGTGGACAGTGTGGAGGAGTACATGGGTAATCCGCTAAATGTCTTTGGCATTCTCAAGAGGTTCGAGAGTGTGTGGCCCAGACTGGAGCAGCAGGCGAATGCCACTCAGGAGCTGGGGTTCGCAGAAGGGTTCTCCGACAGGGACCTCACCCTGCCCAGCGACGAGGACTACGAGGAGTCCCTGAACCACCTGCTACATCTGCAATCCGTCTACGAATTGGACTCGAACAGCCTCTCCTCGGGCGTGGTGAATGGATTCAAGTTGGGGTGAGCCAGCAGGAGCCAGCAGCCCAGCAGCCCAGCAAATGGAAAAGCCAAAGCAATCAAAAATTGTTTGCATAATTTCAGCTCCTCCATGTCCTGGGGCGACTGCCTGGAAGTGGCTCGCAAGTCGCACTTTTCTGTGGCCAGATTCTGGCTAGAATCTGCTTTGGAGAAGCTGCCCTCCGCCGCCGAAAACTCCACGGAATCGCAGAGGGAACGGGAAAGCGGACGTGTGCACATCCTGGAGGCAGCTCTCAACATTGAATACCGCGCAGGTAGCTTTGCCCAGGATTAAGTGCCAAATCCCGCCCAGAATTCCAAATTCCGTTTCTTTTATTTTCCAGGGGAGCTGAACCGAGCCCTGGCAACTGCCGAGGAGCTCCTGCTGCTGCTACCAATGAGCCAAAGCATTCAAAAGGCCAAGAGAAAGATTGAAAAAGCCCTGGCCAAGAAGGAGCTGCCCAAGGGAAATGGGCAAAAGTCAAAGCCAAAGAAGCAAGTAAGTGGGTAAAAAAAAAACACAGAGATGCAGAAGCATTTTAGGCCGCAGGTTATGTCAATTCAAGAAGTCAGATAGTTAAAATATATTATTATTGTTCCACCTAGAAACCCAAGTCCACGGAGCAGCTGCTCATTGAGGAGCTGTGTCGCGGAGTAACACAGCAAGCCTCATCAGGAAGTCGCTACAACTACTGCCAGTTGGATGGAAGTTTGCCCTGGTTGCTCCTCCAGCCGTCCAGGTTGGAGCCCATGAGCTCTGATCCACATATAGTTTTGCACCACGATGTGCTGACGCCGAAGCAATCCGGTGAGCTGCTGGAGCTTATGGATGAGCAGGATGCAAAAGGAGTTAGCTATCAGGCGCTGAAGCTAGCCAAACTGGCGCAAAAGAAGCTGGCGAGGATTAGTGCTCACCTGGGACCTGAGACTGGGCACCTAGCTGCCTGGACAGGACGTCGCCATGGCCACGAGCACATCCCCAAATTGGAGGATAGCTCGGAGCTGCAGCATGCGGCACGTGTCATGTTGAACGTACGTGTTTTTCCAGCGCGCCCCAATTAAATGACTAATGTGCCACTAATTAATTTCCGATCCATGCCCCGCGGCATTCGCCGAATTCAGTTGCAGGCACCCGGAATGGGCGGAGCCGTGGTCTTTCCGCAACTAGAGCTCGCCATCAATGTCCCACGTGGCTCGCTCCTCCACTGGCACACACGCTTCGCCGCGGGCTCGTCATCCGAGTGGGACTACCGCAGTGGCCAGGCCATCTGCCCCGTGCTCCTGGGCGTTCAGTTGTGTAAGTTGCGGCGTGGATGGATTTGGCTGGCGTGCCGGGATTCAGTTTGCGGCCCAGTTGCACTTGCCGCATCCCAAAACATGCGGCCATCGCTTGTCAGTCGAACGTGCTGCGAGATACCCTGCAAGGGGTAGATTAGTTTTCCACTTGATAGTTATACGTGCACCAATAACGACATATGTTGTCTTTATTATAGACTTTAACTGTCTTTCAACTAACTGATAGCTTCAAGTTCGCGAGCTTCTTGGCGAACTACTTCGTGCAGGGTATCCCATAGTCGACACCCACCTACTCCTCGCTTATTTCCATTTTTATTCATCTCGATTTCGCTTGCAGCCGCGTGGACAGGACTCAATTGAAGTGGGCAGCGAGGCTGATGGGTTTCCATGGTTCCCGATCCGTGCGACATGTGCATTAATTGCCAGCTGGGGAATCAAATAAAGTTGACCTTGGCACTTGATTAAAAATCAGCCTTTTATTGCGTTGTTTCCCGTTGGGAGTGGCCATCCACCATCCACCAGTGTGAATGGGATGGGCAAACAAAAGCTGACATCCATAATTGTTTATTTGTTTGTCGTTAAGAGGAAGCCCGCTACCCAAACACTGGGCCATAAAACAAGTGTGTTGGCCGCCGCCGGAGAAGTCCGTAAATCAGCGGAGATTGCGGATCAAAACAGTGTGAGTTATGGTGGTCATTGCTCCAAATTGGCAGCCTGCGGGGGAATCATCCATAAACAATGGACTCATAGACCGCAAGCCAATATGAACTGTCGCAGCAATCGGCTGCGAAATGCTAATCGCTAAATAGCCGAACTGCAGTCTTAAATATCAAACAGCTAACTGCCAATTAGCCCGTATTAATATGCTGCTGGGTCTAATTTCCAGCTAAAGACAATGGGCCGACTCGAATCCAATCCGTATGCGAATCGAATCGAATCGAATCGAATTCAGAATTAAGAATTCGAAACGAGCGCGCCGGCCGATAAGCATCAGTAAATCAGTTAATCAGTAAATCAGCGCAAAACAAGCCATAAAACACAAAAAAGCCGGGCCGAAACTTCTCTTGCCAACTTCTCCGCATCGGAACATGCACAGAACTGGCTAATAAAACAGTTTTCTTCGAGCCATAGACCACCGCAACTAGTTTCGACATCGCACATGCGAAATTTATTCTCGCCGCCGGTTTTGCTCTCCGCATCTTTGGCTCCGGACGGCTCAGCTTGGAGATCTCGCGAAGATTGCCCCTCGATCAGTTCGCCACGAGCCGCGCACATCGGCGGACTTGCAGATCTGCAAGCAACCAGCGGATAAACAGCAAGGACACTTAGCAGAGCACCAACTAACTAACGGATATACAAAGGATATACAGGCAACCCACCATGCGTGGATTCGTGCTGCTGGTGGCACTGATCTGCTCACTGGGCCAGGGCTCCCTCGCCTCGGATTACTTTTCCTCCATTACGGGTCTGGAGGATCTCCTGCAAACGGAGCAGTATCTTGCCAGGGAGCTGAGGTCAAAGGTTAACGAAATCAAGGCTGCACTGCAGCAGCTGGAGGGGTGAGTGTGCTCATGTGAATCGAAAGTTCAGGACAGACGCTTCCATTTGACTACTGATACGACTAAGCGTTTTGGCTTCTGGGTTATACAACAGCGTAACCTGATAGCCAAGTTAACCCGCACAAATGCTGTCCAGTCACGTCTTGGCTGGATGGGATTAACCAGTTAGCGACAGCTTTTGGAGCAATAACTGGATAACACTTGAACACTGAAGCCTTTGACTTGGACTCCGATTAATTAGGCACACACTCTGAGTCCCGAGACGAAGTGGCCTCAGTTTCGGCGGGAATCCAATGATCTATCTGTGGCAATAAAAAGCCCACTAGGTTTGGCTAGAACAAGAAATTCGAAACAATGCTAATTTAATTACAACCTATGGTCGTTGGCAAAGCCATTAAAGTTTTACTACCCTTTGAAAACTAGTTTACCTGCCGCCGAAATCCAAAGTGCCAGACTTGATGTCTGCCATAAATTTGCGAATGCATATTTGTCGTTTGTCACCACAGATGTGCACCTGTCACCAATCCGCAGTAGTTGGACTAATCTGGAGTATTAGCCGCAGATTTTTGACCATTTCTGACAGTTGGCCGGTTGGGGGGATTGGTTATCGGGTTCTGGCTTTGTGCTTGGCATTTCGCTTTCGCTTTATTGGATTTCGCCCGTTGTTTCTTATCGCGGCGGCCATTAAAACTATTATGAATATAGAATCACACATAAATTAGAATTAATTAAGCCGGAATACGGGTACGAACATAAATCGAGCAAACTGGTAGGCAACTCTAGCCCGAACTCGTTCCATCCGCAGCGAGCTGTCCTCCATCGAAAAGGAGCACACCATGGCCGCCGCGGACTCGGAGAACTACCTGACCAACCCGGTGAATGTGTACCGCCTGATGAAGCGCCTCCACACAGACTGGTCCCTGATGGAGGGGCGAGTGCAGCTGTTGGCCGAGGAGATGAGTGAGTGCAGCCGAGCCCTTTCAGGGATTACTCCCACTAAGTAATGCCCACCTTCCCCCACTCAGGTTTCAATGCCACCAGGGAGTACGGCCTGAGCTACCCCAGCCAGGAGGACGTGGAGGGCGCTGCTCTGGCCCTCGTCCGCCTGCAGAGCACCTACAAACTGGACGTGGCCCAGGTGGCCCAGGGCATCCTGAATGGCGTCAAATACGGGTGAGACCCCAGGGTGGATTGGGTGGCGGAAGCGGAAGCGGATAAGCAATAACCAGCCAGGCTTAAAACACGGCTGTCCCAACTAATCCCAGTTCAATCGAGTGGCTACCCTATTACCTAACCCCGGTCGAAATCACTGTAGTACACCGACTACCGATTAAACTTGGGAAACTCAGCTTTCAAAGGGGCAATATTTCATTAAGCATATATATCAAAGCTTGATTTAAGTTATATATTATTAATCACAGCTGAAATGCTTTAAAGGTGCTTAGCTTGGGACAGCTTCCGAAAACTATAAACTAGGCACGTTTCCTGATTATAATCGTTTCGGATTAAATCAGCTCTTAATGCGTCAATGGAATTTGAATTTCGGAAAAAGCCCCATGACCAGCATACATTTTGAATAACTTATCCCACTTGGTCTTTTAAGGGTATTCTCTAGTTGAAAGTTGAAAGAACCTGTCAAAACTGCTGCAGCCTTTATTTTTAGCTCCGATATGAGCTGGCAGGACTGCTTCGAGCTGGGTCAACAACTCTTTGAAATGGAGGACTACAACAACACCAAGGTCTGGCTGCGGGAGTCGATGGAACGCTTGCGACGTCACAGCAGCCACGCCCACAGCCAGCAAGCGCCCACCAGCGGACCGGACACGCTTACCCTCAACAAAATGGAGGCGACGGCCAAGAGTTTGTTCCAACTGGGTGAGCAAAAAACAAGGCCAGTGCGGTTGGGGGATACTCATCTCATGGGCTTGACTCTTAGGCGATTTCGACACGGCTTTCGAGCTGAGCCAGCGAGTCCTCCAGTTCGATCCCAAACGCATAAGGAACTGGCATCTGGGCGACAAGGGAACGGCGCCAGCGGAGGACAGCGATGCTGTGTATCTGCCAAGGCACTCGGACTCCTACAGCGTAAGTTTAAGCTAAATAAAGGAGGAGCTAATGGTTTAGAGCCACTCCCACAGCTGTCGCAGGAGTTCGCCAAGTACGAGGAGGTGTGCCGCGGAGAGGTGCAGCCCATTGCTCGCCAGGAGCTGCGGTGTCGCTATAGCCGGGGAAGCCATCCATACCGCATACTGGCGCCACTGAAGCTGGAGGAGCACAGCCTGGATCCCTATGTGGCCAGCTTCCACGACATGCTGAGTCCGCGAAAGATCTCCCAGCTCCGGGAAATGGCTGTGCCGCGCATGCAGCGCTCCACAGTGAATCCCCGGCCCGGCGGACAGCACAAGAAGTCCGCTTTCCGGGTGAGCAAGAATGCGTGGCTGGCGTACGAGGCGCATCCCACGATGGCGGGCATGCTCCGCGACCTGAAGGACGCCACCGGGCTGGACACCACCTTCTGCGAGCAGCTCCAAGTGGCCAACTACGGCGTGGGTGGGCACTACGAGCCGCACTGGGACTTCTTTCGGGACCCCAGTCATTATCCGGCGGCGGAGGGCAACCGCATTGCCACTGCCATATTTTATGTGAGTCCTGACATGGCCGTAATCCCCGCCTGACTTGGTAAGAGCCCTTCTCTCGTCCTGTCCAGCTATCCGAGGTGGAGCAGGGCGGAGCCACCGCCTTCCCCTTCCTGGACTTCGCCGTGAAGCCGCAGCTGGGCAACGTGCTCTTCTGGTACAACCTGCACCGCTCCCTGGACAAGGACTACCGCACCAAGCACGCCGGCTGTCCAGTGCTCAAGGGCAGCAAGTGGAGTAAGTGTCCTGGAGGGATTGCTCCTACCCAATAACCAACTAAGTAGACAATCAATTTTAAATTCCAAGCCCAGTTGATGGCATTTTAAAACCAAAACACCGCTTTGACACCAAAGTGATTGTTAATTAAATTTTACAATATTATCATAAGTGAAATTAGGCCAGCAGCCATCTCGAGCTGACATACGCCACTAACGAGATTCATTTCGGCCCCATCTTTGCAGTTGGCAACGTGTGGATACACGAGGTGACCCAGACCTTCGCCCGACCCTGCGACGTTTTCCGGGATCACGAGGTGTCGCTGGAGTACGAGATAATCAAATAAAGTTCGTGATTAAGGCCAAGCTCGGCGTGTCTCATTTTGGCCGGAACAGACTCAGTGGGTTAAAGGTTTGAGTGCTC
Source organism: Drosophila erecta (assembly GCF_003286155.1). Lineage (NCBI taxonomy): Eukaryota > Metazoa > Arthropoda > Insecta > Diptera > Drosophilidae > Drosophila > Drosophila erecta. The sequence continues at coordinate 1,764,375 of NW_020825194.1, forward strand.
GCCAGAGTCACTCAAAGCACTCAAAACAAACGAAGCGAACTGGCTTGAGCTGAGCCAAAAGCCAGTTGCGTATTCATTTGCCGGCTTCATTTGCATAAACAAGTTCAGGGACAAAGTTTCACTGGGGGATTTGAATATTTTCGGGCCTGCAAGGTGACAACTGCTGCGAGCAGACAAGTGAAAGTAATTAGCGGAAAAGTTGAGACTGGCTGGCACTTTTCTGGGATTGAGTTACGATTCCCAGAAACACATTCCCAGAATAACTGTGGGCCCATGTAAGCGTACTTACACAACCCAGTTTGTTGAACCCACCTCACTTTGAGGGGTCCAATCAAGCAGAACTTGGCCCGCGGGCAGTTCTTTGACCAGAAACGCCGTTCCATTCGGCTGGAGCGCTGGAACTGCTCGATCGACACCCGCAGCTCGAAAACGCTTCATCACAAACGCCGCGAGCTTTTTGGCATCAGATCTTTCAAAGATCGGCGACTGAAAACAGTTCCTAACGAATCGCGGCTGGAACAACAAGCAAACCGCGATCTGCGTTCTGAAAGCCGGTTAGTGCGATGCTTTTGGCCCAGTGCGTCCTTCTCCTGGCCCTGCAGCTGTTATCCTGCCGCGGGGAGTTCTTCAGCTCCACCTCGGGTCTGGAGAAGCTGTTCGAAACGGAGGTCCTGCTCCTGGCAGAGCTGCAGCACTATGTGAATGAGATCAGCCAGCACGCGGAGGCGCTGCAGAGGTAAAGGGGATGGAAAGTGGGGCTATCCTTGAAGGATATTTTCCGAAAATAAGGTGCTGCTAGAAAATATAAGGATCAATAGAGCTGCAACTCCCAATTACGCAAGTTAGAGTCATACAATGTCTGGCAATTAATTTTAGTAAATATTTTAGCACAATTTACAAAAACATGTGTCGCTACTCCAATCATATAATTATGTTAATTTTATGAGAGTGGACTGAACTAAAAGAATTTCGCAGACTAATGACCATTCCTGCTACAGCGAGCGGCTTTTAAGAGGCCAGATTAAAATGGAAAGTTTTTCAGGTTCTAGCCGAGCCTACAACACACGGATTTCAGATGGCCAACTTAAATGAGATGCAAATGAGATGCGCGTTTCGCGCAGCAGCCACTTTTATTGGCCGAGCCCATCAGTTTTCCAGGCTCGCATTTTTCCAGTTGAAAAACTGGAATGAAAAACAATTGGCAATCGTTGTCAGCCGGCCAGCGACTGCGAATTTTTCATTTTAGGTGTCATCCACACAGCCGCCCACGTAAATCAAAAATTCAAAAATTCACGTCGGGTGGGCAGACTGCCAACTGCTGGCTTTTTGTTGGCCAATTAAAGCCTGGTGTGGGAGAGATGGCTCACCGAGATATTAAATTCTAGTTATTACAATTCTGCTGATTTGCGGCTCAAAACCGACCGGTTGCCATAAAAGTGAATGGCAACCCAGATTTGTCGCGATTGCAGACTTCAAACTGCCCATTTCAAACCGATGCCATTTGTTCGATGCGCCGGTGATATTTATTTTATGGACTGCTAATTTCTCCTATTTCTTGGCTTTATTCATTCGCGCCGGTTATCATACTAATTAATGGTCCACATAAAGCACAAATCGCCGGCCAACAACTTTCAGTAACTTGTTGAAATTTGCATTTCATTATCGTGCAAATCGATTGCTACCATCCCCGATCGGTATCTAAGAACAATTGCCTCTAGTTTATTCTGTTGTTCGAATATAAGTGTCATCGACTTGGCCGATTTCGGATCGTAAAATATGGTGCACTCATCGCCTTTGATATGCATATACACAGTATTATTGTGTTTATCACGCGCATTTGCAAACCGGATTCCTGGCCATCTAATAAGACACCGTTAACAAATTGTAAAGTATAATATTTATACGGACTTGAGTCGGCCGTCGTAAAAACTGGTTTTTCACCATCGAACCCTTATAAAAAATTGAATTGAATTGCGCTGGGCTTCTCCTTTTCATAACCCAAATAAAACAGATTTATTGGGAACAAGTGCCGCCACTCAATCATCAGCACAATGAAGATCCAACAAAGAAGTTTCGTCTTGCTTTAGATTCAAATTGTGGTGCGTTCCCAACTTAATGACTTCTAAATGAGTCGCAATGCAGGCGACAGGCGTGAAAATAAATGCGTTAATTATTCAAAACAGGTACCCACCGATAAAACTAAACTTGAATACATTTCTGGGCAGTACTGCTTATTCTTAGCCACTTTTTTATGGCTTAATTCTGAATAATGGTTTCAATCAGCTGCTGCTTGGCTTCATTAACACCAGGCAAAAGTTCTTAAAAGTTGACTAATTCACTAATGAAATACAAGTGAAGAAGTAGCTAAAAGTTGCCTAATCAAAGTAATCTAACTTCTGATCTTATTGATTGGCCGAACCCAAATATGCGTGTACTTCCCAATCCTTTCCGCTCGAATTTGTATCTTAAGAAACCCAATTAATTAGGCTTAAATCAAGTTGCGTTTTAGCAGTGTAGAAGCCGGAGACTTTAGGTTTTAGTTTGTCCAGCCCAATAGTTAATTTATGCAAATTCCTCCAGCTATGACGAGTCTGATTAATGATTACTTTGCTTATGATCTCAGTGAGATCGACGCCATCCGCGTGGAACACCTGAACGCCGCCGATGGAATCGATGACTACCTCAACAATCCGGTGAACGCGTTCCGGCTGATAAAGCGCCTTCACAGCGATTGGGAAACCTTCGAGGGCAGTGTTACCACGGATTCGAGTCGCTCAAGTGGGTTACTTCCTCCATCTGCATATAAACTGTGTGAGATATAATACGAATCCCCGCAGACTACCTTGATGCCATGGCCAGACTTAGGGGGAATCTGAGCTTTCCCTCGCAGGACGACTTCGTCGGATCGGCGATAGCGCTTACCCGACTCCAGCAGACCTATCAACTGGATGTGCCGGAACTGGCCAGTGGAATCCTGAATGGCGTCAAGTACGGGTGAGATATGACCACTCTTTGTTATGCACAAATGAGCCATAGCTCGCTGTTCAGATGAACGCAAGACGGGAAGCTAACAAAGTGTTTATTAAAACGATTCAAGATTAAAATCTCGGAGCTTTTGCGCTTTTAATTTGTTGTCATAGGAACACAAGGCAGCAATTATATTGTCTTAACTCGCTGCCATTTCATGTTGTGAATGTTAGCGAAACTAGTAAGCCAGGTGGAAAAGGCAGCTATTAAGCTGACGACTTGGCTGGCTTAACTTAATACTATATAATTTATACCATTGCTAATGATGTGTTGATGTGATCAACCCTTTAGTACGGCCATGTCCTGGCAGGACTGCTTTGTGCTCGGCCAGCACCTGTACGCCCTGCGAGACTACAACCACACGGTGCCGTGGCTGCAGCAGTCGATGCAGTTGCTCCGGGAACAGTCCTACGGGTCGGAGTCCGCCTCGCTGGACTTCATGGAGGCAGTGGTGGATTACCATCGGGAGATGGGTGCCCACGACAGTGCCCTGAGTCTGGTGAACCATGTGCTTGCCTTGGAGCCGGACCAGCGGAGTCACCTCCTGGAGGCTCGTCAGCAACTGGAGGAGCTAATCACGGACGGGGACAAGAACGGGCTGCTTCACCTGACCGCACGAAGACCCGGAGACTACCACGAGTCCCGGGAGTTTCGTATGTACGAGCAGGTGTGTCGCGGCGAGTTGGCTCCACTTCCTTCCAAGCAGCGAGATCTCAGGTGTCGCCTTTGGAGGAGTCGCTTGGGTTACGCTCCCTTTAAGTTGGAGGAGCTGCACCTGGATCCCCCAGTGGTGCAGCTGCACCAGGTGATTGGCTCCAAAGACGCGGAATCCCTGCAGCGAACAGCGAGGCCCAGAATAAAGAGATCCACAGTGTACTCCTTGGCAGGGAATGGAGACTCCACGGCAGCCGCCTTCCGCACCAGTCAAGGTGCCTCCTTCAACTACTCCAGGAACGCAGCAACCAAGCTACTGAGCCATCATGTGGGTGACTTCTCCGGCTTGAACATGGAGTACGCCGAGGATCTGCAGGTGGCCAACTACGGGATCGGTGGGCACTATGAGCCGCACTGGGACAGCTTTCCCGACAACCACGTTTACCAGGAAGGAGATCTGCATGGCAACCGAATCGCTACGGCCATTTACTACGTGAGTTTCTCGTAATTCCTTAATCTTTCAGAGAATTTCAACAAACATTTTCCAGCTATCCGATGTAGAAGCTGGTGGTGGAACCGCCTTTCCCTTTCTGCCACTGCTGGTGACCCCAGAAAGGGGCAGCCTTCTCTTTTGGTACAATCTGCATCCCTCTGGAGACCAGGACTTCCGCACCAAACACGCCGCATGTCCTGTTCTTCAGGGCAGCAAGTGGAGTAAGTGAATCTCTGAGCTGCAAGGCATCAGTTAGTAATGGATTCTTTGAACCAGTTGCCAATGTCTGGATTCGGGAGCGGAATCAGGATAACGTAAGGCCCTGCGATCTCGAAAGGGGCCAGGAGATCTCACTGCACTACAGGGACTTCGACTAGGACATTTACTCAGCAGCAATTAAACTAAGATATTAATTTATTTAATGTGTACATTACACTTAGTTTTGGTAACCTGCTGACTTGTAGCTGTCTGAGGTGAGGTGGCAAGGACGACGGAACTCCTGGTAGCCCGAGTGCACCCAAATGTTGCCAACTGCAATATGAACATGAAGTGATAAATACAATCTCTAGATGCTTTAGAAAGAGGAACTTCTCTCTGAATGTGTGCTTACTGCGCTTGGAACCCACGATGACTGGACAGCCGGCATGCAGAGTGCGCGCATCCACATCCAGGGATCGGTGGAGATTGTGCCACATGACCAGAGCTCCGCTGACAGGTGGCAGGAACACATTAAGCTTGGGGAAGACGGTGTAGCCACCTTGTTCCACATCAGAGAGCTGCAACAAAAGAAAGCTTGGAAAGATTCGGAAACTACTATGAAGAGCTGTAACCCACATAAAACATGCTGGTGGAGATGCGATCTCCCTTGAACTCCACCGGCAGATTCACGCCAAAGTAGTCCGGATGCGGTTCGTACTGCCCTCCAACTCCGTAGTTGGCCACCTGCATGTACTCGGCTCCGGCCATATCGAATCCAGACACGAGCTCATTGATCCGACCTACGGACTTCATCACCGCGGACTTGTAGTCCAGCCAGGTTTGCTGACTGACCCGCAAGTCCTTCACGGTGCTGTTGCCGCCATTTCCGGAAACAGCGGATCGAAACATCTGCATCTTCTCTGCCTCGTCGAGGATGGACAGAATCTGGTTGGCACTCAGCATGCCGTGATAGACATTGATATCCGGATCCAGGTGCACCGGCTCCACTTGGAGTGGCGCCAGGGTGAAGTAAGCATGGCGTTTTCCATCCAGGTAGCATTTCAGTGGATCAGCACTCCGCTCTTCTGGCAATCTTCTGCCCTGGCACAGCATCGTATAGTTGGCAAGCCAAGTGGGGTTTGTCTCCTGGTCAATCTTTCCTAGCGCCCTGCTCTCCAGATACTTTCGTGTCTGCTGGGCGGAATGTGTGGGCTGCGATTCAAGGATCTGATTCAGCAGTATTCCGGCTTTCTTCGGATTGCCCAACTCAAAGTTTGCCATGGATGCGTACTCCCGGATATCTGAAAGGTAGTGCTCCACATCCTCTTCCTTTTCCGGACTATTCTGCAGAAGCATAACAGCCACTTGAAGCCATTCCAGGGATCTCTGATACTCCCCAAGATCGAAGAGCTGCACTCCGATTTCGTAGCATTCACGCCATCGTAGATCCGAGCCGTAGCTAACACCATTGATGACTCCATCGGCCAAGTGCGAGGCCGTGAGATTGTAGACCGCCTGTAGCCTGGCCAAGCCCTTGACGGCTCCCTGGAGCTCGGATTGATCAGGGTAGCCGAAGACCGTGCCCAGAGCCTCCACGTGGGCACTAAACTCTTTTGGGTATTAAAAAGTTATTGGATGGGTTAAATATGGAACTACATAACTACCTTCTCTGGCGTCGTTGTCAACTATGGGTTCAAGGATCAGCGCATCCCAATCCTGAACCAAGCGCTTGATCAATCTGAAGGCGTGCAAAGGATGTCCGAGATACTCATCCAGTTTTGACTGGGTTGTTGCCCACTCATGTTCCCGTTTCAGTTGCTCCACATACCTATTGAATATTTCAGTTCCAAGTGCTATACTTTGGGATAATGGCGTAGTACCTGCGGTAGAAGTCAAGCTGCTTTTGCTGGGACTCCAGATACGAACGCGTGGCATTTAGGAGTTCTTCTTCCACTTGTGCCAGCTCATGCATACTATCCACCGATGAGTAGAACTCTCCATTCGCCACTCCAGCCCACATTATAAGCTGAAAAATCCCAAAATAAAGACACTGCCGATCCTTCATCTTGAACTGAGCACTTTCAACCAAGAGTCACAGATGTAGACTGGCTCCTATTCGGGTACCAACTGGGCCAAATAGACCCCTATGCCATTTGGAAACTGTCACGTATCCAGACCCAAAAACGCTGTGCAAACAAAGATGTTACATACAAACAGCCAAACAGCCAAACAGCCACACCAGCGATGCTAAGCAAACAACTCGGTCGATGCGACTCTCTAAATCTCTCCATCTCCTGCCCTCAAATTAGAAACACTGAGCAGGTGGATTTATATTCACAATAAAAGAATTTATTTGGAGTCTACCCTCTCATCCGTAATCCGTGAGACTGCAGACAAAGAAGCTACTGCTCACTTAGTACGAGATGCCGGTGTTGTCGCGGATCCAGTCGAGATATCCGGTGACGCGGCTGAAGACAGCAGGAGCACCAGACTGGCAGCCGTTGCCGGACACGAAGGATGTCACTCCGACCAGGCGGTTGCCGTCGTGTGTGACCAGGGGGCCACCGGAGTCGCCTCCGCAGGTGGACTTTCCGCCGTTGGTGCTGATGCAGATCATGTTGTCGTGGAGGGACCAGGTGCGGCTGCACTCACCCTGGGAAATGATCTGGACATCGACGGACTGGAGCCAGTCGGGCAGTGGGCTGCCATCGTAGGTGCCGCCCCATCCGGAGGCCACGGCCCACCATCCGGCGTAGTCGCGGTTGCGGTCGTTGAGGCTGGGCAGCTCCACCTTGTTGACCAGGTGCCAGAAGTCGACGTGCGGGGTGCGGATCAGGGAGATGTCGTTGTGCAGGTTGCCGCTGTTGTAGTGGTGGTGCTGGACGAAGTTTCCGCTGCCCACCCAGTGGGTGTACTGGGGCTGGTTGCGCAGACTGGCTCCGTAGTTGATGGTCACTCCGTTGGCTCCGCTGGTGCAGTGGGCGGCGGTCAGCACCCAGGTGTTGCCGATGATGGAGCCACCGCACCACCAGTTTCCGTTGCCGCTGAAGAGCAGACCCACGATGTAGGGCACCTTGCCCTCGTAGGCTGGGTAGCCGTTGGTGATGCGACCCTCGATCTTGAGGTCCTTCACCGGGGTGGGGACCAACTTCTGGTCCGGGGTAGGAATGGCAGTGGCGGCGGCCACGGCCAGAGCCAGGAATACGAACAGTTTCATCTTGGACAGGTCTTACAACTCATGGTTTTCCCACAACCTGAGCGCACTTTTATACTGAATAGAATGTCTTATCATCCTCAGGAAACGACGGCTGTATATTTTGTCCAGTTTTTGGCGTGATAAGTTTGCCGTCTGATAAGCGCGGAGGAGCGGATTCTATTGTAAATATATGGCGTGTACTTAGGATTTCAAGCTTGTCCATTATGTAACAACTTTGTTAAGTTGTCTGTAGGGTTTTGATATGATGCTTGAGTGATCGTAGTACGGACTTTGTATTGCAGTGCTGAATGAGTACAAAAATAATGAATGGAAGCCACTGAACTCCTGTAGTACATTCTTATCAGCAAATAAGTCACTTATTTATGGTTGCTGTTCGAGTAATTATCATTCATCGTACGTGTGGCCCAAACTCGATTAGAGGAGTCATCGATGAGGAAGACGTGCACATTTCAAACATAAACCTTTCAGATCGTCTGAGAATTTATCAAACTACGTTCTTTAAGTTTAAACTATTTACATATCTTAGTTTCCCGTTTAGCTTAGGAATGGAATTGTAGCCTCATAAGATAGACAGGTTATATACTGAATTGAAGTATCCTTAGGATCTGGTTTATACAAATGCCATTTGATATGATTTAGGATGATTGGCAATCTTTAATTCGATCTTATGGGAAACATCTTGGGATTATCGAGCTGATTACGGGCAACGGACTTATTCCCTTACTGTCACTCTGCAATTGGCAAGTAAAGACAATAATTCAAATCTTATCAGCCTGCTTAACTTGTCACGGCTGAAATCTGGCAAAATATATTAGCACCAAATATTACTAAAAAGCGACAAGAAGCCATAGTATTGATAAGGCGCTAGTATAAAAGCTAGGTCAGTTTCTGAAAAAGGCACAAGTTGCAAGACCTGCCAAGATGAAACTGCTCGTATTCCTAGCTCTGGCCGTGGCCGCCGCCACTGCCATTCCTACCCCGGACCAGAAGTTGGTCCCCACCCCGGTGAAGGACCTCAAGATCGAGGGTCGCATCACCAACGGCTACCCAGCCTACGAGGGCAAGGTGCCCTACATCGTGGGTCTGCTCTTCAGCGGCAACGGAAACTGGTGGTGCGGTGGCTCCATCATCGGCAACACCTGGGTGCTGACCGCCGCCCACTGCACCAGCGGAGCCAACGGAGTGACCATCAACTACGGAGCCAGTCTGCGCAACCAGCCCCAGTACACCCACTGGGTGGGCAGCGGAAACTTCGTCCAGCACCACCACTACAACAGCGGCAACCTGCACAACGACATCTCCCTGATCCGCACCCCGCACGTCGACTTCTGGCACCTGGTCAACAAGGTGGAGCTGCCCAGCCTCAACGACCGCAACCGCGACTACGCCGGATGGTGGGCCGTGGCCTCCGGATGGGGCGGCACCTACGATGGCAGCCCACTGCCCGACTGGCTCCAGTCCGTCGATGTCCAGATCATTTCCCAGGGTGAGTGCAGCCGCACCTGGTCCCTCCACGACAACATGATCTGCATCAGCACCAACGGCGGAAAGTCCACCTGCGGAGGCGACTCCGGTGGCCCCCTGGTCACACACGACGGCAACCGCCTGGTCGGAGTGACATCCTTCGTGTCCGGCAACGGCTGCCAGTCTGGTGCTCCTGCTGTCTTCAGCCGTGTCACCGGATACCTCGACTGGATCCGCGACAACACCGGCATCTCCTACTAAGAACATTGTGTTTTTTCCCGTTTTTTGGGAATTTTTAAATAAAGCAAAATAGAATGCTATTATCGAGATCCCCGACTACCATAACATCAGAAAAATTACAAAAAATTAAAAAAAAAAAAAATTTCCAAATTTAAATGCAGTTTTTTAGAGAATTGCTCCAGAAACATTTAGAGGTATGCCACTTCAAAATCCGATTAAGATTAGTTGAGTTATGGACTTTGGAACTTCAGCCTTGGGTCATTCTTGAATTTCTACAACATCATAACATCAGAAAAATTACAAAAAATTTAAAAAAAAAATAAAATTCTAAATTTAAATGCAGTTTTTTAGAGAATTGCTCCAGAAACATTTAGAGGCATGCCACTTCAAAATCCGATTAAGAATAGTTGAGTTATGGACTTTAGAACTTCAGTCTTGGGACACCTTTGAATTTCTACAACATCATAACATCAGAAAAATTACAAAAAATTTCAAAAAAAATAAAATTTTAAATTTGAATGCAGTTTCTTAGAGAATTGCTCCAGAAACATTTAGAGGTATGCCACTTCAAATTCCGATTAAGATTGGTTGAGTTATGGACTTTAGAACTTCAGTCTTGGGTCATTCTTGAATTTCTACAACATCATAACATCAGAAAAATTACAAAAAATTTCAAAAAAAATAAAATTCTAAATTTGAATGCAGTTTTTTAGAGAATTGCTCCAGAAACATTTAGAGGTATGCCACTTCAAATTCCGATTAAGATTGTTTGAGTTATGGACTTTAGAACTTCAGTCTTGGGTCATTCTTGAATTTCTACAACATCATAACATCAGAAAAATTACAAAAAATTTATAAAAAAATAAATTTCCAAATTTAAATGCAGTTTTTTAGAGAATTGCTCCAGAAACATTTAGAGGCATGCCACTTCAAAATCCGATTAAGAATCGTTGAGTTATGGACTTTAGAACTTCAGTCTTGGGACACCTTTGAATTTCTACAACATCATAACATCAGAAAAATTACAAAAAATTTAAAAAAAAATAAAATTCTAAATTTGAATGCAGTTTTTTAGAGAATTGCTCCAGAAACATTTAGAGGTATGCCACTTCAAAATCCGATTAAGATTGGTTGAGTTATGGACTTTAGAACTTCAGTCTTGGGACACCTTTGAATTTCTACAACATCATAACATCAGAAAAATTACAAAAAATTAAAAAAAAATAAAATTTTAAATTTGAATGCAGTTTCTTAGAGAATTGCTCCAGAAACATTTAGAGGTATGCCACTTCAAATTCCGATTAAGATTGGTTGAGTTATGGACTTTAGAACTTCAGTCTTGGGTCATTCTTGAATTTCTACAACATCATACATAACATCAGAAAAATTACAACAAATTTATAAAAAAATAAATTTCCAAATTTAAATGCAGTTTTTTAGAGAATTGCTCCAGAAACATTTAGAGGTATGCCACTTCAAAATCCGATTAGGATATTTTGAGTTATGCACTTTAGAACTTCAGTCTTGGGTCATTCTTGAATTTCTACAACATCATAACATCAGAAAAATTACAAAAAATTTCAAAAAAAATAAAATTTTAAATTTGAATGCAGTTTCTTAGAGAATTGCTCCAGAAACATTTAGAGGTATGCCACTTCAAATTCCGATTAAGATTGGTTGAGTTATGGACTTTAGAACTTCAGTCTTGGGACACCTTTGAATTTCTATAACATCATAACATCAGAAAAATTACAAAAAATTAAAAAAAAAATAAAATTTTAAATTTGAATGCAGTTTCTTAGAGAATTGCTCCAGAAACATTTAGAGGTATGCCACTTCAAATTCCGATTAAGATTGTTTGAGTTATGGACTTTAGAACTTCAGTCTTGGGTCATTCTTGAATTTCTACAACATCATAACATCAGAAAAATTACAAAAAATTTAAAAAAAAATAAAATTCTAAATTTGAATGCAGTTTTTTAGAGAATTGCTCCAGAAACATTTAGAGGTATGCCACTTTAAAATCCGATTAAGATTGGTTGAGTTATGGACTTTAGAACTTCAGTCTTGGGTCATTCTTGAATTTCTACAACATCATAACATCAGAAAAATTACAAAAAATTTCAAAAAAAATAAAATTCTAAATTTGAATGAAGTTTTTTAGAGAATTGCTCCAGAAACATTTAGAGGTATGCCACTTCAAATTCCGATTAAGATTGTTTGAGTTATGGACTTTAGAACTTCAGTCTTGGGTCATTCTTGAATTTCTACAACATCATACATAACATCAGAAAAATTACAACAAATTTATAAAAAAATAAATTTCCAAATTTAAATGCAGTTTTTTAGAGAATTGCTCCAGAAACATTTAGAGGTATGCCACTTCAAAATCCGATTAGGATATTTTGAGTTATGCACTTTAGAACTTCAGTCTTGGGTCATTCTTGAATTTCTACAACATCATAACATCAGAAAAATTACAACAAATTTCAAAAAAAATAAAATTTTAAATTTGAATGCAGTTTCTTAGAGAATTGCTCCAGAAGCATTTAGAGGTATGCCACTTCAAATTCCGATTAAGATTGGTTGAGTTATGGACTTTAGAACTTCAGTCTTGGGACACCTTTGAATTTCTATAACATCATAACATCAGAAAAATTACAAAAAATTTAAAAAAAAATAAAATTTTAAATTTGAATGCAGTTTCTTAGAGAATTGCTCCAGAAACATTTAGAGGTACGCCACTTCAAATTCCGATTAAGATTGTTTGAGTTATGGACTTTAGAACTTCAGTCTTGGGTCATTCTTGAATTTCTACAACATCATAACATCAGAAAAATTACAAAAAATTTCAAAAAAAATAAAATTTTAAATTTGAATGCAGTTTCTTAGAGAATTGCTCCAGAAACATTTAGAGGTATGCCACTTCGAATTCCGATTAAGATTGTTTGAGTTATGGACTTTAGAACTTCAGTCTTGGGTCATTCTTGAATTTCTACAACATCATAACATCAGAAAAATTACAAAAAATTTATAAAAAAATAAATTTCCAAATTTAAATGCAGTTTTTTAGAGAATTGCTCCAGAAACATTTAGAGGTATGCCACTTCAAAATCCGATTAGGATATTTTGAGTTATGGACTTTAGAACTTCAGTCTTGGGTCATTCTTGAATTTCTACAACATCATAACATCAGAAAAATTACAAAAAATTTCCAAAAAAATAAAATTTTAAATTTTAATGCAGTTTCTTAGAGAATTGCTCCAGAAACATTTAGAGGTATGCCACTTCAAATTCCGATTAAGATTGTTTGAGTTATGGACTTTAGAACTTTAGTCTTGGGTCATTCTTGAATTTCTACAACATCATAACATCAGAAAAATTACAAAAAATTTATAAAAAAATAAATTTCCAAATTTAAATGCAGTTTTTTAGAGAATTGCTCCAGAAACATTTAGAGGTATGCCACTTCAAAATCCGATTCGGATAAGTTGAGTTATGGACGAAGGGAAGATCATGTTCATGGTGAAGATCATGTTTGCAAAGAACACTTTTTTTTAACAGATTTGTGTATATTTGTTATTCCTTAGTCATTTATTGATTCTAAATTCTCTAAGGAACAACAAAGCCTTAACTCTTTAGTAGTAATGGTAATCGCGAATCCATTCCAAGTTGGACTGTATATTATGTCATGATAAGGGCAGTGGAGGTGTGTCTGTTGTAAATATATGGCTTGTCAGGTTTGTTATGCTTAGGTACATAAAATACGCTTAGGGATTACTATTAACATTTGAGTCATTGCCAAAGTGTAAATTGATCAAATTAATCTTTAATCAAGTTATGTTATGCAAGAAACATAAGCTGTATGCCAATGTGCTCATAAAATCTGGTTGGAGCTGTTGTAAATTAAACTGAATTTGTGCTGATAGCCAGTTGCGCCTTCAAATAATTTTGGCAGTTGGTAATGTTCAACCGATAACAGCTTTCATCCAAGGCAATGGACCATCCATGCAAAGTTTAATGTCAGCTTAAAACATGTTTCACTGGATCATACTATTCTTTAATCTAAGCTTAAATGCATTAAATATGTTTTTGGCCAGTGCCACATGCAATATTGCGGGCCATTTTTTGGCTCTCTTGGACGTTTCACATTTCAGGCGAAATTCGTTAGTTGCCGAAGCACCACAAAGTATGCAACGCAATGCGGCAGATGCTGCAAGGATAAGCCGATTTGTATTTACTCACCCGCACAAAAAGCCCTTGTATCGGCTAACAACTGATGCAGCCGGAGCTCCACTTGCCGCACTTGATGGATGAGTCCTCCGGCTGATAAATTGCCACCCACTAATCGAACATCAGAGCCGGATCAGAGTGTCCCTCTGCCGTTGATGTCCTTTCAATTTGGAGCTTGGCGCTATTCCTGCCATTGGTGATTGGATACTGACAGTATAACGATTTAAACAGCAATTTAATCCGTTTAGAAAGTTTGGTTTTGGAAACTCTACATATTTATCTTGTTAGGCAAACCACTCGTTTGCTTTCCAATTCGATTTTATTGCAATTTTTGTACTACTTAAACTAGGCAAATGTACAAAAGTAGATAAAGTCCATACGAGTCTAGGATACAGCTAGGTAGAAGTTGGTTCCCATGTAGGATGAACCGATAAGTAGAACAGATGCGACCTTCTGCGGCCCGGATGCTTTATTTACAATAGATAGTCGATGGCCGATGGCGAAGGATGAGATTCCGCACAAGGATTCGTTGCATTCGCGAACTAGACTCCGGATTAGATGGCGAACTCGCCGTGATCCTCCTCCAAGGAGCAGGGTCTGCGGAACTCCTGGCCCCTCTCGTGGATCCACTTGTTCGACACTGCATGGATATGGATATGGATATGATAAAGTCCATCTTCAGTGATGGATAAATGGCGCCGGACTCACCCCACTTGGTGCCTGTAAGTACGGGACAGGCGGCATGGCGAGTCCTCACGTCGCCCTGTCCATCTCTATGGAGATTCATCCAGAAGGCAGCCGTTCCCTTCTTGGGAAACAGAGCGGTGTGCAGGGAGGTGAAGACGGTGGCTCCTCCCTGCTCCACATCACTCATCTGAGATTGGGGAGGCCAGGGAAAGATACGAAATGAATATCATGCCATATTAATATATTACACATATTTTTGTAAAACCAATTAGTTAGCAAAGCATCAACTAACAATAGTTTGCCGAGCAAAATAAAAGTATCTCCTAGAGCGGAGAAAACCTCATTTGTAAGGATGCCTTGCACTTTGTATATTTCCCTGCCACTGTGCGTTCCTTTGCATTCACGGCTTTGGAATGATGCTGCTGCCTCGGGCGAATAAAGTGAAAATTCACCGAGTGCTATTATTTGTGTGGGACGTGCGCGTGCATATAAATGCGGATTATTATGCTTAAAATGGAGTGAAAGCAACTTACATAGAATAAAACGGTGGCAATGCGGTTGCCCAGATTGAGACCCTCAAAGGCGCGCTGCTCCTCCTTCTGCAGAGGATTAAAGCATATTAATTTCCTTGCAGCTCAGTTAGGGTATGTAAATAATGAGGGAGACCCACCCTGGCAAAGTCAAAGTGCGGCTCGTAATGGCCACCAATGCCGTAGTTGACCACCTGCAGCTCCTCGGCGGAGTCCATGTCCAGGCCAGTCATGTCCGCCGTGCGCTGCACCACCGTCTCAATCACC
This sequence comes from Drosophila erecta, assembly GCF_003286155.1. Taxonomy (NCBI): domain Eukaryota; kingdom Metazoa; phylum Arthropoda; class Insecta; order Diptera; family Drosophilidae; genus Drosophila; species Drosophila erecta. The sequence continues at coordinate 1,779,385 of NW_020825194.1, forward strand.
CGATGCTCGGGGGTCTTCAGCCAGGCGGACTTGCTGATCCTGTAGTTCGCCGTCTCCAAGGCTCCGGTAACGGAGTTCTGGACCGTGGCCCTGCGGAACCGCGGGCGGGCCATCCGCTTGATCAGATCGATCTCGCCGTCGTACATGGCATCGTGGAAGATCACAATGTACGGATCCGCGTGGGCCTCCTCCAGCTTCAGGGGACCCAGGCGCAGGAAGGGCACGCCGTTGGTGACATAGCGGCAGCGCAGGGATCGCAGATCCGATGGCGATGGCTTCAGTTCGCCCCTGCACAGCATCTCGTAGGCCCGGCGCTCTGTCATATCGAAGATGGCCGGATCGCTCTTGGCCACGGGCTGCAATGGGCTTATCTAAGTGGTGGCAGTCTTGGCAGTTTGGCTTTGGGTGTAGCTTACCAAGTCGGACTTGGGCATCTCATCGGTGCCGTCGTCGCCCTTCATCTTGCTCAGCTGCAGCTGCTGGGCGATCTCCTTCTCGTAGAACCGCTTGTTTCCATTGGCGCGCTCGTGGTGTGGCAGCAGCTGGAGCAGCTCGTTGGTCATGGACAGGGCACTCTCGATGTTGCCTGGAAGCAGTGGAAGCAAATGGGACACTACAGAAAAACTGCCTTTTACTGCCATCCCCACCCCAACATTCAAGCAAAACAACATCAAAGCGACTGAACCGTAACTACTTGAATAGGCAAGTAGCACATTAGTGAGCCTCTTATTTAAAGTCAAGAGTTTGCTCTTGACCGGCCGCACAACTAATTCATCTTGGTCTAAATGGGCCTTAAGTGCGAGGCGCTGCCCCAAAGTATGCCACAGTTTCTTTGAACTTTTACCACCTGACCCCGAACTTGCTGACCATAAAGTCGATTGGCTTGTTTCCAAAGTTTGCAAGCTGCTCACTTATTTATTCATTTGCGTCCAGGTTCTGGCCCTCATTTAGCCCGAGTCTGCGCCACTAATAAGTTCTGTCCCTCAGTTGACGTAGAATCCGGCTTCAGCCTCCGCCTGCCTGGCGACCTCAGCTTTTGAGGTCCTGTCGGCGACAGGAATTTAAATTTGCATCTCAGGACACATGTGTGCCACGAGTGGTTGGGTGCAGAGAGCCTGTCACTTGCCTCTTGGCGCACCCATTTGTGTTGGTTTTCGTGTTGTTACCCAACACAATATGGCCGCACTTCCGCCACGCCCACCAGGAACAAATCCTGGTGCATGGGAAAAAAGGGCTCCATGTCGAAGCGAAACTCGCACGTCAAATTACATTGCTCACAGCGTTTTGTTGGCATAGCAATCCGTCAGTTAGGGTATCCAAAAGCATGCAGGGATGGGCGGAGAAGTCGGCACTAGGCCTGCCCAAAATCACCGCATTAGCCAGCCAACTAAACTGGCTACGTGGCTGCTACCAATTTCTGCCTGTGCGGAACTAACCAAGGATACGGATGCGTGTGCCAGTCCGTTGATGAACGGATAGGGGACACTAAGCGGCGTAATAAGACGTTAATAAAGCACACAACTCCCTGGCCCGAGGACGTGCCGATCCTGTCCTGCTCTACGTGATAGCTACTCCCTCCTCCCGCAACTTTTCGCACTTAATGGAGCACCCCGAGAGCGGCTCCAGGTGGAAGGTATGGCAAGCATGGCTAGTATGGAAAGCATGCAAAGTATGGAAAGTGGCAGGACAACAGGAGGCAAGTGGCCGGGACTGAGTGCAATTTCCTGCAACCAAATGGACCTCGAAAGTGCCATGCAAACGAGCCAGGAGAACAACGAGGTGGGCGGCGAACACACTCCGAGAATTTAATTACCGAATTTGAAGGACACTTTCAGTTGGGAGGCCATGGCGAGATTTTTATAACTTATTAAGGCCGAACCGACTTAGTTATAAATTATAAAGAATTTCATGCAACGCTTGAGTATTTTTTGTCAAAGGAGTCAGCCAAGCAGCCAAATAAGTTTCATAGTCTAAGTTCACGTGTGTTTTTGCCAGTGCAACCGGGCACTTTGCGGACGGATGCCTTGGAGTCGCACTGGACGTGGACGTGGACGTGGACTCACCCTCCTTGTAGGTGGAGAAGGCCAGGTACTCGAGGATGTCGGCCTTGGTGAAGCTCTGGGTGTGGTTGGACGGCTCCTCCAGCATGCGGGCCATCGCCTCGTTCATCCAGAGCACCGTGTGGTAGTAGTCGTGGTTCACGTACGACTGTCTGCCCAACTCGAAGCAGTCATCCGAGGACATCTCCGTGCTGCGGGATAATAAATTTGGTCAGTGAGCATCCCGCTCCATTTCGGGCTGTTTGTTTTTTGCCAAACACAAAATCGATGCATGTACCTGTACTGAATGCCATTCAGCTTGCCACGCGCCACACTGGAAGTGTCCAGCTGGTAGGTGTCCTGCAGGCGGAGCAGGGCCACCGCCGCGCCATTGAGATCCTCGTCGGAGGGGAACTTCAGGAGGCTGCGGTACTGGGTGATGTTCTGCACGAAGTCCGTGCCCACGTCGTGCTCCATCAGGTTCTCCACCTGGCGCCAATCGGTGGTCAGCCGCTTGGTCAGCAGGTAAGCATTGATTGGATTGGATACGTAGGCGGTTATGTCATTGGAGGCATCCGAGTGCTCCCTCTGGTACTCGTCCATTTTGCTGCAATTTAAAGAGTGGGAAAACTTAGCAGACAGTTCACTAAGTGCTTTTCGCGAGCGGGCAAATTGCATTTCAGCTGGCGGAAGGCAACGCCGAAGTTTCAACTTGGCCGCAAAAAATGCAAAAGTGGCAAGTCCTGCGGCAAAATAAGCTGCGGCTTACGGAAAATGTGGTAACTTTCCGGTTTGTCAATAAGTAAATGCAGAAAAAGTCGGCTTAAGCAGATTGCGTTTAGATATGCACCGTATTTCAATAGTTAAAAGCTGCTGATAGCGGAGAAATAATTGTTTACTCAAAGTTTATCAACCGACCTATATGAGAAGTGTTTATTCACCATATATATTTGAACTAAATCCGATCACTGTAACACTTTTTATAAAGCATTGAATAAAGAGCAAAAAAGCGGAAGGGAGATATTTGACAGCATATTATAACTTTCTTGTTCGCCATTTTCTTATTTGAAAAATGCAGTACTGGTATCTACGTGCCTTTATTTTATTCTCGCGCAGTAGCGCACTTAGCTTAAGGTGAACAATAAGTTAAACAAACTAAAGTAGCAATAGGTACAACCCACTTGTTATGTACAGTCGTTGGGGGATGATGATCTTCCGCTGATTATAAATCTAGGTCTTGTTTTTGGTCTTTTAGCCGTTCGGTGTGTCAAGTTCTTGGAGTCAAAGTGGAGGGTGTACAACTAATTAGAGTCTAGGATTAACTGCTTCCAGGGCACTAGACCACGTTGACGCGGTTGTCTGGCGGCGGTCGGTGGCACCACAAGCTGCCCAGCACTCCCAGTCCGATGAAGAACATGGTGAAGGTGGACAGGCCCAGTATGACGCCAGTGGTCACGTCGTGGACCGGAAAGCCGGGGAAGGGGTCCACCACGAGTATCACCAGCAGGCCGCAGGACTTGAGGAGGCAGAACACGGTGACCAGGATGTATCCGGAGCTGTAGCTCCTGTTCGGCAGCCACTCGCAGTGGCGCGACCTGAATCCCAGGAAGCCCAGTCCCATGCCGGAGAAGGAGGCCACCAGGCTGAACTGCAGGTAAAAGGACTTTCCCAGCTGCAGGCGAAAAAGGCAGGTTACGCAATTGTTGTCATGTATCCCTAAAATGCATTAGACCACTCACGTGTGCAATCATGTAGATGATGAGCCCCGCATTCATGGTGCTGCCCAGGACGAGCATCAGGGAGACGACGGCCAAGGTAATGGTGGCGTTGGCCATCTTCTGCGGATAGGAGCTGTTCTTCTTGCCCTTTCCCTGGATGCTGCTCATGTCCTGCTCCCGGTCCAGCTCCTGCCCCTGCCCCAGCCCCTGCTCCTGGACCCTGGGACTGATGACGGCCATGGATCGATCGGCGATCTGCATGGGAAGCGGCTTCACGGTCTCGTAGTGGAGTCTCTGGGGGGAGAGCCGGTTGTGGCGAAGTGGCAATGTGGGAGGGACTCCAGCTGCTGCTCCCACCTGCTGACTTTGGTAGATCTGCTGGCTCTTGTAGATCTCCAGGCGCCTCTCCAGCTGCAGCTGCTCGTAGTGGGCGGCATTCCGGGGCGTGGAGTGCGCCAGTCGCGGAGGCGGCTGCATCTTCCTGGGCGTGGTCAGGAGCTCATGCAAGGCCCGCGTGGCGGCAGCTGCATTCTTTTGCTGCGGCGTTGAGGTCCTCGCAGCGTACTGCCTGCCCAGTTCCATGTTGCTGAGGCAGGTTTCCTGCTGCTCCTGCTCCTCCTCCGCCAGTTCATCGTCGTCCGCATCCGTGGGCACCACTGCATAGCGATGGGCGCGCCCATTGTGCATCTGTATGATCTCCTGGTTCTCGTCCACCAGCTCCTCGTCCTCGGCGGTGGGCACCATCTGGTACCTCTGGTTGCTGTTCTTATCCACTATCAAGAAGGTCTTGCTGCCAAAGTCGCTGCTGAAGGCGTGCTTGATCTGGCTTGGATTGGGATTGGCGTTGTTGCTGATGCTCCTGGGCTTGGGCGGCAGACTAAGCACGGGTGGCAAGCTGGCGAACTGGGTCTCCTGGCGGGGTTCCTCGTGGAAGGAGTGCGGCTCCTCCTCTTCGTGCACTCCATGCCTGGAGCCATAGCGATCTAGATTGTCCTGGGATCTGGCCAAACGCTGGGCCGCCTGTCCCGGCACTATGGCGTATCTGCTGGCCCTGCTGCTGTTCAGCTCCTCCAGGGGCACCAGGGCATAGCGGCCACTAGAGGAGTGCTGCTGATGTGGCTGGTGTTGCTGGTGTTGCTGCTGCTGCGCCAGGTGTTGCTGGTGCTGCTGCTGCAGATGTTGCTGCTGCTGCTGGTGCTGTTTCCGCGTCACCGAGCGCGTGGACATGCTACGCTGCATGCGCAGGGGACCCTCGCGGGGATCGCGAGTGGCGCGCGGAGGAGCGGCTCCAAAGTTCATCTGGAGGCTTCTGTTGTAGATGGACTCGACGCGCGCGGAGGCGCTGCCGCTGGGCACCGGATAGAACTCGCTGTTCTGGCAGAAGGCCGGGTTCGTATAGTTGTGCTGCGACATGTTGGCACTGTACTGTTGGCGATTCCACAACTCTAAGGGTGTTGCTCACTTTTCTTGGGCTTCGCGTGGCTCACTGTTCGCGATCCGCTCACGTCGGCAACTGCGACTCGACTGATCTGGAGAGCCGTTCCAGCCGGCAGCTCCTCAACTTCCTCCACTTCCTGCGCCGGCGCGCAGTCGAGTGGATCGACCCCACCCCTTAGAACAGCATTTACTTGTACATAAGACGCCCGTACAATGACCGACTGTGTTTGGCGCGTTCCATTAGGCCAAAACATCTGCTCCTGCTCGGCGAACGGGGGTTGAAACGCGTTTCAGTTCCAACTGCGACTACAGAACCCAAAACCCCTGGCGGATTGCAGGAGCAGCCGGCGTTCCATTCGGCATTCGGCGTTTTATCAGCGTTTTTAATTCCTATTTACCCACTCATATGCGCTCCCTCGCGACTTTGCTACCACTTACTTTGGTGGAGTTGCGGGGTATGATGAATGTGTTTTAAATCCGCATTGGATTATGCATAACCCATAGCATATTGACATCATTTAACTATCGTGAAAGTATCTTTTGCGCTTATATAAGAACTAGTTGTTCTTGTTTCTTTTGTTCACTCGCTGCTTGTTTCTGTGCCGAAATATTTTAAGTAGTTTATGGCTTGTTGAAAACATATCAAGCCTTTATTATATATGGCTGGCATCCGTTTTTAAACAAACTTTTTATGCCTGCTTTCACAAAACAGTTTAGTTTAATATGCACATATTTCTGACGCAAATGCGTCCACTCATAAAGTAGCAAATAAAGTTAAAACAAAATGCATCCCGGTTCGGCTTTAAGAATTAAAAAAATTTCACATGGATTTGTGGAAAAACTTGATTCATCTAAAGGGCACCTTTTCGTCGACACAACCTCACCACTTATCAAAAGTAATACTTGTTCGCTGTTCTGATGTTTGTGCAGACCAAAACCTTCCCTAGAGGCAGCTCCTACCCGGATTTTTGTTGCCCAAGCGACCGTTACATTTGCTTACAGAGAAAACTGGGTGTTCATGGGGCAACTTCATCCGAATCCTGCCTCCCACGTGCATGCATATATGCCTTTGAGCCCGCAGGCTGGATGCACGCGTGTTGTGCTTTTGTGGTGGCCAACTTAATTGCCTTTCGGCCAGGAGCAAATCAGCGCAGTCGGTGGCGTTTGTCAGCGGATTAGCCAGGAATTGGAGGCACCAAAAGCTGGTCGGAAAATTTAAGCGACAACTTAAACGCCGGCGGACGGCGGACGGCACGCGACAAGAGTGCGGGGCTGCGGCACAGCATCCGAAGGATACGCGGATGCAGATACTCAAAGGCAGGGGCAATGACAGCGCACAAGGATAACAGACAGGCACACAGCTGTCAGCTGTTTGCGAGGATCCTGTCTCGTCCTTTGTTGTGCCACAGCCAAGGCACGAATGCAGAAACAGAAACCGAAGTAAACTGAACTGAGCAGCACTGAAACAGCTCTGAAACAGCCGCAAAGATAGATCCTGAATCCGGAGTCCGGAGTGCGACTGGCATTATTTGATTAGGGGAGTTGTCTCACCGCATCCTGCACCCTGCCCTCTCCCCCATATTGTTTCCGCTGGCAGTTGTCATATATGTACGCCACTAGAGCCCCTTTGTACATAAGCAAGATATGTATCTGCAGTCATGTGTGTGAGGGGCGCCTCCCCAGATACAGATACAAATACACACACATGCAGCTGTAGTAAGGCAGCATAGGTGCGTGCAACAGCTGCCTCAGCACGTGGCAAAAGTAATTACCACCAAGCAGGCGACTACCTGAACCTCCATTTACGAACTAGCAACATCTTGGCACCATTTGCATAAGAAATGTGTTTATGCTAAGTATCTCGGGGTCTGACTGGAGCTGCTTCTTAAGGCCTGGGGCTCGTGTAATCGTCTGAATAACTCAGATCTCTAATTAAAACAGAGAAATTACTCCTCCCATTTGCTGAAGCAGCAAGCAGAAAACACTATTTCACAAAACACTATTTATCTGAGCTACTACTCTTGACTACAAAAACATACTAAAACATGCCGCAAAGTTATTAAATATACAATAAATATGGAAATTGCAGCAATAAGTTTCAAATCAGAAGGCCATATTCACCAGAGGTAAATAAATGGTAGCAAACAAAGCCACTAATTACAAATTGTATTTGCTCGTTGGTTATGGGCAAATAAAAACTAAATTCACTCTCGGCGGGTCAATTACAACACGCGGTAAGCTATTGCACATTTAATTATGGCCAGAATGCGGGATTTCATAAATATCTGGCAGTTGTTGGCTCAGATAAGCAGCAGCAATTGGTGCGTTATTTAGGCCCAATTACGCAAGTGAATGCAGGAAGGGATACTCACTTTTTGAGGAAGTTCAGCTTGTCCTCCTGGACGCGTATGTAGCCCTCCAAGTTGGTAATCAGCACGGATTCAGTCTCTAGCAGCTCCTCCATCTCGGCCAAGGCCGTGTACACCTCCCCGTTGCCAGGCACGCCCCCAAGGAGCAGGACGCCGAGTAGGAACATCAATCGCCAGTCCGCTGCCATTTTAAAGTCTGCAAGAAGATGGAAAACAGTTTGTTACCAGGGCGTTGGTAAGCGAGCAATACGGTAGGTAATGCCACCGATTTGGCCTTAAATCTCCGGCCATGTGTAAAGTGGAAGCTCCAAGCTCACTGAACCCGAAATCGACTTTCATATTGATTAATATCGCCGAATATTGCGGAATATCGCCTGAATATCGAGCTAGCCGAGGCACAGAATTTGCTTTTTGCGAGGGCAGCTTTTATTTTGGCAATTTATTTTAATGAGCGTTTTTTAATTTGACCTGCCGTCGAGCGGTTTGTTTTATGGCGTTTACTTTGCTGACTGTACTGACGACAATAAAACATCCACTGAATGGGGAAATGCTCTTTAAGTGGCCGTACTTCCCTTGCCAGAAGCAATTTGCAATTTATATGTACTTCCCTGGTTGCCTCGGCGAATATCTATTGGAAAATGTGCAATTTGTCGCAGTCAAAAGTGGAGCGAGTAAAATGTTCAGTTTTACATATCTCTGCATCACTTTGACTTTGCTGGTTGCCAGTTGAATTCAGCAAAGGGATAACTTAAAATTCTTCTTTATAATTGGCCCGTTTTTATATTCGTTTGGCTGCTTTGAAGGTTTTACGCGTAGCATTTAATTCCATAGACGAGCAACCCGTTTAATCACTAACTCACATGGCAATCCCCTGTGGCCTTTGTATCTTGTGATGTATCAAGTTTCGTATATTATATATTGTTTAGGCCACTATACGTACCCCCATCAGTCTCGGTTGACAGGAACAGCGAGTTCAAGTTCGTTTCCAGTTCCGTTTTGAGGCGGGACTACATAGGTTGCGGCTTAGTTAACGTGCCAATAAATTTTAATTGATATTAATTAGCTGCGCGCTGTTAATTCGCATCTTTAAGATAAATGCGGCGCTCAATCTGCATACAGAAGATGTTTGTCTGCGGTGGTTCGTTGGCTTCGCTGGATTCGGGGTATTTGAGGGATTTTGAGGCCAAAAGTCCTTCGAAAAGCCACAAGGACGAATTAAGGCCGATGCACGCCCTTCAAGGCGCTGGGCGTTGAATAATTAATCAGCAGTAATTAATTCTGCCAGGGCAAGACAGCGAGACAGCCTCGCACTTGAGCAGGTAATTGCTCACATTAATCAGCCAGCAGGAGATAAGATCTTCTATTAATACGCGGCATTTTGGCCAACACTTCGTTCTGGCCACTTTGGTCCAGAATTATGGATGTGCCAAGGCGAGTCGATTTATGTCAGCTAACATGTGTTAAAAGCGAACCCGGCTGTCAGCAAAATATTAAATAATCTCGCCCAGACCGGTTCGTCCCCTTTACCAAATTCTAAACCTATTCGGATTTCCATTTCTAGTCGGAGAGTTTCGACACTCCGATCAGAACGAGGGCAACAGCTATTAAGTTTTACGACACGCCGTTCAATTCCATTTAACTTTCCAGTTTCAGAGCCAGATAGATCACGATGTCGATAGAGGTTTTCTGGCTAAGTTGGCCCTGCATCGCACGGGAAATTAATTGGGGTTCAGGGAACTCCGTTAGTTATGCAAATGTATCTGAAAGATACGCGTCGCTGCAGCCGAGACCCGAACCCAGCCGAACAGAAATCGCCCATTGTGAGCGATGCTGCTGATGACCAGACCTTTAACGGTTCTCCCAGTCCCAGTCCCAGTCCCAGTCCCAATCCCAATCCCAAGCCAAACCGCGTTACACAATCAAACTTATTGAAATGCAAATATCATTTCACGCAGAGAATATCTGCAGTTCGTGGGGGAAATGAGGAATTTCTGCTTTCGACAAGTTCACCGAACTCCGGCCGCCGGCTTTATGCTTTCTTTATAGAGTGTGGACCAAATGACTCGCCTTAATTTGCGGAATTCCAATGCAACAGAGGAGCATGTGTGTTGCCATGAGTTGCACAATTTCAGACCAATGAAATGAAACAGCAGGAAAAAGCAACACCCACACGAAAGTACGCAGAACTAAGGTGCGTTTCATGATTGTGAGGAGGAGTTCTTGGGCGAGATTCTTACTGCATTTCATGCGGAGCATTCCTAAGCCATTTATGCCTCTGCCCAAAGATATAAAAGATATAAAGATATACCAAAATATCTTTCTTAAAAGGCTATCGAATAAAACTAAAGTCAAAGCTTAAGTCTAACAAAACATTTAGATAATCAGGATTAAAACGGTTGTCGGCTCAACTATAAATGTCAGCGAATCAGCGATAATTCGGATTAAGTATTAAATATAACATCTTTATGGTAATGCATATGAAATTGAATGAAATTTTAAACCTCAATTCATTAAGATACACAATTTACGAGTTGCGATCCAGCTTGTGCATGTACAGTTAGCACATGACCTTTGTTTTTGAGTAAAAGCGTTAAAAATAATTAGGCAGAAGTACCTGCCAAGTTGTCTGGATGTTTAACGCGGAATCGCTCACATTTCTGGCTGATCAAACTGATGGAGCGGCATGCAAATGAAGCGCATATTGAAAATATGCAAAATGCAGAATTATTAATATTAAGAGGGAGCAGCAATAAATGACTGCAAATGTCAGGCAGCTCCAATTACCATAGACTGCGGTCGCCAGAAACTGCGAACTGGCCAGAAATTCAGCAGAAGATTTATGCCCGGGACAAAGCTGAAATTGGATTTCACGTCCAACTAATTGGCAGCAAATTACAAACTTCAGTCGAGTGGAAGAGAGCAGAAAGTTGATATGGTTACGGAAATTAATGCATGGCTGCGGAAAATTCGATTTCAGGAGCAGCCAAGGCGGCGATTTTCCTGCATTTTCATCACATCTCTTGGTTAGTTGGGCAAACTAATCTCCCAATCAATTTCAATTCACGCCTCATCATCATCATCATCATCGTCGTCATCATAATCGCTTTTGCACTTCTTGCGGTGCGAATTGTGGTGCAACGAAATGGACTTTCGTCATCGGATTGCAATTGCATTTTCCTCACCGGCCACGCCTCTATTTCACAGCCCGCCCATCTGAGCATAAGGCCCAACTGAAATGCTGGCTCGTCAATCTTTTGGCTTGCGTGTATTCTGTGCTTTATGCAATCCGGCAACAATTTTCGTTGGCTCCTCTTCTTTCCCCGATTTTCCAGCACTTTTTCGAGGAAAGGCGCTCGGCGAAATGAAAATGTACGTGCTGCCGCCTTTTGTTCGACAAAATTTGTTATCTTGCGCCCGGCTGCAATTAAGTTATGAAATACTTTGTGTGCAAAACGCTGACTAAGCTCCTCATTCGACCCACTGACTGACTGCGAAAAGTGACGAAACGGGAATGGAAATGGGAATGAAAATGAAAACGAAATGAAAATGGAGATGGAGATGCCTGACTGCCACACGGATACAGATACGCAGATACTCTTGTGCACTAGCACTAGCACATTGCATCTGGCCAGTCAGCAAATGCTACCACCTGGCAAAAGAGTCCTTGTTAACAGAGGTAAAAGTTTCGAACGCCGACCTGGTTGGCCATATTGTACTGGCTCCCCACAGTGAAGCCTCTGGCTGCACCAACCCAGTGCCTCATAACTTATAACCAGTACCTATAGGGAGCATATCATACGAACCGCATAGCTATTCCCACCCGAATCATACTGTTTTGGCACATCACGTTGTTGCACTTTATGTGTGCCCACTGCACCACTGCGCCACCTGTCCCACACAATAGGAACCCGCTTATCGAGTGCGGCATATGCACCTGTTTCCCGGGAGCCCGCCTCCTTTTGGCCGCCCAACTGCGACACTTTCGCTCCAATGAAACTGTCAGCAAACGGCACCAATTCTATAAAATGCAGCGGGACCATTTCAGCAGGCACGACATCATTATTCAGGTGTAAATGCTGTGGAGGTACCAAGGTCGACTGGCAGGTGTATGGTGGGCTTGCTATCGTGGCCCCCAATGTCGTCCATCAACTTTATGAGCGCTGAAGTCGACGAAGCCGCTGATGCGACTCCGAGATGGACGAATCCGGAGCCATAACTCAGCCACCGGCAGCCCAGTAGCACCACTGACATTTATGAGCCACCGAAAGCGAACTCATAACTGGGCATTCGCAGCCAATTTGGAGTTGACGCCACACTGGGAGAAACCAGTGGCAACTGAGCATGCGTAATTGCAGAACATCTTTATTTAATCTTTAATTTAAATATGACATTTCCGTGCTCACGTTTGACTTAGCCTTAGTGGAAGCGTTTTAAGGTCCATAAATATTCATGTTTTTGTGTCCAAATATTATGAACGTGATATGTTTCATTGGATAACTTCTCTTGTTTGGGGGTCAATAATTTACGGATTCTGAAAACTGCACGAAACTAGAAGTATAAATTTGTCTAATCTGAGAATACCTAATCGTAACATTTATCATTTATCAGAAACTGCCATTGTATTTCCATCTACTGAATGTGTTTTCGAAACTAGTTTTCTCGATTAAATATAGCCAGAATAAAACTCGAAACGCTTTTGGGCGGAGCTTCATTGTTTATAAATTAATTGTGTCTATATTATTAGGAGTTAATTAAAAGCGAATTAATTGTGTGATTTGTAGAACTTGCTAATAATGAAGAGATATAGCAAAATAATTAGCAGTCCTGAGAGCTGGGTTATTTAAATTAAAGTGTGATATTTCCGTACATTTTCGCTGTGCATCTGCTCTTTTGGGCCCTGGCATTTGTGAGCTGCCAGCAAACTCGGGAAAACTGTGCAGCTCCATTGGCCACATTGTCTCTTTGGGCCAGTTGCCGTTAATGTGGCACGAAGTCGCCAAGCTGCTGCCACCGAAGTCTTCCATCTGCTAAATGTCAGGCCCCCAGATCCGCGCAGCTCCAGCTCTTTTTACTTCCCATGTCTGCTGTGGCATTTGCCCATTCGTAATGGAATTCGCCGAGGGTACGGCTTCCTAGCCAGCAACCTCCCTGCCCCTACCATTCAATTTGGCCAATTTGAGCGGCTGTGCTCGTCAATCGAATGCATAATTAAAATCGCATCGAATCGAGCCGTCGATTTACTCGTTGGCACTGTAATTTGACTCCGTTTTTCTTTAATTCAGCGACTTAATGGACTCGTTAGACGCGTCCGCCATAACCACTTCATCGTCATTATAGCCTTAAGTATCGTCATCATGGGCACAAACATGGCCCTAACCACCGAATGAGGTCTCTCCACTTTGTTGATGGAACACTGGGTAATGGAAAAAAGACTGACAAAAGCAGAGTTCTATGTGGGAAAATCATGGTCCCGGGCTGCCTAGTTTGTGCAAATTATGCAAACAATTTGGTTAAGTGTAATTGAGTTGGCCAGGCCGAGCGCGTGTGGCAGTTTCAGTTTCCAGTTCCAGGCCACATGGTGCACTTGCTCCAAGAACGAGGATCCCAAGTCGGCGATAATGTGATTTGTCTGCCAGCAAAAGTTGCACTCGCAGGGCGTGAGCTTTTCAATTCTATAAGCGTTAATTTGATTCTCACAACTTTGCTTAACCCCGCCGTCCCCAAGGAAAGTGCCCAGCACTGGAAAAAATGATGTTGAATTATGGAAATTAAAGTATGCTTGCATCCCCATTGGTTTGCACAGTTTGCTGATTATCAGAAATCCCTTTTGATTACGTATTTGGAAATATTCGAATTATATTCGATTTAGATTATTGATTATCACTGTGGATTTAAAACAAAGCATAGTGATTCATTTCTCGCTGTGTTGGGAAAAAGGCATCCGCATGAAGTATTCAGTAGGCAGGAAGGACTCGGCGGGAGTGATTCAAGTGCATTCAGCGAGTTTGCTAATTGGTAATGAATGACAAATGTTCACAGCCCATCCCCAGCCCCCTTAACACCCGACTGGCCCCGTGATTAACCCATGGCAAAGTGTTTAATACCAGTCAGCTGCCGTCATGGAGCGTGTGCACACATAAATTTACAATTCACCTTGAAATGTAAGCATAAAAGGTGTCCCCCGATGGAAATCGCAATGCCAAACCGGTTCAAAGACTATGCTGAGCATTATAAAAGCGAAAGATGAGCTGGGAAAAGGCAGCACAAAAATAGGAGGAGGGGCAACGAAGACCAGGCAAGGAAGTGGGCCAAAAGCAGCTCCTTGTCAGCATTGTCCTCACTTTCATTGCATTCCGCACCTGGAATTGGAATGGCACTTGATCCGTTTGGCAGCCACTTTCGTTTTTTGGCATCCACCGCTATTATAGCCAACCGGTCGTCATTGCCGAACTAATTAGCAAGCAAATACTGATCAAATGGACGCAGAAGGCGAAAGGCCAAAAAGGCGGGCGGGGGGCAACGAACCAGATTGCGGCTAAATTGTTTCATAAATTTCATAAATTAACACACCTTGCTCGTAAGTTAATTGAAGCTATTGAATACGAGTGTGTTTTCAAAAATACGCACATCCATTAATCATCCAAACCAGACTCTAATTGGTGATGTGTTTCCAATTAGATAAGCAATATCAGCTAATAAGAGCGGCTACGCGGGGTTTGTGTCCCGGCTAAAGGGAGTAAATTCAACTGGTTTTTAGTTCCTGGACTTTACAAGCTACTTTCAGTGCCCTGATGCGTTAAACACGGCTAGGGATCTAATTAAATGTTGTAAAATAATACAAAATGGAATAGCCTTTTAAAGAAATAGTATCCTTTCCACAAACCGGTTTGAAAGCAGTTTAAGAAACTACTTGTTTTGGCATTCCCTGATTCAGTACTCCATTTAACCCTTTAGGCAATGTACAGTAAAAAGAAGAAAACCATTGGTTCAAATGTATAGATATGTACCATCCCGTTTCCGTTCCGGAACTAAGCCATCCTTTTCCGCCCAGTTGGCAACGCATCCTGGGAACTAGTTCCAGGACACTCAGGGGTGGAATTCCAGGAAAGGCAGCACCAAAACAGAGAGCTAGACAGCCGAGATGGGACCGAAGATGAAGTGCACGGGAAACTGGACCAAAACAAATGCCGACAACGGACTACGTGACCGCGGCACTTCCTCCTTCTCGCCCCCAGTCCCCATTATATAAACACACCCAGACGAACGTAAAAAGTATATATGTACATATGTGCCCCATGCCGCACACACTTTTTCGAGTCCAGATATTTAGAGGCTTATCGCCAGCGGAGACGGAAGAGGGCAGAGCGGAGGAGCATCAGCAGTAGGAAATGGGGAATATGCGGGGGCAAGAAGCGGTCAATTGAATCGCCATGTGGTGACAACAAGTGCATATAGTATGTATCAGTTTAGTTTTTGTCACCGCGCGGCAGAGCATTTCACTCTAATCAAAATCGAATATTCAATTTAGCTGGCCCACATTCCCGATTCCCGATTATTGTTATCAGTGCACAACGGATGGCGATGCCGGCAGGAGGAACACGTCAGTAGTTCTAGAAAATGTATCTGAGGGATTTCTTTGACTTACCCTGGTCTACGTCTGAACTTGTTGCTGCTTCTCGATGGATGTCAATGAAACTGGCCGCCTTCTTTGTTTACAATTGCTCGGGTACACCTCGATTGCATTGCCCACCCGCACTGTGTATCTTATAGATACATATTACGCACTTGCACTGGAAGCACACAATTCACGCTTGTGTTCGACACTTTCGTTTAGAATCGACTGCAAGGACAGTTTTCTCTGGTCTCGAGAAGCAAATACCCTGTTCACAGTTTTTTCTGCTAATATTTTAGTTTTAGTTGGGCTTCTTCTTAATTCGCGTCCGCGCGCTGAGAAATACCGAGTGGAACTGATTTTGTTTTGTTGCCGCCTCGAATACAGATAAATACCGACTTCCAGAGAGAGAGTATTTCTGGTTTCTGTTTCGAACTTAAGAGAAGAGCACACACTTCGAATTTCGAAATTCAGTTCCCACCAATTCGATAGAGAAAAGTGCTTCAAATTTTCTCTTTGGGCTTAACACAGAAAGAGAACGTATTTCAGTTCTTCTCTCTTGAAAAAGTCTCGAAGTACGCATTGTGGATTTCATTCGAACAGCTGTTTGCGGATCGTGTGTGGTGGCGCGCAATTTGAATCGATATTTTTAAAGAGATGAATGTGTAATGTCAGAAGACAGACAAAATTAGAAGCACTTTGCTTAGTTTCAACATAATTTGGCATCCTTTTTATTCGCGTTCGCAAAAATAAAGCTTTTCCTTCGTCACTTACAAATGGTAAATAAATACATGGATTCGGAGTAGGTTTTCTTGCTGATGGGCCCGACAGCAGTCCGGCCAGGAATATTTATAGAATCACTCCACGTGGCCGTCGAATCCTAGTCCTCCTTAACGGCAAAGGAGTGCGTGAGTCCCTCGTAGGGATACTTTCCGCCCAGGATGTACTTGTACTCCCCGGAGTGCCGGATGCGGTATTCCCCGGGCAGAGTCTGCGGACTGATGTCCCAGTAGATGTCCAGCTCGCTGAAGCCCAGGATCGTATTGGTGCGGTGCCAGACCATTCTGAAAGAATTCCAATTTAATTAGGCACTTCTTCAGCATTAGGATGATCTTCAGCTGGCGCTTCCTACTTGGTCTCCCAACTGGCATCCGTGTAGGCCACCTTCCAGCGATCCTCGTTGATCTTCCGCTCGATGGTGAAGTAGGTTTTCTCGGTGAAGAGGTTGTTGCGCGGATTGCCGGATATGTAGGTGACCTTCACCGTCTCGTTGATGCCGTACTCCTTGTTGGGCTGCGCCTTCACGTAGCCAAAGTCGGTGTTTATGGGATGTCCGTCGAAGAGAACGCCGGTGTTCAGCGACAGCATCACATCGTTCATGTACGGCGGACTTGGCCCCGCATCCACGGTCTCGTTCCGCATCAAGGCCTTGGTCAGGCGCTCGAACACGTCCATGTAGATGGAGTGGGTGTGCGGACCGAAGATCGTGGAGGCCGCCTCGTAACGCTGCGCCTGGTACTCCTCCGGGGTCACCGTGTAGCTGGTGTATATGTTGGTCAGGCCGGCGATGATCACCTCGGTGTCGAGGCCTCCCACGGCGGAGGCAGCTGCTCGGATCTGGTTTCGCAGACGCCGTCCCGCCATCGTGGTGAACTCGCAGGGCACGGCGGCTATGATCACGTCGCCGATCTTCAGCAGCTGGTCCGAGACGATCTTTGGCTGCCACTCATACGGAAAGGTGGCCTATGGATGTGAGAGGAGGTAATGGATATGCTTTAGGTGCACTTAGGCAGGGCATTAAATAGGACCTATAACCTGGCCTGAAACTACCTCGCCTTCACTTCTATGACTTGACAACTAATCTGCTTAATTACCCATTTAAATGTAATGTATGGGGTCTACTAAGAACTTTTTGAAATGTTTACTTTTCCACAAGGTTTCGAGCAGAGAAGAATTTTCACTGCATACCTTTGGGCAGCTCCAGAAATGGTTGCTATTTTAAGCACACTTTCTCCTCAATTAATAATCATGGAATAAGGGAATAAGGGAACAAGGGAACAAGGGCACTCACCCTGCCGGTGGCCAGGAGAATGGGCTTGGGCTCGTGGCACTTGATGTCCTCCGGCGTGGGAGCGGCGATGAAGTCGCGCACA
Organism: Drosophila erecta; assembly: GCF_003286155.1. Classification (NCBI taxonomy): domain Eukaryota; kingdom Metazoa; phylum Arthropoda; class Insecta; order Diptera; family Drosophilidae; genus Drosophila; species Drosophila erecta. The sequence goes on from NW_020825194.1 coordinate 1,796,713, forward strand.
AAGTTCCACATGGGGTTGTCCGTGGTGGTGCCCTGCTCGAAGCTGAAGGCTCCGGGTCCGTCGGTGGTGCCAGCAGCGAAGCTGTAGCCCATGGCCGGCTGACAGCCCCTGACCTTGTCGATCTTCCTGGTCAGCGGGTTGTATGTGCTGCCATTGTAGTTGGGCATGTCCACAAACTGGTGGATGAACCGCACATCCCCGGTGACCTCGCGGGCCGTGGACTCCTGGCTCTGTTCGTTGAGCAGGCCCAGAGCGGCATCCGCCAGGCGCTGGCCCAGGATCTGGGTGCTCTCGAACATATCCTTGCCGGGTCCGGAGGCAAAGCAGTCGCCCTCGCCGGCGGGACAACGGGAGGTGAGCAGATCGCAGTCGTTGCCGGATATGGAGCACTTGGGACCCATTATGTTGGGCGACACATCGCCGAGGTTGGACGAGCAGAAGGCGCCCACGAACTTGCCCTTGCCAGGCATCTTGTTCGGGTTGTACTCCTTCTCCAGGAGCAGGGCGGCATAGCCCACGTTGTCGCTGGTCACCAGCTTGTTGGTATTGTTCATGGAGGTGGCGTGCACCGCATACCAGTTGAAGGCGCCCAGCAGATTGTTCTCCAGGTCCACGAATCGCAGCTGGGTCAGCGTCTTATCCGTATCGTGCTCGTATTGGGCGCGCTCCTCGGCGGGATTCCTCAAGTAGGAGGAGGGCGAGCGATTGATGTTGACATTCAGCACCGTGGTCTTGGACAGCAGGATGCGACCATCCACCAGGTTGTCCGTCGCCCTTTTGATGCACTGCAATACAGATCTCATTACTTCCTCCACAGGTGGCGATAGAAGCTGAAACCCACCAAATACAGTCCCTGAGCCATCACCTCGAAGGTCTGGGGCACGAAGCCCAGAATGGAGATGTCGTAGAGCAGATGCATCAGGAATCCCCCGGGGGCACCGTGGGTGTGGGTGCCACTGATGGCCACATTATCGTTGTGGTACAGGTTGCCATAACGCGCCTGCAGCCGCTTTATCACCTCCCTCTTCAGTCCGTAGCCCATCATGCCGGCATCCGCACTCACGAAGGCCACGCGGTTGCCCTTCTCGTCCTCCACCACAAAGGCGCGGGCAAAGACGCGGGTGTGGATGCCACGGCCCACTTGCTTGATGTTGGCATAGCCCATCTGTCAGGGGAGACTCTAGACTTAGACCACCTGCTGCAGCAGAGCCCTTCCCCATGCTTACGAAATTGATCTCCACCGGAGGTCCTGTGATATCCGCGCGGCCCACGCCCACTTTGTAGGTGGCACTGGCCAGTCCGCACAGGAAACTCACGGCCAGGAAGGCCAGGAAGGCCGTCTTGCTGTTGGCCATCGTTGACTTGGGCACTTGACTTACGTGTAAATCTGCAAATATGACGGAGCCATTAGCTTGGAATGTTCATCCACTGATAAGTATCTTGTAGCTACAAGCCCTTCAAATTAAAAACGTTGATTCTTGTTTGGTTTAATTTTCGCAGCGCAATTATCTAACTGCCATGTTCAAATAGTCAGATATTTTAGGCGATCATGTCCAGTAGCAATTAGCATCTAGCTACCACGATACAATCAAAAAATATAACATTCGGGCAATTAAGCCCAATTCCTAGTCAAAAAGTATGCCTCTCAGCTCGTTTGCCTAATTATTAACAGCCCAATAATCAAATTAATGAGTCAGTGGAGCAGCAAACTAATAGTTAAACTAATCGTTAAGCATGCACACATAATCTGTAGCATTTAATAAAGCCAAGTATCTGCGCACCCTGCAGTTCAAAAGTATCTGCGATCTGCTCTCGGCCAACTGAAATGCGCAGAAACGAAGCTACCCGTTCGTGTTTTGCAACTCAGCCGTGTGTTGCAAGTATCTGCAACACAACGTGGAGGTGATGAAAGCAGCCATCGATTGACAGTTGGACAGTTGGATCCAATCCGATCCACTTGGCCCTCATCCGTCCATCGCCCTGCGAATGGGGTTGCGATTGAGGCGGGCGTGACCTCCAGCCGACCCACTGGCAATAACAATAACCATAGCGATAATAAAAACGATAATAACAATGCACAAAACAGGCGGGACATCTCTTATCAGCAGCTGAGGAGCGTCTTAGGAACCGGTTTTTATCAGTATCAGTTGCGAAAGCGGGCGGCTTCTTCAGCGGCTCAGTGGCCAACGCACAGCTGCGGTCAATGCGATAGGAACGCTAGCTCTGATTTCGCAGCTATGCTAATAATTTGAAAATCCAAGGGTGGCTGCTACTGGAAATCTTCACAGTATATCTCACTTATATGTATTTTTTGAATTATTTTTTAGGCACGTCATATTTGTTCTCTGCGCATCACTGCCTGTATCTTTCTCGTTCTGAGATACTTCCCAGCTGATCCTAAGACCCAAAGCGGTCGGGTTTTCCACTCCCGCATAAGCACCACGCCTCGCTGCCCGTTCCCCACTTTGCCCCCTTTTTCCGCCCGCTTTTGTTTCGAACTCAGTGATGAATCGACTTCTTTTGTATGCGCACTGGGTGCCACCTAGAACGCTCCGTTCTGCGTGCGGATTGCCGCAAAAGGCGTTAAGTAGGAAATCGAGTGGGTGGTTGCCGCGCATGTAAAGCAGTGCCAGTGGCTCATCCAGCTGACCAGCAGTCGATCCGATTCCCATTATCCGGCGGACAGCTTGCATAATTTACACAGCGCGGGGCTGACATTGAAAACGAAAATTAAATAAATATGCTCGGCCATAAAGAGCCGCAGTGACTATCGGCTGCAGGGCCATCGCACAAGATACCAAACACTAGACACGAAGATACAGATACAAATGGCCCGGCACACGTGGATACGTAGCTGGTGTGCGGATTTCGATTTCGGATTCCAGATACTTTGGCAATCGCCTGGAGGCTCCAAAATGTAACGCTCGCCAAGCGAGCGAGTAATCGAAAGATAAAGATGCGAAGGTGGAGGTGGGGTGGAAAAGTATCTCTTGGATACGGGCCGCCAAACGCTGATCGCCGGACAAACGCGCCAATTGAGCAAATTACAGAAGATTTCGTTTGATGAGCCTTTTATAAGATGAGCAGGCTATGTACTATACACATACACATATCTGAGGTTACTTGCACTGATTTCGGGAAGCTTGGACTTGTTTTTGAGGTCTGAGGTTTGGGGGTTATGCAATGTGAACTCCTTTTTCATTCGAGCCTGACCCTGGCTTACTGCCTCCAGCACTCACATACACTGTTCAAAAGCGGCTGTAGTTGCATATGTCTGCTCTGCGCTTATCACACGCTCGTTATCTGCCCAATTAATGGATAATGTGCCGCATTTGCAGTTGCAGTTTGGCGCTTGTCGATGCCAAAAGCGATTTCAAAACACGCTGGGCCCCACTCTTTCGATTTATTTATCTTTCCACGAACGCGACAGTTTGTTTTTTGATTTTTTTCTTTTTTGCCTCTCGAAGCCCTCCCCTCCAAAACGAAACTATCTCGCAGTGAAAACCGATCCGTGGGATTGGCTCGTCGCCCGTTTTGCGCCCAAGCTGGCACTCGACTGATCGCATCGAGTCCACCATTTCGGCTGGAAGCCAAGCCGCGCTCGATTTCAATCCGAACCTCAATCGGCCACTTCGGCTCTCGGCGATTCAATCTGTGAATGGGTTTTCGGCTTCTCTCAGTGGCCATCAATCCCTCAGTCAGTCAGTCGCTCAAGCGGTCAACCATTCGCTCAAACAAATACATGTTTGATGGGAACTGCGAACGCCATCAATCACAATGTTAAGAAATGGGTGCAGATATGAAACGCATGTGAGCAACGCAAGCTATACTAATTCTGCTAATTTGTATCTTACTATCTGAGCACCTAAGTATTCTAGCATCTTCGCATCTTAGCATCTTAGCATCTTAGTATCTTACCATCTTAGCATCCTATCATCTTGATATCTTAGCAACTTAGCAACTTTGTATCTTAGTATCTCAGAATTTTAGTTTCCTAGCATCCTACTATCTTAGTATCTAAGCATCTAAGTTTTTTAGTATCTTGGCATCCCAGCATCTTAGGATCTTAGCATCTTAGCATCTTAGCATCGTAGCATCCTAGCATCCTAGCAACTTAGTATCTTAGTATCTTAGCATCTTAGTATCTTAGTAACCTGGCATCCTAGTATCTTAGTATCTCAGCATCTTAGTATCTTATGATAGCTCTGTGCGGATATTCAATCACAATAGAACACTCTTGATATGCATCTAATTGAAAGATCCCCCATTTCTCTACATGTACTCTTGGTTCTGCCCGTTGGGCATGCTTTAAATAATCCGCAGATAGCTTATCATATCGTTAGTTTCGCAGATCGGCAGTGCGAGATTGCTAATAGCAGTAGGTAAACAAGTGCGCACTTTGACTCCAGCAAACAAGAGAGTTTCGCACTCCAAGTCGCCGATATTTGAACGTACAATGGGTTGGAACTCGCTATATGTATATGGTTTACTTTGAAAGTGAACTCACCCCAGAAACAAGTTTTCTGCGGACTTCTTTCGGGTTCGAACCACGCGCTACTACTGAATGGGCAGCTCATAGATTTTTTACGATCGATCCAACTGAGGGGTCTTTAAAATGACCGATTGATAAGGTTAAACTATCGCTTGACTTTGAGTATATTGCCCAGATTAGCAGTGTTTTATTTTCAGCGATACGGATTAAGTACGTGCAATTAGAAGGAGAATATACGGTTCGCTTTCTAGAACCCAAATTTGCAACGTGCTCTTAGAGGGCTTTAATCTAATATTAGCTTTCAACTCCTCTATGATTATGTCACCTTCAACACGAACAAACTGATGGATTTATGCTGGCCACTACAGTTTTCAAAACTTATATGCGCGCTTTCCATCTTATTAATTCAACATGTATGCTCATTTTATAAACCTTTACAAAATAAAGGTAAAGTATTAAGGTCAAGCAATTCTCTATCGCAGTAGCAGATATACACATTGACATTTATAAGCTGCAGCGACAAATTACTCAAAATAACAATAAATTCAAAAAGTAACGTTCGTTTCGAAAACCGATATTTCTTCCCTTACTACCAGCATCGATTAGTACCGATAGGCCGTCGATGACTCTCCGCGGTCTATCGCACACAGCTGACTGCGTGGGAGAACAGCTGTTTCCAGCTTTTTCAGAGGACGCCCTGCGTAATTATGAGTAATTCTCCACGAAAGAAGATTGCGGAATAGCAGCTAATTGACAAGCACAAGTGCGTCCAAGTCGCGCGAGCAGCAACCCAAGACAATAGCCAAAGGACTGCCGGTCAACAGGGCAGTGGAAAGCACGAGCAAGAGCTGGAACTTCAGGAGGAGCAAGTGAAACCATGTCGAAGGCTGTGAACAACATGAACATGGGCGACGTGGAGCCGCAGGAGAGGATGAAGCACCTGTCGCACTGCGGCAACCTGATCGAGGTGGACAAGAACATGCCAGTCACGCGGTGAGTCCTTCGCTTCCAGGGCCGTTTCCCCACAAGGCTGTGACCTTGGTTGGCCAAGGACTTGTGTGCTCTCACTTGCGGGTTCCTCACACTCAGCCAATGTCCTTGCAGGTACTACCGCTCTGGCACCGAGATGCTGCGCATGGCCAATGTTTACCTGCGGGAGGGCAACCACGAGAACGCATTCATCCTGTACTTGCGCTACATGACCCTCTTCATCGAGAAGATCCGCCAGCACCCGGATTACGGCAGCGTCAAGGCCGAGGTGCGGGATATAAACAGGAAGATTAAGGACGAGATAATGCCCACGACGGAGAAACTGAGGGCCAAGCTACTAACGCACTACCAAAGGGAGTACGAGCAGTTCCTGGCCAGCAAGGAGGCGGAGCGGGTCAAGGAGCTGGAGCGCGAACGGGAGCGTGAGCGGGAGCGGGAAAGGGAACGTCAGCGGCAGAAGGAAAGGGAGAAGGCAGGCTCCAGTGGCATTCCATCCCTCATCCCGGCCAATTTGCACGTGCTCATCGACGAGGGCAACCAGCCATCGGCTCCGGACATGGGCCTGCTTGACCAGGTGGTCTACCCCAATGACTTTCCCACGGGCGCCAATCGCAGCCTGCCGGGATCCGGCCTCCTACTGCCCGCCGCCAGCGAAGCAGCCGCCGACAAGACTACCAAGTGAGATTCCACAATTTTTTAGGAGAAGTGAACAAGTCAAGAAATCTGATGAGTGTACACACTTCTCCTCGTACTCTAAACAAAATTCCGAATGATAAATGCACAGTCTTATGTGTATTTATAGTTTAAATGATGAAGCCTCAAGAATTTCTGTTTACACGTAACCACAGAAGGGCTCCAATTCATGTTAGCTTTATAAAATGTGCTCTACTTATTCGATTTTTGAAATTGGAAACCCAAACAAACCGAATGTTTGTGAGCTTGCTTGTCGAACCAGCGTAATTCATAAAATCTCTATATTTCCAGTGCCAAGCCGAGCTTCGATCGCAACCAGAAGCCATCCTACAACCGCACAGATTCTCTGCTGGCTGGCTCCTTGCGCCTTGTTCACGTGCCCGGGGACACAATGGAGGTCTTTCTGAAGCTGGCCCTCGCCAACACCTCGAAGAACATCGAGACGTGCGGCGTACTGGCTGGTCATCTGTCCCAGAACCAGCTGTACATCACCCACATCATCACGCCGCAGCAGCAGGGAACTCCGGACAGCTGCAACACGATGCACGAGGAGCAGATATTCGATGTGCAGGATCAGATGCAGCTGATCACGCTGGGGTGGATCCATGTGGGTTGCGAATTCATAGTTTTACAACGTTGAATTGATATAATAACCTTCCTCCGCAGACCCATCCCACTCAGACTGCGTTTTTGTCCTCCGTTGACCTGCATACGCACTGCTCCTATCAGATTATGATGCCCGAAGCCTTGGCCATCGTGTGCGCGCCCAAGTACAACACGTGAGTCATCAGTCATCCCATGAGTCAATGCAGCAGGCACCTGATTATCTGGTATCCCTGTCTTCCGCTTGCAGCACTGGTTTCTTTATACTCACGCCGCACTACGGCCTGGACTACATTGCCCAATGTCGCCAGTCGGGCTTTCATCCGCATCCCAATGACCCGCCGCTCTTCATGGAGGCGCAGCACATCCGAATGGACAACCAGGCCAAGATCAAGGTCATCGACCTGCGGAGATAGTCACTCAAAAGGACCGATCGATCACGTCTAGCAATAGCTCCAGTTTCGGGTGGCAAACAGTGATTGAGCATGGAGATTACAGAGATTTAGGCAGATAGAGAGAACAACTATTTTCGGCAAACAGAGAGATGTGTATTTTTGCAAGCTGTTGATCCCGAGGATCGTCCACACACCACTTATAGCACTCGGCGGCATTTGTTGTTGTTTATTGCGTTCCGGCCTCTTGGTTCGTTGCGTTCTTTCACTTAAGAACCTCCAATGTGATTTTCAATTGTGGCTTACCCCTGCGTTCGTTACTATCTACTATATATAACTAATATGTTATGCTCTCGCCGGGAAATCCCGGCAATCTCACCCACAATGGCACACACCCACTCAGCTTACAGTGCAAACTATTCGGGGCGCTCCAAGGAGGAGTCGTGTCCTTCTACGGCTTACTACTTGCAATAACCTGTTGTTCAAAGACGAATCATCATTAAATGCTATTATTAAACTGCATGCTTACCTATTGTACTAAACTGAATAAATATTTATGACTATGGTTTATGGCTGCCCATATTTTTCAGTTTTAATGGCTTTTGCTAGCTGACCAAGCTTTGTAGGGAGCTGAATTGGGGAAAGTCGGTTCAGGCGTTTGTTATTTTTCATTTTAAATCGTTCATATTGAAAGCCTGACCGAAAGGTGGCGCTGTGATTTTCCGACCAGCAGCTCAGCTGGAGGATTTCCCTCAGTTAAGCATAGCACTTTCCGCAGCAAATGAAAAGCTGCACTTCTTTTCAGCAATAACAATAAATTTATAATGAATGTATTGCAGTGCGATTCATTAAAGGGTTTCCCATACCGCACTCTATTATTTTCGCAGAACATAAGGGTGGGAAAGTAACATTTCCCTCGGCTGCTAACATTTCCCACCGCAACCACCTTTTGGAGCCCTGTTAGCCAATGTTTTCCATGTTGTCATCCAGTTTAGCGCGTTTTCTCGTCTGGCACGGTCCTGTTTTCCGAGCTGTTCCCAGTGCAGCAGCTGTCGCCTCCAACCACCTGGGTGCATTTGAGGAGCAGGAACCAATATCCAGCCACAGCCAAGTGGCAGTGAATCGAATCGGGCGCTGAATTAGGCGGATTTAAGTGCGTAAAATCGATAAAGGAACAATTCGCTGTGCGCCGCCCACCTGGTGACCACCTGCTGGAACCTCCTCCTGCTGCTCCCTGCTGGGTGTCGCCGAAGCCAAAAGTCCAAGCAGTTCAAGCCGCCCGCCGAGCCGCTGATAATGCCAATGCACATCCCGCTCCCGTTTAATTGGACACCCACTCTGCCAGTCGCCCGATGCCAAGAAGTAAGTGCGCTCCTGCAGCTCAGCCTTTGTCTTCCACCGAAGCCCCCACAAGTGGGCGCCAGTTTGCGCTTTAATTACCAGAGCCACCCCCACCAGCCCCACCAGCCCCACGGGCCACCCACCCAGCCAGTGGTGGCGGATTAGGTGCTCGGATCTAAAAATAAGTGCGGCTGGCGGCGGAATGAAAAGAGCAAAAGTGCCGACGAACGGAAATAGCGTTGCAATAACACTGAATCGGAGGATTATAACTTACCCTTCCGCAGAACACTGCTAATCAATTTCATGCCAAGTCAACGGCTTATTTAAAGGCAGTGTATGCAATCTTCGGCGCAACTTTAGCGCTTTCTGCTTGCCAACGGTAACTTGTTCCCGCCAAGTTAAGTCCCAATGTTGTAGCTTGAGTGGATTGCAAGTGCTTTCCGCTTAGCCAAAACAGATTACCCCACTCGCAGATTACAGTGAAAATGATAGGATAGCAACAAAGGATACTTCAGGATAACAGGCAGTTACAAATGAATTCCAGCAAGCCGAATACAATAAATTAGTAATATTCAGTGGGTTTTTGAGCTTCAGGACTCCCTGTGAGTGACAATGCGGAAGTGGAGGTCCTTTGGCTGCGCCAACTTGGTGCCTGTCGTGCCACAAAAAGGACACCCGAGTGGAACCGACATTTGGCTAACCTTCAACCAAGAATGTCTGCCGCTTCGTGCAACTGGCTGCTCATAACTGCTGCTCGTAATTGTTCAATTTATTCAACAAACTCCGCCCACGGAAAAGTTGGTAGGATGGTTCGGCCTTGCCGAAATTCTTGAGCAGCGCTGCTGAATGACGCTGATATAATAACGCAATTTCTCGCCCGCCTGGCTATTTTGGTACCCGCCCAAAACACGCTTCATTCACGTGCCCGTCGCAGATGGCCAACGCTGCGTATACGCAATGTCCCAGCTATCTTCTCTCCCTTTCGCACCCCGCGCTGAGCTCTCTGTCGCTCCTCATGTTTGGTATGTTATTTCGCAGCACGTGCTTACATTGTAAACAGAGCAACGCGGCAGCTGTGAATGAGTGCAGGCAAATTTAAGAATCGCCAACCACTTGGCACGCTCGAAAATGGCGACCTTGCCAGCCATGCATGTGAGCGAACAGCGGGGGTCACGCGAATAGCAATCGTATCTGTACAAAAATGCAAGCTATGAACTTACACTCATTGAGGACTTGAGATCGATCTATATATGAATATTTCACTGCAAGCTATGGTATCAATGTTTAGTCCCTGACAACTTGGCCCGCATTGTAGGAGATGCGGCCAAGATACTCAGAGCCAATGGTCGCACCTTAAGGCCACTTAGGACCAAATTACTTCCGCGAACACAGTGCACCCGTGACTCGCACTGCCTTTTTCTATTATCAAAAGTGTTTTGCTCGGCCTTAGGGAACTTTAGCCCACCTCAGAGCACATCACACCACCCGGATTAGACCCCATTATGAACTCTTAGCCATTATGAATAGCAGTTGCACATATGGCATTGTTTAATGGGAAACTGCAGTGCAGCACAGCCCGCGCTAAAAACCATAACAAACTGAAATGAGAATCGGAATGAATATGAATCTGAATCTGAATCTCAAATGGAAATGGAAATGCAATCGCCGAGGGGTTCTCTTTCATTTATTATTATTATTTGCGGCGCTCTCTCGGCGGCAAAAGTTACTGACAGCGGGAAAAGCTCTCGCTTCTATAATTCCGACAGCTCAGAATGGAAAAGCAGCGCGACGCCAGCGGATGACAGCCGAGAAAATCGCGCGCATCCCTCAGATAGAAAAGTCACAAGTGGGCAATAAATATATCCGGTTCGGGCATACGACTATATTACTCATTCCTAGGACATAGCCGAAAGTATTGAATAAAGCACAAGGACTCGCGAGTGACCATCAAACAGTGACCATATTTAACTATTAGTGAAACCAAAGGTCAAGCCGAAGTTTCCGACAAACAAACACTCAAATAGATAGCGCGAACGTGTCTGGAGCTCTAAAAGATTCAAAGACTTGGATTGTGTTCATACGTATAAGTGAATAAGTGATTAAGTGAATATGCACGATAAGGATGAGGTAACGTTGCGTCAGGAAACCAATTAACTATTGATCTGATAACTTCCGATAGCGGAAGTGCCGGTCCGGACTAATTAATATCAAGGGGAGACGATGCAGAGAGCATTACGAAATAGTCGCAAGATAAATACTGGATATATCGCGGAAAGCTCGCAGGCCAAACAATTATATAAAGAAATAAAACAATATCAGTTGAGAGCTTTCCGAGCATCCAGCGATTCACCTTCAGGCCCACGGACTTGCGGCCAGGTTTTCTCCGCTCACGACTTTGGAAAAGTCACCGAGATTCTCCGATTCTCCGGTTCTCCGGTTCTCCGATTCTCCGGTTCTCCGGTTCTCAGTTTGCAGTCACCGATCGCTCCAGCCACCGGTTCTATATGGTCTCGTTCTATATGCACACCTCTCTGCCCTCTCGCTTTTGCTGTCGTCAATTAGCCAGCTGACTGCGGTCCCATGGCCCACGCTGCGTATACGTAATGGGCCATTATGGCACCCATTATAGCAGCCTGCAACCGAAATCTTGATTTCGGGTATTCACTATTTACAAATGTCTCGTTATTTTGGCTTCCAGTTGCCAGTTGCCTGTTTCCCTGTACGACTTCAGTTTGGCGGGGGTGGCTACTTGTAACCCCTTTCGAGCAGAAACAACCACAACCCACAGCGATAATGAACAGCCGGTTTGACCTTGGCGCGAATTGCAAACAAAAACAAAACTTTGCCGCTCGCGCACAAATTTCCATGGCACCAACAGTGAAAAAAATTAACGAGCCATTAATTGGCCATTTTTCACTACTGAAGCCAAATAGATTTGTTTTGTGAAAAGGTAAAATGCGCAAGTAACAGTAAATACCGACATGCTCGACTATAAAGTGTGGTAAAGGGAAATATTTTCCAGTTTTCGCCGTGTCCATCGATACAGTAACTGTGACATGCACGTGCCACTCGCTGCAGGCAGCTGAAGGCAAAAAAAAAGCGGGGAAAATCTGGGAAAACCGGTGGAAAAGCGACCTGTGCCTGCAACCTTTGACTTGGGCGGACGGCCGTGGCCAAGGAGAACTCATTATGCAAATGCAACAAAGCAGAAGTCAGGGACAGGGGGGAGGGGGGAGGGGAATGACACAAAACCCGAGCAAACAAACAAACAAATCGCTTCTGTCTGCCGTCACACGGGGCGTATGTGTAACATTTTCCGCTTGCTTGCGCTGCCCGAATAAAAAGCGGATGGAAAACAGCTTCTGCTGGGCATGAATATATAAACAGCACACAAGTACATTCCGTCTGCAATGGCCACAAATTGAATCGGGCCTTAAGCGGAACTTCCTTTGATTTGGCTGATTTCACGTCAAAAGACAGTAGCTTCATGTGAACTTTAAAATGTTCCACTGAGGTGTTATGAAAATATTTCATTTTAGGGTTATTCGGAAAAGGGAAAATCTGTAGATTAATATTTCAACTGGGCTAATAGTCTTTCGCACTTTAATTGCCAGCATTTTCAATCGTAACCGAGTAAATGAATAAACAATACGCGTTAATCAGCAGTCGCATTGCAAACATTGCCATTTAATTACTTTCAGCTGAAGTGAAAGTTAATATACACATCCGGCTTTAATATGAATTATATATCCTCATCAATTCAATTTTCGTGCTTTTCGCTGCCTGCCATGAATCCTCGATGGCATCGCATTGTGCAGCAAATTGCCGGCGAACGAATTCATTTATTGCCTCCGCCAATCGATTCGCTAAGGTCAATACGACTCTCTGACGGATCCGACAGACGACTGCCACCTAAGTGGGGGATAAAGCCCCATCCAATAAATCCAATTTCCACCACACAAAAACTCAAAAGCAGTGGAGCGAAGAAGATGGCACTGAGTGAAAGTATATGCATTCTGTACTGGATTATAGCTGATATATCATTTTAGGATTTAGTTTAAATATCTTACCTTTGAAAGGGTTTTAGGTACCCATTTTTCCCAGTATTCGATTGTATCCAGTACGGGTCATTAGGGAATCCGTGCCATTATATCCATTTTAATCAGCAGCTATCTGGAATGGATAACACATCAATCAAGGTTGCTGTTCTCCCCAGGGTATTCGACTTTAATCAAGCAGCCAGTTCTGAATTATGCTCATATCTTGAAGTCGGGGGTTTTCGCTGATTTTATTATGAAATCTGCTTTTGTTTTTGCGCAATTCTCTGGCACAAACAAGCGCATCTGCGAATGTGAGGGACCCCCACGAAAAAACAAAAAAACAAAAAGGAAAATAAATTAAAGAGGGAGAATTGTTGTCGGGAAAATGTCAATTTCATCGCGTGCTAATCGCATTACGTCAATGAGTCAATTGATAAATGCTGGGTAATCGAATTCGAATCGCACGTATTGTCATCGAAGTTGAACTTGTTGTTGACGGAGCTGCTGACCTTTGGGTGATTACTCAGGCGGAATTGCTGCGAGAGCGAGTAAATAAGTGGCGGAAATATGCGACAGGGTATTGGATATTTGACTATCGGCTGCCCGGTACTCCATACTCTTAGGTATTACAAAGTCTTCTACAAAGTCTTATCAGTTCAAACAAGCTGTGTAATACTGAATACTTATAATAGTTACCTTAAAATGTAAGTGGTGCTAAATCGTTCTATTTATTTGAAAAGCCAATTGTCTTTAGAAAATAATTAACTTATTTGTTGCCAAGTACCTAAAAGAGAAAAACCAAAGAAAAAAAAGAACAACATTTTAAGTAATATAATATGTAATGGTTAAAAATTTCCCATTAAACCAAAGGAGCTTTTTATTCCCGTTACTCGTAGAGTAAAAGGGTATACAAGGTTCGTTGAAAAGTATGTAACAGGCAGAAGGTAGCGTTTCCGACCATATAAAGTATATATATTCTTGATCAGGATCAATAACCGAGTCGAACTGGCCATGTCCGTCTGTCCGTATGAACGCCTCGATCTCAGGAACTACAAAAAATGTTGAGATTAAGCATGCAGTTTCTAGAGACGTAGACGCAGCGCAGACTGCAGTTCTACGGTCCATAACTCAACTTATCTTAATCGGATTTTGAAGTGGCATACCTCTAAATGTTTCTGGAGCAATTCTCTAGGAAACTGCATTCAAATTTAAAATTTTATTTTTTTTGAAATTTTTTGTAATTTTTCTGATGTTATGATGTTGTAGAAATTCAAGAATGACCCAAGACTGAAGTTCTAAAGTCGATAACTCAACTAATCTTAATTGGAATTTGAAGTGGCATACCTCTAAATGTTTCTGGAGCAATTCTCTAAGAAACTGCATTCAAATTTAAAATTTTATTTTTTTTGAAATTTTTTGTAATTTTTCTGATGTTATGATGTTGTAGAAATTCAAGAATGACCCAAGACTGAAGTTCTAAAGTCCATAACTCAACCAATCTTAATCGATATTTTAAGTGGCATACCTCTAAATGTTTCTGGAGCAATTCTCTAAGAAACTGCATTCAAATTTAAAATTTTATTTTTTTGAAATTTTTTGTAATTTTTCTGATGTTATGATGTTGTAGAAATTCAAGAATGACCCAAGACTGAAGTTCTAAAGTCGATAACTCAACTAATCTTAATCGGAATTTGAAGTGGCATACCTCTAAATGTTTCTGGAGCAATTCTCTAAGAAACTGCATTCAAATTTAAAATTTTATTTTTTTTGAAATTTTTTGTAATTTTTCTGATGTTATGATGTTGTAGAAATTCAAGAATGACCCAAGACTGAAGTTCTAAAGTCGATAACTCAACTAATCTTAATCGGAATTTGAAGTGGCATACCTCTAAATGTTTCTGGAGCAATTCTCTAAAAAAACTGCATTCAAATTTAAAATTTTATTTTTTTTGAAATTTTTTGTAATTTTTCTGATGTTATAATGTTGTAGAAATTCAAGAATGACCCAAGACTGAAGTTCTAAAGTCGATAACTCAACTAATCTTAATTGGAATTTGAAGTGGCATACCTCTAAATGTTTCTGGAGCAATTCTCTAAGAAACTGCATTCAAATTTAAAATTTTATTTTTTTTGAAATTTTTTGTAATTTTTCTGATGTTATGATGTTGTAGAAATTCAAGAATGACCCAAGACTGAAGTTCTAAAGTCGATAACTCAACTAATCTTAATCGGAATTTGAAGTGGCATACCTCTAAATGTTTCTGGAGCAATTCTCTAAGAAACTGCATTCAAATTTAAAATTTTATTTTTTTTGAAATTTTTTGTAATTTTTCTGATGTTATGATGTTGTAGAAATTCAAGAATGACCCAAGACTGAAGTTCTAAAGTCGATAACTCAACTAATCTTAATTGGAATTTGAAGTGGCATACCTCTAAATGTTTCTGGAGCAATTCTCTAAGAAACTGCATTCAAATTTAAAATTTTATTTTTTTTGAAATTTTTTGTAATTTTTCTGATGTTATGATGTTGTAGAAATTCAAGAATGACCCAAGACTGAAGTTCTAAAGTCCATAACTCAACTAATCTTAATCGGAATTTGAAGTGGCATACCTCTAAATGTTTCTGGAGCAATTCTCTAAGAAACTGCATTCAAATTTAAAATTTTATTTTTTTTGAAATTTTTTGTAATTTTTCTGATGTTATAATGTTGTAGAAATTCAAGAATGACCCAAGACTGAAGTTCTAAAGTCGATAACTCAACTAATCTTAATTGGAATTTGAAGTGGCATACCTCTAAATGTTTCTGGAGCAATTCTCTAAGAAACTGCATTCAAATTTAAAATTTTATTTTTTTTGAAATTTTTTGTAATTTTTCTGATGTTATGATGTTGTAGAAATTCAAGAATGACCCAAGACTGAAGTTCTAAAGTCCATAACTCAACTAATCTTAATCGGAATTTGAAGTGGCATACCTCTAAATGTTTCTGGAGCAATTCTCTAGGAAACTGCATTCAAATTTAAAATTTTATTTTTTTTGAAATTTTTTGTAATTTTTCTGATGTTATGATGTTGTAGAAATTCAAGAATGACCCAAGACTGAAGTTCTAAAGTCCATAACTCAACCAATCTTAATCGGAATTTGAAGTGGCATACCTCTAAATGTTTCTGGAGCAATTCTCTAAGAAACTGCATTCAAATTTAAAATTTTATTTTTTTTGAAATTTTTTGTAATTTTTCTGATGTTATGATGTTGTAGAAATTCAAGAATGACCCAAGACTGAAGTTCTAAAGTCGATAACTCAACTAATCTTAATCGGAATTTGAAGTGGCATACCTCTAAATGTTTCTGGAGCAATTCTCTAAGAAACTGCATTCAAATTTAAAATTTTATTTTTTTTGAAATTTTTTGTAATTTTTCTGATGTTATGATGTTGTAGAAATTCAAGAATGACCCAAGACTGAAGTTCTAAAGTCGATAACTCAACTAATCTTAATTGGAATTTGAAGTGGCATACCTCTAAATGTTTCTGGAGCAATTCTCTAAGAAACTGCATTCAAATTTAAAATTTTATTTTTTTTGAAATTTTTTGTAATTTTTCTGATGTTATGATGTTGTAGAAATTCAAGAATGACCCAAGACTGAAGTTCTAAAGTCCATAACTCAACTAATCTTAATCGGAATTTGAAGTGGCTATCACTATCACTAGCTGAGTAACGGATTTCCCAATAAATAAAGGGACCTTTTTTTAAATAAATAGGAGTTTTTATAATTTATCATATTATTTGTATATAGGAAAATTGCACAATTTCCCATTAAATCAACGGAACTTTTTTCAAATATTGCCTTAGCAATAAATAGATATTTATATATTTTATAATTTTGTTTTATATAAGAAATGACATTATAGAGTTAGATTACAGACCACATAACCCCACCCTCTCCCAGACCCTGAGTAACGATCGTAAGAGAGTCGCCATAAGGGAGTCCATTGACATTGAAATGAGCCGAGCAACTAAGAGCAAGAGTTTGTTAGATAGGCCCCCGACTCTCTCCCAGCGGTTGCGTCTGTGTTGGTGGTGGTGGCGCTGATTCTGGCGATTCTGCGCTCGCCAGTCCGCTCCACTCGCAGTTAATCGCGGAACGGGGACGAGGTGGTTTCGACTCGGGCGGATTGGATTTGATCGGCTTGCATTGATGAGCTAATTAGAGGCGGCAATTGCTCGCGGAAAGAACACTGAACCAGAAGCAGCAGTCACAGCTAAAGAACAGCAATGCCGCTGACCAAGAGTTTGCCAAATGTAAGTTGCGGCTGACACGTGTTGCTTTTGCAATAGAGTTCGAAGCGGAAGAGCGCAGCAAAGAGAGTGCGGCGGTGACAGTGACAGAGACAGTGGCGGGTACAGAAGGGTTGTTTGATAAAAGTACAAATAAATACATATAATCGTATATACAGCAAAAAAAGAGCAGGCAGTGGAGCAGATCTGCAAGCTAGTTAGAAGAAACCCCAATGAAGCTACGCTCACCCCAACTAATTCCTTACTCTGCTTTCTTTCCAATTCTTCTTGTAGTCTCCGACGCTTTTGAAGCGCGCCGGCACCGAAAAGTTGCGAGAGGTGTTCCTGAAGTACGCCTCCATCCAGAAGAATGGCGAGCACTACATGACCAGCGAGGACTTTGTGCGAAAGTTCCTAGGACTCTTCTCGGAATCTGCATTTAATGACGTGAGTACTTTGCCTGCAGTCGATGGGTCATTGCAAGGTTATTTTGCATAGTGCGCATGATAAGAGCGGCCATATCTTATCGCCAGATAAGTTCGCCCAGTACACACTCGTATATATGCTTATAAACATAAATCAGAGCCGCATAACTAGCCACTGTGATTCACCTGCTGACCTTGACCCACCCGCAAACATGTAGCAAACGCATAAACCCATAAACCAAATAACCCGGCAATCACTTGGCTGCCTCGTGTCTAACCGCCAACGTCACAGATTCTATTTTAATGGGTCCGCTTATCAGCTTTATGGCCTGAGAACCGAACTGAACCTGATCGGCGATCGTAGGTGCTCCGCAAATTGGAACTGATTCAATCAGGTGCCGAAGTCTGCGGGGGCAGTTCACCCGTTTATCTGCCCATTAGGGGTAACTACTGGTCTAATGTCCACTCGAAAGAGATTAACCTGCCACTGGAAGAAGTGCCATGCCTTAGTTCCCCGTCACATGTTTGTTGTGCAAAGATTTACCAGGAGCTAATCAACCAACGTTATATTTCGCATAGGAATCGGTGCGCCTACTGGCCAACATTGCGGACACCAGCAAGGATGGACTCATCTCCTTCTCGGAGTTCCAGGCCTTCGAGGGTCTGCTCTGCACCCCAGACGCCCTCTACAGGACCGCTTTCCAGCTGTTCGACCGCAAGGGCAACGGCACTGTATCCTACGGTGAGAAAATCCCATCCTATATAAGCAACTAAACTAAGCTATGCCACTGAACTATCCACTTTGCAGCCGACTTTGCTGATGTCGTACAAAAAACCGAACTGCACTCAAAGATACCTTTTAGCCTAGATGGCCCCTTTATCAAGCGCTACTTTGGTGATGTAAGAGCACTGCAATCAGACGATTATTCAATGATTATACTGTATATGCTTGCCCGAACTGTAGAAGAAGCAACGCCTTATCAACTATGCTGAGTTCACCCAGCTGCTGCACGACTTTCACGAGGAGCACGCGATGGAGGCCTTCCGCAGCAAGGATCCAGCTGGCACTGGGTTCATCTCGCCCTTGGACTTCCAGGACATCATAGTTAATGTTAAGCGGCATTTACTGACCCCCGGCGTCAAGGACAATCTAGTTTCGGTAGCTATTGCCGCTCTTAGCCATCCGTTCATCATTCTAAGGATCGTTTTCCCAACTCCACCAGGTAACTGAGGGTCACAAAGTGAGCTTCCCGTATTTCATCGCATTTACCTCGCTGCTGAACAACATGGAACTGATCAAACAAGTCTACCTGCACGCCACCGAGGGCAGTCGCACGGATATGATCACCAAGGATCAGATCCTCTACGCCGCCCAGACGATGAGCCAAATCACGCCGCTGGAGGTCGACATCCTTTTCCATCTGGCGGGCGCCGTCCACCAAGCGGGGTGAGTCTATAGGCACTACCTTGGGTTCAGTGTTGCCAACTTTGGATTCGAATTAGCCAAACTAGCATTACATTATATTTTATTATAAAGTCAGTTAGTGACATATTCATTTGCAAAATAATCCTTTTGTTACTGCTCTTTGAAGGAGATACATTTTTTCTTGGCATGCAATGTATGTATCTTTCATAACTTTCAATATCTTTCAAGTATCTTTCAATACTTAACCATTACTTTTTGAAGACTTGCAAAGTGGAAGCTCTAACAGCTATAATTTTCTACTATTGTGATTAAGTAATAGTTCGCGTTTATGCCCTACTTTCTACACATTTTAAGTTTTCCAAGGTTCTAATGAGCGGTATTGTGTTTTCATAATGAACTGATGTAATTGGCACTTTTCGCATGGTTCAGCTTGTAGATACAAGGCGTTAGTATAGGTTAGTATAGTATGAAATTACCAGCTGGATGTAAAATTTGGACCTACTAGAAATGAGTATGCTGAGTGATATATTTTTACACTTATAACAGCTAAAACTATGAAGTGGAGATTTAAAGTTATGACCCTCTAGGCCATAAGTCCGATTGTGATGTATGTGTGCATCCTTTAAAGTAGGCGATCATTACTGCCCAGGGCAATCCCCAAAAATGAGTGTCAAGTGTCTTGTGCTAATTGTTGCTTGTTTGTATCATTTTCTCTCCGTGTGTTCTCTTTATTTCTCCTTTTCTCTGCGCTGCACTCGCAATTCTCACGCCCAAAGCTGGTGGAAGCGCAGGAGAAAGATACCTCCAAGTAGGCAAGTGATCTCGTCCTGCCTTGGCCTGATTTCCGCTTTTTGTTTGTTTATGAATCCACTCCCAGAATCCCGCACCCACAAACCTAACTCAGTTGGTATCTCTAAGTTTCCCTTTCCCATACATATTATATGCAAGTCGAAACTAATCCG
The DNA here is from genome assembly GCF_003286155.1 of Drosophila erecta. NCBI lineage: Eukaryota > Metazoa > Arthropoda > Insecta > Diptera > Drosophilidae > Drosophila > Drosophila erecta. Next base: position 1,816,353 of record NW_020825194.1, read on the forward strand.
GAGTTGATGTTCGCATTCCTCAGCCGCATCGACTATAGTGACCTGAGCAACATCGCACCCGAGCACTACACCAAGCATATAACGCATCGTCTGGCGGAGATTAAGGCGGTGGAGAGTCCTGCGGACCGATCTGCCTTTATTCAGATCCTGGAGAGCTCTTACCGCTTCACCCTGGGTTCCTTTGCCGGCGGTAAGTTTGGATGCACTGCATCCCCTTAGAAGGAACGCATATTGATTTACTTTGTATCGTCAGCTGTGGGCGCCACTGTGGTCTACCCCATCGATCTAGTCAAGACTCGAATGCAGAACCAGCGGGCGGGTTCCTTTATTGGTGAAGTTGCCTATCGAAACTCCTGGGACTGCTTCAAAAAGGTAAGTCTGATCACATAGTCTGTAAAATGATCTTATCCTAATGCCTTAATCCGCAGGTGGTTCGCCACGAGGGATTCATGGGTCTCTACAGAGGTCTGCTGCCCCAGCTGATGGGCGTGGCCCCCGAGAAAGCCATCAAACTGACGGTGAATGACTTGGTGAGGGACAAGCTGACCGACAAGAAGGGCAACATTCCCACCTGGGCGGAGGTTATGGCTGGTGGATGTGCAGGTGCCTCGCAGGTGGTGTTCACCAATCCCCTGGAGATTGTGAAGATCCGTCTCCAGGTGGCTGGAGAAATCGCAAGTGGGAGCAAGATCCGTGCGTGGTCGGTGGTGCGGGAACTGGGACTCTTTGGGCTCTACAAGGGAGCCAGGGCCTGTCTGCTCCGCGATGTGCCGTTCTCGGCCATCTACTTCCCGACCTATGCCCACACCAAGGCCATGATGGCCGACAAGGACGGCTACAACCACCCACTTACCCTGCTGGCCGCCGGTGCCATTGCCGGTGTTCCGGCCGCCTCGCTTGTCACGCCCGCCGACGTCATCAAGACCCGCCTCCAGGTGGTGGCCCGATCCGGACAGACCACCTACACCGGGGTCTGGGACGCCACCAAGAAGATCATGGCCGAGGAGGGACCCAGAGCCTTCTGGAAGGGCACAGCCGGTAGGTCAACGCTAGCTTCTTCGGTGGATTTATATATTGATTTCTTGTAACCTATCCCACAGCTCGAGTCTTCCGCTCCTCACCACAGTTCGGCGTGACCCTGGTGACCTACGAACTGCTGCAGCGCCTCTTCTACGTGGACTTCGGCGGCACCCAGCCCAAGGGATCCGAGGCGCACAAGATCACCACTCCGCTGGAGCAGGCGGCGGCGTCGGTGACCACCGAGAACTTGGACCACATCGGTGGCTACCGGGCGGCAGTTCCTCTTCTGGCGGGTGTGGAGTCCAAGTTCGGATTGTACCTGCCGCGATTTGGACGCGGAGTAGCCGCTGCCACGCCCTCGACGGCCAAGGGATCCTGATTGTACTGGCGCCACCGCCTGCCAAGCGCCACGTAGTCTACGGAATGCAGGAGGGATTGGCGGGATTGGCGGGATTGGCGGGATTGGCGGGATTGCGGCTCCGGTGGACAGAGATATGGGATATATTTTTTGCTAGAACGCGTTTACACAAAACACACACACACGAACACAGGAGCACTGAGGATATTTCTAACGAGGATCAGGAAGGAGCAGCGCCGTATCTATAGTACTATTGTATCTGAACTGCAGGGCTCGAACCCTGGGCACCCAGCTCTGAGCAACTGTTTTTACCACACACCCAAAACCAAAAGAGGAGTAATGAAAGCCCATTTAGGAGTATAGAATATCGATTTGGCCATGGTGCGTATGTATATTTAGGCAAGTGTAGAGCTGTTTTTGTAAACTTTGTTAACTAGTTTAAAGTCTAGAGCATCAACCAATCACTGAACGTCAACTTTTGCACTCAATGTAACTATTAAAGCGATAAAACCTTTTAATCTTAGTACGAATTTGTTCAAAACAATTATCAAGCAAAGGAAATGCAATGAATGACCTCTTAGCTAATAAAGAATAATTAAATAAAACTCAATGTTTAAAACGAACGAACCTTCGGAAAGTGCAGTTTTTTGGGTTGGCCACTTCATTTCATTCCATTACCATTGCAACCAGGTAATGCCCACGTAAATCTCTTCAAAACTTTCCTACTCCCATTGAAACTGGCCCACAGACAAGAGAAGCCGCCCCTTGAAAGCTGCTTGCCCACTCAATCGAGCGTCTAATTCATGGCCAATTGCCACTGAAACACTGAAACGGGTCGAAACGCATCTGATTAGAATTGTGCGATGGTGGGCATTTGCAAATCGATGTTGACAAGTTTATTTGAACGCCGCCCATTTGGCTTTCTGGGTGCCCAGACTCGGTTTCGAAGTCACCAACAATGCTGTCTGACGACCATGACCGCCAAAAGAAACCGTTAGGGACACCAGAAGAGGGTTTCCACCAGCTGCCCCAATGACCGGGTGCACTGGACGAGATCGGTCGCCGATCACTGGTCAGCAGTGGGTTATAAAAACTGCATCGCTGGCGGCTCATTGGATGCAGTTTCATTTTGGCTTTCGAAGGGCGAACAATGCGTGCTCCGTCGGTTCTGGTTATATTCCTGCTTGGAGTGATCCTGGGTGATCGTGGCGCGGCTGGAGAGGATCAGGCGCACAAATCGTGGATATCCCAGCTCAAGCAGCTACGCAGTGATCTGCGGGACTGCTACCAGTCCGGAGTACATCAAAGTCTGTGGTCTTGCTTCCGCTCAAGAAGCTTGCACATCTTCGAGGGCATCATGTCGTCGCCGGAGATTTCCATTTACGACGGAGTACGCCTGGTGTCCGCTCCGCAGATGGCTGAAAACGCTACTCGCCCGGAGGACGAACGGAAGGATTTGAAGCACTTAACCTGGTTCGATCAACTGGCAGCGAGTTTGGCCAAGGGCTTGACCACCCACACTTTGCAAGTGAACTTGGGCAAGCTGACGGAGCGATATCTAAGTAGTGGTGGGTTTTGGTTACCGTGTACTCCATTCAGCATTCATTGATTCATTGATTCACATAACCAGAGACTTCTGGCACCGATCCTGTGGGCAGTGCCCGGCTGAGAAGACATCGCTACAACATGATCATAACCATGATGTTTGGAGTGACTGCCTTGGGGGCCATCCTGGTGCCCATGGGCTTCCAAATGCTCTCCATAGTGAGTGGAAAAGCGCTGCTACTGGCCAAGATGGCCCTGCTCCTGGCCTCCATTAATGGCCTAAAGAGGGTGAGTGGGTGTCAGGCAAGGGTAAACCTCCATTCTAACCCTTTTTCCTATGCGCTTCCAGGTGGCCAACAATGGACTGCACTATGGACTGTACCACGTGCCAGGAGAGCACCTAGGAGGTTACTACGACCGGGGGGATGTGAGCCACCCCAGAAATGTGCCTATTCCCGTGGCCGTGGCGCCCACTTTGGATATGGGATTGAAGTAGGGACTTAGAACTTCATATAGGACAAAATGTTAACTCAATCAAATCCATAAATAAGATAAAATATTAAAGCATTACATCTTTATAGTTTAGACGCATAAAGAGCACATTGTAAGTTCCGTTCTAGGTTAAGACTAGATCCAATTTCAAATAAAGCCGGATTTCCATTTGAAAGAGCTTTCCACCCAAGCTTTTCCTCGGCCATTTCTGTTGGCAATGCTCGCCAGAAAATTCACCGGAAAAGCTGCTGGTGGTGAGTAACCAAACAGCGGCAAGTATTTCAAAAAATGCAGTGCAAATCGCAGCGAAATGCTAATAATATAGAAGCTGGAAAATAACAAAGGAAAACGTTGTACGGAACTTGTAGGGCCAAAACTTCTGAACACACACACCTAAAGCACGTAGAAAATCAGGGAAAAACGCAGAGGAAAAGTGTAAAAAACATGGGAACTCGGCAAGGACGACTGGCTATAAAAGGAAATGCGGCGCTGATAAGGACCAACACTCGGTCGTCGAGCGGCAGCGTAGACGCATCGTCCTTGTTTTCGTCCTGCAACGGTTTCTTGGTTTCTTTTTCGCTGTGAAACTTAAATCGGTTTCCCGGCGCAATTTCCAGCCCGCATCAAGTATACGCATCGTGTGCCCAGTAAGCATAGCACCGCGTGCCTCCGTCGCTAATTCCACGCTCTAATGAAGTTATTGGGTGCGTGATTCCTGCTCTAATCTCTAATCTCTAAGCAACGGCCGCAGAGGCGACAGGATCAAAAGCAGCCGCCCCGGAACTCGAGGGCTAATTGAAAAGTCGCCTCAAACTTTGTCAACTGATTTTCAATCTCCCCGCGGCGGTTGGCCATTTTCTGCTCAGATTTCGCCAATCGAAACTCGCGATGAAGTTGGTTGTCTATCTGTACTTCTCCATGATTGTGCTGGGCGTCCAGGTGAGTGTCGATTGAAAGAACAACTACTTATCGCCACTTGAATATATTTTTAAGCTCTTATTTACTCACTTGTTGTTCTCTGTGTATAAATGGATGACGAAGTCACGCGTGTAACTCCTTGTAATTCGATCAACAAGTTGGGCCAACTTTTGTTTCCCCGTTGCCCTAATGACTTGATCTAATTTCTCTCGGCCCAGATTTCTTGGCCAGATTGATTGATTCTAGCTGTCGGCCTTATTGCCAAACTTTTTGGCAGCCTTTCAGCTGCGACTTATGCCAGAACTGATTACCTTCATTAGGCTCACGTTGCAAACTCCAGTTAGTAATCAATTTATGGAAGTCCAAGCGGGTCAGCGGGTCAGCGGTTCATAGTTGCGGTCCGTCGCAAATGAATTCCTAATTCCATTCGGTAATGGCCCAATCAGTGGCAAGGTTTCCGTGACATTTGCTTGCAGTCGAAACAAAAATAGAACTCGTGCTAATTGTGATTGAGACTATTCCAAGTCAAATAAGATAGCAGCGCTATCTTCTCTGCAGAGGCGTGGTTGAGTTGCACTGAAAAGGGGAATATTTTGAGAAATTTCATTGAACTTCAGTAGAACAGCGCCATGTAAGCTAACCTAAGACAAGCAATTCATTCCTTGTGATCGGAAAACAGTATAGCCCACACATAAAACACACGCAAAAAGGAAATTCAAATATTGAAATAACAACATTTGTCATGTTAGCCTGCCAAAGACGGAGGGCATTTGGATATGAAAATATTGGAAAGTGGCGAACGATTAAGGTTCTATTTTTCACTCCTGGTTCCTGGTTCCTGCCATCCATCAACTGGAGAGCCTGCGATAGGTGTGCTTAATGGCAACTTTGTGGGCACAGTCGTGAAGCCAGGACGTTGGGAATCCACTTCACTGGCCAAGGATAAATGTAAATTCGCACCTGCCAGTGCGCCGTGGGCGGTGGCAAAAGCCAAGCAGTCCTGGCGGAAAGCCCAGCGAATCGAAGGCAATGAAACTGCAACTGACTCATTCCTTCCGTGGTCACTCACTCACTTTAGACAGGGACGAGATTTTCAGCACTGCCCCGTGCCCATTCCGCCCCAATCCGCCCCTTCTGTAAATCCACATCCTGCTCGATTGCCTGAGAGTCCTGCACTTGATGTGCGCTTAATGTTGACACCGACGCTTTGGCACTTTACAGCCATTTAAGCCAGGACATGACAGCCACACCCCTGCTGTCCCACTTCCGCCGCATTTTCCTGTTTTCCCTCCATTTCCACCCGTGGAGCTTCGTTTTTCACTCTGGCAACATGTGAGAACGACAACAATTAAAACATGAATGTCATCGGGTGCAACGGAGGGTAACTGAGTTCTGGAGCACTGTGACATGGAGAGGTAAGCTCAAGCGTTCAGAGGTGACCCCTAATTGCACCAGCCACAAATTGGGTGCTTAGGGGCTTGTGCTTTGTTCCACTCACTTTCCGAACCTGAATACTCACACTGCACTCACAAGGAGTTCACCTATGGAGCTGCCTTGAAGTGTGCAACAATATTTTGTGACTTGGGGATCCAGTTTGGGCAGCCCCATGTTGTACGCTGTTTGTTGTAATTGAATCTGCTTTGGAAGCCCTCATAACGTATGCCCCAATATCTACGTGGCATGCCTCTAATTTCCATAAATTTCATTCATCATGTAGCAGCAGTTGCGCGAAATTTATGCCATCTATTCAATTCCGTTCGGGCAGAACTCGTGCATAAATCTCGAATGCAATATGTTCGATATAAGCCGAGGAGGAGGACGGAGTCGAGGCATCGAGGCATTTAAGGCAGAACTAATTTCCGCCGTGGCAACACTCGAATTTCCCTTTTTTAATGCCATGGCAGCTTGTATGTGAACTCAAAGGCAGAGGCATGACGTCAAAATGGCAGTTTCAGAATATCGGAATAACTCTTTTTGCCAAACTGCGTTTTGCACTTCATTTGCGGTGGCGCGAAATTAATTAAGTAATTAAGGCAATAACAACGCTGGCTGTCGTGCAACAGTGCGTATGCGTAATCGAATTCATTTGCGGCTGCCCAAGTTAATCCCTGGATTTTCACATGATGGCTATGAGCACTGACAAACTTTGGATCGCAGAGTTGAATGAATTGCTGACGCAAATGAGGCAGTTTTTAGATGGCAAATAACTGAAGGAAGGGTCATAATTAAACAGGATGCTCTTCTGTACTTCTTAGCCTCCGGGGACTCGTTTCTGCGCGATTCAGTGGCCATTTATTTGACTTAGTTCCGACTTGAGCCATATTCTTGGGCATCCGGCATTATGCGCATACTTGAGCCATCATCACTCCGTTAGACGAATCCTGGCAGGACGACTCCTTGAGTGAAATTAACGCCGGCCATAAAGAAGTCTGAATATTTTATGGTCCACTGGCAGCCTGTTGCTTCGTCGGACACCGGCGAGTGCATCACTTATTCATGGCCAGGAATGCGGCAAGTAGCTCGTCCTTAAAGCCGCCTCTTTGAAGCCGTCTTATTACTTAGGCAGTCCGCAACCCAAGAATCCCCCACCGATAGCAAGTGTTTGCCTTGGCTGAAGGATTACCACCGGATCTCCTGCCGCGATGCCGAAAGTCAATATTTGCCTGACCCCCGAAAAGGGATTCCATTTTGTCAGGTGCTGGCTTCCTTGGTGTCGCTAAGCGAACTTTTAATCAACTCCCAAGTATTTCTGGCATCTTAATTCCTGGCAGTGGCATGCGAGGACCTGATTCGCATATCCTTTGCTAATTAGCGGCTTTTCTGGAGCTGGAGCGCTGGGAACAAAGGAATCTGGCGCCTGGCGCGACCTTGAGGGCTAATTTCCTGAGTTCTGAATAATGGCAAAAAGTACTGGATTCACCAAGGAACAATAGACTCATTAATCAAATCACGCGACCTCCTAGCTGCCAAAGCTCCAAAATAAAAAACTAATTGAATATTCCGGTTTTTTAATGGCGGCATTCTTAAGCGGTTAGATATTCAAGGCAGGATTTCGAAAATTCCTAATTTCCTAATTATTTCAGCAACAAAGCTTAAAGAAAGTTTAAATTGTTTATTTAAATGAGCCATCAATGCAAATAAGGGAAATTAAATATACAGGAACAAGTCAATTATGAAAGCGAAAGTTATTTTTGCAATGCCATATAATTTCAAGCGCTGTGCTAATAAAAGCCCAGCATTCAATACCCATAAATGCAGGAATGCAAGTTCAATAGCGGCCAAGGGGAAGGACTTCCACTTACCGGGTTTCTTCGAGGGATTGTCACAATGCCCAAAGAACTTTTCTATTTTTGCCAATGCCCCCGCGCCGCCCACAAACTTTCAGCTTTCAGCTCATTGAAAGAAGTCCTCCCATCTCCGTGGCAACTTTGGGATGGCCAACCAGGTCCAGGTCCCAATGGGTCCTTTGATGGAGCAGCTGGCGCATCCTGCGATTCGCTTGGCTTGACAACAGGCGTCCAGCGGCACATTTCATCCACCGAATCCGAAATTCCGATGCCAGCATTGTGATTATGCAAATCAGGCCGCTGCCAAGTGTGTTTTCAAAGGGATCATGTTTATTATTTATTTACAGCCTGTTGACAGTTTATCCAGACTCTGGCTGAAAGATTTGTGACGTCAGGCTGGCAATCCTGGGCTTTGGCTATTCGATGGCCAATCTCGCCCCGGGACGGAGGATTAAAGTTGCCACTAATTGACAGTTCCATAACACCCGACGACTCGTTAAAGCCAAAGCTCGAGTGTTGCGCAAACAAATGTCCCAAAAGCCGAATAGCGCCGGCCAAAACTTTTTGGCCTTAACGCAATTATTTCTGCGCGCGGCCAATGCGTCACCATTTATCAATTTCCCAGCGGGCTGGGTGCGATTTCAATTAACGCGAAAATCTGAAAAAACCTTACCGCTAATCAATCATAAGCAGGGAAAAGCGGAGCGCAAAAAATCTGCGTCGCAGGCTGAGTGGTTTTTGTTAATAAAAAGTTTTAACTTTTGCTTCAAATTTCCGCAGCTCCCTCGAAATATATGTATATGTACATGTATATCCTTCTGGGCTGAGCACGTCCTGGGCGTCATCTGCTCGATTTCTGTTTATTGGAGAATCGTGTGTGGTAGTTTAATTAAAACCGGCTATTGTCCTCCGCCCGGACGACCTCTTGGCCCCCGCACCCAGCACTCTGCAGTTGCATTGTGGACTGAGCCCTAAGTGCCGCATTAGCTGCCCCCCGCGATGAGTTCTTTCTTTCGAAACAACTACAGAAGTCGGCGGACATTAGCCGCCAAGGACATCCCGCTGATCCTTTGGCCCGCCTCCTGGATGTTCTGCTGGATGTATCTGCTTTGTGCGGACTGGCACGGCAGGATGCTCCACTTCAACTTGAACATTGGGATAACTGCAAGGCCTTAAGTTTAGATTAGTTTGCTATACTTGCAACGTATTTCCATGCCTCACAGACAGCACAGTTTAGCCGCCTTTTGCCCAGTGCATGCCCCTAATTTCCCTGCCTTTTTTCTCTTTCAGGCCTGGCCCAGTGTGAAGCGGTCCTTTGAGCTTTTCCCCAACCCTGCGGTGCCGCACAATGTGCACACGGTCTCAGGTAAGTTGCGATTCTCATGTGCGGCGTGGAAAGCGGGGGTGGAAAACTTTTTAGTCAAGCGCCCTCGGCGGAAAATGGGAAATGCACTTTGGCGGCAGCGCAGCGACAGCGACAAGTTTAAGGCGCTTTCTAAACCTTGTTTACTTGTCTCTCAAATTGATTTCTGCATAAGTTGCGAGCGCTGCTTGCAAAATGCCTTGCAATCCCTGGGCACCCGGGGCGTATGCGCAATTTGTGTAGCCCAGCAACCCGAATATATTGCCCATTAAAATTCAAATCAAAGTGCACTCCACTTATTGTTCAGCCCCCCGCTCCATGGCCAAACTCATTCAAACTGACCCAAACTGCCCAAATGGAAAGGAAAGATTACAAACTTGTGGCCACTCGATGGATATTGTGATTCTTGTGATTCCTGCGAACGAAACTTGATGAAATCCAATGCCCCATGTATGGCCAGCAACTCGTGCCAACCTCAATTGGCCTAATCCCTCTGCCAGCCAACCCCCGCATTTTCCACCCATTGCCCTCCTCCCAGGGGAAAGCCATCGTCAGAGCAACCGCATGTCGCAGGTTCCAATAGATGGAAAGTTGCATCAGTCCCACAGTCCCGGAGTCAGGTGGAACATCAAACATCACAGATCTGTGGCACTGCCGACTTATAATTGCTTTTATTTATAGTCAGAACAGCGTTCATTTGGGGGAGGGAAAAGGGGCGGGTCAGCTTAATGACGTCACTTTCAGAAATAGCTACACAATTTCGAAGGACAAATGGAAAACCAGTCTAATCTGGGGGATAACAAGGAGGAACGCAGGTCGCCCAGATATTTTGCAGTTATGGGAAAAGTTACAATTATGAAAAAAGTTCACAGCGCAGAGTTCAGCAAGCTATTCAAAATAATTGAAAGGCTTCCGGGAAAAATGTTGTATTGAAGCTCAAAGCGCCTTACAAAAAGGAAGAACTTAATATTTTATGATTACTTATTAACTAGCAGCCACTTTGCGAGCGATTATTTAATCATAATGCCCAATTACTTATGCATCGAGCTGTTTTATTGTATTGATATGGATATGTTGGGCCGAAAGCCGCCACTCGAAGGCAATTAGCGAGTGTCATAAACAAATTGGCGCCAAGTGCCAGGACGCGGGCCACCTGCACCCACCTCCACCATGCGTCCCAGCAAGGGACACACGTACGAGTACGAGGACACACACGAGGACACTCCAAGTATGTGACATGCATGTCAAGGGGGCACAAAAAATAAGTCAAATAGCAGTTTAATTGTTTTTCGACCCGGTTTGCTGGATGTCAGGGAGCAAGAGGTCATAAAAATCGTACGAGTGGGTGAACCGGCTAATAATGCCGGCCATAAATCAGCCAACAACTAGGGCCGGCATTAAGTGGATGCGCATGATAAATTAATTGTTGCCCAGCAGCCGAGTTGCCAGCAATCAAAGGGGCTTTCAATAGCCCACCCCTAATCGCGCGTCATCTCCAGGGTATCGTGGAAATTGGCCAAGACAAATTGGTTTCGGATTCGGTACAGCTCGAAGGCGGCCAGTGCATTGGGTGCACTGCGCGGAATGCGGAATACTTGCAGCTGAGTCTCTGGCCCAAATGTAGCTGCAGACTTCTGTTACCAGTTTCCCCCAGTGCCGAGCCATTAACTCCAGCCCCCGGGCTTTCTCCCCTTCCGCAGATTGCATGCATGTGGCCTCCGAGGCAGGTGACTACATCTTCAAGAAGCTCAACCCCCTCAACTCGGCGCTCAACCGGGAGGCCGTGCTGCTGGAGCTGGAGGCGGCAGGAGCAGCTGGAGCAGCAGGAGTGGGAGTGGTTCCGGGACAAGGAGCAGCAGCAGCAGCAGCTGGCACGACAGCAGATGTCCAGGAACTGCAGCCCGAGGTCTGTGGGCTGTATGTGATTGGGGAGCCAGACACGATTGTGGAGATTACAATGAAGCACTACGACGCGAACTGCGAGACAGGAGCCCTAATGGCGGTAAGTGCTCCGGAGGGCCACTAAATTACTGAATTTATGCCCCAGTGTGACGCACTTTCCCCGGCAGTTTGTCGACGGCTGGGAGCTGAATGGCGAGTACTTTCCGGGCATTAAGGATCACCATCGACCGCTGGAGCAGCGGGTTTACGAGTTCTGCAACAACTACAGACAATGGTGGGTGGTAGTGGCACAGTGTTCCTTGGTCCTAATCCCATTTTTGTGCAGGCCGCGAGTTGGCAACAAGAAGTTCTTCCGTTCGAGCCAGAACGCCGCCTTGCTCCAGTACCGGATTCCTGTGCGCGGCTCCTTCGTGGCCAATGTGCGGTTCCACAAGATCACGCAACGTAGGTGCAGCATTGCCCCGTAGTGTCGTATTTAAAGAAGGCGCCTTTCTCCTTGTTTCAGCCTGCAACGTGCTGGTCCAGGACACGGCTGCCATGTACAAGATGACCAACTTTGGCCAGGCTCGCAACTGCACCATCTCGGCGCTCTTTCCGGCCGTGGTCTCGCTGGCCAGCCTGCGGATCGGCGGCAAGGGTGTGCGGGCCCAGCCGAAGGTCAACTACGATGTGGGTACAGCCCTTGAGTCAGCCCCCTTCCCCAACTAAAACAACCTTTCTCCCAACCAGTGCCAACTGCCCAGCGATCGCTTGGAGATCGGCGGTTCCGCCGGCCTGGACGCCATCGGCATGGAGCAGGCCAGTGCCGTGTGCGGCGCCTCCAGTGACTTGGGTCCCGAGCAGGCCATCTTCTGCGGCGTGAGCACCGTGCGGCTGGTGTCCTCCGGCCGCTACCAGAACCAGGCGGCCATTGTCCTGCGCAAGGCCGATGTGCCGGATATGGACATCGCCACGCTCATCTGTGCGCTCTAAGTGCGCCCGGCGAGCTGGGACCCTGTCCAAAAGTGTACATGTTTGTAAATGATAAAAGCAGCCCAGAGCAGTGGACGACTCCTACCCGGACGCCATCGTAGTGCTTAAACCTAACTCTTAACTTAATCCAGCTAATTCGCAAAGTATTCGCTACCCGAGAGGCATCTTAGGTAATATATATATACATGTATATCGAACATTCTGAGTGTTGACTACAAGCAGCGTGTGTGTTTATTACTGGGTATTCAATAATCTCCAAGGGCTTCGCGCCTTTTATGCCCCTCGATTATCGCGGTCGATAATCTTAACCAGGCGTTAAGAATAGACGGGGCCACTGATAAGGCTTATCCAAGCAGCTTGGATGCGGCCAAAAGCGCCAGCAAGGAGGCCAAGCTGAACGCGGATAGTCCAGCAGCACCACCTCCGTTGCCGTCATCCGCATCCGGCTCCTTCTCCAACTGGAAGTAAGATGTGCAATTAACTGGTAAGTGGGGAATCCCATGAGGCACTCACGCTCTCGGCCAGAATGGCCTGAAGTTCCCTGCAGCGCGTGCGCTCCTGGTAATTACTGGTGGCCATCCTGCAAATCGTCTGGCTCAGACAGGCGCTATCACAGCCCTCGGCCAGCTTGGGATCAGAGTTGGTGAACTTGTACCTCCAGAACTTCCTGAGCAAGTCGGGCTGCTCGGCCATTTCCACCAGCAGGCGATCGATGCCCGCGGGACTGGTGTCCTTGGTGTACTCGCTGGTGAACTGGTACTCCAGCGCCCACTTGGGCTGCTCGCTGGGCGTGAGGTTGGCCTCCGTCAGGTTGAATGTGTAGGTGTGGTGGTCCAGAACCTGCCAGTCCTCAGGGTGGAGCTCGTACAGCCGGTAGTTGGGATTCTTGTTCGAGTAGGTGGTCAGACTGCCGCCATTCCAGTTGACCACCGTGGCATAGCCGTTCTCGGAGTAATGCAGATTCATCTCGTCCTTGTGGGTGTGACCACTGAAGACGCCAGTGATGATGCCATTGAAGCGGGTGAGAACCCTGTTGTACTCCCGAGCCCAGCTGCTCCAGCAGTCGCCATCTCCAGCGGGAATGTGGCTCAGGACGTGGACCGATTCGCCCGCCTCCTCCGCCGACAACAGCGTATCGTGGAACCACTGCAGCTGCTCCTGAATCAATGTGGCATTATAGTACAGCCACCAGTTGAACAGGTAGCAGTCCATGCTGTTCAGCGCCACAATCCTGTGCCCTTTGCTCGGCGATGCGGTGTAGTATCCTCCTCGCAAAACGGTCTTCTCCGCCTCGGCGGGCAGCCACTTGGACCACAAGCTCCACACGTGCTCATAGAGCCAGTCGACCTTCAGGGCGCTGGGTACCTCGTCGTTGCCGAAGCTACAGAAAGAGGTGTGCAACAATTAAAAATGTGATTTAAACTTTAAATTCAGCTATGCAACTAGCAACTTATTGCTGCCCAGCATTCGCTTAAAAACCGATAACTTGAAACTTGGGTGGATTATTTGTAGGATGGCATTTCACATTGTCCCTATTAGCAATTGTAAATATTTACTATGGGCACCCAGTGACACTTTATGGGTTTCCTGGGGTGGCAAATTCTTGCAATAAACTTTATCGGAGCGGAAAATACAGAAGTTCACTAGAAGTATCGGTGATCAGCCTAATGGAAGTTTATCTAAATAACAGTAGTATAATTTTATACTTGTGTTTGGAAACTACTATAAATGGTTGCAATGACCTCCAACCGTATTGTTCAGGAGTTCCAGAGGATTGGGATGAGCAAAAATAGGCGAGACATAGCCACATAAGGTTTTTGGGGTCAGAATTAATAACCAACAACAGCCAAATAACCCACTATTATGGCTGCGGATTCGTTGCTTTGAAGTTTTCCCCTCTGGGTCATTAGCTTAATAAAGTTGATGGACTGCAAATTACGGGTACTCACATATTTGCCGGATGGGGCTCGTGGTTTCCCAGACAAGGGTAGATGGGCGTGGTCGGGAAGTACTTGGCCAGCAGTTCGTCGATTTCGGACAGCATGTCGAGGTTACCCTGTTTGGTGGTGGACCAGACATTGTGGGGCGGCACGTCCCCAGTGTGATATATCCACTCGATCTTGTGGTTGTCCCTGATGTGCTCGAAAGCACTCAGGATGAGGCGCTTGGGGCAGTCACAATCACGGTAATCGGACCAAAAGCCAGCGGCTGCCGAGGAATCAGATCCTACGGCCAAGGGATTTCGACAGCACATGGGCTCATCGCAAGCTGCATTGCTGCCCTCGGCGTATTCGGGATCGTAGTGGATGTCGGTCAGGTGCAGGACGAGAATGTCCTCAGAGGTCTTGGCGTGCAAGTTCGAGTTCGATTCCCTGGGCAAGTCGCCCTGGATGGTCAAGGTGAGATTGTATTCGTCCTGCTGCGCCTGACAAATCGGAATGGGCAGCATGCTGCAAAAGGTGTTCGACTTGGCCACAGTTTCGTTCAGAATGAAGTCGAAAATGGGCCAGTTGAGGTCGAACAGTCCAGAGCACACCTCCTGGGTGCTGAGGGCAAAGTAGTCGCACATGCCCAGCGCCAGTTTCTTCGCCTCCTCCTGCCTCTCCGGACCACTCAGCTCGCCCTCGGTGAAAGTTCGAGCAAACACGTTGACGGTGGATCTGCACAGGGTGCAGGCGAAGAACTGGTCCGCGGCGGTCAGATCGGCCATGGATTCCGTGAAAATGGCCTTCTTGCTGTGGCTACTCCGGATGTCCTTTCCCAGCTGCTGTAGCCGCTCCGTCTCGATGCCCGTTCGGTGGTACTTCAGGTACTCACGGCTTATCTCCTCCGCTATGCTGGCTGCAAAACACAATCACGACTGTCAATGGGTGCACTTCATACTGTCAGCTGCGATTATCTTTTCAAAACAGCAAGCATTCGGACGCATTAACTATCTGATCCACACCATTCATGTGGTGATAGGCGTTTCAACTTATTAGAAACAGTTTATTGATACTGATAACGAAGGTCTCCTTCTTTGGAGGCACAAGCTCAACGGGTTTATTATTACTATACCATTAACACACCTGAAACGAGGGATGTGGTCCGCTGTTCCTTGGTCAGGACGTCGAAAGCGGACGGCAGGCTGAACGCCCCGCACACGGCGAGTAAAATGCCGACGCCCAACAGAGTTGTGCCCCGGATCAACTTCATGGCGAGACTGCTTACGGGATTGAAGTCGAGCCCCCTACTTATAGCTTCATATCACCGCTATCAGCTTGGCCACTTATCAGATGCGATGATATCGCACAACGAATTTATGTGGTCAACTGCCCATGCAAACTGAAGTTCGGAAACTGCCTTCTTTAGCAACTATTGGCTTGGCTATGTTCTTAAGTTGGTAGTAAAGTTGGGGTATGAGACGACTATGTAGTACTATTAATTCGAAGAAGACCGAAAGCATCTATACAATCAGTAGTACCGAACTCGGTACACCTGACCTCGAGTTAGCTAAAGGTCTAAACACAAATAGGAACACAAATTGTTTATTAGGATCTAAATTAAAAACTGCATCCAATAGTGAGTCAGATTATGGCATGATCCTGCACAATTGATCCCGATTCTTAGCTGAATCGATGTGTCGTAAATGCTTACATAAAAGAATCGTGTGCACGTGCTTAAACTTATCCGTAGTTCAATATTCAGCTAAACGCTGTAGCCAGCTGCTTGTTTTATGGCCAGCACGGTTTAATAAACTCATTTTCCCTAATCGCCATTAGGCGATAAGGGAACCGGCTGAAAAACAAAGTCCCTCGACAAAAATCAGCAGATTAGCTTCGATAGGGATAAGCGCATACTTCTATTTGCCACTTGAGAGGGGCCACTTTTAGAATGGAATCCATTCGGTTTATATAACTTAGGGGTACAAATGAGGATTACTACAGGGCTAGGCGGACGGAGAGGACTATGGCCAGCAAGGAGCTGGCGCTGAGCAGTCCCAGAGTGGAGGCTCCGCCACCGTTGTCGTCGTTATCACCTGGACCTGGAGTGATGACCTCACTGCCTCCCGACGTCGTGCTTTCCTCATTGTCCAGCTGAGGGCGGAGAATCATCAGTATCTATCTAGTACTTGGAAGTAGTAGCAGAGTAACTTACCGAGACGAACAACTTCTCACGGAGCTCCTCGCAGCGTCCTCGCTGGGAATTGATGGTCACAGCAGCTCGGCAAAGGGATCCTGCCAAGCAGTTGCGATCACAGCCTCCATTCACCTGGGGATCAGCTGAGGTCACTCGGTAGCGCCAGTACTACACATGAAACGGGCATTATGAGCGGGGAGCTCTATGTCTAGAGATGATCTCAGCTCACCTTTCTCATCAGGGCGGGATTCTCGGCGAACTCATCGAGCAGCTTGTCGATGCCGGCCGGACTCATGTCCTCGGTAAACTCCTTGATGAACTCGTACTCCAGGAACCACTCGGGCTGCTCATCGGGCTTCAGATTGGCAGCAGTCAGATTGTAAATCCAGGTCCAGTGGTTGGTCACAGTGTAGGTTTCGGGATTCACGGCGTACTCCCGGTAGTTGGGGTTCTTGTTGGAGTAGGTGGTAACAGCACCGCCGTTCCAGGCCACTGCGGTGGCGTGTCCCTCGTCCTCCGAGTAGTAGACAAACAGCTCGTCCTTGTGCGAGTGTCCTGTGAAGATGCCACTAATCGTGGAGCTGAAGCGCGTGATGCAGCGGTTGAATTCCCGCGCCCAAACCGACCAGCAGGTTCCATCGCCCGACGGGATGTGGGTCAGCACGTGAACGTACTCCCCGTTCTTCTCGGCCTGCAATAGGGTGTCGTGGAACCACTGCAGCTGGGGTATCTTGTCCGTGCCACTGTGATACAACCAGAAGTTGTCCGTGTAGCAATCGTTGCTGTTCAGCGCGATGATGCGGAAGCCCTTCCTGGGCACCACCGTGTAGTAGCCTCCCTTGAGGATCGTCTCCTTGGTCTCAGCCGGCAGCCACTTGGACCAATCGTTGTACAGGTGCTCGTACAGCCACTTGGTGCTGATCTCATCTGGAACGCCCTCGGGACTGAAGCTGGAAAAGTCCAATAGTCGAGTTTGATAAGCAAGTGTATTGCAAATAGTTAAAAACACAATAAATTATTGGGCGCCGTGCACAAGGAAAATAAAGATTAGGACTATTATACCACTTATACATCCGGGTTAATCAAAGATTAGGAACTAACATGAAATTTGGATTGTAAGGACGCCATACTCACAGGTTGAGTGGATGAGGCTCGTGGTTGCCGATGCAGGGATAGACGGGCACATCTCCGAAGGCCGCGTTGAGTCGCTCACTGACCTTGGTCAGCACCATGGTGTTCTTCTCCACGGAGGTGGCCCACACCATGTGGTCCACAATGTCGCCGGTCTGGTAAACGAAGTCGCACTTGGAGTTGGCCACCGCGTTGTCCAAGGCTGACTCAAAGGCGTGCCAGGGCAGATCGCAGTCCCGGTAGTCGCCCCAGTATCCGGCTGCACCCTCGGTACCCTCGGTCGTCTCCTTGTGCCTCTGGCAGCACATGGGCTCGGCACAAGTGGCCAGACTGCCGGGAGTGTAGTAGGGATCGTGGTGAATGTCGGAGAACTGGCAGATCCTGATGTCGGAGTCCTTGAAGGTGGGAGTGTCCGACTTGGGTGCGGTCAAAGTCGCTCCAGTATTGTCCACAGGCAAAGTCCAATTGTAATCTTGATTGCTACCGGTGTTACAGAAGTTGAACTCCATGAACAGGGAGCAGAAGCTCTGGGAATCACTCTCGGAATTCCTCATGATGTACTCCACGGAGGGCAGGTTGGAATCGATCAAACCCTCGCAGACCTCCTCCGTTTGCAGATTCAAGCGGCGGCACGCATCCATGGCAAATGCCTTCATCAGAACGGAGCTATCCTCCCCATGGAGCTCGCCCTCCTCTTCGCGAATGGTGCGGATAAGAACGCGGATCACCGACCGACAGGCCACGCACACAAAGAAGCTATCCCTGGGCTCCAGATCCGGCATGTTCCTGGTGAATATATCCTTCTGACTGTGCGACTTGGCCAGCTGAGTGGTGAGCTTCACGAACTCGGGCGTCTCCACTCCTGTCTTCATAAAGGTAATGTACTCCTTGGCCAAGCGCTCGGATATATCGTCTGCGATGGCGGACAGGATGTGGTCGTCCAGGTCAAAATCCACGGGCACGCCCGGCAGGTTTACGGCGGAAACCACCAGGAAGCCGGTGGTCAAGGCGATCGCCAGCAGGATTCCGATTGACTTCATGGTTCGCGGAGCAACTGGAGAATAGTTTCCACCTGTGGGGCCATTTATAGCCTTCGGTTATCTCTCCACCAGTAGCCAACCCATTAAGCAGACCGATAAAACCCATTCAAACGAGAGATTAGCCTAATCGCGAATAGTAGAATTTTTATGTGCATATATTTTTGGCCCAAGAAGTGGCCACAATCTGCCTTCGGTGGGGCAGAATTCCAAATATACGTTAAAGTGTCTGTTTTGACCATTTACCACAAATCTGCATTCAACAGGTTAGGCTACATATTTCTACAAGTTCGATTTCATTTACCATAAACTAGATACTTTTAACTAAATAAAAATAACAGTATGATTTGCTAGAAATCGCTACAGATATTATTATTAGGCTAAGCCTCATAAGAAAAAGAGTATTGCTCAGCCAAACACAGCAATCGTTCGCTGAATTGTTTCATGTAAAACGAAACTGATTAGGCTGCAATCTAAGATTCAAGTGAAAATTTGAATTTGTAGGATTTAGCCGCGCAACTGGATAGGTGTGACCGTGCGCGGGTACTGAGCGCAGCAAGGCATTGCCCCTCCGCGGCGTCCGCCTGGTCCCACCACCAGCGCGCGGCATGGTCACACTGCACAAGCGAGTGATTTATAAATATTCGAAGAGGCAGGGCGATAATTATAATTGAAGCAGCGTTCTGAGATGCCAGCCGAAGTCCAGGCCAGGCTGTGAGTGTTCAGGATCGGCCGAGAGCAGGAGCGCACCCACTGCGGGATTTGCAGCGGCTTACCAGCCAGGATTACCAGCCTCCGAACCCACGGGCAACAACAAAAGACTCCCGAGCAGTGACGCCATTTTCATTGCGAATAACGAGCAGGTGGGGCAGACAATAGATATACCCCTTAAAGAGCCACATAATACCTGCTGAGAGCAGAGAGCACAGAGCACAGTGGCCAGTTGCCGTTCAGGATGAGCAGCCTGATCAACTTCCTCAATCCGAAGCTGAAGCCCTCCGTGGAGAGCGACGCCGTCTGCGAGGATGGGTACACTGCAGCCAATCTGGTGGCCGACGACATCGAGCAGCTGGAGCGGGGATTCATGTGCTTCGGCGTCTGCAAGCCGCCCATAGAGATTGTCTTCGACTTTCCCAAGGCGGTGGACATGAAGGTCATTAAGCTGTGGCCCTCCTGCGGTGCCCTACGATCCACCGCGTTCGAGCTGCATGGACGACACGATGGCATCTGGGAGCGGGTGGCCTTTGTGCGCGATCTGGGGCGTGGCGTGGATTCGGTGACCTTCTGCTACCAGAGCGACTACAACTCGCGGAGCAGCTCCAACTCGGAGCAGAGCGAGAAGGTGTTCTTCTTCAAGTCCGCCCACAAAATCCTGGCCAGCACGAACAGCGTCAAGGTGGTGATCCGGGCCACAGAGCGCTGTCCTCCGGTGCTGCGGAAAGTTCAGATGTGGGGACTACCCGCCCGCTCGCTGGACAAGGCCGACCGGGAGCTGGTGAAGACCATCTGGAGCGAGATAAGCGATCCCTACGGCCAGAGGGACGCGGCACAGACGCCCACCGGGCAGAGATCCCCACCGCGAAATGTTCCAGAGCTCAGGGAGCAGTCAACGCTCTCCATTCCAGAAGAGTTCCTCGACTCCATCACCTGGGAGCTAATGGTAAGTATCCTTCGAGCTCAGAAAATCATACTTTTTTATGGTTAAGTTATAGCAGTACAACTCAATACATATCCACGATTCAGCGAATGCCACAGCGTCTCTTTTATCTGAGTAAGGATTCTAGAAAATTTCGTTCCAAGGAATCAATAATTTTGCACTGATTATAAGTATATCTAGTAATAGTTTTTGTACAATTTTTCTGAATCATTCTTCCAAGCGCTCACTAATTACGCCTTTATCAAAGTCTAACGTAAACTAAATTGAATTATAATGTCCAAAACACAACAAGACGTAAATATAAAGATAGGAGTCTGCTATTTAAAAGGTTTACTCTGTAGCTCTCCTTATCAATTCTCCCCTTGCTTCTCCAGATCTTCCCCACCGTGCTGCCCTCTGGAAAAGTTGTGGACCAGTCCACCATCGACAAGCACGCCGAGGAGGAGGCCAAGTGGGGGCGCCAGCCATCGGATCCGTTCACTGGCCTGGAGTTCAATGCGCAACGCAAGGCGATTCTCAATCTGGCCTTAAAGGCGCGCATCGAGAAGTTCCTCATGGAGAACTCGGAGCACTTCAAGGCGGTGCCCCGTTCGCTGGGCACCTCTCGCCAGCGTCGTCGTCACGCCTCGCAGTTCGCCAGCAGCACCTGCCAGCCGGGACAGATAAGTCCGGCTGCGGGAACCTATTCGGCACTTAGCAGCGCCTACAAGCAGCAGCAGCGGAAGAGCAGGGCCACTGCCACGGCCACATGCTCATCGGCGGCATTCTTCGGGGGATCGCCGCACTCGCCGCCGGCGGCCAAGAGAGCAAGGCACAGTCATCATGGCAGCGCCTGTGCCACGGTGACCTCGACCACAACCTCCATCGACCAGGCCATTCAGCAGGCGCTGCAGAAGGTCACGCGCTTCAGCCAGTTGGCATCGAACTCCAGCGCAGGCTCGGGATCCTCAAGCGCTCCTCCCGCCAGCTGCATCAACTGCCGGAGCGCGCAGTTCGGCTACGAGATCCGCACCTGCCGCCATCTGGTCTGCCGGGAGTGCCTGGTGCTCCTCTCGCAGGATCAGCAGTGCGTGTGCAAAGTATTCTTCCGCTGCGCCGACGTGGAGCGCTACCACAAGCTGGATCCTTAAGAGCTTCCCCGCACTTTTCGCAATCGACCAACTGCCATCGATTGCCGCAATAAGTTTGGTTCTCCCCATTTCGTTCAGTTTGTAAGCCAGTCAATCGCTTTAGCCCCTAGGCCTCGTCTACGTTAGGTTATAGTCATATCAGAGTCGGTCTGGTCGCAGAATCGCAAATCGCAGTTAAGCCAAATGTGTACACGCGCGAGTCTTTCCCGATTCGGCAGTATGTATCAGTATCAGGTCACGTTTAGTCATAGAGCAGATTACGGATTACCGATTAGCAATAGAGAGTGCGCGCCTAGTTTTTGTAGACACTTTATATACAGTCCCCGAAAGACAGGATCGTTCAGCGCGAGTTTATATATTCATACCAATTCTACCTAGAATAAAGTACAATAAAACCTAAGTCGAGTGTGTAATCAATGGAGAGTAGCAGCGTTATATTTCGCGGTTTGGCATTCATTATAATTCAAAGTCATTTCAATAAAATGCGTTTCTGTTAAGTTGCAACTGTCTAAAATCGAAAAATAAGTTTTAGTTGTAATCGCTTTCATTTCAATGGACACCAATGTCCAATATTTATTTGTACTGTTTATTGTTAATTTTGCATCGGAAATAGTTATGTATAATTTTATGCATTGTGTATTAAAGCCCAATTTTTTATTACTACTCTCAATAAAATAAAGTAAAACATTATGGTTTTTAATTTGCTCACAGCTGCCAATTGGGTATTAAGAAATAGGTATTTTAAAAAGGCCTTAAATATAAAAGTAATTTTGCACATTATTATTTACATTATCTTTACTAATTATCTACAAAATCTTGTTGCGCCCTCTATGGGCACGCTCCTGGTACTAGCTCCCTAATTCGTGTGTTATCGATATCGAAGAGCACAGCTGCTTGCATTTCTGCGACATTTCAAACTTTATACTTTTGGATCGTAATTTTTCCTGTTTTGTGATGCCTGGTGAGGCAAATAACACGCCCCAATCCGGCCGGAGACCCCGACTCGGATTGAGTAGGCGTGGCTGCCAGTCCACGCCTTTGATACGCCTCCAGAGAGAGGATTCCGCCGCAAATACACCAAAATTCGGAGAACAGGAGACTCCGCGGGCTCAGCCTTTATCACTGAGCTCTCGCAGGATAGGATTGTCCAGGAACAGGACGGGATTGTCCAAGAAGAAGCTGGAGTTCGCTGCGGCCCAGGGAATCAAGGACGAGCAACAGGTAGTGACGAAACCAGCAAGAAAGGATGATAGGGAGAGAAGATGGGATGCTCAAGAGACTTCCAATGAGCCAGAGGAGAAACAGGAGCAGGACAACCGTAAGAAGCAGGCGGAAAACAGTCCAAAGAGCAGTAAAATCATTGAGCTGCAGGGCGACATAGAAATCTGGCACCAGGCATTCAAAGCTTCTGTGGACGACCTGCTGACGATGGCGGAGCCAGGACTCTCAAAGAACGAACTCCTTATCCGGCTGGGCATTCCCCATGAGATGCTGCGCTATCTGGAGGAGGAGTGTTCGTAGTTAAACATAGTTTTACGATTTAACATTAAGAAACTCTATATTCCCATTGCAATAAAAAGGAAACTAAAAGTTATCAGAAACCTAGTACTTGTGTGGGCGGACGGGCCGCTCGGGATCAAACAGCTTGGGGTCCTGCAGGAAGTCGAGGTCCTTGTGGTAGCCTGGCATCAGCAGGCAGTGCTGGGCACGCAGAATGGCCTGCTCCACTTGCTCCTGCCGGCGCTTGCATAATCCGGTGATGTGACGCCCATAAATGCGACCCGTGTAGGGCGATTGGAATTGGGAAAGCAGCTTCACGTTCTTGTAGTGCGGCTCGATGCCGTGCTTGCACAGGATGCACTGCTGGGGTTCCTTTTCATATGGATTCGTTATGTCAATTGGAAAATCCGAGTCGCTTGATTCCGGGGCAGCTGAATACAGGCGGCTGGCGGCTCCCAGCTGCTGTCTGCCCACCAGGTTGACCAACGTGGCTGTGGAATAAATTATTATTACCAGTTTAATACATTTTCCAACCGTTTCACTCACCTTTTTGCGCCAGAAACTTTCCTAGCTTCAACATGCTAAGTATTTTTATTTCCAATATTTACCTCGTGTTATCGCAGAACGATATCGATATACAGACAGACTGAACAGCTGTGTTGCAGTGTTGGTGAATGCCAGATGGAAACATGCGTGCATGCATCGATAAATCGATTAGTTCGCTGCCAAAAAATTAATAAAAACACAAAAATGAAACCGAGATCACAAAAAGGTCAAGGAAAACCCAATGGAAAACCAAACAAAGGTCCTGGCAAGGTGGCCCATAATCAAAAGCCCTACTTCAAGAACAAGAACAAACAAAAGGCAAAAGGGGTAAGCGAGAAAATCAAGCATGTATATGGAAATGGTATACACCACACATGGTTTTGCTTTTTTTCCGCCAGGATAAGCCAAATAAACCGGAGATTCGCAATCTAAAGCGCAAGGAAAAGGCTGCCCAGGAGGCTGCGCAGCGGGAGAAAGTCAGGGCGGAGCGGGATGCCCAGGTGAAGGCCTATAAAAAGAAGCGTTTGGAGAAAACCAAGGCCATCAACAAAAGGACCCATAAAGGACAGCCCTTGATGAAGGATCGCATGCAGCTGCTTCTGAAACAGATCGAGGATATGAAGCGCAACTAAGTGAGTCGCGGGAACACTTCCTCAGAATCACTGATTACGTAGGAACACCATCAGCCTCAGAATCAGTTGCTCATTTAAAAATGTCGTGTACATAGAATTGTTTACGTTTAGAGTAGGCTTACTTTAATTTTAATTAAAACAAATTGTTTTCCACAACAATATTCTTTTGAAAAATGTTATCGAACTATGTTTTTCTAAGGTCTTTCAGTGCATTCTTTATTTATGTATTATAAGTACCTAAAATCATTATTTTTCTGTATTTGTAGTATATGTTTTCTCTATAAATGATTTTCTTTCCTTTATTCTAGTTTGCTTAAGACCCACTGACTGCATATTCGCTATAATACACTTTAGTTCACTTTATGTTCACAAATGTTCACTTTTCGCTGAAGAAGAATCTTTAGGAGTCTCTTAAGGAGCAAGAATCATTTAACAAAGGATAGTTACAACCACTAAATGGCCGTCAGCCGGGTGATGGACAGGGGGAGCCACACGCACCATCCGGACCTCGAAATCCGATGGACGTGCCGTAACTGTCTGTACACCCGGAAGTGCGACTACACTCTCCTCGTGAGGGCGGCCGGAAACAGGAACCGCGGCAAGGTCATGTCTCTGCCGAAGGGTCCTGGCGAATGGTAGTCGGGCGAAGAGAAGACAACTCTGGAAGATCACCCCAATCCAAGACGGCACAGCCAGCGTCGAGGGATGTGTGGCCGAGGGGGAACTCGGTCTCTAGCAGGCGGACTCTGCGCACCTGTCCACCCGCAGTTTCAATTCGGACTTCCTGCGGCACCTCGGGCTCTGTCGTGGGCGACCTCCGTTCCCGTGCACTCGTGGGAACCAAATGAACAGTCTAGAAGTAAATGAGTCTGATGCTGCTCCAGAAGCATCACCCAACCAGAATCCTTCGGTGGATTCGGGTCCTGGCTTTGTCAGGCTGACAACCAAGCAAAAGAAGCTGCTGCGAAAGGCCCTTCAAGGTGGGCTGACCAGAGAAAAGGCTCTGGAGGTGGTGCAAGCTCTTCCCATAGTTAAGGGGCTACTACCCGCTCCTTACGGAATCCAAGCCACCAATCCCTACCCCTACTCGGTTTTTGTTCAGTGCGTGCGAATCGGTTTGGCTGCGGAGTCTGCTGGGACTTCTCTGACCAGCGAGCAAATGGCCAGGATCAAGGAGGCCATCATAGATGTCACCGTGGAGCAGTCTGGCAGCCAGAAGCCGCAGTTCGAAGGATGTGTGGCGCGCAGAGGATGGCTCCTTGTGACTTGCTCCAACTCCTCCACCTCAGAATGGTTCAAGCGAAACTTTTGCCATATTCAGGCGAAAGTAGCCACCAAACTGAAGTTAATGGATGAGTCTGAACTGCCCAGAAAGAACGTGGTCCTCGGCTATTTTCCAGATAGTCTATCCACAAGCAGCCAGAAGGTCCTGGAAATCATTCAGGCCCAGAACCCAGTCTCAACGGCGGAATGGCGGGTTATGCAGAGGTTGACCCACGGTGAGCTTCTGCATCTCGCCATGGCCGTTGACAATGAATCCCACAAGAAACTGGTCGCACTAAACGGAACTATATCCTATCGATTCGGCCGTGTAAAACTATGCATGAAAAACCCTCTCGATAGGAAATCAGTACCAAATGGTAGAAGAGAAACATCGTGTGCAGCGCCAGATGGAAAATCCCTGGAGAAAGCTGTTGAAACTCGGGAAGTGGTGCCTGTACGTCATGATAATCCATGGAAGCAATGTAATAATCCTGGGCTAAGCCATAATAATCCCAGGATGCAATGGAATCAACAGCATATGCTCAGGTATGATCCTTACAATCCCAGGGAACTTCCGTCGTACCTTGTGCGCGCCAGCTATTCAGGACCAGGCTATTGGAGTGAAGGAAACAGGGGACTTGGACCTCGATCTTGGCCAGGAAACTACTGAAGCAGAGGGTTCCAACTGCACAGGAAGTAAGTTGCTACTTTAGGCGTAGGCTAAACTACTAGACTAGATTGCTAGCATGGTTTTCTGACAAAGATGACAAGTTCTTCGGACTAACAAAATATCTTTTCTTCAGGATCTTTAATCGGGGAAACATCCATCTTAAGGAAGTACAGCGACTTGTTCTCCATTTTTAGCAACGTAACTTGAGGTATTTAGAGTTTTTGACAAGTAGACATTTATACAGGACTCCTCCAACTTCAAAGAGGACTCTTTTTAACCCATAACACCAGTTCAGATTGACTTTGCTTACAGCATTCGAAACAATATGATACAGTAACACTGGTTACACTCATTTACCAAGGATCTATTCACTGAAAACACTATAATACCGTAACACTGGTTACACTTAGAGGATCTCGATGACTTATAATACCTTGTAGTACAAAAATCATCAAGGGGAACTCAAAGCGCATATCTTCTGAACTTCTGACTGCCCTTCTTGATAACAAATGCTACAATTAAGTTTTACAACTTTCTTTGGCAAAACATGTGGTTTTGATTCAAAGCTCATACGATACAAAATCACCATTTTGTATTGGGGTTTCTGTAGAAGGAGCAACCTTTTTGCAATCATATCGCTCTTCAGAGTTCCGCATATCATTATGTTTTTCAAAAATGTGTTTTTATCGGTAGAAGGTGACCTTATCTGGGGTGTTGAAGTATTAGCTTTTCCGCGCACGCTCCTTTCGCTAATTAAATCTAATGCAACCTGTAATAAATTCGCTTGTCGCGCTTTTCCGGTGGTGCGAATCAACCCTTTTTCGCGCGCTTTGCATATGCAAATTTTGGCGGCAAATTGCCCTGGCGCCAATGAGCCTTATCATCTATGGCATCCTGAATCCTGAGTGCCGTACCTGCCGGAGTCACCCTCGTAGGTCCTCGGATTCCCTCGCGATTTGGCGTACAAAGCACAAAGCAATTTTGAGACAGCCACGCGATTCCATTTTCGGCAAAATATTCGGCATAATAGTAAAGTTTTATGCGAATTCCGCTGGCAGAACATCCGTTTCCGGCTGAAAAAAAGGGGTCCACCCCTCACTTCAGATTGACAATCAGCATGCGGTCTCATATCCGCTGGAAAGCAAACAAAACCGGGCAAAACTTTCACTTAGGCGAATATTGCGAAACTATTGGGCTGCACAACCCGTTGACACAAATCGCACTAAATCAAAAATTATGCTTTGCACAAATAAAGCGAAAGGACGAGGACGAGGAGGAGGAGGAGGTCGCCACGCAGGAAGTCGCTACACCCTGTGGCCATAAATCTCATCTAGTCAAATATTGAATTACGCCGGTTGAGGCAAGGGATGCGAAGGATGCCGGGAAAGGGTTCGCCGGCGACTCGCAGATCCAATTTAGTGGGTCAGAAGGATGTGGCACATCCCCTCGAATATTCGCTATATGCTCACTATATGTGTGACATTTTCCGGCACATCGCTTTGTCCTGTTTATTTAATAAAAATTGAAGTTATGAGTGCTCCAGGGGTCGTTTATGCGTCGATAATGAATAGTTATGGCTGTTTCGAGGGCTCTCTTTCATAATGCTTTGTTTGGGTCGCTTATAATGCAATTTATGCATGTTTGTGTAGTTATTGGGTGCTTGGGGTGCCAATGGGTTAAGGGATTTTCGTTCTTTATCTGCCGTTTTATTGATAAAAACTAATAAAAACACGCCCGTTGCCAAAAAACAACACAGACATAGGTGAGTGCAACATACATTTTCAAAACTACATGTTTCATAAATTTCAGGTGGTTTCAAAATAACAAAATATCTGAACAACACCTACAAAATACTGCAATACTGCGATACATTTTCAGTTTGCCTGCTTACCAAAAAAAAACTTTAAATAAACATAAATAAACAACCAAACAAACAAAATGTTTTAATTGCATATTGTATTTGCTAAATTGTACATTTTCTTCGACATCAATACAGATAAATTACGGCTGAAAGTAAATAAAAACCTATGAGAGATCATAGCCACGCCGATTCAGCTGTTTTGGGTTTTTTATACAGCTCCCGGGGGTTCACTTTTGGTAAAAACCAAGCTGATAAGGGAGAATATGATGTCACGGCAGTCGAAGTGGAAATATTTAATCAAGAGGCATTCCAGCCGCAGCCTCAGTGTTAATTGAACTCTCAGCTGAGAAACAAAACCTCCGGATTATATAGCTTTCAAAATGATATACTTCCAATTCAGTTGGCTTCTAGTGGTTCTACTCTTCATTTCATCGCAAAATGCCTGCGCAGCTCGAAAACGAAAGGGAAAACCGAAATTTTCGCTTCCCAAAATCAACATAAATATCCACCATAACAGTGAGTACTTAATTCGATTTAGTTTGAAGTCCCAAAATAACATCAATTTGTATCTTTTCAGATATTCACATCGGCTAAAAGTGGGTTCACTTATTTACATCTTAGAGTAGTTGCTGTTGCATAATATTATATTATTGTAGTTATATGTTTCGCCATTATATGGTTGCTTTAAAAGTTTACTTATAGAACGTACTCGAATTATATTTAAAATTAATTCATTTCCATACATACTCATGTTGTTTGAGATAAGAACGATTTGAGATTCCTTAGTCTATGTTATAAATAAAAACGATTTCAAACATGTCTCATTTCCAAATTTACTTTGTGATTCCCTGCGTCTTAATTTGCATCAGAGCCAACTTATGTCCAAATTACAGAATTTGCCCATTTCAAAGGATTAAAACTTGTGCATAACTCACTGGCTTTCCAATCTTGTTAACGATTCGGTATGCTAATTAAATTCTTGCCAATGCAGGCGGCCAAAACAAGTGGCCCCTGGAATTTTCACTTTCGCTCGCTGGGATAAAGAAGAATCTGCCTGGAAATTAACACCCGAACCGGAAAATGTTGGCCCAACAATTTGGATGTGATCCTGGGCGAAGGACCAACTTCTGGCCGTGAATTTATGGGCACTTGGGTGCGGAGTTGGGGATGCAGTTGCTCTTATCTGGCTGAAATATTAACGGTTTAGGCTTAATTGCAAATGGCGACGTTTCCACGAGGACTCCAAATTAACTGCCAGCAGCTCGGATTTTTTGAGGGGTAAGAAAATGGGGCGGCGGCCATTAGGGTAATTATTTACAACAATTTCAAATTTTACACATGAACAAGTAGGAAAAGCACAATAAAATGGCGCCACAAAATGTTTTGCATGCACTTTCCGTGTTTCGGTTCGTTTTGGTTTTGGTTTCGTTTTTGGCTTTGTTTTTCAAGTGCTGCGGCTCATAAATTACCAAAGTGCGGGCTGTAAATCACAGGATCACCCCTTTTGTCCATGTAAATTTCGAAATTTCCAACAATTTGCAACAGTCTTTCTCTGTTCTCCTTTTTTGGCGAACGAGCACGTGACCAAAAATAAATGGCATGAGGTAGTGTGAACAGAATCCTTTGAGGGCCGGCGCATAAATTTCAATTAAAATTGAAAAGCCATGAAAAATAAAATCGCCCACAGGGAGCCAAGTGATAACCATGAAAAGTTTCTACATCGACTGCTCGGGAATCCTTCGCAGGGAGTGGGCAGTTTTAATTGTGTACAGCAGGTGCAGGCATGCATGAAAGTGGCTCGGAGCCACCAGTTTTCAATTAAAACTGAAAAATATTTCCAATAATTGCCGAACAAGTGAAACTTTGTCAAGCGGCCCGCAAGGGATACCCAAAAGGATTCAAAATGCCTCCGAGGAATTTCGGTGGAGTGAATAGTGGACACTCACGGGGAATTTCGCACATCATCCCACATTGGGGAGGGATAATCTGGACATCCATCATGGTTGCCGTAGGAATCCTTCCATATAATAATCCTTAGATTAAATAGCTTACTAAATTAATATGCAACAAGAGAAATTTCCAAATTTTCTGGTATATCGGTAGAAATTGTGTAAAAAATTTTTAAAAAATATCACGTGGTCGTGACAGTTTTGGACGAAAAAAATTGAAAAAAAAAAAAAATAAAATAAAATTTTAAATTTGAATGCAGTTTTTTAGAGAATTGCTCCAGAAACATTTAGAGGTATGCCACTTCAAATTCCGAGAAAGATAAGTTGAGTTATGGACTTTGCAACTTCAGCCTTGGGTCATTTTTGAATTTCTACAACATCATAAAATCAAAAAATTACAAAAAAATGTCGAAAAAATAAATTTCCAAATTTGAATGCAGATTTATAGATAATTGCTCCAGAAACATTTACAGGTATGCCACTTCAAATTCCGATTAAGATTAGTTGAGTTATGGACTTTAGAACTTCAGTCTTGGAACATTTTTGAATTTCTACATCATAACATCAGAAAAATTGCAAAAAAATGTCAAAAAAATAAATTTCCAAATTTGAATGCAGTTTTTTAGAGAATTGCTCCAGAAACATTTAGAGGTATGCCACTTCAAATTCCGAGTAAGATTAGTTGAGTTATGGACTTTAGAACTTCAGTCTCGGGTCATTCTTGAATTTCTACAACATCATAACATCAGAAAAATTACAAAAAAATGACGAAAAAATAAATTTCCAAATTTGAATGCAATTTTATAGAGAATTGCTCCAGAAACATTTAGAGGTATGCCACTTAAAAATCCGATTAAGATCAGTTGAGTTATGGACTTTAGAACTGCAGTCTGCGCTGCGTCTACGTCTCTAAAAGCTGGATGCTTAATCTCAAAATTTTTTGTAGTTCCTGAGATCGAGGCGTTCATACGGACAGACGGACATGGCCAGTTCGACTCGGTTATTGATCCTGATCAAGAATATATATACTTTATATGGTCGGAAATGCTTCCTTCTGCCTGTTACATACTTTTAAACGAATCTAGTATACCCTTTTACTCTACGAGTAACGGGTATAAAAAGAGTACTAATCAAAAATTAGGTTCTGGGTAAATATTTAGTCCATAAATTCAACCCATTTCTTCTGCTCAGAAGTTACACTTACACACATATTTCACACTTCAGCAGGTCGCAGGCAATCACAGGACATCCATCATCACTGGCCATCTCCTGGCCAGGAACGACTTCCGATAGCCATCTGCAATCAGCTTTATTCCGGCGACAAATGTCAAAAGTATAAGCTGACACTAAACCATTGCGGCACTTCAGCGGCCAACGAGTAAACAGCTAGTAACAAACATGGAATATAAATCCCCAACCCCTCTGCAAGGAAAGACAAAGAGGGTGGCGACTGGTCACCCCTGTCCCATCCAAAATTGCTCTTTAACTTGCAACAGCGAGCGGTTAACAAGCGACGCGTGCCGCATCCTGTTTTCACACGCCACAAAGCTCAAGTACAGTTGCCGCATGCGAGCATAGTTGCTGGGGGCGGGACTGTACCCGTGTCATCGCTACATAACCTCACAATGAGCCATGACATAATTCACTTCCTGCCGCATCGTCAGCAAGGGACATCCCCTGTTATTCAGTTTAAAGTCGCATAACTCTCAAATTAAAGTGACCATGCGACAATTTTCAATTTCCACATTGTTCATAAATCAAATTGCGTTTACAATGAGTTAGCCAGGGGGCATTTTTAGTGGAAAGTGGGCGGGGTTACGCACTTGGGCGAGGGTTCAAAGCGTCAGCACTAGTACCTTTTGATGGGTTTATTGAAAAACTGCCCAGAATTGTTGTATTGTGCCCTGTCTGAGGGGGAATAATAGTTAGGAGATGAAGTTTGAAAACAACAAGGGTCGAATTTATGCTTTGTGTTCTTCACTAGTTGAAAGGTCATGGAGCAGTGCTAAGGATATATAGGTGGCATCATAATGCGTTGGATGCAAAGATAGTCAGTGACTTTAAAGGGTATTAGATACTTTCGAATATCCCTGGAATTTTTCACAGCTCCGCTCCCTTTTATTTGATTGTTTTCAGGTTTTTTGGTCCTTGTATTTCGGGTGGTTCGGTGTTAACACACCAGAGATAAGGATGCTGAGTAGTTCCTCTGCCATGTGTGACAGTTATGAGCATCTGCAATCCAATTTAACCAGAGCTGCTGGCAAATGGCTTTCCCCTGCGCAATTTTTGGGGCAAAAACACAGCAAATAATCGCATTAGGGCCTTCGGGATAAAACTGGAGACAATGGGGACATGTGTCAAAATTTTCACTTTTCGATAAAAGATCTGAAAGCCACAGGCACATGTGTTGGCCAATTTGAGACATGATTAGCTCGAAATCGGAGTGGTAAGTTTTGAAATTCAATTTTTAAATTGGCCCAGTACCTTCCCCTTCCTAACCACCTAACCAACAAGGGTTTCTTTTTGGCTGGGCCATAAATCTGGACGAAGTCTTAACATGTCAACGACACTTTCCCCAAAACAAGGTCCAACTTTATTCAAACGCCAGGAAGCAACAGGAAGGACTTGGCCAAGAATTCGGCGTTGGACTTTCCTAATGTCTACAAATTCCTTTCGCCAAATCCAATACAAAGCCCACCGACTTTGATTTATCACGGCGGGGCGTGGTATTTTTAATTTACAAGCCCGTCGAGCTCCCCAAACCCAGTCTTAACCCTTTGAGGCCGCCTGTCTGCATAATTATGTCCGTGTGCCCGCAAATTTATGGACCTGCCAACGTCTTGGGCCCGAAACCCCTGCACTTTCACTTTGTCAAATGGGCTTGCTTGTAATTTTGTAATTGGCTTCGGTCTTGGTTTCTACTTAGTTGGGATTTACTCTAAGTTATGTGGTGGTCAAGTGGTCAAGCTTGTTTTCCGGTTCTGATTTATTTGCTGTGGCATTTTACGTACATATGGGTTCTACCAAAGACACTAGAATAATAAGATGCGTAACGCCATACGAATTTTTTTATGAATAAATATTTTAAAATAAATAGTATAACATTTCAAACACTTGTATGAATAACATTTGCCCGGTTATTTGTTCAAGAGGGATGCCAATTTAATCTTGCAAGTAATCACACTTAAGAACACATACACTACACTTACTGCTCGACCGGTAAGGGAGATTACTTGAACTATTTTGCGACTCTAAATTAGAAGACATGCCTTACAGTCTTTACTAGAACTAGTTGGGAAATATAGGGCTACAAGAAAATTTGTTTCGTAAACAAATATTAAAAGCGGCAATAACTATGTGTTCCGACAGTAAGTTAAACATTCTTCAGGCTTTAATTAAGAGAATTTGTACTACTTTGTGCAAGTAACACATACACTACATGCATGCATACACATATACTTACATCCATCCATCCATCCATCCACCCATCCACCCATACATACATACATACATACATACATACATACATACATACATACATACATACATACATACATACATACATACATACATACATACATACATACGTACATACATACATACATACATACGTACATACATACATACATACATACATACATACATACATACATACATACATACATACATACATACATACATACATACATACATACATACATACATACATACATACATACATACATACATACATACATACATACATACATACATACATACATACATACATACATACATACATACATACATACATACATACATACGTACACCGGTACATACACTACACATACACTACACTCACTGCTCGACCGGAAATAGAGATTACTTGAAATATTTTCTGACTCTAAATTAGAAGACATGCCTTACCGTCTTCGCTAGAACTAATTGGGAATTATAGGGCTACAAGAAAATATGTTTCCTAAACAAAAATTTTTATGCTCTCAATTTCATGCGAGCGGGAGGAGAGCAATTACTGCCGCCACCAAAAAAGTTGTTACGCATCTTATCATTCTAGTGTCTTTGGTTCTACCCTAAAATGGGGGGAAATTAATAATATCAAGGTATTGGACAATTCCAAAAATGCATCCAATCATATGCAAAATAATTTCTATATCGCTTACAATTTTGTTGGATATTTTAAATAACTAAACTTATACTTCCTCTTGAGAACAGACACCCCCAACAGGGAAAACCACAAACGATGACTCCGTCAAGTGGGGTTTAATTTGAAGGAGGGGGATGACAAGAGCATGACAATCCTTGAGAGCAATTCCTGTAAAATTCTATGACTTCGTAACTAATTAGCGCAGCCCATAAAAACAATGAAGGCGGCGCAGAGAAAGTCACCCTCTTGGAAAAACCATCCTCACCACTTTCCCATTTCCCTAATGAAGTTTGACGTGCTGATGTGCGGTGACGTTGACGAGAATGAGGATGGGAATCAGGAGAATCAGGATGGGAATGAGGATGAGGATTTCAGGAAACCCGCCAGTGGAAAATTCGCAGTCAACAAGTGAAAGTCAGCCCGCGGTAAAATCCAATGATGATGACTTGAACTGTGACGAAGGACGTTGTTAAGGGGCCATAAAATGCATTAAAATTAAAAACGTGTTAAAATGCTCAAAAATAACTCGCGCAATCTTTTTAATGAGCTCTTAATGAGGCTGCCTGACCAAATCAAGAAGCGAAAAGCAGAAAATACCCAGCTGAATTGGACCAAAAATAATTTGCGTCTCATTTGGCCGGTTGCGCAACTTAAAAAATCGTAAATTATAAACAAATTTTTAATGAAAAAAACTTCATTCCAGCATATGCTTCAGGTCGCCACCCCCTTTCTTTTTAGAACTCCGGATTTCGGATACGTATCTGTGTGTGACTTTTGTTGCTGCCCATAAATTATGTAAATTTCCATTCGAAATTCAAAATTAAAAAAAAAAATGTATAGCACAATGGAATGGGTGTATTAAAAACGATGTCCTGCTGGCCCGGCTGTAATAGGGGTGAAAGGTCATGACAAAAAACAGGCGGCGACAGGGCGAGGGGGCGTGGCCAGTAAACATCATAAAAGTGAGAAATATGCCTCTTATTTTGTATTTTGTAATTTGTTTTGTAATTCGGCGCCCTTTTGTTCTGAAATATGAGGAAAAAATTGCCACATTTACCCAAAAACAAATGGAATCGGGGGAAATGCGACGCGGGTAAATGGATTTTTCATTCGATTCCTATACCCTCACCATCGTCGTGGGAAACCCCATTTTCCGGCATTAAGTCTACGGCTTTGGTTCCTTATACGCCTTGATTCTCAACTGTACAAATTGGACGAGACAAGCTGCAAGTTTTCGGCAAAAAGATGCATAGATACGTAGATACTACTGGGTATCACATAAATTAGGAAGGCATTCGAGGATGGACTGGGGGGCAGACATATGCAAAGGCGTGACTGCGGGGACTCAGGTGAAATTTATTGGAGCCAAGGAATCCAGCACGAACGTGCTACACTCGTCTGCAGGATGAATCTGTAGATACGTAAAATTCTAAAGTTGAATGAAATATTTAAAGAAATTTATCTAAAAGTATGCAGTCTTTTAGGCAATATACTGAGCACACTTTTTAGGTAGATTCACCGCGCTATTTGTGATTTTATTTGAAATAAACCAATTTAATAAAATTCCAAGTCCTTGCAGACCAGTGTAATTAACTAACGGCTGCCGCAAAAAGTCGACTGCAAGTTCTTTTGTGGCTGCGCTTAATTTTTAATGCCGCGCCGTGAAATTTATTGGGCCGCCACAAATTTGAGTTAATCTGCGAGTTGCCGACGGGCTTTACAGTGCCGTGACAGACTGTACTTTGCAGTGAAGGAGCATTCTGGTTTAGGAATGGGGTTTCGCGAAAGGATTCCGGGATGAGTTCCAGGAGGGAATGGGGGAAATGGCTGCTGCGACAGACTCATTTAAAGTCCCAACTGAAATCAGCGCTGATTTAATTTCAACTGTCAGGGGTTAAGGCGTTAACCCATGGAAGGGTGAGCGGTGCGATAAGTGCTTTTCAATGCGACGCTCGCCAGGATCTGCAGGACTCACGTCTTTTTGTTGGGCCCACCATTCCGAGTGGGAGATTCCTCGGTGCGTCCATCAATCAATTGGCCGGATGGCTAACGAGTGGCATGTCCTGATGTCCTGCGAGTTTTGTGCGTCCATGTGAGTTCGTGAGGGTATCCTTGTAAACTGGCAAAATTGAAGCCAACAGGGAGCTTCGGCGAGACTGGGCTTGCCACTCATCAAACGATGCATTCCAATCAATGACAGTTGACCAAGAACGATGGGTTCCGAAATGGGCTTGTGTGGAAGAGTAACTGGGCGTTATAAACTTAAATCAGGACTTGAATTAGAGTCCTGCAAAGTTAGAACACCATCAGCTCCTTCGCCCCAATAAGATTACCACTTCAAGCTATTAAAAAGAATCTAATGCGATAAGTCCCGACTTTAGATATTTATTCTCGGTGTAGCATAACTACCCCTTTTTCAATTGCGACGCTTAGCCAAGGACAACACCATAAATATTTATTAATGAAATTAACTGAGCTGGCAAAATTCAAATTGAAATATCAGCGCAGTAATTAAAATTCATGCTGAGCTCCTCCCGGGGATGGTACTCCCCGGAATTCCCAAAAATGTGATGCCAACTCCCCCTTGTGGAGCGATGATATACGAGCAGAAGGGTTTTTCGAACCATTTGCATATGTCTTGCCTCTGGAATGATAGCCATAATTGTGGCCATAACGTGTTGTGTGTGTGGTTAGCCATGTGCCGAAGCCGTGTGTGTGTGGGTGTGTGGCTAAGTGGTTTTCCAGGTCGCCTACAATGCCAAGCCATCTAAAAATCCACCCATCTATTCACTATCCCCCCAGCAAAAGTGGCGCTCATTTTAATGAGCAACAAATTCAATTTCAACTTTTGAGCGCCTTTGTTGCCGAAAATTAATTCATTTGCAATTCATGGCTTTCAATTGCGTTTGTTTTGCCCGCTTGCTCGGGTAGCTGAAGGATATCTCCTGGGAACTGGCGATTATTCGGTTAGCTTCAATTTATGCCGCCGGATCATGAGCTCCAGTTTTCCATTCTTCAACACATAAATCAAGCGTTTACTGACAGCCAAAGCAAATTATCTGCAGGAATGTATCTTTTCATTCACACTTCTGCAGTTGAACTGCGGCAGAGATGTATCTTTTCATTCACACTTCTGCAGTTGAACTGCGGCAGAGATGTATCTTTCATCTACACTTCTACAGCTGAACTTAGGCAGATATGTATGTTGTTATCCACACTTTTGCATTTGAACTGAGGTAGAAATGTATCTTTTTATGATAACTTCTACACTTGAAGGGATGCAGAAATGTATCTTTTCATCCGCACTTCTACAGTTGCACTGCGGCAGAAAAGTATCTGTTTATGATAACTTCTACAGCTGAACTGCGGTAGAAATGTGTCTGTTTATGATAACTTCTACAGTAGCACTGAGGCTAAATGTTATAACGTTTTGAACTGAAATTTAAGCCATGTCCAGCTGGTTCTTTTTTCCGGGTTCTGCATCGAAATGATGTGCTAATGCGATACTAGCGATGAGAATTAGGATGCGCATGGTAAGAGAGGGTGGGATGAGGTATCTAGGGGATGTATCTGCGAGCCATTGTTGAAATCCCAACAGCTGTCCTCGTAAATCAAAATTATGAGTTTTCAATGAAAGCTCCGCCGAATGGAAACTTTTAAACAGCCATTTGATGAATGCTGCAACTGGAACCAATAATGGACAGGGCAAATTTATAACTATTACTTACGCACGATTAAATCATCAGCGATAGATCCAAATGGGGGAATGGATCTGCTCCTTTGTCGCAAAATGCAGTCATTTGTTGGGCTTAAACCCTTTGCAAGCACGACGGGCAAATGGAGCCTAATGAGGCGACCATAAACGCAGAAATGGAACCATCAAAATATGCCAAGACTCTCAGTCTGATGAATGGGCGGGATTTTCGTGCGAGGGCGTGACGAAAATCCAATCAAGTTGTATAAATATTCAGGCTCAGCACTTTTGGCCAACGAAAACTAATATAGAAATTAGGTGTGTAATGTGCTGAGCGGGCCATAAATATTTCCTATTCCCGATTCGCATCGCCCAAGGAATATGTGCAAATGTTTCCACAACACTGAGCCCAGTGTCCTGATGTCCTCCGAGGGTGACTTGTCCACTGGCCAGTGTCCACTTCAAGTGTTTGCCACATCTGACATTTGTCATCATGATTCGGCCATAAATACAAACTGCGCTGCACATAAATAAACATTTTCCCAAATTTTTTTGGGAAGTGGAGTGGTGTGGAGTGGTGGTGGGGTATTGTCCATTTCGGCATGGCATTGATTTTGACAAACGATTACTATCCATATAATCGCATAGAAGAATATCATAGACTATCTTATATTATTGCACAGCCCACATCCTTCAACGGCACATACTCGTACGTGCCATCCTTTGGCCCAAGGATCAATTTATATTTTATAATGACATCCCCCGCCCAGGATGCCCACAACTCCTTGGAGTCTCGTCATGCAGCAAAGGCTGCCTTTGATGTGTGTGCTTCTTGATGGCATATCAAATGTGGAACTATCGATGGATGACATGCTCATGGGTATGTGGCAACACATCGCTCACCTAGGCAAACAAACAGGCTAACGCAATTAGGAGTCCTAGCCGAGGAACTTAATTAAGACTGCCGCCTGCCGGGAAATTTGTCAATGGCAACCGGAGTGGAGCAGCCGCAAAAGGCAAACACATCCATCGCCGGAGGAAACCCTTTCCGCAGGACGCGCCTTGCCAAGGATGCGTGGAACTATTCCAGTGCGGTTGGTGTTGCAATTAAATTAACATAAACTTCGGCACCAGCCAGCCAGCACACGTTTTCCACTCTTTTTGGCCCAAATATTTGGCTCAAGAAAAGGGGTTGGGCTGGGCTGGTCTGGTTTGGCTGGGAAGCCCCAATTTGATTGACGCCGCACGAAGCGTTAATAACTTTAGCAACGCCTTTGTCCTGCGGCGGACTTTGATGATGATTGCGAGTGGATGATGAGGACTCGGAATGGAAATGAGCAGGATGAGTTGCCTCAGTTCCTCGGTCGCACTATCAGTAATCGCCATAATTGCATAGCTTGTACGCGTGTGCGTTTGTTTGCTTTTAATAGAGCAGCCCGCTCTATTTGTTTGCTATTTAAGCCCGCTGGTTAGTACCGCTGCCCCTCCTCCCATCGCCAAAGGTCCTGGCTGTCACGCAACCCAATTATTTCCTTCAAACACATGTAACTGTTAATTGGCAGAGCGTCTCCCGGGCATCCTGCATGTCCCGAATGTCCTGGGTGCGCCAGTGCTCTATTTCAATACCGCTCCTTATATCCTTATAGCTGGAATAGTTTTCCGCAGCCAGCAGCTGAGATTGCTTTTCCCGCCCAAAGGGTTGCGATTAGTTGTAGTTTCAGTTTCCCATCGCCAAGGGGCTCGACTTAATCTGCGGCTAGATGAAAAGTAAATAGAAAATTGTACTGCGTGGCGAAATCAAATTAAAGGGCGAGTTGCTGACCAAGAAAAACATCGCCAAGAGCAGAAACTTATCAATTCCCAAAGGGTGGGGGTGGTTATTATGCATAGTGCAAGTCAGAGATATATTTTAGACGATTTCTGCCAATCAAATGTACATATTATCTTTAGTTGCATGCCCTACAAATATCCGGACCTTCAAACTTTTGATAAGCAATTTGTTACTTAAAGACTCCCAGCGGAGAAGCCGAGTTGGAAGGGCAAAACGCTTTCTCTTGTCTCAGTTTTCTGTTTCAGATACTTGGCTGCATATGATTTATGGGACAGACAGGCAGCCAAGAGAAGCGGGAGAAGATTTACGAGTCCTTCACACACAGGATATTCGCCAAGAGGCAGCAGGATGCGAATGCAAATCGCGCACGCATGAACTGAGTTCCCCAATTTGGAAGCCAAGGGGATTTTAAAAAATAGCAACTCTTGTTGCCACACATTGTGACAAGTCTTTCAAAGTTTCTCCAACTGAAAAGCCAATTACTGCGTAAGTTACTAGTAAGTTGTGAGATAACTTACAGCTCAGCAAGGACTTATCTTAAGAGCGATACGAATACGAATAAATTGAGCTGCCTAATTGAGAGAACTTGGGAACGTTAAGCTCCCTTTTCACATCTAATTTGTGTGGCAGTTGGACTTACATCCATTAGACATTATCGAGGGCCATAAAAGCCGTGATGGAAAATCAACTACTAAGGAAACGATAGTCGATGGCCCCAGGACATGCATCCTGTTGTCACATGCTATCAAAATCATAAAACTATCCGCCCATCGAGTCCTTTGTGCGCTAATAGACTTGCCAGGATCCTTTCGCGTTTTTGCCAATTTCGCCTTTCCGTCCAAGGAAATCATTTCAGTTGTATCGAATCTTTTGTTGCTTCCTCTCTGCTTTTTGTCTCTGTTCCTGCCAGACGGCAAGTCTGATTCCCGAGTGTCCTTAAGTGCAGTCTGCCTTGACTTTTCAGAAAATCAGGAACAAAAAATCTGGGTGTGGGCGCCACTACAGAGATTAGTGTCCAATAGTGATGGCATCTTGCGCAGGAGAAACCGAGGGATATACAGGATAGAGATACGGAAAATGGGAAACAAAGCTCGCTTAAGCTGAAATAATAAACGAATAAAAAGGAAACCCCGCTCCACTTGAAAGTGTCACAACAAGTAAACAGAAGGACCCCTGAACTCACTAATAACTCAGACCAGAATAAATGAGAAAATCAAATAAAAACAAGTTAAAACTTCCGTGAAAAGGCGAAGAAATGAAACGAAAACAACAATTAGAAATCGAGGAAGGACGAGAACCCTCGTGCTCGCATTTTTAAGCAGTCGAGTAATTACACGTTTAATTGCAATGGGCCAGGACTTTTTTGTTTTTTGGGGGGAAAAATATGCCAGGACTCGGGGTAAAAAATTGCTTAAAATTCAGACATAATGAAAGCTGTTGAGGAAATTATGCTAATTTCATACAGCAAGGCAGATCCTTTCTTCTTCCATTTCCTGCATTTTGTCCAGCTTTCCACACCCATTACGTGTCCTGTTTTTCCAAGTGGCAAAGGAACGGAAAATGCTGCCGAAAAGTGAAAGTTCGATTTATGCAGCTACAAATTCACTTAGCTATGCAGAGTGCTCTCGCCTTTCACCACCCGAAATGCTCCTTGATGTACGCACATTTTTGGTTCCATTTATTAGGTTTTCCTTGCAACTTCCTGTGTGGCAAGGTCCAACCCCTCGGTGCCATTGGTTCGTGGCTTATTTTTTTGTCCGAATTTGTAATTAGCCACGGGGCCGTTCAGGGGGATGGGCGGGATTTGAAATCGAAGAGGGCAGCGAGTCCTTTAAAAATGCTGCCGAGTTCAAAAGGTTGATTTCCCAATTCAGCTGTTGATTAGTTGCGCAGTTCTGGGCAAATGAATTGGAATCTGACGAAAGGGATAACAAGTGATGCAATATTATCGGAAGGTAGTAATACCCTTTACAAATTCATTTTCAAACTCAATGTGAGGATAACAAGTGGTACAATATTATAAGCAGGTAGTAATACCCTTTAAAAATGCATGTTCAAACTCATGTGGTGTTCTAACTCATAACCATTACATTACATTATAGTTACTCATGCCATTAATGGATTTCTAAGCCTAACTTAGACTTCTTGTATAAACATCTTAAGATTCGTATATGCCCACATTTTCCGGGGTATTTCCAAGTGCTTTTCCTAGCCCGACTAATTAGCTTAAACTTTGCTCGCGCACTGTGCACTTCACGGACTTTTCCCCGAGGCCAGTTGATTTGTGTAAACATTTCTAATTATGAATGCGCTGCGTTGTAATGACTGGGTATCTTCAGCCGCGTTTCTCTCGAGGATTCAGTAATCCCGCTCCTGGACAATCCGGCCAGTTGGTGGCTTCCCACGTTGGGCTTACTGCTACGGCTTATCGGCAGCAGCCAGAGATCTGCACTCCGGCCACATTATACTGCCGAATTAAATGATTAATAAAAGCTATCGGCAAGCGGAAGGAAGCGAGTCAAATTTGTCGCCAAACAGAGGAGGACCCTTGCATTCCAGTGACAATATTAATTTCTGGCTGAAATGCGCATTAGCAATTTTGATGGAAGTCCTTGGAAGGAGGCTGGGTCACGCCCCATTCAAATTGTGGCATAAACATGCAGTTTTGGCCCACATTTATGACACTCGAAGCGCGTGTCTCGGCCATAAGGTCGTGGATCAAATTGTATAATATTAATTTCTAATTGCATAAATTTGGGCTCGTTACCGGGGAATTTTCCTGCTTGCAAGAGACATATACCATTTACGATTTTTCGGCTGGATCGTAAAAATTAAAGCGCTCCAAGGTGTTTGTGTCCTGGCACAAGGATAATCCCGATACTCGGTCTTGGTCTCGGGTTGGGTTTCGTGATGTGTTTTTATTTGCCGGTCGCTGTGCCACACAAATAAAAATAAAAGCACCCATCAAATGTCGAGTTAAAATGTTTTATTATTTCACTTTATGCCCATCAAAAGACGTGAGTTTCGACCAGGAAAGCAAACAGGATGTGGTTGAGGATGTAGATGTAGATGCGGCCGGGGTTTTCCAGGTTCGGAAAGACAATTGCCAAATGGTTTATTGTTTTTGCGGCTGCTCTGTGGAGCGTTGATAAGTCCACCGATTTGACGATGTTGCCGCTGGATAAACAGGGTCTTTACAGGGTTCTTTTCTCACCCCCTTGGGGCAATATCTTTTTGAAATTGTTATTAAAATCGCAATGCGATAAGATGCCGTGGGGAGCGTGTGTATCTTTTCACAATTATTTCGATTTGCTGCGCTCGAGCTGAAAATGTAACTGAAACTGGTACAGTTTTTCACTAAATTTGTTGCTCCCTTACTGAGTCCAACAATTTGTACTATTTTGTTGCCAGCTTAACTGGCATATATCGATCTATTCGTTGTGGCTTTTCGCAATTATTAGGGTATACTAAAGGGTACACTATGTAGAAATTCAAAATGTCCCAAGACTGAAGTTCCAAAGTCCATAACTCAACTAATCTTAATCGGATTTAGAAGTGGCATACCTCTAAATGTTTCTGGAGCAATTATCTATAAATCTGCATTCAAATTTGAAAATTTATTTTTTTGACATTTTTTTGTAATTTTTTTGATGTTATGATGTTGTAGAATTCAAAAATGACCCAAGGCTGAAGTTGCAAAGTCCATAACTCAACTTATCTTAACCGGATTTTGAAGTGGCATACCTCTAAATGTTTCTGGAGCAATTATCTATAAATCTGCATTCAAATTTGGAAATTTATTTTTTCAAAATTTTTTGTAATTTTTTTGATGTTATGATGTTGTAGAATTCAAAAATGACCCAATGCTGAAGTTCCAAAGTCCATAACTCAACTTATCTTAATCGGATTTTGAAGTGGCATACCTCTAAATGTTTCTGGAGCAATTATCTATAAATCTGCATTCAAATTTGGAAATTTATTTTTTTGACATTTTTTTGTAATTTTTTTGATGTTATGATGTTGTAGAATTCAAAAATGACCCAAGGCTGAAGTTGCAAAGTCCATAACTCAGCTTATCTTAATCGGATTTTGAAGTGGCATACCTCTAAATGTTTCTGGAGCAATTATCTATAAATCTGCATTCAAATTTGGAAATTTATTTTTTTGACATTTTTTTGTAATTTTTTTGATGTTATGATGTTGTAGAATTCAAAAATGACCCAATGCTGAAGTTCCAAAGTCCATAACTCAACTTATCTTAATCGGATTTTGAAGTGGCATACCTCTAAATGTTTCTGGAGCAATTATCTATAAATCTGCATTCAAATTTGGAAATTTATTTTTTCAAAATTTTTTGTAATTTTTTTGATGTTATGATGTTGTAGAATTCAAAAATGACCCAAGGCTGAAGTTGCAAAGTCCATAACTCAACTTATCTTAATCGGATTTTGAAGTGGCATACCTCTAAATGTTTCTGGAGCAATTCTCTAAAAATCTGCATTCAAATTTAGAAATTTATTTTTTCAAAATTTTTTTGTAATTTTTCTGATGTTACGATGTTGCAGAAATTCAAAAATGTCCCAAAGCTGAAGTTCCAAAGTCCATAACTCAACTAATCTTAATCGGAATTTGAAGTGGCATACCTCTAAATGTTTCTGGAGCAATTCTCTAAAAAACTGCATTCAAATTTGGAAATTTATTTTTTCGACATTTTTTTGTAATTTTTCTGATGTTACGATGTTGCAGAAATTCAAAAATGTCTCAAGACTGAAGTTCTAAAGTCCATAACTCAACTTATCTTAATCGGATTTTGAAGTGGCATACCTCTAAATGTTTCTGGAGCAATTATCTATAAATCTGCATTCAAATTTGGAAATTTATTTTT
The DNA here is from genome assembly GCF_003286155.1 of Drosophila erecta. Taxonomy (NCBI): domain Eukaryota; kingdom Metazoa; phylum Arthropoda; class Insecta; order Diptera; family Drosophilidae; genus Drosophila; species Drosophila erecta. Next base: position 1,860,259 of record NW_020825194.1, read on the forward strand.
TTGACATTTTTTTGTAATTTTTTTGATGTTATGATGTTGTAGAATTCAAAAATGAGCCAAGGCTGAAGTTGCAAAGTCCATAACTCAACTTATCTTAATCGGATTTTGAAGTGGCATACCTCTAAATGTTTCTGGAGCAATTATCTATAAATCTGCATTCAAATTTGGAAATTTATTTTTTTGACATTTTTTTGTAATTTTTTTGATGTTATGATGTTGTAGAATTCAAAAATGACCCAAGGCTGAAGTTGCAAAGTCCATAACCCAACTTATCTTAATCGGATTTTGAAGTGGCATACCTCTAAATGTTTCTGGAACAATTCTCTATAAATCTGCATTCAAATTTGGAAATTTATTTTTTCGAAATTTTTTTGTAATTTTTTTGGTGTTATGATGTTGTAGAATTCAAAAATGACCCAATGCTGAAGTTCCAAAGTTCATAACTCAACTTATCTTAATCGGATTTTGAAGTGGCATACCTCTAAATGTTTCTGGAGCAATTATCTATAAATCTGCATTTAAATTTGGAAATTTATTTTTTTGACATTTTTTTGTAATTATTTTGATGTTATGATGTTGTAGAATTCAAAAATGAGCCAAGGGTGAAGTTGCAAAGTCCATAACTCAACTTATCTTAATCGGATTTTGAAGTGGCATACCTCTAAATGTTTCTGGAGCAATTATCTATAAATCTGCATTCAAATTTGGAAATTTATTTTTTCAAAATTTTTTTGTAATTTTTTTGATGTTATGATGTAGAATTCAAAAATGACCCAAGGCTGAAGTTCCAAAGTTCATAACTCAACTTATCTTAATCGGATTTTGAAGTGGCATACCTCTAAATGTTTCTGGAGCAATTCTCTAAAAAACTGCATTCAAATTTGGAAATTTATTTTTTCTACATTTTTTTGTAATTTTTCTGATGGGATGATGTTGTAGAAATTCTAAAATGACCCAATGCTAAAGTTCCAAAGTCCATAACTCAACTAATCTTAATCGGATTTTGAAGTGGCATACCTCTAAATGTTTGTGGCATAATTTTCTAAAAATTATATAAAATTCTGCATTCAAATTGAGAAATTTTTTTTATATTATTTTCTTTGTAATTTTTCTGCTGTTGTGATACCGATACGTGACATTGATCGAATCGAATGGAGATGACTGGCAGGCGACATTCACCTTCGCCCGTCAATCGCTAAATGCCCTGATTAATCCACTTCAAACAGGTCGAAATTCCAGCTCTTTCACTCGGATTTTAGTCACCTACGTGAACGGCGGCACAGAATGAAACAGTGACTCGGCTGAGATACTCGCATATCGCTACGTGAGCACCGGTTGATTGCATTTACGTGTTGGCACCTGCTGCACCCGACCCCCTTGGAAAACCGCCTTTGGAAACCCCATTGAAAAACCCCCTAAAAGCCACCTTTTCCACCCACAATCGCTGCACTCAGTCTGCAACTAATGCGAATGAATGGAGCCAAGCCACACGCAGCCATCGATAAGCAGCTTGCGGTTTGCCCTTCGACTTGCCCCATGAAAACCCCCAAAAATCGCGCGAAAAGCCCCCAACTATACGAAAATTTCCGCCACTAGATTTTGGCAACAGCGAGACGTGGCAAACTTGGGGCTAATCAGATGCAGTTGCAATTACGAAACTCCTGCGTTGAGAGTTCGCGAGTAACGAGGTTAGGAAATGGGATTAGCCGGGGATTCGCAACTGGCGAAACGAGGAAATCCTTTTAGCGTTGGAGGCACATTGGCTGCCTAAATCAGAGCCCGGCTTATTTAACTTTATTACCATTGAACCTTGGGTATCCGCGTTTGAATTTACAGCACTTATTTAGTCAAAATATGGAACTTTCCATGTAAAATGGCCCACTTTCTGCCACAAATTGAACCTTTATGAGGTGCCCACATGCAGAAATCCGACTTTTGACCCCCGTGAAGGGTTATCTGCGCATGGGAATCTTCGAAAGAGATTGTGGGCGGAAAAGTAAGCGGAACGCAACTGGGAATGGCTGAAAGTCAGAGGCACGTCGGGCATTCCAGACTTTGACTTTCGGCAAACTTTAAGTAAATCTGCTTATCTTGCTGGAAAGTTTCGCTCTACGTGCCGCCGTCGCGTCGCGGTTGCCACTTGCCAGTCGCTTTGTTCCACCCACAGAAGCAGTTGGTAACCCACACCCTCTACAGGAAAGCCACCATCCAGTAGCCACTTTCAGACCCGAAAGGAATGCAGACTTGTCATAACGTTGACAAAGTCTGACACATTGGCATTAGGCCGGTCGAAATGCGGACTGCCGTCTGCGGACTGCCTATCGCAAAGGTCGCCGTCAATCATTCAAGTTTCTCCCCTTTTTCAGGGGAATTGGTAGCATTTGGTAGTGGAAGTCGTGTGCTACTGCGATTGCACACTGTTGCCAAGTGAAATGGACTGAAATTGCCGCCTTCAGTTCGCAATCATTGGAAAACTCCTGGTTGCAGGGTAGGTCCTTTGGTGCAGCCACTGAATTACATGTGTGTTTGCGCAGGAGGAGCACAATGGCCTGTTGACATTGCAACAGTTGAGGGAAAGGATACGAAAACGTTTAAACCAAAGGAGTTTATTATTATGATAGTATATATGTACGGAATGATATATAACTAAAAATTAAGCATGCTATCCTTATCCCTTGCATAATTTAATATAGATATAGCAAAGCTCACTTCAACACCAGATTAGTTTTATTGCCCCATGAGCTTCCTTAAATTTAAACCCCAAGTTTATTTTACGCTTCCTTGGGCGACGCCAGCGGAAAGCCGTTCAACCCATCGAAGGCCATTCCTCCTGACCGAGGCTCTTAAAGGCATCTGGCGCAGGAGCTCTATTGCCATTCTGCATCCTTGTTACGATTACAGGACTGCTCCCATTACGGCTCCTGGCCAAGTGCAAGTGCATGGCCCAATTTATGGTCAAATGCTAATTTTGGCCATGTCCTCGCACAAAGCGCGAATTGCTGCTGTCGCAGGACAGCGCGGCTTGGAGTGGGCGGCGCAGCAGGACCAGGACAAGGACCAGGACCAGTGCTCCACGTGGAGCACTCCTCTGCGAAGTCCGTTGCGGGCCAGTGGCTGCAATAACTCGTCTCCCCGTCGGTTTGCCGGCTCGTCTGCTCGTCTGCAGCTGCCAGATGGCTCCGAGCACACAGATCCCCGGATCCGGGCAACTTTGTGGCTCCCGGTAATCCTTGTTGCACTTGTTGTACGCCTCGCCGTCGTTGCCATTAATGCCCGCCACCGAGGGCAGGAGGAGCGGAGAGGGCGGCGCGGGGGCGGTGTAGAAAAATGCTATTATCTTTTTAAATTGTCTGCCAGGCGACGGCAAAAAAAACATCAGGCATGGCAGCAACAGGGAGAATCCACTTAAAACAACTAAAATTAACTAAACATTCTTCATCATATGATCCCTACAATTAGGAAATATGTGTGGTACCCAAAATCCTTTATATGAGAAATAAATAACAAATACACATTCGAAAAATAGCGGGGCATATAAATGCAAAGGGAAAGTGGAAATATTTTTGCGAGTGCTGCGACAGACGGAAATATGGATTAAAATGTTGCCCGGAGGAAAGCCAGAAGGAAAAGCGGAAAATGCGAAGGAGGATCCTGCTGGGCTGGCTGGCTGGCGTTAACTTGATTTTTTAAGTGCCTCTCCGGCGCATTATGAACACGGCCCAGCCGATTACGGCTACCCATTTTTTTGCGCAACGCTTTTCATTTCTGCTCATGCATACGAAATTAGTGGCGATACGCTGGCAAATGCGGAGTGAAGTGCAGGAAAAGCGGTGAAAAGCGGGAAAAGCCGTCCAGAGAAGCGTTTATGGCTTACAGCGAGTTAATCGCGCTGTCATCATCCGTCGCTCGTTTGTCCAACTGGCAGCAATTGTCGCAATTGCAATGGTGTACTCCTCGTATACATGGCCCAGTGTTTGGGCCACTTGAAGTAAGCGGCTTATTCCGCCGGCAGCTCACTTGGCTGCAGTCCGCTGGAAATCTTCGAGCACAGAAGATGTTCATGGGAATCGGGACTTGAGGCTGTTCATTGTCTGGTCCTTGCTTTATCAAATAATTATGGAGCATTTTCGGGAAAGGGTATGGCTTCAATCTAGGAACTTCCGACTTTATGTCATAGTTGCAAGCAATTGCTAACTTTCCACAGAAGCATGCGAAATATATTTACTTTAATGCCAGTCTGCCCAACTTCCTGTTGATTTTTCCTAATTTTTAATCAACTGCTCACTGCTCGGCAGCACGTTCCACCGAAAATTCCACTAAGTGGGTGTGGCAAGGTCGTAAAAACTGATTTTAATGCCCAGCCAAAACTATGGGGCAGTGGCAAAGTTGCAACCCGCCTCAACCCCCTGGAATGCCGTCTTTGTCTTTTACAACCTTTTGTCAGTCGTTAATTTTTATGTTTATAGCGCAAATTCTCGCCTTGCTGCACACACGCTCACTGAATTTTCAAAACCGCAAAATGGAGCGCCAATTGATAGACGGGGGTACGATTCCGGGAGTACAACGACGTCGTTCGAGGTAGTTAAAACAATAACAATTAGCTGCAAGCCAAAGTCGTTGGCCACACGCCAAAATTAATTAGCGAGCGAAAGCACTGCCTTTTGAGCTAAAATCGAGCCCAAAAGTGAGGTTAGCTTGGGGCAGAGTGTGAGGTTAGGTTGCATTCGAACAGAAAGTGCAACAGCCGAATCGAAAAAACCAAAGTTAAATTATTGTGCTGACTGGACTGAAGTCGGTCGTTGGTTGTCGGTTGTCGGCTTTGGTTTGGGTGGGAAATCTAATCAAACTAGTGAAAACTTTCGACCGGAAAAATTGCACATTGAAAGTTTGTCCGCCTCTTCAGGGAAACTTTTTCTGGCTCTTTCTAACCCTCTATCTGTGCCCCTCGTTGGGCGGAATAATTGCCAAAATGGAAAGCCAAAACTTAAACAAAAACGCAGACATTAATGAAATTTTGATAAACTTTTGGTCGGCACTGGAGTGCAACAATGAAACAGTTGAAGTATTGGAAGGCATAGAGACAGAGCCGCCAAGTGCAATTTGAGCAGACAAATCAGAGCAAATTATGATTTATTGAATTTTAATTTAGTGCCAGTGCGGAAAATTTCCCATTAATATTTGAGGATGCTCAGCCCTGTGCCAAAAACTGAATCAGTATTTACGCTCATTGCGAACTTTGTGGGCCCTTCGCGTGTTCTGCAACCCTCAGGGGTGGCACGAAAAGTACAGTCGCCTCCAGCTTTCTAGCTCTGCGCGTGCCTGACTCACGCATTATTCGGCAATCGGAAGTGGAGAGGGCGCAGCTGGCAGGACTCGCATTCTGTTTGATTTTTTGGGAGTATGTTGGTCCTCCTGGAATTTAGCAAACGTGCGTGTGCGTATGCAAATTGCCGGCCACATGTCATTTCTGACCATTTCCGCTCGAGGACTCGCGTCAGAAGAGCCCAAGGAGCTGAAAAACAAGAGGGAAAAGGCAACGCCTTTGGGATCGAATTTGAAAACACCCTAATGGTTGATCGTAAATTTCAAGGGCATCATACTACACAGATCTTCGGACTATTAAAGTCATATAAGGGAGTTATTATTTATTTAAAATATCTACCTATCTAGAAGAACTGTTGAGAGATACCTTGTTGATCATTAACCTTTTCTAGAACAAATTAATGAGGAATAGAGTATTTAAACGTTAATTTACAAATGACTGAGCTACTGCCATTACCCACACTAAGGGTATTAAAATAACAATTACGATAGCAACCCCTTGCTGACTAAATCGGGGTGGCTCGTTGAAGTTCCAGCTTCCAGATGGGGTGCCTTATGCCTTATGCCTTTTGCGAATTGCAAACATTTTTTTTTTTTGCAACTTGTTTTACCCACTGACCTTGAAAAGTGAATCCATGCAAATTGAGCAGCTGAAAAATCAACAAAAACACTCCAAGGGGTGGCTGTGGATCGGGATCAGGTTGCTCACCATCTAAATACACGCATATCCTGACCAACCCCCTGTGGAAACCTCGGGCAAGTTGCGAAAAATTGCATTATTTGGCAACGGGGGAAAACAACAACAAAGCGGCGGTATCGCTCGCTTATCAGCGATTTGCTTATCGCGAATTTCCACATGGAAATCCATTAGTCAATCCCCTGTCTTTCTGCCTTATTTGTTTGCCTGTAAACCTCTTACCGCGCCACTTGATTGCCTGGCTAATCGAGAATCCCCCAGGAACTTTGTTCCCCTTTTTGAGACGGTTGCTTGGGGAGCTATCAATTACTGTCATATTGCCTTATATACAATAGGCTGATCAGTAACCCTATATCCTAGCATGAAAATGATCTTGAGGAAGTTCAAAGCAGCCACTTGTTATCCCAGTTTATAGACTCATATCGCAAACACATCATCATCAGTTGTTGATTAAAGTGCACACCCAAAAAAGGTAAAGGTAAACACAAATGCCTTATATTTAGTATTGAATTCCAAGCATCAAAACAGCTCACTTTATTTAACAATTATTAATCAGCAGTATACAGAAGATTAGATTACGGACAAGTCGTATAAAGTAATCAAGGGTTAATAAATACAAACCAACGAGTAGCAAAAACCTTAGTCAAGCGATAGTAAAGTATTTCATTTTTAAAGACCAATCTGTGCATTTGTTGGGGAGGTCTACGATGAAAGTTACATCCTGCCACTTTCTGTTGAAGTCCTGTTGAAATATTTACGTTGCGATAAGGACGTTTATTCAGTGCCAGTCCCGCCAGCAAAAATTTGTTAATGAAAAATGGCAAACAATTTCGCTTCTTGGCCTGTCTGCCATAGCCACCGAAAACATGGCGAAAAACAAAGGGACAGGAGACAAGACTTTTCATTAAAATTGCACAGGCGTAGAAGGGGGTGAGAAGAGGGGCTTTTGGGGGGGTGAAGGTGGTTCAAGGATTATTTATGGGAGCCTGGCGGAAGCTGTCGGCGCAGCTGCCTTTCACTGGCTGCAAATGGCATTGCAATAAAACGAAATTAAATTGCTATTTTGCATACATATTATGTGTGCCCGAATGTCCTGGACACGCACACACACACACGGTCTCAAATTTTCATAGTTGTCTGGCTGGCGAGCAATAACCGAATAACATCCTGAATCCTTTGACAACATCTGGCCTTCCAAATAGTTTTTAACCCCTGCCCTCATCGAAACCACCGCTCCAACCCTTTGTAATTGCTCGACGCGTTTATTAAAATGCATAAATTAATAGAATTATTTTGGGGCGAAGACACCTTTTTATGGCCGTCATTTCGAGCATGTGTGGAATCACTTCGGAAAACCAGTTTAGTACCACATCATTTGGCGATGGCTCAGGGCCAAACAATTACGAATGACGAAGTTAAGATCCTCGCCAAATGCACCACAAATGACCGCAATTAGCCACCCTTCTCCATATTCTTCATAGAATTTTACACGGAGAAAAATGTATGGTAAATGGTAAAAGTGAGGCACAATTTGATCATTCTTTCTTTATAAAAATTTCAATAGGAAGTTACTAAACTGGTATACCATCATATTCTTGTATTTAATAAGTTTAAAGACTTACCCTTTTTTATATTAATGTATCTGGCGGATGCCTTGCATACCCTGTTTTTCCTTCGTGTATCTTGCGGACATAACGAAAATCATTGGGGCAGCATCCATCCGCAAATCAGGGCAATTAATATTAAGTGGATTATTATTTAATGACCGCTGCACGCACTCGGAGACACTGAAGAGCCACTCGGAGCAACCCAGCCACAATCCAAAACCAACCGCAACCACATGAACTTCAATCCCATTTCGTCCTAACTGCTATGATTCCGAATGGGGTTTCCCTTATGGCTGTCATATTCTAATTACATAAGAGCACGCAGTTATTACACGGATTCGCCTAATGCCGCAGATACGCTTGCTGCGATTTGATGACCCCTGACCCCAGCACACCGAGTAGTTATAGCAGCATTAAAATGGCAAATTGACGTTCATTTCACGTGCTAGTGGACCGTATCCATACTCCGGATGTGCGGCGATATGAGCACAGTCCTCATTGAATGGGCGTCGCTAATTGATAAATTGCCCCGATGCGTGGCTGGGATCCATAGTCACATAGTCACATAATAGCTACTCAAATGCTGTAGACATTGCCTAGAGAAAACCACTTTCAAAAGCGATTTAAGATATATATTCTAAACATAGTTCACACGTTAATTCAGCAGCTGTTTTAAGACCTTACGGAATATCCCAAGAATTGATAGAACAAGCCTACTCATGACCATCGTTTGGATAAACCCTCCATGTGGCCTATAGAAAGTTAACAATTATATATAGGGTATGCCCCGTTATTGGCCTTCTACTCATTTACTTACACAATAATTGTAGGCCAAGGAAATGGGGGAGCAAAGGAGGAGCAATTTGCGATGCAAATTCAGGGGCCAATCCGATCCGAGATTGCGTCGTCTTACGCAACAGTACGACATCCACGTCATCGTGGAGCTCCCGACTTAGTCAGCAGGCGGCCAAGATGGCGCCCGCACACCCATTCCGCCGGAACTTCCGCGGATCGACCAGCAAAGCCGTGTGCACCAGGCGGCGATAAGGCGACGGAGAGAATATGTATCTCGTGGAATGGCAAGCAAATCGAACAAACGTGGCCCCTCCTTATCAGCGGAGATGGAGTGTGTCACTGATTAGATAGTCGGACTCCTTTAAGCTCCACAGATCTGAATGATGTCTCCCTCTTCACCAGCGACTCTGGTTGTCAATTGAAAGGAAGTAAGATAGATAGAGTACTATCAAAATAGTCAGATAGATAGATCCCCAATGATCCCTAAGTGATTGCTGTGTCTTTTGGACTGCCTCAATTTATAATATATAAATAATATAATATAATGCCTCAATTTCCCTGAATGGTCAAAAAGATGATTTAAGATATACTTTATACTTTACAACTTGTCTGTATATTATCTGGTAGTTTCAAACCAAAACCACTAAGTTCTGAAACATTACACCATTTCTAATCGCAGAACTGAGTAGTTTTCGCTAAAACTTGGCCATTGCAAGTTCCATTGTTCCAGATGGTATCCAAAGTACACCCGCAATCAGCAGCATTCGGAGATGAAAGGCAAACAGACGCCCCACATTGAGGACCAGATCCATGCCAGAACCCAAACCTTATCAGAGAAGCAAACATTCTGCTGTTTTACTAGTTGATAATTAGTTACTTTGATGTGTTTATTTGTTCAAGCGGTAACGTACAAGCTAAAGATACATTTGCTGGGGCGAACTGGCTAACTTATTTATGATAACATTATCACATCTGGTGTGCTGGTAAATCAAGGTGAATTTCGCGGTGTAAATCATTCACTTGTGGCTGCTTTGATAATGCTGCTGCTGCACTGCGATTTATTGATGAACAAACCAAGGAAACAAATTAATTTATAAGGGAATTATGAGAGCAATTTTGAGGGGACAGTGTAGGAGCGTGTTGGGAGTTGAAGGAGGAGGAGGTGGTCTCCACTTCTTACTGCTTCTGCAGATACTCGTCGAACAGGTAGACGGACAGGGATGGGTCGGGGACCTTCATCAGCTTGGCGAGGTCGTTGGCATAGCCGGACAGCTTGCGCACGCTCTCGGCCTGCTTGCCCAGGAAGTTCTCCTCGAAGTAGTGGGCCAGCTCGGGATCCCTCTCGGCGTCGGCGGCGTGGGTGGCACGGGAGTGCACGTGGGTGGCTCCGGTGGCCAGCTGCTTCTCGGTGTCCAGGGCCAGAGCCAGGGAGTGCAGTTCGTCGACCTCCAGAGTGCCGCGCTTGGTGCTCACAGAGCCGGCAGACTCATGACGGGTGTTGAAGTCCACGATGCCACCGCGACGGGTCACCTGCTTGATCAGGGCAATGCTGTCCTCGAAGGAGCGGTCCGAGAGTCCCTGGTACAGCTTCTGGAAGCCGGGGCGGTTCTTCTGGTAGGAGTTGAAGTGGGTGGCCAGCAGGAGGTAGTCGTACGACTTGGCCAAGTTGGCGTTGATGTAGGACTGAACTTCGGGCTCAATGTGGTCAATGCCAGCGAAACGGGCATTACAAATGGAGTTGCCTGAGGGTAAAGAAGCAAATAATAAACGTTACAATCTGTGAATCGGAGAACATAGTTTTAATGGTTCCTAACTAGATAGTGCTATACTAAATATGACAATAGAATTTCGAATTGGGCTTTTTCATATTATAAATTTGTATCTTTAACATAAAATAGAAATCTGTATTTAAATGGAAGCGCGATTGAAATAACAATACAGGGCGGTTACCAAGTAAGAAAAGAAAAGTTTTCGTTTAACTAAATCTGAGATAGTGCAGAAAATGTCCAACATTTTTCCAAAACATCTAATCTATATTTCACTTACTTTTGCCTGTGAAAAAGCCCGTGAGCGCTTGTTTTTATTATTATGTTTTACAAAGATACAAAAAGCAACAACACAGATTAGCCACTCTCTCTTAGAGGCGCTCTCTTTACTCACCCGAGAAGGCCGACGAAGAGCACGCCGTGATTACGGTGTTCTGGCAATATTCATTATCAACGGCCAGGGCAAGGGAGCCGAGGCACGCGAAGAGCGCGAGTGCAACCAAAAATTTCATGATGTCTGTTTACTGTAAATTAAAATCAAAATCGAGAGCGAAAACAAAGGAAATTAGTTTCACAACAATTGACAATTGGAAAACAGACACTTTTGTTTTCGCTTCGTGCTGTTTTTTCCGTTTTGCGTCGTAGCGTTTCTTGAATTTTCTCTGCTCTTTTTTCACACAAACCCACCACCAATGGAATGTTTTGGTTTTTCAATGTTTGTGGTGGTCGGTCTAAAAACACAGTTTCCAGAAAATTCTTTTTTCCTTTGCTTAGCCAAACACTCACTAAGTAGTTGGTTGGTAATTTGTAAACTCACTTTAAGTGCCTGTGCTTTTATTTAAAATTCAATCGCTTTGTGTGCTGCTTGGTGGAACTCTGAAAATCAACTGCTGTTTATAGCGTCGCGTACGTCTCTTTCTATGCGATCGATAAGAGTGTGTGTGTGTGGGGTTTTGGAGAGCGTGCATAGGCATGTTTTGTTTTGCGCTCAGTGCGGGGATTTCGGTGTCATTCAAACATGGCCGCTTGCAGTGTTGTTGTTGTTGCTGCCTGCTGGAAGGTGACTCACGGCAGGGTTGTCAGCGTGTGCAAAAGATGGACGCTGCACTTTGGATTTCAAGTGGTTTCCTGAAAGTTTTATCAGCTAACGATAAAGATTTTAAATAAACTGCAGATAAACAAGCTACATTCTATGATAATGTTTCTATATGCGAAACAATGACAATTCACAGCAGGATGTGAGTCAAAAGGCTTACATGTATCGAGTTTCGGACTGCTGCTCTTTTCTTTTTTTTCAATAAATAGTATTGAAATGTAGGGTTTCCCCAATCAACAGACCAATTATGTAATTGTAAGTTTTCCCAGCTTGTATGCCCCTTATCAAGTGTCACTCCTGGAGCTCTGCAATCGACACGTAAAAAAGAGCCGTCGCCATATTAAGCAGTTATCAAAGTGGCTGATTGATCCCCCCTCGAACGTGCAAATCAACTTGACTAAATGTGAATTAAATTGTCAACGAAAATTAAACCGCCTGGCAACCCATGACGTGTTGCTCTCCAGGGCCAAAACAAAAACAAAGAACAGCTGACGCGGAGCGCAAAAGAGCGACCATATTGCATTTGGTGTATTGCATTTACACAGAAGTGGAATTATCTGACTAGGAAACCCGACATTATAAAAAGTATGTCCATATTGAGGACGTGTGTATCATATTAAGTGCGTCTATCATCGGGAATATTCAATTATCAGCCATTTAAACGGTTAACAAAGAACGGGCGACATGTTGGAAACGAAAAGATAACAGTGCACACTCTCCCACTTACTCACACTCACACCAGCAAAAACCGAGAGCGCGCGCGCTTAAAAGTGTTTTGTGCGCCGTTCGGAGCGACAGTTCGCTTTCGAGTTCGCTAAAACACAACGCAGAAAGGCATTAGCTCCACTGAAAAATCAGATTAAAGCTGTCAGCAGAAGGTACTGGAAAAGCATTCGAGAAGTCGAAAATAATCCCAATCAAGCCCATCAAATTGAAGCAGGCGACGCCTTCTGCGCCAGTGTGTGTAAAGGCAGCTAGATTTTCAATTTCAACGACGAGGGAGGCCCTATTTAACATTGTAGCCCAACTCGAGTCGCCTCATTCTCATTTGTGCATTTCAAGCAAATCAAACTAACAGTGACATACAAATTTTGGTTCTGTGATTTTGTGTAAAGACTTCGTTTGACGATCAAAGATGGTGAAATTAATCGCTAGCCTGTTCCTGTTGGCCGTGGTGGCCCAGGCCTATGGAGACTTCAAGTGTAAGTACTATTGTTAAGTTTTGTTCAGCTGAATTTCAAACAAAACAAAGGCAGGTCAGCGGAAAAAAAAAACAATAAATTTCGACGCAATAAGCAAAGAGAAGAAAAACATTTGTAGTGCGTTGAAAAGAGCATGCGCCGTTTCTCTTCCATTCTCTTTCACTCTCTTTCTGTACCGAAGTGAAGTTACCAAACCAGTTGACTTTAAAGTTATTGATACTTCCGTTGTGCTTTGGTGAAATGATAACCAGTATTTATACGCAAATTTCCATAATTAAATAATGCGAATTTCGCTTTCATTTCCATGAATAATGCGGCAAAAATTAGCTTCGACTTTTTTGTTGTTACATTTCAAGGCGCTCTTTGCACACGGCTTGTGCTGTGCGAGTGAGCCAGCATGGTCCACCATGCTTTTTGCACACGGCACTACACCAAAACAAATGCCGTTACTATGGCGGCGAGAGCTGCGCACGTTACCAATGCAGTTACAAAAAAAAAAGAGAGCGGAAGAGTGAGCCATTGCAGTTTTGCACACGGTTTTGTATTTGCCCCAGAACATCGGCATTCCAAGCGCAATTTAAAGGCTTTTGCAATTACGCCCTCTTAAATGCAGTAACCCACAACCACTCCCCCTCCCCCTTAGCCAAGCAAGAAAGCAAGAGTTTCGTGAGAGAACTGCGGAAAGAGCGAGAAGCGCAGCAGCTTAAAGAAAAACAAAACCCAAGCCATGAAGGTCAAGACCAAGAGTGCAAAGGTTTCTATAACTTGAAATATATCAGAACATAGTTTTGGTTACCAAAAATAGTTGAATCCGTCTGGAACCAGCCATATGCTCCTATCGTGTTCCCACGACTAATCCAAACCTTTTCCCATTGCAGGCTCCCTGGCTGTTCCTGAGATTACCAAGGATTGGGTGGACATGAAGGATGCCTGCATAAAGGGCATGCGCCACCAGATCCAGGAGGAGATCAACGCCTCCTACCAGTACCTGGCCATGGGCGCCTACTTCTCCCGCGACACCGTCAACCGCCCCGGCTTCGCCGAGCACTTCTTCAAGGCCGCCAAGGAGGAGCGTGAGCACGGTTCCAAGCTGGTGGAGTACCTGTCCATGCGCGGTCAGTTGACCGAGGGCGTCAGCGATCTGATCAATGTGCCGGTAAGTCCATGACTCCCCTAGGAAAGCCACGAAAACCTAATACTGGTGAATCCCCCGCAGACTGTGGCCAAGCAGGAGTGGACCGATGGCGCCGCCGCCCTGTCCGACGCCCTCGACCTGGAGATCAAGGTGACCAAGTCCATCCGCAAGCTGATCCAGACCTGCGAGGGCAAGCCATACAACCACTACCACCTGGTGGACTACCTGACCGGTGTCTATCTGGAGGAGCAGCTCCACGGACAGCGCGAGCTCGCCGGCAAGCTGACCACTCTGAAGAAGATGATGGACACCAACGGCGAACTGGGCGAGTTCCTGTTCGACAAGACCCTGTAAGGAGGTGGAGATAGAGAGAAGGCGCATCACCCAGTCACGCATCAAAATTATCAGCCAGTCGAGTTATCTGTTATCTGTTAGCCCAGAGAGCCTTCCCGAGGGTCCGCTATTAAGTCACCATCAGCCAAGTCGACGACTGGCCAATAAATTATCCGTTCGACTGCGATCCTCAAACCAGCAGAGCAAAATTCCACGTCTGTTCTTTCTTATCAACCACTCGTGATTGTGATTGTGATTTCCGTACACCTCGGGAGGGGGCTCCGCATTATGCAATCGCCGAGATTTCGCCTAGGATAAGTGGAATCGCTCATTCGCATGGGAAGACACCCAGCACAACCCATTCAATACATCCTATATCTTTATATTTTTCTGTCAATTAGCCGAACAAGTTCTTAAATAAAAACCAATATATATGTAACGAAAACCCCATATGTGTTTGATTACTAGGGACTTTTTTCAGATGGAAAACGGGGATGATTTCATTCTTATTGCGACTTTGTGACGGGGATTTCGCAAGTAAAGCAACAAAATAATAAATGTGTCATATTATTGCAGATAAATTGCTATATCTCGGTAAAGAGAGGTCCAATTGTGGAGTGTCATACCTCGTTGAACTCGTAAAAATATTCCTGAACTACGGGCAATTCAATTTAAAAACTTTTTGGTTGGTCGATTTTTTCGATTTTTTTGTGATGGTACCCCTTACAAAAAATGCGAAATTTGGTCGAAAAATTATTAATCCGAAATCCAAGAAATTGGGATATGGTTCGATAGCTGGGGTGCTCAGCTGACTAAAACATTGAGTTTTTCAGCCCTGTGACTTATTTTGGCCAACTTACAACTAAAAAACTGCCAAAAATGTGTATTTTTTTCAACATTTCAGACTATGATGTTTTATGTTTTTGGGAATTGCTAGGTACTGCGTTTTTTGGTAAAATCACAATGCAGCAAGACTTTATTTCCAGTCTCAGCTGCTTCAGTAAGCCTATCAGATTACAGAGGTCCTTGGAGAGTTGAGTAAAGTGGGGATCATGCGATACGCCTTTCAATTGATACACTTAATGCTTAGCTCTACTTTCGCTAATTTCAGCTGTCTTTCCAGCGTCAATTTGCCAAGCAGATAATATTGCAATCCCTCTGTTAGCCGATTAACCCTTTATTGTCCCACGACAATGCACTTGATGAGCCATATCTGGGATCACGTCTCGCCTGTCCATCGCCCATCGTCCATCGTCCACCGTCCATCAGTGGGCAGTGTCTAATGGTTGTACGCATCGCATATTCCGTTTGATAAATGTCGGCATCTTCGACTCGAGTCCCTTTATTGACCCTTTCATGTAGTCACTCCCGCACTCTTAACCCCTTCACCCTTTACCAGGCTAATCTGGTTGGAAAACACAAAAGCCAACCATAAAGAGCAAGGAAAGCGAGACGTAGGCTGCACTGTAAGAAATGGAAAGAAATACTACATATCATAGGTACCGACCAAATGCCTAGTCAATGTACAAATATTTGTATAAAAGTTTAGTTTACATTTTTGTTTCAGTGCGCGACTTGCAGATGGCCAGGAGCAAGTGCATGGAATAATTCATAAGTCACTTGTAAAAATGTCCACAACCACAGCGGCCGTATCCACCCCCTGCCCAGGGGCTAATGTGTGCTCGATTCACCCCTTCGACGTCCATGTGCATGACCATGTTCAGGTCCATGTCGATTCGAGTGATTGACAGGACATGCCATGCATTGAATTATGATAAATTGTGGCAACTGTCAAAAGGCTGAGCTCGGGTTTCCTCCATCTTTGGCCAGATTTTCCGTTTTCCGACGCGTGACCAGAGTGAATGGGTTAGTGCGTGGCATTTTAAACAATTTCATAAGCTAATATTTGAGCAGATGTCCTTGTTCGTTGCGGATTTAAAATTGCATCAATCCTCACGACAATGGGCCGCAAATTTTTCGATAAGCGCCGCAAATATTTAAGCGCAATTCGTTCGATTGACCAAAATTAAGGGGCGGAGTTTTTTTTTCGGGTGGTGTGTCCGGCATACAAATGGCCCATGACATTTGGACCCACTATCAATCTTGGCCAAAGGAGGCACACTTTCGACCAATTTGCCAATCATGTTTATTGCTTTCTTGTAAGCAAGTCAGTACCCTGCATATTATCAAAATATACATTTACAGATTCATCTGGCAAGTTGTTGAATGAAATATGAAGTATTTATACACAAAACCGCTTATATCTTTGCAAATGTCCTTTGACAACGGGGTATGTTGCAGTCGCATCGGTTGACTTTGCAGCTTTTTTTCCATATTTTTTAGCAGCAGCGATAGCCAGCCAATTCGGCAGTGAAATATTCTGGGCAGAGACGTGCGAGTGATTCATCCTGCGCATATCCTTCAGATAAAAGTGCCTGCACGCTTATCGCGCTGACATTTGTCCTGCTCCTCGTTCGCTGACAAATTTGCAACGCCGGCCAGAACAATAGGCATGAAATGGAAATGGAAATGGAAATCGGGAAGTGAGTCCTGTGCGCTGAAGGATCCTGCAACAAACCGAACCTAAGCGTACCGAACCGAACCGAACCGGTTCTGACTTCAAGTGGCAGCAGCCAGCGCCGCAGGACATCCGCCGCCTGCCAGAGGGATATGATTTATGTCCGGATAGTTCCTTTGTCTTTCGCTCATCTGAACTGCACTGCGCTCACTTCGATTGCTTTCCACTTTCTCCGCTTGTTTGCTGTTCCCATCATAAATCTCTGGGCGCCCATTTAGGAGTGACAGCCATGGCCCCCGGGAAATCCTTTCAAAACCGGTTGAGAGAGTCAAGCACGAGGATTTTGGTAAAAAATTTCATGTGTTTACTATATTCTATAGTTCATAGCTCATATCATAAATTTAAACATTTAAATTTCGATTGCGAACTGATAAAAGGGAAGCAACTTTCTTTAAAAGTATCAAGTATTGCAAACATCCAGGCTTGTTCTTGTTTATTGCAATCTCCAGTCAATTTGCAATCACTCAATCAGTTTGTTTGGATAACTCTCTGGCCATTAAGCAAACAGCAAACCGTGCGAGCGTTTCCT
Organism: Drosophila erecta; assembly: GCF_003286155.1. Lineage (NCBI taxonomy): Eukaryota > Metazoa > Arthropoda > Insecta > Diptera > Drosophilidae > Drosophila > Drosophila erecta. Next base: position 1,877,319 of record NW_020825194.1, read on the forward strand.
TGAGGTCCTTGCACTTTCTTGGCTCCAGCAAACTCAAACATGGTCCACCTTCACTTTTCCACACTCTCGCTCTCGATAAAGTTGTAGATACGTCGCTATAGGAGCCACACTTCACTGGAGGCTGCAGCACGCAAATGATTAAAATTCAACAAACATCGGTCAGGAGAGTTCTCGAGGAGCATTCTGGCAAGGACCCAGCTCCAGCACCGCCCGCACAGCGTTATTGAAATGTCTTAGCAGCTGTCCAAACATCCTGCCTCGCAGAATCCTTGCGGGGCAGCAAAGGATTCTGCCGATTTAGCATATTGACTCCTTGCCAAGGAGCGAACTTATACAAGATTTATGCGCCCGACGCACGCCAGGCGACAGTCGAGATAAAAGGATTCGTATAACTCACGCCCAGCCAAAGGACAACCAGGATAAGAGCACTGAGAAAAAAGCATGGGGGTTCCTTTAATGAACGTGTTCTTACAAAACAAAATACCATTTTTGAAGTCCTTTAAGGGAAAGATGGCTTGAAAGTGGCTACATATGATAGGTAACTAATGCTAACTATGCCCATGATGATTCGATTTTTTCAGTGTAGGCTGGAGATCTGGAGTTTGGGGAAGGGGAGTGCAATAAATTGGATTTGCATATTAGCACACTACCAGGAAGGCAGGCCCAAGGAAATGTAGGGCCTGCACCCTTCCGTCTGAGGAAGTGGAAATTCCAATGGGAAAGAAGCCGGGTGACCACTGACCTTGTGTCCTGGGGGTGGTGGTGGGCCATTAGGCAGAGCATCTTAAGTACGAAATCTCGCCTAAATTGGGAATAAATCATTAAAAATATGTCCACAAGAGGAGCGCAGGGCAGGGTGGCGGAATCCTTTGAGCTGTTTGCCGAAAGGGTTTGCAACAATTTCCAGAATCTGCGGCATTCACATGTGGGCCGCACTTTCAGGAGGGTTGCGATACGTACATGTAATACCCTTTGATTTATAAAGATAACGACGCAGTGTCGTGTTTAATTTGCAGCCCACCTCCACCCACCCAGCTATTTGGCATTCATAAATCCTCAAATGGTCAGACGGAGTATGACTTATGTGAACTTGGCCGCAAAGTTTGGTAATTATGCATGGCCCAGACATATTACTTTCGCCGTACTTCGCTCCTCTTTGTCTCAGTCGGGCATCTTCGAACGAGTGGGGTTGACATTTTTTAACTGACCACTTTCATTGGCACAAGGGAACTGCCAAAGTTTTTGGGCCACAAACTTTGGCTTGACATGGCTGAGATAAAGATTAGGTCCAGTGCCTTTCACTGAGAAAGAAACTTGGCAGGCCAAACCCTTCAAGATATTTAAAAAATGTAGTTATAACATAGTTTTTTCCCTAATTACAGTTTGGGTTTGTCTACATGTCGGTTTATTTCAGGAAGGTTTTGTTTATTTAAGTAAATAACAACTTTCTGGCAGTGCTGCAGCTTTGGCCATCGTCTGTAGTGTTTATTGTCGGTCCCTTTGGCTTTTTACCCCCGAACAGTTCAATGGCCACAAGTATCAACTATGGATTTCCCCAGAGGGTCATTCCGTGGCGAACTTATGCACCCAGGTTGGCATCGTGGGATGCCAAGGTTGGGTTCGCCATCGGCAACTGCATGGAGGATCCTTCGCCGGGGAGGCCAGTCGAATAAAAAGCTGATTTGCATGCTCCAAGCCGGAGCATTAAAACTAAAGAGCAGCATCAGCAGCAGCACATAAAAAGGACCTGCAACGTGTGAGGTTAAATAGATTTGGCGCCAGGACATGGCTGGGGAAATATGCCCCACCATCGCCTGCGCAGTTATGCCGCAGACATGGCTCGCTTTTGATTTAAGCGCATTGTTTGCGTTAAATATTTGCCATGCCGGCCACGTTACCAGCCCCTCCTGGCCAGACCCACCTCCACCAAAGCCAGCCACAGCTGCAGCCAAGCGCTCCGGGCCGAAAGGCAGTGGTCTGAACCTGAACTCCCATTGCCCCGCCTCCGAAAGTTGGCGTGACATGGACCACCAGACTGGAGAAGGAAACGTTTCTGCACTGGCAGAATTTCCCCCGGCAAACAGCACTCTGCAGTAGCAACATCCAGTTGAGTTATCCGCCATGGAGGACCTTTTCTTTGGGCTTTGCATCCCTCAGTGTAGCCTCCCTGCTAATCGGACGAAGGAGCGCCCACCCAAGGACCAAAACGCTCATCTGCGGGCTAAGAAGCGAGCAATCCTCGCCTCGTGTTTGATTTCCGCTTTCAGCTCCTTGACACACACAGACACACATCCTGGGGGCGAAGGAGTCCTGCCAGTCCGCCCACGCGGCCAAACAACTTAGACTTCACACGCAGACACGTCTGCGGGAAAGCGGCAAGTGGGTGGTGCAAGGATATTGTGCCCCGCACTGAGAAGACGCATGAAGTGCATTAGTTGCAATTGAATTTGTACATTGTGTGTGCCAGCAGAGCGAGCACCAGACTCCTTTCGAGTGCAATTTTGTTGCCGAGCTGAAACTCTGAAATTGGATTCCATATTGCCACTCAGCGAACATCTCACAGATGTGGCTTAATCGCCCCCTCAGTACTAAGCCCCATCCACATCCCTCGGCAAAGTTAATTAGAAAGCCGAGCAGGTAGCCGCCTGAAGGACGCTAATTGAACTGCCACAGCTGGACCTGAGCTCTGATTATCGGCTAAAAGGATTGGCCGCACACCCAGATTAACCAGCCGAAACAAAGGCGATTCCTGGGGCAAATATCCGTTGACACACATCCGTTAAAAGCTTACTTATTGCTTATCCTGCGACAAAAGCCATGCCTCCAATAAATAAAAGGTTCAAGTGGTTTTGTGTTCTTGATGATTATAAGCGACAATGGTCGCGCTTTATTGAAAGATTCATTTGTGTTCTTTGAGAGTCCGCTGGATCGATCCAACCCGATCGCTTATACAAAATATATATATTTAGGTATATAATTAGAAGTGTAATCGATTCATAAGGTAGTACATAGTAAATGTTACATATTCCGTAGATTATTATTTTATTATTATTATAAATAGAGACAAATACGCATATCATGAGTGATTTATGTATGAATGTGTTAAGTGCTAAATGTGGGAGTACAATATATGCTTGTATGTGTGATTCTAGAATTAGTTTTTCTTGTATTTTTTTTTTATTTTTTTAGTTTGATGATTTAATGCCAATGAGATGAATGTTGATGAATGTGAATGTGGATGAGGGTGTGAGTGTGTTTTGTGTGTGAGTGTGTGTGTGGTAGCTTAGAGAGAGGCTGGCAAAGGATTATTGCTGCTGGTATCGATAGACGATATTCGATAAGCTTCTACGGGTTAACATTCTCTGAGTTAATATTAATTTTACATATTTTTTAGGTTTTTGGTTTGGTTTTTTCGGTTGGTTTTTCGGAAGCAAAGTTGGGCTGAAACTATGGATCGAACAGAATGCGTGGTGTGGTCCTCAGACTCTGCTTGCCTATCGACGCCAATCGATAATTATCGATCAGTTTGCCATTTCAACTTTGTTTCGATAAAAGATCATCTCACAATAAAAACAATTTGTACTTTCGAAAAGGGGGAGGGGCGCTTTTGCTTTCTGCTTTATGCTTTCGCTGACTGCTTTCTCTGCTTTCTCACTGGCTCTCTTCGCTTTCTCCGCTCTCTGCCTTCTTCGCTTTCTTCTTCATTTGATTCGCTAGGATTTGTTTAGGGTTATCTTTTTTGCATTTTGTTACATTTGTGTAGGATGCAGGAGTGCTGAGGTTCATGTTTTTTGTATCGTTCAATGTTACTTTGTAATTTTCTCTCCGCTCGCTCTTCGCTTTGTATATTTGCTTTAGTTTTCAACAAGGAAATCAAAGGATGCTCGCTTTTTTTGCTTAGTAAGAGATACACAATAAATATTCGTTTTACAATCGCTTTCCAGGCAAAACCCAAAATGGAGGAGTGCCAAAACAGGAGGGGGATCTATTCAGTTTCGATACTTTTCGGTTTCGGGATGAGCCTACTCAAATCCCCGTCCTGCGGCACATTTGTCTATTTTAAGTAAGTATTTTATTTGATTTCTTTACACATGTAATTGCATTTTTTTATTTTTTTGTGGTTTTTGTATTTTGTTTTTGTTCAGGTCCAAAATCAAATTTGACTAATTCAAGGAATTAAAGTTTCATTGCATCTAAATAAGGTAAAGTGTACTTTGTTTAATATTATTATCTTATTATTTGCATAAATTTCCTTTTCAATAATAGAAACGAAACAAAAACTTAAACAAAATTCCACTATGGCTCCACTACTCCTTCTCGCTCTCTTTCTCCTCCTCATCTCACTTTCTCCATTTCTCCAGCTTTCTCCTGAGCCTCGAAGTTTGAAAGAGACGGAATACTAGTTTTAACTAAATAAACGGAATTTAACACAAAATCCTTGGCACGTCGCATCCTCAAAGTCGTCCTTCGCGAAAGGGGCGGGGGTGGTGGGCGTGTCCCCGGACCGGGCGGGGCGTGGTCAACGCCTTTACCTGAGCAGCAGAAATTCTTCTATGTGAGTAGACGCGACCACGCCCAGCCGCGGTTTCAGGACTCCCGTCCCGCCCCTTTTTGGATGAAAAGGATCTGCGGGATGACCAGTGCCAGTGTGTTGGTGTGTGTGTGTGTATGTGTACGAGTGTGTGGGTGAGTGAGTATGAGTGAGTGTATGTCAGTGTGGGTATGAAGTACTTATAACGAAACATACAAGGATCAATCTCCAATAGATTATTAAATAGTACAATGAAAACTTCATATACAATATATGCCATATATAATAGATACTCGATATACGATACTCGCAGTGCGTAATGCGTAATAATGCAATAATAATAGCCAAGATCAATATACGTTAAAAGATATACATGTCTAAAGTCCCTACAATATGGTACTCCTCTCGTTTTAGCGGATATTTTTCATTGAGCCTGGGTTTTTTAATATTTTTGGGAGTCGCGGGAGTGGCAGCTTTGATATTCTTTCTTTTTGTTTTTTTTTTTTTGGCAGCGTTCTTGGTCTATATGGTAATGAGTATTTATATATGTGTATGCTCTATAATATTTAATCGGGGAAACATTAAAAGTTTGCATTAATTTACTTTAGTTTAGTTTACTTGATTTTTGGTTTAGTTTAGTTGAGATTGCATGCATTTTGATGTATGTATGGTATTTGCTTAGGTAATTATTTGTTATTTTGTTATTTTCTTTGCCTTTGTATAATAAATTGCTCTTGAATTTTACTATTAAAATTTCTCATAACTCGCCATTAAAAAAATGCTCGTTTCGTTTTGCTCTTTCGTTTGTTTTTTTTTTTTTTGTTTGTTTTTGTGGAGTGTATAAGTGATTTTCATAATATTTTCGTTAGTTTGCTTTTGGTTTTCTCGTCATTTAACATTTATATGTATATTTGTAAGAATTAAACTAGAAAAATTCTAATCTGAGGTAATTATTCCTTTAATTTGTATTCGTGTGTGTGTGTGAGTGTGTTAAGAGAGTGAGTATAATATTGGTACCCCATTATCCTTTTTTCTAGGACAATGGCGGTTAGTTGGGAAGCGTGCTTAGCCTAGAGCTTAGATTTCTATGCCTGGGAGTCCTTAGGGGACCCGAAGCGATCTACTTAGCGAGTGATTACTTTATTTTTATTCGAGGCAGCCACAAAAATGTTTCTTGTCAATTTTGATTAACTTAGGGTAATCTCGTCTCGAATGCTGGATTGTGTGTAAATTTCGTCACAGTTATGAGTTATCGAAAAGTGCATGATTGTTTCGTTACGTTTTCTTTTCTTTTTTTTCCATTTTGTGAAAGAACTAAACCTAAGCTTACCGAAGTACTCGTACAATATCCAAAATAGACGATCGAATTCGATTCCTATGCGAATTTTACAAATTTCAAGCCAAAAAATATACCACATATGATTTTCTTAAAGTTCATTTGATTTCAGATCTCGTTCATCTTTAATGCGCTCACAGTTGGTGTTCCGAATCCAAATCCGAATTCACGAATCCTAAGTACACGTATGTATATATAATCCTTAATCTCTTTCGAACTTAAGTGCTAAGCCAATGCTCACAGATGTTGAGTTTCCTTCGCGATCTCATCTTCCCTATCGATTTCAAATTCAATTTTGCAATTACCAATTAAATATCACATATCGGGGAGCTCTTTTCAATCGGAAATCAAGTGAATTCAAATGCAAATTGCAAATTGCAAATTGGAAATGCAAGTGCAAATCCAAATCGAAACAAAAGTGTGTGTGCAAAATGATTGTTAAGATTGTTAATGATGCCAATTGTAGTGCTTATCAACTATTTTGTGGCTGTCCTGATTCGTCCTTTCGCTTAGCCTAAATGATTCGTTTCGAATGATTCGATTTGAATGGTTTGATTTGCCTTGGTGTTGTCTTCTTACGCGTGACTGTGTGACTATATCCCTAAGATAATGGAATGCGATGATACGAGTGCGGTCCTGAGACTGTGGCAGTGTGTGTGTGTGTGTATCTGTGTGGCATTTGCCTTTGGGTGTGTGTGTGTGATGACTGACATGACTGGCGATGAGATATGTCGTATATGACATGGAAATGGAGATGATGGTTACTACACCGTAATACGTATTAAATTTACACTGAAAGTCCTTCATCTCTGCTTCTAAATGCTTCGCTCTGCTCTGCTCGTTTCGTTTCCCATTTCAATCTTCAAATCTTCAAATCTTCAATCTTTCTTTTTGGTTCTGCATGTGAGGTATTGTCGGGTGCTAAAGAGCCACACACTCGGCTACAAACGTTTCAACAATGAGGTAGAAAGTTCTGTTTGCTTTTGTTTGCTTCGTAGTTAGTCTCTGTGTTCGCTGGAAGTCCTTGAATTCTTGATTAGTTCGCATACCTGAATTGCCTGGATGTTCTATATAGTACTTAGCTTTATCGTATTCATCTTGCCTTGCTTGGAGTTTGTTTCAGTCAGTCAGTCTTGGATCACATTTCAAATATCGACACACACGCGCACAGGATCAGTCCATCGGTTTCGCCTTCTATATCTTTTTCCTTATCTGTATCTTTATCCCTAAACCTTATATTTATACACAATACATATTCATATGCATATGCCATATGCTGTATGCTGTATGCTAAATGCTATATGCTCATGAAGCTTAGGCTATGCTTTAGTGCTAGTCTAGGTAATACATGATCCTACAGAGAACAAAACACAACATCGAGGATTATAAGTTAAAAACGAACCGTGGGCACTGCTAAAACCTAAGTACAACACATAGACACGACTTGGACTGGTGACTTATAGCGAAATAAATGGCAACGATTGTTCGACAATTCATACTCCACCACATCCGCACGGGTGCGCCTCAAATAAGATGTATAATATATATGTAGATATAGTGTGTTGTCTAGTGTAGTGGCTGGTGTGGATGGTGTGGGGTGTGGTGTTAGTGTGCTTCCTACATAACCTATTTGCTAAATCAAAAAGCCCAGAGGCGGCGAGTTGGGGCTCTTGCAGTTTCCGCAGATTGGCTGCCATTTGTGGGCCTTCGCTCGTATTGCTTGCTCAACACTCCAGTTTTTCGGTGGGTCACCAGTGACGGTGACCCACGCCTAGTAATTGTGGATCTCTGGGGACCCAAAGATCTGATCAACCGACTGTTGGTCCACTTAACCAGCGGTTTGTCACACATCGGTTACACACATTATACTGCTCGCACACGCTGCTGCTTAAATGCTACGTAACCCTAGGGATAATTCCAATACAATACAGTAATTCAAATACAATGCCATTAGCAAAATACGGACACGAATTATACTTGTAGTAAGTAAACCGAATTCGTTTCTAGCAAAACCTGTGCAAAATGCCAAAAATGCAACTAAAGTTTCCTCGGGGATCCTATTCCTGCGTATATGTATCTTCTTGACCCTATATACGAGTAAAAATACACTTAGAAGCTAAACAAGTGCAGCCCAATTTGGGATGTGAGGCGAGTGACCTCAAGCGAACTTAGATTGGTATGACTTCAACAAAAAAACTGGGGAGCTGGGGCTGGGAGGTATTACGATAGGTATTTAGGAATTACGAAGAATTGATTTAAGGTTTGTACTTTGGCATGAAATCTTCAACTTAACGAGAACAAACGTGAACAAAAATTCGACTACAACATTGACCATCATTCAACTCAAGTCAGCTTTCTCAGCTTTCTCAGCTTTCTTCTGCGCTTTCAACTCAAAATTCAACTAAGAAATTGATTTAGTGCATCAGGACATCAGGGCATCAGGGCATCAGGGGACGCAGGTAACTCAGTAAGCAAGTTAGCTAAAGAACAACGCAAAGGTAGGGTATAAATCCAAACTCGTGAAACTGGAGTGGGCTCTCTAAAAATAATCCGTTGCATACTGTCCATGCAACGCGGAGTGCTCGTTCTAAGCTATCTGTTTAAAAGCTGCGATTAACATGTTCCTACGTCGAGTAAGTAGACTATGTACTGTGTGGTTCAATTAAGACTCTATCGATGTGACTAAACTGAGGTAGCTGCTAAACTAAGTCGCGATCGGAGGCAACTGGGTCGGGAACCAAGGTCGTTGGGTGGCAGTTAGTTTCCTACCAGATAGATGATGCTGGGCCATACATTTCGGCAGTTCTGTCGTCCGGCACTTAGTTATACCCATTAGTGGGCTTCGTTATCAATGCAGTTGCAACCGAAAATAATGGGTAGCAAACAAATGAAAGCTGGGACAAATAAAACCAAATGGAAATTATTAAAAATATTTCATTTAATCATTTGAAAATTCAACAAAAATTCAATATTAATCGTAGTAATAATAATAGCAGAAAGTAATGTAATTTTATTCCTTTTTTCGTTTCTTTTATTCAAATACAATTAAATTTATTTAGTTTCCATACGGAGTACGAATAATAATAATAATAAAAATCAACTAAAATATTCAACTAAATTACATTAAAAGTAGACATTCAAGTTGAATTGCCAAAATGTGTAGGAGAGGAGGAGCGTAGGGGCGCGGGGAGGGGGATAAAACACTGGGCGAGGGGTTGATTCCTTGGGGGAGGAGGGTTGGATGGGGTTCATAGGGACTTGTGTATAACATAAAAAGGTACAAAGTATACATATATTACACATTACGAATTAGGCATAAACAAAAGTGTGCTAGGTGTGTATATTTAATAAAACAAAAATTACATTCGGGTGGCATTAAAAAACAATCTATAAATTTGGTGAACGAGGGCGGGGGGATTACAAGGTGGTGGGGGCTGGGGGGAGTGTAGTTCCGGAAATATCTGCTGCGCTATATTGCCTTGACCTTGGGAAATCGGAGGAGGACTGCGTTTGAAAGTGCCTAAACTTCACCAATTTGTACATTTCGTCATCAGATGATCTGAGAAAGCTCGGAGGGAGCCATCAAAAATTGGTTTTTAAGAATTTCGGTTAAAGTTTAAACATTTTGCTGCGGCTTCTACACGGTTTTTGGCATTTTCCAGTAACTAAGGATCGTGAAAATATTGAAAGGGTTTTCTTTTGGACTGAGAAAGGGCGCGCAAATATTTCATTTGTGTAACATAAAATGTGATAGTGCTGGTTTTTTTTTTGTTTTTTTTTTTGAGTACAAATTATGAACTAAACAAAAACTGCTTTTAATTGTTTATGAATTGATTACTCGATTTAAACGTACATATTTTGTTTTACTTTGCCTTGATTTATCATAGTTTATATGCATTAAGAAAACATTGTTATTTGTTATTCGTTATTTGTTATTTGTTATTGATTTTTGCTAAGGAGGTAATATAAATTACATTTTAATGTGTGTTTACTCTCGCTCAATCGCCTTCGCTTCCATCGCCTTATTACTCAAAAGACTCAAGACTCCTACTATGTGTGTGATTCATTCGCCGTCTAGTGTCTAGTGGCTGCGATTAATTGTAGTTAGTTGTGATCGGAAGTCTGACTATTACTGCTTTTGGGGCTCTCGTTCGATTCTATCCTTTCTTGGTGGCTGAGGTGGGCATAAGTTTGTGGTTTCATCTCTCGACATTTAACTAAAACAAACACTGAATCAAACTAAAACACGGGCTGACTTACGTAGTAGTTGGTGGTGCGGTTGCCACTGCCTTTTTGGTGCAAGGCAGCTTTGCTTGCGTAGAACTTATACCAATATAATTTGATAGTTTGTAGTGTAGTGTAGTTTAGCGTAGGGCTAGGGGTTACTCCAATTAAATATCTATATAACTATATGCTGTATCTGTGTGACGTGTGTCATGTTTTGTGTGTGTGTGTGTGTGTGTGTGTGTGTGGGGGGGGCTTGCCTATAAATAAGTTCACTCCTCTACTTCCTCCTGCGCGTACATGTATGCTAGATTAAAACCTTAAATTTAGACGAAAATTATATATAAACTGTGCCAAACTTATATATAATCCTCTCAAGTAAATGCCAAAATGTGTAGTTTCTATCAATTTAGCTTGGTTAGGTGTAGGTTTATACGGTATACGGTATACGGTATAGGGTATAGGATATTAGGGTATGTACTTATAAACTTAACGGTAGCTCTATATAAGTAGGAATAACGAAGACGTCTCGTTATCGTGGGTTTTGTGTACAAAAAAAATTTACTATCACTCAGTTTGTCCCTTCATGCGTTCTGAAAAAAATGTCGTTTAATTAACGTGTATTATTTGGTATGTAAAATGGCGGCAATGCTAAATGCCCAAAAGGAGGCGTTCGATTTGTGATTACTGTAGAAACTGCAGCACATGCAACCAAAGATTCCAATCCCGATCCCCTGGGTTTTGTATTTCAAGCAGATCCCTCACCAAAAGTCACCAAAGTGGGCTAAAGCGGGTTGTGGGTGGGAGTTCAAGGATGGGATTTCACAGATATTCGAGGGGTTTCTTGGATTCCGAACAATATCACACTGCTGAGAAGTATGCGAAATAATGTGCAACCAAAGATGACCGCTTATTCTAGGAGCATTCACAAGTGCTTTCGGGTTGGGGGTCTTACATTTTTTCTCAAAAATCGTAATCCTTTCGAAGGACAACTCACAGGGTTACAAATACATTTTCAATGTTCACAGGGCATGAGCAAATTGGGGAGGTCACAGTTTGGCTGTCTTAATGGAGGCAATTTGGTGTGGGGTCGTCTCGGGGTTTAGACATTTTCTGAAAATGTTCTGGCCTGGCCTACTCACGACTGGGTGTGGGTTTAGAATTTTTCATAAAAATTTTGTCCTCTCGAACGCTCACAGTGAAGGTTCTTTAAGAGCGCCGAGCCCTCGCAGCTGCAGCTTTCCGAAATGGAATGCTGCTTGGGCAGGACTCGGCACTCTGCTCACAGATGATTTGACGAAACTTACAGGATCTACGTTTAAGGGTTCGCAACGAACCCGTGGGATTCGGGGAATGGGGCAACACAGCTGCTGCTGATCGATTTGAGTTTAGGCTGCCTAAACATTTGCTCACAGTGGGGCCATTTATCAAGGGGTTTTACTTTTAATTTTATTAAAATTTCACGACATTCGAAAACGGGGAAAGTAGGGGAAACGAAGCTGGATAATCTAACACAGTTTCTGCTGATCTTGTTGGGGGTTTAGCTGGCCTAAACTTTTCTTCACAGACCGGGGTAATATCAAGCGGTGTTTTAATTTCAATTTCATTAAAACTTTCACAGATGGTGAATATCAAAAGGTTTTTACTTTCAATTACATTCAAGTTTTCACAGAATATTTAAGGTTTAGGTTGCCTAAATTCCTTTCACAGTTGATTGGGAATTGCCTTGCATTATTTTTCACAGATGGGGACATATCAACGGGTTTTTAATTTTCAATTTCATTAAAAATTTCACAGAGGAGAAAGGTTTGCAAAAACATTTAGTCTGCCTAAGCAGTTTCACAAAGGGGGAATTTTTATTTAATTCGATTAAATACTCACAATTTCGAGTGGTTGGGGTGAGGACTGTGGGATTGGAAAGGACTTTTAACCCATGGATTTGGTGACTTTTCTAAGCACGGAATAAACACAAAACAGGAAACATTGAACCGCTCTATAAATTGCTGGATGTTTGCTTGCATACCATATTTAAAATTTAGAAAAATCGACCTTACAACCTACTAAACCTAACGATAGTGAGTGCCCGCATGTGGTTTGCTCGCACTCAACCTTTAGAGATCCATCACATACGGCTGCTCTGCTATTTAGACAAAGAGAAGAACCCTACACATGTACAAGAAGATCGCTATAACCTAACACTTAGACTTAATAATTAATGATCACGCTGCGCCGAAAGTATTTGTATTACATTTTCATTTCTTTGTGGACTTAACTAGGAGTTTGGGGGCGTGGGTGTGGTCGCCTGCTTGAAATACTCCTGAAAGGGGGTTGGTGGTGTTGCGAGGGGGTGGTGACCTTGTTGCATGTGCCGCCTGGCTGCTATGGGTGGGTGGATGGGTGGGTGCTTGGGTGGTTTGCTGGGGCTGAATTAGTCTGAGGACCTAACTGAACTCTTCTGAACTGGAGCGAGAAACTTAATCGGTTCTAGAGGTTCTCCTTTCGCTTACTAAAACTAGGAATAATTACCAATCGCTTAGGTAAAGATGTGCAACTTATCGATTATGTGTTTGTTTTTAAATTTAGGTTGTGTAATTTTACGTTTCATAAATTGTAGCAAATGTTTCATGTTCTCCCCTTCTAACTTTCTGTTATACTCTCCTACTCTACTCCTACTCCTTCTCGCTTTTATTTTTATAATGTTTTGTGTTATTGAGCAGCACAGCAATTATCATGATTTGTTTAAACAATTTAATGCCCTGCCTTCAATTTTTGCTAAATAAAACTTTTCCCTCAATCGTGATGTAAATGTTTCTTTTTTTTGTCGTCCCTTCATCTCGTTTACTCGTTTTCCCTTTTTTTTTTTGTTTTACGTTTCGGTTTGTTTTTTTTTTTGGTAAAATGTATAAAAAATTTGCGTTATAAAATAAAACTAAAAATTGCTTCTTTTCGTTTAGGTAGTTGTGTAAACAAAGAACTAAAAAACTCAACAAAAATAACAAGAAAATTGTTTTTAGTTTGCTTTGTTTTCGCTCGGTTTTAGATGTGTTGTGTTGTGTGTGAGTGCGTGTATAAAAAATCAAATGATTTTAAAAACTAAAACATTCGCTCCAGGAGTGGCTCATACATGGCCTCTCTCCTCCTCCTGCTTACTCCTTCTTTTCCACAATTATCGTGTTTTTCAATTTAGCTAGAGTAACAAATGCTGCAGGCTGTGGTGGCTCCCAATCCCTCGTCTTAGTTCATGTTGAGATAGTCGTTGAAGAGCTGCATGCAGGCAGCTGCGCCGCCGCCAGTGGGCTCCTCGTTGTACAGCTGGCTGGCGTACTCCGGAAACCTCCAGATGTTGGCCGCCTCCAGGAGCTCGCCGGCCGAGGAGGAGGAATTCGAGCTGACGTCGGAGGCATCGGCCTTGATGTCCGGACTGATGCTCAGGCTGCCCAGGAGATCGGTGAAGATGTCGTGGCTGCTGGCCGGCGTCCTTTGGCCTGCGGATCCCGGCAGCTCCCAGATGTTCGCCTTGCCATAGTGCGAGGCGCTCCATCCGTTCGAGGAGGAACTGGAGCTGGTCAGCGATGCTGTGGGCGAGGCTGCATGTGGCAGTTGCTGTGGCACCTGCTGCTGCACTTGCTGCTGCTGCTGTTGTAGCTGCTGCTGCTGCTGCTGTTGCTGGCGCTGCAACTCCTTGAATCCGGAATCCCTGAGTGCTGCGGCGTTTTGTGGCGAGCTTTGGGCCGCCCACAACATCATCTTGGAGCCATCGTTGCCGCCACTGCTGCTGGCCGTCGGACTCAGCGAGGGCTGCGATCCACTGCCCGAGGAGCAGCCACTGCTGCTGCTGGAACAGCCCCACAATGCCGAGATGGCATCGCTCTGGCCCCAAGCGGGCTGCATCTTGTTGCCTGTATTGCTGGCTGAATTATGGCTAATGATTAAGTTACTAATACTGCTGCTGCTGCTGCTGCTATTGTTGCTGTTGTTGTTGCTTGTGTTTGTGTTGGTCAATAGGAGGCCCTCGAGTCCTTTCTGTGTTGCATGTTGCTGCTGGCGATGCTGCTGCTGCTGTTGCTGCTGCTGCTGCTGCTGGTACTTGCTCATCACATCTGTCATGGCCATCATGTTCATGGTTTTATGGGAAGTTGAGCTGAGCTGAGGGAAGTTGACCCTCTGAAAAGTGCTGACCGCAGGCTGATGTGGCTGCTGTTGCTGCTGCTGCTGCTGCTGTTGTTGTGACTGTTGCTGTTGTGTCTGTTGCTGCTGCTGTGGTGCTGGCTGCTGCTGCTGCTGCTGCCGCTGCTGTTGCTGCCGCACCTGCTGCTGATGCTGCTGGGCATGCGGATGTGCTCCAATCAAGTCCGGATTGATTTGCTGCTGCAGCGGCGCCGAGTAATCGATGGCGGCATTGAAGAGCGGCTGCTTTGGTGGCTGCTTGCCGGCGATGGTGTTGCTGCTGCAGCCGGAGGCCGTTGGAGCGCCCTGGGCATTTGGCACCTGGGTGGTGGTGGCACCTGTTCCCACTGGCGACTCCAACGGGGCCTCATGTTATGCGAGCGTCGGCAGCCGCGTCGCCGGGCTCTTGGCGTAGCAGAAGCTCAGCGGCTTCACGAAGTGCGTGTCCTGCGTGTTGCAGTACGGACAGGTCACGCCGTGCGAGTAGTCACTGTAGAAGCTCAGACGCTGCTGCGGATGCATCAGCATCTTGAAGCAGTTATTGCACTGCAATGGAGTAGATGGGTAGACGAAAATGGGGAAAATTAAAACGAATGCCATGTCTAAATTGTTGTATTCGATCGAAGGACTGCCCATATAAGCTTTTATACATTTCGGGATTGACCCAATATAAACATCATTGGGCCATTAACTCACCTTGAACCGCTCGGCGCAACAGGGCATGGCCGCAAAGATGTCGTAGGCGTACATGGTGCCCAAGACCAGGCTGGAGCCATCCCACGGCTCCTTGCAGAATCTGTGAGCGACGCAAGAAAAGGCACAAATGTATCATTAATTTATGGCTTGCCTCCACAATTCCCCCGGCCAGATGCTCACCTGCAGTTGATGACGCGGCTGCTGGAGGTTCCGTCCAGGCAGCTCATGCACACACAGGTCAAGTAGAGAGTGCGTCCCTCGTATTTAACCTGGAAAAGGGGAAGCAAAGAGGATTGCAGTTGGGGTTGTGCGAAAGCGGAAGCGGTTGCAGACAAAAGCACAAAAAAGGGGCAGGATCCAGCCGCATAATTCAGGCAGGAGCCCAGGAGCCCGACACACCAACAATGAAAAATTGTGGCAGGAAAAAGAATGAATTGCGACAGGGCGACTTCTAAGCTGCTGAATACACTGCGCCAAAAATTGGGTGGTACGCTTTGAATAAGTAGTGCAATGCAGAACTGGAGTTACCAAAACTTATAAAAAGCAAACATTGTTAAAAATGCCATTCTTGCAACTGGCATTTGCAACACATAGCATACATAAAGGATGTTTGGCATGGCCAGAAGTAGTGAGTAATCCTCTGGCAAACAGACTGTCAAAGATCCATTTTTACACAGTTGAGAAACTTGCAAGGGAATTATACGTATTTTTTGCCATTTAAATGGCCTTCAAAGGCTTGCCAAGTCAAACAAACCGCCAGTTAGCAAACAGCGCCCTTTGTTAGGGTATCAGCTTTCCACTTTTGTCAAAGGGCGAGGAAGCGAGGGGCTTGGCATTCCTGCAAGAAGTGGCAGTGGAAGTGGAGCTGCATATAACGCGACATAATAATTTCAAATAAAATGCAAAATGCATAAACTTGCCCAGGAGATTGCTGCTGCCGCCCACGAACAGAAGACCTCGCCGCGTGCTGGAGTCAAAGTCAAGGGAAGGAAAAGAGCTGGAAAGGAGGAGGCATACAAAGGAGCCAATTCCGATTGCAGCACCAGCAGCAGCAGCAGCCGACGCAGCTGGCAATGAATTATAAATCCAGGCTTAATTTAAAGCCCCCCAAAAGGGGCGAGACTGACAGGCAGCTGGTGGGGAAACCAGGGAAAACCAGGGAAAGCAGGCACAGTATCAAGCCCATGGAAGCGTAGGTCGTGCGTGCAGTTCCTCCATATGAAATGCAAAATGTGCAAAATGCAAACGGCGAACTGCAAACTGCAAACTGCGAACTGCATACTGCAAACTGCATACTGCAGTTTTTGCCGGCTCTTCTTTGGGCGCTGGCGTAATTACGCTGACTTAAATGGGTCATAAATTGCGGGGTCTGTCTGCAGTCCCCCGAGTCGCCAGGAAAATGAGCAACTGGGAGTGGCGGGCGCTGGAGTTAGTTCAGCCCGTTCCCGCTAATTGCAGCTGAAAGTTCTCGGGGGCACGTGGGCGAGTGAAAGCTGCGTGGGCGTGGGTGTGCAGCAGCCAGAGGTTGCCATGCCACATTTGACGTTTTATAAATGATGGCTACACGGAGAGAAATGCAGCTAGAACGAGCGCAGAAAGGCGTTTGGGTGGCGGGTAGTGGAGTGCACTTGGTGCACAGTTACTCACCTCGATGCAGCCGCTGGAATGCTGCTTGGGACTCAGGAAGAAGGAGCCATCGACCAGAGGATAGCGATCGAAGACGAGCAGCGGCTCCTCGCACAGAATGCAGGCCACCCGGCTCATCTGGGACTGGGCCAGCGAGGAGAGGATGAAGAGGCGCGTCTCGTCGTTGCCATGGTTGCCCTCGTCCTCAATCTGAAAAAATATAGTATTAGTAGGTTTCAATTAAAGCAACACTCTTCAACTTGAAAGCTGTTTGCGGCGGCGCTTTCGATGGCCAATTTGAATGCAGAAGCTGCCAAATTATTGAGTTTAGCTACAAGGTTCGTTTACCCCGCCGCGCCCGCTGTCAACTTGAAGGTGGGTGGCGTCCAATGAGCATGGCCAATATATGTCTGCCGAGGGACCAAACGAGGCAACCAGCCAGCCAGCGTCTAAGCGCCAACAAATGAACCATAAAATCCAAACGTGCTGTGTAGAAACCGTGTTGTCTAAGCCAAAGTGGCTAACACGTTGCCCAAATTGAATGCACACACACACACAGCCAGCTAGCCAGGTGTGTGGCTTGGCCTGGTCCGCAAGTTAAGTCAGCCAGTCCAGGCCAATTCCCAAATCGATAATCAATATGGCGAGCCGGCAGAGGAGCCCAACCCACCGCCGCGCTTCATTTTCCAGCAGCTGGTAATAAAGCCGTCAAAAAGGCAAAAGGTGCTGAAAGGATCCACGAAATATGGCCAAGGTGGGAATAGTTGCAGCCACCACCACCATCGCCAATCAGAGCCAACTAACCCAATGATGAGGGAATATTTGTGACTCTGTTTGGGTAATTGACGTTGGTGCGGCACCTGACCAGACGGAATAACAGCACTCAGGGAGCAGACAGCGAGTGAGTGGTTGAGTAGCAGTCCAGGTTGAATAATTCAGTGGCAGGACATTGGAATGTATCGGAATTAAGCCAAAGGACACGTACAACCAATCAATTGCAGCTGAGGAATGTTTCTGTTTCTGTTTCTATTTCTATTTCTGTTACTGGGACAGGTTTAATGCACTTTTAATAAGGAGCAGAGCTGGTTGGCTCAAGCCCTGCGGAATCTTTTGCCAATATTTGCTGAGAACTTGTGCTGTTCCATTGGAGATGACACTCTCTGCTGGGTGCCGCCTCTCAAGCTAAAATAATCAAGAAATTAATATTTGCACGGGGCGCACAATGCAATGTTTGTTTGCCAACTTCTTGGGGGCCAGAAACAGAGCTCATAAATCCTGGAAACAATAAAATCAACTCCCAGCATTGTGGCACAACAAACGGCTTCGATTAATGAGTGTTTGCATGCCGAGCAGGGGAAATTGGGAGACATACGCCGCGTTGGGCGATACGAGGCACAATTTTCACTCATTAAACAAAAGAATGGCGGCGGAAAATCTCGGGGTGAGTTGCTAAAGCAATTAAGTTGATTGCTCGAGGAGAATGTGCGTGTATCTGTGGGTGAGTGCTGCTCTCGTCTGGGATTACGGACAATAACAATAACCCAGATAGCACAGCCAACTGCAGCAATAATCTTTTGCTCCTAACACGGCCAAAAAATAAAAATAAATGACATAAAAAGGATGCAGACGCACATGTAGCGCACATTCCATCAAAACGTTGGCCTGGCTGCACTGGGAGAAACGCTGCAAAGTCAACTAAACTCTTATAGCAGATATATGCCAGTTAGCTATCATGACAAATAAGTGCTCATAATTGATAGCAACATGTGTAAGCTTTGTAAGCCCGCTCGCTATTCAAAGTTATATGCCTGGACTTTTTCTCCGTTTAAGCCATAAACATTGCGCAGCTTCGAGTTGGCTACGTGACGATTTGCTAATTTCAACTGCCTTCAGTTCAGTCGAGTTCTTCTGGGCTGACGGTCGTTGGCCAAGAAGCAGAGAATGAACTCAGACGGGGCCAAAGGATTGAGGACCTTTGCCTCTTCATAATTTATGAGAATCGCGTGTGCAAAGTTTTGGCAAAACCGCAACGGGGCAACTTCAACAAATTATAAGCATGAAATTATTATTGCTGAATTTGGGATTATTGCGAGAGTGAAACAACTTTTCATGGCGCTCGGCAGAAGTCAAAAGTCGAAGTGCAATAAACTCACCTCACTTTCCTCGCTTCGAGCGGGTTTTGGTTTTCTTCGGTTCACGTCGAAGGACCCTAATGAAGCCATTGAGTTGTCACTTCGCTCGGACGCATAAATCAGGCAGCACTTCCTCCCGACCATAAATACCAGCACCCAAAACTCAGTGGGGCCACAAATCAAAAAGGTTTTTCCGCCACACCCCAAATACGGCGGCCCAAATGGCGGAGACAATGGGCCAAGAAACTACTACAATTCAATTGAATTCGCTTTCGATGCTCCTCAGCTGGGCTTCAAAGTGCTGGGCTTTTCATAAACACATTAAATTAAATGGCATTTCTTGGCTTGAGGCTTAAGTGCCGACGGAAGTTGGTGGCGCAACTACCGCTGCTCTTAATCCATTAAAAATGCCACCCATAAATATATCACACGACGAATTTTGCTGCCCCTCCTGTTTGCTTATCTCGATTATTCTTGGGCTCCTTTAAGCCTTATGCAAAAGTTAATAATGTTTGTGCAGACAGCAAGCAAACATGTGAGCCTCATCGCCTGAGTTACCTTTTTCCCAAACGCTTAAGGAGCCGGGAAATTCCTCATTAGACGCTGTGGGCGTAACTGCGCGGAAAAACTATTTTATTAACCCGGAAAAACTGTGTTTGAGTGGGGAAATTGAAAAATTGTGCGCGCTTTAAATGGTTATCCGCTCGAAGAACCCGTAGGCGTTCTTTGCCACAGAGACAAAGAAATGGCAGAATAAATTTGAAAATTGTCATTGGCAAAACTGACAGCAGTCATGCTCCTCGTGGGCGGGTTGGCTGTTTGGCGCGGTGGGCGTGGCGTTAGGTGCTTAATTCAAGCAGTGGAATGAGTAGTTGGCTGTCTACCCAGAAGACACTTTGATCAATGGCCCAGATGTGACCTGTGGATTAGGAGTTAAAGCCAATGACAAGCCAGCAACAATGCCACCAACTTACTTCCCTCAGCCAACAAGGCAAACAGACAAGACACAAGACACAACACACAAGACACAAGGCACAAGGCACGGGGCACTGACAATGAAAATGGAATTGCAGTTGCGGAATTGCGGGGATGGGGCAGTGCCACTTTTATAAATGAAATGGAGTAATAATATTTTGCGACAACAAATGCAACAGCAAAAAACGTAGCATACCGCCAGGCGCAGCTGTGCAGGACTCAGGGAAAGCGTAGGAAAACTGGAAAAACAACGCAGCCAAGCAACAACTGCACAGCGAGAAATTAGCAAGGCAATTGCTAACGAATATTAATTTGGAAAGCAAATCGGAATATAATAAACCAAACTCTCAAATTGTTTTTATTTTAAGCTGTTTGATACAATAAACGAAATGCCCAAGATTTTCTTTTTAAGAGGTGTAATAAGTGCAAATTTTCTTGCTGTGCAGCCAAGCATGGCAGACAAACAAACATTTCAATAAATTCAAAAAGTACGAAGCCAGACAATGAAAACTGCAGCGAAACGAAGGGAAAACAGGCAAAAGGAGTGCCAAGTCAAAGGGAAAATCAGGGGCGGTGGAAAAGCGGTGGGAAATGCACTCCACTCACTGTGTTGGAGTTGTACAACTGTGAAGTGGCTTAAAAGCTTGTCGAGGGTGGCAGCTCCTAAGAGGCAGCTGCTACTCGCATTGTTTTCCCTGAAAATCTCATGTCATTTGCACTTAATTCAAATGCGCGACACAATTGCAAAATAAAAGTACACAGAAACGAAAAGCGAGCAGGAGTTTGAGTCTGAGTTTTGCATATCTAGTCGGGTTTGTCTGGGTTATAACTTCATTAGGCGGCGCAGTCGAAATGTTTTTTTGATAAGCTGCGTTCTCCTTGGCAAGGTTCAAGAAACTGTTGGCCATGTCCTGTGCCAAGTTTTTGATGTCCAACGTGAGAGGGAAAATTTTCCTTTCACTGGAAGCGAAGCGCTCGAAAAGGAAATTTTAATTTCTCTGCCCTCGAGATGTACGGATTTTGCATCTTTTGCATTTGCCATTAGCCACAAGTGCTTGGCCATGGCCCTAAGCAGCTCGCTCTTGGCCGGTTAGTATGCTCCCTCTGACCTTTAAATATCAATTTGCAAATAAATCGCATTCGTTGGTTTTGTTGCCATAGACTGGACGACTTGGGCCGTCGTTATTTATCGTGCGTTCAATGTGCTATGGCATAATGGCTTCCTTCGATTGGCTAGGAGCGGATGGGGATGAGCAGGTTTATGTATGGGGCCAAAAAGGCAAGGGCCAAAACAAATGCAATTTCCAATTTCATTTTTCGCCCGAGCAACAAAATAAAAGCTGGCGCCTTGAAGCATGCTTTTGCCTTTTCTCGCAGTTTATTGAACTGCAGGCTGCTTTCCCTTTTTTCATTTCTCGTTGGCTGGCCGGTCCTCCGTCCTCCGTCCTGCGTCCTCCTTCAGTTTAAACTTTATTCTCGGGCATAACAATTATTTTTATATGTAAAGCAAATTTCAAAGGCATCTCCCAGACATTCGCCAGACATTGATGGTTATTGGATCCGCGTACTCCACTCCACGCCCCCGCATTTTCCACCCGCTAAGCAGGCAATTTAAATGCATTCGGTGGCAGTTAATAGTTTTATGATTGTGCCCATGCCAAACTTAATTGTTTAATTATTTTTTAAGGCACTCCTTTTTGGTTTCTTTGGTTTTTTTCTGCATTTTTTCCTTCCGTTCGCCGCTGCTGCATTTTACGGAGTCACAGTACATTGCTTTGATTCGAACTTAATCCCCAGGACATTAGCAGCCAAAACTAAACGAACTGAAAGCCATTTCTCCCGGGCGAAGGCCACAGAAGCCGGGGAAGGGGAAGGAGTAAGTGTATCCTCTCTGGTGTAATTTCTTCCACTTAACTTAATCCCCCGATGCTTTACGGCAAACAAACATATGTATCGTGGCGACTGGGTAGGTGATGCAACTCACTCCTTCTCATTTATGTAATTGCAAGGACGAGGGTTTCTGTTTGCTGCTTATCAACTTGGCAACGGTGCGTATGCGTTATGTTTTGTTTTGAGATTGAAAAGGAAGAAGAGCTTTACATATAATGCTTCTTAAAAGTAAGCAAGGCTTCCTAGCTTTGATACACCTTTAAATCATATTTTAAAAGACGGGCAGCTCTATCGCAATTGCTGTAGCTCTGGGGTTAAGCACCCACTTGCTGCTCCCCGGGGCCTTATCACACCCATGGATCAATGAACCTCAACCGAACTAGACTTTTCCAGCTCCAGGCGATAAGTGCTGTCAACAACAGAAATAGTCGGACGCATATAGCCCGTGGACAGGCCTCCATTTGGAAGTGCAAATAGTGGCGGGAAATGGAAATGGAGGCGAAATGGGGAAACAGATAAGCGCAGGGACAAGTGCGAGTCAACAAACTGAGACGGACGGTGCATTTGCCCACCAATTGATCGCTGAAGGGGTGAGAAGAGCCCAGTTGAACCTAATTAAATTTGCCTTTTTCCGGGCGTTTTTCCACTTCTTTTTTCCAGCGTTTTCCCCCTTTCGTTTGCTGTCATTTTTATCGCCGCACCGAGAAATGGCTCGGAATGGAACTCATTTGGAGCATATCTTTATAATTGCCACACAGTCGTGCTGGCAAAAAATATATATATATATAAAATGCAAAAATAGTAACTAGAGGAGTAAAGGAAAAGGAGCAAAGACAGCCATCTGCATTTTAATTACAATACAAAAGAGGAAAAGCGTGGAAATTCTAACCTCAGGGAAAAGTTATAAGCTGGCAACGAAAAAATAAACAAGAAGAGGCGGCCAAAAGTTTGATTAAAACAAAAGCGACCGAAAACTTGTTCCTTTCTTGGCCAAAAAGGACACTCGATAGGCAGCGCTCCGAGGGAAAGTTTTAAGAATTTCATTTCAAATGCAAGTCTCAGCCATCCGCAAAAAGCAAATGCACTCAACTCCGGCGGGAAAACGGAAAACTTGAAAACTTTAACATTTCCAGGTTAAAGGTTCAAATAATATAATTAAAAAGGGGGTTTTGACACCAAACAAAAGCTCAAGTGAAGGCCAAGAAGAAGTTAGGTGTTGGGCGTTGGTTGTTGGTTGTTGGTTGTTCGGGTGGCAACCATCCATAAAAAACGCAGCCAGACGCAGACAATGAACAATACACACACACACACACACAGTCACTCTGCCACAAACAAGATACGCACATAATGAAAATGTCAAAATAAACACGACATTAAAAACCTCCAATCCCCGCCACCGCAGACCCACTCCCTCTGTTCGTCCTTTTAGCCAGAAAATAACACACACAAACCAAAAGTGAAAGAGACAGACAGCGGGCGCGGGAAAGAGATGGGCAAACAATCGGACAGACAGACTGGCAGAGACGGAGACAGGGAATGCAGAGAGACAGGGATAGAAGCCACTGCACTCGACGCCGCTTTAAAGGCCAATAAATGACGAGGGTCCTTGTGGCTGCACCTCAATGAGGGCTTATTTGGCACTCGCAGGATCTGGAGAACTTTCTCCACGGCGCACCAGTTCCAAAGGCACTAAGCCGTGGGGCTTAAGTTCCAAAAATGTTTTTGCGTAAGCTGCTCTTACAAGAGCTAATCAATCTGGGCTTAGTTTGCGTCACAAACTCTTGGTTACACAGGTCAAAGGTGAGTAACCAAAGTAGGGAGTAGCTACAATTAATATACATTTCAATTATGGAAATACACATAAAGTACATAAAGTTTCCAGTTCCCCATTGAATCGAGGAGCACCCATCTCTGTGACTGCAGCTCAGGTGATGATAGGGCGATGATATCAACATTTCGGCTGCTCATCGAGCGCGCTAATCGTGCCACAAAAGAACGAATGCCGAGACAATGCTCTCTATATGTGCCACCAAATCCCCGAAAATTCCCGCTTTCACATGCGGTTGAATCACTTTCGAAGGTGTCACTAACATCGCTAAGTAGCTTTGGCTGGCTGCTTTGGCTTTGGCTCATTAGCATTTCTAATTAAGGAGCACGAGCACGAGCACAAGCTCGTTGTCTCGCATATGAGCCGCAAGGATAATGACACCCGCCACAATTCAGACGGAAAAACGGAGGTGGTTTTCGGCGAAATGGAAAGTTCTTTCCATTGCCCGCTCTCCCGTTTTAAAGCTGGCCAATGGCCATGTAAGCTGCATGTTTGGGGGCAATTAGGAGCCAAAAGGAAAAACTGACCCAGACAGGGGGCGCGGCTGAGCGGCTGAGCTTCTATTAAAAGTGAAAACATTTACATTAATAATTAGCCAGCACCCCGCGCGCCCCTCGAAAGTACAGCACTTTGTCGGACACTAAAAACTTCATCAACAACACAGCGCACACAAATTGCAATTAATCAAGAAAAGCGTGGAAATGGTGCAAGTGGGTGGTGCTTGTTGGCTGGGTTGGGTAGGTTGAAAAACTGCTCTCGTCCCAGTTGACAGTTTAACTGACTAAACAAGGTGCGATAAGTGCTTGGCTCGGACGGCAGGAGGAACAGCCAAGTTGCCAAGTTGCCAAGCTGCCAAGTTGAACAGCCAAAAACAGAAATCAGCACAGGACAATGACCAAGGAACGGATGGAGCTGGAGGTCCTGGCGCTGGAAAGCAGGAGGACACAAACGGAACAAGAGCCACAGCTGCTGTCAGCGCTCAACTGAAAATGAAAATGATTTAAAGCACATGGCCAGAAACACGAACGCTAGCCGTGCACTCAGAGAAAATGGCATTAAAGGGTGAAGCAGTTCATGTTAAGTTGCTCAACCAAAAAATCCTGAAGATAGTTAGTACATTTTCCTGTGTATTACATGTGGAATACCCCTGCACAAACTTTCGCTGGTTGTTCCTTCATGTCCTTTTTTCGCTGTGGCTTAAAGTTCAAAGTGCTATCAACTCGGCTAAATTTGTTGATTGCGTTTCTGAATTTTTCATTGCATATGCTTGGGCGAACCGCAGGACTCTGCTCTGCCAGTCCAACTGGCAGGACTCCAACTCCATTTTGGGGTAATCAAACTAATGAACGTTTGGGCTGAGTTGAGCTGGCTCCCAAATGCTTACAAATTGCACTGTTTGGTCAGACGACATGTGTGAGGTTCAGTCGGTTGAGTTTGAGTTTCAGTTTCAGTTTGAGTCCGAGCTTGAGTTTGAGTTTGAGTTCGAGTTTCTAGGTGCTTGACTCCACTCCATCATGAAAAGCAAATTCCTGGCCTTCCAGGTACGCCAAACTGTTTTCAAACAGCAAGCCGCAGAGTAATTAAATTGCAGTCGACTCTCGTCTGTGGGTTTTACTTTTTTTCCTTTTCCATAAGGCTCGGCATTCAGTCACCGGATTGAAGGACGAATTTTGAACCTGCTTGCGGGGCACAAGGATACGAGAGAATTTCGAGCACGCAGGATAATTTCATTACACCCGCACAGAATGATAGACAGTGAATGCGATCCCTAAATGAATACCGAAATACCGAAATAAATAAATAAAAAGGGCACAGGGAAAAATTGTAGCAGACACAAGAGGACATGAAAAGGGCGTATCATGGCTTTTTCAAAGGCAGTCGTCGTCGACGTGGGGGCGTGGCACTTTGTTAATTAATTTTTGCAATCACTTGCCAACTGAGATTCGCAACGATTCGACTTGAGCTCCTTATGGCTAATGAACAGAAAATAACACAGCAATACTTAGGGGAAAAGGCAGGCACAAAAAGGTAAAGACAAATCAAAAACCAATAAAAGGCAATAGAAGCGAGTGCAAGGACGAGTTCAATGCACTACTCAACTAAGCACTTTTTCTATTTTTTTGATATTTATTTAAAAGAAGCTTAGGGATCAAAGGAGAGGAGCTGGCGCTGATAGCAAAGGCAGCGCATAAATTTTGCCGGCGCTGCAGAAATAAAAGGAAATCCATTCAAGGATACAAAAACGCGTTAAGTGCGCCAAATAAAAAAGAAATGCAAAGGGAAAGGAAAAGCAAAAGCAAAAGAGCGATAGAAAGGATAAGAGTATGCCAGCGATATTGCAAAGTTAAATCAATAAATAAAGCATCAGGAGGAGAATGTAATGTAGGGGCAAACGCGGGTCTGCGGGGCGTGGCGCCCCATCAATGTCATTAAATCAATGCTGCCTGTCGTTGCCAGCAATAGATAACGACCAGGACAAATCGAAGCGGGGTTCTGGGTGGCAGGATGGCGCAGTTCTCTTTGGGAGCGGAGGCACATGAGACAATGACGGCGGCGGCGACGACGACGGCGATGCAGCGAAAGTTTGCCAAGTGACATTAACACAGGCGATGGGTTGGGGCAGGTTGAAGTTAAGGATCCGAAGGTGGCCTCTGCAAGCACTTAAGATGCAGGAGAGCCACACTGAAGAAAACACAGCCTCGCTTGGCAGCAGATGTAGTATGCCACTCTACAGATTTTTCTGCGTGCACGAAAGACGAATATCCTTGCAGTGAAAACTCCCGCTGAACTTTAGAGAGAGGGGGAAAATGGAAGGGGGGCCGTGACAAGTGGCGTCTGCCGAGAGTTGTTGTCAGACACAGGCCGCGACAATGCCAAAAACACAATTGGGGCGTGACCAGGATTCAGGTGGTGAGGGCGGGACGCGGAGTTGGCCAGGAGAATGCTCAAGCGGGGGAAGCTGTTCCCAATCCATTGGCCACTCAAGCCGAGACAAACTCAATTGTTTTTGCGCAAAGCCAAGGCAAATTTTGATTGAATTGCGAACAAAAGCGATAATGAGGTAGATGGGGTACTGGTGGGAGATCCATCATCGAACTGCTGATGGATAAGATTGATGACATTGGACGAGGTGTAGAGGGTCTAGGTTTTCATCAAACCAAGCTAAGCCAAATATCAGATTGTAAATTGAGAACTAAAGTTTCAGCTCGACAACAGATTAGATTTAAAGGCCTGTGACTTACAATGAAATTGGTTATCAATTAGCTCGCAAAATGCTTGCCTTTCCCGGGCTAAGCTTATTGATTTGCGGTAGGACACTCGTGTCCTTGCTGGCCGAAAGGAAGTGAAATCGGGCCCAAAAGCCCGCCAAGCTAAATTGAAGCACAAGTTAAATGCGACAGCGGCACGTGACCATAGGCGGCCAGCAGAGCGGAAATGTTTGTCTGCCACTGGCGTTCCCCGGGTGCCTCCACATGCCACACTCTGTGGCAATACCCCTCTGCTCTGTCTGGCATCGGGCATCCAGAGTCCCAGCAATCCAGAAATCCAGACGGCAGCTACAAGATATAGCCATGTAGATGGGCGATAAGGCGTCAAAGTGGCAACAAAGTCAATAAGCAAAATGTTTGTGGTGCACAAAATGTTTGCCACCAGCCCAAGGCATTGAAATCCTTTAATGTGCTGTTAACGATAAGCCAAGAAGAGGAGTATATATACTATATATATATACCCCATTATCCCCGATATGCAAAGGACTTTGGCCAAAAACTAGCAAGAAAACGAGCAGCGAATATTAAAACAAATAAGCCGGCACATAATGGACTGCCCCAGGATGGCTTGGGAAAGAGAGAGCACGAGACAGAGACCAATAGAGAGAGATGGGTCGATGCCGAGCGAGGTCTGGAAAGAGATAGGGACACTGTGTAGAACCCCTCTTACTCGCGAAGCTCCTGCGACCCATGTCAAATAAGTTAAACAGACATGAAAGGCTCCTCCGTCCCTACAAACCGAAAAAAACAGAAAGTGGACACTAGAGAAAGAGACGGAATGCATGGCAGGGAAAGGGACGGGCATATGGCACAGACTGGACTGGGCTACACGAAACCCACTGAAGTTGGTCAATGACTCTACAAAGTCTGGAGTTGAAGATTTGCCAACGAACGAACACACGAGCAAATAAAATAAAATTAAGCGAAATTTATTTACTTATGCCAGCCAACGGATGCGACTAATTGCCGCTAAACTCGAGTCCAAAATTAATGAAAAAATATGCATGTAGTAAGGGGCTCCGCTTTTTTCCGCTTTCCGTTTTTCAGGTAGGAGCATGTGTGTGAGTGCCCGAAAGTTCGATGAACTTTACCTTTGGCTGGTCGTAAAAATCAATAGGCGGACCCCTCCAGTTGCCAGTTTTAAAATACATTTTACATTTCGCCAACGCCAACGAAATGAGCATCATCAAAGGCACTTCAAACATCAGCAACATCAGCAACATCAGCATGTTCGACAGCCGGTTCGGCTCGCTTATGAATGAACAAAATATAAGGCCAAAAAGCCCGCAACTGAACTGAACTCAACTCAACTGAACAGCAGACTCACTTGAAGTGCAAGTTTTTGGCTTTTGGGCAGACTGCGAGGCGATTTCCAGGCAACTCCGCAGTCATCTTCCTGCTATTTAAAGGCATTTGCTGCGATTTTTACGAGGCACGCGAGGAGAAGCTGAAAGCGAAAATCTGCAACTGCAAATGAAGGAAGCCATTAAAAACGCCTCATAATTTAGCGAGTAAGCACGTTTGATTGGAGCAGAAAGGGAAATGCACTCACTTAAATGCAGTAATGATGGCTGACACAGCCCTGTGGTGTCGTGTTTGGTTTCATGACAAACATAAAATGGTTTGCGCCTATCTAATAATAATAGACGTAATAATAGACATTCAAACACCTTAAGCATTAAGGCTTTGATGTGTGCTCATAATGCTCATAAAAATAATGCTTATAAAAATACTAAAGAATCCAAATGCAGTTCATTCAATTCATTTTCAACTGAGCCCGTAAATAATGATTGGTATTTTTCTCCTTCTTTATGGGCGTTGTTTCCGATCGCGCTGGCTTTTCGCGATAAAAACGCTTGCCACACGCTCGTGCCCCGAGGAAAAATCGTGGAAAAGGAACTGCAGCAGCAGCTGTGCATTGTAATTGAGTTGTTGCAACTAGCTGGCTCGGTTAGCTTATCGCTGATCTGCAGCGATTTGCATTATTAATTAGAGGCGATTTGGCGAAATATTACGCATACGTCCCATGGGCAGGCTGGCTCATCTCGAAGTCGGCTTCCCGCTTTAACAGCCACACCAATCATCAGAAAGCCAACGTTTACTTAGCTCAAAGTGGTAGGTGTTGAACCCCGGGGGAAAATTGCACAAGCTCTTTTTATTTTCTCGCTGGCCGAGATAATGGAAAATGAAAATGGAAAAGCGCCGCGAGTCGATTCAAATTAACAAAGTCAACGAACTGCAATTTAAATGAATGCCTACCCATTGCCTACTTTGCGGCTGTCCTCTCGAAACATCACAAATTAAACAAACAAAGCTCTTTTCTCTGTCTCTCTTCAAAATATACACACATATGTACGCCATATCGCACTGTGTTTTGTTTGCTCAGCTAATTATTGTCATAGGTTAGTGTAGGCAGCTATAAAAACGTTAACTGCAAAACGCTAACTGAAACTGAAAAAGGCTGAAAGCAAAAGTAGGTGTTGCTGCGCTGCTCACAGGCAGCAAATATATTTTTATTTTATGATTGCTGTGCAGTCTGGAATTTAAATGATTATCTCTACCTATTATTTTCACAGATCCTCGTAAACAGTTTTTCACTGTGCACTATTTGGTCGTTTATTTAAGACATATTTTTACACAAACAACGCACCACATTGGCCAATAACCAAATGATGTGGGCGTGTAGGTCGACATCTTCTGGACTTTTCCTGCTGTTTTTCCCCGCGTTTTTTGTTTAGCATCTTGATTTTTTGTGCAAGTTTGTTTTCCTTTCGGTTCGTGCTTTTTCGAGAATTATTTAAGTGCCGCATATGCTGCTGGGCTGCCTTTTTTGTTGGCATTTTGTCAAAGCGAACATGTGCAAGCCATCTTTTGAACTGGCTGTCTCCGTCTTTCGCTGTCATTAGAATGGATAATTGTGGAAGACGACCACTTGATTGACAAGCTGACAAACGAAAGGAAACGAGTGGAGAGTGGCGAGTGGCGAGTGGAGGGGGCTCCTCAAAAAGTCGGCGGCTTCGAGAGGCCCATATACCATATAGCAAATACCACACAGCATATGCCATATAGCATATAGCAGCGTGTGGCAGATGTCAACAATTGTTTGCTTTTATGGCCGGGCTTCGGTTTAGAGCCACATTCTTACGAAGAGACGCTCAGGCGCAAGCAAATGGCAGATTAAATATCGCTTACATGACTACAGTGGGTAACAATTTGTATTGACACATGACTAAGTTAAGATCCGAACAGATCTGAAGATCTGCCAACGTTTAGGTTTTAATAAGTATTTATCAGCTTGCAAAATAACGTATCCGCCCTGTTGTTACTCATTTTAATATCAAGTATCCGCCATGTAATCAGCTCTAATTTGAGCATTTCCATTGCTATAAAATGCACAGTACTGTAATACTTAGCAATGATATATATTATATATTATTTTTGGCTCCACTGTGCGGCTTTCATTCTAATTTGCATTCATCAGCGCACCGTCTAATTGCACAACGTGCGAGTGCGAGCGAGATGGCCTTAGGCGAGTGCGTGCGTTGCGCTACTTCTCGATTGCTGCCGATCTCCTCACTCACACACAGACACACACACACTTGCATTGCAGTCGCTGCCGCAGTCGACGTCGCAGTCGCAGCGAGGCGGGTTAGCGACCGCAAAACTATCTGACATTAGATTACTGCGATGGCGGCCAAACGACAACAGCCGACGTCGACTGCGGCAGCGGCAGCAGCAGCGGCTGCGACGGCGACTGCAAGCGCAACCAAACTGCATGTGTTGGCGTATGCACTTGCATGTGCATGAGCGAGAGGGAGGCGCAAAGAGAGAGAGAAGCAGGGAGAGAGCGAGTGGATGGGCGATTATGACACCACACGATGCCAAAAACTCACGGGGATCTCGTGGGTTAATGGGGGCTTTGGCGGGTTAAGAGCATGAAGAGCCGCCGCATGGCTTTCAGCCAACTTACTTTACCAACTGTGCGTAGTAACTGTGGCAAATGCAACAGACGCGAGTGGCTTAAGGCATGCAAATACTCTCAATGCATCTATCGCATATGTGAAATACACATAAAAATCTATAAATAATGAGTGCAACCAGTGAATGACTATACTACTCGACAAGAACACATACGATTTATTAGTTTAATATATCTTTTAGTTAGTTATACTACCAGTAATTATCTCCCACTATCTTTGACCCCAAAAAGCCGGCAAACCGCATGAATAAAGATACATACCCCTAATCTCTAGCGCAAAGCATTCACTCACTTTGGCATTCGGCACTCGACATTTTTAGCAAAAAAAAAAAAATAATAAATAAATAAAAGCGCCGAACACGCGTTTTATTTCTATTTAGCTTTTCGCGCGAATTTTAAGTGCAATTTCTTGTCGATTGGCAACAATGTTGCTCAACATTTTCTTATCGCGCCGGTGGCATCTTGCACCCCCGCCCCTCCTCTTTGGGCCTGCCTTTTTTGGTGGCTCTGGGGGGAGTTGGGGAAGTTGGAGCTCTGAGATTTTTCATAGTGATTGTAGCACTCGCGCTTGATTGACTGCGTGCCTTTGGAGCCGCAACAAATCAATTTACTCGGCGCAAACAGAGAGGCAGCAGATAGCCGACGCTTGTTGCACATGCCTCTTGGCTTGGGGCACTCCCACTCCCACTGCCCCCCCTTCTTTGGCCACCAAAAGGCTCCACCTTGTGCGATGGCCAAATTAAATGCCCAGCAATTTATTGTCCGCAAATGCAGCGAAAATTGCAAAACATTTTGCCATTTGCCGCTTTTGGTGGCAGCGGCAACTGCACACCGGCAACTTGCAA
This sequence comes from Drosophila erecta, assembly GCF_003286155.1. Taxonomy (NCBI): domain Eukaryota; kingdom Metazoa; phylum Arthropoda; class Insecta; order Diptera; family Drosophilidae; genus Drosophila; species Drosophila erecta. Next base: position 1,908,817 of record NW_020825194.1, read on the forward strand.
CTAGCGATGTTGCACGTCGAGCATAAAATACCATGATACAGTTTAATGTTGTAAAAACACTCACAAACTTATGCAAAATAGCACTTTGCTTAAAAAACTTTGCTAATAAATTTCAGTATTAAACAATCTTTTAAATACTTTTAGTAGGTTTTTTTTTCAGTGCCTAGTTGACGTTGCGCGTTGGTGGCGCCTGTCGATGATCGCAAATTTGAAAATTGCCAGTTTTAACCCTCTACTGCCAGTCTCTTGGCCAAATTTACAGCTTGTAAACTGTTGCTGGGGCGGGGGGCGTGGCATGTCTGCAGTCAGCTAAGTGATTTGCCACATTTTATCCAAGACGGAAATGCCTCGGTTTTTTTTTTTTGTTTTGTGGTTTTCAGCTTCATGGAGCGACTCCACCTACTCAAATTGGTTCGCATTAACCCATGAGCGGCCCAAGGAGCAAATCTCCCATAATTTCGATACGATTCCGCTGTCTTTGATCTGCCGATTGTTGTTTTTTTTGGGCAGCTGGCCGCTATTCCGTTATTAATTAACAGCTGTGCGCTTATTATGCAAATTAGCCACAGATGGGAACCAGAATTATTGTGTGGGTAACAAAAACTGAAATAGAAGTCGTTCGAGCGGGTTTCGATTCATCGTTTTATCTCCAGGCGCCGCATTTTATACTCACGATTGCATAGAGTGTATTGATATCTATATAGGAAGTTGTGGTACATACCTGCAATGATACGGGAAGGAGAAAAAGGTGATTAATTCAAAGTCATATGGTAAGTTATACAAGGGTTGTACAACAAATTCTACTGTAAGTTCTCATACAAACCGAAAATGTAAATTTTCCCAAATTGGCATGACTGGTTAAGTGGCTAGAGTTCTATCGAATTACATCTTCAAACTGCTAGCCATGGCCAGCATTCAAGGCTTAACCCACAAAAGCGAATCTCCTTTTATGGAATCGCTGGCTGAATAGGCCGGAATTTATTTACCCATTAATTGTGAAGTTGTCCTCTTCGCTTTGGCTACACAAAGTTTATAATTCAGCATTAAATTATGCAGATTATCGGTGCTGTTCTGTGGTGTGCCACTTGCCACATGCATCATCTTTGGACAATGTCAACTGCAGTTGGCGGCGACTAATGAAGAAATCGCACACTCGAATTTATTTCGCAATCAATTTGACAAATGCGCAGAGCCTACAAGGCAAAGGCAGCGAGATGGCCAGCGAGAGATAGCCAGAAACCCAAATGGCCAATAGCCAACGGCAAACTGCAAACGGGCCAGAAGCCACATGCTTTTATAGGTCTAGGATCCCAAAGAAGTGAGCTAGTGGCCAACCGAACGTCGTAAACACACATTTTGTGGCCAATTGTTTTGTGGCCAAGAGTATAAAGCCGGGCTGCGCGTACAGTGCGCGTCATAAATTCAACGCTTGCAGCGCCGATCAAACGGCCAAACACGGGCAAACATTTTTATGGCCGCCTCATAAATGTCAGCAAATGTCTAAATTAAAACAGTGTCGGAGGTGAAGGGAATTTCCCGACATTGACCCAGTTCCTGCTGCGAGGAAGTAATATTGAAACAAATACCAAAAACACGCCAGATAATTATGCAAATTTATATCTGGTAGGTACGAATTACAAAGGGGTATGCGAACCAAGTTTATCCCCTGGAAACATTTGAGTATTTTCCCATGGAAGTAAAATGCTAAATACATTTGTTAATACATTTTTATGCGCCCACAGCGAGCGAGGTGCCATTAATTCGTGTCTTGTAATTAAAATGCATTTTGAGCGACCAGCCTCATTAAGGTCAAATTACAGTCAAGCCCCGCTTGGCTGGTCGTCTGCTCTCCGCCTTGTCAACGCCTGTAATTATGCAGCCACGCCCCCTTGCTAAGAACATAAGTATAGTGCAGTTCATTTGCCGCCAGACATTGCAACTTCTCAAGAACAAATGCTGAATGCTAAAAAGCAGAACACATAAACAGTGCAATTTGCTGCACTCCGATCTACTTTGATCTCTATTCACCGTGGGTGCCACATGTCGCACAAGTCGTGACCGAACTCAATGCTGCCAATAGATGGGGATATATCCAATGGCCGATAGCTGGCTGCCAAGTGCACACTTTGCGTTCAGGAATGTATTAATTAAAATATTTAACCAGCTTGCCATTTCTTTGGATTTTTGCTAAGATTGCTTCGTGTGCAATGGATTAGTTAATAGTTAGTTTTTGAATGCCTAACAATTCTATATAACTGAGTTATTCAAGTGATACATTTGACGTTCATCAATTTGGTTTATGCCCCAATGTCTGTCTCTTTCACCCGCCGTACTGCCATCTCTTTCGGCTGTCTATCGTCTGTTTGCCGCTGTTTGCCTTTGTTATTTATGCATTTTTGTCATGGACACTCCGCTCGTCGGTCATTACCACGAAAACCTCGAGAACAGATAGTACGACACCCCCACCCCCTCCATTGGCATTTTACCCGCAGCAAACATTTTTAATTGATTTTCGCATTTAAATGTTTGGTGTGAAAAGTGATGAAAATGCGACGACGACGACGGCGGCGGCGACCAAAATGGCAAATGCAAATTGCCAGCGAGCAGTGAAGGACGATTTGCGTCTGAGTTTCGAGCATGAGTCTGATTTATTCATGAATACATTTGCCAGAGTGCGTGTTTTTGCTGCGGGGGTGATATGCTGATTTGCTGATCATCGATCTCCCAGACGGCGATAATTGCTGTCGAGTGCGGGCGGGAAAATCGCGAACACGATAAATATGAATATGAATTGGCGGTTAATTATGACATTACAGCGCCAAATACAGTGGGCACTCTAAGGCTGAAACAACTAGAAGCTAAGGCTTTAGCGGGCATGAGGAATATGGCATTGGGAACTGATGACGTGTGATGGCTGCCTTGTAAAGGAGTTTGGGTTACATAAATACTTTAAAATAGCCGACATACCCATTGCGCTATTCCAACTGTAATTATTAACGTGACTAAACTATTACAGTGCGCACAGAAAACAAAAAGTGCTAATGCTGTAATCCCAACAATCGACAACTCATAATTAACACATTTAGCTAATAAGTTGGCGCAGAATAAACAACATTAATCACAGTTTAATGGCGAATTAATCAGACAAACAGCTTCAGCTGCCGCAGCAGCTAAGATTCCCATTCGCTGTCTCTTTCCGCGCTGCAGCATCCCTCTCTCTCGCGCGCAAAGCCCACGGCGACGGGCAACTTTTATTGAAAGTTCCAATAACAATAAAATAAATCTTGGCCAAGAAAAAGAGATAAAAACAGCATTAGCTGGCCATAAAGCAGCCGACCCACTCGACATGCCTGAAAAAGGGGGGCATATTGTCAACCGATGTCTGGCGGGAAAAAGGTAGATATATATAGACAGGCGACAGACAGACAGATAGACAGGCAGCTAGAGTGAGACGGAAAGTCAGACAAGTGCCAAGTTAATTGCATTAAAACTGAAATAAAAAGCGAAGCTCAAGATAGCAGAAATTATGAAGTGCAGCAGCAGCAGCAGCACGTTGATGTTGCCGTTGTAGTAGTTGCTGCCGCTGTTGATTGAGGCGCATAATCAGCGGAAAAAGGGGGGTAAGGGGGCGGGGCAGGCGGCGACAAGCGCATTAAGTTGTTAACAGCAAATATTTGCTTCATTTGCGCTATGATTGCAACAACAACAGCAACGAAGAGCAACAGCTGCGTGCTGCAATGTGCAACATCCGGTCAGCAACATTTCATGTTGCAGCTTCTTCACTTTATTGAGCGATGGGAACGTTTTCAGCGACAAAGTAACCAAGTTTGGTAAAAGAAATGGTACTTCCTACTATCTGTTCATTAAAGTTATATTTACAAATTTAAAAACTTTGTTTGGATAGCAACTTATAAGAAATAAGACTAAAGAATTCGCGTACTGTAAGTTGCACCCGTTTATTTCTCATTGTTACAATTTGTGTTTCCTCAATTTAAGTGGAAATTTAATTAGGAATGTTAATTCAGGCAAAGTGCGACGGATTTCCCAGGAATTCTATTTCGTATTTCCCCGAATTATTCGAGTGAAATTCCTCGTGCGAATGCAATTTTTTGTTAGTGCTTTAATGGCTTGCGCAACTGGCTTAGTTTTAGTTGCCATGGGTATTTTTTAGTTTTCGTGTGTTTTCAGTTGTTTTTGCCTCCGCTTGCCACATTTCCTTATCTATAAATAGTTGGGCGTGCTGCCAGAGGCGCTGCCGCTAACGTCGCCGTGTCTCTGCCGCTGAGCTGCCCACGCCGAGCGGTCAATAAACTTCGCGAATCGCGACACATGCAAATTGCAGTCAGCGCAAACAATTAGCAACAGCAGAAACATGCAAAAAAGCAACAAAAAACAAAAAAAAATAAGAAGCACAGAGCTGAAAACTGAAAAAAAGAGAAAAAAGACAGCGGAAAATACGCGGTACACACATGAAAACTCCGACCTATCGCACATTTTTTCCTATTGGGCAGTCGCCTCGTCAAATGTTTTGTTGCTACGTTTGTGCTCATTTTTTTGTGCGGCCATTATCACAGAAGGCGAGAGAAAAGAGCGCTTAACAATTTCGCTTTTTGTTTTACAACTACAGCAGGTCTGCTCGCACTCTTGTCATAGATTACAGCTAAATTAGTAGCTAAATGTATTGAATACAATAAGGTAGTTTTCATTCAGATTCAAGAAAGATTAAAAGATTAAAGAAAGTATCTCAGAAATACATGTGCTTATTGGGTTGATGATGGAAGTTCTGAAGAATTCGCGCAGTTGTTACTAAAGGTTTTTACAATGCTTTGGATAATCTAAAGAACTTGCGTTTATAGAATTTTATAAATTTATCTTATTTAGCCCAGAAATGTAACTTAAATGTATTGCAATCTATGCGAATATGGTGAGTATTTGGTAGGTACAGATACTTTTAATTTATAATAGCCACATAGCTGTGCCAGCTGTAAACTAGCTAGCTGCGCAGCTCCGCCGCTGCCCTCCCACCTCCCACTATCTCTGTTTCATCTATCGCCCGCTCCATCGCACATTATTGGCGCTCTCGCTCCACCCGTCCCGCTCTCGCGCGCTGGCCGAGTGCATTGCACTCACTCCTCTGCTCTGCTCTGCTCGGCGCTCCACTGCGACGTCGGCAGCGCTGCTCGCATGGCAAATCAAATAGTGCAACAACAATGGCAGCAACAACACGACGCAGCATTCGTCATCTGTTGTTTTTGTTGTTGCTGCTGCTGAATTTGACTAATTGCATTGAGTAGCATTGTTGTTGTTGGTGTTGTTGCTCTAGCTGCTTTTGATGTTTTTCGCCGATGGTTGTTGTTGCTTTTTATGTGCAACATGCCGGCACAATTTGTAATTAGTCGCTAGTTGCTTGACTTGTAATGTATTTAATGCCTAATGCTCTTCACATAAATTTGCATTGTTTTTCTCTTTTCTATCTATTTATCTGCCATTTTATTCCTGTTTTCACTTCGCACAGCGGATGTTTGGCATCGTTTTTTCGTATGTGGGAGAAAGAGAGCGATTGAATGGAAAGATCTGGCACACCGAAAAAATTGTAAATTCGAATTCGATAAAATGTGCCGAAAAACAAGCACACCGCAGAGCATTCGAATAGTTGCGCACACTCAGTCGGAACAAATTCAAGCCAGTTCAAGCCTGTTTAAATCGTTAACGCCACAAAAGATGATTAATGAATTCGCCGCTTAATTAATTACTCGATTAAGTGCTTTGTAATGAAGTCATCACCCAATCATTAGATAATTAAGACATAATTAAGTAAATACGTTTACCGAATAGCTGATTCACGGCCTTTGTTTTGGTATGGAATTAGAAAAAGTGAGCATTTGTAGTTCCTGCATTTAATTTATACCTATACCTATAAATTGTACACAAATCTATTGCATTTCACCAGTCCTTGGTATTATGAATTGGAATTTTTCGAATCGAGTTCAAGTCATATTCGTATGACCTGCGCTATAAGTCTGAAGATCTACATAGACAGCAGAATGAATGCTTCGGATGCTCACGATGATGATGTTTTCGCTATCTGATCCGCTGGCTCGGCCAAGAGTCAATAGCACAAACTATCGCAAAGATCGAAAGATCGACAGATCGGAATATATATTTTCACGCATTTGCATATATATATATTTGCGTTGAGATACCACACAGGTATGTAGTATGTAACCTCCACCGTTCCGCAGTTCAGTCCATTTCATTGAATTGGAGCGATGAACTCGCGTGTTTTGCTTTTGCGAGCGTACGGGAAATGCAATAACGCAACGAAAACTATTACAATTTTAGTCAGTCAGTTGTTTGTTTAACGATGCCACAGATTCTATAGATACTCACACTAATTTACACTGTTGGTACTAAACAAATTTGCTAAGAACTTTTACGACTGAGAAACCTACTCGCATCTCATATTTATGCTTTTAAATAAATTAACAGGAACTACGAAAACTGCATAAAAACCGAAATTAAGTGGATCAGATCCCCGCTCCCTCCACCAGAAACAAAAACACCCACGCCCCTGACAGCCGGAAAACTTGAGGTTTTTATGTGCCCCAGACAAGGTTTATGGTTTTGTTTTCGATCCCCCGCACACAACAAAAATACTTGCGAAAAGCGCATAAGTCACGTCCTGCCCCAACATAATGTAGCTATATGCACGGCTATAGTATCCATATAGTATTCGCCGATCCGATCCGCAAATGAACAATCGCATATGGCATCCGTCCGCGATTGTTTATGGCCACTATTTCAAATTACACAAAGTACTGAGCTCTGGTCAAACAAATGTGCGCCTGCCTAGTGATATGCAACCCACTGTACAATGCAATACAATATCATATAATAAGCAGCAAGCACATATATTTGAGTCCGAACAACCTTCAGGGTTTGCGAACTGCCCCCCTTATCGAACACATACTTTGTTGCCGCCGCTGCGCTGTTCCATTTACTGTTTTTGTTGGTTTTGCTGGTATACCCGTTAATTGTACTGGGCATATAGGGTCCTCCTATATTTCACTAACAAAACATTTATATGATAGTGGATGGTTCGGTTGCCATTTTCGGGATGGTGCAAGTAATCAAATGGATCTATGCATATGTTAATTTTTAGTTCATTCTCATGACTTGCTGGACCAGGATCAAAAAAAGAAGTTGGTAAAATTAGAAAAACCATGCACAGGGTATTCACAAGTCGGTAACTTTCTTCCAGACACAGCAAGACCAGACTCTCGAGTCCGGCCACAGTCTCTGATTTACTTGAGCTTAAAAAAGCAATTTACTCGCATTTTTATTACTTATGGTAAATATTGTTGGGGATTTTATGGCACTCGCATCCTTGAGCAGCTCAACTTGTAGCTGATTGAACCTTATCGGTCCGAACAGCAATAAGTCGGGGGGCGGGTTTGGGGGTTGGCGATTGGGGGCTGGAGGAGCCATCAACAAGTAGAAATAGCTGCGAAATCCCCCCAAGGAATTTGCGGTTCGCTGCAAATTGGGTCGTACAGCTCATCAAGAGTGGGAGAGTGTTTTGCACCGTGTATATAATAAATTAAACAATGCCATGACGCAATTTGGCTCAATCTCCCTCTATTTTTGTCTGAATTTTTATGCAAATCGAATTGTTAAAACAATAAACACAAAAACAAAAACAACAGCAAACAACATTGCTCTCTGATCATTTGCATCTCAATTGAGATTTTTGTGTATTTTTTTCCATATAGAATTGGACGGCATTTAATGCACTTCCCTAATGCGAAGTTGTCATGCGAAACAAAGAAAATGAAATGTGGATTACACAACCAGATACAAAGTATTACAGCAAAGTATGGCAATTGTTGTATTTTTATGAAATATCTAGCTATTATTTGATGGCATATCAAACACACGATTTCCATTGATTTAATTAAACAAGTTCCCCCCTTAAAGCTGTCAGTTTTCTGAATCGCTCAACTTAAATTTTCAATTTCCCCAGGGCACTGAATCACAGTTTGTACGAGTACATAAAGAAATATTCGCCTTTTCCATCTGTTCGCCCTGCTTATTGGGTTAATGTCTCATTGTCTCCGTGGCTGCAGACGATTCAATTTCAGCGATAAATAAAATAAAACAAAAATTATAACAGATACCAGACAAAGCTGTGCGACCTTAAGGTGCCTTAACTTTCGGAGGGGCAAGACATATGTGTTCTGTCTCTGGTGACCAGGGCAATTGCTTGATTTATATTCCGGCAGATACAGCACGACGACGAAAGAATAAATACGCTGAAATGAGTTACAGCCCATGTAAAGTAAAGTGAAAAAGTATCTGGCAGATACAAGAACGCGATCTTCTCGCTGAAGATAGCGCAAAATTAGCTGGAAATAAGGCGACGTGCCTACACGTGTGTGTTCGATGACCCAAATGCGATTAGAAGCCCTTTAAAAAAAAAAAAAAAAATCTTCACCAACTAACTAGCTAATCGCCCTAGATGGACCTCCGTATGTGGATTCTTCGACTTCCACGGATTTCTTATAAATTTCGAAATTAATTATGTCACATTATGTAATCTGATCAGCTTCGCTGCGGTTGCCGTCGAATGCCTGTTGTCAACGCATCCCAAAAACCCGACCCTTTTCACAAAACCAAAAAAAAAAAATAAAAAAATACTGGAAGGGGTGGTGGCAGACAGATCAATGAACAATGGGAAATGCGAACTGAGATCCGAAAAGGTGGGGAAAAACAACTGCGGCACGAATTCCAGTTCTTCTTCAGGTAGGACACACAGAGGCAGAAGATTCCGCCTCTTCGACTCGTTCACATATTTTATCTCCGAAGGCGAACTGTGTGCGTGCACTGGGGAAAAATAGCAATTAATCATCAGGAAAACGTAATAAAATCGCATGTGAGAAGATTAAAACTCAACGGCCAAGTAAGATATATTCACATTAATGGGATTACGTTTATATAGGAATATTGTAGATGTTGATTTTCAGATTTCATATATGGGACCAGAGATTTCTTGTAGTGTTATTGCCCTGTGATTCGGATTGAGATTCAGCTTCAGCTTTAGCTGCACAATCAGGATTTGGCTTTTGTCTTTGCTCTTTTCATTCATCGAGAAGCCCGCCGAATCGAAGAAATTTAAGACGACAAACCAAACGAATTCGGGCCAGGTAACGAGGACCATATAATTTCGGTCTGAATTACGATACCCGGCAGATACGAGTATTCGATGTGGTTATCAGTATAAATGGCAATGGGATCAGTGGAGATCGGTAAACTCGGTTTTTGGGGGCGTGCATTGTCAATGAGGTGGAGAAATCGGCAAAAAGGGGATAATTAAAGGTAATACCATATATATACGAGCAGAGTTATCGCTGTAACTTGAGATGGAGAAAACTCAGCTTGAGGATGTGGAAAACATAAAGAAATTATTAAGCCCATCCTCCAAATATGCGCGCTTTCATAACCATTCAAGGGGCTTAGACATCGTTAAGGACATTATAAAAATATATAATTCGAATTTATGGATGTGGTAATAACTTCCCCCCATAAAAAGGAAATTTGAAAGTAGGGGGCATAAAATAATTTCTCTAAGTATCTGCAGCTTTTGTCTCTTCTTCCAGTCGGTTGGCGTATCTAGTGGAAATAACTCACGCTACCCTGAACTTAATCCCCATCTAATGTTCTCTAAACCCAAATTATGAGCACAGCGGAAAACCCTTTCACTTTAAACCCCCTAAAACCATTGATAAATCAAATTTCCATATCCGAAAAAAGGTAAACGAATGCGAGAAGAGCTTAAAATTAATTGAAATTGTATCTTTTTAACGTAGCTGGAAAAGCATAAAAATAAAACTGCATAATTGGGCAAAAATGCGCTTTAACCAGCCAGGGTTATTCGGAAATTATTTAAGTGGCAAGAGTTTGTGAGCTTGGGGCGACTCCCTGCCTGGAATAATTCCGGAATAATTCGCTTTTAATTGCATTTTTAGCGCTTCACAGTTGAAAACTACATTTTCAATGGCCAAAAAGTTAAAGCAAGTCTGCTTGTGTTTGGCTGGCAATCGGCGAGCGGACTTTGTCTGGCCAATTTAAATCCATTTTGCATTTGCATAAAGCCAAACGATGGGAGCTGCTGGCCATTTTTACTTATTTTGACTGCCAAACTGCGGAATGGGAAAAAACGAAAGGAGTACCAACTACGGAGGAGCAGGGAGTAGGGAGTAGGGAGTAGGGAGTCCCCAAGGAAGCAGACCAAGTTGAAATGTTGTCGTTTGTGTCATTTGCATCAGAGCTTCAGCAGCACAAAATGCACTTTATCAACTACTTGCAATCTTGCAGAAGGATGTCCTGGCATTTTGCTCCTTCTTCCGTTTCGTTTCGTTTGCCAGTCTGAAAAGACCGCAAAAGTAAAAGAGAAATGGCCAAAAATATGATTATTTGCGGCGATTTATTAGCCGCAATTTAAATTCATAATTCCAGGCAAGTTTCCGCGATTGCAGTTGAGCGAAATAAGTAAAAAATACAGCTAGGGAAATGGAATGGGGTTTGTTATGCCAGACGGCTAATCCCAGAACGACGTCTGGTCTGTCTGGTAAGCAAAATGCAGCTTAGTCGCATAATTGGCAGCCTCGAAAAACTGCACAAGCTGCCATATATCGATGTTTGCATCCATTTCCATACTTCCTCTTCTATATGGAATCGGGTGGAATATGCAGCAAACCAATTAGGCAAACTACTTGCAACACTTGCACACACACAGCCACTCGTGCGGCAATTAAAAACGAGTTGCCAGCAATTGAAACGTAACAAATTCAAGCAGACGCAGACAGGATCATCGCAAAGGACGAATGCAACTGCATGTTGCAACCACAACAGGGTTGCAACCCCTAAAAAAAATGCTTTGCTTTTGCTGCAGTGCGTTGAACAGTGAATTTTAATCTCCATCTGAAGCGTAGGACACAACATATTTAATATAAAAAGAAAAACTAACTATCCATAGTTAAAGTAGCTTATTTGAGAGCAAATATTCCCGAATTTTTTTGCTATGTTAATTTCCCCTCAGTTAAACGACAAAGGGTTTAAGCAGCTGGAAAAGACTTGTGTAATTCCCTTTGTCAGAGTCCTTTTGTGCGTTTCTATTGGATGATCTTGCCTTGTTGGTTCGGTTTGTTTTTATGTCCAACCAGATCCTGACTTCTTGAACGACATGAAGGGGTGGATCTTGAGCTGCCTGAACCTGCGCAGTTGGGAAATTGCGTCGTCAGCTGGGAAAAGGGGATTCCTGGAGTAGGTTGAATGCGCAGTTCGTTGGATTGACAGGCACATTTCGATTTCTAAGGAGGAAGGAGGAAGGAGGTGTTCGGAAAGTGCGTAGTTCTGCCGCGGGCATCAAAGTGACGGCTTTATAAAGGACTCGACACCGCAGATAAGGCGATGCCCAAGGACGAAAACAATTGAACTGAGACGCAAATGGGGTACGACACTGAGCAGTGGGATTAGGAACAGAAAGGTGGTGGCACAAAGGCAACACATATGGACAGGTAAGGGAGTCTGAGACGAGCGGTTTGTTCACCTCTTCAGCTCCAGCGAACTGCGCAAACAAACAGCGGCAATAAAAGCATACAAATTCAGCCATTGTTGGCCATCGCAGCTAATAAAATTTGCCCCGCCAAACATAAACCAGCAGCAGAAACAGAAGCTGCATAAAAAGTTAAATGGATGGGCAAATTGGAGGTTTAAATAGGGGAATACTCTTTCGCGGGCAGCTATGTAAACTATTTCAGGTAAGTAGTGGGAAAATACAAATATGTGGATGGATAGTTTGCCAAATGCCAAACACTATTCATCATTAGATACATTTATCCATCACGTAGCAACCAAACTACCCAAGGAAAGGGTATACCCGCAGGACAGACAACACGTCGTATGAGCGATGAGCAGAGGTAGAAACTAGAAGAAAGTGCTGGCTGGCTGGCTGGCTGGCTGACAAGGCAACTAATAAACTTTATGCCATTCCCTCCGGCCAAATTGTTGGCCAACTTAATGCAGCGGAACTTCGCTTCGGCCATTTCGCCGTGTTTTACAACTCTTTCAGTGCAGCAAAACAGCCAAAACAGCAAACACAGCAAAAACAGCAAAAACGGCAAAAACAGCGTGCAACGTGCCACATTCGCCATGTGCAGCGTGTTTATTAAGCGCATTTATGCGTTGTAAATAAAAAGCCAAAATTACGCGCTCAGGAAATTGCATTTCGCATTGAAAACATCGAAAGAACGTGGAATAGGGGCACTAGAGGGTTAAAGGAAGAGTGACACAATTCGGTCCATAAAAGTTTTGAATGCCCGCTACGTGTGCAAACCTTCGAAAAGGTGTGCTCAACTCTTGGGAACACTAACTAATTTTACATCGAAACTCATAAAAGCAATACTTTAACTCTGCGCAGTCCATTATTTGTGGAATTTAAAGTTCCAAGCATAAAAAAGTATCAAATTTTGATAATAATTAATGCATCCGCTGGGGATTCGGCCAATAATGGGTATAAAGTGATTTATGCCCTACGCCAGATAAGCATTTATTTACAAAAAACAGATAAGAGAACCAGATTTATTTAGCAACTAGAAAGGTAACAGGCCAACTCACCAGAGATTACCATTACCATTTGGTAGAGGCAACAATGAAAAACATAAACTCACCTGCAAAGAGAAAGAAAACATATGAAATTAATATCAATTAAATGGGATTTGCTTGTTTTGCTTGGCGAGGGAAAATTAAAATTTAATTACACCAGCGTCCAGACGACGAAGGCCACAAAGGTCGGCGGAAAATGAATGAATAAGAACCAGAGAGAGCCCAGTGAAAGTTTTTCCAGGCTGGCCCAACACTTTCCCGCCCTTGGCTCGTAACTAACGAAAACTCTTCTCTTTTTTCGCCATAAATGTTTTCGCCCAATCCATTCTGGTCCGTTCGGATCCCAGTTCTTCAGTTCTTCTGCCCCGGAGGAGCGGAGCACCTGCAGCTGGCAAGGATTCTTTGTCTGGGCGAGCGTCATAAATATCACATTTGTGGCAGACACACATCCACACAACACACAAAACACAAAAAACACACCCACATGTGCATAAAAGCCATGTATGTATGTATCTGTGCTCAGGGATATGGCTGAAAACTTATTTGGCATTGTGTTGCATACAGCACGGCGCATTTGCCGCATTTTATGAGGTGCAAATAAAAAGTTTGCCATAAAAATAGCTATAGACATGTGAGCACCATTCGGCGCTGAAGGAAAACTACACTGCAAGCAAATATCACTTGAGCAATAACTCAACTATATTAAGGTAAATGATCAAAGTGATTTGTAAGCGCAAGAGTGCAAGTCTTTTTCTGGTGCTATTTTTTTCTCTGTGTAAAGTCCGCTGGTCGTCGCGCAAACTAAGTAGAAAAATGCATGTCTGGCACTGTGGAGTGTGTCTAACAAGCAATCGGAAACACGCCAAAGGAAGTTGCATGCCCCAAGATCCCTGCCCCTCGCAGTTCCCCACACTTTTGCCCCGTCATTTCCGCGAGCTTAAAGTGAAGCGAGGAGCAGCTTTAATTAATTTGAGTGAAAAACGCACGTCAGGCACAGGTGCAACTTCTATATATTTGCCCACTCCTTGCGTTCTGAACTTGAAACAATAATCCCTGCCAGAGGAGCAGAGCAGCGCATTTATTATTGAACTATTTATTCGGAGGCCAAGTCAAGTGGAGTCGCATCTACGTGCCGCGTGAACTAAAAAGCCAGCAGACAGGAAAATAAATCGGAGGAAGGAACCAACCGACCACCGAATCGCGTATGTCAACGACATTCGTTCAATGTTCTTATGGAACCGAAATTGAAATTGATTTGCAAGTTGATACCCGGCATATTAAATAAAAGTGGGAGTCGAGTGGCTTAAAACTGGTGCACACCACTTGGGTGGCTGTGTGTTGCTCGAGTAATGGGGGAAAAAAAAAAGAGGTAAATCCCCGAGTTTAATTGCCAAAGTAAACAGAATGTAATTAGGGGAACAAAGTTGGTCTGCGGAGTTGGGCAAATCGAATTAGTTTCGTTTACATTGGGGATTAGTTGTCTTTAGTGGAGGAGCGCAGAGCAGGAGCAGGTGCTGCCACATAAATGCTTCTCAGCCAGCGGAAGTGGACTTGCAGAACTCACTTCAAAATCGAATTTTCCTGCTGGCACTTTATCAGTGGAAGGTCAGACTGTCGGTTGGGTGGTCCTTCAAATTTCTTATGCACACAAAACTAACAAAAAAATACATATATATAGTTAAGTGGGGGAAAGGTAAGCACTTGGCGAGTCTATGGCCCAGACACTTGAGTCGGGTCGAGCGGCTATAAAGGTGACAATAACTTAACGAGCAATGAACTCGGTTTGTTGTAGCTGCCTGTTCTTGATGAGCTTGTTGTAGTGCTGCACGGAAAGAAATTAGGGATCATTACTTTTAGTGGCACTTATGCTACGATTTCATATAGGTGCCTCACTTTCTTGAGATTCCTTTCCTTCTGATGCACAAAAGTGCATATTTATTGCTAAACAAATACCAAAGTCGTAGTTTTCAGTGCACCTGTTTTTGTTACAACTTCTGTGACCGGCGACGATGTTGCAAGGAAGTGCCACTAAATTGCGGCAGATAACAACTGAAAGGCATGGGCAAAAACATCCAGAACAGCATGTGGTCAGAGCCTGGTCTTTCCCGAGTTTTTCCTTTAAAGTTCCTGGCCGTTGTTCACTTGTACCCTAACTTTTTGTCGTTTGTTATCTCCGAAGGCAACGAAACTCCCCAATAGCTGCCCAATCCGCGCCGAAAAAAGAGAAAACATTTTTATGTGCTTGCTCGAACACAACAGTGCGTATGATGAATGGCAGTGGAACTACCAAAGGAGCTCCTCCAGCTCCTCAGCTCCTTCAGCTGCTCCTCGAATTTATTCCGTTTGTTGATTTGCACGTGTGAACCGAGGAACAGGAGACAACGAACCCGAAAGCAAAGAAATGAGCTGCTGAAATGGCAATTTAAGTGACTATCGACTTGAAGTGGAAGTGGGGGTTCCTCGACTGTTTGCCAGATGCCAGGATAAAAGCTCAAAGGCAAACACATTCCCATCCAAAATACCAAAGCAACCAAACACACGAATCGCACCAAATATTCAAACACAAAAGGAGCAGCCAAGGCAGCAGATGAACAACCATAATAAGGGGTTATCAGTCGAGTCGTTGAAGTACTCTTTCTTACGAAATATTTATTTTAAAGATGATGGGATCTAAGGAATAAAATCAATCTATATAATTCCCATATATAAAGGGTATACGACCGCATCTTCATCAATAAGCAGAACGAGATTGGAGCAGAAACAGCACAAGTCTTTACGTTTACAGTCCAACGCCTCTTTCTCCATCGTTTAAGATTCCCTCGCAACTCATTCCGCACTCGTTCATGCACTCACTCATTCATTCATTCATTCATGATGGATGCACTTTCAGGTGAGAGGCACAAGCTGCAGATGCATCAAAGTGGAAGACGTCGCTCAAGTGGAAGCGGCGGATGGGAAACTCGTGGAAAACCCGTGCCGGAGGAAAAAGTCATTAAAATCGCATAAAAGTGGGCCCAGGAAGAGGTCCGACATGGCTTTGACATGCTCGGTCACTGGCCACAATGATTAATTGTTCTGGTCAACAGGCAAGCACCTTTTTTTGCAGTGTGCGGCATCAAAGAGTCATCAAATCGTCACCACGATTTATAATAATGACACAAATGCTTGACAAAATCATTAAGTGGTCACACAAAATGCTCATAAATAATTATAAACACCCCCGAAAAGGAATATTAAAATAATAAAGAAATCGCTTCGAATGCTTTTTTAATAACTTTTGTGACCGCGAAATAAATGGTTTAGACTGCAAATGTGAACTGCGCCCAAGCGTTCATTAATTTCAAAACTGCTCGGAGTGGGGTGAAAACCCATTGTATTTTTAATTTTTTTTTTTTGTGATGTGAAAAATCATTTACGCTTTTTTCCCAAAGTATTTTCTGTTACTTTAAACCGCAATGGCAATCCCGCCCGACATGAACATGCACCATTAATCATCGCCAAATGTAAGCGGCACACAAAAAACGCGAGGAGACTTGTGACACAAACTGTTTTTCAACGGGGCACAACACATTTGTATGCATTACTCCAACTTCCTTCAGAAGTAACTCTCACTTTCCTCGCCAATGTCAAGGCAATTAAATGAGTAGTAGTCCCCCTATGAGTCACCCAATTTTTCATTAAGCGAAATTAAATGGCAGACAGACAGCGAGTGCAAATAAAACGCAAACATTGAAAAATGAAAACTCAAACAGAAAACACAGAATTGCCAGCCAGCCAAGAGGAAAACATAAAAAAGAGGAGCAAAAACTTGACATTAATCATTACAAGCGCAGACAAAGAGCAAACTCGTCAAAGAAATGGGGAAAAAAATCTGGCAGATAGATTGTCGCGTGTGTAGTTTTTATTCAGCTTGCCAGCCATATGGCAAAAGTCGAAGGGAAAACGGGGAAAAACGGCGCTTTGCAGTTGGAAGTATCAGTTACAAAGCAGGAATTCAAGATCCACGAGTAATACTAAACTGTAGGAAAAACTAGCATTATAAGCCAAATTTAATAGAGTATGAATACAGTTGAGCATAGCTCTTTTCTTGGAAACCGATACTAAACTTTCCAATTTGTAAATACCACTGAAATACCCCGAAATGCCTGATTTTGCAACTCTATCGCGCAATTAAAATATCTTTGCTGAACATTCCCGAAAGTGCAAGATTTCTCAGATGCCTAGACGAAAAATTCAACCCAATGGCATTAGAACATGCTATTCATGGTTCAAACCCAGTCGAAAGTCGAAACTCATTGGGAATTCAGGCGCCCAGCTCTTCGCCAGCTTCGCTGGTGATGGGCGATGTTAAGCGCAGCAATTCCAACGCCATAAAGTATGCCATAAAAAGCCAAGTATTTCAAAAATAGACAAGGATAGGCCCAAAAGGACCTAGCGCGCCCCGCCAGGCGGCACGCCATTAGTCGCCACATTAGTCACGGGGGATTTTCATGCGGCTCCACGGCAAACACACACACACACACGCGGTCGAGGAAACTTTCTCGATTTTCCAAGTTGGGAAAAGCCCAGCGAACCTCGCTGAAATATGCAGCGGTTGTCTCTACCCGGCTGCAAAGGACATTAAACCCGACTCCGAGGATGGGAAATCAATCGCGAGAGGAGAGGGGAGAGCGATAGGTTCCCACGCAGGCGCCATAGGCATCCACAGCTCCAGAGGCTCCGGCTCCTCCGCTCGGGAGCTTTTCCCGGCGAGAGAAAAGCCGGCCGGCTTCTGCTTCTGCTTCGGCTTCGGATTTTCCTCTCATGGCCATGGCCGTGACAATGGCCCTGGCATTGAAGTGCCGCCGCCGCCAGCGCCTCCCACATTTGGCCCCCTTTCGGCTCCCCAAACGGTTGTCCTTGCACTTGCCCTTGCGTAGGCGCAAATCGGGAGACCCTAGCCCCCAAAACGCCCCACTTTGCACGGCTTTTTCCTTTTTAATGCTTAACCTTAGGCTGTTTTCGAGGAAAAGGAAGCAGCACTGGGAAAACCAGGTAAACTTTTTTTATATATCTTATGGAGTATAATATTATATAAGTATCCAATAGATACTAACTTATTATCTTATCTTTATAACAAAAGCAGATAAGTTTAGCTCTATTCCTACTTCTTTTTTCTATTTATACTTATATTTTGGCTGATTGCAAACTGTTTCTCGCGGTGTAAGAACCTCCTTGTGAATGTTAATAAACCGTGCCTACACACTTGAGGCCTGCGCAGGCCTATGCCCCCGAAAAAGCCCCTCCCCCCACCGCCAGAGAAACCAAGCTTTGCCGGGTGCTTTGACCTTGTCCTTGCACCTATCTCCCGCCCACCGCCACGCCCCTTCCGCCTCCTGGGGGAGTTATTTGGCAAATGTGTGCGGCACGCAGACTTTCTGACCCCCCGAAAAAAGCAGACTGACGCATTTATATATTATTCAAGGCGAAGGTCGAATGCGAGGAGTGGAAAAGCCGTCCCCTATCTACATATATATATATATATATATATATGTATGTGTATATATGCGTGGGAAAATCTGAGTTTTCTGGCTGACGGGGGGGGAGCTTTAAGTGGGATTTTTATGGCATTTCGCTGTAGACACAATTTAATATCAAAGGGAGAATAAAAAGTAAATACGGTGTAAGGTGTCTGAACCGGCAGACAATAAATAGCCGGGGTCCTGGGCAATAAAAGTTGATATTCCTTTTTTTTTTTTTTGCTCACGCCCTCAGCAACATAACTGTAAATATTTGATATTTAAATTCGGAATTTCGGAATAAAGCCAAAAATGGTGAACGGCAGAAGCTTTGTCATAAAATTGATTGGTCGCCCTGGCTTTCGTCCACCATTTTTCAGGTTCAAAGCGCATTTTTTGTGCTATTTTTTCGAGGGTGACAGGTGTTGGAGCTGCTCAGCGAAGCGAAGTAGCAAAAAAACAAATAAAAAAGGAGGAAAAATAAGATATATATACCAAATAAAAGAGCAGCAACAACAATTACTCAATTGAACGAGGTCACTGGCTGGACGAAAGCAAAAAAAAGATGTATAACAAGGAAAAGGGAACTTGAAGTGGCAGGGAAATGGAGCGAAGAAGTTCAGGTCACCGCTGCAGCTGCTGTTATTAAAAAGTTTTCGCCTAATTGGCAACTTTGTAGACAGACGAGCACCGAAAAACTGCCAAAGAACCGCACAAATTTAAGCGCAAATTATTAAAATAAAACAGAGCGGCCAGCAGCTATAAATAAAATGCTCAAACCTGGAAATGTAAGCATGGAGCATAAAATTCAGCTCAGAAACCATAATAGCCCCTTCAAAGTGAACAAAATAGGAAATTGAAACGAAAACCAACGAGGATGGACCTTAACCAGATCCTGCGATAATGGCCAGCATAAAGTCAGCTTAGCAATCGTTATGACTGCAACACCAAATGTTGCAAGTTGGTTGCAAGGGATAAAAAGTGAACATTTCAGGGATGTTGGCCACAATGGGCAACTTGTTCTCTCCTTGATTTTATGGCCAGAAATTGGTAATTTCAACGCACATTGGATGAAAGCAGATGAGGCGAGCGAGGATAATGACGTTGTCCCTGTCGTGCTGCATGCGAATTGGCCATAAAAAGCATTTGGCCCGGCTCAGAGCAGCTCAGCGATATCGTTCGATTATTTGGCCATAAGCTAGAGCCAGTCAACGATCTTTGCCAACAAAGTTTTCTCGCTTCGAGCGATTTTCCAAGGACCTATGACCGAAAACTAATGGGCGTTCAAAAAAACCGCTGAATGTCATTGCAATTTGGATACTAAAAAAGAGCATAATTAACATTTTCCATTTACTTTTGTTTAAGCACCAGCTGGCCTTGTTGGTTTTTTTAAAATTTTTGTGTTTTGTGTTTTGTGTCGGTTGTCATGTCAGCCGAAGAACATTAAAATTTATTTTCGCATGCCCCGCATTACCACTACTAAACAAATTAAGCAATTTATTTTCATTAACGCAAATAAAACTAAAGACTGCAGCCCTCAACCTCAAGCGAATCGCATTTGTGTACATTTTTTGTGTGTGATCACAAAAATGTGATCAAGTCGAGGAAAATTTTAATTGAATTTCGCTCGCATACAAATGCTGACATGCCGCCACATTTTCGCCAGCGTGAAAAACCAGCTAACAATTAAGAGAAAAATGTAGCATAAATCAAAGTCAACTGGAAAATCGAAAACATGCCGCATTGAAACTAGACCCAAACTAAGGAGATTTATGGAGCTCAAAGGAGGGTGACATGTAGGTGACTCGCTTTCCGTTGAGGGTGGCTCCATAGGAATTATGTCATCGCCAGTGCTGAAATCGATTCAATTAAAATGTTTTTCTTTCTTTACTGCTGGATGGGCACGGGGGAGGGGGCGTACAGTATATATTATACAGTATTGTAGTAGTATTCATGAATCTGGGGCCAGACGTTCCGGCGAATTACAATAATTTTCAATAAGCTCTCCAGTTGCAGTTGTTTGACTCGACATCTCTGACACTTGAACACTTGAAAACGCTCGACACGATGATGATGATGATGATGATGATGATGATGATGATTGCAGTGCTGATGATCGTCATTAGCATCGGCCCAATCGGACATTATGTCAGTCAGCCAGCTGTCATACAATTGCCGGGACTTGAAGGCAAACAATCCCCGAAATTCACGCGCACAGCAAACGATCAAATGAAATGTGGAATAAAAGTAGCGTACATATACAAATTACATTTGCAGACTGCACCTCATCATCCTCAGCCGCGCATTTTACTGCCATTCCCCCTCATTTTGGCCAATTTCTCCAGTTCGCCAGCTCTTGCAGCTCTTCAAGGCAAATGAAGCGTTAAAAACACAGCAGCAAACACGGGCAAATGAAGCAAAAAATAAAATTATAAAAAAACAACAAACAAAATTGCAACCCGTTGTGGTTCAGTGGCTCAGCCCGGCAGCTGCAATTTCAAACTGCAACTGCAACTGCGAAAACGACGAAAACAATTCCAGGCCGAGCCTTAAAAATTTCAATTAACTTTCCAGCGGGGAAAACAACGCAGAAGAAATGCGGAAAATTGCAGAAAATGGCAGAAGAAACAAGTGATAAATATATGAAATATTTAAAGTCTGTTTGACAAAAAAATAAAGGCAGCGATGAATAATTCGATTTCAGTGAATAATGCAATAATATTTTCATTAATTCAATACATTTATTACCTTGCCAGAGATAATTTTTTAATTTGATTTTCTGCGAATTTTGCATTTTGCTCTTTAGCGTGCTTAATTTTAAAACAAGTATACATTTAAGTGGAAGCTGGATTGAAATGTCAGTCGACCGACCTTGCTGCACTTTTAGCCATTTGGAAACCTTAAGCATTTTCGATTTTTATGTTTATTGAGGCCTCGAAGCCGAATACGAAAATTCCAACACCTCCTCAAGCTAAGTAATAAATACACTTACAAAAACATTTGTGCAATTGTTATAAACAAAGCCGCGTTTTTGTTGTTATTTGCACAACTTTTCGTGTGTGTGTGCGATAAATCTAAATGAAATCATAAAAATTGAGACGAGACAACGTCGAAGTTTTGAGTTTTGTGGGTGTGAGATTAACTCAAGCGAGGAATGAACATTAAAAATAAAAAAAAATGTAAATACATTTTGTTGTTGCTGCTGGTTTTCTCACTCTGGTGTTATTGTTTTTATTGTTGCTGTGTGGATTGTAAACAAATGCTTAATTGTCGAATGCAAATGACGCTGACATGTGTGTTTGTTTTTTCTTATTTTTTTTTTGTGTTGCTTTTTGTTTTTGGCTGTGTGGGCAGCAGACTTTGAAGTGTTTTTGCGTTTTTTAGGTTAAATAAATGTGCGTCTGTGTGCGTGCTCGTTAACATCGCAAGTCAATGCATTTTAAATTTGTTTAATGCGCGCCTTTTTAGCATTTGCGGTTGTAATTAGCGCCGCCAACGAGAGTTCACTGTGGAATGAGTGCGGTGCGAAATGATTTCGAAACAAAATATCATTTGGGCATTAAAAAATGTGCGAAGTACAGAAGTAATTATTTAATTAATTGCTGCAAACTTCCTAATCGCTTGCTTTACCTAATTATATGGGTGACAGCTTAAGTGACCATTGTTGCAACTTCTGCAATTAGTATGCAACAATTCCCAGGTACATTTTCTTAGCAAAGCAGCAATTTGCTGCCAAATATTTTTAAGAAATTATTCTGCTGGCTTTCAACCTTCCAGCGAGCTAATCGAAGTGATAAAGCAAATTTTCAATACAAATTGACGGACAGAACAGAGTGCCAGCCCTGATGTCTCCGTTGAGCGCTGCTCATCAGCCTCACCTTTTCCCTTAAGCCACATCCACATCCACTTCCACATCCATATCCACCTGAGTTGACATTTGGCATCTCTGTTTATGGAGGCAGAAAAGCGAGGCAAGTTCAACAACATTTCAATGTCGGTCGCTGGGTCTTCAGACTCCCCTCCTGCTGTCTTCTATCTTCTGTCTTCTGCCTCCTGTCTTCTGCCCTCTGTCTTCTGGGCCCCTCTCTTTCAATCATTCTCAATGTCTGTCAGTACATGTCCACGTCCCTGTCCGTCTGTTTGTCTGTTTGTCCGCTTGTCCTTGCGTCTCCTCCGTTTTGCAGAGGGACAAGGACGGCGCCGACATTATCCTGTGCCTGTCTCATCCAGGCGACAAAGCTAACGACGGGAAATGCCCAAATCACCTACACACACGCACACATACACCGCAGAAAGAGACGGCCTGAGGGGGTGCGAAAGAGACATAACCGCAATAAGTTGATGAGGAAAATTGAAATGAAATTCTCCCCACAAAATGCCATTCAAAACTGACTACCGAAAAATGCCATAAGCTGTTGGGTCGATGAACTGCCAGTTCGGCATAACAGATTACTGTGCTTAAATGTCCTTAAGGTAATGGAACATGTTAAATGCTAATCTTTTGAAACCCACCTAAAATAACACGATAAACACGATATTAATTTCAATAAATATAATTATCTTACGATATATTTGAGTTAAGTAGGCGGCTTTTATCGACCACACATTTCGCAGCAATTGTCAATTGGTAAATTTCTATTTCGTTGGCCACAATTGTACATTTGTCTACTTGCTTATTAGAAATATGTTTTTGTCACTGCCTCGAAGGCATTTAATTAAGCATACCAAACGACAAGGGGATAAGAAGCAACCAGAATGAAAAGCCATACACAAGCCCAATGCAGGCAAACATAATTATTCATTTTCATTGTGCACTTTGGAGGCACTTGAGCAAATTTTGTGCAATTTGCACCACGCAAAAGTGCAGAAATTGAAATAAATGGATGATAAGCAGGCGGCAGAGGGGGCAAGTTGGGGAAAGAAGGCTCTGCTGGTGGGTGCTGAGTGGTGAGTGGGGGGCTAAATGAAGTGGAGTACTCAATGTTTGTCTGGCCGCTGCAGCAGCAGCAGCAACAACTGCAGCGGTGTCTGCAACATGTTGCCATGACAATGACTGTCGACGTTTGGCGCCGTCTGGCAAACACACAACTCACACACACGGCCAGCAGATCTATAGGTGTGCATGCACACACAGAATCAACCAAATGCAGACAGACACAACACAATGCATATCAAATGCTTAAATGACAACAGCGACATTTTCTTGCACTGAGAAAATAGTAGCTTAGCATTTATTAGTATTAGTACGCAGAAGTGGCATTTGTACAAGGTGTCAGCTGGAATAGTCAGTTGCAATAATTGTAAACCGAGCAAGAGCCAACTTGAATCCATACTTTCCAATGTGCCCCTCCAATTTTCCGCTCCGTGCAGTGGCAGCTTCGAGTTGGGGGCACGGAAAAGCGGGAAAAGCGGCGAAGGGGGCTACCTCCGCAAGACAGTTACAATAAATGTCATGTTTAAGGCAGTCAAGCGACGCACATCAGTCCTCAAGAATAAGAGGAAGAAGCAGACGACGGGCAGCCAAACTCCATCAGCAACATCCGCGCACAACAGCAACACCAACAACACCAACAACAGCAACAACATAATGGCAACAACTTTGGCAAACATGGCCCAAAGCAATTCCACTCGCACCTGAGTGGGCGTAGACACGTCTGAGCTGTAGAACTTTTGCATAAATTTACTGGCTTTAATAAAATTTAATTCCGAGCGGAATTTGCACATTGCAACGGCCATAGGAGAGCATAGCATATGCCAAATTTTTGTTGCACGTTTTTATGTGGCAGACTGCATAAATTTCGGGCCTGTCCAGTGGCGCCCATCAACTGAAATTGTTGCCTCCGCTGGAATTCGGCTCAAAATTTCGCTGACACTGGCAAGGAACTGCAAACGGAAAACTCTTGGCGCACTGAATGTGCAGCCATCAATCTGGAAAAGTGTCGCCGCTACAGGGCACACTAAAAAATGAAAACAAACACAAGGACAAAGCTGAGCTCTAAATACCCTTTCCAAAGTATTTTCAATTATATGTGCTTTTTTCCCTTTATGCGAAACTTGTCAACTCTTTAGTCTTCTAGGTTCCTGCAACTCCATTTCTTTTTCCCTTTATGCGAAACTTGTCAACTCTTTGCAGTCCTCTGGTTTCCTAAACGTACCACACATAATTTCCTGCTGAGAGCATCCAGAAATGGCATAGCCAAGCAATAAGGGCCTGTCGTTTCCCTTCAAATTTTGAGTTTGACAACAGCTCGGGAAATTTCCGCCAGCCAGAAGCAAGAGGAAATGCCCTGATGTGTAGTGTCAGTTTGGCGAATAGAAAAAAGAAATGATCGCAAACAGGCAGCGAACGAACGTTTATTTATTTCTATTCAAATTTGAAAATTCAGACTGCGATTGCGATTTCGCAGCAAAAAGCACAGACACACATGGCAAAGCGCTCATCAATCATTTATATAAAAACTTATTTTCTTGCTTTAAGTTCGCCAGAGACAAAGATTGATTGGCATATTAAAAACGGGCAGAAAACAGAGCAGATCTCGGCTGAATCATCGCCATCGGTCCACACCCCTCCAAAATAAATATGAACTTATACAAGGAAAGGATTAAGGAAGCGCCCAAAACAATTAGCAGATGTGCAGAGTCCGAATTGAAGTTCAATTCCCGGAGCTGTGTTAATTATAATTATAGCTGCCTTGGTTTTTTCTACGCTCTTTTTGTGACGCAAATCCCCTGACAGCCAAAATGTCGACAGCTGATTGGGAAAAAGGTTACCCCCAGAAGTCTATGATATGCTGATTAAAAAATCAGCGAGGCGTTGCAACAACCCTTTCGGGAATCATTGAGTGGCACAGCAAATTGCTGGATGATTAACAAGTTGACTTGTCTTAATTATGACGAACCGCCAACCGGTTTTGCTATTTTTTTGGTGTTTTTGTGCTTCTGATCCGTTTTGTTTGACTTGGAGATTAGTGGAAAAATCCTTTGGGCAAACAGGAAAAACTTTGCCGGGCAAACTTGAATTTTCCTTTTCTAATTCTGTTCCAGTTAAAGTGCTCTAAGCCGTGCTAAAAACTTCTAACCGTCAAATCCTAGACAGTTTAAACAAAAACGAAATTTCCTAGGGTTGCATGGCATTTTGAATGGCATTAAATATTTATAAATTCAATACGAAATGCAATTCGGAATGCATGCCAAAAAGGAGCAGCCAGAGATTGAATTGTAAAGTTTTTAAAAGCAATTCGCTGCCAGACAATGCCTTCTCTTTCTGCATTTTGGCTGCTGCGTGCAGACATCGCATAAGTTGGCCAAAAGGGAAAATTGCGAGACCAGCTGCAGATACAGATACAGCTACAGATACATTCGCCAGATATACAATTTCGGCTACGCAAAACGTATTCAAAGCTCTCTCGGGTGGCAGCAAACCGAAAAGGCGAGTTGGACAGGTGAGGCGGTGTTGGCTGAGTGTATTCCAGGATTTTCCCCCAATTGTCCTGCTGCAACACTCGCCAATTCGCCCCTGCCACTCGGTCTGCTGCTTATGAAATATTCAAGGCGCACTCCAAGGACTTGTGCAGCCATGTACATACGAGTATAATATATGTTATGATTTCATGAGTTCTGACCAGGATGGGCTTCGGTTTGACGGTTTGACAACCGCAAATGGTGCAGCTCGCCTTGGAGGCTCGCTAATTGCCACTTGAGGCAATTCCCAGCCCGGACCTGCGGCTCCAAATCGGTTTTACTCGGTTCAATAGCCGTGTGCCCGCCTTAACCACAAGCCCAATCATATATATCAATCGGAGGGAGCAGCAGCAGCAGCAGCAGCAGCAACAATGCGATTCAACCGAGCATAATCCACAACAATGTGCAGTTCGAAGGGTTTAGGTTTAAATCCAATGACTGGCAGGGCACCGCACGAAATACATTGTTCTTCATTACTGGTCACACATTGATAGCTTGATTTTGTTACGTTCACTTATCGTGTGTAGGTTTTTTTCGCAGTGCAGTGGCGCACAATTGAAATCAACTTACACTTGAGCCGGCCATATCTCCTACTCCCACAACCATGAAATTGTTTGGCTGGGCATTACACCGAGTGTAAACAGAAATCCGAAACAATTCGCAGGGGAATCGGGGTAATATAGGAGCCTATAGTATATCTAGAGGGGAATAATGCCGCAATAATGCAGACTGGTGGGGCAGGAAAAGCTGAATGAGATGAGAGGCGGCTGAGATTGAAAGATAAGCAGCAGGCCCAAAGACTTTTCCCCTTGATTGGCTTTCAATGCACTCATTCACAATCGAAGATGATGTGCACCGGGAGAATAGAATATTTTTCAACAATATTCATATTTTATCATATGCTGCTAGTACTACCAGATCAACCCGGTTCTTCCCACTACTTTTAGGTTGTTTTATTCTGCCTCGCCACTCATGTGACTGCAGAAACAGCTTAGACAATGAATATTTGTATTTTTCTACGCTGCATTTTCCGGGAATTCTAGCTCAGCTCGGCAGCCTCCGCAGACCAGCTGGAAATTATCTAATCCAACAAAAATAAACCGTCAAGCTGAGACCCATCTGTGTATGTACATACTTGTACGTCTAAACCGAGGCATATCCAATTGCAAGTTTGTCAAGTCAGGCAGATATTTGTTTGCCTTTCCTTCCAAGAAGGCGGGGTTGATTCGATTCAAGTTGAGCTAACTTGGCGGTTTCGCAATGAGCGAATGGGCCACATTGTGAATGAGTGTGCGAGTAAATACCCTAGGACGACTGATGCATATTTATTCATGGACATAACTCACCTTGACTTGATAAGAATTCAAACGAGTCTTTGGCAGCAAATTGAACGACGAAAAGTCCAGGCGACGCGAAAAGATCCCATTGCAGCCAGATGTGGAGCTGGAAAGAATGGTAGAAAAAATATGCATAAATCAGAAAAAGATAGATAAGCGCATATAAAGCGAATGCACAAATTCCTCTAAATAAATATGTAAATTCTCTGACAGCTGGAAAATTGCAAATATGACAGGCGAGCGGAAATTCCTCCAGTCTCGAATTCGACTTCGAGTTCGAACTCGAAAACGAATTCAAGCCGGATGCAATGGCGATAAGGATTTCCCACTTATGTAAATATTGCTTTATATTGGCCGTAAGCCACGTAACTTGGCATTATTCTGACTAATCGAATACTACGTGACTTTCTAGTAGTCTTCACATTCATATAATGAAATTTCTTTGCATTTACTTTGCTCACTTTTATTGACGTCAGCGGGGCCAAAATAAAATTAAAACAAAAGTTGCTCAAAAGGCCTTAAAAGCTTAGAAATGACATTATAAAATTAAAACAAATAAAATTACTTTAAAATCCCCCCAGCTTTTTTCAGGGAAGGGTGCTGGGAATTTTTGCCATATTTTCCTTTCAGCTTGTTATATTGCCTACGGCCAAAGCAAATAAAGTTATCAACAAAGGCCAATATAAAGGCAAAAAACAAAAAAATCCACAGAAATATACAATAAAATTAACAAGAAAACGAAAACGAAAGCAAACAGAAAATGTGCAAAAGCAGTGAGAGAAGAAACGACATGGGACACAACAGTCGAATTCATTTGTTGACCTTGACATTGAATAGATTTCGTTTGGCTTTGTTTTGTCTTTTTATTATTTTTTTGTTGTACCCCCTCCGGTTTTATTTAAATTTTATTTTTATTTCTACAGCGCTCTCACTCGCTCTTATCAACTTGCCTCACTTAGCTTATGTGGAATTTCAACTTATCTACAAAAAAGAGGAAAGCAAAAAAGACAAGTAAAATGCCTTATCTGGTTTTTGGGCGCGAAAGCTGAGCCATTAGAAATGCCATAATACGCTGTTTATTTACACCTTGACTTCGATTATATAACATAAACAAAGCAGACCGAATGTCGCGTCATTTTCGAGTTAGTCATCGACTTGTGCTAATCAGCAGAGCGGTGCAAAATTTGTAATTTATTTTTAAAACAATTACAGTCGTTGAGGAAATTCAATTTTGAAAGGTTAATTAACCCAAGCGTTCCATTCCCCACCCCACTCCACCCACAACTCTTGCCCCTCGAAATGTTTCTGCTAATTTGGGCAATATGAATTTTAATTCGAATCGAAACACACAGCTGCTGGTGCTGGTCAGTTCGATCGTTCAGATCGAATGTGCTCGACCCGCTCTTTATTGTTTGCTTATTTTATTGATCGGATCTCGCACTCCAGATCGAGATGTGCACGGCTAATGAATTTTAATGGCCCAAATGCGTTGCTTTGGCCTTCCCACCGCCTATTATTGTTCATTTTTGGCCCGAACACGTGCGCTCTGCTCTTTTCTTTCTCTGTAGAGTGGAAGTGGCGAAAATCAAGAGCTCCCTGCCATCAAAAGCGATCTTAATTTTTATGAGTGTACCCTTTCCGTATTGGGGTGCACAAAGTGCGAGTATTAAATCGAACATCGTATTTGATTGGGCTATGAATTGATCAAATTTATTTGGCCTGCGAATTATGGATTATTGCCACATTGCAAAGGCGAAGTGAATCGTTCTTTAATTGACAAGCCAAATATTTATGATATTTTTTAAATTTATCAACGTAATGTTAGTAGTTATTTATAGTTAGTTATAACATGACCGATTTAATGACTATTTCATTCAACCACTGTTTTTAACTTTATTGCCATTTTCCAATCAAGCATCTCGTTAAAGTAGGGTATGAGATTGTTTTATTTTGCGATGCCATTATGGCCGAATTTTGCATTCGTTTCGAGATCTATGAGTCAGATCCGCCTCCTGTCAGCTCCAGCTATATTGCTTATAGCTTATAGCTTATAGCATATAGCTGTCATTGGAACAATCAATGGGCATTGGATTTGGGGGCTGGCCGGTTCTTCCTGTCTGGAATTTTGGACTTGAATTGAGTTGAAAGTGATGTGCAGACACAGCTGGTGAAGTCCGAGGGGCGGAATCAAAAACCAGGTCCAAATTCAAGACCCATGAATACGCTGTAATTTATAGGCGGCGTCGCTTCCGTCGCCTGTCAAATTGAATGAGCCAAATGGGTTGAGCAGCCAAGACAAAGGCGTTTCAAATTAGAATACCAAACATTATCACATGTTCCAAGCAGCTGACTCCGACCTTGAATGGTCGAAAAATACAAAAAAAAAAATGATACACAAGAGAAACTGAAGTGCCATATAAGCTATTTTGTAGCCAAATATTTGTTCTTATATGGTTGAAAGGCACAGCATTTTATTGACACCTCTCTTCAAATAGAGTGACCATGGTGCACTTTAAAGCATTCGTTGGTGCAGTGTGACCATGCCATTTTAAAAGTGGTATTTTTTAGTGTGGGAGGTTTGATCTGAGGAGGCCTTTAGCCTGATGTCAACAAGATATGAAATGTCGGGGACCCAGGCTGAAGTTCTGTTGCTGCTGCGTGAATCTACGGGCGGGATGTTTTTACATGGCGCTTTTCGAGATTTTCGCATCGATCCTGGGATTCTTTGTTGGCGAAGGTAAGCAGTGGTAAGCTCAGCTTTTATTTTCTCTGATATAGAGGATTTAAATTGGTTTAAACATTACTTGACCACTCACAGATGGTCGTCTGTTACTAATGGGCCGGACCGCCTATATGGTGCACTTTATTGGTTCGATTTTTCTGATGATGAGCAGTTTCTTGGTATGAGATCACCTCCGCAAGTCCACTCTCTGATCCCATATCACCTCTTACAGCAGATCGAATTTATGGTGGTCATCTATCTGGTGACAAATATAATCCACCTGATCTTTTGTACCGCCTTTATTATCGACTACGCGTTAAGTTGTAGCTTCTGCACTCTAGAATCGATTCCTGTATTTTTTACCCTGGGTAAGTGTTTTCTTTGTTTAGCCAACCAAGTCAATTGACAAGCCAATTATTTCTGCATTTTCTTTCAGTTTTCAGCCTTTATTTTTGGATAGTGGCCTTTGCCTATTGGCGACGCCTTCTCTGGGAACACAACATCGAAAACGACGAGTGACGCGAAGGGGTATCGTTAATTCTGGATGTTGAGTGTTTATTCTGCGCCTTTTGTGTTGGCTTAGCGCTGTGTACTTTTTTGTTTTGGCCCTAATTTCACACTAATTTGTAAATTTGCCTTTAATGCCAAAGACAAAGAGAAAAACGAAAAGAGCAAAGTTCCGCAAATTGTTTGTACAGAGAAATATATTTTGTATTCACTACGAAGGAAGCAGTAGATGAATTGCAGGCAATCAGAACTGGAGTGGGGAATACTATTCCACTGTTTTCCTTCTCGGAGGAGTGGAAACCCAATCACTTCATTCCCGGGCCATTTTCAATCACGTGCTAAGTGCTGCCAGACACAAAATAGTCGATTTGTCTGCCCTGCCACGTTAGCGTGCAATGCAAGTCGAGCGGGCTCTCCCCACTGGGAAAATTGTTGGAAAAACTGGAGCTGATTTGTGTGCTGCATAATTTTCCGTGCCACAAAAGGAGCGGGGCGAGGGCGCCCATCAAGTGGCAAAACTATTTGCCCTATCACGTACAAATTAAAAATGTGAAATGTTTCAATTTCTGTGGGTTTCCTCAGTCTTCTGAGGAGCACTGGATTTTGTGGGCACTGGATTGGGCATTGCCTCACACAAAACAGAAACAACGGCTCCAGTCCGCTCCACTCCAACTTCGATTGTGGATCCCCCGCTCCACTGTGAGCCCGCTTCTCTGGCACTCACCCATCCATTGGTTTATGTAAATTCATTTGCGGTGACTTTGCTTTGGCGCCCAATTAGTTTAATTTATGCAAATACAGCGCGGGCCACTGACAGTGCGTGGCAAAACTATAAGTCAACGGATGTGGAGAGCATGTGGTGGACATAATCGATAATCGGGTGATTGGATAATTTACAAACCGAAAGTGTTCAATGTAGCACTCGAAAATCGATTATGGTGAACCGATAATTTGGGACAATCCAATTTTTCAGAGGGCGATAATATTTTAGGCACTTTGTACCGAAAGTTGAAAGCTGAATTGGTTGATCTAAAAGGTTGTATTATCTATCTGTTAATTTTGGTTTGTTTTGCGATAAGTTACATTCACCGAAGCCGTGTTGGCCTTATATTGCTGTTACCAACTGTCTTTATTTGATACTCATATCTCGAGGCCCGCTAAATTTAGACGTGTCTCCAAGCAGCTGCCTTCGTCTAATTTAATCGTTTTCATGTTTCTCGATGTTTTTTTTGCTTGTCAAACTGTGCTCTGCTCCGATTGGAACTGATCTCATTTTCGTTTTGACCACACAATCTTCAACTTGATTTGAATGGAGACCGGGTCGGAGGAGCTTCTTTGGGTCAGCTTTTTCTTCCGAAGACTGGGTTTGGCCTCGAAACAAATGTCACAGCTGCGATTGCAGTTCGTCGATAAATTGCCAAATTCTGGGCGCCGCCAATTGCGGGTCTATTTTTCTGTTTTATTTCCCAGTACCTGTCCGTGCGATTCTTCAAGCGCTTCAAATTGTCGTTGAGATTTGTACATTTGATAATTTGATTGCGATTGCTGTTGTTTCTGCTTTTTGGGACCACACCTCTCAATAAATTAGACACTGCCCAAAGTGCGCAACCAATGCAAAAAAAAAAAAAAGTAACAAAAATAATAATAATAATAATGGCAAATGTAAATAGACGAGCGGCGTACACCGTTTTCGTGCAATAGCCGCTTCTCACGTTTTTGCCATAAATAACTGGCTGTGGGCCACAGCCCCTCTTCTCACCTGCATTTCGGTTTTAAATATAAAAAGCAATAAATGTGTGTTTCTTTGTTTGGAGCTGCTGCTGCTGCTGCTGCTGCTTCTGGTTATTGATTAAGTCTGGCCACGCCCCTTCATTTGATTGAACTTTTCCCTAAGCGCGGTGGATATTGGAAAACTGCAGTAGGCCAAACAAAGATAAATCAATGCAAAGTGGGAGATTGGACTTAGTGCAACAAAAAAATATCACTTCAAATGGCAAAGTTGGCACCGCAAGCGTCGAATCAAAACCGAAATGAGTTTTCATCTCGCAGCGAAAAAGGCAACCAAATTAAATAAGAAAACGAATTTGACTTTCATTTCTCTGTTACCAAATTTTCCCCTATATTAAGCTTTCCCACTTTTCCTTGTTAGTTTGGGTGCGGTTTACTTTTTATATTTTTCCCAGGCTTCAAACACGCACTCCCCAATAAAAATGAAACAGCAATTTATTAACATTTAAATCGAATTTTTCCTTATCGCTTTTTTCAGGGAGAGGACGTAGCGCATTTCCATGTAGTGAACATAAGCGGAGTACAAAATGCATATGAAATTCAAAACAATAATGTGCAATCTCTTCTGTAATAGAAACCAGCATAACAGTTTGCACCCAATACATGAAGACTCATATGCTCATAATATTTTATTGCAGCCACTTCCTCTGTAAGAGCGCTTTATCGACTGCCTACTGTACTGAAATCTGAGCCAGCCATACAACTGACCGCATCGCAGCGCAAGATCAGCGGCGAGTGCAAATTGATTAATGGATGCTAAATATTTAAAACATTTTCCAGTTGCCTGTGTAAAGCGAAACCATGAAAAGTGGCCGCTGCGTTTGTTGCTGTTATTAATTGTTGTAGTTTATGCCTTAAAACGGTAACCAGTTTAGTTGAACCAGCCCCCCACCAACCAACCAGCCAAAGCAAAGCAAAGCAAACTGAGCCCGGCCAAAATGACTATCGCATCTGTTCGATCTTTGCAAACGATCTCAAATTGCAGTGGAAAATGGAAACAAACTTTAGCTTCGCTTAATTGCGCAAATTTGGCCAAGAGGCTCTGATTTAATCCATGCAAATAGCAAATGTTAATCATGTGGGTTGTGTCTTATGTCTTGTGGCTTGGATCTTGCACAAACAGACAGACAGACAGACAGACAGACAGATATACGAGCACATTTCTTGCCACACATTCGCCTTTGTTCCAAGTACGAAGCGGGCAAATTAATTAATAAAATACAAAATACAAAGCCGGGGGAGCGCAAAAGTAATGGAGAAAAATGAAACAAATCGAAATGAGCATAAACAATGCTGAGCTAATTAAAGCAGCAGCCCAGCAACAGCAAATGCCAGGCTAGACCGACCCACATCAAAGTTAATCAATTCCCAGACAGTTATGATCGAACATGAAGTACTCAGTAGATAGGAAATTGAAGAGATCTACGAAGCAACTGTAATTGCTAAATTAAAAGCTAAGATTAACATTTTACGGAATTTACAGAGCACAGTATGAAGCAGTTGTGTCACAAGTTGAATTTGCAAACCATTAGACCTTCCCGCTCACCCACTGCCACTTACAACAAAATACAAACTGTTGCACTTGAAGCGCAACGTGGAAACATAAATCATGGCAAAAAGTCATTCCGCAGCAATTCCGAATCGGAGTCCGCCGCAAAGGCCAAGTGTTGCGGGGTCAGGGGGGAAAGGTAGGGAGGGGAGGGGCTGACAAGCCACGCATGAACTCGGTCTTAACCTGGCCTGAACTTTAAGCCCAGTAGCAATTGCTCGGGGGAGGGCGTGTGCCAACAGCCGACGGCCACTAAGCAAATGGCAAAACGAAATCCGAATGCACGGAAAGTAGTAAATAATATTTCAGGTTGAGATACTTTTGTAACACATCTAGAAAATATTTCCAAGTGCTATTAAAATACCAATCTATTGCAGTATTTAGCTTTTTCTTTTTCCCAGTGCACCAAGTCATGATTTAATAGGCAAATCAGGTTGATGAGCGTTGAACAGTGGCTGAAAGTAAACTAGTTCTAGGACTTGCAACTACGAAAGAGCAACAGGGTGCGCTGCTCCCCTTTTCCGGCACGAACTAAAACTTTAAGCCGGGCCAAAATGCACTTGGCCAGCAGTCGGTGTAATATATATATGGAGGCTGGCTTTAATGCCTTTTTCCCGGCAATGCGTTGAGTGCAAGAAACCCATAAATTAGCCATGTGTGCTGTGCGGCGGTGTGATGGTGCTCCATCTGAGTTTGTGGTCAAATAAATAGAAAATTAGCCAGACATTGGCCAGCCAAGCAGCAAAAGCACAAGAAACGAACAAATAATGTGGATGTTGCAGCGGCATAAAGAGACCCATAACAACACAAACAGCGCAAACAACGACGAGGCACATTAGGCGATATATGTACAAACCGAGTCTAGAAATTCTGGAACTGAAACCGAAACTTTGGAGGCAGAGGCAACAGCTCATTGCCGCTAATTAATTGCGAGCGGTCAGGCGGGCCCCACAAAAGAGGTGTTTGCAGAAAGTAAAATAAAATCCGGCAATGGAAATGGAAAGGGCACTAATAGGGGCTCCAATAAATTTGCCAGCGTCAGCAGCTGCTGGTCAGGAATTTGGGGCTCCTTCAGCTGGAACAAAATCAAGACAAACCGATGAAAGGAAAAATATCTCACGCTCCTAATTCTGCTTGAAATGCTAGACAGTGATTATTTGAACATTTTTTAAACCGAAACCGTCATGGTTGCTCCTCAGAGTATGGCTAATCCTTTTTGAATCTTACCTAATCGCGTACCTCCCCAGTTTTGAAGCCTCGCCCCACTATGAATCACGAAAAGACGTATAATACTTGTAATTTTTTTTTACACTCGCGTGTTAATCGCAAACAAATTAAAACTAAGACAGCCAGACTCATATGAGAAATGAAGTCAAGTCAACGCGGAGGAGGTGGGCAGCAGCTGGTAATGAAAATGCCACAAAATTCCCATAATGCATTTCGAGGCTGTCTAGGAGACAACTTTGACTTCACGCTGTGCTACACAAAAACACTACAAAAAAATAGAAAAAGAGCTGTGAAAAGTCTCATTACTTTGGACAAATATGCAGTGCTGGTCGGCCGAGGAGTTGGGGCAAATGTGCAAAGTTGCCAAGTTTTGTGGGGCCAAACTAAACGGAGAGGGCAGCAACTAGACCGCAGCAGCTCGCGTGTTTTGCGGTGGCAAGTTCATAGATCTACCATGGTATCTATGTGCCATGCACATGCAGATATACAGAGGCACATGCATATAAATACAAATGTACATACATATGTGGAGCAGGCCAGGCGGCAACTGTGACTTGATCCCTTTTCACTACTTCTCATGCCACACGCACAGTTTTTGCAATTAAAATGGATTTTCACAACACACAACGCACAACACACAACATACAGCACATGTGGGGACACATTTTTTCCAGAGGCGTCAAATTAATTGCCCCAACTTTTGCCAGCCACTAACATTTTATTTCGCATTCAAATGCTTCAATAGAGGAGGGGCAAGCGAAGTAGCAGGCGACAGATCGATGGGCAACATGTGTAAGCCAGGCCCAGACACATTTGAATATTATTTTCTGCTAAATTAATGTCTGACTTTCTTGGTGTCGTTGGGTAAGCTCATTTAATTACACTTTACCCAGGAATTTCGTGAGAAAGAAAAACATTTGCAGACTAATGTATGTATTTACTGGACTTACAAGGCTGAGTAGTTAGGTTAGTAAGCTATTGCATTCGACATATAGATACTCAAGAGTTAGTTATTTATTCAAGAACAATTATTTCGTTGCATGGCATCCAAACTGTAAGCCCAATATTTGGGCATTAGTTGCCTGTTCTCCCTGACTGAATTTGCCAGCAAATCTGCCAAATTTCGAAGTTTGTTTGCAGTTCGCGGAATTCGTGATCAATAAACATTTGAGTAGCTCAAACAGGCGGTGGATAGCAAATATCTGGGAATGCTTGGAGACTCCCATGCGTAATACCAGTTGGGAGATCTTTGGGCAAATAGCAGCCAGGAGAAGGTCGAGTCCAAGCCAAAGACTCCGATTCGATGTGTATCTTTGAGATACGTGTCTGCCGTATCTGTATCTCATGACAAATTGAGCTGTCAGCGGCGACTCTTTGAGCCCGGCAAACTTCCTCGATAAATCAATGTATTTTTCGTTACTTTTGAACAGTCAGTACCGCCAAAAGCCAAGTGCAAATAGCAGAGAAATATTCAAAAATAATTGGAAACATGTCTGCGAAGCTGAAATCTCATCGCGAGTGCCCACATTAATTCTAATTGGCAATATTTTCCAGTGCTCCGTCGATTTACGTTTCATTTGTTATTTTTTGCCTTTTTTTTTTTTGAGATTTGTTGTGTTTTTGAGTTTTTTGTGTGTGGCTAACTATTTCTTTGGGACGCCGATATGCCGATAGACAAAGGCACGATTCGAGGTGATTCGAACTCCACCCATTTTCAATCCACATTTTCAGAGTTTTGTGCAACTGACACTTGACATGCCAACGAGGGGCGGGATTGAGGACTCTAAATGAATGCACTCGTTTGATTTATGCATTCAATTAAGCACGACTACAGTGCGTAGGAAAACTGTAAGAGGTTTCGAAATATATACACTTCAGCAGCTATAGCTGCCACTATTATTCCTTCCCATTATCGTTAAAGTT
Organism: Drosophila erecta; assembly: GCF_003286155.1. NCBI lineage: Eukaryota > Metazoa > Arthropoda > Insecta > Diptera > Drosophilidae > Drosophila > Drosophila erecta. Next base: position 1,945,492 of record NW_020825194.1, read on the forward strand.
GAAAAACTAATTTCAATTATAAAAATTAAGTGTACATCAAAACATGAAACAAAAACTGAAATCGGATTCCTTTAAATAACAAGACATGTTGGCAGCACTAGCACAACCATCAATCAGCAAGCCATAAACGTCTTTAGAGCCATGTCCCGCACTGTACGAAACGCCACCATTCCAAGCAAATCGGTCTTAAACTTTAATTGCAATTATCCAATAGACAAACTCCTTAAAATGTGCTCATATTTTCTGAATCATGTTTCGTACTTATGTGTGTTATGTGTTACAAAATCGTTTTCAAGTGCCTTTCTTCTTGTGGCTGGCAGGCAGCAAACAACATTATTGTTGGCCAGTGGCATTGTTATATTACTGCGACCGTCTGGCTTATTTATGACCGCCAAGCTTAGGCTTAGATTTTTAATTAATTCAAGGCTTTTACGCCGCGTTTCCCGCCCTTCTCGCGCATAATTGTGTAATTGTTGTCTGTGGTCAGCCAACGCATATTGTTGAAGCAGAAATAATGAAATAAAATGGTATATGGTATATGGTATAAAGTAAAGCAACAGCAACAGCAACCACCACCGCCCCTTTTGGGTTGATGGTTGAGTCATCGGCACCTCATCGCCACGCAATTTGTTACGTGGGCGTTGGCGTGAAAATTCTGGGGTAAAATACTCGAGGAAAATGTCAGCGTGTCGGCGGAAAATTGTGGGAATTCCCTGTCGCAGGGGTCACAGTGCATTTACTATTCCCGCTGCCCTCGCTGCCCTTCTGCCAGCCAGATTGCAATTAAAATTCATTAGCGAGCGGACGGCCAAAAGTAAAACAAACGAAATTAGTCAAGTCACAAGGCAAAGGCAAAGGCAATTCACTTAACAACACAACACGGCAGCAAAGCCCACATGGCAGCATAATTAGACCAAAACCAAACATGTTTGCTGCCAAAACTACAAAGGCGGCTTTTTACACTATTCTGTTTGTTGACAACCTCTGATGGGGGAGAAAGGGGGTACAACCACCATAATATCACCGCAAATGGTTACCAGTATTTTCTTGGCAAAATAACCAACTTTCAACACACCTACAAGTAGGTTTCCAAAATCTGGAGCCTTGTAACAGCGTATTTAAATTTTTGTTATTGATATAAAATCTAACTAAGCATATTTAAACCTTACAAGCTGGCTAATAGAACAAAAGCAGATCTAGCAAATAAGATATCTTAGAGCACGACCAACTTTCTAACCAAATTACAGCAACCTTTTATAAGAGTAGAAAAATATAAATAGCTACAGAAAAAACCAAGCAAATTTCGTATGAAATATGGTCAAAAATGGGGTAGAAGGGGCAGTGAGACAACAGAAAGGGACTAAGGGCCCAAATGTGTTGAGACCACAACATGTTAAGTGTTATTTATGCGGTCGGGAGATTTCTTATTAAGATAGGGCTAGACTATAAGGTCTGCCTGCACAACAGCTCGCTTTCCTTACTCACCGAACTTCTTTACCTGTTAGGGCCATAACAAATGTGGCTCGGACTTATGACAGCAAAAGGGTTACTTTTGGGGTACAAAATACCTACAAGAAATTGCTTGGAAAACCAGATGCCCAGTCGAGACTGCGAACGGGAAGCACACAGAATTATTTCCTTGGGGAATGTAGCGGAAATCTCTCCTCAGTTCGAGAATGACATAAGCCATTGCGAAGGAACAGAACGTTCAATGGAAGCATTTCCGAGTGCACTCACATTAAGCATACGCCGGGTATGCCAGCGATAAGAAAGTAAACCCGCTGGGAAAGAGATAACGAATATGCGCAGAGCTCAAACAAAGGCATGGGCTGGGCGATATTTAATAAATTGTTGCACTTGGCTGGGGCAAAAAAAAAAAAACGAAAAATAAATAAATATTTAAGCTCGCACCGCTTGACATGACTAATTGAACCGGAGATCTGGGCAAAATGATTCTAAACAGTGGGAAAACGCCCATGTGTATCGATTCTATTAGTGGCACCAGTGTCAAGAGCAACAGACAATGCCATCATCACAGATATTATTAAGTGCACGGTGTAAAAATAGACCTCACTCAATGCAAACGATAAACTACAAAGCGTTTAATTGTTATTCAAGCAAATGAGATAAATTCAACGCCAACTAGAATAACTTTTAATTACTGCAGTATTCAATTAAAGTCATCTACATACGGACCCGCATTCGATCGATCGCTCATCGATCCAATGGATATGAGTAGTGACAACTCATTAATTACGGCTAAATGCACTGCAATTCATTTCACTAATTCATGCATTCATTTGGGAATGAAGTGGCATTGTACTCTTGTCAATTTGTATTTTGGTTCCCTATCCTCGCCGTAACAACTATGTTATTTAATACTAAAGCAAACTAATTATTCACAAATGCTGAGCAAGTGCTGGAGTGAATCATTCGAATGGTTCGATAGAGCAGCTTTATTCGTTGCTGGTTTTATTGCTATTTGCCATTTTACTGTTAGAGCTACAAGTTGACTTAAAAGTGCATTGCAATTTCCAGCTAAACGCAGCAACAACAATAACCATAATAATAGTATGATGTCAGCGATTCAGAGCTGTATCAATAGAGGGAAAGAGAGCTCTATATGGGGGAGGTGGTTGCGGGAAAGAGAGCGCGTTTGCATTGTGTGGGCGACAAGTTTAATTTGGTTTCACTTAAAGCTCGAGAAAGAGGAAAACTATACAGATATTGTATGCAAAAGCAAATCATTTCTTAGTATACTGGTGCATATAGATAATTCGCAATAATTGTTAACAATGACGTAGAGTTCGCGCGATGCCCGCTGTGGCAATTTAAATGCAAATAGTTTTGTAAGAAATTTACATGGGCCTAAATTTGAATATAATTACTCAAATTAGACGCCGGCGAAAAGCAAGCAGCCTATGGACAAATTGCCTGAAAAAATTGCCACGCCCACATTTGCCCACTTGTTGAGCTTTCTACTTCGTACACTTAAAAATTAATTTTGCAACAATCACACACGGAGCGAAAGACAAAAGCAAAAGCTACACACACACAGCAAACGAGGTTCAACAAACGCAGAATTGTGCAAAAAGCGCAAAGCAAACAAAGTAAGCAACAAAAGTGGCCACCACAACAACTAGGCAATTGTTTAAGTAACTTGTAACAGAGGCAGAAAAAACGAATTTATTTGCCATTGCAGCAGCAGATGATCAAAAGAAGCAGCTGCAAAAAGTGACGTGCACAGTGGGCTGAGGCCAATTGAAAGCGAAATCGAAGACGAAAACTTAGTTTAACATACGAAATAAATATAAATCAGTTCAGTATTAGCAGTTAAATATAAAAGAGCATGTCGTATGTATAACTTGTAAGTGATCAAATAGAGTATAACTTGAACCACTGTGCCTCGGCTACCGATCGCTAATGAAGATGATGTTGCAAAAAAAAAAAAGGTAACACAGCTAATAGAAAAATAACGGTCGTTGCCAGCTGCCAACTGAGCATAAAAGTGGGCGTGGCAAACAAAAGCAGAAAGAGATGGCAACAGGGAGATTGCATTCGACTTGGTGCCGAAATTGAAATTGAAAGCGAATGTGCTTTCCATTTCAACCGCGCTGCAGTTTGGAAATTAACTTTAGTTTCAGGGTGACAGGTGTGCAGCGAACTAAAAAAACTAATTAAAAAACCTAAGACAGAGTTTCGTTTTTTGTTCTCACGCTGTGCGGGATATGCCCGGAAAAAATTTTTTTTTTTTAAGTTGCCAACACGCGCACGAAATTTTAAACAGATTTTTTATATACCATTATTGTGTGGATTTTGTTTGCCTTTTTGAGCTTTTGCTTTTCACCCACTTACCGCAGGAAACGTGCCAAGATCGGCGGTGCCTCGGCCCCTTAAAAATAAACAAAATTAATATGCAATTAATCGCCCATCACAAAGGAACATGCTGCCAATACAAACACACGGCTAAAAAAAGTTACAAAAATAAAAACAATTCCAGTACGTGCACATGTCGCTCGAAGAAGAGGAAGACACACGATAAACATCTGAAACAGCTGAAAAGTCACCTACTCACAGCCCAAAAAAAAAATAATAATAAAACAAGCAGGAAAAAACAAATCGAAGCGACCCAAAAAAGCTGAAAATCAACAAAAAAATATCACGGGAGGAGCTGAAGAGCCGCACCCTGAAATATGTCAAAGATCAACTGACAAAAATCGACGATGGCAATAAACAAGAAACAAATGCTTTGCAGAGAAAAAATATAGTAACACCAAAGAAAAAAAATATATAAAAGAAGGAAAATAAGGAATTATACCAAGAAATATTGATTCCTAGCTATATATTTATATATACTGTAATACTAGTGCACTGTATACTGTACTGTATACTAGTGCAGAAAAGAGAATGTAAAGCCTATTTTTTCAGTGTTAAAACTTGAAAACAGAGCAGGAAATCAACGGACAGCTAAATGCAATTGAAAACGAAACTGCAAAAATCAGAGAGAAACCCGAAAACTTGGCGCCGTGAGAATATTAATTTTGAAATGGCCAAGTTGACCGAAAACTTGCTCGAGCCTCCTTATCGCATGTGAATAATCGAATTTTCTGCGGACATAGGCGTGGGCATGGCAAAAGGTTAGGCCAAGTGACCAGAAGATGGCGCCAGGCAAGGAAACCCATGCGAACACAATGAAAATCCATTGATCGCGGCGAGCGGCGAACAATCGCAGAACAATTGTCAATATAATTTCCCATTAATGGCTGGCTAATGAAAGGGCTCCATTCTTCTGTTCAATGCAAAATCTTGTAAATGAAAGTCAAAGTTTAGTACCGATAAGACCACGATGTTTGCTCTTGTGCCAGCTGCGGCAGGAAAAAATCAGACCGATACAGTCCGGCCCCTTTCCTTTGTTCGAAACCCTGCTTCTTATCAAGTTGCAAGCTCGAGCCTTGAGCCTGAAAACTTAGCTATACTCACACAGCTGTGTTTGAGTTGTTAGCACCAATGACGTGAAGTGCTTGAAATACACTTAAATACCGAATTTCACAACGATCTTGTGTGGGGGTATCGATAATTTCCGAGTTCTGATCGAACCACGACGGTCTCTTATCAGGATTGTGCATTTTCTGGAATGTGATAAAATGCATAAAGTATCAGATCTACAATTTCGACCCCACTTGTGTGCATACATATGTGTATGCTCGTGTATTTGACAGCTGATCTTTTCAAGTGACCCACTTAGCGTGTGTGCCTGTGTACTTTCCTTTTCACAGCCCTCAAAACACAACAATGCAAGCCGCTTGTGCCCACGAAATGGAGTTTGTTTCATAAATATTTGCAGCAATACGGAGATGCCGAAACTGAAAATGAAACTTGAGCAATTTTCGGCCTTTTTCCAGCGTCGTTTTATATATGTATATTTCGGTGCCGTATTTTTAGAAAGTGCGTGCGTAATTGAAGTCTTAGTCGCTTGGCAAATAAATTGCCGCAGCCAAGTCAATAAATTAAGCAAAAGCAGGCGGCACAAACTCACGGCAGAGCGCCGGACTGCGAAATTGCAAACAAAATTGCAACTGCAACTAAAACTGCAACTACAACTGCAACTGCACTCGAGGCGAATGAACGCAATGCAACGCTCTGCTGGCGCCGACTGCTCTGCCGGCAATGCACTTTGCCAAGGACAGATCCATTGAAAAACCGCGAGGCAGCGACAGCGACAGCGGCAGCGGACTGTTGCAATGACTGCCTCGTGCATCGGTGAGCCAGCGCACACTGAGAAGAACAGATGGTACTTATTCGTAGTATTTAAATTGGAAAATGTTTTCCAACTGTGCACTTGACAGCATTACTTTAATTATATAAAGACAACTAGCAACTGAAAAATCTAACTATATTTTTTGTTGTTTTTCGTGGAATGAAATAAACTCTCAGTGCATCTGTGTGGCAATGCCTCTCTGGTTTATGTGCGTGTAATTTATAAATATAATTAATAGAATTACACGGCGTACGAGCGCAATATTGACACTGATATCATAGCCTCTCCTCTCGTCCGCACTCACTGGAAGCTACTCCTCTTTCCCATAGTCGCAGTAGTAGTAGTAAAAGTAGTCGTAGTAGCAGTATTAGTAGCAGTAGTAGTAGTAGAAGTAGTAGTATTCGCAGTTTAATGCCCGCTGAAACAAAGCCCCAAGGTTGCAAGAAAAGTAAAAATAATGCAGGCGGAGCTTAAGAACACAGGGTCAGGGAGAATAAGAAGTGGAAGGTAAATTATGTGGCACAATCAAATAAATATAAGCTCTGGAATGCTCAATAAACTGTGTATTTAATACTAGAACAGTATGACCCAGGCTATTAAGTGTTAATTATATTTTTACTTTTTTTTAGCTCAGAATACTGTCAGGTTTCATTTCAATGGGCTTGACTGTATTCAGAATTGGTTCTAGGGACAGAGATCCACCACTAAATCCGACTGCTTTGTGTGGGTACTTCACTCTGCCGCCTTTTATTTATTCGAGGCACGTTCAAGGCTCCCCAGCTGCCCCATCCACCACCACCCATCCAGTGGGCTTATCTAGTTGGATTTTGGAATATTTTTTACACTTGCCACTGGTTATTTGCTAACTAGAAATTGACAGCTAAATGGATGGCGCTTTTGCTCGTTAGTTTTACCAAAAAATTCAATTGAAATTTCGGCGCATTTTTTCCATTCACTATTCTCTGGGTTTTATCGACATTTCCATTTCCATCAATATGCAAATTTTGAGGAAAATTGAATTTTTTTCGTGGACTTGTTGGGTCGCTTAATTAAAAGTCATAAATTGTCGCCTAATGCAATGTGAATATTTCATAAAATCTGCCGGTGTACTGCTCTTTGTTGTAACTTGCGTAAAATGGGCAAAAGAGGTGGCACAAAAGGGGCGTGGCGAAGTGTGTAAAGTGCATTTACCTCGCCGTGCAATAAATAAATAAAGAAAAACAACGCCGTGTGATTGACTTCACTCGAATGCGTGGCATGTTTTTTTGTGCAATTGCTTTGAATTTGTTTAAAGAAAAAGAGAGAGAAAGGTAGTGAGCTACGCACACAACTCGATTATTTTTCTATTTACAATACACAACTAGTTTGAAACGCGTTTTCCTATGGCCAATTTCAGCGGTCGATCGGATCGGATACCCGGGCGTATGAGTAATATTTCCCAGCGGCCGGCAAGTTAATTAAATGCAACGAGTGAAGGATGGGGTGAAATATAAGAACGCCGACAAGGAAAGCGTTGAATCATCACTTGTAACAATTTGAAGTAGTTCTATAGGCAAACACTCTATTAGTGAAGGATACAAAATTTAAAAAAATTAAATCTATAAACCAAACTTGAACAGAAAAACAGCAAACTTAAAAGTGCAGCTTTATGTCTCAAATTTTCTGATCGCAAAGCAAGTTGCGTATTTTGCTCCAAACGCTTTTGTTTTTCATTTTGTTGTGCTTTTCACATTTTGCGTGTGTTTTTTGCTGATATTTTTGTATTATTTTTTCTGAACGCTTACGAATTTGGCAACTGCAAGTCAAATTTAATTTGACAGGCCACGTAATGAACGAAAAATGAGAAAAACCAAAAGTTGAATACTGAAAAATGGCAGCTGGCAGCCAAGTGGCCAAAAACAAAGCTTTTTATGGCCACAAATCCGAATTTGAGCTTTGAGTTTTTTTTATTTTTTTTTTTTTTTTTTTTTTTTTTGCTGCCTATCAGCATTCGATTTGGATTTCCATTGGCCATTTTTCCATTGGCAAAATGCAAATCAGCGAGGATGACAACCCAAAATTAATGACGACAATAAACAATTATTGTATAATTGAAATTGACTAGGAGAAAATTGATTTGTGGACTGCAAAACTACACAACTGCACAATGGCCGCATAACAAAACAGTAATCATAAAAGAGCCAAAGGACAACAAATAAAACGAGGGAAAATTAAGGAAAAGCCAGACGAAACAAACAAAGCGGAAAAATGTTGACAAAACATGAAAAACCAACCGGCGGGGCAAGGGCAAAAAAGATAGAGAAAAAGAGTTGCGGCGAAATTGAAAAATAAAAGTTACGTATTAGCCAGACGACAGCCAGCCATAAAGTTGAATGAATGAAATGTCTGGCTGGAAAACTCGCCATTTTCCCGGCTTGAGTTGAGTAGTGCTTGCCGAGAGGAAGGACGACAGTTGATCGGGTAATTAGCGTGTCTGACCTTCTGCCCCCATCCACCCCATCTTCTATATAAATCAGAAATGGGGGGAGCGAATGTTTTGCTGTGGCACCTCTGGGGCCACTTGATATGGCTCTCGGAAAGTGTCTGCCAAGATGGCGCCAGGATAATTCGCCCTGAGTAGCGAGAAATGGAAATTGATTGTCGGCATTTAAATATTCTATCGATTGTGGGGATCCGGCTTAATGGACCACTTTGTGTGAGCGAGCAGTACAGAAGCTGACTTCAAAGCCAATCAGTTTAAGCTGGTCCTTAGAGAATCAAATAAGAAATAACTAAATAAATAAATTTGTTATAATTTGACTTTCATAACAATGACTTTCAGCTGCTTATTACAGTCATGAAATATGGGGTTTTACAGAAAAACCAAAGCCAAAGTCAGGGAAAACACGAAAGCCAAGAAACAAAAACTGAGTTGTAAGAATACCTCCCGCTGTGAGGGAAACCTTAGAAAGAACGAGGATGACAAAAAAACCAACTTCAGCTTAAGACAGCTTTAAGCCAAGTGCAGTCGTTTACACTTGAAAAAAAAATACCAGGGTGAGTAAACGGCAGGCCACACCAAAGAGAACTTGCTCAGCTGCTGCTTGGGTTCAATATACAAAATAAACTTGAAAAATGTATTCAATTAAAAAAGTTTTCACTTGCAACACGCTGGCACCTCTTGGCCCCTCAGCCTTTTAGCCTTCTTTTTGTTCTTTTCGCAGTTGTAAGAGTTCTGTTCTTTTTTGCCAAGTTGCCAGCGAATGCTCTCTGCATAACTGTAAATGAGCCAGGAGCTGGCGGAGCAGGGGGCGTGGCAACCACATTGCGGTTGCCTTCTGTCTGAGCTTCAATTCCCCCGCCCGACTATTCGGGCTTTCCTAGCCATTCGCCCTTCCTTTTGTCTGAGCCTGCTTAGCATGTAAATAATGTGCACGAAATTATGAATGCAGCTAATTAGCAAGGCAGCAGACGAGTCCTGGATCCCGGGATCCTAGGATTCTCTTTTGTTAGCCAGCTTCTTGTTGCAGGCTTCTGCTGCACAGAGGAAAAATATTGTACCAAGCAGAAGGCGGTGTGTAATTAAGTTCTGTTGGAATGCACATAGAAAGCCTTCTTTATAGCGTTTAATACGAATTCGTAAGCAGAAGTAGACAAGATTTTCGTCTAGTGCTTAAATTCATTATGTCATTGAACCGTTTAACTGCGCTTAAATGCTAGCCGCTTGTTTTTTGTTTATGGCGCCACGGGGAGCGTTTAACTTAAAGCGTCGACAAATAATTCAGCGAGTTGAGGGAGCTGCTCCCCGGGAAAACCCCATCCCAGCCCCATTAATCACCCTCCCACCTGGCCGTAAAGCTAAAGTTCTGCGTTTGCCACTTGCCGCGATTTATGGCCTCTGCACCTGAGAGAAGCTGGATCGCTTGGGGAACTTCACTTACCTGCAAGAAAAGGAGAAAATATATTTGGTATTAGTTTTGGATTGATGGAGAGTATTTGGGATTAGCTCTAAAAAGCGGGGAAATAAGAGAAACATCATTTAGGGCTATAAGTACTACCCTTCCCCTGATTTTTATATTTCTTTTCAAGGGTTTCTATCCGCGCTTAATATAATACTTAATAGGCATCTCGTTCTGCTCAGCCTTTTATTTTTTGGTGGGTCCTAGGCCAAAGCCTTGACAAGTTCAACCGCTGATAAGAAACCCTCACCCTGAGCCAGAAACGAAATTAAAAAGACTCGAATGTCAGCTTGCCCGGCAGATGCTACCTTAAGATTAAAGCCGAGAAACTTCAGCTTTACTTGACAACGGAGGCTCAGCTCAAGGCTTTTGTTATTGCCTGAATTTACGTTTAAACATTTCTCCTTGGCTTCTTTGTACTACAAGTTTATCGCGTGCATAAACAAGATGCGGGCTAAAAACAAAAAGAAGTATAAATAAAAAACGAAACGAAGTCAACTCCAAGTGAATTTCAGGTTTACTACAAAGTCATGCAACACGGTCATGTGCAACAGCAACAGAGCCCCTCTCTTTCCCACCCGCACCGTCAAGATTCCAGCCGCTGTCAGTTGAATGCTGCAAATTATTGCAGGACATTTGCCCGAATGGCCAAAGGGTTAACAATTTTTTGCATTTATTTATTTTACAGCAACAGGCGAAGAAGCTCGAGCAGCCGCAACAAAAGAAAGTGAAGAAGATAAACAAAGAGGCCCAAGATGGGGGTCTGAAGAATGGAATACCCTTACAGGACCATGATGTCAAGCATATGATATGAAACTTTGGAATTATGTATATTTCGACATAATAAGGCATTGTATACAATACTACCAACATAGATTTGAAACTGCAAGATATATTGCACTGCAAAAGTGACGGAAACTTAACTGAGTTTCATCTCCTGGCACTTTAGTAATACCTTTTGGAAGAGTATTAAAGAAACTCGTACATCAACCAGAAAATTACGGGCAAAAGAAGGCGAAATGAGAAAAGGAAGCTGCAGCATTATCAGTCAAAGCAATTACAAAACCATCGACAGCAACAGCTTTTATTATTGAGTATTCAGGGCCTTCGATTTTCCAGGTCAGCGGGGAAACAGGAACGAGGACAACAGAAAGCCAAGTCAGAAACCGAAGGCGAGAACTGTAAATATTTATTTATAGGTTTCTTTTCTGGGCTTTTTTTATACCGTGTTGCAGTGTCACTTTCTTTCGCTTTTGACCATTTTCAATTTATGTATTTTTATTGATTTAAATCTCAGGCAAATGCAGTTTTTTATTGCACTCACATTTTTAATAAACCGAACCAAAACGAAACGAAAGTAAAGTTGATCGCGGCAACGTCCATATCGTCGATAAAATGCCCCCATCCCCCAATAAATGTTGCAATTTTATTATCATTGCTGGGGGCTGTCATCAGGTGGTGGAGAGAAGGGGAGAAGGGGGAAGAGGAGAAGAAGGGAGAAAAGGAGTTGCACTCGAAAGTGAAAGTTAGCTTTTTAAGGCAGCAAGCAAAGAGGCACACACATGTGCTTTTTCTTTCTTTTGCTCTCTTTTGCGCTTGCGAGCCCAATTTTTGTTGATTAGTTTTTGCTTTAATTGAATCAACGACAACGACAACATTTTGTCCGTTTAAGGTTGCACACACTGTAGCAGCCGAGTGGCTGAGTGTAGTTGCCCCCACTGATGTTGCCACATTTAACATTTAATTTTAATTGCCGCTGGCGCCGCCTGCCCAAGTTCAATAAACTTGTCTCACTTGCTTGTGCCAATAATGATGATGATGATGTTGCCACCGATCGATGTGGCATGCTGCAATAGATACGCTGCATTTTTCGCATGTGCAACGGGCCTTTCAGCAATTGCCGCCGCCACACAATGAAATGGAGCCATTCCCCTTCCGATTTCGTTGCGATCCGCTTCGATCATCGGATATCAAAAGGCTGCGATCGTTGCCCCAAAGAGTTGCACACACTGTGTTATTGTTAATTACAAATATCGGTGATTGGGTTGCTCGGCAGCGTGCACGATATGAAACACAGAAGTAATGGCGTGAGAAAGTTTTCGCCACTCGGTGGGAGTGAATCCATCGATAGGCTTACTGAATACCCTATACTCTGTACTTTTGATCCCAAGTCTTCCCCACTCTTTTTCCCCTACTGTCTCATTCTTCAGTGCCACAGGAAATGAATTTCGCCCGATTATCCTGCAATTAGCTCCATTCCTTTCCACACTTTTTCCCATTCCGTCATGCGATTAAGAAATTTGGCGAGCTTCCTTTTGCTTCGTTTTTGCTCCCCATTTCCTTAGTTTTTTTCGCGAATTTTTTGGCCCTCTGCTAATGATCTGTCACGCCCCGAGGCGAACGCATAAAAATGCATTTGGTGTCGTCTCGTCCGCAATAATAAAATAAAGAGAAAAGGCCAAATACAAAAAAAGGGGGAGCGCACAGCCGAAGAACTGGGGTAGAAAACCTACAGAAATGCATTTATTTATTTGCGACGGCTTGATCGTAAAAATAATTTGCTTTTATTGCCCAAAACGGGCCAAATGATGTTGCCGCTGTTGCATGCACCCAAAATTGGGGAAGCAAAGAGAGACTTTAATGCGTTTTGTGTCTCGTCATGATGCTAAAGAAGTCGGGACCTTTGTGCCTCCACTGGGCTCCCCATCTTTAATTCGCATTATTTTATTTTTACCCTTTTCAGGGTCTGCAGAAATCCGCAAACCAAACGCCTCAAGCTTCGAATTTTATATTTATTTTCGTGTGCTGAAAGCCATCGACATTTGCCGTACCGCCCAGGCACTTATTCAATTAAACAAAACGCAATTGTTGTTAACACGAAAGAAACACAAGGGTGCCTGCATCTCTTTCCTTTGCGTTAGCGCCATCTCTTTCGCACGCCTGTGGCATATTGTCCCTATCCAAAGTCATGAAGCGTCAAATTGTTATGGCCAAAAGATGGAAAAGATACAAATGGCAACGGTTATCGCACAACAAGCGCAATCGGTCGTGTCGCAGGAGCTGGGATGGAAATAGTGATAGAGATAGCCGTAGTGCCGAAGAAAGAGACCGAGAATGGGCACAGACAACAAACAAACAAACAAACGGGCAAACTAAATGGGCGGGGTAAGCACTTGCCTGAGTGCAACTAAATAGATATTATATAAGCATAAAGAATATGTTTGCCTTCAGCTACGCACCCACAAAAAAAAAAAACGGAGAATACCAGCTTGAGCTACTAGAAAAAAGTGAATGCCATTCGTACCAGCTTATAGGATATCCTGTAAAGTATTAGTACCTCAGGACACTTCAATCGTTATGAATTTTGATACACTGATGTATTATAGCTGTATTAATGCTGTAGTAATGCTACAAAGTGCAACCTTTGTTACTAACCATTTTCAGAACACATTTCAATTTCGTTAATTTGGGAACTTTGAAAGATACAATATATGAATAGTATATACCCGTAGTCAGCCACGACTACAGGGTATGCCAAATGGTAGAAAGAGAACTAAACAAGCTAATAATCATAAAACCAAATGACTTTGAACGGCGTCGAAACGCTGTCCTTTGACAGGATGCATGGGGCACAGATGAAGAAAAGGAAACTGCAGAGGAGGAAGAGCAACACGAAACTGACGAGGGAAAAGCGTGAAAAAATAAGACGAAGAGCGACGGAGGGGCAGGGAAATCATCAACATTATCGTCAGAGTGACGATTAAAATTTAAGCTTCATTTGTTGCTCTTGTCTGACTCCTTTTGGTGGCGGGGGAAATGGGGGATTGGGGGCGGGGATAAAATAAGAGAGTGATTGAGGATTTTTCATGGCTAAGCCAAGGAGACTGTGATTGAGTAGGTGTCAAAAGTTGAAAGGGCCATGGGGAAAACGGCAAGGGTTAAAATGTTTGCAAAAACTGCCAGTCTGTCAATTTTGAATTTCTCCCCCCTCCACGACCCCCGTCATTTAGACCATCTAGCCCCTGGCCAAATGAAAATTGCAACTAATAAACAAATAAACAAGGCAAACCGAATGGCAGAGGAAAAAGAAGTGCAAGCGACACAAATTGCAAATGCAACACAAAATCCTCCATGCAGTTCAGGGGCCACCACGCCCACAAAAGGCCGAATGCATTCGCAATCAGATTGAATGGGGAATATAATAGGGGTAAGTGGAGACTTGGAGAAAGGGAAGAAAGTAGGGAGTTGAGGGTCAGGGGCAGCAGACAGACGCCGAATGTGGAATCGCTTTAATGGATATCAAATAGGAAACAAAACAAACATTCCCACACAAATATACACATGCAGTGCAGCAGTCGTCGAAATGCATAACAGCACTGGGAGAAAAGTATTTCGAGTTCAATGAAATAATATTCAAAGTACGTGTATGTAATGATCCAAAGAACTTTATGCACTATTAAATATAAGTTATAATTAACTATTCCCCCAATTGAAAACGGGCTGTTCCCGTTTTCCTGCAGTGTACTCCGATAGGATCCCAACTGCAGCAGGAGCGTTCCAATCAGAATTCCAGCTGGGTCCGACAGAGACCGACAGATAAGGCGCGAGCGAGAGGGGAGAAGGAGGAGCAGGACAACAGTTTTGTTTCATTTGCACAAACATTTCATGTTTTGTGCTCCGTTCCTGTTCTGTTTTCCGTTTTACTTTTCGCTTTTCAACTTGCTCATCCACGCCCCCCGCCTCCGCCCACTTCCCACCACGCCTATCGTCATCCTTGCTCTTTCATTTCGCCAGGCTCGTTTTTACTGTTTCCACTCTTCTTTTTGCCATTTTTTGCACGTTGCGTTTTATTTTTGTGTCTGGCAGCTGCTCGACAACAACAACAGCAATATTGATTGCAATTTCAGCCTGCAGTGGAACCGAGGGGGGTGCGCGGCGGAGAGGGATGGGGGAGTTGGGGTTCTCTTTCTCATTTGGCTGAATGGCACAGCACAAAAGCCTAAAAGCACACACACACACACACACTGAGAGACGGGAGGCAGACAGATAAACACTCACACACGCAAAAGCTTGGCTTATGAACCAACAGACGACATCATGCTGGCTAAAATGGGGAAGCAGTGCAGCAAGCAGTGGGGTAAGGGAAGCAGTGCACTGGGCGAAGGATTCGGGTTCCTGAGATAACAGCAATGGGAATGTGTTTATCACAAGTCAAAGGACTTCTCCTCAAATCTAAAGTAATTTTCGCAATAAGCTAGTCATAGTACATGCAGACCGAAAGTTTCATATCATATCATATACCTTAGATAACTTCTTTAACTTGACTCCACTGATATTTTGCCGTGTAGATTTGAGTTCTGCATAAGAGAGTGAGAAGCACACAGAGGAGTGGAGAGGGACGGAAACTGCTGAGCCAACGAAGCCTTTAAAGTTGGCAAAAAGCCTGCGGATGGAGCCACACACATGTGCGCCCATGCAGATGCATGTGGACACGGATGTGGGTGGCAAGTACAGGAGGAGGTTCCAGGGAAAACAGGCAAAAAGCAAGAGGCGGAGATGGAGCTGAAGCCGGAGCTGGAGTTGCCCTGGCATTGTCTGTTGGCAATGAAAATACGACAATAATGACGTCGAGGGAACTTTCCGCCGGAGAGTCATGCGCCGTTCGATAGTCAGGCGCCCATGGAAGGTGTGGGTGTGGAAGTGCGGAGTGCTGCAATGCACCAGTTACAGTGGATAAATGTGGAAACTCCTTGGTGGTATGTTTGAGGAATATGGAATTAAACAACGTTCAGATAAAGTGTGCTCTTCTGATTGTGATACACCATTAGCCAAGGTATTTCACCAATGTAAAATAGAAACTACCTATGAATTTTGTGGCCATTCGCTTTGCGACCACTGTGCACTGACTACCCTGTTGTGCATATGTTTATTTAAGTTTCAGTGTGCGTGTCGTTTTGGCAAAGATTTCATTAATAGCTTTTGCGGCTGTGGGGGCGGAGAACCCGGTGGAAAACGAGTAAGCAATGCATACTTGATTTGATATTCAACAAAAGGTGAGTAGTTCCCCGGTTCTCCCCTCTTCGTCTTCCCCTTTTTGCACCGCTCCTTTTCCCTAGGTTCCTTTTCACGACACACCCCTCCCTCCCACCATTCGCCATTTCTCCTACATTTCTCTTTCTGCCCACACATCGTTATGCGCTTTAATTTGCAAATGGTTTTGCAGATTTGGTTGCGGTTACCAGTTTTGTGGGGGAGTCTGCCACAGTGGTCACCCGTTGCGATGGAACTACTCAGCGTGTCCGAAACAAAGCTTTACAGAACAAAAAGTGTCTGATGTGGCGCGACTTTTAATGTTTCCTCAATTTGACTGCCCAAAAAAAAAGGGTCGTTAATTGCTGAGTCGCCCCCTTCCCTTCGACGCTCTTTTATGGTTCACATATGTAAATATAATACATTAATTACACTTTAAGAAAGTCTAGGCTATTTATTGCCACTTTAGAATAATAACATCAGGTTGTATACTCTGCTACTATGATCTTTCTAAGCTAATTCCATTCAGCGATCACCAAAAACATCATGATTTTTCCCCGTGCCTTCCGTAACCCCACATATGTATGCCCATAGCCATCGAGATTCAAGTCGCACCATTTCATTTCATGCTCGGCTGCCCCCGTCTTTTGTTTATTTATCATCGCCGGGCGAAAAGTGAAACCTAACCTCACACAGTGTACGCACATATATAGAGAAATATGTTCCGAAATCGGACAGAACCTATTCCAATATGCTCGGGGGGCAAACAACTGAAAACAACAGAAAAACAAACGTCATCGATATGGATGTGTAATGGGGTTCCGCGTTAATAAAAATTTTACAGTGCAGAAATTTATGCTTCAAGTCTAGACGACAGTTTTTGGAACGTGCTCAATTAGCACACATCTGCGGGGGGGTACGGAAACGCAGGGGAATGGGGGGGAGGTGGACTAGCGAGAAAAACAAAAACAGAATTTAAAATTAAATTTTCGCTCTGCCTCACGAGTATAATTCACTCATATTTACTAGGGAATACAGAACCCCCGGGCCCAAAGATAAACTATGGCTATATCGCCCATACTATATATGGCTATATCGCTACCTCCTTCTCGCTCCTTCAAATCTTCCGGTATCTAGCTGTCTCACTCTCGCCCGCATATTCAGAACAACAAAAGTCGTGCGAAAGTTGTTAATTTTCGCTTTAGTTTGGTTTTTCACGCCATATCAGCGCACTCGTTATAGAAGGGGGATTGGCATATTGTCTGCGGCTTTCAAAACAAATATATATAGAGAGAGTTGAAGGGGCCGACTGGGAAATACCCTGTCCGAGGAACATGAAACTATGCCTTCATATGTATTATACGTTAGTAAACAAAAAGCTACAATAAATAAGTTGTTATGATGATTCAATCCCAGAGATATAGTCATATGGAAATGCTATATGTATCCCAAAATAGAACATAAATGTATCTCAACGCCATATCCATAAGTTACATCTGAAATGGCCAGCTAGTCACACCCTTTAGACACCCGTTGCGTTTGGTATGCAAATTTAAGACGCTGACTTTGTTGCTACTTTGTTTTTATGGTCTGTAGCTGCAAATTGATGTAGTTTTTCTATTCCCGGCGTGCCTTTCGCAATTCACTTGCAGTTGAGAACGTTCGGAAAAGTATTGCGCCGTTATATCGGAGATGGGGTGAAAATGTAAGTAATCAGGGGGGAGGATGCTACGCCCACGTGAGAGTGTTGGGCCTACGAGTGGGAAATTATTGTGCAGACAGCAACAGAAAGACAGAGCGAGAGAACGAGAGCGAGCGAGTGAGATAGAGAGGCAAGCAGGAAGAGCTTTCTGCAAAAAAGCCGGGAAACTGGAAGAGGCACAAAAACAAACAGACTTCCGCCTCATCCATCCACCCACCGAAAATGAATACATAAAATGTATCTTAACCTTGACATTGGACGCCAAATACAAAAAACAACAAAAAAGAGGAGAAACACAAATATGCCGGCAGACAAAACAAGTTAAAAGAGCGTGGGAGAGAGAGGGGACGAGCCGAACACATTCATTCATTAAACAGATACGGCAAATTTAAAGGGAAAGGCAAGAACTTTTAACTTTCTTTATTTTTTTTTGTATTGTTATTTTTTTTTGCTTACCTTTTTGAATCAGCAAAGTTTGTTTATCATGGCAGCAACAAAAAAAATTAAATAAAATAAAAATGGACCGCGTGTGGCGCTATAAATAAACGCCAGTGCAAACAAAACAAGAAATGAAAAATGGAAATACAAAAAACGAGAGGCGATAAACAATTTTATGGACGTTTATTTTTGAATTAAACGCAAATCATCACAAAACGCTGATAAACGGAATGAAAAAGAATGCAGGCGGCAAGAAATTGCAGGAGCAAAACAAATGGAGCTCTACAATGATCACAACCGAGAAATGATCAAAACCGAAACTTGTATACCCTTAAATACCCATTAAATAAAATACGATCGGCGATCTCTAAAAAGCAGATGTTATCGTTTATCACTAAAATAATAATACCCCCTTTCAGGGTAGAAAAGAAACACGCAAAAAGACGCAAATTTCGTGGCCTTGAAAAGTGGGCAAAACAGAGAGAAAGATAGAGAGCGAAAACGAGAAGAATGAATGGAATTATGCCATAGAAGGCAAAACAAAGTTCTCAGCTTGGAAAGAGAGGGCAAGCTGGCGAGTAAAAGAGATGCATAGAGGGTGAGGGGTTGAGATTCTTGAAACCTGAAGATCGCGTTCAAAACAACAACATAAAAAACACAAAAAGCGATCTAATTCCTTTTCGTGTTGTTCTCTTATTCGCATTTGTTTTTTTTTTTTTTATCGCAATGAAATAAATAATATTATTCGCTGCTTCAGAAAACGGAAATATTAAAATTTGGGCACAAAATAAATAAGAGCAAGAACACATCTGGGAAACATACCATATGATAAATGTCCGTTGCTATATGGCAGCATATAAATTTCAATAATTTTTCATTGCTCATGATTTATGAGTAAAAGGAATCCAGAACTACAGAAGATGAAAAAGAAAGCCTTGACCCTAAGCAACAAACAAAAAGATTACAACATTTTATTTATCCCCTGAGATGACGAAGGCGCAATCATCGCCAACCTCCTTAAATAGAAAATTTTCGCAAATTTCTCAAATCAACAATCGCATTTTATTTAATATTTCTGCAAATATTGCCTGTATTTCGCAGCTGTTCAGCCGTCAAGGTTATATAATCTATGGAACCGGCAAACGAACGAAAAACGACGGGCAAACAAACGCCTCAATTGTTGATAACACTGTGCAACAAGATAAAGGAACCAGGGAGAATCAATCTGGTATCTTTTTCCATGTTTATTGATAACACCTAGAGTCACTGGCAGTTTTATCAAAGGAATAGTTGAACCCATTTGTAATTTCATTTAACGACTGCAGTGATTATGTTCTAAACATGATTGCCCCCTGTCGTTCAGTGTAATTGATAAAAGTTTTGTGAACAAATATTGAAACGCCACCACATGCTGGGGAATTTCGCCTGCCTTTCGCTTTGTTAAACAAGTTAACCAAGTTAACAAAGTATTTAAGACTAAGGAATCATCGCAGCCAGCTGCACAATAAGACTAGTGCTTCTTATCGGTTATTCTTATCATAAGCCTCAAGAGTAAGGCTTAAACTGGACTTGTGTATCTTGCACTTACCGCACTCGCTCGGAATAGAGTTCGACCTCCTTGTTCTTCTGCTGCTGCACCAGTTGCTGCTGCTCGTAGCTGGCCAATGGCTTGAAGTTGCTGATGTTGGCCAAAGCAGGCAGGTTGCTCTGCTGCTGCTGCTGCTGCTGTTGCTGCTGCTGCTGCTGCTGGGGAGCAATCAGCAGGTTCTTGGACAAGCCGAGGCCATTTTGCAGCAGGTTGCTGCCGAAAGCGGGGCCCAGAGGCTGGATGAGCAGCGACTGCTGCTGCTGCTGTTGCAGCAACTGCTGCACTGGCGACACGGATATCTCGCCACTGGACTGGGAGGCCGATGGCGAGGTGGATCCACTGCCGGCTCCACTGGAGGACAGGCTGCCGGCCCTGGCGCGCAGGTCCAGGCCGAGGACATTGTTCGGATTGAGGATGTTGCTCAATGTGGCCAGTGCACTGGGCTGCAGCAGGCCGGCGGAGGAGCCATTGCCGCCACTGCCATTGGAGGTGGTGGTGTTGCCGTTGTTGTGGGGCAAGCCCGATCCTATGACGCCCACATTCGGATTGGGCGTTAGTGCGGCGTAGCTGTTGCCGTTGTTGTTGCTCAAGGGGGTTTTGGCGTTGCCATTACCACCACCACCGCCTCCGTTGTTGTTGCGGTTCCTCTTCTTCTTGGCCTTCTTCTTGTCGTCGTCCTCGCTGAGGCTGCCATTGCCCAGACTGGCCCTTCCATTGCCCGACCCATTGAGGTATATGACGCCCTGGCTGCTCGGCGGCACCCAGTCGAGATCCTTGCGCAGCTGCCCCCTGCCACACTTGCAGCTGCATGCCTTCTGGACCAGCTCGTAGCCCTTCTTGGTCCACAGGTGCTGCAGGCGCTGCCTCTCCGACCAGGAGCGAGCCCGGCCGTTGGACTTCAGCGCCTGCAGGACACTCGCCTCCCACCACTCGAAGCACTCGCGGTGCATGTACTGGCCGGCGCTGCAGTTCTCGTTGTTGCACAGCACGCGGATGCAGTCCGCCAGGGAGAGCTCGTTCAGCGGTATCAGCGAGTCCAGTTTGCGGCAGTCTCCGCTGGGCAGGCAGCAGTGGACCACGCCCCCGACACCGCCCACGCCTACGCCAACGCCACCCGTTCCCTGCATGGGCGCCATTAGGACGCCTGATGAATTCGCGTTCTCTGCGTAGAACTGCAGCAGTTGGTGCTGCTGCGTCTGGTGCTGCTGCTGCTGCTGCTGCAACTGTTGCTGGTGATGCTGCTGCTGCTGCTGGGTGCTGTTGCCGCTGCTGCTGATGTTGCTGTTGCGACGCGGAGCCATAAATTTGTGTTTTCTTACGTATAAATATGCACTCTTTGCGGGGAGAAGATTTGGCTGGCTATCCTTGAGTATCCTCAATCTCTATTTCGAATCAGCATTTTGCCCACAATTATAAATTTCAAAATATTGCTTGTTGATATTTTCGCGATTTAATGGCGCGATATGTGGTCTATTTAAATGCTGCTGGCATATATTTATTTATTTTTGAACCGATTCCAGAATATTTCTCAACTAATGCGTTGGAAAATCCAGTGAGTTTTCGTGAATTTTGGTGGCTTTTTGTAAATTCTTCGAAATTTTAGCAGACAAAAGTCTGATTTTATTCAGTTTTACGGTTTTTTAGAAGTCTGATTTTATTCAGTTTTACGGTTTTTATATTCTTTATTTTCGGTATTTATTTGTTGTATTTTGTGTATAGTAAATGCTTGTTATTATGCAATTTAGTCTGGTTAGGTTCTAAACTTTTCGGTTAATTTTTCAATTGTTTTTAGTTGGTTTTTCCGAGTGGGGTTCTACCGAGTTGGTATTAATTTAAACTTGATGGGTAATTGCTTTCACTTATTGCTTAAAAATCGTACACCTCTTTGCTGTGTGTATCAAAAATACTTGGAAAAATTCCCGTCAATGCAGTCTGTTGTTTTTCGTAATTTTTCTGTTTTGTTGTACCTGAGCTGAGTTTATTGTTGTTGTAGAACGTTAAGTATCAAAAATTGTTTTTTATTGTTTATCTTCGCTCCGTTCCTGTCTCCCTCTCACACGATCGTTCGCTCTCGTTCACACACGCGGCGCCATGTTCGGCAAATTTTTCACATTTTGCTTCACTTTCTGCGTTTGTTTTTGCGCCTCTCTTTTGCCGCTTCTGGTTTTTTTTTGCCGGCAAACAGAAAGGAATGGAGAAGAGTGTAAATTTCCGATTGGTTTTTAAGTCGCAGGACCAAAATGTAAACTGTAGTGTTCCTGTTCGATTTTTTTCGATTCGGTTTGCAAGTTCTTCTGTTTTCTGTTCTTCGCTGTTGTTTTCCGTTTTTTCCCACCTACGAACGGCGCACGCAGAGAGAAGCCAAAAAACACAACCAACCAGATCGAAAGCGAAATTCAAACTGTTTTTAGTCTGTGTTTGCTCGCGTCGTTCGAACATCGCGCGTCGCCGTCGACTGCGGCAGAGCGCCGGCGACCGAGCAGCCGGCGTCGCTGCTTGGCATTGGCAGCGAAGTTGGAGTTTTCCTCCACTCCGCTTTTCCGCACTTCTTCTTCCCGTTTTTCGGGGTTGGTGGTTGGCTGATTTTCACTTTCCACCACCGCCGCCAACCGCTCGCTTTTCATTCGGCGGAAAACTCAACAGATTTTTGGCGCTAAAATGGGAATTGGTGTGGGAAAATTGCGGAAGGGGGCTAGAAAAGCGTCTAATTCTCTAGAAAATGCCTGTGTAGGCTAGAATCTGCTCAATTTTCCTAAATGAACAAGCCATTTTATATCCCAACTTTGGTTAGCATTTACTTTTGTGATTAAATTAGTAGTTTTTTTAAATTTAAATTCAAAATTTTTTCCATCAACCCAATTTTCTAAAAAATAATAAAATATTTCTGTAATTGGACAGCCAAAGTGAATTTAATATCATTTTGCGCATTTCTCTTTTATGTATAAAAACTAAATGCGTCTGATTTATATTAAGAAATATTAATATTGTTATATATATGTATTTTATGTATATGTATTTATGTATTTTATTTTCCATTGC
Source organism: Drosophila erecta (assembly GCF_003286155.1). Lineage (NCBI taxonomy): Eukaryota > Metazoa > Arthropoda > Insecta > Diptera > Drosophilidae > Drosophila > Drosophila erecta. Next base: position 1,967,985 of record NW_020825194.1, read on the forward strand.
TCAGCCAATTTCATTTGCAATTAGAAGCTTTCGATGATTCGCAAAAATTCACTTTCGTTGCGGCTCGAGCTAGTTCGAATCGAGTTCGAAGCCGGTCGTTTCCCCTCCAACATGTTCGACTGCACTTCCCATGCGAACGTCGAACGCGTTGGCTCTGTTCCACATGCATGGAACGTGCATTGGTGTTCGTGCTAGAAACCGGCAAATTTAACAACATGAGAACAGGGTTGCCGAGTCGCTGGAACTCGAGCTTGCAACGCACTTTTGCTTTCCTTGGCTAATCTTGTTGTTCCAGTGGAAGTGGAAATGTGGAAGAGTTGCCGGCAGTCGCACACTTCGATTGCTTTTTTCAAATATATGTATGTACATACGTTTTTATATAATCCCGTATTTGTTGGCACACACATTCGCACAAAAATACAATGCATGCGAATGCCGACAATAAAAGAGCCAACAGCAGAGACAAAAAGAGAGGATTCAAACATTAAACTAATAAGAACTAAAGATACCCTTCTATGGGAGACCACGAACATTTTAATAAGGAGAGTTTCAATTGAAACAAGTATGTGAGTACAATAGTAATAGTTGAATTTCAAGCCAACTTTTAATATTAGTTTTAATACTGCGAATTTCATAGCTAAATGTGTATGTACAATATGTACATATGTATGATTAATTATTTGAGCTTTGACTGTAGGGTATCAAAGTCGTTACCAAACCCATAAAAGCTTTCAAACGTAGAGCCTTTTTATTGTATCCTCGCTTTTTCGTATTGTCCTCTCTCCTCTCCCTACCTCCTTCTATTCTGACTCCTTTTCATATAAAAATTCCCGCTGCGCGTGTTGCAAAAAAAAGTATGCGAAAACGAACAAGAAGAAGCGGTAGAAACGGCAAAACAAGGGCACGTGTAGAATGAAAAGTGGTAAAAGGTTGTGTGCGCGAGGGGAGGGAAGGGATCTCGGAACCAGATGGGTTTTCTTATAGGACTCTCAGGATCCGGGGTTCTATTCTTTTGGGAACTGCGGTGCAAAGTCAAGGTCCAATTCCACTTCTTCTCGAGTCAAACTGCGCAGTTTCCATTTTTTCTCCCGATTTTGACCTGCCAGTAGAAGAAGAGAAGCAAGAAGGAGGGAGAGAAAAGAGGGTTCTGATATAATAATTAAGTCAGTCAGGTAGGCAGATCGGCAGCCATTGCGTAATAGGATCGTATGTGTATGTGTGTATGGGTTGTTTGTTGTTCTAGCTAAAGGATCGCTGGAACCTGAAGAGGAGGAGGTGGTGATGAAGGGACGGGAAGGGAAGAGAACAAAGGAGGGGCGAACTAGTTTGTTGTTGTCATCGCCGCTTTATAATTCTCAAGGATTTCGCTTTGTGTTCCCTTTCGACTCTGACCTAATTTTAATGACCAATGCATAACGAAAAAGTAATAATAATAAGTAAAGGAAGAGCAGGAAGGGCACACGGTGGCGTGTGTTCAAAGAGGAGAGGGCGACAAGAAGAGGAAGAGCGAAGAGCCGAGAAAGAGAGGAGGAGAGAGTCTGCAGCCCGGGGCAAAAGCTGAGCTCATAATTCTTCGGCGACACGCATCAAGTTTAATTTGCATAATTAATGGCAATGGCAGGGCTGCAACCCTGGGGGCCGAAAAAGGGTTGCCAGGTCGTAAAATTATGTTTTAAATTTATGAATCCTAACTTGCGCTTAGGTACATTAGATATACATATCTTAAGTCAACATTATCATTAAGTCTACATTAATCTGAATTCAAGCTTCGAATTTCTGCCTAGTTGGTTGATTCTGCTAAGTTACGATCTCTTACCCATTTTAATGGATAAACTTCTGCTTATTTATGGGTTGGTTCAAATATAAATATGTATGTACACATGTGTGTACATATGAGTGACGACTTTGTGTGCTGTTTGCAACTTTCTGCGTGTTTCTTGGCTTCCTGTTTGGCTTCTAACCATGGTGTGAAAGCGGGTTCTTCGAAGGAGGAACTTTGCGGTGGCGTAAGAGTATCTGCAAGATACTCGTTCGGATGGATAGACAAACCCAAAACGAATTCTCCCTACCTCCTCCCACGTTTTAGCCATAGCCATCCATTTATGCAGGCCTTTCCTTGTGTTTTTCGCCTTGCAATCGCTTTAAAAGTCCCGAGGGTGTTTTGGGCAGATGTGTTCGACACCCACCCGTACTCCTCCAACCATAAAACCCTCCTCTTCGCCCTTTGCTCCTCTGGCAGAGCAGCATTATTTGTAATTACTCATACTCCCGCGTTTATCCAATCGGAAGCAACTTTGAAACCCAAAATAGGGTTTGAAATTCAACTGGCATGGCAACCCGACTCAACCTCAAACCGTTCAACTTCGTACATAACGGTAAACATAATACATGCCAAATATATATGTATGTAGCCATAAAAAGAGACAAAACGGCGGAGAGAGTCGTGTTTTTCACTCGACAGAGGGTGTCGTAATTTCGTTTCGTTGCCAAAAATAACCCAAACTCCATTTTGTTGCCACTTGTCCGACGGCTGCAGATGATGGTGGATTCGGGTGGCAAGCAGTAGAATGGTCCAGAACTCCGGTTGACTCCCTTTTTCGCCCCTTTTTGTTGGCTGGGGGCTTCAATGTGGGTCTGATTCACGCAGCTCTGCGTTACATAAGCGAAATGAAGTCAGCATTCGCCCTATAGACATACATATTCCCACTTACCGAACGGATGTGCTACACTCCAATCGGATTGGAACCATTATGTCAACCACGGGAACTACATACAGTTGTAGTTGGAAAATATTTCAAGAGATTTGTTGATATTTCTGAAAGTTAATGGGTAAAGAAATTAACAAATCTCAATTTTGAGATAGTTTTAAGATTCCAAAAATGTACGTTCTATTCATAAGTTCCATTTCTATACTCATTTTTAGTTTTTATACACATTGTTTTTTAGAATATCGTTTAGATTGTTCTTAAACTACCAAAGTTAGCTCTTTAGGAATGTTCAATAATGTTCCAAACTTCTTTAGGAGATTTTATTGAATTGTACATATGTACATTTAGACATATATTTTTCAAATGCTCTTAGTAAAATTATCAGCATATATTTATTATATATTTGTATGATATCATTCATAAGGGCAGCTCCATTTGTTTTCGAGTTCCTTAATTTGGGGGTAGGGGTCTTCCACGTTCCCTCCCACTTTGTACTTTATCCTGAATCCTCCTTTTGTGAATCTTTCGCCGTGGCGCCAAGTGAAAGTGAGCGAGACGGCACATCCGAGCTGAAATTTCATTTGTCCTTTGTGGCAGCAACCACAAGGATAAAGGATAACGGTAGGGGGTGGCGAAAAGAGAAGAGCAGAGGCTAGGCCACGAAAGAGGGAGGAGTAGAGGCGGACGAAGAGGCGCACGCACTTTTCGGCTCAGTATTTTCGGGGGTATTTTTTATGCTGGTACTCACACATGCATACATGAGTAATAAAAATACAGGGTGCTCTGCAAGGAATATTCCATAAATTTCAGCACTGAATTCGGCAGTAGAATGGGAGACTCCGCCCACTCTAGACCAAAGAAGTGTTTCCCTCAGGTAGAAACACAGGTAAATTGGAAAATGAAGTCGGAAAAGTAAGTAATGAAAAGGAAAATGAAGCAAATTTAACAAATGGCGTTCGCAATCACTAAACTATTTCATTTTGCCATTTTTCACATGATAACAGGAAAAAATACATTAAATATTTTTTTTTATGTGATATACATATGTACATACATATGTATATGTACATATGTACATACATATATGCACATACTTTCAAAAACTGTTGTTGAAGAGGTGATGGTAACCACTTTTTTAGAGACAGCACTTAAAAGTTTTTAGTGTAGTTTTCATGTAAAAGCATGTTCATTATATTAGAGATAGGAAAATAATTACATTTCTGTGATTTAATGGAAATGCATTTTTTTGCATTTTGAAAGTACATTTTGAACGTTTGTGCACGTTCGAGCGTGTTTATCGAAGTACTCATGCCACTTTTCTCTTATTTAATTTTGGCAAATTTTTTGTTTGCCGGACTGACCGAAAACTCCCTGAACTTGTGATGTGACCAAGTTTGATAAGCCAAACACACAGAAACACATGCAAATACATATAATGCAATTTTCGCTAACACGCTGACCTTCAACATCAATTTGCGAAGAGAGCGCAAGAGAGCGGGGAAGGAGAGGCGAAGAAGCAGACCCCGGCAGCGAAAAAAAGAAAAGGAAGTGGCAAATTGACAGAGAGCTAAAAATATGCAATTCGCACACACACGCACACACACCCGCGTGCTGATCCACTAATACCAGTGCGAATCATGCGATTTATAAAAATTTCAGCATGAAAACGAAATTTGCAAAATGCCAAAATCAAACGCAGTCGCTGCCGAAAGTCGTAGTCGCCGTCGCCGTCGCAGTTCGAGTTGGAGTTGCAACAACCGCGAAGGAGCGTGGATGAGAAAGAGAGAGGAGAGAGAGAGAGTTGCGCGCGCATTAGAACAAGAACAAATGCAACGGCATCGTCGACGGCGGCAGCGCTGCCCGCACTTCGGTTTTCAAGTGCAAGGTGCTTACGTGCCCCACCCCTTCCCCCACAAGCTATTCAACTTCCAAGGGCAACTGCAGCGACAGCGCTGCCGGCGTCGGGCAGAGGCAGAGATTCTCTGCGCTCTCTTCTGCAATCCTCTCTCGCGATTCTGCCACTGCAGAACAGACCTTGAAAGTAGATTCTCGAATGGCTTCCCTCGCTCTTCTTCTTTTTCTGCAACTCCTACACTGCAAGCAACAGAGTCGTTATTGGTGGACAACATTTAACTTCATTGAACTTCTGTATATGTTATGTTATGTTATATGTTTTAATTGTAGTATGAAAGCTACAATAGTTACCAAGCAGGACCCTTTTTCAGTGTATCTCGATGTTTGAAGAAGAAGCAGCAGAGTTAGACTTGAGTGGGCAGAAGAGTAGAACAGGCCACATATTTGCCCCTCCTCCTTTGAATTTTCCGCAACTCTCATCTGTGCTGCCCACTTTTTGACATTTCGCCCACTTTTTCCTGTTCTTCCGGTTTTTGTTTTGCCTGCTTTCCTGTTTTCGACCCATAATCCTGTCCCGCAAAACTCCCCCTCTTCACTCTTCCCTTCGTCTTCTTCCCCCTCCTCCCCCGGGATCCCATTCTACTCCGAAGACTCGCTTATGTAATTCCCAAAACGTGTTTGGGACTTGGGGCTTTGTGACAGCATTCTATATATAGAAATCGAATGACATTTCTCTTCGTTTCGCTTTTTTCGGAGGGAAAAGTAATATCGGATGGGGAGTTTGGGATGATTTTTGGGGGGATATTGCGAAAAAGTTTGTACATATTTTTATGGGAAAACTTTGGGGGCGGGTGTGTATATAGTATAGTATATAAGTTCCCAGTTGTCAACAACTCTGTTTACCCAAATATACATTATTTGTCATTCGTTATTCGAAAAAAATGCATATAAACTTCTATCTACAAAGACTTTAGAACAAAAACCTTTAAATAGGGCCTTTTCAAATAAGTAAATAAGTATGATCTCAGAAGACTTCCTTTAGAATACAAACAAATTGTAAGGATGTATTTGCTTCGAGCTTCGTACTTTTATACAAATATGAGCTTGGCTTAAATTTATAATTGACAGTCTAAGCAATTTTATAATAACATAAATATAAAAAATGCATATAAACTTCTATCTACAAAGACTTTAGAACAAAAACCTTTAAATAGGGCCTTTTCAAATAAGTAAATAAGTATGATCTCAGAAGACTTCCTTTAGAATACAAACAAATTGTAAGGATGTATTTGCTTCGAGCTTCGTACTTTTATACAAATATGAGCTTGGCTTAAATTTATAATTGACAGTCTAAGCAATTTTATAATAACATAAATATAAAAATACAATTTCTCCCCTAATCACTATATTTTTCACAGCTTTTTCTTTATCCTCCTCCATTCAATTGATTTTCCCTTCTGACCATTTTGTATTTCACTCCCTTTTGAATTGGCAGGAACAAATGAGTCATTTGTTTTCCTTTTTTAGCAACTGTTGTCCTGTTCCCTCTCCCCGTCCTCTTCGGTGCTCCTCCTCTCACGCTCTTCCTCTTGCCCTTGGCCATTATCTATGCCAATGTTTTCTTGTTGGCTCAAACTCCTTGTTTTTTTGTTTTTTTGCTGCCAACTCCAACAAAACACGTGGTATCAAAATGCTGGCCAAAAAGCCGTGGGCCATAAATAAACCTCAATCCTGGAAACCCTGGAAACTCCGTTGGCGGAGTGAGAGAGGGAGTTTCCCACTCCCACTCCTGCTCCCTCACTTTCCCATTCCGCTGGAAGGGGGCAACAACAAAAGGCAGGACCATCTAAGAGGAGCGAGCGAGAAGGATGTCCAACCCAACTCCATCGCCTTTCTCCCTCTAGCACACAGGCCCCACTCCTTCCGCTCTCCCACTCCTTTCGCTCTCTCCTTCTCTGGCTCTCTCTGCGCAAGCTCGGTACAAAAACACCACCACTGGCAATTGGCAACTCCCCTTGTCGGCTCCTCGCCTCTCCCTCTCCCAGCCCCTGCCTGGCTCCCCTCCCCACCCTTCAGCGAAAATTTTTGCGCGTGTCGCTCTCTCGACTCCAAAAACTCCAAAGAGAGTGTGGGCAAAGAGCGGGGGAGCGCGGCGGGGAGAGAGCACAACTTTCCATGTTCTTGATCGTGAATTTTCTATGCTACTGGGGCCTTGAAACCTTGAAAAATTGTTGGTGGCCACGAATGGAGTCGAAGTGGAGCGAAAGAGCACGAGAGGAGCGGGCGGTGGGGGGCAGGTTTTATGTGTGCACGCAGGGTGGGAGAGGGACAGAGATAAATTGGAGTTTGGTGCAGCATTTGCCGCATTACGTCAGTACGTCAAAGGGAAATTTTGCCCGCAACTGTATTGGTATGCTTATTCTTCGCTTGTATAAGTGTATATTTGCACATAAAACATTTTTCCATTTTCTTAGGCTGGCTTTTGCGTTGTTTTCCGCCTCTTGGGTTTCCTTTTCATCGCATTTATTTGGCTTCGCTCGGTTCTCACTAGCTCCCCCAGTTCCCCCCCTTCTCACGCCTTCCCACCTATCCACCCGTTTCCTCCCGCCCCCTTTTTTCTTTCTTTTTTTGCGGAGTTTCGTCGAAGTTTGAGAACATTCTCTACCTTATCCGAGGTCGCGTTTCCATGTGTGTGTGTGTGTGTGGTGGTTATGTGGGTGTGGGGTGGTACAAGAAAAGTGAGTGGGCGGGCGGAAGGAGGAGAGTAAAAGTGGCAGAAGGAAAAGAGTAAAAGTGGGAGGCACAAGGTGTTTCATGTTGAGAGTCTTCCACATCTGAAAATCATAGCATTAAATGATATAAATGATATTAAGTGCTAATATATTGAAGTTAATAAATTAAATGAATATATAAGTAAGAAAAATTAAATAATATATACAAATTAATCTATCCCTAGTAATGTATCAAAGTTTTCAAATGAATCTAAATAAAATGTATAAAGCGATGTAGACTAATCCTATTTTTTCGGTGCACTTTATCGCTAGGAACTAGAATCTTCTGGTGAGGATCTTTTGCTTTATCGGCATATTATACCATCGGGTTCTGTTTTTTTTTACTGCGCACTTTGTTGGACGATTTTGTTATTTTGTGGCGTAGATTTCATCTTTGGGCAACATACACTTACTTTTGCTCATTTTTATGCTCGTATTTATTTCTCCGCTCGTCCGAGTGACTCATAAAATTTCTTGGGGTTACGGGGTGACATTAGTGGGTGGGGGCCTCTGTGTTTGCTTTGCCATAAGACGCTTACACGGCTTAATAAAGTTAAGAACACAATCAATTCCGGACATAAAATGGTGTAATACGAAAGTGAAGGCCGGGAAAAGATGGGATAATATAGTGACAAGATGCTAAACTATAAAAAACAGAATGACAATATGGCATTAGACCATTTTCAAAGTGTTAGACGATCGAAAGATTATTTTTATGATGATTTCGGACTAATATTCGTTGTTTTTGCTTTGTTCAAAATCAATAGGCGCTATTGGTATGTATAGAAATATTTATTTTTAAGCTAGTGGTGTTTCAGGCGACCTTTTTAACGAAATAATTGTGGATACCATACTAAATCCACCTTTATCCATAGGAATTTTGTGAATATTTTTCATTTTTAAGCCCGTTTCTCCCACCCAACTGAAATATATTGAAAATTGTTCTGTGCCACGTCACTCGCTCTGCTGATTTTCCCTTGTTTTTGGTTTTTGCTATTTTTTCTCACTTTTTGCAAATGAAAATGAAAGTTCTGGCTGCACACACACACACATTCACCCGGAAGCAACCCCCAAATACAAAGCAACATGGCATGTGTATACCAAAAGAGCTCCACAAAATGTTGGAGCTCCTCCCACCGGGAAAAAACCCCACCCACCGCCCGTTCGCCCACAACTCTGCTTAAAATTGCATTTATTTATTTTTGGTCATTTATTATGGCAATTTAAAATGTTGCCAGGGCCGATGTTCTGTATCCCCCAATCTCTCTTTTTTGCTCTGTATATATGGTATATATATGTACAGTCTGCGACATGAATATCAGGGCAGCTGGCGTCACAGCGGTTTAGCAGGTTAATTACATGGCTCCAGACCACACCTCCCGATTTGCCCCACCTCCGATTTACAATTTTCCAGCCCGACTTGCAACAAGTCGGTATAAAAAACGAATCTTCGACTATCTGATACCGTTTCTTGTAGGTGTGGGAAGTTTACCGTTCTTTTTTCTGATGCTGAAGAAATCGCGTAAGATTTTAATGTTATTTTAGAGGTATAAGTCATATTTAGGTTATATTTACATGTTGCCTTAGGAATATAGATCTTCACTAGCGCATTATACCCATGCTTTCAGAAATTACTGGGTATAGAACAACAGTTGACTCAGTTTTGGGCAACCTGCTCCCAGGCCCGCCTCCATTGTCATGCAATTTTATTGTGGCAAAAAGAGAAGATGCAGCAGGCTACAAAAAATCTGGGGGTTTCGGGTGGAGAAAATGGGTAGTTGGACCTTTGTTGCACTTTCCACGAACTTCGCGTCATGCGATTTTTTGTCATTTGCTTGCGGACCGTTACATCCGCTGGCGCTCTTGTGGGGCCATTGTGACAATCGGAATTGGATTAATGCGCCTGGCTGCTCCGGAGTTGCCCCCCGAGCTGCATGCCCCTGCCATTCTGCATTTTGATCGAATTTTGCATGTCTGCTTAACCCTTTTGGGTGCAATTAGACCATGACCGTCATCGGTGCACGCGAAAAAGTGAGGAAATTTAAATGAAATTGATCCTGGGGAAATGTAATTCTGTGTTTTTCATCAGACTCATTTTTTTTGTCAATGTGACCATGCCTTGTGTAATTTGTATCCTATTGAAATGGAAGTGGGAAGTGTGTGAGTAACCTCGCTTGAAGTTTAATTAAGAAAACTTTCCCACAGGATTGCAATTACCCCTTTTTTAGAGTTCTCTTTCGGAATTGGCTCAATTGTGGACTTACGTAATGGGCCCCTAGCCGAAAGAAACGAGTCCCATAAATCAACACATCCGCTCAAGTTCCAGGAACCGCCCATTTCAGAAGCTCCGTCTATTTCATTATAGAACGAAAGCCAAATTGTTGCTATTTAATTGGGGGCCAAGTGTGCGAGGGGCTGATTTCGTAGGAGACCGACCATTCCCCCATTTTGGGGCAATCTGAAGTCTGCCAGCATGCGTAACTACGCAGTTGCCATACGGATTGGATTGGATTGGTTTGGTTTGGTTTGGAGTCGAGTTGAGTTGAGTTGCGATGAGGACACAGGCAAAATTTCGGGGGCATAAATCATTCACATGCTGAAGAGCCAGTTGGAGGGGCAAACAATGTCTGCCAGAATGCACAATACTCTTCTATGAAGAAAAAAAAAGTTTCTTTCAAGTTTAATGTGTTTAAAGTGTTCAAAAATGTGTAAAGATTAATCTGTCGTAATTTATTTAAATAAAGTAAATCTTATTATTCTCATTTCTCATTTGATTAGGATCAGCCCCCTTTTATGTTTTATTTCGACGCCCTTGAAAATGGGACCTTGAGAAACTGCCTCCCTACTTTGAAGCCCTTGAGACATCTGCCTATTCGAAGTTAGACAGTTCGCAGAGTTCCTTTTTTAAGAGATTACAAAAAAAGCAGACATGGTGGTAAATTAACAAATTTAAATGGACCGAGTTCACGATCGTCTTCCCGTTTCTCCACTCCCCTCCCTTCGAAAATCCCCAATCTTCACAATTCTCTACGCACAAATCGTAAATCTTTTCTTGTGCGTTCGGTCCCGTTTCTTATGAATCTATTAATTTGCTACGACCATAGATTTTGTGAGCTTAAAGCAATCAAAGTGCCGCCTATAAAATGCGGCAATAGACCGAAATTTGCGTGCCCCAAAAATGTGAATATTTCACAAGGGAGGGGTCAAAGCTGTCATCTATAAAAAACAGAGCGAGTCACAAAAGTTTTCCACGAAATTATACCTTCTGATTGGCAATGGTTCGATGTGAAGATACAACTATGATATTTCTGATTTCTATGATTTTACGATCTATAAATTCTGATCCAATGGTTCGATTATCTGTCATTTATTGATAAAATGTAAAAAATCGTATCTATGCACATCCCCAAAATTTTTTTTGCGTCGTCGTAGTAACGCAGTAAAAAATAAACTATATTTTTTTCATTGCTTAGGTTTTCCAGTTTGCATCCATCAATTTACGTGTCAACCCTTTGGCATTTCGACCGCAAAGTCAATTGGCTGTCATTAATTTGTGAGCGTTGTGTGCCAGCTCATTGGTTTTTCCTGGAAAGCGATGTGCTCACTTGTCCAGGGGGCAGAGTTCTGCAGAAAATCTGAATTCATTAGCAGTATGCATTTCCAATGCAAGTGGCCCCCAAAAAGCTGCAACGCATCAGGTGGAAATTGGCTAACGAGGCAGCTGCCAGTGGGTTGAATGGCCCACAATCACTGACTGGGCTCAAAGGCAAACAATGGCCACTTCGTTAGCCGCTTATCACAATGGGCGAAAAGGCAGCGTTAATATCCACACAGCCAGCTGCAAACACAAATTATCTTTTGACAAATTGTTTGGTGTCAACGCCTGGGGAATTGATGGATATGAGTGGCTACAGTGGGAAAAAGAAAGGAAAACAAGATAGACTATCAGATATGCCACTTCAAAATCCGATTAAGATAGGTTAAGTTATGGACTTTAGAACTTCAGCCTTGAGTAATTTTTTTGAATTTCTACATCATAATTTCAAAGAATCATAAGTTGAGTTATGGACTTTAGAACTTCAGTCTTGGGTCATTTTTGAATTTCAACAACATCTTAACATCAGAAAAACTACAAAAAAGTTTACATAAAGTACATTTCTAAATTTGAATGCAGATTTTTAGAGAATTGCTCCAGAAACATTTAGACGTATGCCACTTCAAAATCCGATTAAGATAAGTTGAGTTATGGACTTTAGAACTTCAGTCTTGGGTCATTTCTGAATTTCTACAACATCATAACATCAGAAAAATTACAAAAATTTAAAAAAAAATAAAATTCTAAATTTGAATGGAGATTTTTAGAGAATTGCTCCAGAAACATTTAGAGGTATGCCACTTCAAAATCCGATTAAGATAAGTTGAGTTATGGACTTTTGAACTTCAGTCTTGGGACATTTTTGAATTTCTACAACATCATAACATCAAAAAATTACAAAAAAATGTCGAAAAAATAAATTTCCAAATTTGAATGCAGATTTATAGATAATTGCTCCAGAAACATTTAGAGGTATGCCACTTGAAAATCCGATGAAGATAAGTTGAGTTATGGACTTTAGAACTTCAGTCTTGGGACATTTTTGAATTTCTACAACATCATAACATCAGAAAAATTACAAAAAAATGTCGAAAAAATAAATTTCCAAATTTGAATGCAGATTTATAGATAATTGCTCCAGAAACATTTAGAGGTATGCCACTTGAAAATCCGATGAAGATAAGTTGAGTTATGGACTTTAGAACTTCAGTCTTGGGACATTTTTGAATTTCTACAACATCATAACATCAAAAAATTACATAAAAATGTCGAAAAAATAAATTTCCAAATTTGAATGCAGATTTATAGATAATTGCTCCAGAAACGTTTAGAGGTATGCCACTTGAAAATCCGATGAAGATAAGTTGAGTTATGGACTTTAGAACTTCAGTCTTGGGACATTTTTGAATTTCTACAACATCATAACATCAGAAAAATTACAAAAAAATGTCGAAAAAATAAATTTCCAAATTTGAATGCAGATTTATAGATAATTGCTCCAGAAACATTTAGAGGTATGCCACTTGAAAATCCGATGAAGATAAGTTGAGTTATGGACTTTAGAACTTCAGTCTTGGGACATTTTTGAATTTCTACAACATCATAACATCAAAAAATTACATAAAAATGTCGAAAAAATAAATTTCCAAATTTGAATGCAGATTTATAGATAATTGCTCCAGAAACATTTAGAGGTATGCCACTTGAAAATCCGATGAAGATAAGTTGAGTTATGGACTTTAGAACTTCAGTCTTGGGACATTTTTGAATTTCTACAACATCATAACATCAGAAAAATTACAAAAAAATGTCGAAAAAATAAATTTCCAAATTTGAATGCAGATTTATAGATAATTGCTCCAGCAACATTTAGAGGTATGCCACTTGAAAATCCGATGAAGATAAGTTGAGTTATGGACTTTAGAACTTCAGTCTTGGGACATTTTTGAATTTCTACAACATCATAACATCAAAAAATTACCAAAAAATGTCGAAAAAATAAATTTCCAAATTTGAATGCAGATTTATAGATAATTGCTCCAGAAACATTTAGAGGTATGCCACTTGAAAATCCGATGAAGATAAGTTGAGTTATGGACTTTAGAACTTCAGTCTTGGGACATTTTTGAATTTCTACAACATCATAACATCAGAAAAATTACAAAAAAATGTCGAAAAAATAAATTTCCAAATTTGAATGCAGATTTATAGATAATTGCTCCAGAAACATTTAGAGGTATGCCACTTGAAAATCCGATGAAGATAAGTTGAGTTATGGACTTTAGAACTTCAGTCTTGGGACATTTTTGAATTTCTACAACATCATAACATCAAAAAATTACAAAAAAATGTCGAAAAAATAAATTTCCAAATTTGAATGCAGATTTATAGATAATTGCTCCAGAAACATTTAGAGGTATGCCACTTGATAATCCGATGAAGATAAGTTGAGTGATGGACTTTAGAACTTCAGTCTTGGGACATTTTTGAATTTCTACAACATCATAACATCAAAAAAATTACAAAAAATTAAAAAAAAAATAAAATTCTAAATTTGAATGCAGATTTTTAGAGAATTTCTCCAGAAACATTTAGAGGTATGCCACTTCAAAATCCGATTAAGATAAGTTGAGTTATGGACTTTAGAACTTCAGTCTTGGGACATTTTTGAATTTCTACAACATCATAACATCAAAAAATTACAAAAAAATGTCGAAAAAATAAATTTCCAAATTTGAATGCAGATTTATAGGTAATTGCTCCAGAAACATTTAGAGGTATGCCACTTGAAAATCCGATGAAGATAAGTTGAGTTATGGACTTTAGAACTTCAGTCTTGGGACATTTTTGAATTTCTACAACATCATAACATCAAAAAATTACAAAAAAATGTCGAAAAAATAAATTTCCAAATTTGAATGCAGATTTATAGATAATTGCTCCAGAAACATTTAGAGGTATGCCACTTCAAAATCCGATTAAGATAAGTTGAGTTATGGACTTTAGAACTTCAGTCTTGGGTCATTTCTGAATTTCTACAACATCATAACATCAAAAAATTACAAAAAAATTTCGAAAAAATAAATTTCCAAATTTGAATGCAGATTTTTAGAGAATTGCTCCAGAAACATTTAGAGGTATGCCACTTTAAAATCCGATTAAGATAAGTTGAGTTATGGACTTTAGAACTTCAGTCTTGGGTCATTTCTGAATTTCTACAACATCATATCAAAAAATTACAAAAAAATGTCGAAAAAATAAATTTCCAAATTTGAATGCAGATTTATAGGTAATTGCTCCAGAAACATTTAGAGGTATGCCACTTGAAAATCCGATGAAGATAAATTGAGTTATGGACTTTAGAACTTCAGTCTTGGGACATTTTTGAATTTCTACAACATCATAACATCAAAAAATTACAAAAAAATGTCGAAAAAATAAATTTCCAAATTTGAATGCAGATTTATAGATAATTGCTCCAGAAACATTTAGAGGTATGCCACTTCAAAATCCGATTAAGATAAGTTGAGTTATGGACTTTAGAACTTCAGTCTTGGGACATTTTTGAATTTCTACAACATCATAACATCAAAAAATTACAAAAAAATGTCGAAAAAATAAATTTCCAAATTTGAATGCAGATTTATAGATAATTGCTCCAGAAACATTTAGAGGTAAGCCACTTCAAAATCCGATTAAGATAAGTTGAGTTATGGACTTTAGAACTTCAGTCTTGGGACATTTTTGAACTTCTAAAACATCATAACATCAGAAAAACTGCAAAAAAGTTTACAAAAAATAAATTTCTAAATTTGAATGCAGATTTTTAGAGAATTGCTCCAGAAACATTTAGAGGTATGCCACTTCAAGTTCCGATTAAGATATGTTGAGTTATGCACTTTAGAACTTCAGTCTTGGGTCATTTTTGAATTTCAACAACATCATAACATCAGAAAAAGTACAAAAAATAAATTTCCAAATTTGATTGCAGATTTATAGATAATTGCTCCAGAAACATTTAGAGGTATGCCACTTGAAAATCCGATTAAGATAAGTTGAGTTATGGACTTTAGAACTTCAGTCTTGGGACATTTTTGAATTTCTACATCAGAAAAATTACAAAAAATTAAAAAAAAAATAAAAATCTAAATTTGAATGCAGATTTTTAGAGAATTTCTCCAGAAACATTTAGAGGTATGCCACTTCAAAATCCGATAGATAGGTTGAGCTTTAGACTTCAGAACATCATAACATAAAAAATAAAACAAGATAGAATGTTATAGTCGAGTTACATAGCTTGTGAAAGTTCAAATGAGAAATTTGAACATTTTCTAGAATATTGGACTATATTTCTTTAAAATCAAGACAGTTCTAGACAATTCTAAAAAAGTTTTTCCTCGTGCACACATGGCTGAAAAGAGGGAGTGGTTGCCAATGGCTAATAAGTTGGCAACCGACTCGTTGGACTATTAGCTAATAATAGGTGAGTCCGGGGGGAGGGGAAGGGGGCGCATTTCCCTGGCCGGCGAGGTGTTTAAACTTTTTCATGGCCAAACCGAAGCCGTGGCGAATGCAGTTTGCAGGCAATTGCAGGAAAATCGGGAGAAAAGTGGAATAAAGGAGGTATTTTAGCAGCTAACAAAGCAAGCGATAAGGCCCAAAGAAGAGGAAAGGCAGCCCAAACAAAAGGCATGAAAAGTGAAACAAATGGCGGTGTCAACGCCGCCAATTGAGTCGTTTGCTGTGGAGTCTTCCCCATGTGCTACACCGCCACCACCACCACCCCCCTTCCCAGCACCACACGTAGCCTTAAACTTGACGATGGCTTTGTCGCCGTCTAGGTTTCAAGGCCCCCATTACCCCCTTGCGCCTCTACTCTCAAGACTCACAAGTCATATGCAAATGCTGAGGGCCTAGGCTACATCAGCACCACCAGCACAAATATCAGCAACAGAAACAACACCACTCGCACAGCCACTCGCACCACCACCCATGCAACAACCATACGGTGGGGCACTCAGACACTCGCACTCATGTGGCAGCCCACACGACTCCCCACCAGACAGTGGGGCATCGCTATGAAGTCTGTACTGTTAAAAGTTTGCTATTAGTTGTGTATATAAGAAAGATAGATCAAGCCCCATATTTATATTTTACTTTCATTTCTTCCTATCTATCTGACTATCTATCTATCTATATATCTATCTATATATCTATCGTCTATATATCTATCGTCTATATATCTATCTATCTATCTATTTATCATGTATCTATCTATCTATCTATCTATCTATCTGTCTATCTATCTTTATATCGATTCCAATATTGAGTGTTGACTGTAGCTGAAGAATGCATGGGTCTTTGGCTGTGCTGATTCTAAAGTTAACCGCATGACGAATCACTTCGCATAAATTGAAACGCTACGTTGCATGCACCACGTCTGGTTAGAGAAAAGTGGAATAAAGGGGGGCACAAGGGGGCGGAAGAGGGCATGGAAGAAGGGGTGGTGCGGAGGGGATTGGGGAAGATTTGTAGCTGTTGCGGCTCCTTCAGCGAAATGTGCGTTGCCGCCGCCTCATAATTCTTCAAATGCGTGTGGTGGGCCTCAGGGGGTTAAGAAAGGGAAAACAGAAAAAAATAGTTGCTACAATGCTGCTACCTAATACATATAATACATAATATATAACAAAAATCACAGCACACTTTTTGGGGTCAGTCAATCTCAAGTTCAGTTCCCCTTGGAAATAATTATACATAAGCAAGTTTTGAAACGCAACTGTTTGGTTATAGTAATTAATGTTTCAGAAGTGGTAATATGGATTTAAAGTTGACATTTTCCAGTGTAAGGGGGGCGCAGCACACTGACGCGTTGATGAAAGCCTCTATCTTGTGTCCCTGTCTCGGGTTTTCCGTCTCCCTCGCCGCTTGCGTCGCCGTTGCAGTCGCAGCTCGTTAAATCGAGCGGCAGACCCCTGCGGACCCCCCTTTTGGCCCCACGCCCCCACGCCCATGGTGCTTAACCCGCAACTGCTAACAATTTATTTGCGTGCATGCTAATTACGCACACACGTATGCATGTGTGTGCGTTTGCTTATCAAGATTACTATGCTGATTCTCCGGCAGCTTTTCTTTTGTGCAAGAGTGCTTAACCCCCCCATGGGGTTTTTCTAGAAAGGGTAACGCTTCTCATTCATGAAGAGCTTCTTTCAGCCGAAGAATGGATACGTTAATTGATGGCACCGCATAAATTTGGCGAGCAGTGTATGTGGCTTAAAAGTGCCTTAAAAGTTATTACCCACTTACGTATTCACTGTAATATTTATTTTATTGCACTTATTGAATTCTTGATGTCTACTGATGTTCACATAACTAAGTTATTTCCAAATATGCAATAGCCCACGTATTTCTCATTACTTCTCCGCTTTTTGGAGTGAAAATGTGTAATTATTTCTGTCTCTTGCGGTTCCTCGTTACTTCGCTTTTCTGCTTTTCTGCATTTCTGCCTTCTGATTGTCTGAATTTACCTTTCGCACCGTTTTGTCATTGAGTGGAGTGCACTTGAAAATGCAGGCGCAGTTGCAACTGCAGTGCGGCAAGGAAAGTTCCATGATAATTTGCAGCTCGTTGGAACCATTAAAATATCACTTTTCCCCTGTGCTTTTCTCCATCTGCCCAGTTTTCCCTTTCTTCAGCCATTTCTCCCGCAGAAGAATCACGCACTGGCCTTAAAAGGGGACTACATACCTTTCTTCAACGGTCGCAGTCACAGACGAGTAGTTCATAAATCCATACTTTAATTGGATTAAAAGCGGCTCGACTGGGCTCGGCTCGATGCACTTGGAGAAACGGGGAACTATTTATATAAATATTTTATTTAGAAAGTAAAGTTCATTCTCTCAAAACGAAATCTGTAAGGCAGCTTCCTAGTTTCTGTGGCATCTACTCTATATTCATATTTTGGAATAATGGAACTTTGCGATTTCTCTGAGTGCACTGTAAAGAGTTAGGCAGGGTGTTCATTGCCCGGGTCGTTGTCCCATTGTTGTCATAGGAGCAGCCGCCACGTCTGACAATCGCCGCGCAGCCCGGCCAAAGTTAAAGTTAAAGCCGGAGACCCCGACCACGACCACGACCATGTGATACAGATGATTGGGATTGGAGTTGGAGACAAGCCCACGAGGCGGGGACAACTTTATTATCTAATTTGAGCGACATGTCAATGCGGATTAGGGTCACACGTATCGCCGAGCAATGCAAAGCCGACATTCGAGATTACCGCGTGTGGCAGCTCGAGTTGCCCGGCCATCCAGCTGCACCTACCTGAAAATTAGAGTTAGAGCATCCATTGAGTCCAGGGCCTGTATCTGAGTTTATCTGTGGTGCATCCGGTGCATGGTTTCTGGGTTTCTGCACTCGGAGAAGGCACTGCTCTTCTGCCGGCGTGGGGGCAGGCCCAGAAAGCCATTGTCTGGGCCATTTTAATGAACCCTTGAACTTGACACGGCCGCCAGTCTACGGGCCATGTTGCATTGTCTGGCCGGACATAAACAATAATTAATGTGCAGCAGTGTCGGGGCAGCAGTGCCAAAAGGCCGTGACCAAAATGCAGGCACCACCACAGGGTCCTGCTGCAGGAACAGATATGGCCAGGCCAAAACCAAAACCAAAGCCAATACCAAAAACAAAGCCCAAAGCAGCAACAGACGTCTGAGTTCAGAGCACACTTGGAAAATCATGTTGCGACTACTGAAGCTGGGCATGCTAATACACTCTTGGGGCATTCACATTTATTTGGCTAAGTGCATCATCGAAAGGCCCGTCTGTGTTGCGGTTTCGCCTCCTGGCCATTCCTCGACTTTTGGCCACGATGCTCCTCCGTTTCCCTTTTTCGAGTGGGTCAGTGGTTAGTGGGCTTCATTCGAGTGCTTCGAGGTTTCTGGCATCTTTGGCAGTCGTCGAAACATTCGACATTAGGGCAAATGCACACTGAAGATTTATGCCCGGTAAGAGGGGAATCTGGATCGGTTCCACCTCTCATCATCCTTCAGTTTGAGTGGTGCAGTCGTGTCATGGCAGGCGAGGACATCAAATTCAAGCTTTGCGCCTCCCAAACTTGATTGGATATTGCCTCTTAACCCCAGAAAGCCTTATATTTTCTATCTACTTTGCACTTAATACAGAATACTTGGAAAATATTCCGGTACGCATTCATAAATGTTTTAATAAATATATGTAAAATGTAGATATATTTTATTTTACCTTTCTGGGGTTAAAAGTGATTGCTGTTGCCAAAAATGCTGCTTCTCCTGGTTTCGTTTTCGTTGATTTGGCCATTTGCCTTCGCCAGCTTCGGGCCAAGTGAGTTGGTTAGTTGGCAAGTTAGGGACGGAGGCATTTTCAAGGCCAGGCCCGAGAAAATGCAATTTCCAGTGCGGCCCGCTCCCACGAAGGAGATGAAAAGGTGGCGGCGGGGCGGGGTGCGATTGGGCAGGAAGACGTTCTTATTTTTATACTTTAATGCCTCGGCGTATCTGTCGACACCAACCAGCTACAACCAACAACAGCAACTGCAACAGCAACATTCATTGCAACTTCGTGCACCGCGTGTAAATATTGCTGCAACGGATGGAGGGGGGCAGCTTAAGGGTTAAGGGGCCAGGGGGAGGACTACGACGACATTTAGTGCTAACAATGTTTGTTCTGGCCAGGCGTCGTGCCTGAAGTTCTTACTTTCCAAACAGTGGGTGCAATACTGCAGTTTGCGAGAAATTTACAACTTAATAAGTTCAACCCGGGAAGAAAGTCGTATGCAAAGCAACTAAGATGTGCTAAATGCTGAGCTAAACAACCAAGTAGCTTAGTTACTAAGTTACTGAGCTAAGTGAGCTGGGAGCATCTTTTACTTTTCTTTCATATTTCAACCACTGTGCGCTGATACCGCTGTTTACTTTGCCGCCTTTGTGCTGATCCCGCGACCGAAGCAACTCGGGCCCCCGAAGATTTGGAGGAGTGGGGAGCTGGGAGTTGGGGCAGCCAGCCCTTCGTCTGTCGTTTCAAGGTTTTCTGGTAGGGGCGGCATCCTCCAGCCTCCTCCAGCGAAGTTCCCGGCATGCCGACCGCACATTTTGATGTCATTGAGGATCGCAGTGGATTCTCGCAGGCAGCGGCGATTGCATGACTGATGAATAGTTGCCCCACGAGGAGGCAGCAGCACTGGGCTCCAATGGATCGCGGGGAAGGCAGTACAGCCTGCTGCAATTTTGCGTTAATTGGGGCGGGTGTGAAGCGAATGGGATGCTGTTTCCAGTGGCAGAAATAATGAAAATTATCCCTATTAAATGCGCCAATCATAAATCATATTTATGGCAATTGAAAGGCGGGCTAAAGACACTTCCCCTTCCCATCGCAGCACCATAAATTCTAAAATTCTAATTTCCAGGGGCAACCCTTTTTTGAACTCCTCTCGGACCTTTGCAAACTTTGGCAGCAACCCCCCCGAGGACCATAACAAAATTAGCCCACTTTTGTTCGGCTTTACTCATTTTTTCTGTTATTTTCGTGGCATTTTTAAATTGAATTTTAATTTCCTTGGAAGCCGTAGGAAAAACGCCCGGCAGCCAATTTAAATTGAGACACATGCAGGCGCCAAATAATTAAAACAGCCCTTTCTTTCCTTTTCCTTATTCTTCTTTTTGGTGTTTCCTAGTTTTTCCACTTTTTTTCCTGCAACCAGAACCCTTTGTAGTCGTGATGCAGTACATTTTCCACATGAAATAACCACAAAAAGTGAGACATTTTTTTCGCATTGGAAATGGGTTAAATTTAATTGCTTTTGTCATTTGATTTGCATTTCGCCCTGTAAGCAATTTGTTTGTGGGCGGGGTGGACAAAATGTTCCCCAGAGTGTCGTTCATCAGGGAAAGTCTTTGTTGCCCCAAAGAAGAAGTCGTTTTTCAAAAATGTATTTATATTTTTTTTTGGCTTGTGTTTTTTTTTTTTTTCGACCTCGCGGCATAATTAGTCGAGGGTTGGAGAAGGGTTAAAGGTGGCCACTGTCAGCACTGAAAAACGGAGGCCATAAGTTTAGCTCCGGATTTCAGCTGGCCTCTGATTTATCGAAGGTCGCAGTTGGGGATCGAGGTCCTTCGCTTATCTTCCCTTGCAGGCGAACTCTGAAATTGGTAGGTATTCACAAAAACTTTATTGTTCACATCGATCCGTGGTCGAAAAACAAACACTTTGATTCTTCTTCGAGGAACTTGCGTATTCTACATGCAGCGAAAAACTATATCGTTTACGCATATAATAGTATATATAGTTTGGTTTTGATTATCATTATTTTTCTCAGTATGTTGCTTAAGTGGCTTTCGAAACCATTTCGTTATTTATGGCAATCTCTGAACCGAACTGAGCCAACTCAGAACTTGACACTTCGGAGCAT
This sequence comes from Drosophila erecta, assembly GCF_003286155.1. Taxonomy (NCBI): domain Eukaryota; kingdom Metazoa; phylum Arthropoda; class Insecta; order Diptera; family Drosophilidae; genus Drosophila; species Drosophila erecta. The sequence goes on from NW_020825194.1 coordinate 1,989,354, forward strand.
GGACTTTGTGTCACGATGAAATGGAGCCACATGCTTAGAGGAGCACGACTGGGGGATCGCGTGACAAAACATTTGCCGACTGTGAGTTATAAGGCCAGAGAGCCAGAACAAGTGTAAATATTTGGAATAAATCATTCGAGAATGTCGGGGGGAGCAGTGTGAAGGGGTGAGGGCTCCAATTAGCGGCCGGCGAGGATTCCAATCCCATATTCCAGTTCATCAGTTGCTGACGACCCCACACCGCCCACAGGGCATATTGTACATCATATATCTGCGACTTAAGATCAAAATACGCGGCGGTACTATTTTTAACGCACTCGCAGGGAGCGGGGAGGATCTCCGTTGGAGTCGGAACGTGATCTCGAGACGATAGCCCCATCACGATCCGCGATTAATCAGCCGGCAGCTGGAGATTCATCCTGGCTGAGAAATCACTTTTCATTACAATCGGTATTCGGGTGATTAGGCGGGGCTTTTCGCTCTTAAAATGTTGATCTTTATAAACATATATCAAGGACTTTTAATAATTTTATGTTAGACCGAGGCACTTTACTTAAATCATACATTCGTTTAGAGTGTGCAAGTATTTTAAAAAATGTAGTATTTTTAATAGGTAGCCGTTAGTCTGCACGATCGTTAAGCAGCTTGCAACAAAGTTGCATCAAGGCACTGCCTGCCATCAGTGAGAGTCGCAGCAGGGTTAAATAATTAAATGGCCATCGTCTGGTGGCTTAAACGAGAGCAGTGTGGAATGGGTCTAGAGAAGAGTTCTATCTGCACATGCCACCAGTCCGAGAAACCTCCTGCCTTACTTTAATTTCAGCTCCTTGTGACACACATAGATGCACATGCACATGGCACACACAGACCATGAAGCCTCTAAATGCTATGTTATGTGCACGATGATGGGGTCTACCTACTGACACCGACTGCGGCCACAATTGTGTCTACTGGTGCGCTCCTCCTTGGGCCCACTGCTCCCCCTGATCTTTGCTCCTCCTCTGAGATACCCATGGCATACCCCTGACATGCTCCTGGCTCCCCTATCGCATTCTCCCTTTCAACGATCGTTGTGCAATCAGTGGTGCATTAAGTGCGATCGCCTTCGCTTTTGGCTGCTGCTTCTACAACGCTGCCTGAAGATATAGTGCAAGAAGCTAAATACCTAATTTCCTAATTCTAAACTGGTAATTACTACTTTTGGTATTTTTATACCAAATGAAGCACCGCTTCATTTTAGGTGTGACCAAATCGATGTATAAAGCTCAGTATTTTTATGCTGAAATACTAAAACTGGTAAAATTGTGTTCAGTGGGACTACTATTATTTTGAACTGATCTGTGGCTTTACTGCGGTTGCCTGTTCCATTTTCATGCTGCGGCACGTAAAGCTGGAACACATCGTAAAAGTTTGGTACAAAGTTGGGTACATAGCCAGTTGCCTTGCTATATAAGGCGCGTATGTGGAATTCTGTGTGTGTGTTTGTGTGAGGGGGAATCTGCAAGTTGGCGCTGTTGTTGGGCACTAAATAAAAGCGAAACTTGTTTGCGATGTTTGTTCGGTTTTTTTCTTTCCCATTGCCCCTCCTCACCCATTGTTCTTCCTCTTCTCGCAGTCTGCTGGTTGGGGCCTTGAATGGGATCCTGCCTCGCAAACTTGAACTTGCTGGTGTGTCTGTGTGCGAAGAGTGGGGATAGAGTTGAGTCTTCCGCTGTCTCTTTCGCCTGGCAGTTGGAGCATGCACACTTGGAAAAAGTATGCAAACCTTAAAGTTTAAAAATCAGTTTGCTAAAATTATAAGCAACATTAATTTCTGTAAAAAATACTACAATTTTTGAGGCTATTATAGAGGGCTTCGTATTTGGAATAAAGTGTTTTGGTTCCATCCAAGTAACTTCTCTGTGGTTTGTTTCAGTTTGACTGTTTGCTGTTTCCTCGATGATATCATGGCTATACTTTTCTGAATGTGTGTGTCAGTCAGGCAGTGGCTACTTCACTTTTTGTTCCTCGTCTTCTTATAGTTTCTGCACTGCGTTTTTTTGCAACATTATCTCTTTATCAGTTGACAGAGAAGACCTTGAGACGCCTGGTTGGCCATTAAGAATCGCAGCTTAGAAGGGTTCCATGAGGGGCTAAAAACACTTAAAAAGAGACGGCGAACAGGAAGCCCTGTACCCCGACAGAAATTATAAATTAAATCAGTTTTAGCCAGTGCCAACTGCACACGCTCTTGTTATCCTTGTTTCCTTTTACAGGGGCTCTCAAAGGAAACCCCAAAAAGGCAGACACCAAATTATAATTATAATAACCATGATGATAATGCACCCTTCCCACTGTCCACTCATCAGGGCTTTTGTATTTTCGGGGTTTCGGGGAAGCTCGCTCAGGTGAAACAGGTTGAGCGACAGCAAAAAGGCCAAGAAATATGCATTCACAACATGGCAAACTCATATATTTGTATACCTGATTGTGGGCACGGGTGCACTGAAACAAATAATGCGAACTAACTCTACAAACTTCAGAGTTCTGCAAGAATTCGCATACGAGTATATCACTGATTTTAAGACAGCTACATTGGTACAATGAAATTCTTGAAAATCTTTACATTTTTTTTTTAGTGCATAATAAATGTGTATTTGTGAGCTGCCATTTGCACACACTTGACGTTTTCTCATTTTTTGGACATATATATTTTTATGACAACGACAATTTGACAGGCAGACGACCAAGAAAAAGTTGCGAGAAGCGGAGCATAAAAACAGAATTATCATAATTATCGAGACCTTTGTTTATGACAAACATCAGGAGCAGCTTGCAAATGCATGTGTCTGTATGAATTGTGTGAAGACATGTGTAGGGATCATTTTGGGTTGGCTTTATGGTATTTCTGCTATATATTTATATACATATAGTTGCATTTGTTGCTCAATTGATTTCAGTAAAGCGAACAGGAGAATTCTGCAACTCAAGTCATGCTTCGTTTGGTTGCAAAAGAAGTGTAATGTATTCGGTGTCTTCAAAAGCCCCTTAGTATGCTAATTTCATTGAAAAGAGTCAACAGATTCGGCTTGTTGATTCGCTTCCTGGCGGAATCATTCACTTTTCCGGTGAGCACAATTGTGCCCGTCACTACACACAGCTATCTCCCAAATGAACCAAAGTAATCCTGGCCGTCATTAATCAAGACTGGCTCACTCCACGAATTTCCCAGGCCAAAACTCTTTTCACTAACTGTTACTTTTGCTGACGGGTTCTGTGCGTCGCGCAATTTAAATGAATTTTTTCCACACTTCATTTTCGTTTATTCTGTGTCATGCTCTATCATCATTAAAACGTCCAAATCGCTTCCTTTGTGCCTCTAGTTTTTTCGGCAACAATTTGCTTATCTAGATTCACCATCAACAGGCGGACACGAGGGTACCACAAAATACAGGTGACCATATATATAGGGGTATACTCGTATGGTACAACTGGGGGTCTGTTGGTGGCCTGAAAACCACTTGAGCGTGTTTCCTTTTGACCAGCAAAGTTCGGTTGTTTAACGTTTGCACTGTGTGGCTTTCATTTGTGCCAGCCGCCATGCCACGCCCCCCTTCCCCTACCCCTCCCCAACACCAACGCCCACCCCCTTTTCCACCTGCAGCATTTTCACACTCACTTCATTTAATTTAATTTGGGAGTATTTTTCGGCTGCCGCGGCGGGGAAAACATTGTAAACTGATACCAGCCTAATGATGTCGATCCGCAGCTCTCTGCGTCTTTGGTCCTAGACATGTGTTTTTAGGTGTCCTACACTGGGAAGAACGCTTTGAAACCTTAACAACAACATTTGCTTAGTGAACATTCTGATTTCTTTGAAATAATAATGCTATGTTTTGTTACCACTTGCAATATATTTATGAAATTATATTCCTTTCTGACAGCCAGTTTTTCCTAGTGTTGCCTTCTCTATGTGTGCCTAAGCATTAATTAATTTTAATGAAGCTGTTGCTGATGTGCGTGTTAAGTATCCCAAATTACAGTCAAATGTACGATAATTTTGGTTTTTTGGGAGTGACAGTTGACAGCTTGAAATTGCGGCTTTTAGGGCTGCAGTTGGTTTTTGGTTTTTCGGAATCGTGGATGCGCATCGATAGCTGGGCAAATGCCTGATTCGTATCTCCCCTGAAGAGCCAGGATTCGGAATTTACTCCTGGTTTTGGTCAAGTGTCGATAAGACAACCTTTGGCTTCTCGCATCTCTGCCAAAGTTGAGAAGGGGCAGGAGCAGCACAGGCTGCAACGACGTAATCGAAAACCAGTTTTGTGGCTGGAAAAATGTTCATTATAGGGATTTCTCCTTTGTACGAGTATATTGGGTACATAAGGCTCGAGAAGTGGTTTGGCAACCCTTTTTGACACACAAACACCATTGCACTCGGGGAGTAAATGCAGTTTTTAACGAGGCACGTACACATGCCTGTTTAGATGCCACTCCGATGCATTTTCAGCTTTTTTTTCGCTGCATTGCAATCACGCCGCTGTTGCATGTTGCATGATGCATGTGCGTGCCCCTTGCCACGAAAAGCAGGGTGGTTCACTCTTGATCTTGAGAGTACAATTGTTTCAAGGTTGCCGAAGAAAAATTATGGTGGATATTATTTCAAATACTCCAAAGCGATCCGAAAAGATCTTTTGGTGTGTAATATATGTAAATATATTATTTAATTTAATGAATCATTTTAAATAGGCTTGAAGCTTGTCCGCTCAAGAGAGCGTCCGTCAAGAGACTTGTATCATTTTGCAAAACGTGTCGACCGGAGGTACCCTAGCCACTTTTAGTTGACTTGCTACCCCAGCTATATATAACTCGATTTATGTACGGACTCTGACAGACTTTGTACATACATTGTTTATGCAATTCTCGTGACTCCTTTTGGTTCTGTTTTATCGGCTCGTTGTGGTTTTACATTCGCCTGGCTTTTTGCAGCTCCTCTCTGGGCCTGCTGTTATTGTTTATTCTGCTTTGGTAGTATTTATACAGCCGCTCCTCAGTGGCGTCCGTCCAAATGTCCGCTGCTCCTTAGACCTTGACCACTAACATAGAAACAGGCCGAAACCGGTTGACGGGCCAACTCGATTTGCACAATTGGCAGTCCTGCCTGCCCCCTTTGGTGCCCCATCCATTGCATATATACTCTATATGTATATACTTGCTTATATATACATATGTATGTATATGTATGAATATGCGATTCAATTACCGAATCACACCCACGCAACTGGTAACTGCGATCCGTGGATTCGGCTAGCTGTCAAACCGCCAATTAATGGCCCAAACAATGACGGCCAACTGATGGACAGAATGTGTCACAAATTAATGAAAACGATTTCTATTATCATATTTATACACTATATTATGGAGGTGTTTAGGCCAAAGTGATGGAATTATACACATATTGGTTTATACATTTTTTGCTGTTTTGAACCACCTTATAAACATATTCAACATCATAAAGACTCGTAAAAAAGAGTATATCATTTGAGAGGTCTATAGGGTGTTTAAAGTTCCTGCTTGCAGTCCACAATTTTTGTCTATTGTAATATTTATCCAGTGTTCGCACGAACATCGGTTAGTCAGGTTTTGTGGGTGGGGATTACGGGCTGTGCATTTTAATTGATGCGGGATTATGGGTGCCACAAAGCTGGGAGGCGACCAAAGGGTTGCCGAAATTAATTACCAAAATGTTTGTTAATTTTCATAATTACAGGTCAGCCGGGCACGACTTTTCCTTTGGGGGATTGCGATTGGGATCGTGTGTGAGCGGAGGAGGAAGAAACAGACATTTGCCGCTCGATAAAGTGACTTAATAGCAGGCCTCGGGAAGAAAATGAACCACGAGGAGCAGGGAATGTCTTCCGGAGTTGAGGAACCCCCATACCTATTCCCCCGAAATCCCCTATGATTGCCAGTCCCCTCGAGATGACCTAATTCTGTTCTGTTTGGTTCGAGGAACAAAGGCAACCTACTTGTCATAATAAAAATTATTCAAAAACCGGCATGTGTGCATGGCGCTTCCTCCTTCTACTGATGGATTTTATTCAGTTTTTTTGTTGGAAACTTGAGCCCCTAATGTTGTTGGCAATCACGTGTTCCGACTTCGATTCACCTCGTATCATTTGACCCCTTTTCCATTCTGGATATACGTACTCGTATGTATAGCCCTCTATGCAGATCGAGCTAGAAGCAATTCTGATTCTGGAACCCGACCTTGTTTACTCTTCTTGGATTTCAAAACATCCCAGCACTAATTGATGCCCAACTTGTTGATGAACTCTGCCCAAATTGGAGCACAAAAGAAGCACTCACTAAGCTCTTTGCGCGATTGAATATTTATTTGTTAATTGAACTGCTCCAGAGTGCTTCAGAGGCTGGTGAGGGCGTTCTGTGAGGGGTAATACAATTCGTTACTCATCAGATTAGCAACTGCCACTGCTTAAGGGCCACTTACAGCCAGATCTCCTAGGCCAGCATTTAGTTGCTTTATATAGGGGGCAGCAGCATCAGCAGCAGCGGCAATAGTCTTGGCACTCACAGCCTGGAAATCAAGAATAATTAGTATAATTTATATGGAATTCTTGACCTTGGGTCAAGCTTACTCCGCCTTCAGCTATAATAGAAGCACCATTGGACTAAGAATGTGAAAATTTTATTAATTTTATATTTTATTAAAGATTATATGATGTAACATACCGAAAGACTGCGCGCCTGAGGCCCGTTCTTCATCTGAGCACTAAGACTGGTAATGGCATTCTATAAAAATGGAAAACCAAGCTTATACTGGAAAGCTTCCAATTGAATTTTCAGATCTGTAACTTACAGCCAGATCTCCAAGACCCGTGCCCACTCCACCCAGAACATCGCCCAAAAGATTGGTGGCCTCGGGTTGCATATAATCGTTCTCCACTTTTAAACTAGTAATGGCGTTCTAAAAGAATATTAAATATTTTAGGTATTTCAAGTATTTCAACTTCAAAATAAATATGTAGTAGACAGCATATTACAGACAGATCTCCCAAGGCGTTTCCCATGTCGCTTAGGATGTTCAAAGTGGTGGGCTGGACAAAATCCGATTGGGAGCTGGTCACAGCGTTTTCCAGTTGATGGATGACCTTCTCCCCGGCAATGGCCACTTGGGACACATCTCCCATCAGGTACCCAAGGGTGAGGGTTCCAGCTCTAGCACTTTGGGCCCCCAGGACGAAGGCAAAAAGGGTTAGAATTGTAGAAGATTGCATGTTGTTGCTTTTCGTAATATCGGTGAATTACTGAATCACTTCTATTAGCAACACTGCATTTATAGGCATTTCTTATCAGTTGGTTTATGTGGGAGTTACCGACTTCTTTGACGCCGCCAATAAAAACGAATCACACATGAGTGCTTCTTGATTCCCAACTGATTGGCGGTAGGTTTTGATTCTGATTGATCGCTCATTTGATTTAATTTCAGGGTATTTCTTACGGTATCTATAATGTTATTTAATCTGTAATCGACAGTCTCAAGTCCTAGTATCAGGAAGCTAAAAATAAATCGACTGTAAACGTTCAGAAGTCCAAACAGAAATTGAAAAGTGATTTCATAGAAAGCCAGCTCTTAAAATATGACAAGTGCATGGGTCATTATATGCTCGTTCATTTATTAGGATAAATGAGAAGAAGATTAGAGAAACATTTTAAAAAATGGAGTGGAAAATGTGGCTTGCATCATGTGCAACATTTCCAGCAGCGTTAGCTACATCTCCAGCGACATTTCCAGCTGCATTAGCAACATCTCCAGCAACATTGCTTGCGGCATTTGCAATATCTCCAGCAACATTTCCAGCAGCATTAGCAACATCTCCAGCAGCATTTGCTGCACTTCCAGCGACACTTCCAGCAGCACCAGCAACATCTCCAGCAACATTCCCAGCAGCATTTGCAACATCACCGGCGGCATTCGCTGCACTTCCAGCGACATTTCCAGCAGCATTTGCAACATCACCGGCGGCATTCGCTGCACTTCCAGCGACATTTCCAGCAGCATTTCCAATATCACCTCCAATCTTGCCAGCGTCGTGGTAAATGTGTCCAGCAGATCCAGCTACACTCGAGGCCGCATTTCCAGCAGCATGAGCAACATCTCCAGCAGCATTTCCAGCAGCGTTTCCAATGTCACCACCAACCTTGCCGGCGTCGTGGAAGATGTTTCCAGCAGCACTTGCAACACTAGATGCAGCACCGGCAGCATCGTGACCAATAGTGCCAGCAGCTCCAGCGACACTCGAGGCCACATTTCCAGCAGCATGAGCAACATCTCCAGCAGCATTTCCAGCAGCACTTCCAATGTCACCACCAACCTTGCCGGCGTCGTGGAAGATGTGTCCAGCAGCTCCAGCGACACTCGAGGCCGTATTTCCAGCAGCATGAGCAACATCTCCAGCAGCATTTCCAGCAGCGTTTCCAATGTCACCACCAACCTTGCCGGCGTCGTGGAAAATGTGTCCAGCAGCACTTGCAACACTAGATGCAGCACCAGCAGCATCGTGACCAATAGTGCCAGCAGCTCCAGCTACACTCGAGGCCACATTTCCAGCAGCGTTGGCCACATCATGAGCAGCCTTTCCGGCCGACTCTGCTACCTTATTTCCCAGCTTGGAAGCAGCGCCATCGGTGGAACAGGTGCAGGCACAGGTAACCGAAGGATTCTCGTTGGCACTTGATACATCGCGCTTACTGACAGATTTCTGCGAAAAACGATAGTAGCATTTGAATGTGGAATATGATGCATTCATCGTCATTTTATACCTTAGTGGTTTGATTGGCAGACTGCTTCGCTTTTATTTCTGCATTGGCTGCCGCTTCCTTTAAAGAAATGAAAAACATTTGAAGAATTCTAAAATGCTTCTGTACTGGTTTCACTCACCGCATCCTGGGCGACTTGATTTCCAAAGTTAATGGCGCTATTGGCAGCCTCTTGTCCTAACAAATTGCCCTCATCTCCCAATTCGTGACCAAACATGTTGCCATCCATTCCAAGTTCCCAACCGGAGGAGGCATTTTCCTACATACGTTCAAGTATTGCTATATGCAAAGCTTTCCCTTAGATTTTGAAATACTTACGGCTGCTTCTCCATACTTCAAGCCGCTTTTAGCGGCTTCTTGGCCATATTGAATGACCTCTTGGCCTAGTTCATTGCCGAAAGTGGAGGCATCCTGACCGATTTGGTTGGCCTAAAATTGTATATTCTATAGAAAAGCTTTTCAAATTTCCGTTTATATTTAATTACCAAGGTATTGGACACACTTTTTGCGCTCGTCTGGTGTTGTCCAACTAAGGAAATCACCAACAAAAGACTGACTACTATTATTTTCATGTTTGAATATCGAACTAAAGATAATTGCGAAATTTCCATCCTTTATATACGAAAAATTTAGCACTTTTATCTATGGTTCAAAGTTCTTATCTAAGACCCAGTTTTGTGAGCGATCCATTTTAAACACTGTTGCATTGTGACAATTATTTCCGCTAGTCTAGAAAAAAGTACGCAAAAAGCGATTTCGATGTCTCCTAGGTCTGGTTTTTTATCTTGAAGGTGTCCGCAATTTGATTAAACACCCTAATTATGTTTTTATTACATATAGCTAACGAAGTTAATGCACTTAAAATGTATGATTTAATCACCCGTCGAGAGCTCAAACTTAGGAATATACATCGATCGTTAACATGTTTTGATAAGAAATTATGTATACCATTTATTTAATGGACTGAAGAACTCGCTCTTATCAATTAGAACAGAATCGCTTTACTTGGGGTATTTTCTTGTGAATGAATAAGCACTAAAAAGCTATTTTTATTATCAGTGAGTAAACATTTCGTTGTTAGTAAGCAAATCAGTAGATTGTGAAGTATATTATCTACATATCTTCGCCTTTAAGTGGAAAGTATCTATAAGGATTGGGCATTCCATTGGGCAGCAATCGCCTGCCAGTTCGTCGCATTTTCAGTTTTTTTACGAGTGTATTGTGATCCAGCGTTTTTTTGGGATTTCGGTAGTTGTTAAATGTAAAATTTAAGAAATATTCAGGCTGCTTCTTTTTCTTGCCGGTTAAACTCGTATGTTTTTTCCCTTTTGGTAGTTGGTAGGAAAATCGAATATTGGTGTTGTCGGTTGGTTGAATGTGGAAAACCTTTCCATCATGGTCTTCCGAATTGGACTACAAAAGTCATATAATTATTGTTTAATGTTCCACATGTCAGACTTTATGGCTTACAAGCTGTTTCTCTGTTTTTTTTGCGCCTAATAACTTGGTCTGCATTTCTTGGGCAAACAGAACTAAAAGGGTTAGATATATTAACAATGTGGCTTCCATTCTAGAAATGCTTTTAAGTAAACAATTCTCAAAAGAGATTGTCTGGGAAATCAATTCGTTGCACTTAACCCTATTTATTTTTTTAAATGTACCTATTTTTCATTAACAAAAATTAGTGCAATATGCGAAGATCTGCTTTATTAACAGTAATTAGGAAACATTTCGTTTCCAAAGAAACAATATTTTTATGTAGAAGTTTGGTGACAACCTTGTGATCTCAAAATACAATAAAGTTTCCACGCACTCTGGGCTTGGTATTGGTTTTCCTTTGAATATAATTACTGAGATTTTCCTGCACAGAAATGAAGAGGGTAAATAATAAATTAAAATATTTTAACAGAGCCTTTAGAACTCACGAAGGCCTTGGAGATTTTCCTGGAATCCTTGCCAGTGATTACGCTGCCGAATTCAAAGTGCGATTGCATATTTTCCATGGCATCATCGATCTCCTTCTCAATTGCAACAGCCTCAGATGATTCATCTGAGTGCCCAAACAATAGTGCTGGTTGTGGAGCAATCAGCAGGAATAGTGCCACTGTGGCCACCATTCGACTCACCTGGCTCATTCCGCCCATTGGAGGCTTTCAACTCGAGTTGCTCGACATCCAATCCACTTAATTCCCGAATTATCCACGGAATCGCTTTGGGAAATCGCTTCGTTGCACTTCTCCAATCTCGGATCCCTTGCCCTTACAAACAGGCAATGCCAGCTGCTGTAGTTCCAAATCAAGCATCGCTTTACGACGATTTTTATGCAGCCCGCCAGCGATTTGATAGATTTTTGCATAAAATGATTCCCAGCACTTCCGTTACGTGACATTTCGGGTGCTGTTCGCCTAATGTAAACAAGTTATAAAACGCTCGTAAAAGGCCAGTGCGAATGCGAAACTATGGCCACATAAAAAGGCTATAAAACCTGGAGCTTTTGCCACCGCACTCTATAAAAAATGGGGGTAGAGCGCTGAAATGCAAAATGCTGAAATCGTAAAGCAACAACCTCAGGACCTCGTGACCTCAGAAGGGGGTCAATGACAAGGAACAGGGGAAGTTTGTGTCAAAGGTGACCCGTACCGCTGTTTTAACCCCAACTCTCATTATCGCCAAATCAAAATGCGTTTGTCAATGAATTAGAATCGCTTCGCTGGCGTTGCCGCTCGTAAAGTATTTGCCTTTGTTATAGCATTTTGCACGTTTTACTACTTACACAAAATAGGCAAATGGTTACAGATTTTATTCCTCAGATTTTTAGCGTTTTAGTTGCTCATGCACAATGATTAAAGTTCCTTTTTAAGCAACGCCCATGAATTGACTATGTTAATTTCCGTACTTGCTGCCACTACTTTCCCAACTACTTTTTTTGCGACGAGTGTCGGCAACACTGCTGGAAAATCAACCCCAAAATTATGCCAACAAAGGAAGAACACTCGACTTCATGGCTTGCTATGTTGAAATTGCGCATTTGACAGCGTGTGGGTATAGGCAGCGTGGCCGAGCGGTCTAAGGCGCTGGTTTTAGGCACCAGTCCGAAAGGGCGTGGGTTCGAATCCCACCGCTGTCACAGTTTTTTGTTCTTTTTTTGTATCATTGGAAATCTTTTTTAAGCCATAGAGATTTCTGAAAAAGATACGTTGACATTTTTATTTAAGCTGTGTTTTTACCCTTATCAGTCTTGCTTTCGTTTTTTTCGGTATTTCCCTTATAAAGTGCTAAACAGCAAGCTGTTATATAAACTATTTTGATTAGCCTTGGTTATATTTCTTTACCAGGTGCTAAATGCTTATTCAGAATATATTGGAATTAATCTTATTTCCAAATTGGATATAAATAATACAGCGAAATTAATTATATTCTTATTTAAGTTGATTGTTATTATAATTAGGATTATTATTACGATTATTATTATTATATTATTTTTTTTATTATTATTACTTTTTTGTTTTTGGTTTGGTTATTATTTTGCATAACTACAAACACATTGTTTAAAAACATATTTCTAGTGCTTGGGTTCTGTGATTGTCATTTATTTTGCCGACACCACAGCCAAAATATTTGAGAGATTGCCCATTTAAAGGGACATTAAAGACACAATTCTGCAGTACTTACAAATAATTGTTATTAATTGTGTCGTTGTTAATCTCGTTAAGAGTTTATAATTTATAAAAACAACCACAAAACCTTAGCTTTAAAACCACCAAACAAATCAGAATATGGTTTATGGTGTTTAGCGTTGAAAAAGTGAGACTAATCCACAAACACAATTACTTCGAGTAATTACTCAAATACAATTATTCTCTTTTTAAAAAAAAAAAACTAACACTTTGTTGTTCAGAACCTTTTATTTTCTAGACGGCGGATGGCGCCTCGTTGCGGCAGCGTGGCCGAGCGGTCTAAGGCGCTGGTTTTAGGCACCAGTCCGAAAGGGCGTGGGTTCGAATCCCACCGCTGTCAAGTTGAATTCTTTTTTTTAGATAATTGAACAGCAGGATGCTGCGTTTCTTACATATTCCACGCCCAATTAGACTGGGACCTAATGGGACTGCTGAGCCCGTGGCCTGCTTTTCCGGTACACAAAGACTCCGTTTATCTGGCGCTGACATTTTCCGCGTGCTGCCTTTCAACTTTTCCTTTCCGTCTGCTCAACCCTTTTGCGGTAACATGTTGATCCCCTTAACAACCCGCAACGCAGGGGAAATTCCAGGAAATTAAAGGGTTTGCCGTGCTTTGCAGCCGTTGAAATCAAATGGATAAAAGTATCAAATGTCCGAAATGTATCCCGCGGTTACTTCCGGCCACCAACTGACTCTTAAATACCGCAAAGATTGTTATTGGAAGATAGGCCACTGAAACATTGGGTTTTGTGCGCAATAAGCAGGTTCAAAGCTCATTTACAAGATACACGGAAAAACAGAAAAATTGAACAAATGTAATAATATTATATTTTAATTATATATATAATGGATTTATATTAAAAAAGGGTTTTTTTTTAGAAATAGTCTAACAAGTATCGATAAATGTTTGTATTGATTTGTTGCTATATTAATGAGCCATTAATATTTTTCTTTTCTTTCTATTTTAATTTTTTCCCTTGCTTATGGAAATTTTTCAGTCTTCTTCCCATTAGGAACTGGTTTACATATGCATGCGACACCTTGTTAGCTGGTAAATCACCAGGCGTTCCGGGGAATGACAGTCTGTTCTGCCGGTGGATATTGCATGTTATAGTTGATATATATCACAGGTCTCTTGCAGATGATGATGGATGACAAACGGGCAAAGCCCCTGGAGGGATGCAATTGCCTAATTATATACAAGGCCCTTGCATTTGTCACAATTTAATAAAACCCTATATAGAACGTATCTATGGTATGAGTAACTCTGGTAGACTTGGACCGTTTCCTGTGTATCGAATATTTATGACGTGTGGAGGAACTCGTAACCAGCGTCATTGACTTGAGGTGGCGTTCCCAAAGTTTGTTGCACCCAAAAGAGAGGTTTTCCTAAGCCTAAACACGTAGCTGAAAACCTTCGGTGTCACCTAGTGACACGCATCTCTAAGATACAAATAACACTAGCTAGTAGACTCAAATACAAAACCGCAGCGCGGAGAACAGTGGCGCTCGATTGTTTAACCCGCTCTAGAGTTCCGATCGAGAACCGATCGAGTGAACTCGGTCCACGAAGCTGAAGCTGCTAGTATAAAAAGCTCAGATCAACTCCAGGCATCTCGCAGTATGTTTTATAGGGTCAGCTGGAAAAGATCCTACCCGCAAGTGATTTAAGGAAATATATAGTGATTAATTAGCAGCAGAATGAAAGTGTTCGCGGCGGTAATTCTTTGCATGCTGATTGCCAACGAGGCCAAAGCCCAGTGTGAGTGTTAGCCATGAAAAAATTCCCAAATCGTGGAAATTACGCACAAGTGCGAGGAAGTCCGGTGCACTTCTAATTGAGCCGGTTCCACCAGATTTGCACGCGCCACAATCCCAAGTGGGTAGTTCCCCGAGAAGTGCATCCAAAAAAATTTAATAAATCCCCAATCACTTTGAAAATGTTACCAAATGTTACCAAGATTAAGGCACTGCAAAGATTTGTATCTTGAAGTTTCTTTGAGTGTGCCATGATCAATGTGCAGATAGCCTGAACCGCAAGAATGTCAGAAAAGTGGCGCGCGCATTTAGGGGCATCCCCTGCAGAACCTGATTGTAATGCTTTTATCTCCTCTGCAGATTCGAGATGCCTGAATCCCAACCAAACCCCGGGACTTTGTGTGCTCATTAATGAGTGCCAGACCCTCTACTCCGTGCTGAAGCGGGCCATCTTGACGGATCAGGAGAAGAGCTTCATCAAGTCTTCGGCCTGTGGCAGGGACAGGAACAATCAGCCCTATGTCTGCTGCACCCAGGACACGGGCTATGTGAGGAGCCAACGCCAGGATGTCAACTTTCCGGACTACGATGGATTTGGCGGCGACTGGGAGGAGGAGCGGCCACAGAGTTTCGCTTTTTCCCGGCAAGAAAGACGTCCCTGGAGCTTTGGCAACCAGCCAGCCACCAGCAGAGCACCAGTTCCAAAATCGTCGACTGGCGATGGCTCCACTCTACTGCCTCAGCCGCCCTCCTGCGGGGGCGTGGCTATCAGGAACAGGATTTACGATGGCCAGGACACCGATCTGAACGAGTTTCCCTGGATGGTGCTGCTGGAGTACCGCAGACGAACTGGAAATGGTCTGTCCACCGCCTGTGCAGGATCCCTCATCAATCAGCGATATGTCCTCACAGCGGCCCATTGTTTGACTGGCAGGATCGAGCGGGAAGTTGGAACACTGTGAGTATATGAAGCGGTCTTTCAGGTGACTTTAGCTCAAGAGAATGCATTCTGGTAAATTTGGGGTTTTTTATAGAAAAGCGGCAGGTCAGGCACCTACATGTTCATGAAATTCAAAATTAATTAGTTTTTGTGGTTAAAAACAAGAGATACAAAAGATTTGATCAGCAGTTTATGTAAATCCCTATACTTAGTTCTAATCTCATCGAAAAGTTTCCACAGATTCTAACCACAAGTTGATCCAGACAAGAAAGGTGGAATTTCTTGCTGATCTGTTTTTGGTCATCTATAATAGTTCTGTTAAAACTTACAACTTATCTTAACGCATAATACTGGTTTCGCTGAGTTATCCCCAATATCCAGATTTTATGACAGATTTAGCTTTAGGGGATTTACTATTGATCTGGCCAACCGATTTATGAATGGGCGCCAGATCAATAGACTGATGAATCAAGTTTTGATTTTTCGAATGCTTAGATCTAGTATACAATCCAGTTTCTCGGGATGGGCGAAAGTCAGGCTTATTCACGCTTGTTTGTCCGACAATTCCGCGAAACGGGCTAAAATCTCCGACTAAGTCGGCTAACGAGGCCAAAGGGATCCCCAGACCTGGACCTGGCCAAGTTAGCAAACGTATATACTCGTATATTCAAGAATATTAATTAGACGGTGCTTTGCCGCTTGTTAACTTGTTTCGATGATTCACACAACCCAGGCGTTCGGGTTCTCAATTCGCTCCGCTCTCGATTCGCCGTGGCCAAGCACCAATTAGCTGTTTAATTCTAGTGTTTAATGGCTTAAATGCTCATTAATTGCTTTCGGCTTGTTTCTCATTTGCTTTTTAGTGTCTCGGTGAGACTGGGCGAGCATGACACTCGCACCGCGGTGGACTGCCCCCCAGGTGGAGGAAGTTGCTCGCCGGAGGTGCAGCGTTTGGGCTTCGAGGAGATCCGGGTTCACGAACGATACAGTGAAAAGTCCTCCAATCAGGTGCACGACATTGGTCTCATTCGCTTGGAGCGCAACGTCCGCTACTCGGACAACATCCAACCTATTTGCCTGCCCTCGTCTGTGGGCCCGGAGCCGCGGCAATCCGGCCAGCAGTTCACCGTAGCCGGCTGGGGCCGCACTCTGAAGATGAGCCGCAGTGCCGTCAAGCAAAAGGTGACGGTCAACTACGTGGATCCCGCCAAGTGCCGCCAGAGATTCGCCCAGATCAAGGTGCCCGTGGAGGCCACCCAACTCTGTGCCGGCGGACAATTCCGGCAGGACAGCTGCGATGGCGACTCCGGCGGACCGCTGATGCGATTCCGCGACGAGTCCTGGGTGCTCGAGGGCATCGTGTCCTTTGGCTACAAGTGCGGCCTGAAGGATTGGCCCGGTGTCTACACGAATGTGGCTGCCTATGACATCTGGATCAGGCAGAATGTGAGGGCTTAGCTGCCGAACTCACTGCAGGCTCTAAACAAAAATTGTGATCTTCACCACTTTTAGACTAGTGTAGTAACTGACTTAGATCTTAGTAGACATAAATATTTATTGATGCAAATACAAGTTTTGACTTTAAATGACTTAATTGGGAAAGTTATATCTCAGCAAGCCCACTGAGATTTTTATTGTGTAATTATGAAACAGGAAGTTTGTCCCTTTTGCCTTGACTTATATAGTCATATATATTATGAATACATTTTATAGTATGCGGTTATATCAGTTTAGTAGCTTGTGAAACGCTTTATATTCGTAGCAACCCAACAAGGTGACTGACCTGGTGCGAAAACCTTTGGATTTCCCAGCTGAAGGCGACACCTTCAGCAATCGCGGTCCAAGTGACATTGCCACCGCGCTTTAATTGGCAGAAAACCACAAGAAAACTTCCGGTTTTGGGCAGGTGTTTTGTTCGGAGCCGTGAACGTGGACTTTGGCCAAAACCATTTGGCGGAGCTTTGCCCAGCTGCCGCCGCCGCCTAAAAGCGGGCAATCTTAAAGCCATAAAGCTTTGACCAGCCAAGAGTCAGACTCTCGCCTTGAACGAAAGTGAAACCAGCTGGCCAGCTGAGTCGGTTATGCAATATATATATTATAACCGGACCAGCCGGACGATCGGTATCGGTCGACCTGCCGTGCCGACTACTGCACTTTTGGACTCGTTTTTCGCCGCCTAAGTGGGGCGGGGGCGTCTCATTTGTTGACACCTGAGTTGGAGCTTTGAGCTGGTAGACTGAAGACTGAACACTGGAGACTGAAGACCGGAGACTGTAGACTGAAGACTGAAGACCCGGGGGTCTTCGGCTCTTCCGACTTTTCGGGGTCTTCGGCTTTTCGCTTTTTGGCACTCTGCTTAAGCCAACTGCGTTGCCATTCAGTTTCGGTTCGTAAGCCTTTGCCGCCGCTTCTTCTTGCCAGACGATCGGATTTGGATACGGATTTGGATTTGGCTTGTATCTGCGGTTCAAGATCATAGACATAGATACTGTTACCTATGCTCGGTTGGGTCCTGCGACTATGGCTACTCTTCGGCTGTTTCAACCGCTTCCTGGCTCTGGCCGAGATCCTGCAGGAGTGCGATATACCCAACGAGACGAAGAGGGGAGTCTGCCTGGAGGTGAGCAGGTGCAAGGCGTACCTTCAGGTGCGAAATGCCACCAACTTGCCGGCGGAGAAGGTTAACTTCCTGAAGAAGGTGCAGTGCGAGGTCTCAGAGGCAGAGGGTTCCTACGAATCCCTGGTTTGCTGCCCGGCGAATGGCCAGGATTACCTCTTTCCCGTGCTGCAATTCTCCAAGTTCGAGTACCGAAGATTTCTGGATGTCACCGCCCGATTCAAGCGCAAGAAGCTCAAGCGACGGATTCAAACAGTGGAACCAAGTTCCGGATTCAATTTACTCAATGAGTGCGGCAAACAAGTGACTAATAGAATTTACGGAGGCGAAATCGCCGAGCTGGATGAGTTTCCTTGGCTGGCCCTGCTTGTTTACAACTCGAGTGAGTCCACATTGGTGTAACAAAATTATTAATTATATTGTTTCGACTATTTGATAGTGAAGTACATGCTTTCCACCCATTTTACTCAATCCTTTTAGATGAGTACGGCTGCAGTGGAGCTCTCATAGACGATCGCCATATCCTAACAGCTGCCCACTGCGTTCAAGGCGAAGGAGTTCGTGATCGCCAGGGACTGTGAGTAGAATTTAAACAAATATTTTTTAAGTATATATATACAGAATTTCCCATGCGTCTAGAAAGCATGTGCGTTTGGGCGAGTTCAACGTGAAAACGGAGCCCGACTGCATCGAGGAGCCGAATTATCTGAGCTGCGCGGACGCCGCCTTGGATATTGCCTACGAGAAGATCCATGTGCATCCGGAGTACAAGGAGTTCTCCAACTACAAGTACAATGACATCGCCATTATCCGGCTGAAGCATCCCGTATCCTTCACCCATTTCGTCATGCCCATCTGTTTGCCCAACAAATCCGAGCCGCTGACTTTGGCCGAGGGCCAGATGTTCTCCGTTTCCGGCTGGGGTCGCACGGACTTATGTGAGTATAGCCCAGATATTCGCTATAACCAGTACCCTGGTTATTTTAGATCTGAACTTCTTGAAGCTATGCTAAGTTCTTCTTTCTTTTGAATGCCTGCTTGATAAAGTGATAACGATAAGTCCGTCTTTGCAGTCAACAAGTACTTCATCAACATCCACAGCCCCATAAAGCTGAAGCTGCGCATCCCGTACGTCTCCAACGAGAACTGCACCAAGATCCTGGAGGGATTCGGAGTGCGACTGGGCTCCAAGCAAATCTGTGCCGGCGGCGAGTTCGCCAAGGACACGTGTGCCGGCGACTCCGGAGGACCACTGATGTACTTCGATCGCCAGCACTCGAGGTGGGTGGCCTACGGAGTGGTCAGCTACGGGTTCACCCAGTGTGGGATGGCCGGGAAGCCGGCTGTTTATACTAACGTGGCCGAATACGCCGACTGGATCGACAGTGTTGTGCAGCAGCGGAAGAAAAAGAGCCAACAGACGCAGGCCGAAATGCCTTGACGTCAGATTTCTTTGCATTTGGGTGAGGAACAATGGGCGCCTAATTGAAGTGGGCGGGATTCGGATTCAGATCTGTTTACCTCTATCATACTTACCGTATTTGTACATATTTTGCTAATTATCTAACAGCCATCAACTATTTGGTTAAGCGTGTGAGTGAATGAGTGCGGAATGTGAGTGCCTGTGCGAGCTAACAAAAGTCTGAAAAACATGTTTCTATTTAAATAAACTACTGAATATTTACCCCGTCTGTGGAGTTTAATTGAAACGAGCTGCTGACTCAGCCGGGAAAATGCCACTTTATACTACCGGGAAAAAGTCATCCGAAAAGGTTTTTCAAATTAATGTACCAGGTCAAATTTGTTGTGTATAATTGCTTTTCGAAAATGTAATCAGTTCATTGAACTGGTGGCTAATCCACCATGACACTATTATGACTGAATCAGCCTGTTTATGCAGTGTCATAGGGGCATAACTTTATTTTCAAGTAGTGTCAAGATGTATCTATAATATGTATATGTTTCTTTAAGTGTCTGTTCGAAATCAGCTGTATAACAGCTGTTTGTCCGCTCAGCCAGCTGGTCAAACCCGCCGATGCAGTGGTCTACGGCTTGATGTCGTCATTGATTGCCACACTTTGCTTTCACCCGCCATTCGCGTGCACTCAAAACGTGGCTTAAAAACATGGTCAGCTCGTGAGCCGAGTGATGCAATGGCTGCCAAAAGCAAAAACAAAGCCCAACCAAAAGTCAGCCAAAAGTCAGCCAAAAGTCAGCCAAAAGTCAGCCAAATCGGTGCCCAAATCGATGGCAGGCCCATTCATCAGGCCTGCCTGGGATCCCAAAATAGCCAGAAGCCCAGAAAAGAGCGCTCCATGGGCCATTTGTATGCGATGCGCAGGTGTTGTGGCCAAGTGCCAAGTGCCAGTGGGCCACTGACCAAAATTGGCCAAAAGCCGAGCCGAAAGAAGCCACCGAAGAGAGATGATCCGAGCAGAGTGAATTTCAAGGGGCGACCACTCATCGCCAGTGTGTGCGTCATGGAGTGAAAGTGAACTTGACTCTTTGACGGGCTGCATTTGATTTAGTGCCCCCCACCGGTGATTATGATGTGTGCATTAATATTCATGATGTTTATCAGCTGGCGCCGACACCTGCTCAAAAAAAAAAAACCAAAAACCAGATCCAAGACTTTGGGGCGCCATCCAGCCATCCATTCATACATATGCTTGTGCAGCTCATTATCGGCTTTTTGCCGATTTCTGTTAACCTTGAACCACATACACCCATAAACCCACTCACCGATACAAACTCACACTCGCACAAAATAGATTTTGATTTGGGAATGTGGAATTGGCAAACATGAGTGACATTGAAAAGCTGCGATTTTCGCGGAACGCCCAGCGTGAAACTGGGTGAAATAATAACCGGTTTTCAATCTGATGACTAGCCGATTGGTTCTTCAAACTCAAAATGGAGCGTATTGTATGGGATTCCTATCCCCCACATATTATCTACAACTAATAATAATCTACAAAGAATAAATAGTTACAGATATGAAATGATACGTCTTTAAATTAGTTTTCCAAGCTTGCTGTCTGTAAGTAGGACTTGTCTCTTTATGAGACAAAATAATATATATATTATTATCTGTTTTTCCTTTAACCTTGACGAGTGAAGTATCTCTCGATACCCCTTCTTTGTACTTCAGCTCGTTCTCATTTTCAGATAGTATCTGCACTTGCACGACATCTTCCGCTGGCACGCTGAAATCTGTTTTGCGTTTTAACTCAGTTCCCTCCAGAGACTCAAAGTATAAAGTACTTGTAGATACTTCGAGCCCCTTGTATTCAGATACATACTTATTGGCATGCTGCACAGCTGAAGAGCCGCTTCAATCAAAACATCGGCCAACTGGCGCGACCGCAGGAACATTGAATGGCCAACTGGGCGGAGTAATTCGGTTATGGCCACGCCCACCGGGCAATTATAAAGTCAATTTGAGCTACTTTGGCAGGGGTCCTGCCAAGTCCTGCGAAAAAGTACAAAGAGTGGGGACTTCTAATCAATTTAGCAACGAGGCAACCCCTCAGAAGTTTGATAATTGCATTGGGCTGCGCTTGTGAAAAGTTTGTTTTTTATTGTAAAGAGTAAAGAGTGGGAAATTAGAAGGCAAGCTACAAAATTAGCCATATGGCGAAGAAGAAGGGGTTTTCCCAGGTACGAGCATTTTCCGATGCTTTGTTTTCCCCTCCCTATAAAGCTGGCAATTGCATTCCCATTTCCATTTCCATTTTCATTTAACGGCAGCTGAGACCCTCGACTATAAAACTTTATCGACTTGTTAACTGAGCTTCGTATCAATAAATGCCAACGTGCCACACAGACGTTGACATGCCATTAAATGTCAATGCCAAGTGCGTCTCAGGACACATATCCTGGATCCTTTTCAACTTTTGCATGAGTACGAGGGTGCTCTGCAGCCCTCAAGCCCACGAAATTCCCGAAATTTGCAAGGGTAAGTGCCAGCATTTGGGCCAAATTGTTGTATAAACTCAATGAAATTAAAATGCGAAAAAGAGGGAAATGCGAGTGCAAGTAAATGAATGGAAATAAAAATGGCAATGTAGCCGTATCGCTTTCATTAGTTAATGGATTGTCCGCAGAGAGCAGCATTCGCTGCTTATCACAATAATGCCGCTTATGCGATGAATGGATAGACCCATTTGAATACAGTCGCAGTAGTGCAATCTCAGCTGCACTCTCAACTCAACTCGATTACTCGGAAAATGCGTACTTCATGTGCCAAGATTCCGCATTACTATCCATTCGTAAAGTGCAACTCAAGTAAATCGGTCGCAATGAGAAGCTATCTGCTGCTGGGCATATTTGTGTATTATTTATGCACATTTGTGCAGATTGAGGGCCGCGATGAGGCGATTGAAGAGGTAAGTCTGCTAGCCTATACTATATCTAAGTATCTCATTGAGTATCTGCTTAGGAAAACGACAGCACAAACGCAAATACGCAGCTTGGAAACATTTTGCTCTGCGACAATTTTCAAAACTCTTCTCTGCAGGTAACATTTCTTTGACATTTAACATTTGCCAATCGTGATTATAACAACATATATTTTATGTTTTAGAACAAAACGCGCTTAAACAGATCAAGTTTGGGTCGACGAATGCCAACTGATCACCTGGGAAGAAAACGCAGTAACCATCGGAGAAGAGTACAAACTAGTCGTCGCAACCAAACTACACGCAAACTTAAGTATTCCACACATAAAACTGCTTAAATAAAGATATGTGTATATGATCCGCAGTGTAGTTTTAGTTACACTTCTACACAAAACGTAGACCTCGCATCCCCATAAATATGCAATCGAAATGCCTGGGACGCGACTGTACGCAGCTGAGTACAGTGAAGTCACTCCGGCGCACGTGGCCATCAAATTAAGAATAAATAAAGTCCAGACTACGGGGATTCCTCATAATCGCCTCGTAATGGGAAAACTGTCTAGCGATAATAATCATCACTGTTTTTTTTCTTATAAAGCAATAATCACGCACGTGATGACTTTCGCATTATGGGAAAATCGCTATGCGCGAATTTGCATAGTCCTTTGGCAACCCTCGCGAAAATCTGGCACTCAATGTTTATTAAAAATTAGCAACAAGCTGTTGGCAAAATTATTGCAAAATCAAGCAGACATCCATTTACTTCCTGTGAAATTCGTTTTATTTAATGCGCATGATTGCCTGCAATTATGAAACTTTTTCAATTTAAACTCCATTTCCAACAAGGAGGTTTTGTTATATGGCTCACTAGGTCAGGTTGCAGGTCAAAGCAATAAGGGAATATTTAATTCAAATTACACGAAGGGCGGCGCATTTGCATAAGAAAAGGTGAAACTTAATTATAGCATTTTGTAACATTTTTTTTCTAATTGAACTTTTCCAGCCGCCGAGCAAACAAACCGCCGCCCTGAGGACATTTTTCGGTGGGTGTGGCTGAACAAACAGCGACATATGTGAGTGTCAGTGGTGCGAAAGGGGTGGCGGCCTTAAGCGCATGTTCGCGACTGTACCAAGATGTGAAATTCGTGTCACTTGGGCTGGCAACTAAATAAATAAGGTGCGCAGCAATGCCACACATGGTGGCATGGGTATGGGAAAACACTTGCAAGTTTCCCAAGGTTTCGAGTGGCTTTTCCCTCCAAATTTCCAACATTTTTCTTGGAGAGCTTGCGAAAAGTTGTAGTTGCTCAACATGGACAGTTTTTGCACATTAGCACGCAGCACTCGAGTTAATGCGGGAAATTGGGATAAAGGACCTCTTGAGCCTGTCAGTCAGACACTTTCCACGTCCCTCCACTTTCGGCAGATTGGGAAAGTCAAATACAATTTGATAGCCGGGTCGGACAAAGCCAAAAAAGACCAGTTAACGAGAATGGAGAAAGGTTAGAGTGCCGCAGGCGGGACTTCAGATACAAAACGTTCCAAATTGGACCACATGCGGACCTTGGTGCTCATACAAAAACCCAGACCAGCGATCCCAAAAACATTTGGGCAACCCGCCAACTATGCAAATAACATTAATTGTTTCGCCAAACAAAGGAAATGCAAAACAATAATCACGGAAAATAGGGAAAATGGGCGAGCGGGGAAATGGAAACGATACAATTTGGATTTCGAATTGATGTTGGAAAATTATAATGCACATAACCCTAACTCCGGGCAGTCGCGTTAAGCGGAAGCGATTCGTTTAAATTTGATATGGGATATGCTGTATGCTATATGGGTTACTAGCAGATGAAGGTACAGTACAGTACTGACAGTGCGTACCAACCCCGTAAAGCGATTTCGATGGGCTGTCAGGGGTGGGAGAGCAGAATGCGGATAATACATCAAACACCAACAACCCTGAGCATTTTTGGGTTACAAGGTGAAAGGACCCTGCTCCGCGGACTTCTTTAAGATGCTTTTCAGTACAGCCTCCCATGCTGCGCATGCACTGAGGAAAAAGTTGTGTTATCATATCATTTATCATTTATTGTCATTTCTTATCCTAGGTTTTTAGTTTGCACATATTCTAAAAATTAATTGTAGAAAGTTAAATAATAGGTGACTAACTGGAGCTAAAATACTCTTCTCTGAGTGTCTGGCAAAGTTTTCTTTTAATCGCTCTTGGCGAACGCCGCACAATGGAAGCAGCCTCCTTCCAGCGCCTTTCCCCTTCCATCGCGCCTTCCATCTCCGGTGACTTTCCCCCTCATTGTTGTTGTGCGTGTGTTACAGTCCAGCGATTTGCATATGAATGAACGTAATAAGGCAGCGCAGGCAAATGAAAAGTAAGCAGAGCACCCAACTCCAACTCCAATTCCAACTCCATCTCCAGATGCGTGCCCAAATCCCTATGCATTCGAATCCGTATCCTTACAAAAGAAGGCACATATGGAGTATCCGAAAGTGCCGGTCGTAACTGGTAATGAAACATTCCGCGAGTGCGGAATTAATAGGAATGATTTGTCTTTTGTTGTTGGTCGGGAAGGATTCTCTAAATTGCATTCAAGTGTTTAATTGAGCGGAAGGAGGAGGACCAGAAAGTAGAGATCTCGAGGGGAGAGCAATAAGGACGCAGCAATTCAGCGTAGGGTAAAATATTTAGGGTACTTGTAGCTAAAATTATATTACATTTGGAATATATCAGTACAAGAAGCAGCCGTTCTGTGGTATTCAAATATATCCCTAAAAGGACACTTCCCGGGAAATATCTTCATATGTGCGTGATGTGCTTTAATTTCCAATCCCATTGAGACTTCAAGACAAATGTTGCACTAAATTAAGGTATCCCCTTGAAGGACTCTTAGTACAGCCAGTTCCCTAATTGCAGTCGCAGCGAACTGCTCCTAATCAAGTCCATTTGCCACTCACGCCATTTTCCCTTGATTGACTCCAATTATCGGTTTGCTCCTTTCAGATCCAAATGCCATATCTATCGCCAGTCCATGCACGAATGCTAAAGAAGGAAATTACTTAAATCGGAATTACGCCGCATTGGTTGGCAGGAATAAGGGTCCAGTTCTGGAGTCCTTGGCACGACATCAACATTGAAATTTAATCAACTTGCTTTTTCCGGCCAACTACTCATCGATGCGGATTCTCTTTTTACTATGCTAAGCCGTAGTGACCCACGAAAAGACCCTTCTCGGCACGCATGGAGTTCATTGATTAACGATTTCCACACGAGACTTGAGAACGAGGAGTGAGGAGGGGTAGCGCTTTTCCCCCGAGGGGAAAATGGCAGGACATGCACACACATAATCAAAAAATTAAAATCTCTTTATGTTTTTGTGCGCGCTGATTGAATGGTCCCATTGTTGTTATTGCCGGACAGTTTGATGTGCCATTGATGGACTCGACTAATCGCCGGACTGGCCACCCCTCGGCATAATCGGAATCATTGGAATCATTGGAACCATCATCCCGTGAGCTGAACCCCTGGTCCCTGGTCATCGCCAGTCGAGTGTAATGGATACGAGGAAAAGGACCAGAGCCATTATCCTTTGCCCGCGGGCGCTGGAAAAGCGCTGGGAAAGCGGGAAAACCAGAAAACCAGAAAACCGCGACGGGTAAAATGGAAATTGTTGCTCCTTTGTGCGGCTTCACTTTCACATGTGCCACATCCCATTTTCCCAGGTAGCATTTAATTAAGCCCCAGTGCCGCGAGCTCCTGCTAATCTCTAATCAGGTTATTACCAGACTTTCCAGCGCTTCCCTTTGAGGCTCGCATCCTCTTTGATTCGCTAATTGGGAGTGAGTGTGTGTGTGTGTGAGGGGACAGGGGATTTCACACCTCGTGTCCTCAAAAAGACAATAGAGCTGGTCTGACAGGTTTAGGGTCCTTTGAAGTGGTTCTGGAACAAAGCCAACTTTTGTGCCAGTTTTCATTGTACACACAGCGGAAAATTGCTCTGAAGTGTCTAAGATCCTTTTTATCACAGAGATTGTAAGCTGTAACTTAAATATATAAATAATATTCGCCATAACTTGATATTGGCAGAGGTGGTGCTGAAAGTTTTCACATTTATGGATTTGGATTCAACTTGGATGTGGAGTGACCCTGGACAGCTGCTGGAGTAAGGGAACTGGAACTGCTCAGGAGTCTTAAAGTATCACTCGAGGAATCCAATAAGCCGCCCGAGGCCAAGACAATGGCGCACCAATGATGACAATCATCGGCAACTTGGGCGATGAAATGAGGATGATGACTAAGCGATGTCCACCCTCGGGGAAAGTACAGAAAGAAAGTACTGCTCTTCCTCGCTTTTATTGCAATTTGCGAAAATTTACTGGCGGAGAAAGTGAAAGGAGCAGCAGCGATATTTGATTACGAGTCAATAATGATAAACATAAAGCCAGAGATTGCGAGGAGTGGAGAGTGCTGACATCTGATGCCGGCGACTTTCGCCGCAGGACCTTCGCCAAAGGACCCCCAGTGGACCAGGCGAGGCATTAATTGCCGAAATTAAATTTATTTCCTTCATTAATACATGGATACACCAGGCGAGATGTCAAGTAATCAAGCGCATCCTGTGCCCGGAAAAAGGAGCAGGCAGTGGCTACATTTGAATGACAGCCGAGGTTTGACATTTGCAGCATGTCATGTTGCTTATTAAAAGCATAAATAAGTATAAGTGGATGGTTGAATGGCAGCGATAAGAGCCGGATAATATGGGGGAAAATCCACCCCGAAAAGAAAATATGTGGCACAAGCAAAGGCTTGACCAGTGAAGCCCTAGATGAGAACCAGGTACTGTTCTCGTAAAATTCCAATCAATTTGCAACAAAGAAAATGTCTCAAACTCGCCACAGGACATTTTCACGCACCACAATGCTGCACAATTTGGCCAGGACAATGGCCACAAATCACATTGTGGAAATTGTACAAATCTCTGTCGGAAATTTGGGCCGACAGATAAACAAGTTTTTCCTACACGGCTTCGCTTCCCCTGCCAAAGTGTTCCACTTTTCAACTGTTCGTGTCGTTAATCAATTAACTTTGGACCACTTTTCCACAACCGGACACGCCCCCTCTATTTGGGGGAAACCACCCCGCCCACCGGGTGGCACATGCTTGACCACTTCAATATGTCAAACAAATCAAACACATAAATCCACCCAGTTGCCGCCGAAGCCACACAAAAGATGTTGTCCGAGCAAATATTGAAAAGTGAAAAATTTATATGCTGCCAATATGCGACTCCTTGTGGTCGTCCTTTCATCCTTGATTTATGTCGCAAATTTCTGTAATTTATGGCCGCGTGTTCGGGGCTGGGTCAGCCTCCTGTGTTGGTCGAATATGTGATACCTCTTAGTGGTAGTCCTAGAAGTCGCCGATGAGGGGGTATGCAATACAAAAACCTGAACCCTGGTGAATTCTGCGACTCACTGGTGCAAGCAAAGAATAATTACTATAATATGAGAATAATTATTATTCCAGTGTCCTTGGTGCAAGACTTTTATCGCATACCCTGTAAGTACTGGGGGGTGAGCATAGTTGCTGGTTATGCTTTTGATAGATTTCTTTGTGTTATTCCTTGTTCCGGAAATGGCAATGATTGAAAGTTGTCATTTGCCGAAGTCCTTTAAGTTTAGCAGGCAGGGATTTGTTTCCCCACCCGATTTTCCCGGGCAATTAAAAGTATACTCCCCAAAAGCCAAAGCAACTTGACGAAGAAGCCAAATGCTAAATGTGCAAGTCAACGGAACGGATGACGATTGAATGGCTGATTAATCCGCAGCCCAGTAATCAACTGGTTGCCCAGGGCCAGGAACCCATCTCTGCGGGCATCCTTGAAGCCGTTTTGCGGTCACACACGTCCCATCTTCAGGACCCTTCTGTGGCTAGACCCCACATAATCCCAATCCGCTGACCGTGCTGACCAGACTGTCTCGTGTAACCGAAATGGACACAGAAAGGGCGTTCCGGCGTTATGTAATCCGAGGAGCCCGTTTTCATTTATTACTTACCCTTCCGTTGCCCCGGGAAACTGCGACTGATTGAGCCTGAGTGATGGCAACAGTTGGCATGATTGAACGCCGTACCTTTGCCCTCCAGAGATTTCCACCAAGCCGCTGACCAAATATATCATCGCCTTGGCAATGACGAATACCCAGTGAATTTGGCCCAGTAATGCCGAGTAATTAGTAGCAGTTCGCAGTTCACAGTTCTTGGGCATTAGTCACGGCACCTTAAAATTCCATCAACCGAAAATGGTCACACAAATGACCCATTTCCATGCACTTGGCACTCTATAATATGGAAATTATGAGTGCTTATGACCATCCAGAGACCCCTTTTCCTTCAGGACCAACTCGTCTTCATTTTCTCCAGCTTTCACGCAGCTGTTGTCCTGATCCTTGGCCGGGTCAGACTGTAGCCATTAGTCTGGCAGCTCGTCCGGACAACAAGGAATCCATTTCCGATATTGGGTGATAAAATTTTATGAATGTAATTTGCAGCGATTTGTTGCCCCTCCTACCAAAAGTCGAAGGGGTTGTGCAGTTGGCTTGTGTCGTTGCCAAATTGTTATTGACAACATGACGGGCGAGTCGTAAATACTTATCTAAATATATATCTATGAATGTAATGTGTAATGTGCCATCTCCAGTCGGACGTTTGCATTTTCCCTAAATAATTGAAAGCACTTTCCCCACGACAGCGATTTGTGCTGAAAGCTGAAAAGTTGTCGTTCGCATAAAGTTTCCCCAGACATTTCTTTTCTTGGCCAAAGTTCGGCAGATGCTTGAAAGATTAAACGCAAATTAGCCACAAGTTTACTCAGCCAGTGCAGACAGCTCACAAAAGCCATACTTTTCAATGGCAGTATGAAGTTTTGCTCAATGAATTAGCATAAAATGGTTCTATTTCTATACCATATATCTTGCATTCCCTAAACTCCCGGTGGAAACCAATTTATTACCAAATCATGTGTGAACCTCGCTCAATTATCAGTGCTAATTTCCCAGTAATCTCGATGGCATTTACGCGGCGAGATAATAATTCATAATTATCTCCCAGTGGTTGGGATTTTCCCGCCACGCCCCCAAGTCGTTGAGGATGATAAATGACGTCACCTAGAGTTGGCGATCTGTTTAGCATAGAAAGCACATAAAATCATAAACAGCACGCATAAATAACCACATTAAAAAATCGAGAACAATGCCAGTGCGGAAAGGGAAAGCGGGAAAATCTTTGGAAAATAGTGAAAATGTGCAAATTAGACGCGGCCATGGCGAAGTTTTCATAGCTGGCCATGATTTTATGGCCCATTTTAAAACATTAACTTCCGGCCGGAAAAGTGGCACATCCCCGGTTTTTGGATACTCCACCTCATTCGCATGCATGTGACCTGATTTATGGGCAAATATACTTGATAAATGTGCGGGATTTGAAGGATTTCGCACAAATTACAATAAGGACCAAGGCGAAGGCGGCAAAACTGAGTGACTGTGTGTCCTGCATCCTGCAAAAAGGAGAAGGAAGAATCCTCTGGTTCCTCACATATGCGCATAAATGCGCTCCAAGTAAAAATTCGCAATTTGATTTATTGGCAGACTTATTTTTCTTGCAGGCGGGGTGGCGAACGTGCTTTTGCAGCTGAAATTGATTTACTTTGATTTTCAGATTTTGCATTTTAAGCCGAGGGTTGCTGGTACATATTGGCCAGCCCAAAAATATAAAACGGGAAAGGGAAACCAGGATCGATGTCAATTGGTGACGTCTTTTGGCGCTTTTGTTTTGCTGTCGCTGCCAATTTATTTTCAATATCCTTCTGGTGGCGGTGAGTGTGTGCAGAACCCTAAGCAGCCATAATTCGCATTGCATTATGCCCACTGAATGACAAAACACTCCACTCCACTCGAAAAATTCGGGAGCAGCACACGCGGCCTGCACGCAATTTTAAATGGATTTATTGATACGCTCCGGCAGCCACAATATCGCAAAATGCGAAAAACACAAAAACACGGGGGGTTACAATGTTTGCAAACATGTTTTGGCAGCGGCTATTTTTCAATTGTCACCGCAGGACGAAGGTTTCGATGGCGAATTAACCCATCAGAAAGGTCGATTTCGCAGCCTGGGAAACTCGCTTTTCCACAGCTCACTCGATTACGCGCCTCAATTGCGAATTTTGATTTTAATGGAGCGGCTGGTTTTCCCGCAGAAATTGAATTTTGATTAGTTTCCAACACGCGACTGGGAAAACCCGGAAGGGTCCTTTGATTGATTCGCCTTATTTGTCAGGATGTCAGGATGTCAGGATGCGGTTGCATTTGGTGTCTCTCTTTTTTGTGATATTTTTATTTTTGGTAGCCAATTTGTTTGCTGCCAAGTTATGCAAATGAGGCGGTAATTGATATACTTTTTCCTGACTTGCCTAATTCTGAAATTATTCCACTTTTGTGCGCTGAATTGCCCAGAATTGGTGGCGGAAATTGTTCATTTTGCTCCGGAGTTTTCCCCTTGAGCAGTAAATTGTATAAATTTGCTTTTAATAGCGCTCGCATAATGAAGTTTTCCTTGGGCCTTAATTAAACGAGTGGCTTTCAAAATCAATCCAAATGCAAATAGGTCTTGAAAAATCCCTCCAAGCTCCTTTAACCTCTTGCCACAAAATAAACCCACTTGTGAATAAGTACTGAGGACGTTAACAAACCAATCTGGCCGCCCAAGACCCTCTCATATGCACGGCTCATAAATGGACGAGCAGGGAAAATTTAATGGACCTCATCCTCAGTTTCGAAGCAATTCCAAAGGACGCACTCACAAAGGACATGCTCACATACCCACAACAAGCGTAATAAATAATAAATAATATTTCTCATAAATAATTGCTTCCCCTTTGGGCTCTTCACTTCAGCCTCCTTCGACTGGCGCCCGACGACGAGAAATAAAAAAAATATGTTAACTAATCACCGTAGGAAAGGATTTTTATGGGTTTTCATTTCCGCACATAATCGACTTATATCCAGCATTTCGAGGGCTGGTGCTCCAGTCCAGTCAAGGGGAAAAACCAAAGGCGGATATGTGGAACGCTGGGCTGTGCCATCTTCCACATTCGTAGGTGATATATGTCACTTGGCGAAATGTTGTGCCGTAGAAAAATGTCATTTCCTCCCGAAAGAGCTGCGGAAATGAGCGGCCAGCGGCTGGAGTAATATTGTGGCACAATCCATAAACAATCCCCCGATTGAGTGGCCCGAAAACTTTTGACACAACCAAATCAAGTGAAAATCGCCGGCAATAAAAACTACGGGGGTCTGGGTTAGTTTCTCGCCCTTCATATTTATGGTTATTGAGCCAGTGGGTCCGATAGCTGGCCGAGCCCCTTCTCACTCGGCAATTACAGCGGCTTAATGACTCGGAGCGTTCTTCGAGAACGCGAATTGGCGGTTGCCTGGATACCAGGACGCCAGGACACCAGGACACTGGGACGCCAGGACACTGGGATACTTGGATTCCAGGAGCGCTGGCCAACAGGGCAGCCAAGGCGACCAAGGCGACCGGCAGCGGATGTCATTCACAGTGCCTTTCTGCCTTTGTACATCCTGCCACGAGGTGTCCTGCGCATAATTAGAATCCTGAGACGCGACGCATGCCGTATTCCAGATTGCGGATAACAACACCACGGTGGTCGTAATCCTACACTCGCAAAATACTTACAACCACTTTGAATTTGAACAAAAAGCATTTTTTTAAGGCAGCAACCTGGTTGGCTGGCAATTTTCGCAGATATTTTTCCAAGTGCATCTTCGATGCTGGCGCTGTCTTTGATTGGCACTCGTCAGTGACCTGCGAGGTGAAATAAATTTAAAAAAACGTCGAAACACAAAGGAGGACGCCACAGGACACTGGTTGAAAGGCAGTTGCTGCTCTCGAGCTTTATCAATTGCCACACACCATGACGACCCCAAGGACTCGCAACGTCCGCGGCTAATTGTAAATTCAGGATTCCACTTCCTGCCGGCCGACTGTACTGAAATTCGACTAGAGACATTTTATTGCGTCCCCCGTTTGATAATGACATAATATTTTACGCTTCGACAAGGATTGGAGTGTGAGGGGTTTTATTTAAATTTTATTTGTGTGTGTGGCGTTGGCTACACATTTCCATTAATTTTAAGTGCTCACTTCGAGGGACTTCCCCCTGGTCCATTGTTCGACGGCCTTTTGTTGAATCTGGGGGATACAAAAAACGCGACAGGATCTGTATCTGTATCTGCATCTGCATAATGTTATTGTTATTGACTTTTGCGCGCCGCTCAATCATAATCATAATCAATTGTTGGCCGGAGTCCTACCTGCTGGATTTCTTATCGCCAGCTGCCATTTGCATAATGGAAATGCTTCAGTTGCTGTCAGCAGTGGACGCACTTTTGTGGCAGCTCCGCTGGAGATGCAATCCAATTGAGTTTGGTACACAGGGAAAAACCTTTAACCTGTACTTAACTAAAGTGCAGATATCTTTCACTGCAGAACTGCTTTCTAAAAGCTTCACCAGAAGGTCCAAGGACTAAAAGGGAGGGAGAACGAAGATGTTTTGTCAGTGGCATCAGGATAAGAGATAAACCGCTTGAAAAATCAAAGATTTGCACAACAAATAAAATTTGGCAACATGTTTGCCGTGCGACTTAGGAACCCGCAAAGCTGAAGAAGGAGGTCCTTTGAAACTCTCGAGTGGATTGCGATTGAGACAACTTGGTGGCCAGGTCACGTGAGCTGCGAGCGGTATCTTCAAAGGTACGGCCAATAGGCAAACACGGAATGAAATGCGCAAAATTGCGACCTTAATTTGCCAAAGTAAATACGGAAAATAAAAGAAACGCAGGCTGAATGGATTTTCAAATCTAATTTCCAATTTCGAAATGCGCAAACCGCCAAAGCGAACCCCTTTTTTCTGGCTTTTCTCTTTGCCGAAATTTACATGCCATGGACACGCACTCGCTAAAACACACACATGCATATTATTTGCAAATTAGCCTGGTTGTCAGAGGACCAGGGGATGCTTACTTGGATGGAGTACAGCCCATCCTCCACACATGCGAAATGGAACCAATAAAGCGTGAAGCACGCAGTCCTCGGTCGCCGGTCGCCAAACACCAGCCACGGCTCAATGGACCTGATTGTTGTCCTGATTCATCTCAGGGTCCCAGTTCTGATCCACAGATCCTGCTCCTGCTGCTGGTGCTGCTCCTGGTCCACGTCGGGATGTCATTTTGTCAAACGCATTTGAAAGCCGCTGGCCCGAGGGTTGGCTGAAGGATATGTGAGGCTGGAATGGGCTGACTGATATCGCCTGCCCCTTTGCCCCGCGCTTTGTTTGCTTTAAAGTTTGCCAAACTGGGTTTTTAGTACCCATTACATTTTTGTAAAGTGGGCTATTGGGAATTCCCAAAAAGAATGTTTTCTCAGGAGATTAAAGAGTCAGTCACCCATAAGCTGGTTCTAACATTTTTAGTCAACGAATATTACAAAGTTGCCATACCTTTGATCTTTGGGAACAGAACATTCTGCTGCCTTCGCATACTGGGTATCTCTTAGTCGATGCACGTGTCCTGCTCCATTTTTTGTTAGCTGTCCTCTGCTGGCTCCTGCGGCAACCACACGGGCGTTTCATTAAAGGGTTCGTCCAGAGGGGAAATGTGGCCGTGGTATCTGGCAAACTGACATTGGCGCTGTTTGTCATGTGTGGCACATGATTTGAGGCATTTCTGCTTCGATTGGCTTGAATGGGCTGCTCCAGTGCTGGTAAATTGCGAATGATGAAAGAAGAAAGGCAGCGCGCCATTTGCATGCCCCCTGCCCACCAATCGCCCACCCCACCCATGTAGATGCTAGCTGCTTTGGGCACAACTGTACCTCTCAGATTGATGGCTTAGGCTCTCCTCTTGACTTTGGCTCACCCGCTGACAAGCGGTCATAAAAATTATTAATGAATTATGTTAACAGAGAAATGAATAATCTCAATTTGGAACCAATAAAAAAAACGAACATATCAAGTTTCGCTGTATAGCAGCTGCCCCTTCGATCGCGTGTGGCAGCCAAACAAATCATTAATCATCGAAATGTTGCAACTTCTGTGGTTAAAATTAATTTCGTAGAGGAGCACAAAGTGCCGCGGGCCAAGAAGAAGGACAAATGCCTCGGGTAGCAAAACAACATTAAAAACTACTAAACGGGCGCAGACACAACCCCACAATGGGGGTCCAAAGGGTCCAAAGGGGGCTGGAGTGCCCCTTGAGCCTGTGGCTGACACATGCCGAGCTTCGTTTTTTACTTTTCATTATTTTCGGGCTGCCACCGCGAGGGCTGCGAGACAGAAAAAAACTTTCACACATTGTTGGGAGGATGTGTAGCGAAAGCGCCGCGGGATATTTTTTGCACCCCGCCCACAGGACGGCGTGAAAACGCACACATTACTGGGGGTGTGGGAAAGCTGGGGGTGCGGCCATACATGGAAAAACTGCCTCTTACAAGTGGGAAGTGCCCAGAAAGTATTAGCTGCAGATCTAGGATGTAGAATCTATTTCCTAGGTGTCTAAAAGTAAGCCACAACATTGCTCATTCAATAGAACTGACTAACTTTCAGTAGCAAACCCTACGACACCTTTTAAAATGTTCTTAGAATACCTTCTGTTTCTAAAAGTCTCTTTTGGGTTAAGTAAGTAAGTTTTTCTGCCAGTGTCCACAGCCCTTTGTTGTGCTGTAAAAAACGATTTGCGACGATTTGTGTCATGTGTGTGTGCAGTGCTGACGGCGGCGTACCCAAAATCCCAAAATCGAGGGGAAAAAGGACTCGAAGGACGGGTTCCGTGTCATCGGCAATGGCATTGATACTTTGTCAGACGTGTAAATTACATGGCGCATTCCACACGCCAAATTCCGCACTCTCCCATCCGATGTTCACATGCAAATTCTCGCAAAAATGCGGATGAAAAGCCCGCGACGACATCATCATCATTATTCAAAGGACTCGACGATGTGGCGAAGGAAATCCCAAAGGGTTCCCGAGCGTGGCAAACTACTTTAAATTTCAACCAATTTCAAATGACTTCTTGTCACACATGTGTGGATTACATGGGGGAGTGTGAACTGTGTGCTTGGGCCATAGGAATAGGGATTGCATCGTTAGTGCAAATCGCATCATCATCAGATCGGCGGTATCCAGTCGACGCTCGTCGCGTGTTTTGATTGATGTTGGACGCTTGTAAGTCCCCGAACCAATTCCAAATCCTGCCTCATGAATCCCTTCACCCACGCGGTTTGACTTGGCCACCCCTTCTGTGGAATTCGATTTTCGAGAAGGGCTGGGGCACGCACACTTTGCATCCGCGTTCATATTTCCTAATTTTTCACAGCGAATCTCTCGCTTTTCCATTTGACGCCTTGATTTATGGAGGAAAGCGGGTTGATGCGCCGGGGTTAAGGGGTTAAGGCCCCCCCGACAGCTGTGACTTGTTTATAAGGGTTAAGCTGTTTCAATTTCACTCAGTTATTAGGTTAGATAAGGCGGTAATGATAAGGTTGTGACAGCCCTGACATCTTTCGGGTAACAAAAATAATAAGCGCGAATAACCCTTTCAGATTGAAATCGCGAGCCTCGGTAGCTTGCTACTTTTATTTCAAATATGTTTTTATTGAAACTAGGCTTTAAAAAATGTATTCATACTTTACATAACACTGTGTAATCCCCGAAAAAGTGGGATGAGCTCGAGCTTCGGACAACTGTTTAACTTGTGTGCAATGAGCACGTAATGGAAACAAGGCCAGGAATTGCCCACTCATGCGGCACAATTTGGCAGGACAAACCGCCGCGACCCGCTTGACCAGTCATTTGTCAAATTTGACAGTTGCCGTCGCACTGGTGGCAACCCTGGCCAGCGGGCATGCAGGCTATCCAGGCAGCTGGTCAACCTGTTTGAGGTTGCATACTCATGCGACAAATGTGCCACGCAGTGGGCTTTAAATTCAATTCATTCACGCCAACACACAGCACACAATGACTTTCAATTAGACAGCGGAATGGTGCGAAGGGGTTGGGCTAGCCAGGGAAAACACTTTCTCCGGCTGGTCAAGTGGTCAACGGTCTGTTAATTGGCCAACACGGAGGCTGAAAGGGTTAAGGGTTGCCATGAGAGCACATGGTGATGCCAGCGAACTTCAAAACGCATTTTACGCTCGTTAGGTCCTGTTAGGCAGTTTTCCCTTTACAGGGGGGTTAAACGCACATTGCTGGTCATTGAGGGACTTGCTAGCCCCCGGCTAATCAAAGTATTCATGAGCCCAAGTGCCCAAATGCCCAATTGGTACAGTTACGCCCAGACGGACTAAAGTGTCTGTCAGATTTTTGTGTAGCCCCCACCACCAGTTGACGCATTCGATGCGAATCAGTGTTAACACGAAGTGCAAATCAAATTTGCCTCAACTTGCCATTTTTCAAGCTGTCACTAGCACTCACGGCCAACAACGCGACCCCTCTACCTTGTATTTTGCC
Source organism: Drosophila erecta (assembly GCF_003286155.1). Classification (NCBI taxonomy): domain Eukaryota; kingdom Metazoa; phylum Arthropoda; class Insecta; order Diptera; family Drosophilidae; genus Drosophila; species Drosophila erecta. The sequence continues at coordinate 2,026,169 of NW_020825194.1, forward strand.
AGATCGCAAACTTCTCATGACACAATGAAGATACGGACAAACATATTGACAGCTCGTTGCCATTTAGCGAAATGTTTAAATAAAAATTTGCATTCATTTAGCGGGAAGGAAGTTGTTCGCTCACCAGTGGTGAGCATTTAGCTACGTTGTTGGATCTTGAACTGCTTTACACAAGTGTTAAACTGCTATATTTAAGAATATGCAATACAATCAGTTCGGTTATCTATTTTCTATTGTAATGGCTTCCATGTACATTGTTATGTGATTTTAAAGCAATTTTTTCAAGTTACTTTCTTTTCTGGGCATCTCTGTTCGTCACCCTTATGAAAAAGCAAACTGCCATTGGCGCCAATCAGCAACACGTCAAAAGTAAGGGGCTCTTGAAGACACTTACCAAATCGGTGGAACTCCGCGCAGCATATGTTCCAGTCAACTTCCTTTGCGAATTTAAAAGAATTGCAAATGTCGCGACGTCAACAACGGCGGGGAGGATTCGGATTCAGATTCAGATTCAGATACGGATTCAGATACGGTTTCGGATACGGATTCCGTGGGTGAAAGTGTCCTGGCGTGACAGAAATGATTTGGGCGTTGATGTCATCAGCATCAGCATCAAAATTTAGACGTTGCGATTGTAAAAATTAATGATGTTTTGCCGCTAAATAGTTGGGCTGGGAAGCAGGGCACATGTGTGACGCTTTCCCTGGGAAAGCGAGAGCGGAAAATCCGGAGGACTTTTCATATCCGTTTGCAATTTTTAAGCCAGCGCAAAGTGTTTTCATTCGGCTCCACGGAGGCTTTTCCATTTTGTTGTTGGCGCGTAAATTGACACGACTTTGCTTTATTTTTCCCCATTTTCCATTTTTCCTTGCCTCGTTATGCTAATGTCCTTTGGTCCGTAAAGTAAAAAGAGTTTTGATTAATGATGCCATTGGATGACGCAAAGCCGCCACAGATGGTCCACCTATCCAGGATTGTTATTAAAAAGTATTGTAAAGCCCGCTGGAAAACTCTCCACTTACAGTCTCGTGTGTTTTCTTTTGCATTTTTTATATTTTTGAGGGGTAACTCCAGATCAGATCAGGTTAGCCTCAAGTTACGCTACTTTACTCTTTCAATATTTAATCAATGCTGAGAGCAAACAATCAACCAACAGCGCTGCGAAACCGAACCTTAATCAAAAAATCAAACAATTGACATTCAATATGGTCTAATTTTTTACGCTGCCATTAAACAAATTATTGGGGAAGCTGGCTGCCATTGGAGTAAGCTGGAAAACCCGAAACGCGTCGAGACAGCCCATTTTCCCCAGAGAACAACGCAACGACAACATATCAATAAACCAAACAACGGCCAGTGCAAACAATGCCGAGTGGAGAGGATGGCAAAGAAAACTGAGCCCTAGATTGGTAATTGAAAAATGCGAATGAAACTCTATATGGAGCACCGCCATCCTGTAATTGGGCTCGACTGTACCGAAGTGGTGGCCGAAGTCAGAGGTCAGACTGTACCTGCCACTGACAGGACAACAAAAAGCGGCAATAATTGCGCCAAGTTTGGTGTAAAATGAGGCGGAATCGCTGGGAAAATTGGGAAAATCTCTGCAAGACTTACGCATAATTAAGTGCGCTCAAAAGGTGTCCGCACAATACGCTCTCCTTTGAAGGCACTGAGAAAAACATCTTCTAACAAGAAGCAAACCAAAAATCAATGAAAGCATTTCTGCATGAAAGTATTTCTGCAAACCTTACAAACTCTTGCATATATCTACATAATACTTTTGTGCTTCAGCTAGCCATTACTTTTTTTGGTGAGTGTAGATCCTTGCATTGCAGGACCAGCGAAGGACGAACAAAAACCATAGCAGCACAGGACGAGAGTCCGCATTTACATAATGCTCTTCAGAGGGAAGAGGATTTATGTGTGGCACTTGAGTGCCGCAAATTAATTCAAATGAAATGCGTCCAGGACTTAATCCTGCAGTCCATTGTTGTCCTGGCTGGCAGTCCAATCCCCCCGGCAGAAGGACTAATTTGGTGCAATTGCGACACCTAGGAAAATCGCTTGCTCCGCTTTGATTTGCGCTAATCGCAAAGTGTCAGCGACCAGGAGAACTGGATGTTTGCCTCATTTCCGCATTTAATCACCCCCGGAAGTAAAGGAGCACTGTTCCTGCGTCCTTTTGTTCCTTTTGCGATGGATGTGAGACCCAGAAAGTCCTAGATTCCGAGATGACAGAAATCAGAGCAAAACTAATTTCCCGTTAATGAGGGTCGCTCGCCCTGTTGCGTTTTCATTCGCATTTTCCTCATTTTTTGTGGCTCCTGGCGCACAGATTAGGACATTTTTCCCACTCACACACATGCGCCTCATTAATAATTTTTTCGCCACTCGCTGCCAGGATCGAGATTAATTTGCGCCTGGAAAGGATCTGACGTGTGCCTGTCAGTCGGGAAATGTCTCTCTCCTTTTCGGCCCAGTGCCTTCTTTAATCTTTGTAAAAATGCCAGGATGTGGATGGGGTATCCTTGATTCGCGGGCGGAAGCTGCTGAGGCGTCAAATTGTTATTAATTGAAAGTCAAAAGTTCGTCCTGCGCCGTCAGTTTTAATTGGATTGTTCGCTTATCTCGGCGAGAATTAATTATTGGGTGGTGAACAACGGCAGGAAGGGAAATGCTTTCAATACAATGTGGTTAGTAGAGCAAAACAGCAAATAAACTAGATTTCTACTGCCAAATCGTTCTGCAACTCTTTTATGCGATTTTTATAGCCAATAAGCTGGTCATGTCCATGCTAAAGCTTCGTTTTTATTTTATAGGGTTCTGTCTATATTCTTTCCAATGTATATGCACATGTGTAGCTCCTTTGTCAAGTGATATTTCACTTTAAGTATTTTCCGCCCATCATTGGCATTCCCAATAAAAGGAATCCCGAGCCCATGAGGTCATCCCGTGGTGACGCATTGAACTGTGGACTCAACACCTCCCCATTCATATTCATAATCCTGTGTGTGGAATTCGCTGAGCTGCGACCTATCTGTTCATCCTCGCGCGATCTGATCTAAAAGGATCTCATTGGAGGCATTCGCCTGGAAGTTGGCAACAATTGAATTGATTTTATTGCCCCGAGGAAAGTTATGCGCTGACAGGACCTTGGCTCGCTCGCAGGATACACACAATAAAAAATGCCTACGACTATGTGCCCAGCAATTTCATTTCGTTTGTCCTGAAAAGGCACCCAAAAGCGCTGCCATTGTTGTGCTGTTGTTCTGTTGTCTGTTTATTAAATTGCTGCCTCGAAAGGGGTGAGATATTCCGGAGCAGGGGTCCTGAATCCGGAGCCACCTTTGTTAATCGTCAAGCTGACAATAAATCTTTTGCCAAAGTCCGGGACACCGAATTGCGTATGAGATGTACACGTATGTGTAATGCCCGACTTGGCATTCTCCATGAAACACACAGATACTACATTTTCGCCATAGACAAAGATACGGAGCAGGGGTTCGGGGAAAATATTTCATAAATTGAATTGTTTTGCATTGTTGTCGCCGCAGAGAGCTGCTCTTATTTGGAATCGCTCGACAAAACCAAATAAAAAGCATCCAATATGAGTTCTCGAGGGCAGACATGTGTGCACATATATGTTTTTGTGTATCTTTGTGATTTATAACGCGTTTAGAATGGCTGTGAAGTGCTCGAAATGAAATCAGAGCTTCAACCAGTCTGGCTGACGACTGATTTGATGATGACATGTAACTAACAATGCGAGCAAAGACATAGCGACACAAATAGATACATTTTCCATGTCAGTTGCATAGCTCGTTTGGTTCGCTTAAATACTTTTGGTTGGTTCTACACGTTAAATACACCTTTTAAAAACCTGTGATACAAAAGTATCTGGTTGGCTTACCTTTGCATCTGTTGTATTCCTAATAACAAAGAGTTATGTGTATCTGAGAGGAAATCGCCTGACATCGTTAGCTGTCTGGAAATTCTATGAAATGACAGCTCACAGCAACTATGGCATTTTAAATATGATAAATTGTCGCACAGAGCTCTCAAATAAAAGCGTCGTGAAGAAAGTGAAACCGCAGTTTATTTTTGGGGAGTGGATAGGACGGCGCCATTTCCAACTGCTCTTGACACTTTAAAAGGCGAATTGCATTTAAATTTGCTGATTACGCTCGAGTACTGCGAATAATGGTTATATTGAGCCATAAAAGAAATTAAGCCAAACATTATTCGTGGCTGAGCAGCCCACATCCCCATCTGCGCGTAATACTCGTATATTTTAAAACAACTTTCACCACCTCTGAACTGGCTGTTCAAATATTATTGATACATCGGCGGCTTCTCAATGGTTTGTAAACGATTTCTGGAGAGGATTCGGATTCCTGGCGGGGTGCCACATACTTATTCCGCTCTTTTCCACAGCTACAACGCATATTACACAAGATTTTTTAGCAACAGATTCTCGAGTGCTGTTCGAGGGGCTTACGCATGATTTTCCGGGATTTGCCTTATGAAATTTTCAAATTTTACAATCTGCGCCACGGGCGGCCCGCGAGGAAATTGCACTGCGACTCGCTTTTTGTGTAATTTCAAAATGATTATTACTCACGAGGGGGTGTGCGGAAATCAATGCATAAATTACAAAATACAGCCGGCAGACAAAGGCTGATCTTTATTGTTATTCAAATCATTTGGCAGCTGCCACAACTCCAACTCCAACGCCATCGTCATGGGAAGTTGGATGCCGCGCCGATAATGATTGACTGGCAGACAATCCTGGTCTAATCTGTCAATAATTCAGGCCATGTGCTCTGGCTTTTAGCGCTTTTCAGCCCGAGGCACCGAATCGGGCAGCCCAAGCTGTCGATTTCCCAGGCGAGTTGGCCTAATCCGATGGAGATGCCGTGTAATTAGGTCGGGCGACATCGGAAGTGCCTTTAAAATTGATTCGCTTGCGGTTTTTTAGGCGAACTTCGGCACTTTTATTGGAGAAAGCACATACTCGAAAATACAAGTTATAATGTACTTTCAACGTGGGGTTCATCCCTGTTTTTAAATCATTTTAGCTTGTTTGCTTAACCATTTGTAATTACTTTTTTAGCCACTCATGTGCTGCTAGGAGGAATATTCCAATTTCATTTTCCATTCGCGAAACCTGCGAATCATTTCCTCAAGGATCTCCGATAATTTAATGTAAACTTTGCGGTCACGTGGCGCGACCTCCGCTCTCATGTAAGTAAATCAAAGCAAATTACCAGCCCAGCACACAAAATACATAACACAAAACACAAAACACAACAAGGAACACACATGGGCCATCCATCCATTTCAACTTTCAACCCAAAAAGGGTCGCAGTTCACAAGTGTTTTGACATTTGGACGCGTTTTGCGCCCGAAATGACCACCAACAAGAGGTGGACCCGGGCACAAGTCGATGGCCCAAGGGAGCCCTTACACTTGTGCCCAGATCCCGAGAATCTCCGGGAAAACTGTGGGAAAACCGGAAAAGCCCAGCCACCCTGGGAAAGTGTAATCAGCCTCGTGATGGCCACGAGACACATGTGCACATGTAAATTACGGGGATGTGAGCTAGTTTATTAATAAGCGCGTTATCCTGGGAGAGTCCTTGATGCACATTAAGCGAAGACGAAGATCTTCTAGGAGTTCATAGTGAATTTGATGGGTATGTAGAGTGCGATCCAGCGACTGATCAGCGGACTTCTGGCACAGAAGAATAGCCAAGAATGCGATGCCGATTAGGCAACTTTTCGCCACGAAACTTGTGCCTCTTGATTTAAGGAGGCATTTGCTCTGGTTGCAGGCTTTTGCGCATATCAACCACCATCTAATTTCAGCCATAAAAAAGCAACAACGCGGGGCAGACAATAGACGCGCGGCAAAGACAACAAATGAATTAAATCAGCAAGGGAGGCAGACACACAATGTGGCAAGAAGATATACTCTGTTATTCTGTGGCATGACTAGAAATGGGAATAGAGGCTGTGAGGAAGATGGGCGCCCTGTCAGGATATGCCACTAATTTCCTTAACAAGTAAAAACGCTTTATTCATCTTGGGCCTTGACTCCGCTTCCTTGCTGCTGCTTTCCGGTTCCTTGGCCACTCCGAAATGTAAATAAAATCGCTCGAATTAACCGCTGAGTGACAGCTACAAGTGGCAGATGGAGTCGCAAAAGGCGGGGAGCGAGTCCTGTGTCATAACCGCCAGGACTCGTCCTCATCCGCAGCCGCATCCTTCGAAGCAGCTAGTTGGTGAGTCCACGGAAGCGTAAGTAAGTCAGTAAATGCCGCAACTGGTTCCAAAGGACGGCTCAACTACTCAAATTGAAGGGAGCTATTCAGAGGACGGGTCTTAAATGATATTAAGGTGAGCAAAGAGGTTGCCAAGTGTGTTTTTCAGTAGTTTCAGCTGGCAATTTACAGTGCAAATACTTCTAGTCAAAACATACGCTTCTGTTTAATTCTAATCAATTTTTTAAGCCAAGTCGAGCTACTTTATACTTGCAAATAACTTGTATAGCTTTCATAATTCACCAGAGTGACTCACATGATCTTAAAGCAGGCGTCCCCGGAATCTAAATTCCCAATTCAGCCGATGAAGACGACCAACTGGATCTTTGAGCATCTTGGCCTTGCCTCCTCGATTGGCGAGAAGTCAGCAGATGCCGCCGGGGAACTTTTCCTAGGGGATTCACATTCGCGAAGACAGCGCAGCGCAAACTGATAAGCGGCAGGCTGATAAAGAAAGCCGCAATAAAGAAATATGGGCGCGGAAAGGGGGTGGGGATCGGCTCAATTACAGGTGTGCCGCTAAACTGCCAGCTTGATCGATCACTTGAGTCATAATGGGCATAAGATCTACTTGGTTGTGGGTTCTTTGTGCCTTTGGAGGTAAGAGAAATCACACACGAGGAAGTCCATTCATAAAACTTGTTCGTAGTAAACGTTGGTTACCCATTACTCATGGCATTCACACGGGGCATATTTTATGACTGCTTGTATGTGGAAAATTAGGCAATAACCCAGCTGGGGTCTTTACTTAAAGGAGACATTCTCCAAATACCCACAGGTATCTTAAAGATCTCAACGTCTGTAGAACAACATTCCGCCGAGTCACTTAACTTGACTTAAGTTCGAGGTATTGCGTATGTGTCAGTCGATCTAGTAGTTCTAACTCAATTCTGCGATCGTTCAACCCATTGAGTAATACTCAGTTGTTGTTTCCCCTTTTTTTGTTTTTTTGATCTGTTGTGGGGAAGCCAATGAAACGTGTTTGCTGATTAATCCAAATCAAATGTTTGGCGTTTTTTCCCGTACTTTTTCTGCGCGAATGTATTTTGCTTTTATTTATGGCATACATTATGCTGGGAGTGGACAATCAAGGGATTACTTACCTAAAGCCATGTTGATTGAGGGGATTTCTTATGTCCAGGAAATATCACACATCTGCAGTTGCTGTGTAAAGTTGTTGCCAACTCTCAGTTCTGGGCTATAGAATTATAGGCGGATAAAAATAAATATTTATGCACTGATGTTGTAGAAGTAAAGTTTAGTTTTTGTGGTTTAATTCCTGAGTTATTAATCCCGCTGATAAGTCAGTTCCATTGCGAGCTAAACCACTGATAATCGTGTTGTAAATATAGAGTCTTTTATACCAAAAAAAAAAAGAAGAAAAATATTAATAAAAATTAAAAAGTAATGCAAATGGCATGCTTGTTCTGCATACTTTACTTCTGTGAAATCTACATTTTTCTACATCTACATTTGTCTATTTACATCACTTTGTTATTTTAAATTAGGCCTAAATTATTTGTAAGCTACTTCAAAACATCTAAATGCAATGGTTCCCTAATACATTTATTAACAGAATTCTAAATGCAACAACTGATTCTGAAATACCACTTCAGTAAGTCATCTTGATGGCAGTTCCGATCTGAGTCCATCTGGTGAACTTGTGCCCCACAGAAAAAATCCCCGGCTGTGCAGCCGCAGCATCTGCTGGTATCGCTATATAAGCTCTATCTCTTCGATGTCCAGTCATCAGTCTCACAGTTCTCACTGCAACAGCTGAAGCTTCCTATCAATCCGGTAACAAGCCGACAATCCCGTCATGAACTTCAACAAGATCTTCGTCTTCGTGGCCCTCATCCTGGCCATCAGCCTGGGAAATTCGGAGGCTGGTTGGCTTAGGAAGCTGGGCAAGAAAATCGTAAGAATTTCTTTCTAAATTAAGAAATACAATACTAATTTGGACGTATTTTCCTTTTAGGAGCGCATTGGCCAACACACCCGGGATGCCACAATTCAGGTCCTCGGAATCGCCCAACAAGCCGCCAATGTTGCAGCCACCGCTCGAGGTTGAAACCAAGCTCAAACCGCTCTTGGCCAGCTCATTTCTCTAATTTATTACTAATTCACTGCAAGTCATTAGAAAAATTAAGATGCACAACGTTAATATTTAATGCCGATGTCAAATTATTACAATCTAATTAAGCGAACATTAATAAAAAGAAAAAAACAGAGTAATTAAATGGTGATAACGTATTCCTCCGTAGACTTATCAGCCGGGTTACTAAAAATAAAACTAGCGTCTTGAAAGTTCTTATCACTTAATAATTTTTGATTTTATTAAATATTCGAAGCATTACTTCATTACCATGTAAATTGAATGGCCAGACAAGTCCACTAAAATCTGGTAGAATGCTAATGTTTGTCTCCCCTGGCAGTGGCAGCAACATCCGCGGCTTTTTGGCCAACTTCAATGACCTCTAGTGCCGCGTTTTTGACGTACTGAAACGTCTGCTCAGATTTTTCCTTCTGTGGAAAGGAGTTTTAGTTAGATCGATGTGCGCTGTAAGATCAATGCCAACTTACCAAATCCGTCAGCCAACTGGCTTGCGACTGTTGCAAGTTGACAGCCAGGATGATGAACACGAAAAAGAAGATGTGCCTGAAGTTCATATTAAGTTATTTGTTTACAGACTGGAAAAAGCAGCCAGTGTTCGTTTGCTAATATTATTTTCAGACTGATGCTCAAAACTTAGACCTAAGTCTTTTATAGGCGAAAACATAAGTAGAACTATAAACTGAAATAGAGATAAGACATATTCGTGGGTTTCCCAGTCGAAAATATTATCAAGAGTATTTAAATCCATTTGAGAAGACCTTACAGCTAACTTTATTATTTTTGTCTATTTTTGGCACGTGCGCCTCAAAAACTATTGATAGGGTTCATAATACGATTGTCTGTTGTTCGAGCTCACAACACTTTGTTGAATATATGAATATAGAAGAGCAAAAAGTGTTTTTTTAAATGTTTTATTTACTTAGATGCATAAAATAAATACGATTTTTAAAATATCTATTAGATAGCCAACGTGGTCAACCTCGGGCGGTGGCTGCCACATTGGCGGCCTGTTGAGCGATTCCCAGTCCCTGGATTGTGGCATCCCGGGTGTGCTGGCCAACGCGTTCCTGTGAAAAAGAATTCTAGTTAGTTGACAAGCTCATATACAGCAAAAGATAGTGCTTACAATTTTCTTGCCAATTTTCTTCAGCCAACCAGCTTCGGATTGCCCAATGGCGATGGCCAGAATGAGGGCGATGAAAACGAAGATCTTGTAGAAGTTCATGGTGGTACTTTTTTGACTTGGGATTTTGCAAGAGTAGCTAGAGCTCTGATGTGGCTGTTGCACTGGATGGTGATCGACTGTTGATTGCAACTGCAAAGACGAGAGCTTTTATAGGCGAATCCAGGTGTATTCAGCGGCTGATAAGGCTCAGAAGGGGATTTTTATGGCTGAAAAGTACACGAGAGGAATACAATCCGCTCAAAATCACCCAGTCGAATGGGGGATTTTTTAATTTGATTCATGTGTGCTGGCTCACATGCCAAGAATTAGACAGAAAGCACCTTCTTTGTTTCGCATTTAATTAGAACCAATTGAAATTAAAACACTACCGAATTATTTGCGATAAGCAAACAACTGAATTTGAATGAGCTCTGAAAGGCGTATGTTACATTCTTATGATACAATACACAAAGAATATATAAACAAAAATATATTAATTTAGTTTATTACAAATATTCCCCAAACTTGGGTTTATCCCCTGGCAGTCATGGCGACTTTGGCTGCCTTCGTGGCGACATCAGCAACTTGAAGAGTGGTATTCAGAGAGTATAGACCAACGTCCTTCTGAGGATTCAAAATGTGAGTTGGAACCATCAATTCTTTCAGTATGGCTAGAGCTTACTAAGGTATCGAAGAAGCCAGCTTCCGATTGTTGCAAGTAAGTGGCCAGCACAAGGACAACTAAAATCCAGATTGTACTGTGGTTCATTTTGTTGTAATAGTGCCAAAAGTGGACTTAATTGTTTCAGCATGTACTAAGCGACTGATAATTGAAATAAAGAGTCCAGTCCCTTTATAGGCGAACCGAAATATATTTCTACAGATAACACACAATCTTTTATTTTCATTCCCCATCGAAAAAGAAGCAAAAGCTACAAACTATTCGGTGATAAGGTCTTCAGCATTGCGATTTGTAATATTCTGTATAAATAATGGAATTTAAAAGTTTTAAAAATAATGTTTGAATAGAAGATTGTATGTCCGTTTTTGAAATGGTTTTATTTACATAGAGCAGTGTAATAAATAGTTTTTTAATAAATAATTATAATTCATCTTCGTGGTCAACCTCGGGCGGTGGCTGCAACATTGGCGGCCTGTTGAGCGATTCCCAGTCCCTGGATTGTGGCATCCCGAGTGTGCTGGCCAACGCGTTCCTGTGAAAAGGGGATCTCAGTTAGTTTCCGGATTGGCGAATTTCAAAGTGCAGGACTTACGATTTTCTTGCCAATTTTCTTCAGCCAGCCAGCCTCCGATTGTCCAATGGCGATGGCCATAATGAGGGCGACGAAAACGAAGATCTTGTAGAAGTTCATGGTGATTTTTTCTTGATTGCTTTCTTAGGAGAACGTAAAGATATTGATATTGCAGTGAGGTCTGAGCGACTGATGGCTGAGATACAAAAGGCGAGCGCTTTTATAGGCGAACGGACAGCTTGAAAAACACAACGACAGATAAGACATGCACGGGGATTTTCGCAGAGAAAAGTACACTTAAGGTACCCAATCAGATTCAAATCACTGGGCACATTTCATTTCAGGGGATTTCAGTTCCATAATCTAAATATGAAAATTTGTGAAATCCTTAGAACGAATTTGGGCCAATCAAAATCTGAGATTTAGATACTCTTTTATTTCGAGACTTTCTTCTTGCGAAAGTAAAGTTGATTTCCTATACGAGTAGTCTTAAGAAAATCAGAAGTACATTTTATTTATTAAAAATTTTAGTTTATTTATTTTTATACCCGCTACTCGTGGAGTAAAAGCGTATACGAGACTCGTTTAAAAGTATGTAACAGGCAGATGGAAGCGTGCCCGACCATATAAAGTATATATATTCTTGAACACAATCAATAGAAGAGTCTATCTGGCCATGTTCGTCTGCCGTCTATCCGTATGTTTGAAACACACAAGTTTGAAAAATTTTACATTTTTTTTTGATTTTGTACGCAATTTCTACAGATATTCCAGAAAATGTTGAAAATTCTTCTTTCGCTAGCTGAGTAACTCGACTATCTTGTTTTTTCTAATGTTATGATGTAGAAATTCAAAAATGTACCAAGAATGAAAATCTAAGGTCCATAACTCAACCTATCTGAATCGGATTTTAAAGTGGCATACCTCTAAATGTTTCTGGAGCAATTCCCTAAAAAACTGCATTCATATTTAAAATTTAATTTTTTTTAAATTTTTTTGTAATTTTTTGATGTTATGATGTTGTAGAAATTCAAAAATGACCGAAGGCTGAAGTTCCAAAGTCCATAACTCAACTAATCTTAATCGGAATTTGAAGTGGCATGCCTCTAAATGTTTCTGGAGCAATTATCTATAAATCTGCATTCAAATTTGGAAATTTATTTTTTCGACATTTTTTTGTAATTTTTTGATGTTATGATGTTGCAGAAATTCAGAAATGTCCCAAGACTGAAGTTCCAAAGTCCATAACTCAACTAATCTTAATCGGAATTTGAAGTGGCATGCCTCTAAATGTTTCTGGAGCAATTATCTATAAATCTGCATTCAAATTTGGAAATTTATTTTTTCGAAATTTTTTTGTAATTTTTTGATGTTATGATGTTGCAGAAATTCAGAAATGTCCCAAGACTGAAGTTCCGAAGTCCATAACTCAACTTATCTTAATCGGATTTTGAAGTGGCATACCTCTAAATGTTTCTGGAGCTATTATCTATAAATCTGCATTCAAATTTGAAAATTTATTTTTTCAACATTTTTTTGTAATTTTTTGATGTTATGATGTTGTAGAAATTCAAAAATGACCGAAGGCTGAAGTTCTAAAGTCCTCAACTCAACTTATCTTAATCGGATTTTGAAGTTTCATACCTCTAAATGTTTCTGGAGCAATTATCTATAAATCTGCATTCAAATTTGGAAATTTATTTTTTCGACATTTTTTTGTAATTTTTTGATGTTATGATGTTGTAGAAATTCAAAAATGACCGAAGGCTGAAGTTCCGAAGTCCATAACTCAACTTATCTTAATCGGATTTTGAAGTGGCATACCTCTAAATGTTTCTGGAGCAATTATCTATAAATCTGCATTCAAATTTGGAAATTTATTTTTTCGACCTTTTTTTGTAATTTTTTGATGTTATGATGTTGTAGAAATTCAAAAATGACCCAAGACTGAAGTTCCAAAGTCCATAACTCAACTAATCTTAATCGGAATTTGAAGTGGCATACCTCTAAATGTTTCTGGAGCAATTATCTATAAATCTGCGTTCAAATTTGGAAATTTATTTTTTCGACATTTTTTTGTAATTTTTTGATGTTATGATGTTGTAGAAATTCAGAAATGTCCCAAGACTGAAGTTCCAAAGTCCATAACTCAACTAATCTTAATCGGAATTTGAAGTGGCATGCCTCTAAATGTTTCTGGAGCAATTATCTATAAATCTGCATTCAAATTTGGAAATTTATTTTTTCGACATTTTTTTGTAATTTTTTGATGTTATGATGTTGCAGAAATTCAGAAATGTCCCAAGACTGAAGTTCCAAAGTCCATAACTCAACTAATCTTAATCGGAATTTGAAGTGGCATGCCTCTAAATGTTTCTGGAGCAATTATCTATAAATCTGCATTCAAATTTGGAAATTTATTTTTTCGACATTTTTTTGTAATTTTTTGATGTTATGATGTTGTAGAAATTCAAAAATGACCGAAGGCTGAAGTTCTAAAGTCCTTAACTCAACTTATCTTAATCGGATTTTGAAGTGTCATACCTCTAAATGTTTCTGGAGCAATTATCTATAAATCTGCATTCAAATTTGGAAATTTATTTTTTCGACATTTTTTTGTAATTTTTTGATGTTATGATGTTGTAGAAATTCAGAAATGTCCCAAGACTGAAGTTCCAAAGTCCATAACTCAACTTATCTTAATCGGATTTTGAAGTGGCATACCTCTAAATGTTTCTGGAGCAATTATCTATAAATCTGCATTCAAATTTGAAAATTTATTTTTTCAATATTTTTTTGTAATTTTTTGATGTTATGATGTTGTAGAAATTCAAAAATGACCGAAGGCTGAAGTTCCAAAGTCCATAACTCAACTTATCTTAATCGGATTTTGAAGTGGCATACCTCTAAATGTTTCTGGAGCAATTATCTATAAATCTGCATTCAAATTTGGAAATTTATTTTTTCGACCTTTTTTTGTAATTTTTTTGATGTTATGATGTTGTAGAAATTCCATAATGACCCAAGGCTGAAGTTCCAAAGTCCATAACTCAACTTATCTTAATCGGATTTTGAAGTGGCATACCTCTAAATGTTTCTGGAGCAATTATCTATAAATCTGCATTCAAATTTGGAAATTTATTTTTTCGACATTTTTTTGTAATTTTTTGATGTTATGATGTTGTAGAAATTCAGAAATGTCCCAAGACTGAAGTTCCAAAGTCCATAACTCAACTTATCTTAATCGGATTTTGAAGTGGCATATCTCTAAATGTTTCTGGAGCAATTATCTATAAATCTGCATTCAAATTTGGAAATTTATTTTTTCGACCTTTTTTTGTAATTTTTTGATGTTATGATGTTGTAGAAATTCAAAAATGACCGAAGGCTGAAGTTCCGAAGTCCATAACTCAACTTATCTTAATCGGATTTTGAAGTGGCATACCTCTAAATGTTTCTGGAGCAATTATCTATAAATCTGCATTCAAATTTGGAAATTTATTTTTTCGACCTTTTTTTGTAATTTTTTGATGTTATGATGTTGTAGAAATTCAAAAATGACCCAAGGCTGAAGTTCCGAAGTCCAGAACTCAACTTATCTTAATCGGATTTTGAAGTGGCATACCTCTAAATGTTTCTGGAGCAATTATCTATAAATCTGCATTCAAATTTGAAAAATTATTTTTTCGACATTTTTTTGTAATTTTTTGATGTTATGATGTTGTAGAAATTCAGAAATGTCCCAAGACTGAAGTTCCAAAGTCCATAACTCAACTAATCTTAATCGGAATTTGAAGTGGCATGCCTCTAAATGTTTCTGGAGCAATTATCTATAAATCTGCATTCAAATTTGGAAATTTATTTTTTCGACATTTTTTTGTAATTTTTTGATGTTATGATGTTGCAGAAATTCAGAAATGTCCCAAGACTGAAGTTCCAAAGTCCATAACTCAACTAATCTTAATCGGAATTTGAAGTGGCATGCCTCTAAATGTTTCTGGAGCAATTATCTATAAATCTGCATTCAAATTTGGAAATTTATTTTTTCGACATTTTTTTGTAATTTTTTGATGTTATGATGTTGCAGAAATTCAGAAATGTCCCAAGACTGAAGTTCCGAAGTCCATAACTCAACTTATCTTAATCGGATTTTGAAGTGGCATACCTCTAAATGTTTCTGGAGCTATTATCTATAAATCTGCATTCAAATTTGAAAATTTATTTTTTCAACATTTTTTTGTAATTTTTTGATGTTATGATGTTGTAGAAATTCAAAAATGACCGAAGGCTGAAGTTCTAAAGTCCTTAACTCAACTTATCTTAATCGGATTTTGAAGTGTCATACCTCTAAATGTTTCTGGAGCAATTATCTATAAATCTGCATTCAAATTTGGAAATTTATTTTTTCGACATTTTTTTGTAATTTTTTGATGTTATGATGTTGTAGAAATTCAGAAATGTCCCAAGACTGAAGTTCCAAAGTCCATAACTCAACTTATCTTAATCGGATTTTGAAGTGGCATACCTCTAAATGTTTCTGGAGCAATTATCTATAAATCTGCATTCAAATTTGGAAATTTATTTTTTCGACATTTTTTTGTAATTTTTTGATGTTATGATGTTGTAGAAATTCAGAAATGTCCCAAGACTGAAGTTCCAAAGTCCATAACTCAACTAATCTTAATCGGAATTTGAAGTGGCATGCCTCTAAATGTTTCTGGAGCAATTATCTATAAATCTGCATTCAAATTTGGAAATTTATTTTTTCGACATTTTTTTGTAATTTTTTGATGTTATGATGTTGCAGAAATTCAGAAATGTCCCAAGACTGAAGTTCCAAAGTCCATAACTCAACTTATCTTAATCGGAATTTGAAGTGGCATACCTCTAAATGTTTCTGGAGCAATTATCTATAAGTCTACATTCAAATTTGGAAATTTATTTTTTCGACATTTTTTTGTAATTTTTTGATGTTATGATGTTGTAGAAATTCAGAAATGTCCCAAGACTGAAGTTCCGAAGTCCATAACTCAACTTATCTTAATCGGATTTTGAAGTGGCATACCTCTAAATGTTTCTGGAGCAATTATCTATAAATCTGCATTCAAATTTGGAAATTTATTTTTTCGACCTTTTTTTGTAATTTTTTGATGTTATGATGTTGTAGAAATTCAGAAATGTCCCAAGACTGAAGTTCCGAAGTCCATAACTCAACTTATCTTAATCGGATTTTGAAGTGGCATACCTCTAAATGTTTCTGGAGCAATTATCTATAAATCTGCATTCAAATTTGGAAATTTATTTTTTCGACCTTTTTTTGTAATTTTTTGATGTTATGATGTTGTAGAAATTCAAAAATGACCAAAGGCTGAAGTTCCGAAGTCCATAACTCAACTTATCTTAATCGGATTTTGAAGTGGCATACCTCTAAATGTTTCTGGAGCAATTATCTATAAATCTGCGTTCAAATTTGGAAATTTATTTTTTCGACATTTTTTTGTAATTTTTTGATGTTATGATGTTGTAGAAATTCAAAAATGACCGAAGGCTGAAGTTCCAAAGTCCATAACTCAACTTATCTTAATCGGATTTTGAAGTGGCATACCTCTAAATGTTTCTGGAGCAATTATCTATAAATCTGCATTCAAATTTGGAAATTTATTTTTTCGACCTTTTTTTGTAATTTTTTTGATGTTATGATGTTGTAGAAATTCCATAATGACCCAAGGCTGAAGTTCCAAAGTCCATAACTCAACTTATCTTAATCGGATTTTGAAGTGGCATACCTCTAAATGTTTCTGGAGCAATTATCTATAAATCTGCATTCAAATTTGGAAATTTATTTTTTCGACATTTTTTTGTAATTTTTTGATGTTATGATGTTGTAGAAATTCAGAAATGTCCCAAGACTGAAGTTCCAAAGTCCATAACTCAACTTATCTTAATCGGAATTTGAAGTGGCATGCCTCTAAATGTTTCTGGAGCAATTATCTATAAATCTGCATTCAAATTTGGAAATTTATTTTTTCGACATTTTTTTGTAATTTTTTGATGTTATGATGTTGCAGAAATTCAGAAATGTCCCAAGACTGAAGTTCCAAAGTCCATAACTCAACTTATCTTAATCGGAATTTGAAGTGGCATACCTCTAAATGTTTCTGGAGCAATTATCTATAAGTCTACATTCAAATTTGGAAATTTATTTTTTCGACATTTTTTTGTAATTTTTTGATGTTATGATGTTGTAGAAATTCAGAAATGTCCCAAGACTGAAGTTCCGAAGTCCATAACTCAACTTATCTTAATCGGATTTTGAAGTGGCATACCTCTAAATGTTTCTGGAGCAATTATCTATAAATCTGCATTCAAATTTGGAAATTTATTTTTTCGACCTTTTTTTGTAATTTTTTGATGTTATGATGTTGTAGAAATTCAAAAATGACCAAAGGCTGAAGTTCCGAAGTCCATAACTCAACTTATCTTAATCGGATTTTGAAGTGGCATACCTCTAAATGTTTCTGGAGCAATTATCTATAAATCTGCATTCAAATTTGAAAAATTATTTTTTCGACATTTTTTTGTAATTTTTTGATGTTATGATGTTGTAGAAATTCAGAAATGTCCCAAGACTGAAGTTCCAAAGTCCATAACTCAACTAATCTTAATCGGAATTTGAAGTGGCATACCTCTAAATGTTTCTGGAGCAATTATCTATAAGTCTACATTCAAATTTGGAAATTTATTTTTTCGACATTTTTTTGTAATTTTTTGATGTTATGATGTTGTAGAAATTCAGAAATGTCCCAAGACTGAAGTTCCGAAGTCCATAACTCAACTTATCTTAATCGGATTTTGAAGTGGCATACCTCTAAATGTTTCTGGAGCAATTATCTATAAATCTGCATTCAAATTTGGAAATTTATTTTTTCGACCTTTTTTTGTAATTTTTTGATGTTATGATGTTGTAGAAATTCAGAAATGTCCCAAGACTGAAGTTCCGAAGTCCATAACTCAACTTATCTTAATCGGATTTTGAAGTGGCATACCTCTAAATGTTTCTGGAGCAATTATCTATAAATCTGCATTCAAATTTGGAAATTTATTTTTTCGACCTTTTTTTGTAATTTTTTTGATGTTATGATGTTGTAGAAATTCCATAATGACCCAAGGCTGAAGTTCCAAAGTCCATAACTCAACTAATCTTAATCGGAATTTGAAGTGGCATGCCTCTAAATGTTTCTGGAGCAATTATCTATAAATCTGCATTCAAATTTGGAAATTTATTTTTTCGACATTTTTTTGTAATTTTTTGATGTTATGACGTTGCAGAAATTCAGAAATGTCCCAAGGCTGAAGTTCCGAAGTCCATAACTCAACTTATCTTAATCGGATTTTGAAGTGGCATACCTCTAAATGTTTCTGGAGCAATTATCTATAAATCTGCATTCAAATTTGGAAATTTATTTTTTCGACATTTTTTTGTAATTTTTTGATGTTATGATGTTGCAGAAATTCAGAAATGTCCCAAGACTGAAGTTCCAAAGTCCATAACTCAACTTATCTTAATCGGAATTTGAAGTGGCATACCTCTAAATGTTTCTGGAGCAATTATCTATAAGTCTACATTCAAATTTGGAAATTTATTTTTTCGACATTTTTTTGTAATTTTTTGATGTTATGATGTTGTAGAAATTCAGAAATGTCCCAAGACTGAAGTTCCGAAGTCCATAACTCAACTTATCTTAATCGGATTTTGAAGTGGCATACCTCTAAATGTTTCTGGAGCAATTATCTATAAATCTGCATTCAAATTTGGAAATTTATTTTTTCGACCTTTTTTTGTAATTTTTTGATGTTATGATGTTGTAGAAATTCAAAAATGACCAAAGGCTGAAGTTCCGAAGTCCATAACTCAACTTATCTTAATCGGATTTTGAAGTGGCATACCTCTAAATGTTTCTGGAGCAATTATCTATAAATCTGCATTCAAATTTGAAAAATTATTTTTTCGACATTTTTTTGTAATTTTTTGATGTTATGATGTTGTAGAAATTCAGAAATGTCCCAAGACTGAAGTTCCAAAGTCCATAACTCAACTAATCTTAATCGGAATTTGAAGTGGCATGCCTCTAAATGTTTCTGGAGCAATTATCTATAAATCTGCATTCAAATTTGGAAATTTATTTTTTCGACATTTTTTTGTAATTTTTTGATGTTATGACGTTGCAGAAATTCAGAAATGTCCCAAGGCTGAAGTTCCGAAGTCCATAACTCAACTTATCTTAATCGGATTTTGAAGTGGCATACCTCTAAATGTTTCTGGAGCAATTCTCTAAAAAACTGCATTCAAATTTAGAATTTTATTTTTTTTGAAATTTTTTGTAATTTTTCTGATGTTATGATGTTGTAGAAATTCAAGAATGACCCAAGACTGAAGTTCTAAGGTCCATAACTCAACTAATCTTAATCGGAATTTGAAGTGGCATACCTCTAAATGTTTCTGGAGCAATTCTCTAAAAAACTGCATTCAAATTTAGAATTTTATTTTTTTTGAAATTTTTTGTAATTTTTCTGATGTTATGATGTTGTAGAAATTCAGAAATGTCCCAAGACTGAAGTTCCAAAGTCCATAACTCAACTAATCTTAATCGGAATTTGAAGTGGCATGCCTCTAAATGTTTCTGGAGCAATTATCTATAAATCTGCATTCAAATTTGGAAATTTATTTTTTCGACATTTTTTTGTAATTTTTTGATGTTATGACGTTGCAGAAATTCAGAAATGTCCCAAGGCTGAAGTTCCGAAGTCCATAACTCAACTTATCTTAATCGGATTTTGAAGTGGCATACCTCTAAATGTTTCTGGAGCAATTCTCTAAAAAACTGCATTCAAATTTAGAATTTTATTTTTTTTTAAATTTTTTGTAATTTTTCTGATGTTATGATGTTGTAGAAATTCAAGAATGACCCAAGACTGAAGTTCTAAAGTCCATAACTCAACTAATCTTAATCGGAATTTGAATTGGCATACCTCTAAATGTTTCTGGAGCAATTCTCTAAAAAACTGCATTCAAATTTAGAATTTTATTTTTTTTGAAATTTTTTGTAATTTTTCTGATGTTATGATGTTGTAGAAATTCAAGAACGACCCAACACTGAAGTTCTAAGGTCCATAACTCAACTAATCTTAATCGGAATTTGAAGTGGCATACCTCTAAATGTTTCTGGAGCAATTCTCTAAAAAACTGCATTCAAATTTAGAATTTTATTTTTTTTGAAATTTTTTGTAATTTTTCTGATGTTATGATGTTGTAGAAATTCAGAAATGTCCCAAGACTGAAGTTCCAAAGTCCATAACTCAACTAATCTTAATCGGAATTTGAAGTGGCATGCCTCTAAATGTTTCTGGAGCTATTATCTATAAATCTGCATTCAAATTTGGAAATTTATTTTTTCAACATTTTTTTGTAATTTTTTGATGTTATGATGTTGTAGAAATTCAAAAATGACCGAAGGCTGAAGTTCTAAAGTCCTTAACTCAACTTATCTTAATCGGATTTTGAAGTGGCATACCTCTAAATGTTTCTGGAGCAATTATCTATAAATCTGCATTCAAATTTGGAAATTTATTTTTTGACCTTTTTTTTGTAATTTTTTGATGTTGTAGAAATTCAAGAATGACCCAAGACTGAAGTTCTAAGGTCCATAACTCAACTAATCTTAATCGGAATTTGAAGTGGCATACCTCTAAATGTTTCTGGAGCAATTCTCTAAAAAACTGCATTCAAATTTAGAATTTTATTTTTTTTGAAATTTTTTTGTAATTTTTTGATGTTATGATGTTGTAGAAATTCAAAAATGACCAAAGGCTGAAGTTCCGAAGTCCATAACTCAACTTATCTTAATCGGATTTTGAAGTGGCATACCTCTAAATGTTTCTGGAGCAATTATCTATAAATCTGCATTCAAATTTGGAAATTTATTTTTTCGACATTTTTTTGTAATTTTTTGATGTTATGATGTTGCAGAAATTCAGAAATGTCCCAAGACTGAAGTTCCAAAGTCCATAACTCAACTTATCTTAATCGGAATTTGAAGTGGCATACCTCTAAATGTTTCTGGAGCAATTATCTATAAGTCTACATTCAAATTTGGAAATTTATTTTTTCGACATTTTTTTGTAATTTTTTGATGTTATGATGTTGTAGAAATTCAGAAATGTCCCAAGACTGAAGTTCCGAAGTCCATAACTCAACTTATCTTAATCGGATTTTGAAGTGGCATACCTCTAAATGTTTCTGGAGCAATTATCTATAAATCTGCATTCAAATTTGGAAATTTATTTTTTCGACATTTTTTTGTAATTTTTTGATGTTATGACGTTGCAGAAATTCAGAAATGTCCCAAGGCTGAAGTTCCGAAGTCCATAACTCAACTTATCTTAATCGGATTTTGAAGTGGCATACCTCTAAATGTTTCTGGAGCAATTCTCTAAAAAACTGCATTCAAATTTAGAATTTTATTTTTTTTTAAATTTTTTGTAATTTTTCTGATGTTATGATGTTGTAGAAATTCAAGAATGACCCAAGACTGAAGTTCTAAAGTCCATAACTCAACTAATCTTAATCGGAATTTGAATTGGCATACCTCTAAATGTTTCTGGAGCAATTCTCTAAAAAACTGCATTCAAATTTAGAATTTTATTTTTTTTGAAATTTTTTGTAATTTTTCTGATGTTATGATGTTGTAGAAATTCAAGAACGACCCAACACTGAAGTTCTAAGGTCCATAACTCAACTAATCTTAATCGGAATTTGAAGTGGCATACCTCTAAATGTTTCTGGAGCAATTCTCTAAAAAACTGCATTCAAATTTAGAATTTTATTTTTTTTGAAATTTTTTGTAATTTTTCTGATGTTATGATGTTGTAGAAATTCAGAAATGTCCCAAGACTGAAGTTCCAAAGTCCATAACTCAACTAATCTTAATCGGAATTTGAAGTGGCATGCCTCTAAATGTTTCTGGAGCTATTATCTATAAATCTGCATTCAAATTTGGAAATTTATTTTTTCAACATTTTTTTGTAATTTTTTGATGTTATGATGTTGTAGAAATTCAAAAATGACCGAAGGCTGAAGTTCTAAAGTCCTTAACTCAACTTATCTTAATCGGATTTTGAAGTGGCATACCTCTAAATGTTTCTGGAGCAATTATCTATAAATCTGCATTCAAATTTGGAAATTTATTTTTTGACCTTTTTTTTGTAATTTTTTGATGTTGTAGAAATTCAAGAATGACCCAAGACTGAAGTTCTAAGGTCCATAACTCAACTAATCTTAATCGGAATTTGAAGTGGCATACCTCTAAATGTTTCTGGAGCAATTCTCTAAAAAACTGCATTCAAATTTAGAATTTTATTTTTTTTTGAAATTTTTTGTAATTTTTCTGATGTTATGATGTTGTAGAAATTCAGAAATGTCCCAAGACTGAAGTTCCAAAGTCCATAACTCAACTAATCTTAATCGGAATTTGAAGTGGCATGCCTCTAAATGTTTCTGGAGCTATTATCTATAAATCTGCATTCAAATTTGGAAATTTATTTTTTCAACATTTTTTTGTAATTTTTTGATGTTATGATGTTGTAGAAATTCAAAAATGACCGAAGGCTGAAGTTCTAAAGTCCTTAACTCAACTTATCTTAATCGGATTTTGAAGTGGCATACCTCTAAATGTTTCTGGAGCAATTATCTATAAATCTGCATTCAAATTTGGAAATTTATTTTTTCGACCTTTTTTTGTAATTTTTTGATGTTATGATGTTGTAGAAATTCAAAAATGACCCAAGGCTGAAGTTCTAAAGTCCTTAACTCAACTTATCTTAATCGGAATTTGAAGTGGCATGCCTCTAAATGTTTCTGGAGCTATTATCTATAAATCTGCATTCAAATTTGGAAATTTATTTTTTCAACATTTTTTTGTAATTTTTTGATGTTATGATGTTGTAGAAATTCAAAAATGACCGAAGGCTGAAGTTCTAAAGTCCTTAACTCAACTTATCTTAATCGGATTTTGAAGTGGCATACCTCTAAATGTTTCTGGAGCAATTATCTATAAATCTGCATTCAAATTTGGAAATTTATTTTTTCGACCTTTTTTTGTAATTTTTTGATGTTATGATGTTGTAGAAATTCAAAAATGACCCAAGGCTGAAGTTCTAAAGTCCTTAACTCAACTTATCTTAATCGGATTTTGAAGTGGCATACCTCTAAATGTTTCTGGAGCAATTATCTATAAATCTGCATTCAAATTTAGAAATTTTAGTTTTGTAATTTTTTTTTAATATTTCTAATGTTATAATGTTGTAGAAATTAAAAAAATGTTCCAAGGCTGAAGTTCCAAAGTCCATAAGTCAACCTATCTTAATCGGATTTTTAAGTGGCATTATTGAAGAATGTTGTTATATTTTTTTCCTTTTTTATTAGTCTTGTAAATTTCTATCGATTTTCCAAATATCGTTTTACTACGCCCACTCTACCGACCACAATTCGCGCGTTTGAAATTTTTTTTTGCATTTTGTTTACAATATTTCAGAAAGTGTTGAATATTCTCGTTTGCACTTTCACTAGCTGAGTAACGGGTATCTAATAGTCGGAGAACTCCACTGTAGCATTCTATCTTGTTATTTGAAGTTTTGACATGAACGTTTATTCATATTTCAAGTGATTAGTCACAATACATTTCAAAAGGTACTAAATAAATTTTTGTAAACTCAATAGGCAGAAAATTATAGTAAAATATAATTGTTCACTGAGCACGTACGAATCTGATAATATATTTAATATTTTATTATGAGCGCAAGCGTCATGTACATTCCGGTCTATATCAACTAAGTTAACTACATTTTAGAATATTCCGTTAGTTAGGTTTGGGTGGTTTTGGTTTCTTGTTGTTTCGGTATAATCATGTTTTCTAGGGGCTTAACCAAACCAATGCCCGTTTTAGCAACATTGTGTATTACATTTTCCTGTAAAAATAGAAATGTTTAAGCTTCAATGTATTATACAATTGTTTACAAACGAAACAAACCATTTTGTCAATAATATCAACAAAGAAAGCATCCGATTGACCCACGCTGATGGCCAAGATGAGGGTCAGGACGACAAGGACCAAGAAGTATTTCATAACTGGATCGTTGGGTTTTCCGAAAACGAATTTTGGGGTGTAATAATAAAGGGAATTTTGAGACTGAAGATTTGGACTGAAAAGCAAGTGGTTTTATAGGCAATCAACCCACCGAAAAACGTTAGCAATAATAATTAGGCTTTAAATTTGTACTGCAATATGCTTAAAAACAAATTACACGTGCCATCGCATTTCAATACATTTAAGGGTTTTATTCAAGAGTAAGTTTCTTGGAAGTAGATAAAAACTTAACATTTAATAATGTTCTTTAGTTCCAAATGTCAAATGGCACTGGTAACTATCATCCATCCTAGTAATTCCGAAACAAATTTAAAATATGGAAAGAGCGTGGACAAAACATAATCTTTCATTTCCATTCCCAATCGTTTAAAATTTGTTTAAATTTGTTTATTTCATTGGCTATTTGTTTTATTAACGGCTACTGTGGAATCACTTGCGCCCTCTGTGAGGCTTAAATAGCGGGGCTTAAAATGGGCTTAAAAGTCCCAATCGTTTAAAATTTGTTTAAATTTGTTTATTCTGTTTTTTTTTTTGTTTATTTGTTTATTGGCATAGGAGTTTAAAAAATCCTTGAAACTATTTGTTTTATTAACGGCAACTGTGGAATCACTCGCGCCCTCTGTGGGGCTTTAATAGCAACCTTAGTGGAGACACACACCGTAACAGCATGGACAGTAACCTTAAAGTAACCTATCGATATATATGTCGAAGACTTTTATTATTTCATTATCTTAGACAAAAAGTGATCGGAGGTATATTAGGTATTATTAACTAAAAATAATAAGAAATAAGAAAAGAAAATAAGAAATAAATCTTTAAAGTTTAATATTAAAATTTGAACAAATATGAACCCATAGTTGCATAAAATGTTATCGATACTGGCTCATATTTGCGTTGTATATACTCTTCGCTCAGATTTATCGATATATTCGAGCAATACATTAAATTCCTGAAACATGTCAAATAAATATAAAACAAATCTCTGTAATTCGTGTTGTTTTACTTTGTTAAATATGATAACTTAGGCAATTTGCCGGCTGTCTGCCTATTTATTGCCTGTGCGCCATTATCGATAGTATCGAGCAAGCATCGCGCGTGCCGCATCGATAACAACTAGCTCTTTGTTCCACCTCTACGTCGTGGCTCGACTTCCTTTCCTGTCAAAATAGTCGACAAAGGTGGTACTTTTTTTCTTACGCCGCCGAAAATGGCCAAATTGCGCGCCCGCCACAACGCAGTGCAGCGAAATAATAAGAGAAAAAGCCACAGCGACAATGGCCAATGGCGATTTTCGAGTGAATCCAGTGAAATGCTGGCGAATTAACGCCGATTGCCGGCGATTAGTGATTGCATTGCGTTGTGTGGACGCGGCTTCCCCCAAATTCCGAATTGTGTTTGTAATTGAAACCGAAAACCTAAAATACCGGTGATGCACATTTGCAGATGGCTATCGGCTCCAAGATTATCAAGCCCGGCGGCTCGGATCCCGATGACTTCGAGAAGTCCATTGCCCAGGCGCTGGTGGAACTCGAGGCCAACAGCGACCTGAAGCCCTACCTGCGCGATCTGCACATCACCCGTGCCCGCGAGATCGAGTTCGGCAGCAAGAAGGTGAGTAGCCCATGGTGTACATGTTGTGCCGCCGGTAGTAATCCATAACCCACCCTCTCTGCGCACAGGCCGTCATCATCTACGTGCCCATTCCACAGCAGAAGGTGTTCCAGAAGATCCAGATCATCCTGGTCCGCGAGCTGGAGAAGAAGTTCTCGGGCAAGCACGTCGTCGTGATTGCTGAGCGCAAGATTCTGCCCAAGCCCACGCGCAAGGCCCGCAATCCTCTCAAGCAGAAGCGTCCACGCTCCAGGACTCTGACCGCTGTGTACGACGCCATTCTCGAGGATCTGGTCTTTCCCGCCGAGATCGTGGGCAAGCGCATCCGCGTCAAGCTGGACGGCTCCCAGCTGGTCAAGGTGCACCTGGACAAGAACCAGCAGACCACCATCGAACACAAAGTAAGCATAGAATCCAACGTCCAACTCAAAGCAGAGTGCATCGTGTGTCTAGCAGCGCGTACCCTCGATATTTGGGCCTTCCCTGCCATGGAGCCCAATCTTCGCCAGGGGACGCAGAGCAGCCAGGGCCAATTACTCGTTATTGCAGGCATTAGAAGCCATTGCGGTCCTGCATCTCCAAATATTGGTCACAGTTGATCTGATACACCGTTCTTGTGTTTTTCGCTGGTTGTCTCACCAAAACCAGTGATTGTCAAACAGAACGTAAATTAATGGCAGCTATCACTCCACAATGTTGAGCCTAACTACCACGGCTACTGCATTACTTTCCGGCTCGCCACATTACCACGTCTTCAAATTAATACTTGAAACCAAGCACTAGAATCACAAGTCAAATGGAAATGGGGATCCTCGATATAATGACATTTTATAAGGAGTTTATAAGGCCAAATGTACAAGTAACTGCCCATCGTTTTTGTGTTATTTGCTGGAAGTTATATCCAAAGCCAGTGATTGTCAAACAGAACGTAAATCAATGGCAGCTATCACTCCACAATGTTGAGCCTTCCTCCCACGGCTACTGCATTACTTTCCGGCTCGCCACACTTCCTCGGAACAACCTATCTTTTGAAAGCCTTGGCTTCTGCTACCGTTCTTGTGTTATTCGCTGGATGTTTCCATGGTCTAGCGAGCGTCAAACAGAACGCATACTGAAGCAACGAATCACTCCACAATGGTGGGTCTACTTCAGCCAGGACTGCATCATTACTAAAGGCTTGCTACAGCTGAAAAACTGCCAGAACTCCTGATTGTAAATACCGTTCTTGTGTTATTCGCTAAGCGATCACCCAAGCTCAGCGATTGTCAAACAGAACGTAAATTAACGGCCGCTAATCACTCCACAATGTTGAGCCGACTTGCCACGGCTACTGCATTACTATCCTATGCGCCACATTTGAATACTTCGGTCTCTATCTCCGTTCTTGTGTTATTTTCTGGACGTTCTTCAAGTCCAGCGATCGTCAAACAGAACGCACAGCAAGGCAACGAATCACTCCACAATGGTGGGTCTACTTTACCAGGACAGCATCATTACTTAAGGATTGCAACATTCATAGTATCTATTATTAGTTTAAACACACACGATGCGCTTTGAGTGCCGCCTATTTGCCTCCCGAGCGCCGTTTAGTTTCCTGGTGCCTTGGGACTTCCTATATAAGCGGAAGATAAATCCAGCTTGCCGCACGATATCTTCGCTGCAGTACTTTCTGCTGCAGCGGAGGTGGCGGTGCTGTACACTGCAATGAATAACTGAATTCCCGTGATGATGTCCACTAACATGTGTTGTTTCTCCCCTGCCAGGTCGACACCTTCACCTCGGTCTACAAGAAGCTGACTGGTCGCGATGTTACCTTCGAATTCCCCGACAACTACCTGAATGTCTAGAGCGGGTTCTCGTTCGAGAGTAGCACTGGTTCGCCGGTTCATCTGGGAATATGAGTTTTTTACATGAGCTAGAGAACGTGAATAAACATTAAACAATCTAAAACTAAGCAAACTTCCAATTAAGCCAACTCGCTCTCGTTGTCCTGTAATTAATCAGCGCTAAGCGCCGTTACCCCAGGGTCTACATGTGCTGGATTTGTAATCCTTTCAAGCAGCAGTATCCTGCTGGGATGTGCCACATGCTTTGATTAGGGGCAGCCATAAAAGGGGTTATTACATGGCAGGCTGATGTCTGCGCAACTGCTTAATTAAAAAGTTGACGCACGTTCCTGTAAATAGATTACAATTGTAGCCTTTTATTGAGACTCGCACGTGTGGCGAAAGGGGTTAATCTTGTGGCTACATTTTCCACTTGGCGCCTCTCATTTGCATACCCTGTAATTATGTCTTTTGAATAATCACGTGTGATTGTCGGTGGTAGCAACATGGAGGGTGTGGGTTTCTGGCACTGATTCATTTTTGGGAAAAGAAAGCTTTTCAACATGGAACACCCCATGAAAAGCTTTTTACCCGCCATATTTGAATTCGCCACATGTTCATTATGGTGCAGCTACAGTTCGCTATATGAACTCTTCTGAACAAACCTTTTCAATACCCTTAATTGTATATAAGAAGTGTATAGTTTTGATTAATTATGATAATACCATTTTACGATTTAACCATAATCTGGGTTACTCTTTTATTCACATCATTGATTTGATCTGCCAATTAATCGATCCTTCTGCAAGAATACCACAATAGTTTGGTTTCATTGGGGCATTAGTGCATTCCTGCCCATTTAAGCTGTCCAAGTCGATTGATTGCAGTTTTGAAATTCAATTAGAAGCCACCGCCAAATCACGCAATTCAACAATTCCGAAATGTTACACGAGCTAAGGGCAAACAATGGAAACCACAAATCGCTTGTGTACTACAGCGGGTTAAAGCCCCAGGACTGACAGGACATGGACATGGAAGTGAACACGAAAGGCTTTAAGTTCGGGAGTAGCGAGTGTAGTTTTGGCCACAACAAGGGCTCGCGCTGAACTTTCGATTTCCGACAAGTTGTTGACGTAGTCTGGGGAACTCCCGGTGGGTGGCGAGACAGAAGGTACAGGAGGTGCGATGACAAGTTGGAGGGATCCTTGGGGGAATGTGGCTCGCCGGCTATCGGCGATTCTATCTAAATGACCCCGCCGGGTCATCTATTATTGATGGTGCCTAATTGTGCGCCGTTCTAGACGAACGGTTATCATTAGGGGTGTTGGTTTCCAGATGGAGTGGGTGGTGTGGTGGCGTGTTCGTCCTTGTGTTCGTTCGCGATAACGCGCCGTTCCGTCTTGGGCAACTCGATTCCACGCCCCTAATTAAAACGCTGCCCACACACTTGGGCAAATGGACTGAGGGCACTTTGTATGTAGATTTTATTTGACAAAATGTTTATGGCATTCGCAATTCGTTTACCACCACATCAAATCCTGTCGCTGGAAGCGGGAAATCCCAAACACATCCAGGGAACTCGGCGGCTGTCCTATATCACAAAATATTGTCATCTCCCGCCGATGGCGACGGATTTCTGAGTCACTCCACAGTGCCAAGTTCATGGGCTCCATGAGAGTCACAATCTGCAATGAGCGGCGTTTATATATGGCGGCAATATAATATGCGGGTGTTCAATCGACATTATGGTTTGCAAAGATTGAGCCATTATTCATTGTTTCTTAAAATAATAAATTAGCACAACGCACTCATAGTTCTACATTTGTTGTGTAATAAATTAAAAAAATAGTCATTATAAATAAATAAATCATTTGTAGAAATATGCTCAGAAATGCTAACTTAACCAAGTCTGACTAACTCACTTTTCTGTATCAGAGCGAGCAGTTGACTCAAGATTAAGGGCCACGAAACCGTATGAAACATGAAGTTGATTGAGGGATTGATAAAATATTTTTAAATGGTTTGGTGATATTTATAAACCAATTTCAGTACGGCAGATAAGTCTGCTGCTGTGGTGGCCAGTATATCAGCTTATCGGTTCATCGACTATAAGATAGTTACTTTACGATGGGCAGAATCGGTGGGGTAAGCACTATGCGTTGCGCATAGACGGTTGAAAATGTCGTTCAACAATGACTGCCATGGGCCAGACGTCCACTGATAAGCCGCCGATAAGCTTGGAGCTACATAGTTACTACTTTCAACTGGCGAGCTCCCACAGGCAGCACAGTTGCGATCGCACAAGTATGCCCAGAATTTCGTGCCTCGCTGAGTTTTCTATATTTATCCAGAGATAGCGTTACATCATGCCACACAGCGAAGATGTTTTACGAAAGCAAGCTATAAATTACAAATTATGGATTTCATTAGAGGGAGACGTTTTCTTTATAAATGTATGAAGCAAAATTTAAAGGGCTTATCGCGGATAACAAAAAAACACTTTCCGGTTTTCAAAATGGGCTTCGAAAAAAGCACAAAAACCTCTCGAAAAGCGAGTCGCCATCCCTCTCTTTCAATATTATTATCTCCAGGCGAAACATGAAAATATGGTAGGCAGTATTAGAAACAGAAAAGCAGGAAAGCAGATAAAA
Organism: Drosophila erecta; assembly: GCF_003286155.1. Classification (NCBI taxonomy): domain Eukaryota; kingdom Metazoa; phylum Arthropoda; class Insecta; order Diptera; family Drosophilidae; genus Drosophila; species Drosophila erecta. Next base: position 2,056,315 of record NW_020825194.1, read on the forward strand.
GCGACACGCCGATAATGATGCCACTGCCAACAAACAGATTGAGAGAAATAGTTGCTGCCCTCCCGCTCTCTGGGAAAGTGGGCCAGTAGGAAAAGTGGGCACCAGCAACTGGGAACTTGGCCGATATGTACGGCTCTGGGATCTCTGGCGATGACGAAATGCGGCACTCGCAGCCGCAGCCCACTGCTCGTATACGTGTTGTGGGCTCCCACTTGGCCACTCGCATTGAGTATACCACCCGTTGCCGGCTTCGCTCGGCCGACTGTTGCTGCTCTGCCGGCGTCTGCGCCGGCGCTGGCGTGTGCGCCAACAGCTCTGTCACCGCTGCCGCCTACTCACTGCTAAATACCCTGCAAAAGCAAGCACTTGGGTCCTTCTTCTTGCATCACAGTAATATTTGTACACCACTTTACGTGGTCATCATCAGCACAAGCTGAAGTAAAAGTAGAAGTAAATTGGAACGTAGGGCATTCCGCGTGCGCCTACAACCCATAGTTTTTCTCAGAGTTGGCCATGTTCCGAAGCGGCAGCATTGACTTTGAACCGAGAGTTGTTTGTGTAATGTTTACGGAATGTGTGAGCACAACAGAGAATGCAAACATAGGGGGTGGACTGAAGGAGGGGCGCGACGGGGAGGGGCGAACAGGGCATGGCGGAATGGTAGATAATAACTGTGGACGCAGCGAAGCGACAACAAATAAACTACAAATTGAATGGTCTTCAACGCAGTCGGCGTCGCAGTTCCAGCTGGCGTCGCTGTCGCCGATAGTTCTGGGTGCCACTATGGCAGCGCAGTCGACGCCGACGCCGGCAGCACCCGCTCTTTTCGATGTAAAATGTCGACCGATTTCAGAGGGCGTCGTTAGTCACTTGAGTTCGTTCGCCTGGTCAACAGCAGCGGAGAAAGCGAAGCGAGCAGAGAAGAGAGCGAGGAGCGCGAGGAATCCGAACCCGAATCCGAATCCCGGCGAATCCGTATCCCGAGAATCCGCACGATCCGTGCCACCAAAGTTATCGCCGCGGACTCAGTTACCCGGAATCCCGAACCACACCAAACGTAGGTTCCAAAAACGTGATCACAGACTGTATAATCGCGGAATACCATATGATTTTGTTGAAAAAACTCAGTGGGAAATCGACAATATCGCATAATAGTGCTATTTGTGCAGTTTTACCCATTCCAAAGCGGCTCTTTAAACAGAAAACTAATAACCGGCGATTATATGGTTGTTTTAATGCACTTCTGAAACTCTTGAAAACTGGCTTTATGCAGCACGAGCTGCGACAGGGAAAGCCCATTTATCGGTCCACGCCCACTTCGAGTGATATTTGGATAGTATTCCCAAACCCAATCCATTTCGAATTCCCGCCCGCTCAAACACACTGCTCACATGCAAATTGTAAGCCAATTGTTTGCTCATTTCTGTCATTACCAGCGTCGATTAGGGGGTGTGGATGGGGAGTTCGGTGGGAGTCAACAGAGCGAGTAACATGCACACACCGCCGCCGGAAAATGCCCCTCCACCCAGAGCAAAACCTCCAAAAGAACCTCCCCCAGGTGTTGGCTCTAGACTGTATACACATTATTATCCCTCACGATTTGATTGCCGCGACACGCGTTGACCCACATCAATAAACCGACTAACTAACCGGCCGAACTGACTAACTTGGGTTAGCCCTCTCAGAAATGGGGTCTAAAGCCATCGCCCATGAACTACACCTAATTTCATTAAACAATTTAATTAACTAGCTACCCATTTAAAGTTTCCAGTTAACGAAATTCGAAGTCCTAATGGTGATGCGAACCCTCTGACATGTTTGTGTGACACGTATTTTTGATGACAAGCTGTATTTCCCTTTCGAAGTATATGTTTATTTACAAGTCTAGGCTGTTAAAACTCACAGATTCTATATCATAACGCACAAATATCAAATATTATCACTTGTTGCACAGATGTGGCCCGCTGTTAGTGAGTTTCTTGATATAAGGATTAATATCTATATCAGTAAACTCACAAAAAGTGACTCACATAAGCAAAGTCGACTCGTTCATTCCTTGGAAACCCCTATCGTCACCCTTTACAGGAACAAACAATTCCAGTACTCGAGAGGCTTTTTAATGATTTGATTTTAATGACGTTTGACATCCTATTTTGCTAAATTTAATATTCTCTGCCGTGGGAGATTCAATGGAATAGCCATGAATACGTAGCACTTTGTCGCTATACATATTAACGGAAGAATGCCGTCTTAAATTAGCTAGTGCTCTTTCCCCAGTGTAACCATAGTTTGCCAGCGATCTGGTCTGAATTATCTTTAGATAGCGAATGCCTCAATTGCCCCACGACCATTAAAAGCTCCAATTAAAGGTGCCAGCCAGGCAACAAGTGGGCGATACGATACTTGATCTCTTGCCGCTGCTCCATTAAATCGTAGTGCTGGGAAATCTGTGAGGTGTGGCTTTTGTCTCAATGCGAAACGTATGGGAAAAGCTCCCTGCTCCCTGCTCCCTGTTCTTTGGGGGCATGGAAAATTTCCAATCAAATTCGGCATCTGATTCCAATATCGCTCGCTGTGTGACGGTATGGGAAAATAGTTGGTGATACGACGACGTGCGATCCATCAGGCAATTAGCCATGTCTGGTGGAGTCTAGAAACCGGTGAGGAGTACGGGTATCGGATACCGCTAACCGGAACGTAGAACCTCTCGATGGGTGGACGGTCAGCTTTATCGCGGGCAGCAAAGTGAAAACACTCCAGAGCAAATGCGGCAAATGCCAATGCCAATAAAATAGTGGCCAAATGGAGGGGCGGGCCAGCTAGGGGCACTATGTTTATTATTATTTATTATTGGGCGAATTAGATTGTTTTTATGCCCGGCTGCAGTGCGTTGCCAAGTTGCCGGGTTGAAAATTAACTCTCCTTTTTATACCCGTTACTCGTAGAGTAAAAGGGTATGCTAGGTTCGTTGAAAAGTATGTGACAGGCATAAGGAATCGTTTCCGACCATATAAATTATATATATTCTAGATCAGCATCAATAGCCGAGTCGATCTGGTGATGTCCGTATGAACGCCTCGATTTAATTTCATTTTATTATTTTTTCCCAGTTTCTACCGATATTCCAGAAAATGTTGAATTTTCTCGTTTGCACTTCCACTAGCTGAGTAACGGGTATCTGATAGTCGGGGAACTCTACTCTAGCACTCTATCTTGTTTTATATTCGGAACCTAATTTATTCATGCGAAAGTCGCGTGCTCGGGGCCAATGAAAATGTTGATCAATTCTTGTGACAGCGCTCGTCAGAAGGTTTTGCTCACATCCCAGTCCCCATTATCCATTCCCCATGACCCACGAATCCCTCTTTGAAACTAGCGTTCGTGGCTACATTTTCTAATTAAAAGCTGGGGCTTGTTTGGCAGCCCCACTGTGCCGAACCCGTCTGGTTTATTATCAATATGTAAATTGATCAGACTACCCCAATCTTATCGCCCCAAGACTTGCGTAAGGGGAGCGATTCCTCTGCAGCCCCATTACTCACCACTTCGAGCACCTGGAAGGGTCAGACAGAGAGTGAATCACATAGTCGGCAGTAGCATGCGAGTATTTGCAGTGGTCGATTGGGCCTTATCAACGCTTTTAACCCGAAAATTCTGAATGAATCGATTTGGGGGAGGGGTCTAGAGGGGTGGGAGTCCGGTGGGGAAAATATGGGCCAGGTGTGCCAGGTGTGCAATGCTTATCAGCAAGGCAAGAAGCCATCGCGCGCAGGAGAAACAGATCGACGAAACTGATTCCCCCTTCGGCCGAAGACTTGGGGAAATATTCTGCGGGGGCGTCTGCTACTCGACTATACCCAGTATTCGTAGAGTCCAAAGGTATATGTGCCTTTTGGGTGGGAGTGCGACACGGTAAAATCAGTTCTCGGCGATTTATGATTGCAATTCTGGGCTGTCTCACAAAAATGTTGAATTTTTTGTATCAGAAAGAGTGGAATGTTTTGAGGAACTTTATTTAGATCAAATAGATGGACAGAGAACAAGAACATTATTATATCTCATAAATGTTGATTTCCCTTTATACCAAAGTAATATTTGAAACTAAATTTTCAATTATTTGAAAACATTAGCAAAATGTTTATAATTACAGATTTCAGTGGTATATGGCTTTCGGGTTTACTTCCAAGAAGATCATAAGTTTTGAATTGTTTGTTTTCTCAGCTGCCCGGCTATTTAGATGTGTTTAAAAATCTATTCACGATTTTCCCACTTCCCACAGATATTTATTAAACTTTGGCACATTAGTGATATGGTTTTACTGTTCCATATAACTATAAAAAGCAAATGAAAGTTCAGTTTGTCTGTTTATTGGTTTTGATATAAGTGTGATAACTATGGACGAAGTGTAAATGTAATAAATGACGGCAATTTTATATTTATAATTGCTTTATGTGAGTACCACACTAATTCTGGGCTTATAACAATTTTATTAAAATAAACTAATGGTAGTCTGAGTAAGAAACTTTCAGATTATAGACCTAGTTCATATTTTTATTGGTAGAGTGAGGATGGGGTGGTCAGATAAGGAAACTGTGAAGCAATTGGGTTCTTGAGATTAGGAATCGCCGAAATCCCAGCAATTCGGGAAGTTGAATGACGGAGCGAAATCATCCACTGATTGTAGCCAGTGTCACACCATGCTTCATGAAATTAGTTCGAACTGCGGCCCACCTGCGTGTGCTAGGATGCACCTGCTCACCACCTGTACGTGACTTACTCCTGTTGTGGCTAGATGGCCATAATGAGGTAGTGTAGTTCCATTTGCTTTCGACCAGATAGTGGCCACTTGCAGATCGGTGATTGCAACATGGCACTTGGCTGGCGATAAGCTGCGATAACGCTGGCCCTGAGGGCCGGCGTTTATTCCTCAAATAAAACCGAATAAACGGAATGTTGTTAATATCCAGAGCAAACCCTTCGAGTCCAAGGGGCGGATTGGGTAGGTGGGACGTGGCACGTGAGGCTGGCAGCAGATTTCACACCAATTACAGTCGGAACTCTCGGAATGGCCTGCTAATAGTGCGCGCTTATAGCCGTCCTAAACTTCAATTAGCAAGTCTCTGTAGATTTGTTCTGAAAGCTCAGCGAAAAAGAGCCTATTGTGGATGATAGGCTCTCTTGGCCTACACGCAACTAGTTTAGCGGTCAACAAAAGTGTTTACAGCATGAAAGGTTTATTAGCCTTTGGCTGTGTGCTTTGGCATTACTCATGGGCCTATTTTACACAAAAATCAGCAGATTATGGAGTGTTGTTCTTGAGTAATCAAAAGACTACCAGTAATCAAAAGACTATAACCGCCTATACCGTCTTCTATTGCAGCATGTGCCTTTCATCCCCGATTCCCGGCCAGAAGCAGGCGTCGTCTGTGGGGCACTGCAACGGATCCTGCAGCCTGGACAGGAATGGAAACCGCAGCGCCACCAGCGTCCCGAATGGAGGAGAGCTGAAGCACAGAGGCCATGCCACAGACGCTACATCACACAACCTGGTCACAGATGAGGACAATCTGGGCTACAAGGAGGAGAACGCGGTCTACAAGGAGCAGCTGCTGCAGCAGCAGGACCAGAAGTTGAAGGAGGCCCAAAAGGAGGAGGAAGAGGAGGAGTACCATCCGCAGATCAGATGGCCCGATCTGGGCGCCCAGGCGTTCCTGCACATCGGTGCCCTCTACGGACTGTACCAGCTCTTCTACGCCAACTTCTACACATTCCTCTGGGGTGAGTGTCCACTGTGGTGTCCCCGCGTAATTAACATCTGGGCAGCTAATAAGTAACGCCCCTGCGACCTGGTCGCCAATCTCCGTAATTGCATCTGCCAACATGCAAACAGCGTTTCGATGGTCGTCTGTTAGGTATTTTGTAACCAAACGCCAGCCGCTGTTAACTGGGCCAGTTTAAATTGGCTGTCTGTTTTACAAATTCCCTGGACAGAGGTATTCATTAGGTTCCAATCTAGATACATGGGATGTAGTGTAAGTAAAGTAAGTAGCACACTTAACAAACTATATGAGTGCAATGAGTACAATATGAACAAAAGATCACAACAATGTTGCTCCTCAATGCTTTTGTCTAAGATGACGCATGGCATTCAGATTTGAATAGGTTAATGTTATGCAAGAGGTAAACAACCATCATGTGTATGCAATGCTGCCGCGCGAACTTTGACCCCTGGCAATTAAAGTTAACGAACGCCTCATCAATTGCCCGATATTCGGCTGGTGGATCGAACGATAGGAAGAGCGGCAAAGATTTCCGAGCAACGACAAAATAGGCCACCCCGAATTCGTAGATATATTTAGAGCCGGGCGTTGTGTCATCCGTCGACCAAACCGAGCGAGAAGCGTCACCAGACACGCCAAAGAACTCGCTGTGTGTGCGTTTTATTTGTTTGTTTAGACAATGACATCCGTCTGTTCGTCCCCTTTCAGTGGTGGTCACCGTGTGGGTCTCCGGGATCGGCATCACGGCGGGAGCCCATCGACTCTGGTCCCACAAGTCCTACACTGCCTCGCTGCCCCTGAGGATTCTGCTGGCCTTTGCCTTTTCGATCGCCGGCCAGGTGAGTGGTGTAACACAATGGACAATCTTCGTGGTAGGCAACTGATCCCTTAACTTGCAGAGAGATGCCTACACGTGGGCCCTTGACCACAGGATACATCACAAGTTCTCGGAGACGGATGCCGATCCGCATAATGCGAAGCGTGGTTTCTTCTTCGCCCACGTGGGCTGGCTGTTCCTCACGCCCCATCCCAAGGTGGTGGCCAAGAGGAAGGTCATCGACATGTCCGACCTGGAGGCGGATGCCGTCTGCATGTTCCAGCGGAAGTACTACATTCCGCTCTTTGCGCTCTGCTCCATCATCCTGCCGGTGGCTGTGCCCTGGTACTTCTGGAACGAGAACCTCTGGATGTCCTTCTGGATCAACTTCAACATGCGCTTCACCTGGACCCTCAACGTCGCCTTCTTCGTGAACAGCGTGGCGCACATGTACGGCAACAAGCCGTACGACAAGTAAGAGAGATACTGCACCCCAGCCCGCCAAACCTAAGCTCTAATCCCACTCCAGGAACCTCATGTCCACCGAGGCGCCCATCGTCTCCCTGCTGGCCATGGGAGAGGGTTGGCACAACTACCACCACGTCTTCCCCTGGGACTACAAGACGGGCGAGTTCGGCAACTACAGCCTCAACATCACCACCGGCTTCATCGACTTTTGCGCCTGGCTGGGCCTGGCCAAAGGACGTGAGTTTGATGCTCCTACATTTTAATGAATCTCTATTAATGTTTCCGCCTTGCAGGTAAATCCGTATCCCCGGACATGGTCTTGAGGAGAGCTAGGAAATGCGGCGATGGCACTCGCTTCCTGGACGACGACCATGCGCACAAGGATCCGGTGTGGGGCTTCGGGGACAAGGACATTCCGCGGGAGGACATCGTGGAGCTGGCCAAGATGCAGAACTGAGCTAGGCCGTGTATTATGTTTCAGCCTGTGGTTTTCGTAGTATTAAGTTGTAGCACCAAGCCATGCCTTATGCTCTGTTGTTTATCGGGGACTGAGTCTGCATATGTGACTCAGATCTTCTAAACTAGGCTATGACCCATCACCCATCACCCATCCAACATCCAACATCCACCAAACCAGATCCCTCGGATATCTGGGATCGCCGTTTAGGCAAGCTAATCTCCATCGTTGCTTTCGTTACTTACCTGCGGGTCTATAAACTATGTTTTGTATTATAACACCACTCAACTCTGAACACCTTTGGCATTTTTGAGGCTTATGCATAGGCAATGGGTCTATGAATAATCCAGCGCACTGGCTTGATTGGATTTTGTAATTATGTCGGGCTTTCAGTACAGTCAGGACAGCCGCGAGAGGCGGAACCAATTGGGGAACAGGATAGGAAATAGCACTTATGGAGCCCAGCATGGAGAAAACTAAACTGCAGGAGCCGGATCAGAGTGGGCACTCCATCCACAAGAAACGCGATGCCATCTGGCCACTGGTTCTCTTCTATATCCACTTAAATATCCTCGGCGTTTATGGGGTTTACGTACTGCTCACTAGCGCTTCGTGGGCCACGATTTTATTCAGTGAGTTCGGGGGCTAATCAGCTCCGCGTGCCGCATACCAAGTGGCTGGCTTCTTAACCCCAAGTGTGTGTCTCCAACTCATCTATCTCCAACTCAGCTGCCCTGCTCACCCTCCTTGGCACTTTGGGCGTGACAGTGGGCGTTCATCGCCTGTGGGCGCACAGGACCTTCACCGCCTCCAAGCCCCTGAAGGTTTTCCTCATGTTCTGCCAGACGACCGCCGGTCAGGTGAGCAACCCACCCCCCACGAGCTTTTACACACTACGCCTCTGGTGAAAGCTTTGCTCCGTTGGTTTCAGCTGAGACACGAACCTGGTTGCCTGAGTTCATAGTTTGGGTGTGTTTTTTCCGGTTCAGGGCTCCATCTACAGCGTGGTTCAGGCCCACCGCCTGCATCACGCCAAGTTCCAGCAGGACGAGGATCCCTACTACAGTAAGCACAGCTTCATGTACGCCCAGGTGCGAGGGGGCCTGCTGAAGTACTCTCCACAGCAGGTGGAACTGCTTAAGGACGTGGATATGTCGGACCTGGAAAGTGATCCAGTGGTCATGTTTCAGAAGAGGTCGGGTTTCATCAAGTGTGATCTATCCTAATCTAAGTAATTGGATATACCGTGTATTTTCCAGGTTCTATGTCCTGCTGTACATCTTCCTAAACGCGCTGCTCTCGGTGAACACTCCGTTCCAGTACTTTGGTGACTCCCTGGCCACCTCCATGTTTGTGGGTTTCTGGCTGCGCAGTCTGATCGTCATCAACCTTGGAAACCTGGTCCACTCATCCCACTTTATATGGAGCATTCACAAGGACTTTAAGCCCACCGATTCCAACAGTATCTTCCTGATCACCAAGAGCTACTGGCCGCAGTACCACTATCTGCTACCCAGGGATTACCAGAGCGGGGAGTACGGGAGCTATGCCTCCGGAATTGGGTCTTCCATGATCCGGGTGTTTGCTGCCCTCGATTGGGCCAAGGATCTGAAGACGATCGGATCCCTGGCTGTGCGCCAGGGACTGACCAAGGCGGTGGAGACGGGTCGTCCGATCGTCGAGTGCATCGAGGAGCAGGTGGAGTTGGAGGAAAACGCCCTGCCCGTTAACCATTTCCTTAACCGGGAGAAGTTTATGTGAGCCCATTGCATCATCGGCCCACAAAACGATGCGACAAATGGCCGCGGCGGTCGTAAAAATAAATTAAACGCCGCGCTGAAGGCGGGCAGAGTAAACTGTGAGCCTAATTATTGGTCAGCATAAAAACATAGTAAACAGAGGTGCAGTTCGAACTCCGTGGCATTTTCGTGGGCTTGAATGGAACTGGAAATGTCGGTGGAGCTGGAGGAGGTGGAGGTGGGATGCAGGCCAACTAGTGGGCATGGCCAAGAGTAAACAATCTAGCTTACAAATCACAGGTCGCCCTAATTATGCATTCCCACTCACACAAAGAGAAAATAATATCGGTTATTTCTTATAACGAACTTCGGCTACGTAGGCGTTAAAATAACTCTTTAGGTAACTTAAACCTTAACTATATTTGGTTTGTGGTATTGAAAGATACACTAGGCGCAGGAGAGGAAAATATCTTAAATTCTCCTATAGTAAATCATCTGAATAATGCTATTATTATGATGAAGACTTAAACTAGCTGGCCGTATTTTCTTCTTGTGCACTACTCCGACTCCATTTCTAGTCCGATTTGGACCCTTCCTAGTTTACTTTCGTTTGTCTTCAGATGCCAAATCATTTGGCAATGGGTTCGTTTGCTTTCCCATGATCAAATCGGCTGGCTATCGTGATTGGTCTGCATATACATTTAAATATACATATGTGCGTGTGTTATTTTCGGCATCAGGTGCTTTTGAGCCGGGCTAATGATTTTATTAGCCATACGCAATGTGTGTTCAGTGGCTGCGTCGCTGATTGACTCGTCAATATTGACTCCGCACTCAGTGTCTGCCCAGAAGCCTTTTCCCAACCCATTTCATCCTCCTTTTCCGGCGATGTTTGCTCATCAAACTTGGTTTGGGCAAACTGTGCGCCTGACTGGGATCACATCGATCGATGCCATTCTAATGCACACATTCTAATATATTATCTTTACTTTGCCAGTGGTCATAATCCATAATACAGCTGGGTGTGAGCATTCCACATTCAACGCAACTCCACTGACTCTCGTTTCAGGCGGCCACTTGTACCAATTCCTAATGACTCTGCACTGAAGTGATTACTAATGAATTTGCCTGCTAAAAGCTGGCACACTCAAAACATTTTATGACCAACAAGTGCTTGAAATTACAAGCACACGTGGGGAGTAAGGAAAATTACTGGGCAAACAAAATGTTCAGCCCATAAAACTACAATTAATAAGGTGCATTTTCAAAAGATACCTGCTTCTATAGAAATGCGAAATATTTAAATGCTGAAATTAATGAATTGAAGAAGTTGTTGGACTTCATCCAAATAATGTGAGCACGCTGGTAAGCGGCAGAACTTAACCATTTCCGCCTGTAAACCTAAGTATCTGTAAGATCTTTCTCGGTGTAACCCTAGCTGTTTGCGCTGTGGCAGATTTGAGATCGCAAATCCGCTCCGCTCTGTGGCAAATTGCAGTCGCGTCGCGTTCTGCGCTTTGTTTAGTGTTAATTTGTTTTCCATAAGCCGACGGACTGAGCGACAGTTGAAGGTTGCACAAATACGTGGAGTACGCAAAATCGCTGTTGACGGGTGGCTTATGCAACTCCGCCGCTACCATAGGCCCCAAAATCTACCTATCTAACGTCGATTTGGGCAGGTGTGTGGAAGCTGGGGGCTCAGCTCTGCCGGTACGAGAGACCTCACCATTCACGGTCTAATCGGTGGCAAATTGAAATATCTCGCGCATGAATGGCTGTCTTTTTAGCCAAGAACAGTGGAACGGGAAGCGATTAGTCGAAAAGCACATGTATGTGCATATGTATGTACCTGATATTTATGGCTGGGTACCCGAACAATAGTCAGCTGGCTCTGTTGAAGGGGAACTTTATTCATTTTTGGCCAGAACGCTCACACAAAGCGCTGACAGTGCGAAAAGAGAAGCTGCGCAATATATCAAAGTGGTTTCCAATAATTTCTGTTTGTTTATAAACAAAGCAAAGACAGCACCATTCGCCACCATCCGCGAACGATTTCCAGCGTTTTTCTGTCCCTCTGCGGCTTTGCATAATTGGCTAATGGCGGGGGCCTTACAACATCAGCACCTCATCAGCAGCAGCATCTTGCAGATACGCCATCCTATCCACAGTGGGTTGAGACCAAGAGATCAAAGGGTTCGGTCGCGTGACACCGCGAGCGACCGTTCGCAGATTCAGATGCAGATTCACATTCGTATTCGGATTCGGAATCGAGTTCGGATTCGGATTCGGATTTTTGGAGAGAAGTCGTAAACCCAGTTTTACGATGGGACAGGGCAGAGGGCTTCCTTGGCTCGGGGGTTTTATTTCGCCGCGGGTTCGCAGCTTTTGCTTTTGCTTTTGGGTTTTAATTAAGTTCGGTTTCTGTTTCTGTCGCCGCGATTACGTAAAGAGAAAGCAACTCTGGTCTTCGGACTCCGGGAACTAAACTTCATGATCATCGAACGGCTTTTGACTTTGGTCAACACCACACGCACACATAGAGCCCAGTTAAGAGATGACGACTCGAATCGATATTTATAAATATATCTGTGTAACTTGGGCTTGCAAAAGGAGAGATTGTCCATATGCAAATGGGCGGCAACAGAATCGCAGAATCCGGCAACTGCTTTTGAAATAGAAATCGCTGGGAAAGAAAGGTCTTCTTTGAACATCCCTCATGAATGTAGAATCTAACGGCTTGTGATAGGTTGTGTGCGGTTGGCAACAAGAGCTCAAGTGTGCGATTTCGTCATGGAGGAAGTATACATAACTCCTTCAGTTAGCGTGCAAAATCTCATTGTCCATGTTTCGAATTCGATTCCAATTAGCGAGTGCCATTAGAATCGTCTGTGCGACTGGTAGATCTCCAGTTAAATTCAAGCATTCGTGAGTAATCGTGAAAAGTGCCGGCAGACTTCTTGTCGGTATTCGACTGTTCGTGGCAGCCAGAGGGGCAAGAGAGGGGCGGGAGAGACACGTCTGCTCGGTCGGTCAGATAAGAATGCACACATCGGGGCAGACCCCGTGGTACTGTGTAATGAGTTGACAAAGACTGCGCATTACATAAAGGTAGAAGCATACTGCGCGCTAAGTAGTTAGGGCTATTCAAAAAGTGATATATATCGAGAATGAAAACCCATGGTTAAGTGGTATCATCTTCTCCAGTGAACGTGGATCTGGCTCATCTTTTGGAAACCTTTCTTCGGCGTCTTGGGTTTCCAGCGGAGCCACAGCTTGACCTACTGATGCATGACACCCAAAGACCCACACATTTGGCGTAATTTCGAGGTAGCGTGAATTCGGTGCTGCCGACTGCGCTGCTGATTCCGCGCCGAAGCTTCGCTCCGAACCGAACCGAACCGAGCCGAGCCGAGGTGGCACACGAAGCTGTAGCCGAAGCCGTAGCCGACTGCAGGTGCTCGGGCGTGTGTGTGAGGTGAGACGGTGGCATAATCTTGGCCTTCTTGGCCATTTCGTCTCTCCATTTCTTTTCTTCTGCTTACCTTTGTGCGTCGGATCGGAAACTCCACTCCATTCCACTCCACTCCACTCCGTCGTCAGTCAGTCGGTCAATCAGTCAACTTTGGCTCAGTCGCGTCGCTGCCCAGGTGAGCTGCTCGCAGCAGCTAGGTAGGAACTTACACATTTGGCTACGATCATTTGTCTACGGAACGGCGCCGCGTTGAGTTCGTTAGACGCGAAGAGGAAAGGAAGTCTTGAAGTCTTGAGACGCCGACAAAAAGCAAAAAGCCTAAGCGAACCGCGTTCGCATAAGTGACTGTGTGTTTCTTTGGACGAAAGCCAACTCCACCTCCTGCTCGTACTTTTGGGCCAAGTACTGCGGCAATTAGGGCCCCTCCGAGTGTTTGAGTGTTAAGCTGTGAAGAAAGTTGGGCGAGTGTGCGCGCGGCAGTTACGAAACGCGGTTTCCGCCAGCGAAACCAAAAAGAAACCCGGGTTCCAGCCATATATCTAGAGAATTACACACACAAATAGATCTGTAAGGGCGAAAAATGGGTCACCTGTCCACATCGGAGCGAGTGTGCAGCAAGACGCCGGCCATCGCTGGGGACTCGAGTCCGCCGCTCCTGGCCAGGAGATCGAAGCTCCCCAATGGTGATGCCCAGCAGCAGGTGCGCAGGGGAGAGGATTCCTCGCCCGAACTGCCGCCCCGCGGCAAGCTCCAACTGCCCCAGAAGCGGGATGAGCTGCCCAGGTCGGTGGTGCCCAAGGAGATCGCCAAGCACGTGCCCAAGGATGCCATCAACCTCGAGGAGTACACCCGCACCTTCATCGGCGATCGCGTGCTGGGATGGCAGTTTCAGGCGCCCCTCAAGTGGGACAAAGTCATCCAGATCTCGCTCCTGCACATCGTGGCCTTTATCTGCCTGCTGACCTATCCGCTGCGTGAGCTCAATCCGTACACCACCATCTGGTGTAAGTATTGCTGTACCTACTCGCATCATCTAGCCATATCCATATCCATATCCATATCCATTCCCTCTCCATCTCCATCCCATCCGGCATTGCGTAATGCTCACTCTCTCTTTCTATCGCCTCGAATTTGGAAACGGTGGACGGGGACAGGTGTGGAAACAAAGAGTCATCTCTGATCGATGCTGAAAGGGAAAAATGGTACACGGAGAGAAAATCATCATCATGGGGGTCAGGCTCAGATATATCAGAAATATATTTTAACTAATTTCAACTGGATATGAAATTTAATATATATTTTGGCCCCTTTATTTTGGCATTGGAACTAGGAATCAAGATCACCTTGGAGTTCCACATGGGCTAAGTTTCGGCTTATCGGGTAAACTGAATTTCTCGCGGTGTAGATGTGTTGCTGGTGTGGCTGTTGCTGATGATGTTGTCTTAGCGGCTTCCACTCCCACAAAAATCGGTTGCCCCACCAATTATTTGCAATTTTGCGCGCCCAGCGCCTTCAGCCCGTTGGCCTTTTCTTTCTCTGGGCCATTACAAAATGCGTCCCCTTGTTATGGCCTTTAATTGATTGCCGCTTAACACCTGGCCGCCCTTTCCCCAAAGACCCACTACTTATATTGCCCTTCAGCTTCTGCCTTTTGTTGTACCAAAAAGACGTGTGTGTTGAAACTGAAATCTCTTTCATTCGCCTTACTTTGGGGTTGGGTTTTCGGTTTTTGGTTTTCAGCTTTCGGCTGTGGCTCTTGGCTGGCGTGCAATTTCAGTCTCAGCATAAAAATTGACTGACACAGGTGGATTGCAGAAAACAAAACCAAAACGTGCTGCCCTGGTATAAATATGCGGCCAAAAGAGCGCTTGGCGGAGGGAAAGAGAAACAAGAATCGCTTGACACATATTTAATGGGGTCTTTGAAAGATCTGCCCCATAGTCATCGGGTCTCGAAGTTGGGTAAACAAGGCTAAACTAGCAATTTCTGGGTCTCTTCAATGACTCACAAGTTATTCATGTTGTAAATACTTGTGGTCTGGGCTTCCAAAGGTTGCTCTAGATAATTCTGGAATATCTGATCCTAAATCGTAAGCTTCGCAGCACAGTAAGATACTGCCTTTTAAGTGCAGATCTACAAAGTTAGCTAGGTGTAACCATTTCAGATCTCAACTCACCAGACCCAAACCCAGACAAAAGATGATTTATCTGTGCGGTAAGCACACTGACTCAATTTATGGGCACTACACATGCGAGTGGGGCAAGAAATCGGTTGACATTGAGACAGAAATCAGTTGGAGGGGGGCACCTCTACCAGCGATTTCGTTTTCATTGGCATTACCAGGTCATCCGAAGCTCCAGGTACTTGGTTACTTGGGCACTTCCCCCTTAATGGCCGTACACCGAAAAAGCCTTAATACCTGGTAATTTTCAATATTTATTGCGCGTTGTGCGGCATGACAGGCACAAAAAACTCTGAAAAACTGAGTACTAGGAGTATCCTTGCACGCAGCGTGTCCCTTTTTGGGGCGTCGAGCTCGTAAATATTTTGGCAAATTGCCGGACGAACGTGCAGCGCTTAAAGATGCTCACTGGCATGCTGGGAATTATCATTATCGTCTTTTGCGGTTACGCAGATGGCGAAAATTGTCGTGCTGGGTCCGAGATATTGATTAAATGCGACGGGCCTGATAATCAAGGGAACTTACATAAGCTCATCAACACTGGGTGCTAATGAAACTGGCCAAAAACTATTATAACATTTGTGTAGAGAGGCAGCGAGTCAATGCACTTCTTGCGACCAAGGACACTGATGTTGAAAAAAAGAACGCCAAATGGATAATCAAATGCAGCCCCTCCGTAACTCAGCTCAAAATCTAATTTCGGAGTAGCCTGAACTTGACCTGTATTTGCAGTGCAGTGCTATTGACCTCACGTTTCACTGCATTTAAAATGCAAATTTCCAAATTAGATGTAGTGATTCCGTCATTTAAATGACAGCCCAAGAAAACAATGTGCACTCCCATTTGCATTACCGCAACAAACAAGCACAAGATATAGGAATATTTCATGGGCAAGTTGGACCCGAAGACACATAGCTACATATGTGCGTATATTTAATGTAGCTATCGTTATTAGTTACTGGTTTTTCAAAGTTCACCTCATAAGTAACCCATTTGTGGGCACACCAATGTTAAGTTTGATCATTTCCGCACTCGTCGTGGCCTTTAATTGTTCATTTTATTTATTGGTGCGACGGAACTGGTTTTGTCGCAACGTTTTGAAGGCTAATCTTTCCTCAAATCAATTGGACATTCCATTCAGAGAAATCGTTAATAGTTCATTAGCTGGTTGCCGAAATATGCGAGGTGTGAGCATATTCCCCAAGATCCCCCTATACCATCGTTAGCCGATCGTTAGCTGACGCGGAAAACCCTCTTGCTATCAAATAGTCATTACTTCTAATTGTGCCCACAGCAATTATCCAATTCAATGGGATGGTGACAATGGCATTTTGCATTTCGCATTTTGCATATGCTAATTGAGGAACTAATGGATGAGATCTGCTGAAAGGGCTTGCACCTGATATTTCCGATGACACTCGGAGTCGTGATCAGTCATTCGCCGAACTATTATAAAGTTCCCCCTATCAACAGCCTTGTGCGATCTTGGTTCTCTTTTATACTCCATTTGTTTGTCGGGGGAATTAGCACCCAGCCTCAAATAGCTCACAATAGCTCAATTTGCGGAAATGTAATTTCGGGTTTTTCTATTGGCATCCAATTAGCACTGCTTTTGTCCAAAAATCTTTATAGCCGACACTTACATCTAACTCCCCATCAATACATTTCAGCCTTCTTCGTTGGCGGCGTGGCCGGATTCGGAGTTACGGCCGGAGCCCACAGGTTCTGGACCCACAAGAGCTACAAGGCCAACACCGTGCTGCGGTCCATTCTGATGGTCTGCTACTGCGTGGCTGGACAGGTGAGTTGGTTGGTTTTTTGGTGGAGTGGAGGGTCGGATGGGCGACCTTTGGCAAACGTAATGCCACCTGAAGACTTGTTCGCAATTTGCCAAATCATTTGACGCGCCACCTTCGTTTTTGCGTTTTTCGGGGCTGTAATGCAATTAACATTAATTGCATCATTAAGTATAACAACTTAATGCCTGTCGCGGCTGACAAACTGTAAAATTGACAATTCCAACTACTCGCAAGAGCGCTTTGTGTATCCCGCAGATACATTTGTCTTATTTAATGACTGCAGCGATTAAGCGCAGCCGCAGAAGCTTAGCGCTTAAAAAGATTATACATTGTATAACACATATGTACATAAGTACATATGCTGAGTGACTTGGATATTAAGTGAAGCAATCAAATTTGACGACGCGTTAAGTGAACCCCCAGACCTCCCGAAGATTTATGCTTTTAGATACAGATACTTTAAAAGATATATCATTTTTACGGTCCATTTCTGCGGCGATAAATATGTTAGCATTTAAAAGACAACTTCTTCTGTGCACATTGCTTTATTGTGTAATATCAAACAACGCTTTTCAGAACACACTGTACGACTGGGTTCGCGACCATCGAGTTCATCACAAATACTCGGAGACCGATGCGGATCCCCACAATGCCAACAGGGGATTCTTCTTCTCCCACGTGGGGTGGCTGATGATGCTGAAGCACCCGGAGGTGCTTCGTCGTGGTCGCCAGATCGACATGAGCGACATTCTGGCCGATCCCGTGGTGCGGTTCCACCAGAAGTACTTCTTCCCCCTGAAGTTCTTCTTCTGCTTCATTCTGCCCACCGTGATCCCAGTCTACTGCTGGGGCGAGACCTGGACCCTGGCCTTCATCCAGCAGTGCCTCTTCCGCTACGTGAGCAGCCTCAACTTCACCTGGTCCGTGAACAGCGCCGCCCACCTGTGGGGATCCCGCCCCTACGACAAGTAAGTGTGATTGACACAAGTTCATTACTATGCCAACAAGATGCTGACACCAGCGCATTGAGTTTGGGGAAAATAATGCAGGTCACTTGGCACAAGAAAATTATGCTGACCACATTGCATGCCAAGTATCTTTAAGTTGCAACTAGAATGAGGAGTTCCCTTTAATAATCATAATAATTCATGGAGGTTTCTTTCTTATCGAGTCCACCGACTAATCTGGTGTCATCTCTCTCGCTCTCTCCAGGCGCATCATGCCCAGCGAGAACATCTATGTGTCCCTGCTGGCCATGGGCGAGGGATGGCACAACTACCACCACGTGTTCCCCTGGGATTACAAGGCAGCTGAGCTGGGCAACTACACCGTCAACTTCACCACCATGGTGCTGGACGCGTTCCACAAGCTGGGATGGGCCTGGAACATGAAGCAGCCCTCCAAGGAGCTGGTGCGTCGCACCCTCGAGAAGTACGGCGATGGCAGCCACGCCTCCCAGTTGGGCGGACCCGAGGAGTTCAAGGACGGCGTGGTGGCCGGAGCCACCATGGTGGGCCATGTGCACTACGCCGAGGTTCCGGATCCCGAGCTGGAGTACGATGCCGAGTCCAGCAGCACGGAGAGCGCCAAATTGGATGAGAACGAGAACGAGGGCGAGCGGATGAAGAAGTCCAAGAAGACGGCCAACTAGGGACCACGAGGATCGGGATACTGGGCTCGCGGATCACCGGGAAGGATCGTCACTTAATCTTGCGTCAGTCTATGCGAGGGCGGGACATAGTCGATAATCGTTTTTTAAATTAAACCCTATTCTATTCTATCATTATCTGTATCTTCACACCAGACCAACTCACCTGCACCGCAATGGTTAACACTCGCACAACACCCAACACCCAACACCTAACACCCAAACACCCACATCCCCTCATTTTCGTATCTTCATTTGTGTAGGTTTAGGTATTTAGCACGGTACGACATAAGTTATAAGTCACACACAACTTTACGTATAGACTTGCTCTCCGTTCGAGGCAAATAAAAGGAAAATAAATATTTACAAATAAAAAGACTTCGAAAATCAACGCAAATCGCATTTCAATTGTTCAATAATCTGGGATCTCTCAGATATAAGTTTGTTATGAATGTTATGTGCGTATCATTTGAAGTAAGCCATTCACTTTGTCGAGAGATCTAAAGATGCGAGTTTGGAAACTTTGTGAATGTGTGGAAAAAACCTCTTTATGCAAATGAGCCAAAGTGCGAAAAGTGTTCTGAAATTCATTTACCATAACAATGAGTGTATCTGCAATTACATGTGGCGTGATTCGTTCTAGGAAGCCCGCAGCGAATGTTAAGTATGGTAAACAAGAAGTGCGAAAACTGTTTTTGAATATATATTCCCAAGATTGCCATAACCTAGTCTATCTGAACAGTGACGTCAATTCTAGAGTTGCGAAATGCGAATTCCGGTAGTGAGTCACCAAAAAGATGACTGATATTTGCTTCAGATTAGGTTTCTGTTCTAGTGTTGATAGTAATTAATGGTAATTTGTTTTTTAAGTGAAGAATCTTTCGAGGGCTCCTGAGATGTGTAAGCTAATTTAGCTTCACAGATATTAGTACTTGGGACTTGAAGCGTTTCTGAGTGTTTGCTTTTCTATTTTCCTGGAAGTACAATGGCCATAATAGAAAGGTGACAATATGCACAATAGCATCTGGAGCCTATAAAAGATGGATGTGCTAAAATAAATATGTGCACACACTTAAAGCTCGGAAAAAGATGTTAACTAGTGCAGCAAAGTGCCCACTTCAAATGTATCTTAACAATTACGGAGCGGTCTTTCTCTAAGCTGAAAGTATCCCCACTTTGATAATCTCATTTTCAAGTTATTCAGTCCAGATGCAAATGAAGGTGCCAAACCCACGGTGGGACTTCCACTCACCCACCCACTGAAACGAAACTATCTACCAGTCACACTTAACGACAATTTGAGGCTGTGACGAAATTAAAATGCAAATGGATATTTAAATTGAAATGGGAAATGGAGACGGCGCTTGCCATTGTTGTGACCACCATCACTGCCATCCAAGGCACTATTACACATTTATGTCGTCCGAGTGGGGAGTAGCTGCAGTTCAGGCGGAGTTAGACGCCAACAGGTTTCCCCTACTTTGGACTACGTGACGAAGTGGGCATCTCACAAGGAGCGCGCCCAGACGCTAGTCATAGTTCCCTAATCAATTAACTAACTTCCCCGCCTAGCCCCCAAGATCCTCCACTTGGCCTGGCCTACGTGCACGCGGCACGTACACCGATCTCCAACTCAATCTCCAGAACGAGAACCTTGAAAAGGTTCAAGCCAGCAGACATTCAAGGGGAATTCCTGGAGCATCGCCCCTTTTTTATCACGAGTCTCAAGTGCATGGGAGTTCCCGATCGTCGGGAAACTTCATTACTCCTGCCCCACTTTGTTTTTATGACTTGTATGCTCACGGAGCTAAACTATGATAATTATGCGAATATTTATAAGCAATTTTATTTTATATCATGCAGAGAAAAAAGGCTGTAGACTTTAATATATCTATATAATACAGATATATATTCTATGCAAAGATTTCCGTGTACCCTCATATTCGGCTCAGTCCAAAAATCGAGCTCTACGCAAACGTTTTTCTCTGTGTACTCAGCCTGTAGGCCACTCGTTGAGAAGGTCAAGTGCTTTGCCAATACCAACAGCCCAGGCAATGGTCAAAAAGTGCCAGGTCAAGACCCTACCGTGTCACCGTCATCTCATTAGCGTTTCGGTGTGGCTGTCATCGCCATCGCCATCGCCACCTAATTGGTGACGAGCCAGTGGACACCAAGCGAGCACCCAATTTAGGCCAGTTAATTGAAGGTTGTGCCAAAAGGGCTGGATCGGGATTTCATTAGGCACTAGCCATTGGCAGGCGCTCCATGGAGCAGTTGGCTACACAGGTGAGTGAAACCAGGCCTATTAAATAAGGGCCGACTTTTGAAAGTCATTTGTTTCTGCTCTGCATATGATTTATTTTATTTAAATCACTTTATTTTCATAGACCCAAATCTACATGGAGATATCATACATGTTCATCTTTCAGATAGTTTTCTGTTGGCAAGCTGTAATTAATAGTTTCAAGTGGGCTGAAAGCGATCGAACTGAGTCAACTTTGTTCCTAGTCAAAAAGAAAGAAATCAATAGACTTTAGATTTGAAGATCAAATTAAGTCAAAAGTAAATCTATAGGAAATGACAAACAGCGTTCTATAAAATCTCTCCTTTTAAAACTAAAACACGTGCTACTTTACTTTCGTTTACTAGATGCCAACACTCTTAGTTTGGATATCGTTCAACTTGTACGTTGTTAATCATTCTGGCTGGCTATTTTTAAAAGTCACTACATTTTTCTGGTTTTCAATGCGAGATAAACAAAAAACCAGCGGATTCGCATAGCAATTAGTCCGTTAGGGCTCAGCCTTGTCTCAAGATTAATGCCAAATTTGTGGGATTTCTTTTCGAGCATTTCCCCAATTTGGCTCGCAAAACAGCCAAATTTGGAAGCGATAGGCCTATGAATTTGCATAATATTTCAACTGGCCGATAGGTTGGCCTATGGCTATTTTGACGGATCAGGTCCGCCTCCGGCTTGCCAAAGGGCCTTGATAGCAGCACGAGATTCATGTGGGTGGTCCTCCAACGGCGGCCTCTTCTCTGGCAGCTGCTCCTCTTTCTCCGGGGAAACTGTGAGATAAATAAATAGCCGACACAATTGCTCGTTAAACTGCTCGTTTTAATTACGCACGGGAAAGAGATGCAGCGATCGTAAAGCAATCAAGATAGCGGTCGTTTAATGACGTGACCGGGCGACAATTTCCAATTCCTAAGCGTTAATAACCTTGCCGCGATCCGGAGTTTCTGTGACGCAAACCCTAGTCGAGTGGCCCGAAATTTGCGTAACTTTTGCGAATGGAAACAGAAAGCTCCGACTCCGGCACTCCGGTACTCCTCTACTCCGCTACTCCGACTTCCCCCAAGACCCCGTAGATCCCCCGTAGATCTCCCAGATGCACGGCTAATTGGAAGGAGATGCGGTGACATCGAAGACCTGTGCCCATGATCGGCGATATGCAGCCTCTCTTTCGGAACTGGTATCCCCCAGATACCCAACTGTGATATGAGCTGGTGCTTCCATCTGGGAGTCTACGCAATTGCCGATTTTGAAAGGGCACCTTTATCTTGTGGATTTGGTAACCTGTGCGTGCTTTCGGTTTTTCTCGGGTCGAATGTTGTCGATGGTCCATCACAAGCTCTTGATGTGTTGGTCGAGCATTTGATTTATTTGCGCTCTTCGGCCAGGGCGTTTGGCTTTGAAATTGATTTCTTCGATGGCGGAGAAAAGAAACCGCTTTGTGGTTCCATTTTTATTGTCCCGCCGGTGGCTTTTGCAATGTTGAAACCTGTTTTAAAATTCGTCAAAGACAATGCGAGCAACAAAAAACGAGCACTAAAACATACAAAACATATTTAGTTCAAACGTCTTGTGACTTGCACAAAATGTTTTGAATAAGTGAGACATCGGACGTCGGGCACAGGAAAGAGTATCTCCACAGCCGCATTTGTATATTTGCCCGCTCATCCAGCCGTTGCAGATACGCCGACCAGAGCCAAAGCCAAAGCGACTCCCCCGATTATGGATGCATTCTGCAAATCATTTTCATTTTCATTTTTTTCGCGGCAACAACGTATAGTTGCGAAAACCCTTGACGAGCTGAGCCGTCTGTTAAAAATTGCAGGTACACGGTTAAAAACGCATTTGCTGCAAGTCGCTTCATCTTGCCAAATATTAGCACAATCTATGCAAAATAGGCCAGCTTATAATCACTAAAGTGTTAACAGCTTCATGTGTGGCTAATATTTTATGATTCCCTTTTTAATTTAAAGGTTTCTCTGGCTGCCTGATTTGGTTTGCGATTGCAGTCCATGGGCAGAGGATTAATCACCTCATTTTTATCCGTGTAATCCCAGTTCGCCTGCAGCAGACAGACATTCAGTCATTTTCCCAGCTCGTGGAGTTGACGAAAACCTTCGAGTTGCGGCAACCGCTTTGACATTTGTGCCCCTTTGTTAGCAGTGGCTATTGGACAGTAGACAGTGGACGGTGGACAACAGCAAAAGACAGCGCTTGCGCAACCATGAGGCCAGTTTTTCTCGCTGGCCCCGCCGACATTTTAAGTGCATGCCATTTCCGGAGCCCGGATCTCGCGGGCTGCATTTCGGAGCACTTGGCAGCGCAATTCGCCATTCGGAGCTAATGACATAGACCTTAGAGTTTCGGAGGCGGAATTTGCATAGCTACGTAATGAGAGTTCGAGCTTACAGCTATTTATTTGCTTAGATATTGCGAATGCCGAAGATGGGCGACTGCCTGACGAACTCATCGAGCTTGGACTGGAACAGCTCGGAGGTGACCACAGTGCCGGGCGTCCACAGTGGATCCCGCACCACGAACTCCACCCACACCTTGGCGTACAGCTGCTGTAGCAGCTCCTTCACGTTGATGGCCGTCGTGTCCGTGTTGAGAACGAACCTGGGAATGGAGAGTTCAAGAGCTATTCAGCAAGAAGTGCGCTTCCATGATACGGCCTTAGTACTTAGTATTGAGTATTCTCCATGTTTCCCGAACACTTTCATCAACTTACTTCAAGCCAGAGGGAGTTTCCAGGTAATGCAGGGCGTAGCGATTAGTCTTGTAGTAGAGGAAACCCTCCTTGGGATCGTGGGGCGATATCTTGCTGACGAAGGACTTTATTGAGAAGAGCATTCCGTAGGTGAGTTTGGCTTCCTAAAACACATATATTCAATGAGCAAGTCAGTTTTCTGATCGAATGTCTTACTTCCTCGCGTGTGATGCCCGATTTCTTGGTGCGATTCCATTCTGCGTAGTGGAGCAGGGTTCCGAACTTGTCGAATATGTACAGATTGAATATGGTCATCTCGCTAGAGCAATTTGGAATGGCATTAGCCTTGAAAGTGCGCTATTTCTGGCAAGTTTATGGAATGCAAATTACTTTAATTTCCGATGCAAAACAAAAACATTCGGCAGGGGCTGCCAACCTGCTGCAAGTCGGCAGTAAAAATACCAAGACAGCTGATGGTAGGCTGTACGCGATTTGGTGACAAGTGCTGCCCATCAGACGTGACGTTTGTATTTTGAATTTGAATTTGTTACAAAAATCAATAATTTGGATAACATAGAAAATGAGTTCCGCGTTCTTTTCTCCATTCTAACGCCTCATTTGATTTTGGATTTGGCAGATTGGCTCCCCCTTTTCGCTTCTTCTTCTTCCTGCTCGGGTATCTCCACCACGTAGGGATACTCCTCCGGATTATTCAGCTCACGGCTGGATTCCCTGCTTTCCACTTGGGTGTTATCAACAGGAGTACTCCTACCTGTGGGAAACTGCGGGACTCTCTTGATCTTTGGTCTTTCCTCAGTGCCGTCAGCCAGCTCGACCGTCCTGGGATATTCGCCAAACTGGATGGTCTTCCTCGATTCAGTGCTGGTTGTTGAGAGGCTTTGGAGGACTAATTAGACGGAACACTCTGGGGAATTATCCATAGAGGGTTTCACCTGGCTTCACAGCTGGGGAATGAGGGCTTCCTGCGCATGCTGCGCTCCTCCATTTTAAAGTAGCGGATTAGGCAGGCGATGATGGGCTCGGTGCCGATGATTGGCATCTTTTGGATTACCTGTGTTAACAAATGGGTTGTTTTATTTATTTATCAAATGATAAATAACTCCCTGTTTACTCACTTGACTTGGTGCTCCTTTGGATGTCCCGCCTGTCGGATTGCCGGTGGTTGTCGAAGAAGTTATCCTGCTTGGTGAGCAGAGCTCCCTCGGAGGTGGGATTGCTCAGACTTTGCCGGAATGCAGCTCCACTCGCTTGCAGGCGGCGGGCCTGGAACTCCCGGTTCTCCAGCTTCAGCCGCTCGAAATGATCATCCGGAAATAGCCGCTTAGTCACTCCGGAATGCGCGTTGTTGCTCCGCTGCTGCTTCGATGGCTCCTCGTGTCGGCGACCTTGGGCGGGATTGGGTTTCTCCGCCGACCGACGAGATCTCGACTCCCCACCACCGCCGTCACGATCTCTCTGGGCATTCGAAGTGCGACGGGACTCGCCACCTGCGCTGGGATGCGAACTCCTCCTGGACTCCTTCACCTCACCACTGGTGACAGTGGGTAATCTTCGGGATGCATTCGTGTTGCTGGTGATTTGCTGCATCCTACGAGATTCTTTCATTTCCCCGCGGGGTAGCCATCTGGACTCAGTGGTTGTACTGGTTATCTTGGGAATCCTTCGGGACTCCGTGATCTCCCCACTGGTTATGTGGTGCAACTTCCTGGCATCGAAGGCACCACCAGCTGCCTTGGTTGTCCGCCGCGACTCTGCGCTTGTGATATTGGGCAGTCGCTTGAGTTGGTCACTCGTTCTCCTGACCTCCACCACTCCGCTGGTAACCGTCGGGATCCTCATGGCATTGGGCATCCGCCTGGACTCGCCACCGCCACTGGCTCCATGATATGCTTTCTTGGATGTGGACGGCTGCTCCCTGTCCAGTGCAGAGTTAACAGTTCGCCAGTAGGGTCGCTCCTTTCGGTTCTTTCTATCCGTATCCTGGGATTCCTGATACGATGAGCGACCTCTGCCACGCGATCCCCGCTTGTTCTCCTCCTCCTGTCGCCTATGATCCGTTTGCAGACTTGTGCTTCTGACATTCCTCGTTTGTATCACCGGCAGTAGCATTGGCATGTTGATGGTATTCGGCGGAGTCATCATGCCAGTGGTGTACTGCTGACCTCTCGGTCGGATTTGGTACTCTCCTGGGGAGTAAAACGATACATATTATGAGTGTTCTTCGCGTGCTGTCTTTCGTTTTAGTTACCGGGCGTCTCCTCAGTGTCCGAAGCAAATGGAGGCAAGTTGGCAGAGGTGCGCACATTGCGGAACATCTTCATGCCCCTGCGACCGAGCTGACTGATTTCCGGGAAGAAAGTGTCCCACTGCGGGATGATTCGTTATTCGTTAAGAGCGGAGAGAGTAGCGGAACACCTGCGCTTACCATGTAGAATATGCCGTAGGCCAGGAGAATGGCCAGCATCAGGACGACCGTGAACTTGGTGAACTGCATCAGGATGAAAGCGAGCATGCCGGCGAGCACCTCCATGTGCGCTACTCCGAGCAGCTCGAAGCAGTGCCGGATCTCGGAGACCCGCATCGTGACCAGGTAGCCCAGCACGTGGTTCACTGACTCGCAGGCGCACCTGACAGCGTCCGCCATGGCTGAAGTCGAGGAGTCTGTGTGCGTCCCAGTGAAGGCATCTCTCCCCAGCACAGGGTTTCGAAAAGCTAAAGTGCGGCGAGACTTACTGCCAAAGCAAAGGCAATTGGATGTTGACTACGATGGACAACTCTGTTCACCTAATACTTTATTTGTATGTTTAAGAAGTAAACAATTTTTGCTGTTGAATTTTCCCGCCTCTATCAGTATATTGCAAATTAAAGGTATTTTGTAGGTATGTTTAGTATGATCAGGTCACACTGCCAAGCAGCTGATTTCGCAGGCTCCGAAGTTTTGTTTTTATTTTTGCAAGGGTGATTTCTTATCATTGAGCTAACCAACCGTAAGTAGAATAACTATTATTTATCTGCACTTATATACGAAGCATATTATTTCGCATTCCTCAGTTAAATGCTAAGGCGCACAATGGCGGAGTTCGACGTGAAAGCCGGCCTGCAGCACGTGTTGAAGCGCATTGACGAGGTGCTCCTCCAGCGGCCCAAAGTTAGTTCACTTTAAGGCCCCTGTTTGTGATCTACTATATGAAAATCATTATCTCTCACACAGGAAGTTCAAGCTGCCAGACCTCTGCTCGTTGCAGTGAGC
This sequence comes from Drosophila erecta, assembly GCF_003286155.1. NCBI lineage: Eukaryota > Metazoa > Arthropoda > Insecta > Diptera > Drosophilidae > Drosophila > Drosophila erecta. The sequence goes on from NW_020825194.1 coordinate 2,082,954, forward strand.
AAGACAAAGCCAGCGGAGGCCGTAATCGAGGCCTACGAGGCCGGGCAAAGGGACTTCGGGGAGAACTATGTGCAGGAGCTGGAGGAGAAGAGCCGCCACCCGGACATACTGGCCAAGTGCCCCGACATCAGGTGGCACTTCATAGGCCACATGCAGACCAACAAGATCAACAAGGTCAGCTTCTAAAAGATTGGATAACAGCGTCTATCTCTTATCAGCAACTTTATCGTATTCAACTCATTGTTTGTTTCACGCAGGTCCTCGCTGTGCCAAATCTGCGTATGATCCAGACCGTGGATAGCGAGAAGTTGGCCACCAAACTGGACGCAGCCTGGTCCAAGCGACAGCCTGCCCCTGCGGAGCCCCTGCAGGTGCTCATACAGATCAACACCAGCGGTGAAGATGGTGAGTTGCGCGCCCCCAAACCAGCGAGCTGTATACTTACTTTCCCAATCGTTCGACCGCTAGTTAAGAGCGGCATAGAGGCGAAAGATGCCCCGGCACTCTACCAGTACATCAGGAGCAACCTTAAGCACCTGAACCTGACGGGCATAATGACCATTGGCGCATTTGGCTTTGACTATAGCAAGGGACCCAATCCGGATTTTGTGTCCCTGATGCAGGTGCACAGATCCATATGTGAGGCGCATTCTCTGGCCCCGGACTCGGTGCTCGTCTCCATGGGAATGTCCAACGACTTTGACAAGGCGGTAAGCTACAAACCGACTGAGCAAGCGCCGTCGCTATAATCCAAACTGTTCCCTCAGATCGAAATGGGCAGCACAGTGGTGCGCGTTGGCTCTTCTATTTTCGGCCATCGGGCGGCCAAGGCGTGAGGAGGGGAGCGGAGCGGAGATGTGATAGGAATGCGTTGTGGGCACTGAATACAGTTGATTCCCAATGACGTCCGACCTCCCGACAGAGCAGCCTCCAAGTTCGCCCATGTATCAGGTGGAACTGGGTATATTCACACAGACCAACCTGGTAAATCGTCAAAGATGATTTGGCGTTTAAATTTAGAAACCCATGAGATAAACAAATGTTATGTGTAGGCTGTTATTTGCCTTTTTTGATTGTTAACCCTCCATAAACAATGCTTCAAGAGCGTCAAAACCATTAGGATTCCCAGCTACATTTTGCACCTTGGAAATTTGAATACATATGCCGCAGTTTTCATTAATTTTAACATTCCTTCGACTGCGTCTTGCTCGTTTTTTGCACTTTGTTCTATTTATACATTCGCGTATATTCAATGCTACTTTGCGTATTAGATTGTGGGCAGTTTTCCTTCTACATATTCTTGTTTTGGTTGGCCCCGGGCCAAAAAGTCGCCTGGTTACGTGCCAAAATGGCAGCGCCAAGAGAGTTTTCGCCGAACATCACTTTCAATGGAGCACGAAGAAGACTGCAGCCGAAATCGATTTTCATTATGTCTGATCGATGAATTATGAAGGCTTCCTCGCACGGATCCCCTCGTTAATTGAGATATTTTCCGTTTCATATTTTTGCATAAGGCCTTCATCAATTATAATATTAGCCATATTAGCCAGCGCGGGGATTGAATTCAGGTGGCAAAGATGACATCATATGAATATTGTTTTGAAAAATGTTTTGCTTTATTTTAATTATTAAAGTATTTACTACGGAAAGGCAAATGCTTACTGAAACGATATAATCGCGCCAAAATATAAATCTATTAAGTCACAGAATGTGGAGAATGTTTATTTTTATCAAAATATATGTACACTATGTGGATAATATTTTGCAACAATTAAAATTGGATTTCATCTTTAGTTATCTTTAGGAATACACAATCTGTTGATTCCTGTTGTACACAATTTTACTGTTTAGGTATTTAGAATTGACAGCACCGAAATATTGCCCACCGCCTAAATAATCTCAAGTATTGTAATACATAGAATATTAAAGAACAAGGTTAATGTATCATGACGTGGTGCTCAAAGTTGATCTGAAATGGAAATCCTACAGCCTTCCCGTTGTTATGCAATGTCCACGGATGACTAGCATATAGATAAAGTCAGATGTTTATTCCACATTTGTTGCCGAAATAACTCTGGTCCAATATCGGGTTCGTTGGATATTTATGCGACACGAAATCCGCCCGATCGCCGTGTATATACAGATCTATAGATTTGGAATTCTCGCCGCTCTTCATATTGCACAATGTACGGGGCACTTCGAAAACAGAAACAGAAAAAGAAAAATAGAAACGTAGGCGAGCAAAACATCGAGTATATAGGCCTGAATAGACATAGCATATGCTATACTCGTATGTTGGATATATGTGCGCTGTCCGCGGGCCAAGGAAAATGTAGGTGATTTCAGCGCAAGAGGACACCTTTGGGAGGTGGCCGCTGGCAAAGAGCAGAGTAAAAGAAAACAAAACAGAACGGAACAGAATCTGAGGCTGGGGATGGGGAAATGTATCCACAACAGAGAGCTGCGGATACGAACCAATCCGAATCGCCCCGAAATAAATTCCGAACATATGTATAGGCTGCTGGTGCCCGAAAGCCAAAGCCACAGCGTTTTCACTGCCTTTAAAATTAGATTTTTGATTAGAGCAGCGGCCGATGAGTAAACCCCTCGGATACAGCTACACCATAGGCCATAGCCATGGCTATATCTACATAGATATGGCCGCCAGCCCCCGCCGATCTCCTGGGCGGACCTCGCCTTGCAGATACTAAAAAAGGCAGCACGAATATTGCAGATACGGATACAGCGAATGGCGCCCGAAGATCCACGAAGGCGGCCCGAACCGCCACGAGCGACCCCAATGGTTGGAAGAGGAAGAGCTCATCCGAGCTCTTAAAACATCATTGTCTTGGCGATAAAATCAGCCAGAGATTCAGTGTGCTCTGACGGCTCGACTCGATTAGACAACACATCAAAGTTCAGCACCATGGTAAGGACTCGTCCCGGAATATCACTGCAACCCAACTGAACCGAACCGAACCGAACCCAACTGGATCCCAGTGCCTGGATATATGCAGCAAGGATAATGCCGCTCAGTGCCGTGAATCGTTTGCATTCGAGAAAGACCACGAGGATATGAATATGAAGTGAACCATAACTCTAAATCACGGTGACCCCGATTCACCTTTTGTATGAGTATGCAGTGAGAATAGTGCAGAAAGTTCTATAAATGGATCGATCCCATCCGATTCGATCCGATCCGAGTGTTACGCGTCTGTAACGTAATCCGATATCCGTGTCGGGGAGCGAGCGAGACAGCAAGTGGCGCACGGCGGAGGCTTACGTAATATGCGTCCGGTTTATTTATAGAACAGTGGAAAACTTTTCGCCGCAGATACATATTTTCTGGCCTAGTCGGGGAGACCCATTGAGAGGCATCCCTTAAATGGTAAACCTCCTTGAGGGATAACCTTCTACGAACATAATTCCAATGGTAGATCCCTTAAGGCGGATAACTTACCAGCATCCCTACAACGAAAAGTGGATTTACTGCAAGAGTACAACTTCCTGAACCGGAACTTTTAGGCGTCAGCTACAGACGGACAATGACGACTAATGACTGGCTAGAATCCCCCTCCTGGCCCCGAATCCCTACTAATAAATCCCCTTTTTCTCTCCCCAGGCCGATGAGAAGAAGAAGGTTAAGAAGAAGAAGACCAAGGAAGAGGGTGGTACTTCCGAAACCGCTTCTGAGGCCGCATCCGAGGCAGCAACCCCGGCACCAGCTGCCACTCCTGCCCCGGCCGCATCTGCCACTGGTTCGAAGAGAGCGTCGGGCGGATCCCGCGGCTCCAGGAAGTCGAAGCGCGCTGGCTCCTCGGTCTTCTCTGTGTTCTCCCAGAAGCAGATCGCCGAGTTCAAGGAGGTGAGTTTTGGGCGGCACTCATGTGTTATCATCAGTCGCATATCACTCGAGACCCATCCCAACATCCCGTCATCCCATCATCCCATCATCCCGTCATACTACCATCCAGGCATCTATCGCACTTGTCCAAAGACCAAGTCACCAACCCGCTCTTTCTTTCTATCTCTCTCTCTGTTTCTGTGCGGGATCGATAGGCCTTCCAACTCATGGATGCCGACAAGGACGGTATTATTGGCAAGAACGATCTGCGCGCTGCCTTCGACTCCGTCGGCAAGATCGCCAACGACAAGGAGTTGGACGCCATGCTGGGCGAGGCCTCGGGTCCGATCAACTTCACCCAGTTGCTGACCCTGTTCGCCAACCGCATGGCCACCTCCGGTGCCAACGATGAAGACGAAGTTGTTATTGCTGCCTTCAAAACATTCGATAACGATGGTCTCATCGACGGTGACAAATTCCGCGAAATGCTCATGAACTTCGGTGACAAGTTCACCATGAAGGAGGTTGATGATGCCTACGATCAGATGGTGGTCGACGACAAGAACCAGATCGACACCGCCGCCCTGATCGAGATGCTCACCGGCAAGGGTGAAGAGGAGGAGGAGGAGGCCGCCTAAGGCACATCCGATCACATCCTAACTTCTAACTCAACATCCATATTACAGCCAGAATCAGAACGTTAAATCAATCAGTCAAATCAGTAATAATAAACGTAATTAAAAGAAACGCTCGTTTACATATGTAGATTCTCAGTATCTTGTAATCTCTTTTGTTAACCATCACCAAGTACCAAGTACCTTGTACCAAGAACAACACCACCAACCAGATCAGCAACATCCGATCAAACTGAAAATGAAAAGAACTTCTTCAGCAACATTTGGTAGCGATCAGAACCATTTACCATGTATCTGTCCATCATAGTTAGGGATACTTACGATCGATCACGTTCACTGTCACGGCAAGAACTGACGCGTAGTTTTCTAGTTGATTTACTGTTAAATTTTACACGTAAAATTTATAAAACAAATGCTATCTATTTTATTTAAAACACCTATAAAATCAACAAAAAAACTTAAAAACAACAAACAAGCCGTGTCTATTTTTATACCGCTGTCCGTTGAAGAACTAAGAGAAGAACCCCGAGAGAGATGATAAACCAGATCGAGATCTAGATCGAGATCGAAATGAGGATGTATGATGTACGATGTACGATGTATGATTTATGATGTAGGGAGGAAGCAGACGATGTTGTTGGGTAGCCAGGCTGGATTCGTTAGCCCTGTACCCACGAGTTCACTTTGATTATGAAAATGAATATGAATTTTTAGCCAGTTTTGTGAGTTACAATGTTTTTCGTTCAAGAAATCTCGCAGGACCAGGAGAGAGAGAGGTAAACCTATAACAGACTATTGTTAGGGAACATTTAACTGAGAGCCAAATATATATCCTACTATCACAGAATATTTATCGTTATGCATATCTATCGTTCGTTACTTACTTATCAGTTATGAGTTATCAATATTATTGCAAGTTATCGAGAGTTAGGCTAATAACAGAGAAACATTAAGTTCATTCACTCAAATTGTTTAATGCGAATTTACATAACTTAACCACCACCACCACCACCTAAACTTTCTGCTTATGAACTATCAGCGATATAAACCACCCAAAACGAACAAACAACCCAAAATGATATCTGAAATATGAAGAAACATTCAAACCAACAACCCAGTGTTTCTAGTTAATGCGTTTCGAAGCTTCCAGGATGATCATCCTCCCCCCGGAAGTAGACGGGCGGGGGATTTTAGTTTGAATATTTACTTAGGGTACTTAGGTACCCACTAGTACCTAGGCTGATCGGAGGAGGTCACTATATACTTCTATATTTATGTACTAATACTCAGAACTTCTGAACTCAACACACAACACTCGACACGAGCACACACCACACTCACACATACACTGCAATCCATTTCAAAATGCAACATGCAACAAGTTGTTAAACGCGAATCGAATCTTTACTTCAGTATAATTTAAGCTACACACGGCAAGATGAGAAAATTCAGAAAACTTTAACCCGGTCAGAAATTTTAACGAAAGAAAAACAAAACCATCTAAAAATAGAAAACAAGTAACTGTTTTATACAACATAACTAGATGATGATACGATGACGAAGTCTTGGAATAAAGCATAAGCGAGTCGTCTTGAAAAAACACCAAGTCGTTGAATTTTGACTTTCTCAGGGAAGGGGTTTTTTGGGGGGTACGCCCCTTGCTGCACATCTGACTCAGCTGAGCCGTGCCGGAAACCAGTTCCAGTTCAAAACAAACCAGCGATAAAGCTGGGAGCCAACGAAGCGGTGGAGCGCGGTGGGAAACTCCCCACACTTGGCCAAGTCGCGATGGCCAAGACCGAGCACGAACCTTCGAGCTACCAGTTTTCAGCCGAGTTTCGAGGCGCACGCATGCGCAATACGATGTGAAAGTCAGATACGCTGCCATTGCCACATCCATTCGAACAGCGCTTTTCGAGTAATCTGGTTATTCCGGAAGGGACCAGCAGAACCACCAGAACCATGGCTCCAGGTGGTCAGCTCTTGTGGATGGCTTCCGCCTGCTGGATTGCATCACTAATGAGTGGCGGTGAGTGCTGGGAATCGAGTGCATTGTATGCAGCTGTTGCGTGGCCAAAGAAATCGAAAGTATCTCAGGCTGTGTCTGAGATAACTCACCACACTCTCGAGTGCACTGGAAGAAATATGATACATCAAAATTATTATTTTTTATTATATTTTTAAATATTTTTTTATTAATTAAAATTATTAATTTTTTGATTGGAAAGTAATATAAATTTGTATATTTATGTATATAGTAATTTCACTTGTTATTTCTCTCTGTGCGCCTTTGTGATGTCCCACCCTACTCATGATTGCCCACTCTCACTATCGTTTTTCCGCCTCCCAGCTGATGCACAGCATCTGATCGCCTACATCTCGCAAAGAGGTCTCCATGGAGAGATCACTTTTCGGCAAATGAATGCCACCACGGTGGAGATCAAGGCCAGTCTGGAGGCCACTTTGCAGTACCCCGACCAAGTATGGAGCTGGGGAGTACGTCGCTTCCCCGTGGACTACTCCAATACTGATCCCGACGAGCGCTGCGAGCTGAGCCGCTTGGGATCCCAGGTCCTGTCCTTCGATGAGGACTTGGAGTACCTGTTACTGCCCGGAAATGAGACTTCCACCTGGGAGCGAAACATGCAGTTGATCGGGGATCGCGGTATCTGGGGCAAGTCCCTGCTTCTCACAGAGGTCAACGCCAATGCGCGGATCTGTGCCACCATCACCACCATCCAGAGCTCCGTGGAGCACATGGCAGAGGCTCGTTTCAATACTCCTGTGGCCGGATCCGTCCATTTCCGCTGGCTGGCCCCGGCGGAGGGAGCTGTTGGGGATACACTGATCTACTCGGATCTCTACCATGTCAGGGAGCAACCAGCTGCTCTGGAGGAGGACAGAAGTCAAGCTGGACCGTTCACCCAGCACCACTGGAAGATCTATGTGACGGACATCTTCAAACACGACCACCATCGCACGGAGGACAACTGCAACTTCCTGCAGCAGGTTTTCGATCCCCAGGGAAGTGGAGCTGGCAAGGGCATAGGTGACCTGGACGCACGTCTGGGCAGGATTGGAGTGGCCAAGAATGCCCTTCGTTCGCCACAGCGCAGCGTTTTTAGGGATGCTCAGTTGGCCCTGCTGCCCTCGGATCTTACCATTCCCCATAGAACGCTTTACCTGGTACTTTTCGACAACCAACATCCAGATTCGTACCTCGCCTGCACCAAGATTCGCCATGTCCAACCTTTGACGCATAAGTAAGTGCTTTTCGCATCCCATGCTATTTGAAAGTATAACCATTGTTCCGTCTTAACCGCAGAACTTTCATCAACTCCGGCGGAGTCAAGGGAGAGGTTACCTTCATGCAGCGCTCCAAGTTCGACCCCACTTTCCTCAATTTCACCTTGGGAGCACCGCTTTCCCAGCATGTGAGTCGCAAGTTCGCCCAAGATGTGGCCGCCTTCCGGATTCACAGTCTGCCGCCGGTGCCCTCGAGGATGGGTCACGAGGACTACTGCCTGACCACCGGGGACATGCATAATCCCCGGGAGATAAGCGAGAATATACCCCCACCCGGCTATGGCACCCAGGAGCAGTATCCCGTGGGCGATCTTTCCGGGAAGCTACAGGGCCGCAATAAGGGTTATTGGCATCAGTATGTCCTGCCAGGAACGAGTTCCGAGTTGAATGGCCTCTACTGGGACGTGTTCCTGCCCCTCCAAGGACGTCAGAGCATTGCCCAAAGGAGTCTGGTCATATACACCTTCAATCGATCGAATGTCACCAATATTACAAAGATGATTTGGGGCTGTTCGAGCCTGAGCCAATATCAGCGCAATGGGGTCTACCAGCAGAACATGGTTACGGCTCAGGTCAGTAAATGAAATATTACTGGATGTTAAATCCTTAATCCTACTTGTATTATAGGTCCTCTTCCGCTATCCTGTGGTGGGTCGTGTCATATTCCGGCAGCCGGCGGAGCAGCCTTGGCAGGACACCACCGTTTTATTTGAGTACCTCATCCAGGCGGATGGCTCCACGCAGAATACAACCCACGATCACCGCTGGGCAATCCATAGCAATGCACCTGGAAAGGACTTCTATGACTGGCAGCAGAGATGCATTTCCGCAGGACCTGTGTATAATCCCTTCCGAGTGGATTGGGGCAATCGCAGTGTGGATGACTTCTGCCAACCCGGCTTACCCTCCATGTGCAGAGTGGGAGCCATGGATGCCAGATCGGGAACCCTAACCATCGCTGGAGGCAGAAGGGTGGCCCAGAAAATAAGTAGGAAAATGTTTGTGGACGGCAATCTTCCACTCTCCGGAAAACACAGTATCCTGGGTAAATCCCTTGTTATCTATGAGGATAGTGGACCCAAGGCCAGGGGCGAGCGATTGGCTTGTTCCGCCGTGATTGGGCATTTCCGGAGGAAGGTGGTGGCCAAGGAGTGGTACGCAAATGGGGATGCGTTGACAGTCAGCGGCCGGGTGGAGATCACCCAGCAATCGGAGTACGATGTCAGCAATGTGGAGGTGCAGCTCAAGGGACTGCAGGACAACACAGGCTACCACATCCATAGGGTATTTATTGCTGCAGCTCCTAGAATCCTTTGTGCTTCTACGTTCTGTGTTCCAGACTCCCGTGGAAGCCAACTTGGCCTTTCCCTGCGAGGCATCCACTCTGTACGGTCACTGGAATCCTTTCGACGTCAGCCCAAAGTCAGCACCTCCTCCTAAGAGGGGAACCACAGACCAGTATGAGATGGGAGACCTGAGTGGAAAGTTTGGCGGTCTTGAGGGAGTAACCCAGTTCGAGGATGCCTATAACGACACGAATCTTCCACTGTTTGGATACAACAGCATCATTGGAAGATCTGTGGTTATTCAGAAGAGGCAGAAGAATGCCAGATGGGCCTGCAGGTGAGATGGCCAAAGTAATTACCATTTTCATTTAATTTAACCTGTAAATGTAGCACTCTGGAGCGTGGCTACAGTCCCAGTGAGGCCAGGGAACTGAGGGCCATTGCCTCGTTCCACCATCCCACTGGATATGCCTATGGCTACATTAAGATGACGCAGCTCGTCCACAACGATGGTAGCCAGTCGGAGACGGTGATCGAGGTTAAGTTACGGCATCCGGGCAAAAACGATCGGAACTCTACGCGAAACCACAACTGGCAGATCTTCGTCAATCCCGTGGGCGTGGATGCAGCCGTAAAGCCCACAATTACGCGATGTGTGGCGGGGGGATATGTTTGGAATCCATACTACACCCAGCTGGCGGATCCCCTGAATGTATGTTCTCAACTGATATTGCCACAACATAGAGATGTACTAAGAATCTCCCTTTCAGCTGGATCTCTATGAGCAGGAGTGCAGTCCGGACAATCCTTTGCGCTGCTACGTTGGCGACGTGGGCGCCCGCTTGGGCACAATAGGTATAGGACCACAAGTTAATGCGAAATTGTTAGTATATGCATTGCTTTCCAGATCTTGGAGGTGAACGCGTGGTCCTGACCGACTCCAACTTTCCCCTGGAGGCGCCTGTGGGCGCCATTGGGCGCTCCATTGTGATTTTTGGACCTGACCACTCCCATGAGCGGTTTGCCTGTGCGAATATAGAGCCCGATCACAACGTCATTAAGTACATAAACCTGCAGAAGCCGCCACGATTCGTAGTGTAAGTATGCCTCTAACAAGCATAAGACGCTTTAGTTGACCAATTCTGAACCAATGTGCAGTGCCCAGTTTCTGGATGAGCTACGATCGGTGATGGGCATTCCGGAGTGGATGCTGGATGTGGATGCGCGCAAGACCAAGGAGCTACATGGTGGAGCCTGCATCCAGATGATCATCCACTTCAAGGGGCCGCTGGCCCACAGACTGGAGTTGGATATGTCTCGCTTGATAGCCGCCGGAAGATTGGATGCCCCCACTCTCTTCATTCCCGGTTACGTAAACCAAAAGCGAAAGGCCACCATTTCATATCGTACCTGTGGTGTGAGGGACACCAATGAGAAACGTGAGTAAACATCAAATCCAAGGATGCCATATATATAACTCATTAATCCCATCAACAGGCACCAAGAACTTCAAGGGTGGCTTCTACTCCTCCAGCTCAGCTCCAACCGAACCAAAGCCCTTAGTTTTAGCCTTCGTAGTCAGTGGCTTAGCCCTTAGGTTCCTCTAACTCGACATTACAATGTAATTTCGTTAAATACTCAAAGCGGCGTACAGTATCACAGTAGTCACTAGCTTAGCAACTATATTTCTGTAAATTATTGTACATTTTATGATCTGCACAGTGCGCGTTCTGCACCTTTTTATGTATTCATAGTAATTAAATGTTGTCATCTTTCTGACTGTGAAATTCATGTGTTGAACTAAAGATCCGCCGGAGAAGCACGTGGTACACGTAGTGGTGGTGGATTTACTTACCCTACATAACTCAGGAGAACTGACCTACTAAGGGAACTCGAGCATAATCCACCACCCACCGAGACCCACCACCTCTGGTTTATTTCTGCGCATGAGTCTTGCCCAATCGATTTTTCAGTACATACACACATCCCCCATTCAATCGAGGCCAGGCAGTCTTTGGTGAAAGACGCACATTTCCAACCGACTCCAGAATGCAGCTGATTCTCGTGGCGACCTTGCTGTGCCTGGCACTCGGCAGCTGCAGTGCATCCATAAGTGGGCCGTTCATCTTCTGGGGTCACGCCAGGGTGTCCAGTCTGCAAACCCAGGCCTTGGTGGAGTCGAGCAGCAGGGAGCTGCCGCTGACGCAACTTTTCACGGAGGCCAAGGCAATCGTGGTCTTTGTGCGCAACGCGACCAATCGACTGGAGGGCACCAGGTATCCCAAGTTCCAGAATCTCGTTAAGAGTGGCGCCTGGAACTATCTGCCACAGCGGAGACTGGCGGCGGAACCGTTCGGCTTGAATGCCAACATCGAAGTGAGTTTTGCACGCTAAAAATTTAAGAATAAATTATAAATTGTATACATTTTCTTAGGTGGTGAGCCTGTCGGGACATGGAGAGGAGGATGACTCTGAGATTCTGTTGGCCTACAACGAAGCCGTGAGCACCTACGGTCGCGGCGAGGTGCTGGGCATCTTGGCCAGCCGCGAGGAGGAGGCCCACTTCCTGGCCAAGAGGGAGGCTTCACCAGCTGGCGAGGAGGAGGAGAAAGCGAAGGGTGCTGACGGTCCGGAGGAGACCGAGGCCAGTTTCATCTACGTGGCCGAGGGCAACAAGGCGGTGCTGAGTCTCAATGGACCCCTGGAGCTCCGGCTGAGCAACGACACCCTGAAGCTGGAGGAGCACATCAAGCAGATCACCTTCGATGATCAGCGGGCCAAGGGCTACGGTCGATTGAGCATCACCTTCATGCATTCGGGTGAGAAGTGCACGCTGCGATTTAAGTTCTCCCTGATCCGCGGCTCGTGGACATTGCGCAACGTGGAGGTGGAGTACCGGGAGCTGAAGAGTGTCCTGGTGGCCCGTGGTGATGAGTACACTCTGCCCTCCGCTCCGCTGGGATTCTCGTACCGCTGCTCAGCCGAAAGCGTTAACTTCCTGAATCCCACCCGGAATGAGACCATCCAGAGTCTCCTGCTCACAGATTTCCAGGTGCAGCCGTGGCTCAACGGACGGCAGGAGTTTGGCGAGGTGTACGACTGCATAGGGTTCGTGACGGCGCCCATCCTGGCAGGACTCTTCGTCGTCACCCTGCTCCTCGGCATCCTGGGACTGGGCATCTCCGCCATGCTCAGCATGCACACGCCCAACCGATTCGAGAGTTCGCGCAGCAAGCAGTTGACCTTCACCATTCAGGAGTAAGTAAGCCATTGGGACTACCACCTCCGATGACCCAGCAGATCCCGGGCAGCCATGTTCATCCAGATCACCTACGCGGCCTTCAAGCCCCTGGCTCTGCTCACCCTGGCCATCGAGTTCTTCCTCATCCACCTGCTCTTCGTGTTGATCGTGCTTTACGTGTATGTGCTGTGGTATTACTGAGGATTCCAACGTGGAGGTGAACAAATATAACATGTAACCCATGAGAACGATAATGGAGTTTTTCTGAAAAGGTGTTTTTCATTAATGAGTTTGAAACTGTCGTGTAGTCAGCCATGCAGCTCAAGGGCAGTTTAATTTCTTCACTGAGTTATCAATATTAACCGAAAACGCTAAGATACTTAAAGGACTCTATTAAATATTACAAACTATATACACAAGTAGAACATAGCTTAATGAGATCTCAGAATATTAAAGCATGCTGTTCGGGTACATCTATGAACTGAATAACTAGATATATAATTATTCTTATTCGGCACTCATGGTAAGTTGGTGTTTTAAACAGCTTTCGAAAAGTGTGTTGCAAGCATCTTCTTATCTTTTATTTGTGCCACTCTCTTCGATCTGAAGCCAAAGTTCGAGCCACAGGAAAAAGTGAAAAGCGATGAGATTCTGCGCAGACTGCCAGGAAAGGATGAGAGGAGTCTGGCTGGAAATTCTGGTTATCTCGGCGGCGGCTCACTTTTGTTTTTAGCCATTTCTCTTCCCGGCGATTGTCAGCTCACTTTCGTTGGATTGCTGCCACAGCCGCACTTGGCCATAGAGATGCGTGCGAGCGCTGGACTCGTACACTGGGAGAAATCAGACATGATAATCTAGTTACAGAGATGGTTTAAGATCTCACTCATTTCCTAATTCATATATGTATTATGCACCCAAACTTTGGAAACCATTCAAGCTACAACTTTTTAAGCATTCGAGGTATAAATTTCAAAGGCACTCCTTTTGCCGTGTGCAGGTATCTGTATCTTTGGCTGGAGCCGGCCAAGCCCAGTCTGGAAGTGGAAGCCTCGTTTACTTATGCATCATTAAGTCACGCCAATGGCTCGTTTGGGCCACTTTTGGTGTATTTTGCGTGTGCGTTTGTCGGCTAGTTTGCGGTTCGATTTCGGTTTCTACGACTGACACTCGACACCCAAAAACGCAGAAGACAGTGGACAGCAGACGGCAGACAGTTGCTTTTGGCTGTGGGCCACCCACTTTTCTCCAAAGATTTCCCAAATACATGTGTGCAGCATCCGCCGGTCCCCGAAAAGATAGCGATGCAGATAAAGATCGGGGCGACTTATTGTTGGATCGGGAAGTGGGTCGCCTTCGATTGCGTTCACTTTTCCCGCGCGGCTTTACTTTTACTGTCAACCGAACGTGGCAACCAAGTGGCAAGTTGCACGCTGCAAGCGTCCAGTTCACTGACTCAAAGAGAGAGTGAGAGTCCCGCACCTGATTCTGTAATAAGAATCGCGATCGCTGGCAAAAGTTTGTGAAAGTTGTTGTCAAACGGCTGGCCAAACCAAACCAAACCGAAGCCAACCAAACCGAAACGAACTGAGCCGCCTGTCAAGGAGCCGCGCATATCAGCCACATGATGTGGCAAGCCAGCGAGTGGGTGCACTGAGAGAAACCATGTTGCTCCGGGTGCGGAAAGTAGTCATTAATTAATACTTACCTGACTTTCAGGTAATGCTTGCATCGCTTCAGGAGATTCTATAGTGTGGAAGTTCTTGATTTATCTAGGAACTTAATAAGTACCAATGTCATTATCATTATCAAGCGTTGTACAACTATTTATTAGCAAGCAGTCAATGTAGTGAGTTGGTTCATTTTTATTGATCAGCTGAAATATAATTTCTCCGAAGCCTGGAAAGAGTTACTGCCATTGCTTGTGAGTCCCAGGAGGGGGCCTAATTTCTCCTCGTCGAAGTGATGAGTGCTCAGTCCATTTGGGCCTAATTGCGAGTTGCAACCGCATCGTAGACACATTTGTGTGCGCTTTCCTCGAGGGCCTTATATAAGAACTCGATTCGTAGGGAGCACCCAGATAATGCGGCATGAAATTGAATTATTTTCACGGAAGCCAAGGTGAGAGATTTGAGCCGCGGATGCACCACAATAGAGTGGGTTTTTGAGGGGGGCTTAATCAATTCAAAGGGCTGCAGCAGCGGAAATGGGCATTGTATCTGTATCTTTGTATCTGCAATCGTCGGCGATGTTTATCTGCGGGATTCGTGCACTTGGCGATGAGGTAATGAAATCCATGAGGATTACGAGTGCATCATTTGATGATTGGTACTCGGACTTTGGGATGCAGTCGAGTAGTTTCTCCCAACGCTGACCAACTTCTGCCGTCCACATCCACCTGGTCATGGCTCGGAAATCGGGCCAAGTGATCAATCCTAACGATCAATCCAGTCGCTGAAAGTCGCAGTCATCCCGAGTCACTTAGGAGGCGAGATTGCAGTTTCCAAGTGGCCATCTTGCTATCTGGCTAGTTGGGTCTCATAATTACTTTGCTCAATATTTGTGTTAAAGTTTTACGACTATTGCCACATTTTCCAGCGAAAGAGAAATCGCCTATTGCCAATTGGCAGGATTGGCAGATGTCTCCAGTTTCTGGCGGGGCAGAGGCACAATCAGTTGCCTCACTCGCCTGACAAATAACTAATAGTAGTGAAAAGTGCGCAGGCGCACTCGAAATGAAAAGCTCGATGGGGAAAAGCGAGATGGGTGGAAAAAGCAGCCTAAAATTGGCGACATTTCGCACATGAACACGAAGTGTGGAGCGTCGAGAAACAACCATTAAACACTAACCATTAACCAACTGGCGACAATCCGATGCGTTTAGTAAATCAAAGCGTTAATTACTTGATTTGGTAAGCGGTTTCCCAATGCCTCTGTTTCTCTTGACAATTTCTCGCAAATATTTGCACACCTGTCTGCGTTGGCGAAAAGTGAAATGCGCTGGGAAAGGAAAAGGAAGATCTGCCGACTACTCATTCCCAGGAGAAGCTACAGAAACACAGACGGATACAGATACAGGTACAGACGGTGCGCTCCATTGCCGGGGACCTTGACTTATTAACACCCAATCTCGGAGCCCTGGTATTTCGGATTACGGCAAATAAGTACACTAGCTCCGCCAAGATGTGCCACTATTTTTATGACCGTGTCGCAAGCTTAACGCCCTGTTAAGCCGGCTAAATGCAAATGCCGCACACATCTTGCGGCGAATAAATGGCTCGATCCGCGCCCCTGCGCCCCTCAAAATCCCCCTTTGTGGAAAATACCCCTTTATGGCGCCGCTCACCTTTGTGGGAGCTCGTTAATTGCTCCGCTTTGGTTACAGTTTGTGGAGCGTCTTCCAATTGCGCGCAACATGTGAAGGTGGCGCAATTTTCGGAGCTCGGAGTTCGGAGTTCGGAGTGCGGTGCTCGGGCTTTTCGGTCCACATGCATACAGGTACTCCGTTGCCCCGAGGCCGAATCGTTTGGCCAAGGCGCTGGCAATGGGCCCCAATCAGTTGCTGTCGATCTCGGCTCATTCTGGCTCATTTTCCCCCACAGCGAAGCTAATCAAGTTTTAATATTCTAATCGCACTTTGAAGTCTTGGGAAGTTATGACATTATCTAAAGCACTTTGGAATCGAATTTGTCTATCTGGTGAGGTAAGCGTTGCTTGTTAAGGAACTCCGAAAGGTGAAGAAATCGCATTTCAAATATTTTATTTCAAGTTTATTTCAGTTGGTCCAAAAGTGATCTGTTTTTTGCCGTGCATGCCAAGCGTTTGCAGTTTGGGAGTCAACAGGTGCTCCCTTTTGTGTTCGAGCCAACATTTTTCGCCGTTTGCGCCGGTGAAATTAATACGCCTCCGGCATTGGGTAATTAAGCTAATTAGCTGAGATTGGGCTGAAACCGAAGTGCAGCCCACCCAGAGATATGCAAATCCGAGGCGGAGAGGCTTCTGGGGCCTTTCCCACAGTTGCATCATACAAAGTCATCAAATCTGTGGTCTTCGACTGTAAATTCTTTTATTGGAACTACCAAAGTGCTTTGGGCATCTTTAGAAAGCTCCTCATTGTGCGATTTCCTACCCAGCTTGCTGCTGCCAAAACCGCACACACTAACCCAAATTCCCCAATCCCATGATGCGGACTGCCCCCCGCCGAGGCGTCCATCATTGCAATTAAACTAACAATCGGTAAATGGTAAAATGGTAAAAGAGCAGCTGCATCTGCACCGGTGGCTTGCACTTTCCGCTCGAAGCGGCGAGCGCTTAACTTGGCCAAAAACAAACAAACATCGCCCATTAGTTGGCTCAATTCGCATCGGCCGACGGGCAAACAACAGCTGCCACTATTTCCGATGCACTAAAACTGGGTAGCTGAATCACGTTATTATTTTGCACATCTTATACGGGATATTAATTGTCAATTAAATACTCGGGAAACTATCTAAGGGATCTAAAGTGTGGAAATTGATTGGTCGTTTGCTTTGAATGCAAGTTACTGAATATATCAGGTACACAGTACAGACATAAAATATTTTATTGTAGCAATTGAAATGAAGCGAATTTACGGGACAATATCCCCAAAGATCAATTTACTTGAAGTATCGTTTAGTAGTGGTACATTATTTTGCACTGTGTATATCTTAACTTGTCCAAAATGCTTCTGCAGAGGAGGTAATCTCGGCGTGGCTCCGTGGAGCCATTCTGGTGGTTTTGAGCCGACTTCGAGCTGAAGGTGCTCCCTCTCTCTCTCCTGTGGCAGCGCTCTCTTTCGCTCCCGTTAGAAGCCGACTGTATGTACCGCTGGTCATGACATTCGTTCAGTTCAGTCTGCTTTGGACTTTTACCGCGATCGGTTGTGCTCCGCTCCTCGCGATTTTCCAGTTTCGCTCCCAGCTTCGAATTTCCACTGGTGGAGGCGCGTGCTTAAACGGTAAACAGCGAGAAGAATCGGGCGAAGAAGAGTGAGGCCGGGAAACTGAAAACTGAAGACTGACAGCCAACTCGCGGAGACGAGGAATTTCCCGTGGCATTACCACCCAAATGTTAGACGAGTTAATGAAGTGCAAAAATGTTTGTAGACTGAGTTGTTGCTGCTGCCAAATGAACACGAAGGCGCCGTCAACTTTGTGATTTGCGGTTGCATTCTGCACAAGATACAAGCGCTGGCTGCAATCTAAAGGCCCCTGCAAAAGACAGCCTGTGGTTTTTGACCCTGTCGCTTTCGGCAGCAAAGTGAAAATTGCTCGGCAGCCGGGGAAAAGCGGAAAATCTGCGACTTCTTTGGTGTCAAGTGGAGAGACGACCTGGCGATTCTCCTGCGGATTAGTGGCACACTTACCCGCAACCAGCACCGCTGAAAACCATGTAAGTGGTACGAGATGTAGTACCCACTATGTGGGTGCGAGTGCACCGAGCAGTGGACCACTGCCAATGGAGTTGGCTAGAAACTTTAACCGATATCTGCACCTATTTAGTGCCAAGCCAAGCGCAAAACAAGCAACTTTCCTGGGTGTTATTAAAGCCGAAGTTTACAGGGGCTACATTGCCAATATGCTAATACAGAAGCATACATCAATTTCTGAATGTAAAATGATAAATGTGTAGCCACGCCCCAGCAAACAAAAAAGTATCTAAAGAAGCATAATTGGAGCTCCGTCTGTCATGCAAACTGCCGTGCTAATTAGTTTTCTCTTCTAAGCTCTTAATTATTTGCTATAGACAGGACCATAAAATGAAATTATGCTGAATACACCCAAATAAAAATGAATGGCTGAGATAGCGAGAATCCGCGCATAATGAGATACGTTCCCCAAATCGGATGCTTAGTGCCTCATTATGGCTGCTTAGTCAAGGGCTGTGTGCTAATTTATGCCAGAAGAGAGAAGATCTTTCCCAGAAATGGAGACACTGCGGCAGGCGACGCCAATTAGCTGGCCAACTTGCAACCTGGCCATAAACTCGCCGCTGTCCGTATTCTAATTGAATGGCATGGAATTAACCCAGTTTCGGCCACCGACTTCTTCCCATCATAATTGGGCTAGTGCTGGCCGAAAGGCAGCCAGAAAAAGTTAATACGAATTAGATTGCCGGGGAAGCTGTCAAACCTTGATGGGTTGGACTTCAGCCCAAAACCCAAGTAGGTGAGCTGTAGTTCGAGGCCCAAAGGCCCGCGGGTGTCTGTTGTCTTAGCCGCGCACTGCTTAGGCTTTATGATGGAATCAATCAGTATTAGAGTTATAGATATGCTAATTCATGGGAACTGAACAAGGGCCCTTTCTTCCCTTTGTGGAATAGGTGCCAAGAACAGTTAGCGATCGTTCCACAAACAAGTTTCTTCTTTATGGGCCATGCAGAACTTGTGCGTTCGCCATACGACAATAAATTCGCTCCGCTTTTTGTCTGCTTTTTGTCGGGATTTTGAGGTCAGCTTGATTGGGTCGCTCTCTTTGATTAACGACTAGCGGACTGGACTCCACTGTCGGGCGCTCTTCTTGCCCTTTTTTGGCAGTTCCCGTCTGGCGGCTAATTGCCACAGCTACAGGTGCACAGGTGTCTAATAGCACCGCAGCATGCCACAGATCGTTGATCGCCATCAAATCTAATGGCAGCCGCACGCCAGCTATGCTCCCAGCTCAAACTCCATTCCCAGCTCGTTATGGATACCATTATGACAAAGACGCGAAGAAGAAATGGGAACTCTGGAGTCCAGGGAGTCCAATAGGCAGTGCCTATGGTGTGCTGTAGTGTTTCGATAATAGATTTGCGACTTCCATTTAAGATCTTGGAAATGTGGGTAGATGGCATGCTAATAAGTTACCATCCCAAAATGCAGCTTCTTAAAGTAGAAGTCTTAGCTGTTACAGCCAGCCTCTCCTCCCAAGAACATACCATTTAATCCCTTCCAAAAGCGGTACCAAAGTAAGGGGAAGTGGGAATACCAGTCGATTGCATGCGGAGCACGGGGTCGTGGCAATTAGAAGTTTGTTGGCCTGCGAAACCATCAGAGCCAGCAACTTCATAACGAATTGTTGTAATAACAATAATGGCGAGCCCCCAGAGTCATGTTTGCCTTTTGGCCGGCACAACAAATCATTTCACATCGCCACATTTCTATTTTCGCCGGGTTCATTAAACCAACTGAGACCCGGAGTGTAACTAAACGCCGCAGCCAAAGATACAGATACAGATACAGATAGAGATAGAGATGGTATAAGGCATATGCGAAGAGTGCTGTTCTCCAGTCGTGGCGACAAGTTTGGCTTCCGTTCTCAGCCCGCTCATTTGTCACCAGCTTACATAACATATTCTGTAGACCCCCTGCTCCTAACTCTTTTTTGTAACTTCACTGAACCCAGCGAAGCGCATCCCAAGTGTCATGGCCACGTTTCTATGGCTTTCCCAGCAGCTCCGCACGATGGCATCTTTCAATTTGTCGCCCGTGTAGTCATAATTGTCAGGTAATCCCGGGTCCCTTTCTTTGTGGCCGTCATGTCTGGATTCTCGCTACATGATCTCCGCGAAATGCGGTAACTCTTGCTTATCTCTCGTATTTCGCACACTGCATGTGCAGTTCACCCTGGGATGATCAGATAATCCCAGCCCGCTGTTTGGCAACACGTACGCAGAAATCGGAAATCCGCTGTAAAATCTGTGGCACAAACTGTTTCCCACAGGCCACGCCCCCGAGTGGAACGTTCTTTCCCAGCCCAGAGAGACACACCTTCCTGGCCAGCCACCTGGTAACGGAAGGTATTGCCAAAGCGCACTTACGGGCCTTCAATTAAGGCGTCTACCTGTCCGTTAAGCCGGTTGAGCCGTCGGTAATGCACGATGTCTGACCTTTCCGAGCTGGGTCACTGTCACCTCCGGCTCCAAGTCGGCTGTTAGCTGGAAGTGATACTGCCGCCAGACACTCCAGAAAACGCCATTAATTGAAGTCAGCCTTTTAAAATATCTGTGGCGTACTCGGGCCATAAGTTTTGAGTAATTACAATGGGTACTCCCTGAAGGTACTAGATTAATTTAAAGTAACTATGCTTTCATTGTATTAATAAGCTGTAAAACAGAACCAGCCAAAATACTTACCCAATCTAAACTATACCCCTGATTTCTCGCGGTGCAGCCATATGACAGCCACTTACCTAACCGCCGTGGTTGGCTGCTTTTCCGGACTTTTCGGCCTGTTGGCAAACACTTAATGTTTTCCTCAGCTCGATTCTCGGGAAGACAAACATGGTCAGTTCGGGTTGGTTGCCCCAGTGTCCGATTCCCTGCAGTACTCCCTGCCCATCAGAGTACTCAGTCTCTGGAAAAAAGGTGCCCAAAAAGTTCTAAGTCAAAATAGCTCCGCCGATGTGTTTATTTATAACAGTGCATAGTCTACTGCAAAGTAAAAATTTCAATTAAGTGCACTGCGAGTGGGGGTTAAATGGCATTTTCCTGGCCACCTGGGAAATGGCTGGCATTCGAGACGCCGCCCCAAGGAAAGTCGCTTTTTGTGTGGGGGCCCTAAACATTTTCCTAGTTGTCATAGTTGAGGTGGAAACTCCCACAAGCAACTGACAAGCCAGGCGATTGTAGATTGTATTATGCACGCATATGGATAACTTATGATAAATTATGTTGGCTGGCAATGTTGCGCCGGTGAAAGTGCCAATTGTTTTGTGCGCGAATTCTTGCCAAAGAGATTTCCTATTCGTTATTAATTGTGGCATTGTGTCTGCCACCTTTTCAGAGCCCGCCCGCGAAGTTTGGAGACCAGAGCCCAAACGCACCGTCATGGAACCCACGGCCACACCCAATATGCTGTAAGCAGTCCCACTGAACTTGCATCTTAGACTCCGCATCCGCATCTGCATCTGATCTGCATCTCACTGACTTCGCATCTGCATCTGTACAAAGCCATTCCATTAACCCACAACCGAGTAACCCGAGTAATCCGCATCTCCAACGCCTCCAGCAAGCAGATCCTGCTGAAGAATCACCAGGACGCTATTCTGCAGCTGCAGGGCCATTCCCCGTCGCCTCCCCTGTCCTTTTGCGCCGCATCGATGGCGGACAGCAGGGAACGCATTCGTGGACCCTCCAGGGATGGCCGCGAGTTCCTGACCAGTCCGCGTCAGGTTCTTCGTCGGCTGATGCTCCTCTCGGAGGGCAGACAGTACAGGGAGGCTGCTGGCGTGGTGGGCAGACTGGGTCCCTCGGTACTCAGATCAGTGATCGCCGAGCTGCCGCTGGACCTGCTGCTGGAGCACCTGCCTCACAGTGCCTACCTTCTGGAGTCTTTCTTTACCAGGTGAGCTATGATTAAATGGTGAATCTTTGAAGTGAGTGCTGAAGCTTTTATCATACGATTACTTTTTTCTATTTAATGTGCACCCAGATTGACCACCTTGAACACCACTCCCAAGCCAGATGTGCCTAGTGAAACGGTGGCCTGGCAGTTGGTGCGCCTGTTCGCGAATCCCCATGAGTCCGGACTCCGGCAGAGATGCACTCGACTCCTGCAGGCCTTGGCTCAGTATGAGCCTGGGTTGCGGCAGACTCTGAGGGAAAGGAGACGCAGCTTCGACAATGCTGTACAAGGTCTCGGGGTCCATGGACTCACCACCGATGCCTCCGGTCAGCTCATTTCCCTACATGTGGCTCTGAAAACGGAGCTGCAGCGCCATGTGGACACCTACAAGATGGCCATTCACAAGCTGGAGGAGCTGAGCATGGTGACGGTCAACCAAGACCCTGCTCACTCCTCCCACCAACGATTGTTGGCCATCAATTACGGCGACATTCAGCAGCGACTAATCGACAACAAGACCCTGCTCACAATGCTGGACAAACCGGCCTTGAAGCAGCTCCAAACGCTGGTCGAGAACCTCAGCACGCGGGTGGAGAACGACAAGGAGGTGCTCACCTGCGTGGGCCAGGTGCGTCGCCTGGACTCACAGGCGCTCGTGGAGAAGCGCCCCGCCGCCGGCCTGCTGATGAACTTCTCCCGCGGCTGCGAGGTGGTGCTCCACATGATGGGCCCTGAGGGAGGTCCTCCGGGCTCCGCCCACTCCATTGGCAAGGCCACTCCCCCAGGCGGCGCCAGCACCAGCAGCTGCAGCGATGGATACCACTCGGATGACTCTGGCAGCGATGACGGCAGGTGAGGAAAGACAAATGAACACAGCTTACACATGTTACAATACCCGACCCGATTCTTACACTTGACCGAGTTCCAATAAGGTGCAACGCCCACATTACGAGATTGCGATCGCGACCGCATCCAACTCTCACCTGCCCACATGCCACACTCCGATTTCTGATTCCATTTCTGTATCTCCACAGCGAAATGGTGTCGCTCTATCGGAATCTCTACGTCGAGAACCGAGCGGACGCCTTGGAGGCGTTGGACAGTCTTCCCCAGATAAAGCACGCGCACAGCCTCAAGGGGAAGATACTCTTCTCCATGATCGTGGTGAGTCTGAAGTACCTAGCATTCATATGCTGTAGCAATCCACATTAGATATGCCCCAACTTTCAATAATGGCTTGTTAAAGAGGCCGAACAAATTTCGAGATTACCTCGATCGGGAGAAATTAGTGCCAATTGTGAGTAGGCCTTCTTTTCACTTTTTTTTTTTTGTTTGTAAAGATATGTTTTCTATTGGGTGTGTTCGCTACCATTTAGTTTTAATGATTTTGTATTATTTAGTATTTAATTTCTTCGCAAAACTTTAGCTGGCTGAAGCAGCCGAGAAAGAATTAGAGATTTAATCATAAGGAGAAATTATTTTCAGTCAATCATTCACATGTCGTTGGAATATAAATCGCTAACAACACAATTTTACTTTTATAATTATCTCCTTCGTTTTCACTTGTCAAGACAGTACAGGCAGTACAGAGTTATTTGTGATGAATGGCGTCAATTTATTATGGGCGTTCATAATCTTTCAGAGTGCCAATTCCATGTCAATAACATTTTAACTCCACAATGCTAAAAGATAATTTGCTATACAATTCTTAAAGCTATTCAAATAGAAAGAAGCTCTTGTCAAAAGTGAACAACGATTGTTTCAAAATTGGGGCGACCTCTTCGAATTGCCATTTGGCAGGTCAATAGCTGATAAACTTGATCTTGAAGTAGCTTCCAGCGCCAGCACTGCTTGCACTGCTTGCTGTGAAATGAGCACAGCACAGTGACTCTCAAACTGTGAGACCAACTCATCCAGCGAAGATTACTTTCAATTTTCAAGTGCTTGGCCATCAATTATATACGCCAAGCCCGTGGGCTCTGGATGCTTCAAATCCTGTCAGACCACAAATTGTGATTGCAAAATATCAATTTTGGCCAATTCGAATTCGCACTATAGGATGATTAGGCAGGTTGGTGCAGTGAAAATGTGAGGGAAAGTGGAGCCCCCAGGGTGCCAGAAAATTACGTAGGCGCTTGGGATTTGAATCGCTTTCGATCTCAGATGAACGACACTATGGCAGGGAAGTGGTACCATCAATACCTAGATTACCTGGCTAAAATAAAAGTCATATATTTTCGCTTTTCAATGATCTCTTTATTAGTTCATCAGTAACTTAACGTCAAATTAGGCATGTTCTTAATAATAATTTGATTAACTTATTGGTACTTGTGTAGCTCTCCTTCCGCCTGTGCCACGGAATGCGGGAGCGGAAGGTCCTGGAAGTTCGCCGAGTCCTGAATTGTCCCTTGGACAGCAGCAGTGAGACCACCTTGTCCCTGGACAGATCCGTTCGCCAGCACCTTTTCGAGACCGCCGAGAGTTTTCCGCTGGGCGAGATCGAGCGGTCGGTGTTCAACCAGGTGCTCTCTACGCTGCACGAGTACCCCTGCCTGGAGTCCTGCCCCCCGCTGACGCACTACGTCAGTGCCTGTGTTCGCCTGGCCTGGCGGATGATCAACCAGAAGGCGCCCTACTACCTGGACATGGACTTCAACCTGGGTGCGTTTTAAGATGCTCTTTAATCGATTAAGAATCCTATATCTACGTGAATTCCATGCAGGCTTCCTGAGGCCCGAGAAACACGAGCGGCATCCCCAGGCGGACCGGCGATCGGATCTGATAAAGGCCTTCCTTTGGCCCGCCCTGATGCAGAACAACCAGTGCGCCTTCAAGGCGGTGGTGGCCACCTGAGGATCGTCTTAAGCTAACCCCATTTGTACATACTTGCCCTCTCTTATGCAATAAAGATTTGCCCCCTACTTAAGCGTAACTGATGGGGCGGAGTTGGACGCACTGACTCCGTACCTTGTTTGTGCAGAGAAGTGGGTGCTGCGTGTAGAAGTCCACAATTTCCGAGGGGGATCCGAAGCAGCGCTCCTGGCACTTCTTCTGCCCTATGGCGTAGCGCTGCCTCCTGTCCACTTGCCTTATGAACAGGTGATAGTACTGATCCGCCGCCCAGATGCTCACGATGTAGCGGATGCACTGGTCGGCTGCCTTGAAAGGACGAACCAGGCAGGACCCGTCCTCCCGTCCATGGAGCATTCGCTCCGCCGTGGGCCGATCCACTGTGAAGTAGTATTGCTCCTTTTCCACATGCCGCTCCTCGATCTCCGCGTAGTTGACGTCGGCATCGTCTGTAACGAATTCAAAACGTAGCATCAGTAATTGGATTTAGATACAGATACATCTTCTAGTAGAGTACGAGTATTACCCTACATTAACGTGTATATATTGTTGAAAACGTAAACTCAAGTTAAATTAAGTTCTAGGAACTCTATCTAGTTGCTTGTTTTTGTTTATATTTTATCACTCTGTGGATTTGGCTTTGTTTTGGAACCACGAGATCGGCGCGTACTCACCCACAATGACGTAATCTTCACGGGGCTGCTGATGTGGATCGTCGTCGGTGCTGAAAACCCGTTCGGCGGCGTCACTTTCCTGACTGGCCTGCCGCTGATAACCGAAGCAGCGGCTACAGAAGCTGGGCGATCTGACTTCCATCAGGCTGTCCATCATGCGAACCAGGAGATTGTGCAGAACCGTCCAGTAGACACGTGCACACCAGCAGCACATGGCGCCAATCGACACAACGGAGCTGTCCTATCCCCGCGACCTTGGATTAGATGGATCGGTGGGACTGGAACCGCCGCTCCCGTCGAACATCTTTCGCTATCGAGCTGCGCTGATGACTGAATACTCTGTGACCAGAACTAGACGAGGAACCACAACCAGCACCCAGAACTCTGAGCCCGAGAACGGAAGCCGAAGTTAACCCGTCTCGTCTGGCGCTGCGTCTTAATTAAAATGTTTTAATGCGCGCTTGTGGGGTGCAGAAATGTCCATATGTAAATAAGATATGGATATGGGGCTGGTAAACAAAATTCACATTGGCAAGAAGACTCACATTGGGGCTCAGATAGTTGGGGATCCAGGGAGTAACTGGATACTCCGAGCGCAATGGGGAGTGCAGATCATCACTATGTTCTTGTACAGATTGAGAAATTCAGTTATATTTTCTCTAATGAATAGATATATTTATTTTGATTCTATTATAGACAACCCCACAGAAAGGACCCACTTTTGAAAGTCCATTAAGAAACGAAGAACAAGTAAGTATACTTAATTGATTGTTTGCAGTGTACGTGCAGCCAACGACAATTATTAAACGTTTAGCACCCATGCCTTTGCCGTTCCCCTCCCCTTTTCAACTGACTGTGGAATTCATTGAGTGTGGCTGCCATTTTCGGTGGGGAGGGGTTCCCCATATCGCATTTCTGTATTTCTGTTGGCTTTACATAACCGAGACCGAATGGAGACGAGTGGCGAACATGTGGATCTGAGGCGTTTGCCCGCTCTGCCAAAAAGTTAAGAATTGGGTTTGTTTTGCTGATGTGTTCCTTTTGTTAATGAGCTGCTGCTAGCGGTGGTTGAAAATGCCCAAGCAATAATCATTGAACAATTTCTAAAATTATAATTCTAAAAAATTGCACATACAGATGACCAAGAAGCTCTAAGCTTGTCTTTTTCTTTATTGGACATGGGCCGTTAGTATAGGTAATTAGCTGCACAAAACAGTTATTGTTTTTGCTATATGTCCATTTTTAGCCAAGAAATGAAGAAAAAACCTTTTGTAAATATCGATTATTTTGTCCAAAACCGTTTTTCCTCATTTTCCGCCCAAAACATTCAGTTTTTTGGTCACTACACTCGAAATAATGCTCCAAAAATGGAATGCCATATCTCGTTGAACTCCTAATTAACTTTCCAATCGATTGGTGTTCAAATTTGGAGACTTTAAATTTTTGCCATTTTTCGCAAAATTTGATGATGTAACCCCTTATCAAAAATGCAAAAAATGCCGAAAAAATAATTTTTCGAAATTTGAAATCACGGGACAGGGGCCGTTAGTATAGGTAATTAGCTGCACAAAACAGTTATTGTTTTTGCTATATGTCCATTTTTAGCCGAGAAATGAAGAAAAAACCATTTGGAAATATCGATTATTTTGTCCAAAACCGTTTTTCCTCATTTTCCGCCCAAAACATTCAGTTTTTTGGTCACTACACTCGAAATAATGCTCCAAAAATGGAATGCCATATCTCGTTTAACTCCTAATTAACTTTCCAATCGATTGGTGTTCAAATTTGGAGACGTTAAATTTTTGCCATTTTTCGCAAAATTTGATGATGTAACCCCTTATCAAAAATGCAAAAAATGCCAAAAAAATAATTTTTCGAAATTTGAAATCACGGGGCAGGGGCCGTTAGTATGGGTAATTAGCTGCACAAAACAGTTATTGTTTTTGCTATATGTCCATTTTTAGCCGAGAAATGAAGAAAAAACCATTTGGAAATATCGATTATTTTGTCCAAAACCGTTTTTCCTCATTTTCCGCCCAAAACATTCAGTTTTTTGGTCACTACACTCGAAATAATGCTCCAAAAATGGAATGCCATATCTCGTTTAACTCCTAATTAACTTTCCAATCGATTGGTGTTCAAATTTGGAGACGTTAAATTTTTGCCATTTTTCGCAAAATTTGATGATGTAACCCCTTATCAAAAATGCAAAAAATGCCAAAAAAATAATTTTTCGAAATTTGAAATCACGGGACAGGGGCCGTTAGTATGGGTAATTAGCTGCACAAAACTGATATTGTTTTTGCTATATGTCCATTTTTAGCCAAGAAATGAAGAAAAAACCATTTGTAAATATCGATTATTTTGTCCAAAACCGTTTTTTCCTCATTTTCCGCCCAAAACATTCAGTTTTTTGGTCACTACACTCGAAATAATGCTCCAAAAATGGAATGCCATATCTCGTTTAACTCCTAATTAACTTTCCAATCGATTGGTGTTCAAATTTGGACACTTTAAATTTTTGCCATTTTTCGCAAAATTTGATGATGTAACCCCTTATCAAAAATGCAAAAAATGCCAAAAAAATAATTTTTCGAAATTTGAAATCACGGGACAGGGGCCGTTAGTATGGGTAATTAGCTGCACAAAACTGTTATTGTTTTTGCTATATGTCCATTTTTAGCCAAGAAATGAAGAAAAAACCATTTGTAAATATCGATTATTTTGTCCAAAACCGTTTTTCCTCATTTTCCGCCCAAAACATTCAGTTTTTTGGTCACTACACTCGAAATAATGCTCCAAAAATGGAATGCCATATCTCGTTTAACTCCTAATTAACTTTCCAATCGATTGGTGTTCAAATTTGGAGACTTTAAATTTTTGCCATTTTTCGCAAAATTTGATGATGTAACCTTATCAAAAATGCAAAAAATGCCGAAAAAATAATTTTTCGAAATTTGAAATCACGGGACAGGGGCCGTTAGTATAGGTAATTAGCTGCACAAAACAGTTATTGTTTTTGCTATATGTCCATTTTTAGCCGAGAAATGAAGAAAAAACCATTTGGAAATATCGATTATTTTGTCCAAAACCGTTTTTCCTCATTTTCCGCCCAAAACATTCAGTTTTTTGGTCACTACACTCGAAATAATGCTCCAAAAATGGAATGCCATATCTCGTTTAACTCCTAATTAACTTTCCAATCGATTGGTGTTCAAATTTGGAGACGTTAAATTTTTGCCATTTTTCGCAAAATTTGATGATGTAACCCCTTATCAAAAATGCAAAAAATGCCAAAAAAATAATTTTTCGAAATTTGAAATCACGGGGCAGGGGCCGTTAGTATGGGTAATTAGCTGCACAAAACAGTTATTGTTTTTGCTATATGTCCATTTTTAGCCGAGAAATGAAGAAAAAACCATTTGGAAATATCGATTATTTTGTCCAAAACCGTTTTTCCTCATTTTCCGCCCAAAACATTCAGTTTTTTGGTCACTACACTCGAAATAATGCTCCAAAAATGGAATGCCATATCTCGTTTAACTCCTAATTAACTTTCCAATCGATTGGTGTTCAAATTTGGAGACGTTAAATTTTTGCCATTTTTCGCAAAATTTGATGATGTAACCCCTTATCAAAAATGCAAAAAATGCCAAAAAAATAATTTTTCGAAATTTGAAATCACGGGACAGGGGCCGTTAGTATGGGTAATTAGCTGCACAAAACAGTTATTGTTTTTGCTATATGTCCATTTTTAGCCAAGAAATGAAGAAAAAACCATTTGTAAATATCGATTATTTTGTCCAAAACCGTTTTTCCTCATTTTCCGCCCAAAACATTCAGTTTTTTGGTCACTACACTCGAAATAATGCTCCAAAAATGGAATGCCATATCTCGTTTAACTCCTAATTAACTTTCCAATCGATTGGTGTTCAAATTTGGACACTTTAAATTTTTGCCATTTTTCGCAAAATTTGATGATGTAACCCTTTATCAAAAATGCAAAAAATGCCAAAAAAATAATTTTTCGAAATTTGAAATCACGGGACAGGGGCCGTTAGTATGGGTAATTAGCTGCACAAAACTGTTATTGTTTTTGCTATATGTCCATTTTTAGCCAAGAAATGAAGAAAAAACCATTTGTAAATATCGATTATTTTGTCCAAAACCGTTTTTCCTCATTTTCCGCCCAAAACATTTAGTTTTTTGGTCACTACACTCGAAATAATGCTCCAAAAATGGAATGCCATATCTCGTTTAACTCCTAATTAACTTTCCAATCGATTGGTGTTCAAATTTGGAGACGTTAAATTTTTGCCATTTTTCGCAAAATTTGATGATGTAACCCCTTATCAAAAATGCAAAAAATGCCAAAAAAATAATTTTTCGAAATTTGAAATCACGGGACAGGGGCCGTTAGTATGGGTAATTAGCTGCACAAAACAGTTATTGTTTTTGCTATATGTCCATTTTTAGCCAAGAAATGAAGAAAAAACCATTTGTAAATATCGATTATTTTGTCCAAAACCGTTTTTCCTCATTTTCCGCCCAAAACATTCAGTTTTTTGGTCACTACACTCGAAATAATGCTCCAAAAATGGAATGCCATATCTCGTTTAACTCCTAATTAACTTTCCAATCGATTGGTGTTCAAATTTGGAGACGTTAAATTTTTGCCATTTTTCGCAAAATTTGATGATGTAACCCCTTATCAAAAATGCAAAAAATGCCAAAAAAATAATTTTTCGAAATTTGAAATCACGGGACAGGGGCCGTTAGTATGGGTAATTAGCTGCACAAAACTGTTATTGTTTTTGCTATATGTCCATTTTTAGCCAAGAAATGAAGAAAAAACCATTTGTAAATATCGATTATTTTGTCCAAAACCGTTTTTCCTCATTTTCCGCCCAAAACATTCAGTTTTTTGGTCACTACACTCGAAATAATGCTCCAAAAATGGAATGCCATATCTCGTTTAACTCCTAATTAACTTTCCAATCGATTGGTGTTCAAATTTGGACACTTTAAATTTTTGCCATTTTTCGCAAAATTTGATGATGTAACCCCTTATCAAAAATGCAAAAAATGCCAAAAAAATAATTTTTCGAAATTTGAAATCACGGGACAGGGGCCGTTAGTATGGGTAATTAGCTGCACAAAACTGTTATTGTTTTTGCTATATGTCCATTTTTAGCCAAGAAATGAAGAAAAAACCATTTGTAAATATCGATTATTTTGTCCAAAACCGTTTTTCCTCATTTTCCGCCCAAAACATTCAGTTTTTTGGTCACTACACTCGAAATAATGCTCCAAAAATGGAATGCCATATCTCGTTGAACTCCTAATTAACTTTCCAATCGATTGGTGTTCAAATTTGGACACTTTAAATTTTTGCCATTTTTCGCAAAATTTGATGATGTAACCCCTTATCAAAAATGCAAAAAATGCCGAAAATATAATTTTTCGAAATTTGAAATCACGGGACAGGGGCCGTTAGTATAGGTAATTAGCTGCACAAAACAGTTATTGTTTTTGCTATATGTCCATTTTTAGCCAAGAAATGAAGAAAAAACCATTTGGAAATATCGATTATTTTGTCCAAAACCGTTTTTCCTCATTTTCCGCCCAAAACATTCAGTTTTTTGGTCACAACACTCGAAATAATGCTCCAAAAATGGAATGCCATATCTCTTTTAACTCCTAATTAACTTTCCAATCGATTGGTGTTCAAATTTGGACACTTTAAATTTTTGCCATTTTTTGCAAAATTTGATGATGTAACCCCTTATCAAAAATGCAAAAAATGCCGAAAATATAATTTTTCGAAATTTGAAATCACGGGACAGGGGCCGTTAGTATAGGTAATTAGCTGCACAAAACAGTTATTGTTTTTGCTATATGTCCATTTTTAGCCAAGAAATGAAGAAAAAACCATTTGTAAATATCGATTATTTTGTCCAAAACCGTTTTTCCTCATTTTCCGCCCAAAACATTCAGTTTTTTGGTCACTACACTCGAAATAATGCTCCAAAAATGGAATGCCATATCTCGTTTAACTCCTAATTAACTTTCCAATCGATTGGTGTTCAAATTTGGAGACCCTAAATTTTTGCCATTTTTCGCAAAATTTGATGATGTAACCCCTTATCAAAAATGCAAAAAATGCCGAAAAAATAATTTTTCGAAATTTAAAATCACGGGACGGGCCGTTAGTATAGGTAATTAGCTGCACAAAACAGTTATTGTTTTTGCTATATGTCCATTTTTAGCCAAGAAATGAAGAATAAACCATTTGGAAATATCGATTATTTTGTCCAAAACCGTTTTTCCTCATTTTCCGCCCAAAACATTCAGTTTTTTGGTCACAACACTCGAAATAATGCTCCAAAAATGGAATGCCATATCTCTTTTAACTCCTAATTAACTTTCCAATCGATTGGTGTTCAAATTTGGACACTTTAAATTTTTGCCATTTTTTGCAAAATTTGATGATGTAACCCCTTATCAAAAATGCAAAAAATGCCGAAAATATAATTTTTCGAAATTTGAAATCACGGGACAGGGGCCGTTAGTATAGGTAATTAGCTGCACAAAACAGTTATTGTTTTTGCTATATGTCCATTTTTAGCCAAGAAATGAAGAAAAAACCATTTGGAAATATCGATTATTTTGTCCAAAACCGTTTTTCCTCATTTTCCGCCCAAAACATTCAGTTTTTTGGTCACTACACTCGAAATAATGCTCCAAAAATGGAATGCCATATCTCGTTTAACTCCTAATTAACTTTCCAATCGATTGGTGTTCAAATTTGGACACTTTAAATTTTTGCCATTTTTCGCAAAATTTGATGATGTAACCCCTTATCAAAAATGCAAAAAATGCCAAAAAAATAATTTTTCGAAATTTGAAATCACGGGACAGGGGCCGTTAGTATGGGTAATTAGCTGCACAAAACTGTTATTGTTTTTGCTATATGTTCATTTTTAGCCGAGAAATGAAGAAAAAACCATTTGGAAATATCGATTATTTTGTCCAAAACCGTTTTTCCTCATTTTCCGCCCAAAACATTCAGTTTTTTGGTCACAACACTCGAAATAATGCTCCAAAAATGGAATGCCATATCTCGTTTAACTCCTAATTAACTTTCCAATCGATTGGTGTTCAAATTTGGAGACTTTAAATTTTTGCCATTTTTCGCAAAATTTGATGATGTAACCCCTTATCAAAAATGCAAAAAATGCCGAAAAAATAATTTTTCGAAATTTGAAATCACGGGACAGGGGCCGTTAGTATAGGTAATTAGCTGCACAAAACAGTTATTGTTTTTGCTATATGTCCATTTTTAGCCAAGAAATGAAGAAAAAACCATTTGGAAATATCGATTATTTTGTCCAAAACAGTTTTTCCTCATTTTCCGCCCAAAACATTCAGTTTTTTGGTCACAACACTCGAAATAATGCTCCAAAAATGGAATGCCATATCTCTTTTAACTCCTAATTAACTTTCCAATCGATTGGTGTTCAAATTTGGAGACTTTAAATTTTTGCCATTTTTTGCAAAATTTGATGATGTAACCCCTTATCAAAAATGCAAAAAATGCCGAAAAAATAATTTTTCGAAATTTGATATCACGGGACAGGGGCCGTTAGTATAGGTAATTAGCTGCACAAAACAGTTATTGTTTTTGCTATATGTCCATTTTTAGCCGAGAAATGAAGAAAAAACCATTTGGAAATATCGATTATTTTGTCCAAAACCGTTTTTCCTCATTTTCCGCCCAAAACATTCAGTTTTTTGCTCAATAAATAAACACAAACAAATTATTGCAAGTGTGAAAAGAAAATACGAAATGTCAAGAAGTTCCAAGTAAAAGATCAAACAATTCTTTTAAGCATTAAAACATTACTTTATAGCTGGCAGCTGAGACACGAACCCTTCAAAATTTTACCGTAAGCTTACAAACGGCTGTGGTAAAGCTTTCTGTAGCTATCTCTGTCACTCGCGCTTCCCTTTCTCTCGCACGTTTTAAAAAATTTCTATAAATTCAAAAACAATTAAAGTGCGGCCATAAATTGTGCGAGCTAACTACGTTCCGAATCGATTGCACTGAAATCTTCCTGGAAAACCCAAAATGGACGTGCAAATTGCCAGCACGTGGACCCATAGATATGGTTCTAAAACTTACAAGTCCGAACAGAAAGTGGTGCTCAGTTCATTAAGTATACGCCGGATGGGCTGCAGCAAGCATCGCGATTTTGTTTGCACATCTAAAGCAGTGACTATTCGCCAGACAGAAGGCAAACATCTTCGCAGGCCAGTCACGTGCTCCAAATGTCAATAAAACGATATTCGAAGTGGATGGTATGGCCCGATATGATGGTATGGGGGCATTAATAATACCCGATACTCGAGCAATACGATCGCACTCCGCTTGGCACAGTAGCAGCCACAACATCGGGCAATTAATATGCGGCAAACAATTTTGATGAACTGCTAACAAGTCGATGGATCGATGGGGTTTTATGGGCGGCTTCTGGTTCTATACAGGGATGGCAGCCCATAAAGCAACACAATGGCACAAATTGATTTTGGCCAAACGATTATTTCGGGGGTTGCGTGCTCTTGGGCACATCCGCCTCGAAAAGCCACCAAATAGCAGTACTACCCACTCCGAAGCCAAGGATCAACCAGCTGGGCCATCAATATCAATGAGCGTATGCCGATTGATTGAGAGACCCGTCGATTCTTTATTAGCTCGTCCAAGAAAATACATATTGCCCATCGCGGTTTACGTCTCACTTATGTTTGAGTGCCATTGAAAGTGCAAAGAACACTCACAAACGGCGGCCAGAAATAGCGAGCGGAATCTCGGCGACAGCCACAAATCATAGCTATAAAGAAAAGAGCCAGCATATTTCGTTTACGATTATATCCGGACGGAGGCGGAGGCCAAGCCGTAGAACTGCAACTCTCCACGCTTTCCCAAGCACTCAACAGGCGTCCGTGCTCCGTAGTTCGGGGGCCCGTCCACTTTTCCCGAAGTTCCCGAAGTCCCCTTAGATGGAACGCGATTCGGAAATCCCGAGCCCGAATCCCAGCCGCTTGGGCTTGCTATCCGTGCGATTCATTCGCGCATTTTGCCGTCGAGCGTTGGCCAGCGCGGTGGATATTTCGCATATCCGCAGTGGAGAATCGCATCGCATATCGCAGCGGTATCGAGTTTTGAAATTCAGTTTCGACTGCCATAAAAAGTAAATAATAAAATTAATAAACAAATCCGGTGTGCGTGCCAGTGTCTGTGTGTGTCCGTCTCAATGAAATGCCAAACTAAATAAGCTTGGAAAAGTTTTCCATCCAGTTTTTATGGCAACCCAGCGAGGCCCGAAAAAGTGTCAATTGAATTAGCGTCTCGGGCTTTAAGAAAATAATAAAGATCCGAAGAGAGAGGTGATTGGATCGCGGATTTATAAATTTGCAAAGGTGTTTCTCTAAGCTAAATTACCACCTGTGGCTCCTCCTTCGAACTTTAGGGCCACTTCCCACTTCAATTCCAGGTAACTACACTAATTACCACCAAAGTTTTCTTGAATGTATATTTAGTGCTAATGCAAACAAACGAAAAACAGCATATGTTAGAAAGCCCCCAAAAAATCGATAAAATTCAGACACACAGCATTATGTTTATGCTAACCGCAAAAGGCAACTAAATATTTGCTTTTGGCCAAGAGCGGGGAAAGTTTTCACCTGTTGCACGTATCGCATGTCCTGCTGATTGGCTAATTGATAACATCCAGTTCCGGTCATCACCCATCAGCCATATATCAATCCATCCGCATATCCACCCATATATCCATCCGTATATCCATCTGTATATCCACCCACCCTTGACCCTGTCAGCGGGCAGCCCATTAAATCATCCCGAGCAAACAAATTAGCGGAACGAGTGCATCAATAAACAAGGTTCACCTGTTGCCCGCGTACTGCCCGAGTAGAAAAGAAAAGACATCTGCAGCTTGCATTAGCGATACATCTTGTATCTTTCGGATTGCAGCCGCCGACTAATGGCGGATTTTTTGGAATTGCACTCGATGGGCTGGGCAGGGAAATAAAGCGAACTAAGGCGAAGTGAACCGAGCAGGGCGAGTGAACATCAAAAGCGCTCTATCGCAATGGGTTTCGGTTCGGTTTGGAGGGGATGGCATATACGTGCACGCAGGTGGAGGGGGTAGGGTGTATCTATCTATCTATCAGATGCACACGGCGCTTGTAACCGCAATTCGCATGCCACCGCCCACCGCCCACCGTCCACCGCCCGTCCTTCGAGCTCCTCAAGTCGCCAGTGCTCTTGATTGCGCCTTTGTGTATAAATTAATTAAATTAAAAGTTTCCGGTTAAGCCTCCAAACGCCGACAAACGCGGCGCTCGGACGCATTGCATTCGAAAGTGCAGAAATGTCATTTCGACTTCGAGGAGCAGTCGATGATAATCGCACCCTTTCGATTCTGCTGATAAAAGTACAGACATTTCATGCTAATATTTCAAGCGTGAATGTGCAGCTTTTGTGTCAACAAGTTGCTGGGGTTTCCCCCACTTCAGCACTCGCAATGTGATTGCAACGGCCCCTTATCACAACCTTAAGCCGATCCAATGAACTCACTGCCTATTTGGATACTGCAAAGTTACAAAAGGATTTAACTGTCGCAACAAGATAAATAAAGCAAATTATGCTGTTGAGGAAGGGTTATAGCCCCATGTGGAAAATAGTGATCACATGCCAATCAATATAAATGTATGATGATGAGATAATTATGGAACACCAGCATTTGTGCACAGCAGGCTGTGAAATGGGCTTTGTTTTTATCAATGTATATGGATTTCCCCCTTAAATATAGAGTTGTGATAATGATTTTCCTAATGTTTCGTTAGTTCAGCAAAATAATTTGTCTTAGTCACAGGCTTCCGAACTAAAGTTGTATGCGATCTCCAAAGATGGGATAAATTATCATTTATCTTCCTGGGTAACTGCGTGGGTATTGCAGGCACGTTTCTGAGGCCCAAGGCTCCCTGTAGCTCCCTGTCGCTGCGTCACTTGGCCGGCAATCCTTTTCCCGGGAAACCCCTTCGTCCCGCTGGGAAACGTGTGCAGCGGGTCGAGAAAGTCGGCTTGAAACGAACCGAACCGAACCCAGAGATGGATTCATTAGGCTGCTCCCGGCACCGCCTGGCACCCCATCTGCTGGCTGCTCCAGCCCAATTGCTTCTATAAATATTCGGGCAGACACATCGACAACCTCCGACTCAACTTCGCTAACCCAACGTCAGCACTTGCCAAAATCCAAGAGCGCGACGCGGCGATTTCCAAACTGGTCGCTGTTTTGTGGCAAAGTCAACAATCTGATTTCGATTCGATTATACGAATTTAAAGTAAGTCACGCAGCGATTTTCAGCGCGGGGGTACATAACATAAGTGGGCTGCGGTTGGGAATTAGCATCCAATTAGAAGATAATCGCTCGCTAACTGGCGAGTAAACTTTTCGCGAAGGGATGGCCAGAAAGTGTCGCAGACTTACGTTGTTTCGGCCACAACCCAACCCCGTAATAGCCACCCCCTAATTGCGCCCACTGGAGTGCCCTTGAGGCCTGCAGTTAATGTGCAGTCGACCTTCACGCCAACTAAAGACCAATTGTCAATATTTTGACAGCCGCCCCATCAGGAGGCGGAGTGGAAGTGGAAGTGGACGTGGACGTGGGTTCGATGATGAATATGTTGGCGACATATTGCAAATCCCAGTGGATGGGTTCGACCCACGTGTCGGGGCGCTGGGCGGTGGGAGGTGGGTGGTGGGCGTGGCATACCTAATGTTGACATCACTTGGCCATTTAATGACCGCCTTTATGGGGGCTTTTACAACCTGATGATAAAGCGCCAGCGCGATGTGAACTCAACTGAACTGGAGAAAAGCGCGGCGCCCTTGAGTGGACTCCAATTGATGGCCAATTCAGCGCGGCTTTTCCAGCCGTGCTCGCTGCAGAGAGAAAATGTCTCAAAAGGTTAATTTCCCGCTTTTAAGTGATAAGGAAATCAGCTTGTAATGCTTCTCCTGCGTATTTTTTCTCTGTGGAAAGATTTATATGTATCGTGCTTTTTCCGTGCGAGCATTTATATTGGATACCCCATCACTAAACCCTACCACCCAGCAATCGCCAGCGCATTGTCCGCGTATTATCCCCGGTCATAAGGTCTCGTATCGCCTCAATTACATTTATCCCGCCCTGAATTGGTGGCGCATACGAGCAACAGTTGTGGCACCAGGAACGTGGAACGAGGAACGGCGATGCAGGATTACTCCCAGGGCGAACTAAACATATTCCAATTGCATTCAATTTGCATTGATCAGGGGGAGTCCTCTGTGCTCCCACAGATGTGGATGCAGATGCAGATTAGTTCACTCAACTGATGGCCCCGCGCGAGGCCATCACCAACGGGGCGGATCGGAGTGGATTGCCCCACCCACTGCCCAGCATTCGGAATGAGAAATTATTATATTTGAAATTTTACATAGCACCAAAATAGCACAGAGCATCGGGCATGATTCAGGGCCAGCACGTGATGGGAGCAGAGTGGGGGATTGGAGGAGGAGGTGGCACCCAGTGGACAGTGGAATGCACATTAATTGCGGCTCAGATTCGAGTTCAGTCGGCCGGTCATTCCTGGCATTTGTCTGCCTGCATAATTAACAAGTCGAGGCGCTGGCTTTGCATTAATTATGCTCGAATTAAATCGGCGTAACAGTAGTCATCTGGGCAAGCATTGCAAGTGATAATTCCCCCTTTTGGCACCCTGGCACCAAAGGCCCCTGGATACCGCCCTGTTGACTTTGCCCATTAGACTCCCCGCCAGAAAGTCTGCCTCTAATTGGTGACTCACTGCCATCGATTTGATGAGACTGGCCGTAACCAGTACAGAATTTATTTTCATATTTATTTGTTTTTGAGCACACATTTAGATAAATTGGAGGAGCTGGAAACGCTTTAAATTATTCAGCCATCGCCAATGTTTGTGACCAGTTCTCCTTTGAGAATCGCTTAAAGTCTGTGGGCAGAACCAGTCCATTCTACATGCCATTATGGCTCTTGATCACATTCGCATCCGGTCGAATCAGCCGGGTGGGATGTCGATGGCGATGGGATGGCTTACCTGAGCAGTTGCACGTCGGCACGCGACAATCCTGTCCAGCGACGTCACGGTGCGCCCGAAATGGGTGAAAACAAATCGGAACGCAATAAATTTTTATAACTGCGCATCCCTAAACGACAATGGACGGCGATACTCGTTGTTAATGGCGATTTGGGTTTGGTTCGATAGACGGAGAATGTGAGATCGTTTGAGAATGCAAATGCCAGTGGCATTAAAAGTATTTAATGGTCGGAGGGAATGTGGGTGGGTGTTCCTCCACGCAGGCTGCATAATATACGTGCAACATTGTTTGGCGGAGCAGGGAATGCGAATCACATCCGCCGGAAATGGGCAACTTCGGTCGCAGGCGACTAAGCCAACGTGGAGTTGCTGGCGGCAAGTTATTAAGTTTCAACTAAGTGCGCCACTTGTTGGCCAAGTTCCACTTGCGGGCGGCGGGAAAGTGGCTAATGGGCTCCGCTGGTCACGTCCTAATGAACAGCTCCACACATCATTAGCGGCGGCCTACGGCTCCTCCGGCGACTCCGGTTACAATTGGGCTCGACGCCCGGGTTGGGGGTCCCAGCTTTTCGGGCAGTGTAATTAAATTTAACTGCCGGCCTTGATGGAGACAAACTTTCCAGCAAGCTGACAGGCTGGCTGAAAGAGGAACTGCGTTCCAGCAGATCCTTCCAGCCTTGCCAAGGATAATGCGCCATTAACACCCACGAATGCCCTTCTGACTGGCTTGACTCCTCTTTTTCCGCCGTTCTATTCCTCCCTGACATTCCTCCCTGACATTCATCCTGCCAGAGCTCCTTTCCAATGGCATTCGGAATGCAGAGCTGACAGGACATAAGCTCCACAATGCTGCGACCCGTACACTCCCCGAAAGATTTCAAAGTCTAAAGATTTGGAAGCTGGCAAAAAATAAGTCTGATTCCGTAGTATTGTAGTAAAGTATGTGTGTAACTAATAAGATATCCCTATACAATGTCAACGAGTAATTGGACTTGTGTTACTTCACGCCCTCCGCTTTACTTAACCCGAAAGGATGTGGCATTTCGGTTAAGTAGGTCACTTTTGACATCCCACATTCCTTTGTGTTGTTTCGCTAAGGCTGCGGAGGACCGCATTCCGGAATGGTTGTTTCCAAGTGTAGACATAACTGCTGCGCAAATCCTACGCTTGGGGTTACGGTTGCCAGCCCAGGGGTCAGGGGCCAGGGGTCAGAGGTCGGGCAGAAATGGACAACTGGCTGGGACCAGTCAGCCGGCAATTGTAACGAGCTGCGTGTCATTGCGCCAAAATCAACAGAAATGCAAACGACGAAACGATGTGTGCTGTCGCCTGTCGACAGGGATGTGTGAGAGGAGGAGGATTCCGTCTACTCCTGCTGCAGGGAAGGGGAAAACTGGGCGGCCCATGGAGCCCGAGTCCGAGTCCTGTTGACAATCAAATGCCAAGCCGTGGGATGCGCTGGAGTGGCCAGGACGTGGTGTAGAACAAGCAAACATCAATAGAATCTTTATTGGCTTCATAAATATTTGCGCTCCAACTCTGGTGGGCCTCTGGTTAGCAGCCGCCCCCTAAACTGGCACCCCTTTAAAGGCGCCAGGAGTGGGGTTACTTATGCAAAGCCGGGGATTCACGGCCTGGCATTTGTCCTTGGCAGCGGACGTCTTAAGCCGCTTTAAACTTGCTCCTGGAGTG
This sequence comes from Drosophila erecta, assembly GCF_003286155.1. NCBI lineage: Eukaryota > Metazoa > Arthropoda > Insecta > Diptera > Drosophilidae > Drosophila > Drosophila erecta. The sequence continues at coordinate 2,123,020 of NW_020825194.1, forward strand.
GGCCAATCTGATGGATGCGGCGCTGAATCTTCGTGACTCTTCATGCGTAAGCCGAATTCAATCACAGGACTCTTAATGGGCCGGCGAGGACGACGAGGCCGGCAAAAGGGCTGGGGAGTCCTTGGGGCTTGGTTGGCTTTTCGGGGGCAGCCAGTTGGCAGAGCTCCTTTATGGTTTCCACTGAAATAGAAAATGAAATTAAGACGGCAGCTGTCGTTTGGGCGGAGGGGCTGCAACTGGGAATACGAGTCGTATGAAATATTACGCATACGCAGCGTTGTGCCTGGTGAAATACCGCGGCGTGGTCAGGAGCTCAGTGTCTTCAGCTTGATTGATTTGACTGTCCGGCCAGCCGAAAAAAAGAAAAGAAAATACATACGCGTACATAAAACCCCCAGAGGCCGTGTGTCCCACATACGAATGCCCAATAATTGGGAGACAGCCTGGGACCCGAGTGTCCGTACAGCCAAAAGCGCCACGAAAACAAGGCACGCAGATAACAAAGTCATAACATTTAATTACGTACAATTTACTCACATGTTTACACCGCCCGAAAAAAGTGCCGATAAGCGCCCGAATCGCTGATCGCGCAGTTGTGGCTGCTTCGTTAGCGATTGCTCGGGATTTCGGGACAAAAGGTGGTGTCACCACCACTATTATTGCGATTCCGATTATCACGGGCAATGCGGTAGCCGCCGGACCTTACTCCTGTCCCTGCGCCACACAGCTCCTCGCTCGATTGTCAACTGCCGAATTGGGAATTGGGAATTGGGAATCGGGAGGCACCCCTCCCACCGCCCACTATTTCGCACAGTGGACGCGGCTGTAAATGTTTTATGGCATAAAAATGGGTTATGAATAAGCTCAGCCAAGGTCACTTGAGTTATAGAACTGTGTGAGGGGACTTCAAGAGGATACAGTACACGAATTTGCTCCTAAAAGGCTTTGGCACCTTTGACCCTTTCCGGTACTCGGACTGCCTCCTCCCGATCCACAGTGACCCGCCCTGACGGGTGATTATTCACGGAGCGACTTCTGCTGGCCCGGCGTATTCATATGCCAGACAAGACCCGCTCACTATGTAGTTATCTATCAACATGCCAGCGCCCTGACATGGGAAACTCGTCACTTGTTCCCCGGAGACAGTGAGGAGTATTATTGTGCAACTATTGGCTGGTGAGAAGTGCCACGGAATCCGGTGAAAGATATTGCCCTGTATCCCACATCAGAAGTAGGATAGCCGTACTCATTTGCAGTGGACGGGCGACTGCACGTGATCCCAACGTGCAAGCACTTGAGTAGTGCAATCGGGAATCCAGACCGGAATCGAGCACCAATCCCATTCGATATTGACAGTGATGACTGGCCGATAAGCCACCTGTGACGTGTGAAGATTTGAGCTATTTATGGCTCCGGCTCCGCTCGCAGCCACTGGAGATATCCAATATGCGAGTATATATTTAGCACTACGCATTCAATTGGAACCGGTTCGGGCCGGAATCCAGTTTATTGCATTTCCAGTCGATTGCCCTGATGAATGTATATCACTCCATTTAGAAGGATTCGCAATTACGACAAGAGCAATGCAAGTGCAATCAGCTCTGGCCAGCAAAGCGAACTTTTCGCCAATTAATTTGCCAGCTAACCGAGGCAGAAAAAATGCGTATCATAGTGGGTGGCAGTGGGTGGCAGTGGGGGCAGCACAACCAGATACAGGAAACTTCCAGCTGCAGCTACTCGTTTGCCGTAATTAAACGTGTGAAGCGCCGCAGGATGACCACGCACAAAAACGCAACGAAGACAAATGGCCCGGGAAAATATAGAAAACGAAGAAAATATGCGGCCAGCTTAAAGTTCAAGCAGCCGCAGGAGGATTCGGTTTAGCCCAGATACATTTGAATCTGAGCCAGCAGATGGAGTTCACAGCGATTGGCAAGCAACTTTTAGGGTGCGGGGTCCTTCATCCTTGGTCCTTGGTCCTGCCAGCCTTATCACCAGCGTCATTTTTCAGCGCCCCCTCGCAGATAGCGTCTTGTAATAGAAACGCACTTTATCTGCTGCCAACCAGCGCAAACAGTAATCGCACTGAGGGAAAATATGCAAGCCTGTGGTTAATTCGGAAACAGATCTTGCATATGTACTCAATATTCATATTAATGCGGCACCGAGCGTCATTTTGATGAGTTTTACATACAATTTAAATATATTAAATGCAGTGAGCAGAGGAGTTTCTCTCAGTGCACAAAGTGATAAGAGAAAAATCGCAAGTGCGAAGTGCGCACTGCAGATGCAGCGAGCTGGAAACACTTTCCTGGCCGTTATTCCGCTGCCAAGGCCAAAAATGTGGCCAATTCGATGGCGACATGGTAATAAACTTAATGCCAACTGATTTTGACAGCACTGCACCAACCATCCCATTCTGGGTGGGATTAGGCAGGCAAGGCCCTGGGGAGCAACCAAGCCACTTGCCGCCCTTTGGTGAGCCTGACAAATGCGCGAAAAGTTGGAACACTTGTTGGGGGCGGTGGCGTTCCTCGGGGCGTATGAGTTATGCTCTGCAGATCGCAACTGCCGTGAACCGGAGCACAGTGTACTTGTACTTGCATGTAGTGGATTCCGATTCCCAGTCACGTACGCCCACCAGCCAGGCACACCATCATTCCAGCTAACAGCCTACAGTTTGTCCTAGAGACCGATTCAAATTATGAACGCGTTAGAGCTTTGAGAAATGGCTTGACATGCAAGGGGTGTCATAATGAATTCGTCAAATGTGTTCAAACAAATCATAGATGCACTGGAAATAATTATTGATTGTAAGGCCAGTGATGTGCTATGATTTAAAGAGGTGACCTGTTGATATGGAAGGGCAGATCTCAGAGTGCCGTAAGTACTTTACGAGTATTACTTTCCCATATCTCACATTAAAGTCTTAAACTACCCCTCGGATTTCTCGCTGTGCACTGATTGAGCTGCGAGGTGTCAGGTGCACTGACCCAAGGAACGTCTTTCGCATTGGCCTCACGCAGCCCACGGCCAAGATCGCTAATTGCGCTTGCCAAATTAATTAAATCGGGCAATCGTAGTGCCATTTGTTGATTGAGTTTTTAGCCGAAACGGCAGTGGAATGGGAATGTAGTTGGCGGTGGAGGTGGAGGTGGAAATGCAAATGTGACTGCCACCATGCGATTGAATTAATTAGGCAAAAGGCAATTAAGCGGATCGACCTGCTCCGAGTGTCGCCCGGCGACTCAGCACGCGAACGGGGTCCGTCGGGAGTACTACCCCATGACCTCTGACCCCGACCCCGACCCCGACCCTTGGCAGCATAAATTCCATAGCCAATAAGTTGGGCAATAAGTGGGTGTCTCCCACAAGAGCTGGCTAAATAACGGCGTTAATTCGACAAGCCCTTTCCCCGGGCTCTAAGTGCTCCGCGTTGATGAAGTACAATAACCACCTCCATCCACCCTCCACCATCCACTTTCACTTTCCACTTTTCCACTTTTCACTTGATGAATCGCCAGGTGGCGGGGTGGAGCGGAGTAGGTGGGCCAATTAAATGGAAAACGTTTTCATGTCCCGCGAATCGTTGTCGTGCCTTTTGATGGATGCACTCTCGCCGCCCAAACACTCGATTGAGCAGTCAGCCCTCCAGCCCTCCAGTCCTCCAGTTACCCGATCCATCCTGACCCATCCAATACTCCGGCTTTTGCTCCTGAGTGACGGCTTCCGGCTGGTAACCGCGCGCATTAGGCCAACCGTTCACACGCTTTTTGATATCGCGGCACGACTTCCGGCGGGAAAAATCCCGGAAAATCTGCCATCCCTTCACTCGCCACTCGAGGAAATCCTCCCGGAGATAGGGAAAGTGCAGCTAGAGAAACCACTGAGCACTTTATGCTATTACTTACTCTCTCCAGAGATAAATGATAAATGATATAGTAATTCAAGCGGAGCTGATAATAAAATGTATACAAATTTAAGAAATATTTCAGGAGCAAATCATATTTTAGATAAATGAGTCAATTTTAAATAAAAATAACTGTGACTGTCTTCAGTAACTAAGCGATAATTGTTGATAATCTGTTTTAAGAGTCATCTTCTATCTTTTAATATAAAAAAAACAAACGAATAATAATTCAAATACTATTGTGAATAAGCGCAGCTTATGTGAATCCTTACCCTAAACCTCCACCGAAATCTTTAAGTTCATATATTTCTCCCTGTGTAGGATGCTCTTATTTATGGGACGTCTGTTTCTGTGTTGTTCTCGCTGTTCCGTCCTTTTTATACACTTTTATTATGTTCTGTGGCACCCGGTTCGATTGTCTGGCAATTGATTTTGTTGCCGGTCGGAGTTGTTTGCTTTTCGAGCTTTGTATTTGCCGCACGCGAATCAGATAGGGTGGCATTGTGCACTCGCAGAGTTGTGGGTATAGACACCCCATAAACCAGGCCAGAACCACCATCATCACAAAAGCCATCGAAGTTTCAGCACATTTCACTGTGATCCTTGAGCTGCTGACTTCCAGGAAGTCCTGTAACTGATGGCCCCTTTTAAATAGTGGACTAGAGTACAGAGTACTATCTGATTATCTAGGGTATAGGTTAGTTGTTGTTTGGCTCGCCGCACATGTTATCGATATGGACATGTATTTTTGGCAAATATTTATCAATTTATTACACTAAAAAATTGCTACAATTAAGTTGCTGCGTGTGTGTAACAAACGTGCCGAACGATGATTAAGTTTTCCCTATTTTTTCCAGCTAAATAGGGTACGTCGACGGCAGAAAAACAAATACATCAACGGAAAGGAAAATAAAGTGGGAAAGCAAAAGCGAATCGGAAAAGCGGGAAAGCGGGAAAGGAGCAACCGCAGCGCGGCGGGCATGGCGTATACGCAATGCGCAGCATGTGCTATTACTATCGCTGCTACTGCCACGGCCAACTCAAGTCAATTAGGGAGTTCACACGCCAGCGGGCACTGTAATTGAAGCCCACACCTGTTCCGCCCTCCATTAGCTCGGCACCAGCCTTAAATACTCGATCGGGAAGGGGCACCCAGTGGCGCCCGTGGAATATCCAACCAGCCACCCAACACCACCATGTCCGGCTATCGCTACTACTCGATCACGGACTTCTCGTTCGAGGGACCTCTGCTCCCGCTGCACGCGGCCACCACGAGCAAGGATGCCAGGGACTCGGACAGCCCCAGCTCCGAGCTGAACATACCCTACACCGTCTTCGAGGTGCTGGTAGCCATCGTCAGCATCATCGGCAACGTGCTGGTGATCATCGTTTTCCGCCGGGAGCGAAAGCTGCGTCGCCGCACCAACTACTACATTGTATCCCTGGCCTTGGCCGATCTGCTGGTGGGCGCCTTGGGCATTCCCTTCGCCATCCTGGCCTCCATGGGGCTGCCCAGAAACCTCCACGCCTGCCTCTTCACCGTCTCCCTGCTTGTGGTGCTGTGTACCATCTCCATCTTCTGCCTGGTGGCCGTCTCCGTGGATCGATACTGGGCCATCCTGTATCCGATGGCCTACTCCAGGAATGTCCGCACCCGCACGGCGATATGTAAGTATAGATGGTGAGATGGACTCACCTCCTTCTCGGGACTTTGTCAAGCAATTTCGACTTTGTGGTGGCCATTGTTTAGCATTGTGCCTTTGTTGCCGTGATGCTAATGACTCCGGATGGCTAATACACAGCACATTGTTTCCCATCGACCATGTTTGAGTTGCGGCTTGAGTGAAACAAAGCCGCCTCATCTGGACTGCACTTGAATGAATGCCAGGAGAACAGTGCACAGTAGCAATCATCCCTTACTAATAACCACATAAAGTTATAGTCCGCACCTTACGAGATTTCGATTCAAAGAATTTTCATATTCGAGATTTACAACGACAGTCCGGAACAGAAATAATCGCCTCTAGCTAAAAATATGCCACAAATAAATATATAGTTTCTAAGATCTAGTGTACTCACCCCAGGCAGTTTAGTTCGATGAAAGTTCGTATTATGCTCGGCGGAGGAGATGGCTGGAACTTCTGCTCCACTTCAAAGGCTTCGGTTCAGGGCACTCTGATGACCACTGTCCCTCTTCCGTTGCAGTCATCATCTCCATGTGCTGGGTGGCGGGGACGATAGTGGGCTTCCTGCCGCTTTTCGGCTGGCACGCCGATGTCAACCACAACCAGGAGTGCCTCTTCGTGGAGGTGATGGACTACAACTACCTCGTCTTCCTCTACTTCGCCACCATTATCACGCCGGCTCTGCTGATGCTGGCCTTCTACACGCACATCTACCGGGTCATCATCAAACAGGTGAGTGAGATAATCCTCTGAAGAGCTAGGAATATTAATTATCCCTTGGCAAATGAACTTCAAAGGTCCGTCAGATCGTTACGATGAACCCCGCCTCCGATCTCAGTCGTCGCTCCTCGGCGGCCGTGGTGCAGGTGACGACGCCCGGAAGAGCTGGCCACACGGGAACCATGCTGCGGGTCCTGGGCGCCGCCAGGAAGCGGGACGTCAAGGCCACCCAGAATCTGTCCATCATCGTGCTGTTCTTCATGATCTGCTGGATACCGCTCTACACGATCAACTGCATCAAGGCCTTCTGTCCCGACTGCTACGTGCATCCCAAGCTGACGCTCTTCTGCATCATTCTGTCGCATCTGAACTCGGCCGTGAATCCGGTCCTGTATGCCTATCACCTCAAGGACTTCCGGGCCGCGCTGAAGAACCTGCTCCTGAAGATGATGGGCGTGGACATCGATCAGCAGACAGAGGCCATCCATCGGTTCTCGGTGGCCAGTCAGCATCGCCTGCAGTCCATGGACTCCAATATGCGCTCCACGCAGCCGCGCATCTATGTGGGTGAGTGTGAGTGCGCGTTGTCTTCCTGGAACTGCCGCAAGATCCCTATAACTCCCGTCGATTTCCCTGCAGATTCACCCATTTGGTTGAGGCAGCAGCAGGAGGCACTGAAGAACTCCCAGCTCCTGCCCAAGTGCGGAGTGGTGTCGCCCTGCTTCAACAACATCAACCAAACGGTGGCCGCCGTGGCTTCGGTGACCACAGATCTCGAGCGAGAAATGTGGAATATAGTGGAGGCCTCCAGTGGCGCCGAGCTGGGTGAAACCAGCTACGAGTTCCCTTCCCCGGCTCCCGGTTCCCAGCGAAGCAGTGAACGGAACAGCAGTTCCACAGTCCCACCTGCTCCTGCTGCCCCGGCGAAGCCCTCCGTTCCGTCCGCCTCTTACGACAACCACAACTACAGTTTCAGCCAGGATGAGGACGAGGATGATGATGATGATCTGCAGTTTGAGGACGTATTTGTGCCGGCCAGCTCTGCTCCAAATCCCTCTCAGCCTGGCATAGATCCCGTGGAACTGCGCCGCTCCCTGGCTTTGGTCATGCGGGAGAAGTTGCGCTCGGATGACACCGACTCCAGGCCAATGGGCAACAATCAGGATCTTCCCATAGATGCACAGTCCAGGGAGAGGCCGCTCTCCACTCAAACATCGCCCACAAACGGCCCACTTCCGGCTCTTCTGAGGGCCAAACTGTTTGCTGGCAACTCCAATAGCGCTCACTGCCTGCCAGGATCCACGGCGAGTCCTGCACCCCAGGAGCAAGCCGGTGTCTTTGTGATCGACAGTGAGGCGTGTCCCGGCTCAAACGGGCACAAGCCTAAGTATCGAAAGGGCACGGCCTTCACCAGGAGTTCGCTCAAGAAGAGCCGATCCTGCAACTGTAGTTCGATTGCCAAGGGACGAGGTGGCCACGAGGAGCCCAGCGGCAATCTCTGCCGGGATCAGGAGTCCTCCGCGCAGCCACAACCCCAATCGCAGCCAGCCAGCCATCCCACAGAGAACTTCTTCAGTCCCCTGAGATCGGTGGGCAGCTTCATGCAGCATTCCAACCTGTTCCACTTCCTCCAGCCACACGCCGCCCGTCCCACCTCATCGACGGCCTCGTCTTCGGCCTCCACGCCCACTCCATCACCACCGCCCATGGGCCAGGGTCAGGGTCAGGAGGAAGCGGTTCCGGTGGGTCTGACCACCTCCACGCCATCCCTTCTGGCGACCAGTGCGGAGAGTTGACCTTCGCGGGGTCAGCTGGAAAGGCCACTGGAAGAGGATCACAAGGATGCGGCGGAAGGGGTGCAAGGGGTAAAAGGTGACCCCTGAGGAAATACTCGCAAGTCAAAGCTTTTACGTTAAGTACTTCCCAGCTCTCTTAGGCTCTCTTTCGGAAACGTTGTCAAATTCTATATCGGATCTAGATCAATTAGTTGGGTAGTGACATATAGAGATTAGGAGCTCTCTTTTGAGCGCATTTATTTTGAGTGTATGGTCATAATACCTTTCTAAGGGCTATTTGATTATGTACATACATACGTTTAATGTTGTTAGAGTATTTACTGTGTAACATATATGTCTGCTTATGTATACCTGAACGTCTGTGAAAACCAAGTTAAGCCGTGCGACATGAATTTCAAAGTTGAAGTTAAATAAAGCGAATAAACCAGAATGTACATCAATGGTGTGTTTTATTTTCTGGGGTCTTGTACAAGTCCTATGAAGTAGAACATAATGCGACATATGCCCAATGGTAGGGTATAGAAGGTGTACTTGGTGTAGCGAAGTTTGGCAAGCCTGTTACTTGAAGCTTTTTTGAAGCATTTGAAGCTTTCTTTAAGCGGCGCCCAAACTGTTGGACCCCACTTCCAAAAAGTTCCCCATCAGATGGTTGGGGTCCCTGCTGGAACTGCAAATAGCAACATTTTCAAAATGCCAGCAAGCCAGTTATAGAGTGTCAGAATCACTGTTTTACTACCTCTGACGAAAACACAATAGAAATGCCACCAGGAGTGCCCCTCAAGCTGAATAGGAACGGTATCCAGTGCATTTCATCAGCATCGCTTCTCCAGCGGCTCCCATATCAGCGGAACCACCATACCACCGCCACCATGGATCAGAACCGACCCACTGTGGGTGGTGTGACGGCGGAGGTTCTAAAAACCGTCGTTTCGCAAGCTCTGCTGGGCAAATTCACAGCTGTTTTCCCAAAGCTTTTCAAGTGCCAGTGGAAGACCTACGAAGGTCAAAAGAAGGTTAGTACATCAGCAGACGAACTTCGAGGTGGGTGTGTGCTCCGTGCCGGGAATAATCTCGAAGCTGGGAGAAAATCTGAGTGGAAAAGTCGACGGCGAGCCTCCAGTCAGCGAGTTCCCCACTTGAAATTATCAGTTCCCAGCACTCCAATAGTAATCCCCTTGTCTTGTCCACCGATCCGCAGTTCTACGCAAATTTCAGCACCGACTGCACCGACAGCAACAGCGACACCATGAGCCGAAAATTCTGCGTGGGAGGCAACTGGAAGATGAACGGCGACCAGAAGTCCATCGCCGAGATCGCCAAGACCCTCAGCTCGGCCTCCCTGGACCCCAACACGGAGGTGGTCATTGGCTGCCCGGCCATCTACCTCATGTACGCCCGCAACCTGCTGCCCTGCGAGCTGGGTCTGGCCGGCCAGAATGCCTACAAGGTGGCCAAGGGCGCCTTCACCGGCGAGATTTCGCCGGCGATGCTGAAGGACATCGGCGCCGACTGGGTGATCCTGGGCCACTCGGAGCGTCGCGCCGTCTTCGGCGAGTCGGACGCCCTGATCGCCGAGAAGGCCGAGCACGCCCTGGCCGAGGGCCTCAAGGTCATCGCCTGCATTGGTGAGACCCTGGAGGAGCGCGAGGCCGGCAAGACCAACGAGGTGGTGGCCCGCCAGATGTGCGCCTACGCCCAGAAGATCAAGGACTGGAAGAACGTGGTGGTGGCCTACGAGCCCGTCTGGGCCATTGGCACCGGCAAGACCGCCACACCCGATCAGGTGAGCTCGCCACCAGCGGCTAGTCCCTTCCAGAACTAATGCTGCCCCTTTCCCAATGCAGGCCCAAGAGGTCCACGCCTTCCTGCGCCAGTGGCTGAGCGACAACATCTCCAAGGAGGTCTCCGCCAGCCTGCGCATCCAGTACGGTGGATCCGTGACCGCCGCCAACGCCAAGGAGCTGGCCAAGAAGCCCGACATCGATGGCTTCCTGGTCGGAGGCGCCTCCCTGAAGCCCGAGTTCGTGGACATCATCAACGCCCGCCAGTAAGCACTCCGATCTCAAGCATCAGATCGCTATCGGCCAGCGAACTGCCCGCGGAGGAGGAACTGGGGGGCAGGACTCCAGACTCCGGCGCGCAAATGCATTACGCACACACCTCGTTGTTGTCACCACCAAGTGCAGTTCCAAATTCATAGTTACCCTGCAAGAATGCTACGCACATCCCTGTTGTTGAACGTATAGTAGTCCATTGTGTAAATCTTAAATTATTCAGGCAATAATTATGCGCTACTCATTTACTCATATACCAAACTCAAACGGGTGTCTTATTTTCTGCACGAATGTTTCAGCTATTTTTAGAGTTGGCCAACGTTGTGTGTACATATATGTGTCACCTCTGCGGACCTTAAACCGCACCAATTATTACTCAATATTTGATAGGAACGCGAAATGGCAAATCTTTAAATACGAGTCGGATACGAGTCCATGAGTTATCGAGGCAATCATAGTATTCACAGGTTCAGCAAGTGAATCCAGTGAGTCCAATCTGGCAGAAAAGCTCTCCACTTTAGTAATGCATCAGCAGATAGCTCAGTTTATACTTATGGTCGGAGTTCAGTTCTAATCTAAGATTGTTATGTTTGAAGATTGCGCACACATTTTGGCAATTATAGAACTAAACAGGGTAATCTCTACGCAGCTGATAAGTAAATTTGCTTATTAAGTTGCTAAATCGAATGAGTAGATACAAATTCGCACGAAACCATATCTTTCCGCTGGGAATTGTTGAACCCAAGTGACCTTTGCCACTGTACTGATTTGACAATCTATAGTTTGACCTTTCCTGCCATTTTATTCAGACATCTGTTCCTGCACACATCGATTTTATTCAAACTGGCCTTTTATATAAAAGCAAATTAAAGAAGTTTTTAGCCAAATCTTTAGAGAGTGAAGAAAATTGTCAACTGATTTTAGCCAAAGTTACCACACAGCACCGACATGACGCAGTACTATGTCTTTGACGTGATCCTTGTGAACTCCACTTTGCCAGTTCCCCGCAAGTCCGCCAGTTTCAGTGCGGGTGGCAGGCCCATCTACTCGGTTCGCTTGTTCGAGGACTTCGAGGAGCTGTCCATGGAGCGCATCTTCGTGGATCAGTTTCCCGCGGATGCATTGGGGGGCTTCACCACCAGTCCCTGTGAGCTGATAGGCGCCCTGACCTCCAAGGGCGTGGGCGTGACCCTCAAGGAGAACGACGAGCTTATTGGTGCGGGCAACGCCATGTTGGACTCTCCAGTCCTGCGACAGCTGACGGATCCCACCTTTTCGGTCACCCAGAATGTTGTGGTTAAGCTGACCAAAGGACCTAAGCAGGACAGAGTGGGTGAGGTGGAGCTTATCTTGAAGATCAGCTCCGCGCCGCCGGATATAAAGTAAGTAGTGGTCACCGCATCGGAAAAATCTATTATTCCTTTCGATCACAATCCTCCCTAGCCACGGCCTGATTCCCTTTGGCTGCTATGACGTGTGCAAGCCGGTGGATCAGTCGATCAACAAGAAGGACATCATCTTCACCCTGGGTCGATCCGGAAAGTGTGCCACGAACAGCTGCATCACGGACGAGCGCCTGATGTCGCACGCAGGAGCACCCTTCCAGTGCCCACACGCCGCAAGTCAGAATCAGGAGGGGCAGGACAACAAAGGAGGTGCCTCCTCCAGGTGTGGCTGTTTCCTGAAGGGCATGCAATTACCCCCGGATGTGAGCACGGAGAAGAAGAGGGAAAATTCTGCGCTCAAGAAGCTCATCGATGAACTGGGTCTGGATCGGATCAAGGTGCCCAGTCCGCCAGACTCGCACGAAAAGTCCCATCGCTGGCACTGCAAGAGCATGCCGCCTAGTTCCACCACGGACACCTCCTCCTGTGACATCAATGAGTTCAAAGCGGAAAAGCCTCCCAGAAAGCGGAAGGCCCTATCCTTGACTGCCTCCATGGAGCAGGGCGCTCGTCGACGGCTCATCGGCACTTGTCCCGTAAAGGAGCCCGTTCTGAAACAGGAGCCCTACAAGCCACCAAATCTCTGCCAGCTCTGCCGTTCCGACATCAGCTGGCTGCCCAAGATCTCTGCCTGTCCCTACTGCGGCTACAAAACCTTCGACGACATCCAGTCCAGCGAGCAGCCCTACGATCTTACGGCAACTGCCCAGCAATTGCTGCGGGACTGCCTGCGCAAGGAGCCCTGTGAACTGGACCAGTCAGCGGATGAGGAGGCCAAGGGCGACAGGATCAGAAGGGAACAGGACAAGGACGATCCTAATGTTCCGAAGCAATGTGGATGCCAAGGCGGCAAGCCCTGCACTCGATGTCGCATCCGGAAGCTCTGCGACAACTTTTTTAAGGAGAATGAGTGTAAGGCTGCGCCACTCCCACAGGCTTATCCGACAGCTGCAGCCAAATCCCAGCCGGAAAAGAAAGACGTGGGGCAAACCAAATCGGACACCTCGCTGCGTCGTTCTCAACTCGTCTCCATCTTCACGGAGATGCGGAACATGTACGGCAAGAAGAAGGGAGTCGACCAGGCGGATGCGGTGGCCGAGGAACTCAGGAAGGAGTGCGATGCAGCCTGCCGGAACAGCAAGTCGTCCAAGGCGCGCAGGCGGGCCAGGAGGGCGCTGCAAAAGACGCTGGCCGAGATTGACAGGGCCTATCCCAAGCCACCCAAAATGCAGGCCAAGAAGAAGCGCACCCACCACAAAAGGTCCCGATGGTGAGCTATAAAATCGAAATTGTGTTCCGCTGGATAAACCATTTCCTTGCAGCTACACCTTTCTTAAGCTGAAGAAGGAACCCAAAGATTCCCGCATCGGCCATGTGGACTGCATCTCGGGCAGCAAGCATACGGGCTACTGCAAGATTCCCTGCCACATGGGCTGGATGTGGACCAAAAGCGAGATGGCGCGCCACAAGTCGTGGCGACCAGGCGCCATCTCTCGACCCATCCGCCAGCTGATGTCCTACTTTCTGAAGGACTTTCCTGCGGATAACATCTGCCTGTCGCGTTACCACTACAGACACAGAAAGGGCCGCAAGGCCCAGGAGCTGGAGGAGCCACTGGTGCAGCATCCCACGCTGCACATATGTCGGAAGGGAGATGAGTACATCATCACCTTGCGTCCACTAAAGGATCCCAAGGCCCTGGCCTCCAGTGCCAACCCTTATGCGGATATGAAGCCCGTGGTCTTCCGCATCACTAAGGATCCCATGGCAGCAGGACTCCGCCAGATGAGAGTGAACCTTCAGGACAAGGGCTTTGCCCCATGCACCTGTCGTCGTCCGGTGGCCAGTTGCTTTTGCCGGAGCCACGTCGAGAAGAAGCGGATTCAGTACGAGGTGGAGAACGAGTGTCGCCAGCGGGGTTGGCCAAACAACTCGGACACCTTCGTGTACTCCCCCAACAGCGACGAGGACGACAGCGATCGGGAGTACGAGTTCGGGGTTACTCCTCCGGCCGGAGTCATAAAACCCGATCGGATGCGACGGCCGGACAGGGCGCACGTGGAGACCCAGTACGTGGACCACGACTGGGCCGCACCCACCATGTACCCGCATCCGGCCAACATGCTGGTGCAATACGGCGGTTGCGTGATGGGCGAGCGAAAGAACATGTTCCCATGGATCTACGGCAAGGGCGATGTCCACGCGGATCCCCCAAAGCCACGCTTGCGCAATCCGCCCAAGAAGAAACCACGCAAACAGCTTCCCTTCCGCAATGTCGGTGGCTACGACGATCCCCGGCGGTTCGAGCCAACCCCACTGAACAGGCCTTGGCACAGGTCTTACTGACCTGAAGGCGGATGCCTTGATTTAAGCCAACACAAGTACACGCAGCCTGTAAATCTTTGAATAAACGACGACTCTGGCAGGAATTGCCTGTAACTGAATTGGTTGTTTCCATGGGGCAGTAGTGGTGTAACCTGTGTAAATCGGGATTTATTGCTATGTCATTCTATGCTAGGGTAATTCCGGGTAACCCAGGATGCCGGGAGTCTAGCTTCGCCTGGGCCTGACAGGCCGATTCCTGAACCCAGCTCATTCTCTATTGAAAGTTCAGGTCGACCGCTTCAGGCTCCAGTTCTCTATAAATTGTTTACTTTTATGTGAATTCTCGTGACGAAGCTCGTGCGCTTTTTAAAATTATTTGTGCAACGAAATTTTTAGACTCGTGGACGACCCGGTTGCGAGTGCTGACCGGCCAGGATGGAGAAGTTCGAGTGCAAGCCGGAGCCGGTGGAGCGGAAGGAGAAGCCGGTGGAGGAGCTGATGAACTGGGACACCTACTACAAGCACCGCGGATTGGTCAGCACCCGGCTGGCCAGCTGCAAGGCGGACTACATGCACTGCTCCACGTACCAGGAGAAGGGCAAGGCCCAGGAGAAGGACAAGAAGGCTAAGGGCGGCTGCTGCTGCTCCTCCTGTCCGGTCCGGAACCGGGAAGAGGTGTACCAGCCCAGGTGCCCGGCTCCTGGCCAGAAGGGCAAGCCCAACCGGGACTACATGCGCTGCTTTGCCGCCAAATTGATTGTCCAGAAGCTGGACATGCCTGGCAGGGATTTCGAGTGCCAGGACAAGCTGCAGGTCAAGGCGAATGTGTGCCGTGGATGCAAGATCTGCCTCAGTTCCAGCAGCATCAATGTCAACTGTCTTCCTCTGAATCCGGACAAGACATTCCAGATGGAAGCCGAGTGCCTGCAGCGGCAGCTGGCCGAAGGCATCAACATATCCGTGGTCTACCTGCGCAAGGAGATCGGTAAGACCACAGGCACCTCCGATACGTAAGCACATCACTCACGTAATCCACTCCAGCACGCGGCTGCTACTTTCCACCCGCGGCGGTGGTCAGCCGCATGATCAACGAGTTCGACGAGATCGTCCACGACGCCAATGTGGAGCTGACCTGCAAGGGCTGCACCGTGGGCATAATGAACATCCGCTTTGCCATGCAGATGCGCTGCCAGACGCTCAAAGAGTAAGTAACGCCACCAGGACCTGATCCTCGAGCAGCCTGAATGCGATAGCACCTGAACTTCAATAGAGATGCGGTCGATGGACGATTGGCGGGCGGCCAGGAGCGGGGGTGCTTTCCGAACCTGAATGTGGATCTCCAGGACGGCTCCACCTCCTCCATTGATCCCTGTGCGGGCTTCATGCCCAGTGATACGGAGATGCCGCAGGATTCGCCGCCTTGCAGTGAGGACAAGCACCAGAAATTCGTGCCATGTCAGGTAAAGCGAGATAACCATCATGCCTGATTATTTCTAAATGGTTTCCCTCAGGATCCCCTCCCGCGTCTGGTTGACATGGCTGGTCCCTATCCCGTGTACTCCTGTCCCAACGTGGACGACGCTTGTGTGACCTTCGAGCCTCCGGCGGCTCCTGCCACTCAGTTCTCCTCCTGCCAACAGAACATTCTAGGCGAGGGAAACGCCAACCGGCTGTGCCAGAAGCATTCCTCGCCAAAACTGCGCCAAATGCACATCAGCAACACCCGCTCCTGCGTCCTTTGCGGCGAGGATGTCTCCTGGCTGCCCAAGGTGGCCGCCTGTCCCTGCTGTGGCTATAAGCCAGTGCCGGAGTTCAAGGAGCGACCCTACGACGAGCAGGCCACTGCCCAACAGATTCTGCTGGACCATCTGGAAAACCCCGTGGAGAGCATCAGCTTCGATATGGGATCGGTCGAGGGCTGTCCGGCGAATGAGGAACACGCTGATGCCCAACGCACCTCGGAAGCCTTTGAAGCGATAGTGAAGGACTACCAGCTACTGCGGCGCAGCATACGCGAGTCCAATATCAAGACCAGCCAGTCGGACGCCAAGAATCCCATTGCCCAAGCAGGTCCGCCCCAGCCGCAGGACTTGGCCAAGGTTTTTGCGGAGCTGAGAGATCTGTTCAATGTTAAAGCCGCGGATGAGAGCCAGAAGATCCAGGACATCTGCACGGAGGCCTGCGTTTTGGCGAGGTCGCACAAAAAGCGCAAGAGTCGTGCTGCATCTCCGGAAAGGCCGCAGGCTGGAAAGGAGGACTCCGTGGAGGATGCCTGCGGAAAAGCGCCAAAGGCGAAGAAGCGTCGCCCGAAGAGGAAGCGTCCCTTCAAGTCCAGGTACTACTCAATGTATCGCCCGGCGGTGAAACCCAAGGAAACTATGCCTACCCCGGACGCGGAGAAGAAGGTTCCCAGCCACATGGGTTGGTTGTGGACCGCTCATCCACTGGCCAACAAGCCCGGTTGGCGACCCGGCGCCATACGGCGCTCCATTCGCGGCCTAATGAGCTACTTCCTTAAGGACTTTCCCGTGGACAATGTGCCCGTGTCCAAGTACATGTCCTACTACAAGCATAAGAAGTCGCCGAGGCCTCCGCAGGGCGAGAGTCCGGAGGATTTGGTGCAGGTTCCCACTTTGCACATAGAGAAGAAGAACGATGTGTACACCATTACCCTGCGTCCTCTCAAGGATGCCAAGACGCTCGCGCGCTCCGCCAATCCCTACGTGAAAATGAAGCCCGTTCAGTTCCGGATCGTCAAGAATCCGCTCTTGAAGGAGATTCGCGATCTGAAGCGCTGCCTCAAGGGAATGGGATTCAGCAAGTGCTCCTGCCACAAGCCCCTGATGAACTGCTACTGCCGCAGTTTCGTGGACAAAAAGAGGCTGCTCTACCACGTGCGCAGGGAGTGCGAGCGCCGGAAGATAGACTCCTGCGAGGATGACCTCGTGCTAACGGACACATCCGACAGCGAGGACGAGTTCGACTTCGGGGTCACGCCGCCGGCGGGCTTGATGCGTCCGGAGCGGATGAAGACCTCCCATGTGAAGCACTGCGAGACGCAGTACAACGAGAGCGACTGGGTCAATCCCAGCCTGTATCCCCATATGCCCGATGCCACGGTCCAGTACCAGAGCTGCGTGATGGGTGAGCGGGAGAAGCCTTTTAATTGGATCTATGGAAAGGGCGTTATCCAGGAGGAGCCCAAGCCGCCCCTGATGAGGAACATCCCGAAGAAGCCCAAGAAGAAGAAGCCAGTACCAGGCCGTGTGGCTGGAGGTTTCTCGGCACCGGATCCCCAGGATTCCAGTGTCTACAGCCGCGTCAACAATGCCGCCACCCAAAACAAGTTACGCATGATCGGGCCCATTCGTAGTCCTCCGAACTACAGCACCGACTCGGAACTGCCACTGACTGGCAACCACATGCGCCTCCTGGACCAGGCCGCCTATCCACCCACCGCTCCTCAGCGCCAGGAGCCTTGGTCCCGGGAAATGGCCAATGAGCGGCAGCGGCAAAGAGTCAAGCGACGAACGAGGAAGATGGTCCGATTCGATCCCACCCTCGGACCCCACTCCTCCGACAGTTCTATCTACTGATCTCCTTAGTCCGGGTCGCCCATGCATCCACATCCCCACCCCCGTAGCCACATACCATTTTAGCCTGACCGTGTTCCGATTAAAGTCCACCGCGTTAAATTATAAGTTTTAATAAATACAAAATCGCAATTACGTTTTTTCTTAAGGATGGTTGCAACTTTACCATCAAATAGCAAATAATAATAATAAGTTAATAACAGGTTACACACGTGAAAAATGAAACCACCAATCAAATCTGCTATAATTGCTTTAAGTGTGTTTATCTAACCTTAGCCCGCCTGAATTCAAGCCGGAGATCGCATCTTCCCTATGATTACTTCATTTATGTGTTGTTTTAAGCCGCTCGGGCCATTACTCCAATGCTAGTTTGTGTATCTAACCTTAACACGTTAACGCATTTACCATCTAAGACTTGCCACGAAATGGGGCACAAATGGGTTATTGCTCAATCTTGATCTCTACCTAACCTTTGTCGCTCTGCAAGTGACATCAGTGAGTTCACCTCGCGGAATATGCAAATTTTCCGGGCCGTAGTCGGCCACAAATGTCTTTCTAATAAGGAGCGTTTATCTGAGATTGCCGGTGCACTGGGAGAAATATGCTGCCCGCTTATGTGCATACACGTACATGGTGTTGTAAATCCATTTTTCCAAGTGCCGCTTTCGTCGTGGACTGTTGCACCTCCAACTGCTGCTGAACTCCAACTTGTGGAGTCACTGCTTTCTTTCCTTATCCTCGGCGAATCGGTCGGTTATCGTTATTCCATCGATCGTTGGCCATTTGGCATCGCGAATTCGCCAGATTCGCCAAATTCGCCAGATTCGCCACTTTGGGCCCACGAAGCGTTGAAGTTGCGCCTCCGTCTTACGCTATGGCTTTCCAACTAAATGAATATCATATCTTGATTGCCGGTGCGTGGGGCATGTAATTCTGCGGCTCCATGGGGCTTACAAAGCGACTTCCGAGTCTTGGGGTGACAATCAGACGAATTCCAGCCGCTGGAGCGACAGCATGTGGTTGGTGCGGATCTTACATGCGCTGGGTATGATGGCCCTGTTTCCGCAACTCGGTTACTTCGGAGAAAGTGCTGGTGGGAGTGATCTGAGCCACGGGGATTTTTACGGCAATGCCAGTGCCAGAATGCTTAGATTCCGTGACTTTGAGCCTCGCCAGCAAAGCGTAGGAACGAACGTGGATCTTGACCTGGAGGCAGAGCAGCACGCTGGACAGGATCGCGAGGGTCGTGGCTTCCATTTCCATGCCAGCGGCGAGGATGTGAGCGTGGAAATGGAGTTCATCGTACCCTTCGTCAAAGTTCCCGTGAAGAGGAGCATGAACCTGGCTCGGAATGCTGTGCAAAACCTGCTGAATCTGCGAACTGGAGCCTTGGTTAACACAGCAGTTGTGGTGGCCGCTGGCGCAGTTATAGCTGGTGTGGTGCGATTACTTATAGCCCCACTGGTGATCACCTCGGTGGGCAATGGATATGGCTACAAATCCGCTCCAGACAGAGGCAGTAAGTGCATGCAGCATAAGCCCCTTGGTGGGTCCAACTATACATGTCTTTTCTCGATTAGTGCGCCGGCTGACTGATGTGGTAGAGTCCCAACTGGAGGAGCACAACATCGACATGTCCGTGTGTGTGCAGCGAATGATCTGCCAGTATCTGCAGCAAAACCTTTCCTCCGGATATGCCAGGGCTCTAAACGTATTGACCAGGTAACCCAGGGCTTAATATCTCGAGTTTACCCAACTTTTAATCCACTTATCCCTCGTCAGCTCCTCCTGGCTGCATTCCGTCGTCGATGGCACTGCTGTGTTCCATGCCATCCAGTCGGCCAGAAGCAGTCGCAGTTGTACCCACACTTATCGGAGTTGCAAATGGCCAAGTCAGCTAAGCTGGAAGTCTGGCAGTTTACCAAAGGTTCCCAAGTTCTTTAATGGATAGTAACATCGGATACTGCGCAAACACTTATATTTAATTATTTATTTATTGATGCAAACATATTCATAAGTTACTGTAAGCTGAGCATTTGAAATAAAGAAAACCATCAAAAATATGACACCTGTTTCAGCCCACGCGATTGTTTTGTTATGTAATGGAAATGCCGGAAAATTGGATTAATTTCTGCCACTTCCCCCAATTAGAGAAGGTAGCTATGCTATCTTCCGCTTTCATCTGCCCGGCATTTCCTCCAGCTAATCGTTTTCGCACCTCCGTAGATCTGTTATGTCACACTCGCCACTTTGATGCATTTTGGTTCCAAGTCATGGGTGGAAACTGGAGTCACAGTCGAAAATTATAGCAGCCAACAGCCAGCCAAGCGGTAAGTACACTGAGCAACATTCTATGCCACTTGCTTTGACTAATATGATTAGGTGGCTACTAAGCAATGAACACATTAATGTATATTTTTCAGCATCAGCACTTTCTACCTTCATATGTCTCACTTGTAGTGAAAATCTCTTGATGAATTTGTGTATTTATTGCACTTGAAGGGTATACTTTTTCTCAGTGCACGTTTACTCCAGCCAAGCAAATCGGCTGTGGTGGATGAGAAGTCTTTTGGTGACACCGCCTGGGAAATTGATTCAAATGCTCATCGACTACGCAGCCGAACGGATCTCCCAGCGGAAAAATGAAGCTATTGTATCTGACATGTGCCATCCTGGCCAGCTGCGCCGTCATTTGGGCCGCCAGTGGTGAGGAGGAATCGGAGCAGGAGGAAGGGTCGGAGGAGCTTGCCAAGCAGCACGGATCAAGGTCACATCCTGGACAGGGATTCAAGCTGATATCCTTCGATGCAGTGGGCAAACACATAGCCTTGGGTCTGGACTACCTAGTGCCCTTTCTGGAGGTGCCTGTCAAGCGGAAGCGGAATGCTCCACCTAAGGTAATGGATTTTAGCTCACGCTGCCTTGGATTTCGCTCGGATTATTCATTGAGTATCATTTCTCTTCGCAGCCTTTAGTTGTAGTGAACTCCGCTGCTGTGGTGAGCTGTGGCCTCGTGGTGGCCGGTGGACTCCTTGCGGGTCACCTCATCCGGAGCTTGGGACTGGAGGCCATCACAGGAGATGATCAACGTTCTGTTCTCGGGAACTCTTCCACACATAAGCCAAAGTCTGCGGAGGAAGAGGGATCTACATCGTCATCCACACCAGCACCTACTTCTGCAAATGCCACGGCAAGGGCACTTCTCGATGATAACCTAAGTTTTCCCGGAATCCTTGACAACTTCAAGCTGATTTACCGCAATGAAACTGGCGATCGAGTGGGTAAGTTCCAAGGATAGCATTGAGCTTAGATGCCGTATTGATCCTAATTATAATATTTTTAAATAGCCACCACTATTCCCAACATTCTGGGCATGATTGAGCGGACCTTTCTCAAGAACGACGTGGATCTGACCACCTGTCTGCTGAAATCCATTTGTACTTTGACCCACAAGGCAGGGGAAAGGGTTATCAAGGGTCAGGCTTCGGACTTCGAGCATCTGCTGGATGGCGCCACCAAGTGGTCCTGGCTGCTGGCCTGGTTGGATCAGTCTGCTTTTCGAGACGCCATCGAAGCAGGAAAGGCGAACTTGCCCCACCACTGCGCCATCAAATATCCGGAATGCAAGTGGGTGGCTCCTGAGGAGCAAATCATGGAGTTGTTGCATAACAATGTGCAGTTCAAATAGCACATTATTTTGTTCATTGTACCAAGTAACTGTATTTATTCCTTATTACGTTTAATAAATTTTAATGTTTGTACTATTATTTCCACTGTAGACCAAATTATACATTCTACAGAGTCTATACACTGCAGTGATTCGTGTCTTTGCTAAATGTTGGGGCGAATTGAAGTCCGATGGCGAATTTGATTGTAAATTCGTATTTACTACTTTAAATTCTGGAAAAAAATAACCCAGTTCCTCCCAAGTTCAAGAAGAGATCGCAAATTTATGCATGCAACTTTCATCGAAATGATTTCTAGATTTATTTTGCCAATTAATATTAAAACAAGTTTGGAAACACTGAACATTGATTGAATTTGGATTTAAGCAAGCAAACAGTTTGTTTTGTATGATGCGCCTTACACAGAATTATAACTAATTTACATAAAGAATTGGTAATCGGAAATAGGAAATCCACAAGTGATTGAAAATGATTGACACAAAGTAATTTTATAGAAATGCTCAAAGTATAGCCTGAAGTTAAGATCAACTGAATCGGGTACAATTTTCGCTTATTTCAATTAATTAATGTTAAAAATATTATAATAGCTACAAGCATTCATTGTAGCACTTGAAAACATTGAAATTAAAATCTTAAACTAAATATTACATAACTATATAAATTTTTTTTTTAGTTTTTTTTTTTAGTTTTTTAATATTTATTGTAAAACATGTTCAAAAACTTTTTTTGTTGTCACAGCATTTTTGCTTGAAAGTTATAAAACAGAATACAACCATCACCAAAAAACTTGTTTGAGCCTTCCAGCAAAAAACTATGAACATTTTTCAACGGTATTTTCTCTTTGTAAACTATAGGTTTATAATTATTTTTCGACTCATTTTCCATCTCCTCTGCCATTTAGCTCCTCATCCATCTGTTGTGTAAACGGTTTGCATATAGAAAAACATTAAGACTAAATTACATACGTGTATATTCTTCTGTTCTAGGCAGTTAACATGGCTACAAAACTATTCAAGTGATTAACCCTTCCTGTTTGTAAATGTGTCGGTTAGCATGGGGTCGGTGTCGGTGTCGGTGTCGGGGTCAGGGTTCAAGTGTTCGATCATCGTCTGGGTTGGTGGTTGGTGGGGATGGGTCCTGTCAGGTTGTCAAGTTGGTTGTGCGGGGTCCTACTTTCACGCAAGGCTCAAAATCAATCTTTTGGTTAGCTTCCTTCTCGATGCTCAGTTTAATTTCAATGTTTTCTATCCTCCTACTACTCCTCCTCCTCCGCCAAAAATGCCTCATATCAAATGCAGTGCATGCTAAGGTACTGAATCTAGGCGATTTCTGGCCAACCCAGGACCTGCTCCAACTGGTTCTCGCTGAACTCGAAGCCACCCTCGCCCATGATGTAGTCGTCGTTGACCAGGTCCATCATCGCCGGCGTGTGCAGCAGGGGATTGCTGCTGTCCAGGAAGGAGATGGATGTCTTCCTGCTGGTGGCGTTACTGCCGGTTCCGCATCCTTCGAGCTCCTCTTCTACCGACTTCTGGGTCACTGGAATGGCCACATCCGAGGGCGGTGGTGCAGACTCAACCTGATCAGTGCCTGTGGCGCTCAGGAGCATCCTCTTACGCGGTGAGCCCGATGCCCCATCCACCAGGCTGATCTCATCGATGCCACTGTCGCTGGAGGCATCCGTGTCGCAGGCTGTCAGGCCAGGTGGCACCGAGTCATCAAGGGAAACCACTGACCCGGTCTCGCCGTCACCTTCACCACACTCGGAGCCTCCGAAGACTGGAGACAGCTGGAAGTTGGTGCCACTGATCAGCGGGTTGTGGTGGTAATCCCGCAGCACCGCCAACGTGGAGGTGTGGCAGCGCAGGGGCATACCATATTTCCCCAGTGGATTTGGCTGCTCCAAGGAGTTGTCCTCGTCGATTATCATTGCTTCGGATTCGTCTTCCTGTTTTTTTGGGGGGCAGAAACGGAGAAATAGAAGAAGTACAAATTAGCACAGTTTTGAGATAACAGTGTTAAATATTAGAGCACAAAGTCAATATTTCTGTACAGGAAGCACTCCACTTTTCTTTAAGTACACAAGGATTCATTAGTACACATTTGCTTTGTAAATGGATCGATTTTCATAATTGCCTTACTTAATCCTTACTTATTGGTATTCATAACTTACAGCTTACAATTGAAATTACAATCATATTCTAAGTACCACAATCTGAGCTTAAATTAATTTAATTAACCGATTTGCAGCTAAGTTACTCCCCAATTCCCGCATCAACTGAGTCCCTGGAGAACGCAACTTTCGACTGTGTGTTTCGTGGCCATTCCTATGCAAATGTCGACCTATTAACTCGATGAGACAGTAAAGCGAAAATCGAGCGGAAAAACAGAGCTAAGTCGCAGCCACGAAGATGCTCAAAGTCACTCGTTTAAACAAGCTGCGGCCCTAGTAGTCCCTGTGGAAAAGCCACGGGAAAGCGGCCAACAGCAGGAAAAGCCAGGCCGCCAAGTCCACCCCACTCCGGGCTGGGGAACCCGCAATAAATCATATTTTAATGATGGCTGGGAATGGGTCCTGCTGCTCGCGTTGAAACAGAATCCAGCGGCGGGACATTATTATACTCTGGATTTCGGATTGACACAAAGAACGCCCCCACTTTCGCTTTCAGAGCCACCAGTCCGTGCCCATTTCCATTCCCGCCAGTCTGACTGACAGGAAGTGGGGAATATATCAATTTCGACCGCTGCCAAGCTGCACAGAGAAAGTAACATATTAGCATCGCATTCTGAAGCACATAATAAATGCTGATGTAAAGTTTGAACCAAAGTGCAAGCCATGCGTGTAGCATGCCACCAGAAATGAGGCCGAAATGGGTTCCTATTTAAAGATAATTGCATTTTCTCGCTGTGCAGACTTTGACGACGGCCGTGACGAAGATAAAGCTGCCAAAAATTACCCGGACGGGTGTGAGGATGTCCAGTCGACAAGGGTTCACGTGCAGTCCATTGAACCTCTGTTTGCCAAGCTTTCATCGATTGCATCGAGTGCTAATTGCAGCAATTCCGAACTGAAAGCGAAGGCACTGAAGTTGAGCGATGGGTAAACAATGCAGGGGACAAAGAAAGTGAAAGTCGGAGCCACAACATCTGTGCCAGCCAGGAACCGCTCCCGAGGGCACATCATCGAGGGCGATGGGGGAACACCCAATAACGGGCGAGGGGGCGTATGCGTAACGAAATGATGAGAAACTCCTGTGGCACGCGCACTGCCCCCCAGGACATCGTCGGTGGCGCATGTAGGAGTCGTGTAATAGGCCTATTGTTTGATATATTGTGTGGCATGACTGCCAGAACTCGGCCATTGGTCTAATATGCTCTAATAAATTATTAAAGTCAATTGCTGCCCACGGAAGAGGCGAAAACTATTAGATAAAGACGGCAGTCACTGGCATTGCGTTGGCAAAGGCTTCCGGAAATGCCAGGGCATTACGATAATTGCGATTCCTCCGCCGCTCCATCACTTTGATGTCTTAGAGAGCAGCTTTGGGCCGACTTTGGGCGGATTTCCCCAGTGTTCTGCTGAGTTGGCTTTGCAGGACTCGGAGCCTTTAAAGCCGCCTAATTGGATTCTCCTTTTTTATGGCATCGCATTTCATCGACGCCTCGTTGCGTACGTGCCACGCCCACGCGGCACACGAAAGTCCAATAGAAAAACAAAAGCAATTAAAGCGAAACTTTGCTTTCACTTTGGCCGCGTGTTGCTGCGAAGTTTCTGCAGAAAAATCTGCTGTCACCGCACAATGAAAGCGAAAAGTAGGCAGCAAAAGTACTCAGGACTACTGTAACATTTTCCAGAACTCGACTCTTATTGCGTAACGCAACGCAACGCAAAGGAAAGCTCCTGGGAAAACGCTCGAAAGGATTGGCCACTTATTTCCCAGGCCCTCCATAACGAGGTGATGTCGAAATTGAAATTGAAAACTGGGGCCCGAAATCAATAGGCAATAAACTTGAATAACTCATGCAGCCATCTCGTCCAGGGAGACAATGTGGCGTATACGTAATGCAATTGTCGCCAGCCGAATTTCCAAAATAGACGGAAAGCTTTCCGCCAGAAGGTTTTCGCTGAATTTAATTTCGGCACAGCGCTCGTGTGTGACGAAAATTCATCATTTATTACGGGCAAACGAAGCGAAAGATTTAAATTTGGCCAGAAAGTAAGGAGGAAATCTCGAGATAAGAGACAGAAAGTTATCCGTGTGTTTAGATGTGCTCGGCATACTCAAGTGTTTTGACTCGAGGAGACAAGACAATAAGGAATTCAATTCCAGAGACGGCGCAAGTTTGGGCAACTTGATTAGCTGGCAGCATCATTTATTCCAATCAAAAGATTTTAATAAATTGCCAGTCAGTGGGGCGACTGGCAAGCACACAATGCTGAATGGAGATTAATCAATTCCCAGGCCGGCCTGTCAATACAAATATGCTCGAGGGCCAATGTATGCACATAAGTCGACGGGAAAGTTGTTGCCCATTCCATTCGAACTTTTCCAAAGAAAACACAGTCAGCCCGCTTTTCTCCGAGGTAATTTTCCCTTATCTGCTGCAGCGGTTGATTTGCTGGAGGATCGGCTTTATTGTTTATTGGATTTACTAAAATATTTATTAAAAGTTTATTAAAATACTTTATAATCCAGATATCATATCATATGCCATATCGTATCGTACTACACTCGCTTGTATATGTATAAGTTGCTTGACATCTTGTATATATATAATATATATATATTTATGTATATGGGTGTATATATGTATAATATTGCATACTTTGCGGCGTTTACACACTAGTTTGCCTTATTCGAGTCTAATTCAAGGCTAGTTTTCAAATTACGCTAACATCTTGTGGAACTGGAGGTATTCTCGGTGTAGTTTGTGTGGTGTTCGTGTGGGATAGGGTGTTTATAGGGATACGGTTTCGGGTTTTGGCCCTCACACGAGAAGCCAAGTCCATGGACAAACACACGAGTAATTGTTGCAAGTTAAGCGGAGGAGCTTGAAGCGATTTGTTGGCTTGCCAAACAGCAGCAAATGCCCCGTGAAAACGACTCGTCATTTGTTGTCGCCACTCTGACAAATGAGTGCTGGCACAAAGGTTACACTTGTAGATAGAACTGTGTGACCTGTTGATCCCAGCAGTCATAACACAATTTTGCATAACGCCAGTCCAATTAATCAGAGCCAAATGAGAGTGGGAACTTCAAATTGACTGCCTGGATGGGGAATCCCAGGCAGGAGCATTAATCAAATTCAGCCAGCCGCCAAATCAATTGCAACGCACACAAAGTGCTTGTCACCTCGACTTCTTCATTTTGAGTTATGATGAGTTGGCCAAAACGGGAGCTACTCGTACGGAAAACGGATATGTCAGGGTGTATAGTATTATTTGCTAGCCCGAAGTTACAGCTAATATCTTGGGGTTGAGGCTGTGGGTTTGCTGAGGTGACTCACAAAATTTCACTAAACGTACTTTACTTTCGTTACTTTACTGAAGCTTTTCTCCGAGGTATTCGACGCACATAAGTAGGCTATAAAATTACACAACATTTAGTTAGTTTACTTTAATTTACTTGCTCTAGTTTAGTTAGTTTAGGTTTAGGTTTAGGTTTAGCTGGGTTTAGCTTGGGGCTCTCTAGTTAATTCATTGCTATAAATGCGAGACACACACAACAAGAATTGGAGGTAGTAAAAAACGCTCGTTATCAAAGGGTCGCACAACATTCACTAGGGTGTATTGAACTATCAAAAGTCGGAATAGGCGTATGTTTAGGATAGGTATATGTATGTATATTTTAGTTAATGTTATATGTATACACGAGGTATGTAAGTAAGCGGCGATCGAGGCCCATTGATTGACCCCGAACGACCTACACGATCGTACTTATGCATGTACTGAGGTATATGTGGTATATTTGTGGTATTGTATGTACTTTCTGTTCGATTCTCGTTCTTGAATTTGCACTCCGTCGCGATAAAGCTACCCATCTACCCATCTACCCATCTATCCAACATCCCATCTCGATTCCCTCGTCCATTCCCATCTCTCGTCTGTCATACGTAACGCGAAAAATTGCAACTAAATGTGATGATTGGGATCCGTGATCTTCTACTACAAAGTCGTTTTGTTATTGTTATCGTTAGTCGATCTGAATTTGACTTGCGCGGACTTAGTAATACTATCTCGATATCGTAGCTAAATATTAGGCAGATTACTGGCTAGGCTAGGCTGCTCCCCAGGCGCGGATACCTATGGTTAATACCTATAGTTTAGTTAAAGCCACATCGATTAATTTGAGAGTACTCCTAGCTTACTAGTACTTGCTTAGTAGCTGCTGGTGTTTGCTCCGTTCCGTATTCTATGTACATCCCTGCTTAGATCTATGTATAAGTTCCGCGCTATGTGTATATAATTTTTTCAGAGTTTTCGGCTCGCAGTCTTTTCGGGCTATAATTATTTTACTCAAGTATGCTCAAGACCCCAGTTCGGAGCTCTGACTAAATGATTATCGAGTGGAATATATATGCTAAGTTGCTGGTATTTGTCTAGTTAATATCTCGAGGATTGCTTGTCAATTTGCTAAGAGTAAAATTTCCTAGTAGGGCGCCTTCCGTGTGCTTTTCGATTTGGCCTTCGTTCCATTGAGGTTGCTATTTGGTATTTTGCTAGTTAGCTATTAGCTATTTTGCTATTCTGCTATTCTGCTATTTTGATGGCTGATCCGGAGGTAGTTTCGGTTTCAGTTTCAGTTGTTCGATTTGCCACACGAGGTAGATGCGTTTACGATCTGATCTATCTGGCGATTTCTACCATGAATTGTTCTATTTAGCCGGAGAAGCTCTTTGCCTGGACAAACACAAAACAGAAAACACATGTAACAAAGCAAACAAGGCAAACAAGGCGAACGAGGATGGGATGGGGAGGGCTAAGCCCAAGTAGGCCCAAATATTTGGCCACGTACACACATGTGTCGCCCCGCCCGAGCATAATGCAAATTGGGTCCGCTCCTCCGCTTCCGGAGAAGCTGCAGCCAATTACCGAGGCGCCGGAGTCGGAGGCGGGCGGCTCATTAATGCAGGGACTACGGCAAAGTGCCAGCCGTGACGCAGGAGCAGCCCACCGCCCAGAGTGGGAAGCTCGTGTAGGCCATAAAAGCGGCCGGGTGGCGAGCCCAAACCCGGGCTTTTTCGGTACATAAGAGACACGTGCCGCGAAACAAAAGAGCGCCGGGTCCGGGAAAAAGAGAACACCAAGCGGAGCAAGTGAAAGTCTGAGTGAGAGTGAAAGTGGCAGAAGAGCGTCAGCTGTGCGCAGCGGAATGGAAAGGAAAGTTAAGTAAAGCAGGCGAAGGATGGACCCGGATGGTTGGATGGTTGGATGGCTGGATGGGTGGACCACCCAGCGAGTTGGAGGTGCAAAATCAATACGAATGGGAAGCCCGAACGCAAGCTAGAATGCGGCACGCGCTGCCTCCGGCTCTTATCGGAATGCCAAAGGATGTGGGTGTCCTGCGCCAGAGGACTCGATGGCCCGACTAAAGCAGTGTCAATAGTGGGAGCCTTGGCATTTTAAATTTCGGGGCTAGTTGCGTGTAAATTTGTTTGCCTGCCATGGCTTTATACACACGATGTGTATTTGCCAGCTGTATATTTATGATTTCGGTGTCGTATGGCCGTCAATGTGCGTCAGTCACGCTATGGAGAAAGTCTCAGAAAGTTAATTAAGCTGCCGGGCGACACAATGGGAAATTGGTTGGGATACCAATTTCGTATGTTCGTATGGAACATCCCCGCTGCATGTATGTAGGTCAGTACGCGGTGGAAAATCAATAGGCTTTTCAGGTTTTTAATTATTCAAGGGCCCCGAATGTTAGAAAATCATAGGGAAATCAAAAGAAACACAGCTTTGGATAATGTTTTTTTTGGATAATGTTTCTTCGTTTTGGAAAATGACTTCTCCTCGTTCGTTTAGATGTATTTAAAGCTAATAAAAACAAAACAAAGGAACTACAAACTAAATTAAAACGACAACTAATAAGAAACGAAAGCTCCTGCCAGGTTAAAGCTTCAGTGGCGACCCGAGTTTTGTTCTATATACGCACTATATCTTTACAGCTAACTCTAGGTTTATCTCTATATCTATAAGATGTGTGTGCTGTGCTGTGCGATTGAAAACGCGGACAGCACGACGATTGTTATTTAATTGCTAGTAGTTGCTCTATGTATATGTAATGTGTTGTGTTTTTGTTTAGTTTTGACTTTTAACTAGATTAGTAGGCATATTTGTCTAACTTATAGTTGATTCTTCTAGGGATATCCTTTTCTCGACAATTTTTTTTTGTACCTTCAGCGCTCGAATTTGAGTTTTCAATTTTGCTACTTTCCGTTCACAAATTTTGACAATTTACATGTGTTCCGCTTGTGCATCTGCGTGCCGCTTCAATAGTCATCAACAAAAAGGCCAAAAATGAACTCGAAAACAAACGCGTTCTGTCTTTCAATCATATATCATATCTTTTATATCCGTATTCCTGCACTGCTGCTACTTTTCATTTTGCTCAGTCAAAGCTTACACATCTAACAAATTGCTCGAATAAGTTAACAGAAATCATAGGGATAAGGTCTAGAACATAAACCTGATGGATGCCGGTAACTCAAACAACAAAAGCAAATGCTATCACAGTAAAAAACTTAAAGTTGCCGTATTTGAATTTATATAGTTTACAATTTTATTGCAATCGTTCTCTGATTCGCATTCCTCTCATCTCCTCTACATCTCTAAACAACTACGTCCGGAGTGTGCGTCTGCGATCCGCTGTGATGGTTCTCTGCTACGGCACGGTGATCACTCGCTAAGACTACTCGATTAGTATAATGCTACCGCTCCTCGTCGTATGTACAACAGAATTGCTCAACAGAACAGAAGATTTTAACAACTTTTAGGTTAGGTCTTAGGTCGGTAACTTAAAAAGAAATCAACAAATCGCGCCAAGCTACAACTTAGGATTATCGACCGATCAATCCCGCTCTTCTGGCTCGCATCGGATTGGATTGGATCGGATCGGATCGGATCGGATCGGACCGGTCCGGTTCGGTTAGCACTATTTTAAATAGTCTACAAATTTATAATTTTAAAGTCCACGCTGCAGCTGCGACTGCAGCTCTCTTACACATCTAGACTAGATCTATCCGCTAAACATATACATATATATATATGTATATATATATATATATATGTGTGTGTGTGTGTATGTATATCTAAGGACTAAGGTCTAGGGACTACAAAAACGGACTAAAACTAGGCCCGCCTTCCTCTCGCAGCGGGAGGAGGTTGCTTGTTGGTTACATTTTACAGTTTACAATTTAGCTGATGCAGTGGTAGTCGTATTTACTAGTTAGCAATATAAAATCGATCCATTTACAAAGACAAATTGTAGAAATGGGCTTGTCCATGCGCTTAGCCTAACAATCCTTGGTTTTTGTTAATCATAGCCGGCTGTGGGTGCTTCCATTAGCTAATTGAGAGGCGGGTAAAGGTCTCGAATCGATGGATCCTAGACCTTGGCCAGCTGCTTCTTGGGCCGCATGGGCACAATGCAGTAACCGGCACTTACATCGCGTCCGCTGACCAGCAGGTTCTTCAGTACCGAGTTGGACTGCTGTTGCTGCTGCTTCTGCTGCTTGCTCTCCGCCGATTGTTGCCAGCGCTCGCTGCCTGCTCGCTTGGCTGCTTGGTTCTGCTGCTGGGCAGGATCCTTGCCAATCAGCTGCTGCAGGAGCTGGGGGGACTGCACATCCAGGCAGAGGGTTCCGCTCTTCAGGCGCTTCGACTCCACGGGATTGCCCGCTCCTGTCGCGCTGTTCAAGTGTCGCTTGTTTCCATGTTGCTGCTGCTGCTGCTGTTGGGGCACTAGGTTCACCTTCGCCACTCGCGGCTGCGTCGTGGTGAGCGGCTTGCTCTCCACCAGGCGAATGGTGGCCTTGGTGGTCACCGGCGCAATGCTGGCTCCATTCAGCAGTTTTATAGCCGGCTGCTGCAGCTGCTCCTGTTGCTGCTGCTGCTGCTGTTGCATCAATTCCTTGCTATTCTGTATGGTAATCAATGGCACTGCATTCAAGATGATGTTCTGCTGCTGCTGCAGTTGCTGCTGCTGCTGGAGCAACTGGATGGCAGACAACTTGCAGGGAGCAGGAGATGTGGCGTTGGGACTCACGGGTTCCGGGTCCACCACCTGCATTTGAATCAGATCCCAGCAGTCCAGATTTGCGGCTAAAACAAAAGCAATTCAAGTTAATAAGGCAAGAAAATATGCAGTATAATCCCCAAATTTATTGAATCGAATGCCAGCCAAAAATTAATTCCTTTGCCCATGACATTGGTGCTAATTTAAAACAATAATATTTGGCTGCCTCCAACACTTTGCACATAAATAAGTGGGCATATTCTACACAATATATACACGCTGTCGTTCTGCCTTTGACTCAGTATCTTTGTATCTACAACTCTACATATACAACAAGTAGCCCATATGCACAGTTTGTTTCGGTTGTTTCGCGCGCCTGCTGTGTGCGACATAAATCAGCCATTATTAACTAGTGGAAAATTCATAGAGGCCTAGATGCCTAGAAGCCCTGAGGCATCTGTCAATATACCCCGATATACCCTGTCAGACGACCCAGCACTTGCAGTCAATACAATTGACAGGGCTAGGTGCTGGTGTCACGGATTCCGTCAGCTCCTGGGCATCAATCACAGTCCTCGTGCCGTGACATGTGTCAAAGGTGAGGGAGCAGTGTGTGAACATTACGCAAATCGCTTCAAACCACTGGAGTGGCGCGCAGACCCACATCAATTAGCTCTCCCGCGGTTGCCGCTGGCGGACAAAGTGAACCCAACCCACAACTAAACCAAGTGACATCTTCCGCGACACGCAACTGAAATTCCGAATTTTTCTTTATGCTTGCCTCTATTTTTACATGTAGGCGTTGGAGTGCGTGCGTGTGGGTTGGCAGCATATCATAAAAAATAAAGCAAGTTTCCACGGGTATTTTTAGCCGCGGAACTGCCATAAAATTAGGCCTCTCCAAGTGCAGGAGGCAAAATTGTGGAATATTTTCCAAGCCGAATGGGAGAGGGACAGATCCCAAGGGGTCGTAAATCAATCTATTCAGCTTTATTAAATCTATCAAATGCCGCTTTCTATTAAAAGACGAAAGTGTCGTAAAATGTCCACCCATAATTACCCCCAAATTGGTCTAACATTCTTCCCTTCGATCTGATATTCTTTCTAAAATCACCCAATCCATGTCTGTCTTATACCTATGTACATCCCCGAACTGCAGCAAGATACTTACAGTCCTTGCTGTAGTCGTTCTCAAATGCATCCTCCATGGAATGACATAAGCTGCCTCCCATTTGCACATCGTATTTCTCTTTTTTGCACTCGATGCTCAGGCTGAGTAACTGCTGATGCTGCTGCTGCTGTTGCTGCTGCTGCTGACGCTGCTGCTGCTCCTCCTGCAACTGCAACTCCTGCTGCAACTGCTGGAAAGTCCTGAACTCGTTGCCACTCTGCTGTTGCTGCTGCTGCTGCTGGAGCCGCTCGTTGCACTCCTCCGCAACCGGCACACCACTTCCTGCCAGGATCGAAAGTGTTCCATTTCCGGATCCGCAGAGCAGCGCCGCCAGCTCGCTGGAATCGCTGGTGAAGACCGCCGCCTGCTGCTGATGTTGCTGTTGCACGGGCGATGGCGACAATGACGAGACCGTTGAGGCTGGCGAAGAGCACAGGGAGTTGGAGAAATGCTGCTGCTGCAGTTGCGGCTGCTGCTGTTGCTGCTGTGGCTGGTAGCCATTGTTGGCGTATTGCTGGTGATGCTGCTGCTGCAGCTGTTGCAACTGCTGCTGTATGGCGTCGATCTCCTTGGGCACCATGGTTTGCAGATCCTCTGGTGGGCACCACATGAGATCCGTCTCCGTTAACAGGGGCATATCGTCGTCGATCGGGATGTAGGGAGCACGCATGGCAAAGGCCTCGAAGGAGAAGTCATCCTCCTGGGTCAGCGAATTGGGACTGCACAGCGATGGGAGGCTGCTGTCCTCGGGACTCTGTGGCAATAGAGGAAAATATCGTTCAGTAAGAATGACAATCAATGCTTAGAGGTGTGGGAAACTCACCTTTGATGTGATGCTGGGCGAATGCAGGTGCTGGGAGCAGCTCGTGTCATTCGACTCCTCGCGATAGTTAAACAGCGGATCGATGTTGCTGCTGCTGTTGCTGTTGTCGTGGTGCTGGGGATGTTGCTGCTGCTGTTGTTGCTGCTGCTGCTGCTGGTTGTGATGCTGCTGTTGCTGCTGCTGATGACTGGGATTGCTAGCGGTTGCCGTGGGAGTGGGTGTGAGCGGGCTGAGCGGACTGTTGGCATAGCTATTGCTGTTGCTACTGGTATTGCTGGATGCAGAGGTGCTGCTGCTGCTGGGACTCTGGTAGTGCTGGCCGCTGGCCGTCGTGGAGCAGGTGGTCGAGTCCAGGGAGTTGATGTCCTCGGGCAGCAGGCAGGTGCCCATGAGGCCGACCAA
Source organism: Drosophila erecta (assembly GCF_003286155.1). Lineage (NCBI taxonomy): Eukaryota > Metazoa > Arthropoda > Insecta > Diptera > Drosophilidae > Drosophila > Drosophila erecta. The sequence goes on from NW_020825194.1 coordinate 2,156,868, forward strand.
CATGTCACTGAAGGGAGTCATCTCGTCCAGCTGGATGCAATTGGTGGAGGCCAGGTGATGGGACAAATCGTCAGGTTCTTCCTTAAGCACTGGAATTGGGCAGAGAAACATTCAGTTAGTGGCGGTTTTACCTAGTTTGCGTTGGGGTGCTACTTCTCAATTCGGTTTTCGGTCTACTGTTAATTGTGACTTGTGTGCTGCCGAAATTTCAATTATCGCCCGCCGGAGTCGCCCCTAATTGACAGCTCTCAATTGAATCTAATTGAAGGCAATGCGCTCCCCTCGTGAATTAGTCGCTCCAATTGCCATCGCGGTGGAATCGATGCAGAGCCATGATTTTTATGGCCGGACGACTCATTAATCAGCATTTCGGGCCTATTGACGTACGCGGAATAAATGCAAGCGAAGCGGTGCGAAAACAAACGCTTCTCAAACGGGAACTCAACATCGATAAGATCGCTGCATTCCAGGTTATTTTTACGGCATTAAGTAACTATCGCGTGCATCGCCCCAGATCAGGTGCAAGTCCTCTTATCAGCATGGGGTCCTGAACCAGGGGCGATCTTCCCTCTTGATTGGCCTGTGCGTCACCTGAGTCCACTCATACGTTTAAATTCTTAAGCATCTAAGCCGAGCCTCAGCTATCAGCCCATCCCGATCTCTATCCCCAGCCCCAGTCCCCACCCAATGCCAATCCCAATCCCATTCCCGTCATGGGGTTTGCTATACTAGATGGTATGCTAATAAAACTGGTCCCAACCGCCTGTGTGTGCCGACTATTAGGTTGCAAAATGGAAATGAAAAACTAACTAAAACGACGGACAGACCGCAGGCCAAATAGAATTTCAAATGCAAGTCTAAGTTCGTGTATGTAAGTGCGAGTGCATTGTTTGCCTTTGGCTCAGCTGCTACTTCTATCAAAGAGCCATATATAATACGGATAAATCCCAACTGCGGCAACTGCCACCGGGCAGCCATATAAGCCAGAATATAGTAAGCACATTGCCTGGAATGGGCTCGCGGCTCTTCACCAGCCCACATAAGGCTTAGTTAATGCATTTCACATGGAGAGAAATAATTTAACTCATTTCTTTAAGCCTACTATAACCTAATTGTCTGTTCTTAAAACTCCTCTTAAAATATCCTAATTCTGGCATGACATTTGAACGCATGGTCACACCAAGCTAGCTTTGGCAGGACACAGCGAAATGGTCTCTCTAATCATCGTTATCTGGGTAACACTGCTAGTCTGTGTATCATTTTCTCTCCGTGCAGAACATATTCCAATGCCATTTTCAGGCAGGCGGCAATAAAGATCAGATTAGCGGTGTGTAAGGGATTTGCACAGCTTGTAGCTGGCATCTGCTTGCTCTTGCGGTCGTTGCATTCGACACAAACAAATTAATTAACAATGCAGGCCCAAAGGTCTAGCCCCCCGCAAGTCCCAAACCCCGGCTGTATGGAGCCCCCAACCCGGCAGTGTGACTTGTAATTATGGCACTCGAGTGCTACTCAACGTTGCCAAAGCTTTTTGCGGAAAAAACAACAGAAATTATGGCGCATGATAATACGACTCACACAGAACCGAACCGAACCGAAAACAGAGCCCATAGTCAGCGCCAATTGGGGGTCTATCTATATCTATATCTATATCTATATCTATATCTATATCTATATCTATATCTATATCTATATCTATATCGGAATCGAGGAGTGCATTTTATGAGATAGTTGCAAAGTGTTTATATATGTATTACCGCTCATCGAATGTGTTGTTTTTCGCCGAGGTGCAAGGCCGGGAATGGCATTTAGCGGCTAACTGGCTAACTGCGCCTACACGCAAGGCTAAAGAGGACAGAGCAGCTGCGACTGCGTCTTGGCCATCACCCAGTGATCCAGTCACCCAGTCACCCAGTCATCGAGTCACCCGGTCAATAAGCAACCCAGTCACACTACAAAAAACATTGTGCAAGGACTGCGTCAAAGTATCTAAAGGAATCTATTGAAAACCGAATAACTACTTAGATGCATTGATTTCTCGTAGATTACTTGATGTTTCTGTGCCTTATAAAGGCCATTTCGATCTGTCATCCAAGGAACAACGCATCGTTTCTTCATGTGCAACCGATGAGAGGTCGGTCGTGAGGAACTTGTGAAAGGCATCTCTGCACTTGAGCCACATTCGGTGCACTTGAGGCGTGTGTGCTGTATTCGAAAGTTTTCGAGGGAACAGGTTGCCGCATTAGCACTCATTCAGCACATATTTCATACCGAAAATGTATGCTCAACGCGTGACTACGAGGAATCTTCGGGACAATTGGAGAGAACCCAGAACCCGGGAGCAAAACGGCTTCAATTTAAATAAATTTATGTCATCATCTGCAATTGAAGACGGCGACTCGTGACGTGACGTAGTTCCAAATCAGAATCGGAATATGTAAACAACGGACATGGGCACTTAAGAACCCGCAGAGATCAGAGGAGAGCCACCAAATGGGAACAGACAGGGCGTGATGTGATGCTGAAAAGCTTAAGATTCGGCTGCTTAGCTTTATGTAACAGCCCGAAAAAACGACAGTTTACACAGCAGCCACAGAGCTGAAATCAGGCTCGGACTCATCATATCAGCTGTGAACTTGAACTGAACCCGGGTGATTAGCGGAGAATCCAATCCAGCCATCCGACCGTTTGTTATTTTTATTCCACATTTGTGCTTCTGGTCGTGATGGGCGCGCTTATCACGCGTGCTAATCACGATAGAAGTGCGTTGCCCATATTCCCCTTCGATCCCGAATTCCATCCATCCGCACTCTTAGCATAACTGCCCAGCCACCGAGCCCACTAAGCCCATAAATGTATCGACCAATTGATATTTATGGCCACTGGAGTGCTCCTATCCGTGTGCTATCGTTACAAATATTTGCCTTTGTAGATTGGGAGTGGATAAGAGCATAAGGTAATTACACTGGGACACTTTGTTTTTGTTTGGCCACGAGTTACTTTTGCTTGGCCATCGAGAAGATTTCCCACCCCCCTCCTGATTATCTGTGCTGTGCTGTAAAAAGCGCCTTGAAAACGCGAGTATCTGACGGACGGCAATCGAGGCGATCGAGTGTTACAACTGATTACGTTGACGAACGGAATATTTGAGGTGTTTGGAAAAGTACCAAACAATCGCGGTGACAAGAATTACATAAATACACTGGCTACTCATCATCCCCTTAAGGCGATCTGATTTGGGACCAAAATAAAGCCCTAGGCGTTTCCCCTGTTTATTTACGTTCCACGCAACGAAAATAAATATAGACGACGCGCTAGAAGAAAGTAAAGTAAAGTTTAGTATCTCTACATCCGAGTCTGCAGGCCCAGCAAAATGTCAACACAAAGAGGCCGTGGCCGACCGAAAACGAACGCGGTTAGAGGCTGCAGCTCCACTCGAGAGTGTCGAATATATACCCCCAACATTTCGGGGGGCCAATGGATCTGGAGAGGGAACTCGGGCAACACAGGCGACACAGGCGATATATGCGAGACAGCAGCGCTTGATCCATCGACGGACCTTGGCACACGCGCCAAAAATTCAGCTCTCCACAGCCCCTGGTTTTCACTCTTCTTTGGGGGACCCCTGTCCCCCCGATGACAGCCATACCGCTTAGCATATTAATTGGCTCAAGTTAATATTCATATTTCTGTTTTTGTCACCAGGCGGCAGAAGCCGCCAGCGAGAAAAAAATGGAAATAAAAGAGTGGAAAAATTCACTCGATGGTCAAGGAACAAAAAACATGCGAGATACACATATATTCCTATAGAGAAATGAAAAGAGTGGGCAAAACAATCCGTGACGTTTTTTAAACTAATTTAATCATATGATTTCAGTGGGAAATACTATGGAAACATGTTTACGATCGCCTTCAGCAGAGAGAATTCTTTATAGCCTTGCTATACTAATAAATAAAACAATTAACAAACTATTCAGAATGATTGAAACAACTCCCGTAACAAAAGCAAAGTGCTAACGGCAAGGATCGAATCTTAATAAGGCCTATTGTATATCACTTCAATTATACAATAAAATCAAAAATAGGCTTTCATGTAACACACGCGGCGTATACACAATAATTCACTATACAGAACGTTCGAATCGATTACCTAAGGTAACCCACTTTACAGTGCCATATAGTAACCCATTCCATAGCCGCGATCTTCGCGCTTAAAAACAAAACCAACACCGTCAAACTCTAATCTTGCAATAAACGATCCCCCGGGGTTCCATACACAACACTGCGTATGCGTAATGCCGGCAAATTGTGACATAAGAGCCGGGCAATTGCATCGGCAACCGGCTTGCGGTTAAGTTCGGATGGGAATGGCAACGGCAACGGCTAGTACATAGCCCTCCATATATGCACCGCACCACTATATACCTCGTTGTGTGCACTTATCAGGCGAGCGAACGGAACATTGTTTACTAATGCACTTCTCGAGCGGCGGGCTGGTCGGGGGGGGCGGCTGTGTCTTTACAAATAAATAGTTTTATTTGCGCAAATTGCGGCCACAGATAAGCGAGCCAACAGGCAAAGGCGACCGATCGCCAGAGTGACTGACCAGCTAGCTGACTGAATGAGTGCTTGACCAACTGAAGGGCTGACTGGCTGACTGAATGACTGAATAACCAACCGACTGACCAATCAAATCGCACAATGCGTCAAATCACATCAAATAGCGCGCGTCACCAAGTTGCCTGCCCCTCCGGCTGTTGACTATTTTTGCATAGAATTTATAAACAAGCAAACCGGAATGCATATGTATAAGTTGGCGCTGTTTTGTCGCTGAAAAGCGTTGACTTTAGCCTTGAACGCAGAACACTGCACCTGATGCACTTCACAACACGAAAAAAAATGAAAAACTACTCAAAAGCGGTTCGCGAATCTTTCCTGTTTTGTATTATCTTCAACACTTATCAGCTGATTCAACCACAACTTCCCTAACAACCGAATTCAGTTATGTAGCCCAAGGTGTGTTACAGAAATCTCAATCACTTAAATGCTGACTTACTAATGCGAGATCTAGTGCAGCTCTTGATAAGAGCATACGCTGATTATGTTGCATTAACTATTTAAGTAGTATACGTTCGAAAGATATCGCAACTGAGCAGCATTCAGGTTGGGAAATGCATTCTTGGGGGTGCATGATAAAAGATCGAGATCTCCGTAACACTTCCTCGTATTTATAAAAAAGTAGAAAGTAGTACTTACTTGTCAGACCTCGTCCATCGTCGGCGAACAGCGAGCAGAATCCTTTACTCATATCTTGAGCTGGTTGCTGGGGATTCTGCAGTTGGGTTTGCTGTGGTATCTGCAGCTGCTGATTGCTCGAGGAGATTATGGCTGCCGTGGCGGTGGTGGTGGGCGGCAGAGTGGGCTCCACGCCGAGCGAAGGCTTCTTGCTGAGTACCGCTGTGGGCGGCGCCGTCAGGGGCGGAGCGGGACTCGGGCGGAGGACCGAAGCGGTCACCGACTTGGGACGCTTCTCCTCGGAACGCAGTCCGCTGCTACTGCCGCTGAGCAGCTGGGCAGTGATGGTGCGCGGTCCTGGCGAGTGGTTCTCCCGCTTGATCAGCAACTCCGCCTGGAGGATCTGCTTGTAGGGATTGCTCTCGGGCAGCTGCTTTATCTGGTCAGCCGTAGGGGTTGCAGTTACTGGTGGGATTGTGACGCTTGTTTTGGTTTCCTTGATGGTTTTCTCTGCCTGCTCGCTTTCAATTTGCAGAGGCTTAGCTTCCGCCTCTAAGGAAATGGGTTTGTTCACTGTTTCCTTGGCTTCCTGAAGGATTATTTCGGGATCGGCTGCTTTTTCGGGCTCCTTTTCGGTTTCAGCTGCTTGGTGGTGGTGTTGGTCCTTTTGCTCACTTGCAGCCGTTTGTTGAGCAAGTGAGTATATCTCATGTTTATTCTCAAGATTACTGCAAGATGAAGAGGCACAAACGCGATTCGAATTGGGTTTAATTGAAATGCTTGTTTTCGGTAACTTATTCGCGTTGCACTCATTTGTTACACCACGGCGAGAAAAGCGATTCGCGGGATTCGTTCGAAAAGTATCTGAACAATGCAATGTATCTCAGTATCTCAAGAGAGTATACTGCGCTCTTTTCAAGCAATCAGCTGACACAACAGCTTGCCACTCGTTCTGGGTTAGTAAATACCAATTAACTAGACTAATTAACTCTACGGGTCCCCTAACGAGCCGAATTGAGCCGGTATTTCTGTAGTAAAATGAACCCCTTCGTTTGAGTACACGGAAAAGAATAGAATATAGTTATTTACAAAGGTTAATATCACTTATCAAAAGCTGCTTTGATAACACTTCACCAATTGAAACTCAGACTTTCATAGATAAAGGCTTTTAATGATAATATATGTTTTCGTATTTATCAGCAAGTGGTATTTCTATTTACGTTTCTTAGGATTAAAATAGCTAAGATTTAGTACGGATTATTTTATATGAAATTTGGGCAGATCCTAGCTAAAGCCTGCTCCTAAAACAACTATGATATGAAATGCGAAATCATTGTTTAGTAGATCATCAGTTTATAAAGTGGAAAATTCCCAAAGAACTATTTTTAGTGCACCTTTATTGCAGGTAAAAGTCCGTGTACGGTTGGGTCAAACGTGATCACCGACCATTCCTATTCAGAATTCAGAATTAGCTACCTCTGGGCGGGTTCCTCGGTTTCACAACTGCCATCGGAAAATTTTCGCCCGCCGATAAGTCACGTTTCACCAATGCCAGACCGATTTTTGAACATTATCAATTATCCAAGCGAAATCAGAAACGAAGGGGCATCGTTCATATTGTTTTTGCTGTTCTCGTCAGTCGGATAGATAGCAATGGCACTAGGTGGGTGTGTCCCAAGAACAACAGCGAGACCAGACCCAGATTGATAAGCTCCGAGCTGCTACAGGGTGTAATCAGTAATCCGATGGAACCGCCACCTAGACCCAAAATCCCAAGAGAACCCGGCAACTGCCTCGATGTCTCAGGAACTTTTTTTCCACCTCTCCTGCGATAAGATACTGGCGTTCGCGCGATCGGCCGACTCAACCTGATCTGCAGCACGGCGGACGGGCGACGACGTCTCCGTCCGGATTGCCTACGTTAAACGGCCGTAAAACTGTGCATGCACGGAGTGGCTGAAAGTCAAGCGCTGGGCGCGTGAAGACCCCGTGGGGCCCCCGTGAAGCCCCCGTGGAATGCGTGCTGCGACTGATCTGGCGATAAAGGCGCCATCGCACGATAACTATACTATACTATATGTGTGTCCCGGCCTCGAGTGCTGGACATGATGTGGCGGAATACCACCACCAGCGCCAAAACAAACAGCCGAGTATTATTTATAATTTCCAGTGGTAGCGGGAGCAACAACAGCAACACAGGCGGACCAACTTTTTGGGGGCTCGTCCCTCTGGTGAAATAGTACAAAATACGTCGTTCGAGAAGTGGTTATAGGGGCACCGCGACATTGAAGTGAAGTGAAGGGTCTTTTGTCTTCTGTCCACTGGGTAATCGAAGATCGGTGATTTCCTCGAGGGTGACCAGCCCACTTTCTGGGGGCAGCAAAGAGGCTCAATGTCACACGACTTTCGGGGAGTTGCGCAATTCGACAAGAATCGATTGATTAGTGGGATTGGGTGACATACGCCCAGAGAACACACCCACCACCCAGAATTATACCGGAAGGTAACGAGTGGACAACAACATACAGAAGCTTTAGATACAGATGTACGTACTGCTGCCACACTTAAATAATTGCTTCATCTTCATTGTTGAGCTCGGCAATTGTTTGGGGCCCGTCGCATGACACGGGCCAGTCCCAACCAGTTAGAACCGACGATCCATCGGTACCGGTGGATCTGCCCCTTTTCGTGGCGGAGGAGGCTTACATCACATTATTAATTGAAGGCCTCCAAAAATGCGCAAGTGAATGCGTACAGCTACGGTTGAGATGATAGCACCAACAATCCGCCACTCGAATTGGGGAAAGGTCATTATAAACCAGTTGAAACGAGGCTATTTTTGGATACTTTTTTGGCAGCAATATACTTGCTAATCTGGAGTGCTAAAAAACAGTGACTGCGCTGTTCACCAACAATCAATGGGACCTTTATAACACATTTTTTGAATGAGAAAAGGAATGCGCTTGCATGGAAACTAGAATTTAATACATTAGATTTGCGTTATTTGACTCAAATTGTTTACAGATATTTAGCAAATTAATCTTTGCATTACAAAGTCATTATTTCGACGAGACAATGATATATAACTGCCTTCATCACTAGCTCAATTAGTATTGTTACACCCGATTACTCATGGCATAGTTGAGGAAATAGAATGATTTTTTAATTGCGCAAATCAAATTGCAGCGAACTGAACACCAATTAACACAAACATGAATAATATTTCTGTCATTGCAAAACATCGCAATAATGAAGAAATTGTAAAAGAATCTCTTTTTGATTAGTTTATGGATTTTCCATGGTTATCACTGATTACCACCTAGTGTGCTATTTTTACGGGCGCTGCTGTGATTGCAATGGGCACTGCAAAAAACACTCCAGGCTATTTGAAGTGCCGATGGGTTGATGAAATGTTCGAGAACGACTGCATCGACTGCTGATAACAGATACAGATAGAAAGTGCACCCGCGATCTTTCCTCTCAACTCTTGAACTGTGCAACTCGAGTGGAAGTTGTACTAATTGTGGAACGTGGAACGTGTGCAGCGGATGGCGAATCTTCGAGTGCTCTGATGACTTTCGAGTACGAGACTTTCGAAGTGCGAAGTCAGCAGCGCAGCTCGATCGCCTGATGTTCTTTTGCCGCGCCCCTTTTCCACACGATTTTCGCAGATGCACAAATTAACTACCCAGCGCAGCCAGACGAGCTGCAGTTGAGCAAAAGGTGAAACAAATAAATCGGAACAGTGGCAGAGATAACTATTTAACCGGTTCCCGTTATGAATATCTCTATTTTGATGTAAATCAAACCACAATTGATATTTATGGAAAATTTTTTTGCAAATCTGCGTCTTCTATGGAATTTTGCTGGCGGAAACCTATACAGTACATCTTCATTTCGCAAATGAGTTTTTGAACGATGCCTATGTTGTGGCAATGTTCTATCGCCTGGAAGTCCTTTTTGCGAGCTTTGGGGTTGCATCAAACACATTTTCTTATTGTGTAACAAATTGCGTCGAAGAACGGAAAACACAGAGGTAGAGATACGAGAAATCGGCGACCATAAAAAGAGAGGAACAAAACAAGCGGACGACAACAAACACAAATTGTCTGAAAAGCGAGAGGCTGTAAATTTGCTCTCCTTTCCTTTTTGCTCCTCTTATTCTTTTTCCCTCTTTCAATTGCAGGGCAATAACGGGTGTCCCCCTGCCGCGCCCCCTTCTTCTGCTTCTTCCTTTGCTTGAACAGCCCCCCTAAAATAGCAGTAATTGTTCGCGTTTGTGTGAGTGTGTGTATGTGCAGTAAATTGAATGAACGAAAAGACAGTAAAAACGAGATCAAAAGAGTGGAGAATTGAGAATTGTGTTTTGTGTTTACGGAGAGTTGTGTAATCGATTGCAGCAGCAAAAAAATATAAATCTCTTTAATTACACGCACTCTTGGTCGTAAAACACACCATTAAGATTTAATAAACAAATGCAAATGCTCAGCGAATTTATGTAATGCAAATTTGCAACTGCAATGTGGCGAACAGCGAGGCGAAGAGAGAGAGCAAAGAGAGGAATTCTTTTCTTTTTTTTTCTTTTTTGGACAATGCACGCAGAATGCAATTTGTTGCAGTCGGCGTCGCAGTCGCAGCGCTGCAGCAGAGCATTTTACAGGTTAGGAACGAGTGTTGTGTAAAACTTTGTCTGTTTTATTGCATTTACTTTTAATATTCCGTATTTTTAAACGATCGTTTATGAATTTTTCGGGCGCTTTTCTGCATTCCGCGTGTAACAAACATTTGCACACTTTTCTAATGAGCTTCCTATGGGTTTTGGGTTAATTTTGCATTTTTAACTTTTGCTCTGGACCGTTTCAGATTTTGATAATCGCTCACACACACACACAAGCAGAGGCTGATTAAAATAGCAATTATATGTTTTTTATAATTTGCATATAGGCCCCCACTTGTGTGTGTGATTAAATTTATTTTTGTCAACTTTTGTATTTTTTTTCGCTTGGATTTTTATATTCTTTAGGCTGACTTTTTATTATTTTTTCACGAGATTCACAGGTGTATAAAAAAACTGCAGACTTTTTATGTAATTTGTTAACTTCGCTTCTGTTGATCTTTTACCTTTTGAACTTGGTTGTTCAGCGCTTTTATTTGGCTTTTGAGTGGTTATTTTGTTATTAAATATTTACAGTTCCGTTCGGGCGTGTTTAGTTAGTATTTTCCCTTGCGTGGGTTTTAAGCATTTTATTTAACTTTTTGCACTTCGACTCGACTCGACGGCAGCTGGCGAAGTAAAACAAAACGTCAATCGGCGATTGTTTTTAAGCACGGCGCGGCGATCGGAGAGGTGCGAGCGAGATAGCAACGGCGGCGGCGGCAGAGTTTAGTTAATAGTTTTTGTTGTTGTTTTTATTTTTTGTCACTAGTGCGTCGCCTCTCTGTTTTTTCGGTTCAAGTTATAATTTTCTATATTTTTCGGGGAGCAGTGCACGGAAAAAGTGAAGTGAGCGCTGCGAAATTTGAGAGACGAATGAGTGGAAGTCCGAAAGCGATGGCTTTTTTCAAAGCGCCAGCGAAGCGACGCCAAAAATAGAGAGCGGCTCCCCAAGAGAGCAGCGCGTTCTGAGTGAAGAGAGCCGCAACGTCGGCGCACTGAGTTTTGAGTGCTTTCCACTCGGAAGCACTCGTTCTGTGCCTGAATTTTGAGTGAAATATTCCTCTCGTATTCACCAGCGATTTATTATTGTTTTTATGCCAAACAAATCAGCTGAGCGCCGCAAAAGAAACCTCTGCCACTCAAAAATCTCCCTTTCTCCATAAAATAAAAGAGCACAAAGTTCTGCCTACAAAAATTATGCATTAAACGTTGAACACGGAATATCAGCTGATAGTAATGATAACGCCAAATCGAGTTCGTATTACCAGTGTCCAGGTACTTATTCATTGTATTTATTCGTGGCCCCGCAGGCGCCTAAAAGTATGACAGAAGTAATGCAGGGAAAAAAGTCCTGAATGGGCAAAGCGGAAATCGATGCGTGGGCTAACGGAATCAGCCTCCCACTCCGCCGAACCAAAAGTCGTAAAAAGAACACACAAATATTCGTGTTTATCAGTGGGAAACAAGAACTTATTGCTTTTTCAATTTCCCGTACAGTAACAACTCGAAAGCAGCTGCCACACGAAAGGGTTGCCTTTATATAGCGAAAAGTGTATTATAATTTCTTAGGAGCGATCGTAAACCTGTTAGGTTGTACAATGTACTACGAATACAAACAACATGGCGGATGAGCGATACTTCCTTTTTTTAGCAGTGTGACCATTCAGATGAAAATGTGGTACAATTTAGGCAATTTTAGTTGAAAGATCCTGCTATAACAATGAAACTGTAGGAACTTTTTGGGCCAACGAGTTATTTTTCTCTGTATATCTTGGTCATAATCCAATATTTCACAAATATGAGCTGGCATTGCCCGAGTCGACATTCGCTAATTTCGCCATAAAACTAAAGCCATTGCGTGATAGGCATAAAAAAGGACACACAAACCGACACATACACACATTCAGAGAGAGAAGGATAAATAATAGGCCTGCCAGGACGAAATACGAAGTTAGAGAGAGAGAGAGCAGACGAGTGAGAGAGACGCAGCAGGAGCAAAGTATTTGCAGAAATTTTACGATTTGCCTTGAAAACGAAATAAAGCGTTTAGGTGTGTAGGTGCGTGCGTAAGTGTCCGTCAGTGTGTGTGTGCGTGTGTGTGAGAGGGTATATCGTCTTTAGTGGTATTTGTCTTCCCACTTCTCGAGTGCATCAAATTTACACAACTCGCTGATGAAATCTCGTGAGCCTCTTCGTTAAAAGCTCACTTAAACGGGAATTTTGGAGGGGGAAAGGTGAACGAAAGTGGGCGATTGAAAGGTGTTTCCACCTCCCACACGCCCCCCAAAAATGTCAGAATATCCCCAGAAATGTGTTCCCCAAACCAGAGCAAACAGATCCGATAGAGAAGAGAAAAGAACATGGCAAACACCATATTAAAGTCGGAATGAAGGCAAATAAATTCGAAATGTTTATGCAGTTTTTGCTGCCGAGGAGGACAGAAATAAATTCAAATTAAATTCGGGCCAAACATTTTCCCACCAAGGCGAACCGTAAATAATTGGAGGCACAAAAAATCAGACAAAGATACATTAAGCAACAACTTATTGTTCATTGCAAAGTTTGCTCAATTAAAATGTTGACAAAATAATTATATTTTATACATATAATATCGACTGCAATAAAAAAAATCCAAATATACAAACTGGTGCGATATAGAGTGTTATTTAACTTCTGAAATTTATTTTACTCTTTCGAGTTCTGCCAAGTCTGTGATAAACCAATAACAACCCCATTTTGAGTCTAAAATACATAATACTACCAAGTAAACTGGATTCTGGCCTGCTGCCTTCAATTCCCATGCCCATTCAATCCATTAGCGAGCCTTTAATGAATCGATTATTATTTATCTTGTTGGCTGGACAAGATCGAGCAGTTATCACCTTGTCAGTGGCTATATTTTCCGCATCTTTGATGGGAATTTTTCGCGAGCCATGAACAGTGGAAATGGTTTTAAAAATAAACACAAAGTGTGCCAAAAACCAAACAAAACGAGCCAGGAGCAAGGCGGCAAGCAAGTAAAAGTCGAACGAAAAAGACATATTTTGGCTGGCTGGAAAGGAATTTTCACCCCTTTCGAGTTTATTTTCGGATGCTGCATTGGCGTCTGCGGGACTTTTGGATGGAAAGGGGAGGAAATGGGACTGAATGCCGCCGCAGACAAGCTGAAGCGTTCTGCAATTCACTTGGCCACAATACAAATCAACTGTCGGACTTCAATCACATTAAAAGCATGCACCCAGGAACTCCGGAATATATATGACCCAAATAAATCAGGCGTCCAGATAAACCGGTCTACACACTATATACTCCAGCATATACATCCACGCACCCCGGCAAATGCAACCGGATTGCCAGATCGCAAAGTGCTGCATCATACTCGGTCGTCATAAGGAATGACAAGCCCCCAGCCGTAAGCACTATAGTCCCATGGTGACTCAAGACCATGACACAGGGATTGGAGGAAATCGGTTTGGGGGGAAACCTTATCTTGGCGGAATTCGACCGCAATAACAAATTCTTTAGTTCTTCAAATCGTAGCTGACGTATCAGGTTGGCTTCTTATATGCGAATTTATGGAGGAGAAACGGGGAAAGCCTTTACGTAATATTTTTATTCAACATACAAAACACGCTGATTGATTAAAGCTGTTGCAATCAGCAATTGTGAGTTTAGAATTTGGTTGCCAGGGAAAAAATCGGGGTTTGGATTGAAATGACCATTGTACTGGAGCAAAGTTATTCATAACCTAATAAAACATATTTCATTACCACTTTTAAAAACCCGTAGATAGTGAATAAAGTACGTTCATTACTCGAAATAATTTCAGAAATAAAAGTTTGCTGGCATCCGGCAATTAAACAAAAAGCAAATTGACTTATGTGCGCAGATAGCTATTGCACATCTGCCCACATGGATTCTAGCCAGATCCACATCGAAAACCATGACCATATCGAGAGCACTGGGTCTGGACTCGAGTGAGTAAATCATTTGCGCAGTTGCAAATCGGCAAATCAGATGCAATGCCCCAAATCCCCCGGTGCCCCAACTTGAACCTGCTTGGCATCTGGAGAATTATTTCATAAGTTCCGCCGGCAGTTACAGCCCAATGTTTTTATTGTTGCCTTACTCAGCTGCCACGTAATTCTGGCCGCAATTTGCGAAACGAGCTCAATGGACGTCAAACTCGCGAAATCGAAAGGTGCGACGCCGTTTCACTCACGTCGCTTCTACTGGATTTGCAGACACATAGATAGATAGATACAGCAGCGGTTAAGCTTGTGGCAGAGAGTACACCTCAGATGCAACAAAATGGAAGTGAAATAAGCTTCAGATATCAGTTCTTGTTGTTTAGAAACAGAACTATCAACATCTTCAAGATACTGTATCCATAGAGGGAGCTGCACATTGCTGAAGCTAAGTGGTGGAATCTAGTTTCTGGCTCTAGACAACCCACCGCAGGTGTGGCTGGCTACTCACGAGGCAGCAGGTGCAGACGTTGTTTAGGAATTCCGTGGAAATGCCCCAGCCGACTGTGGGTCTTGGTCTGCGACCAGTCTGGCTATGGGGTTTTCAACTCTGGCATACGTGCCGAGCTGCCGATCAGCTTGGAGTAGTTCCACTCTTTGGAGTAGTTCCACTCAAAGCGGAGCGAGTGAGCCAAAGAGCCGTGTGTTCCGCCGATCGAGAGTTGGGATCGGAGATTGGCTGGTATGGGGACCGCTGCTGCCGCTCGAATCAGCGTAAAAAGTGCAAAAAGTGAGGCGCAGGCAGAAGCGAATGTGTGCCGCCGTCTGTGTTTCTGTGTTTCTGTGTGCCGGCCGGCATCTGGTGGAACTGGTTTCTTCTTTCCACGGGCGGCTCCTCTCTCCAAGCACTTTGCGAAAATAATGAAAACAAAAAGTCGGCGAAAGATTTGGCAATGCACAGACAACGGGGAACATTTGATAAGGCGGACACGTTCATGGGTAGTGATGTGGAGGAAAACGAGAAACCAAGCCGAACATCAAATCAAGTTTTGCGTGCAAGTTAGGCCCGAAAAACAAGACAGAAACAATGCGCAATGACGAGGCGTTCACACAAAAAAAAACAGAGATGTGGAATGGGAATGAATGGGGCAAGATCTCCAGATAATTCGGGGGTTCTCTTCCTATATCCTCCCTGCTTTCTACCTACTCAAACAGCTACTGTGCGTCGGGTTCCGCTTCATTCGACGATGCGGCATATTTGACGTGATATGCTCCCAAATGTTTGGGCAAACAGGTGTTTGATAGGAAAGATACTAAGCTAAACTGGTTTACAGTTTCATTGTAGCTTTGGAAGAAAGCTGCCTTGCAGTTATCAATATTTAGGTGTGTTTGCTTTAAGAGATGTATCCAGCGGATATTGCTAATTGTAATCATTTTCCCCAGTGCACAGTGTACCGCCATTAATGGGTTGCTGAATGCTTTATAAATGGCCCATAAGTTGACCAGAAGCTAATTGCGGATTGGGGTGCCCAGATAAGATTATCAAAGCTGACGCAAATCGATCGGAAAGC
Source organism: Drosophila erecta (assembly GCF_003286155.1). Lineage (NCBI taxonomy): Eukaryota > Metazoa > Arthropoda > Insecta > Diptera > Drosophilidae > Drosophila > Drosophila erecta. The sequence goes on from NW_020825194.1 coordinate 2,172,299, forward strand.
CTCGTGGGGGAGGGCATTCGATAATCCGCGATTTACGAGCCACCGAATCAAAGGCCAAATCCTAGTGGTAGGCCAATATTGATTTATCCTTTTGTGACAGGCCATGGATTTGATGTTTTTTTGCAGGACGTGGAACGCAGGACAGCACAACACGCCACTCAAGTGTTGACAACTGTCGCAGGGAAAACTGCGTGGAATGGGCGGAGACAGCTGGCTATTATATATCACACTTTTTGTGTGCTCTCGACCAACAAAGGCCGAAAAGTCCTCCACGTCCTGCTGGCCCATAAATGTATCTGTTTCCTCGGTAGCTGTATCCGTATCTGTATCTGTATGTTTATCTAAGCGCCGCGGAATGAAGCCGACAAAAGGTACAAAAAGCCAAAAGTGAGCGGGGGGACTCACCGACGCACCAACAGAAAAGCGGATGAGTTATAGTCGAGATACAGATACGCCGATAATGACGGATGTTTGAGGGGAAGAGTGGGAACACAAATAAACAATTATCATCTGTTGTTAAAAAAGTGGCAACACTTTTAACGTAAGATTAGTATGGGCTTGTGTACACAGCAAGCAAAACTTAAAAGCAGATGAAATGTATTTCCTTTATAATCTAGTATTATGTGAAATTTTCTTCTCTGTAGCATGCGGATGACCAAAGATTGTATGGATGTAGATGAATACGGTATCGCCATCGAATAATTGCTTAAATTACAAAATTTGTGTCACGTTTAGACGCTTTTCTGCCACCGAATGTTTGTCATGTGTTTTTGATTTAGCATTTTTTTTCTGTTGGCCCCCAGCTTTAATTTCAACAAATTAGCGACATAATGAAACGCTTAATTAAAATAACAAGCCACCGCAACAAAAAGCGAGAATGATTCCAGACAGCCGACACGCAAGTAACAACAACACAATAATAATAAGTTAAAACAACATTTATTCTAAACAATTTGGCGTGGCATGATTGATGGCTGGCATGCCGGAGATGATGGTGATGATGATGAGTACTTCTATACAGCGAAAAGCTAATAAAAAGGCCAAGAGCGCCGCAATTGAATGTCGACGGCGGTCGGGAAATTGGCTGCAAAACGAAGTCATCAAAGGAAAAGCCATTTTCCCATTTCCATTCGCTCACTCATTTATTCATTCGGTTAGTTAGCCAGTCCGCCATAGACTGGGCCCATTGATTGCTCCCCTTCCGGTGGGCGGGTCATTTTTGGGGGCGTTCAGTCACGAATTAATATTAAACTTGGTCTGCTGTCCAAACAATGTCTGGCCAAAATAATAAAAGAGCCCACTAATAATGACCAAATGGCACGCGATAGTCGAAAGTGCACACAATCGGATTGGGAGTGGTTGGGATCAGCTGCTACAAGCCCGAGAAACTTTAAGAATTGTCAAACTACGAAAACATAACTTCTTACAACCAACTAAAACTCCTAAAAACTCCTCATAACGCAAATTTTGCAGATGTCCTGATGATTTATGTACGTCATTATGCGGGACAAATATAAATCTAGTTTGGGTCAGGAAAATTAATAAACTTGCTCGCAAATTGATAAGAAGAAAACGGCCTTAAAAAAAGGGACAATGGGCAGCATAAAAAACCGGGAAGGAAAGGAAAACAAATAAAAGAGGGTCCTGCAGGATGTAGGATATACAGCCGAGGCGTGGCATCCATCAAAAGTCACTCAGGAACATGTGTATCAGATGCTCCAGCCTCTTCCATCGCTCTTCCACCACTCGGATTCTCTTTCTCTGGATTTTCTCGGGCTTTTCTCGGGCTCTTCTCTGGCTGGGAAATGGAATAAACCCACGTGCCTCGCTTTTCCCCCTCGACTCCCGCCGCCATTTTCATCGTTCTGCATGTGACCAGAATTGTATTCTGCTTTCTTCATTTCGGCTATTTTGGAAATTCTCATGCCACGCGCTGTATTCGATGCCTCCCACTTCTATTTTCATTCCAATTCCGCGCTGCACGGCAACAAATTTTCCGAATGGGTCGCTATCCCAAATAATAAACTGTTAACTCGACAAAGCTTTTGAAATGGGAAATATACATTATTCGAACAGATAGATATAGCAGCTGTGTGTGCATTTTCCACACTTTAATATCATCAAGTCAATCTAATTTTTCACTGTGTGTGCACACGCTGGCCGCATGAAAGCGAAAGTGAAAATGAAAATGGCTTTCGGCATCGACAAGACCGCGAAGCATTCGAATCAATCTAGACACGGCGACAAAATTCATGTGACTCGCGTTTAGCTAGCACTAATTGTTATTCGCAGTTGCGATACCCTGTAAAAAGGAAGTCTTGATATAATACCATAAAGAAAATTGTAGCTGAGTGAGATTCTGTTTTATTGGGAAAGCAGCTGAAGTAGCATCTATAATTCCCTTCCCACGCCAAATCCTCTTAAGAATATTTCCATAATCCCCAAATCTTCCAGCAGTTTAACCCAGGCCATCGCGAATAGACCTCACACAACCTATTCCACTTGATTCGCCCGGGGCTTTTTCTAAACAATTTTTTATTGAATTAAGAGCAGCAGAGCGGAATGGGAGGGAAAACAGTGAAATTGTGACAAAACAACAAGCGGCTGGCGATTATTAAAATAATATTAGATTTAAAGCGAATCGCGTGGGTTGCAACCATTCCCAGCCCATCGGGTCACATGTTGCAAGTGAAGCAAGAAGCAGCAGCCAGCCAAATAAATAAAGGAATTAATGGAAGAGATGAGGAGAGTCCAACGATTTATGCGTTCCTCTGATCCGATTATAGTCAAGCGGTTTGTCGCCCGATGTCGAGCACGGCAAATTATCATTAATATAAATAGCTAGATCGGCCGGAATTTGTTTATCTAGCGCCCAGCGCTCTGTGAGATCTTAGCACATTAATTTCAAAAATTTCAGGCCTTGGCATTGCTCCAGCTCACGTAGACCAAGAAGGGGGGCGAGGAGCTGACCTTCTATCGGAGGGGGAAAGGATATATATTTCGAGAACTATCCAATTCGTGTCGTCATAGTTATGTCTCTAAATTTACAGAATTATGTGTCTAAATATACGAAAAACAAACCAACAAATTTAATTCAACAGTGTCATTGAGGATTATAAAAACATGATGGAACTTTTCGAGAATCAAACATTGATAGCTTCATTTGAAAGTTTACAATCTGGTAAGCTGGACGATTTTCCTTACATCTTTAGCACAATTGTAAAAATGTTTTGCCATCTTCCGCCTCTTTATTTTTTTGGACCCCACTTGCCCCAAAACTCTTTCATTCCCCTATTCATCGAGCCGCTGTTTGTCTTCTTTATTGTCTTCGACAGCGGCTTGTGTCAACTTTGGACCCGAAAGTTCTTTAGTTTTATGCGTAGTTGGCGTGTTTTCCTCACTTCCCATTAACTTTTGTCTGCTTTTCGGGGCCGACGCTTTGACGCCCTCCAATGCCGAAAAACATTTCCATTCTGATAACTCGGCTCTGTCTCCGGGTTTCCATTGCTCTCCACTTGCGTAATTTGCAATTACGATGGGAAACTTTTCCCACACCCGCCGGCTTTTCCGCCCAACACCCTTCTGTCTTGGGAAACAGAGTGCTCGAATATTTGCCAGCCGTTTGCGCCCCAAATTATGCAATGCCAAATGTTTGAGCCCGATAAGATTGTCTTGTCTCTCTTCCCACTCCCTTTTTATCTCCTTTTTTATCATCTTCTTTTTGCGGTCCTAAAAATAATTTCTCCTCTGAAAACTCAATAATAAAATCTGGTAATAAAAATATATAACTTCAAGTGATATCGGTAATGCTCATCGATTTGATCGACATTTATCGATAACGAAAAAATACTTTCTGCTTTTTTTTAGGCTTTTTAAGAGATAAATTAATTTTATGTAGTTGGAAAGAAAACGTAAAATTAGCATCAAAAGGTGCGATACAAGGAACACCCTCAAAGAAAACCCTCATTCCCCAAATTATTCTTCCTTCTTTTATCGCTGAAAACAGCAGTGGAAACAACAAAGCAAAAAAGCAGGCGCCGCCACCTGGAGACAATTTACCAGATAGCCGTATTGCCTGCAATCGCTCTTCACTGTTCGCATAACGGTACACGTGCCGCACCCGCCCCAAAATCTTACACCTCCCACAAGCTCCGCTCAGCTGTTTTTGGATTTTCTGGTGCAAGCAGGAAATTGTTACCCACGCCCTGGGTGGCGAAAAGAAGGCGGTGGGTGGAAAATGGGGGTAGGGCGGTAATAGGAAAACGTAACCAGCTCCAGTTCACTCCAATGCGGCCTACTTTTAGGCTCAGAAAGAGAGCGCCGTGCTCTCTTTAACGGCACAAATTGCTCTTGAGCATGCGGCCTACGAGGGACCTTGAACTCGAATTTTATTTTTTCTTTTTCCAGAACCACTCGGCTTTCACTTTCGCTGGTGCCGCGTTATGTAATCCCCCGGGGAGAGCGAGCGAGAGCATAAAAGAGAGAGAGAGCAGCGTTTAGGCTCGTGCAATGGCATGGAAAATGAGCAGAACTTTCACTTTCAGCAGTCAACGACACTCACACACACAGGCACGCACACAAACACAGGGAGAGAAAGTGAGAACGCTTGGGGTACAGAAAAAAATAAAAGCCAAACACACAAATGCGACGCAAAATATTTGCAGGAACAACAAAACATATGATGATGTTGTTCTTATTGCTTTGCCGATTTTCCCTCCTTGTTTTTCCTGTTAAATCGAAGCGCCATAAAAAGCAAAAGCTCAGCGAACAAACAAATAAATTTTGTAATAGGCGGCGAGAAGGTGAAATTGATTTGCCTCTTGCTCAGGCCTTTTATTGTCCGACAAATGTCAGGGCCGTCCCCCCAAAAAAGTATGCTACGTAATTGTCACATCATTGGCGTTGGATGGAGGGGGTGTTTGTTGGGGGGGAGGTCCTCCTGGTACATCATTGCCCAAATCGCACGGCACGTGTATTTATAGCTGTGTTTTGGAGCGTTTTTCCTGTCCCCGAATAGGGCCTAAAAATAATACCTAAAAATAATTTGTAGTAATAACTACCCCATCTAGATATTATAAGTCGTTGTTTTTACAAGAAATTTCCTAAATATTGTTAAATCAAGTTCTATTATTTTTTATTTCCCGTGTAGAAGGAAAAATGCGTAAAACAAAGTATTAAATTTACCAGAATTATGCGGCTACGCAGGGTCTACGGTGAAAAAGCAAATGGGGCGGATGAATAATGCTGATGCTTATGGCCCGACTCGACTGTCTTGGCCAACTTTAAAATTATGGCAACGGAAAATACATTTCGTGAGCTAAATTACGCAATTTGCTGGCCGAAGAACGAAGGACGAAGGACAAAACGGCCTGTCAGAGACAGGTGGAAGCGGAAATAAACAGGTAAGCACACACTCACGCACACACACAGATACACACACACAAACACACACAGGAGACACGCGTTCAGTTCGTTGACTTCCGCTTGGGAGGGAAATCGGAAACCCCACAAGATTGGCCACCCAAAAAAAAAAAAAAAAAAAAACAGAGGGTAAGCCCCCACCCTTTCTCGCTCATCTTTGTTCCCGCTGCTTTCTCCACTTTCTCCCAACGTTCACGAGCGATTCGCATTTCTCCGCTAAGTGTCAATTACATTGACGTTTATTCAAATATGCAACGCACGGCCAGGAAAACTCGACATTAGTAAGGAAGCAAGTAAGGAAGAACAGGAAAATAATTCCACGGCGTATGAAAAGCTCCCAGGTGGGAGCGAGAGCGAGAGAGCGAAAGCAGGAAAAGCCCTGTGTGCGTGTGTCCCCCTCACTCCGCCGGAAAAGTCACCTCTTTGCGTGTGAAGAAGTCTTCAAGTTGGCAACATTTTGTGATTTCGGGCGGATTTATCGGGTTTTATTGTGCGTATCACACAGGCCTTGCCTTGGCATTTGCCGCAGATATATGTTAATATGGTAATCCGGCACTTTCCCCGCTCCTAACCCTCTACCGAACTCAAAACGAGAGCACTCCATCAACTTTTAAAGCCTGCTCTTAAAGCGGCTTCCCATCGAATTATGAACTGCCTCGAGAACGAGAACGAAAACGAAAACCTAAGGCCATCAAAGTGGGCTTACAATAGAGATGAAAGTTGGATTCTACTTGGATACGTGTAAGCCATAAGTTTGCTGAAAGGCCAGGATATTACTTAGCATGAACTTTGTATCGATTATTTCCTATGTTGAATTTATTAAATTCTATTCATTTCGCTTATACAGCTGTCTAAAAGTATGCAGCAGAAAATGAATCAGTCTTTTTGGCAGAATATATTTCCGAACCTTTTTGCTTTCAGTGTATAAGCCAAACAATTGCGTCGCAATTCGATAACGCTGAAGATCCATTTTTGATGCTGGCAAATTTACAACGTTTACGTTCCGTTTGTCCGAAAGCGCTTGGCTTTTCCAGCGGAAATTTTATGCGCAGCATAAAAACGTTTTCATGTGCAATCAAACCCAACTCTTCGCCGGGGAAAAGCGGGCCAAATAAATGAGGAGAGAGCTCAAGATGCTGTCCTATCTGCGGCAGCAACAAGCCAATCAAAATGCAATTTCCACTCGTGCACAGGACATAATTTAACGACACACATGTGTAGCTGTAACAAGCTTTTCATCCGCTTTTCCCCCTGCTTTTCACGGCATTCCCACGCTTTCCTCGCCCGATTCCACCAAGGTACAAATAATAAATATGCAAACAAGTTGATTCAACGGGCTCAGCTGTGACTATGAATTTGTCATTTTGTTGCCGCATCAGCAGAAATGATGAAAATATTTATACAAATAATGGCCGACACTCGTTGCGTATACGCAATGTTGACGTTGATGGGGTCACAGCACACAGGACGGATATAAAGATTGAGATAAAGATAAAGAGCCAGCGACTTCATCAAAACAGAATCAGCTGCAAGGCTGCGCGATAAGCAAACAATTGCCCAAGGATACGAAAAACTCATCCACACACGGACTTTTCCAAATTTCGGCTCTCCAAATGAAATTCCTCAAGTAGAGACAAAAACTCCCTACATCAATGTCAAGTGCTTGTAAATTCCGTTTTCCCCTACTCTCTGCTCTTTACCTTCCAATTTTGCTGAGCTTACACGTGTGTGAAATGTTTTCCCCCTCCAGTTGGATTTTCCGAGCATCCCCAGAGTGTTTCCAGCTTAAAGTGTTGCCCCATTCGCAGTTAATTATCCTGACGTCAGAGCGGCCACTTGGGTCCGCCCGGAAATCAACAATCATTTCCGCTCAAATTTTGGGGATTGCCGGCTAAAAGGGGCAGCATTAGCATAATAAATTGGGCCGCCTGGTTTATCGAAGCCGAGTGAATAACTTCATCGCTCAGCCGCATTAATAACGCGGCTTTAATAAGGACTTGCCCAAGGATTCCACGATCGAACTGCTGCCGACTACGTGACCAGATAACTAAGCCTTATCGGTGCGGGAAAAGGCTGGGAAAATTTATAAGGGACGTTATTCTTCATTCCGCAGTACATGGAAAATATTAAGTAACTTGAAGTAACTAGGCCTTTAAAAAAAACACTTATGAGAGGTGACTAAAAGTATGCAACAGAATCTTTTAAGTCGCGAATTCCGATGGAGTTCTTCCAAAAACTTTATCATTTTCGTCGCTTGTAGTTGTGTTTTCGCACTGTGTATTTATTTACTTGGCAACCAGGGATAGTTCCCCCACTCCCCATATCTATGGGCCATTGTAACAGCCTTTTGGTAATTGTGCGGCCATAAATCTCTCCTTTGGCTTACTGCACTGGCTCCGGGGCAATTTAACGCCTGTCCATCCGAGTGCTGCTGCCAAATACCATTCCATTAAAGAGACACCGGAGTCAGGATGGGAATGGATGTGCAGGTGCCGATTGAGTGGAACATCGATCCGAGGCAATTAAGGTCAACGGGAAGGAAAAAGAAAAAAAGAGTCCGAAACTGCCTTCAACTTTTTCAATTAGCCAGGTGACCAAAGTTATCGCTCGGAAGAAATCAAAATCAAAATAACGACCACGCAAACATCAAACCCAAAAGGAAAGTAAGAAAGGAAAGAAAAACTTTCGGATGGGGTAACATAAACCTGGGAACTTAGGAACCCTTTCCCAAAAAGGGAAACCCGTCAATAATCCCGATTAGAGCATGTGTATATGAAATATTTATGCTGTGGTCTGCAAATGGAATTTCTCTGTGAAAAGGTCGCCCATGAAGGCATGAATTATGGATGGGAAATACAAAGGAATGCCAGGCTTTAATTCTCTTTAAAGTCATGTGGCCATCTTCCAGTTCATTTTATGGCAGGTCGGGCAATCATAATGAAATCCCCTTTTATTGCCCCAAAGTATGCAACACATTTTTGGGCCGCCTGCTCGATGTCCTTAATTTATTGTTTTAATTTTTAGTCGCTCGGCCACAAAATGGCGTCCTGAGCCCCAACAAAAAATCCGGTGAAACTTTGGGGGAAAGTGTTAAGAACTCGTGTAAATTCCATTAGGGCCAAAAAGTTTCAGGCAACGAGCAAAACAGGCCGAAGGCTCTGTCAAGTGCGATAAATCAGGAGAGGCTGGAGCAAAAGCCTCAGCAAGACAAAGTGAGAGGGACTTTGGTAATTAAAAGCAACGCGTGGCTGGAATTATGCAAGGACTACGGCTACGAGCTATAAAAATGCAAATTTCCTCCAGGACAGCGGGCGCAAAATCAACTAATCAATGTTAATTGGATTGGCGTGGCGTGGCGTGGGAAATTCGCGAGTACTCGCCGCTTTTCTTGGCTTCGCGAAAATGTAGGAATCTATAAATATGCAGCGGCAATTACGCATCTGAAACAGATTGCACCGCTCCCAAAGATAAGCGACCTTGAGTCGGCTGCCAACTGAGTGACAAGCTCGTTAAGAGAGAGCGGAGGGAAAGAGACGGAAGAACGCTCGAACTGCACTGGGAAAAAGTATGTGGCTCACAAAATATTAAATACAAATTAATATTAAACAGTAACGACAAACAGTAAGCAACTAGTAAAAGCGTCATAACATTTTTGGAAAGGATTTCCAAGTTGAACCATTTATACAGATTTTGTTGAAATACGATTAAGTAGAAAAGCTTAATCTCTCCTGTGATTTATTCATTCATAATACTTTAGTGCATAATGAAGTCTTAAATACTGTGTTTTGTTCCCGTGTGCCACTTATCACACGTCTGTTGCGTTATGAGAAACAGCTATCACAGGGTTAATAAATCAAGCCAAGCCCCGAGTAAACCAAAACCAAAACAACATCCCATATATAATTACATCGTATATAACGAGTGAGAGGAACCCGAAAGGTAAACAAAGTTCAAAGAGATTCTTTAGTTGGCAGTGTTTCAAAGGCTCACTCGCTCTCTTTTTGCTTGTGTAATATTGTTTTATTCAATTAGGCAAACAACATTTACAAAAACTGCAAAAACAAATAGCTCTACTATTCACGAGCAAACAAATATATTTGTTGTCATTCAAATGCACACGAGTGGAAAGCGGATAGCTAAGAAATGTATAGAAATGAGTCGAATAGCTCGCACACTAAACATCGAAGATAATAAGCTTATTCAGTTTATTCGAGAATATTCAACTTTAAATAATATCATTCAGATACTTCTATATTTTGTATAATTTATGTGCACATAATGTCCCCTGAATGGTTCTCATACCCGCTTTTCCAAAACCAATCCCCTACTTTTGTGGAACGCACACGCATTGCGTAGTTACACAATCGATTTGAAAGAAGTTTAATCAAGGATTGAACAATTGAATCAAGTTGATTGACGCAGCTAAAAGCACAATGAAGACACGAGAGAAATGAATAAAACGAATAAAATGGGGGACGGTGGGGGAGGCTAATCACATGTTGTGTGAATTAAAAGCAAATTGTCAGCATTCATTTGCACCGCATCACTGCATTCGTCATCATGTGCGGGTAAGGGGTGAAGTAAGCGGTACACCGAGAGAAACTACTTCAAATTTCAAAATTATATTTAAAAAAATAATCAAAATACATGAGTAACAAAGTTCTAAAATATTATGAGTAACAAAGTTGCATTTTAACTAATTTTTCGTCTCAACTAGAATTCAAGTGAAAGTTCCAGTTAACTAAAAATAAACTGCAGTGTATGAGAAACGACACGAGTCTCTAAACCCACAAAAAAGGTGCACAATTAAAAATGAATTTGTATTTTTGGACTAAACAACCAAATACGCCCCTTAATAAAAAAAAACAAGAAGAGTTGTATATGAACTCGTTTTTCCCGTGGATTTTCGTTTGAGGGGCAGGCAAGTGTGAAACTCGAAAAGGAAGAAGCGAAACAATGCACAAATATTTGCTCATACACGCTTAAATTAAGTAAATACAAATTGGTGCGGGGTACTTACCAGTCGAGCTGAAAAACGAATGGGGGGGCAACTGGGGGCTTTTGGGGGCGGAGGTGCTTCTTCATCAGAGACATTGTTAATTTATTATTCATTGTTGACCCGCACGTGGGCTCACGCAACGTCCGTTAAAATAAAATATACGAGTATATTATGTGGAAAACGCGAAAGTGGAAACGCAAATGGAAAAGGCACGAAACGAAGTTGTTTGCACGCAGAAAATAGAAAATATCGAATGGATTATGAATATGGAAATTGAGGGGAAGGAAAATCGATGGCGAGATGCTAATTTGGCACTGTTATCAAATGGAAAATCTGGGCCACTCGACGGTGACAATTCAATAAATGACGGATTTGAAAACCAAATCGTTGCAAAAAGAGCGGAAAACTTACATAAAGCGCCCACTGAGGCGCAGAATTCTTTATGCAAATGCCAACGAACCAACACCACCCAGCACCACCCACAATTACCCCCCATTCAAGGCTGTTCAAATATTTAGGATGGGGGAGGGGAAATTGAATTTGGTCGATTAAAAACGGCAGGATTAATAAGAAATTCACTTCCTGCTTGGTGGCTTAATTAATAGATAAAAAACTCCCCGAAAATGTAATGAGCAAATATCCGGCATTGTTCCGCATCAAAAGTTCAAGGGACCCGCCCAATAAAATGGCTCAATTCGGTGTCTTTGGGACCCGTTGTTCTACGGTTAGTATATATGGATACATGGATATATTGGACATCTGACTGACTCACCTGATGACGTAGTTAACGCAAACGACGCTCTGCGGCTTCAGCTTATCGTAGACGATCGTGGCCTGGCTAAGAATCCAGCAGTAGCCACCATATTTTCCCAAGAATCTGTAGCGGGAGGTCTCGCCCTGTCCCTTGCTCAGCACTGAAAGATACAGATACAGATACATATTTAGATCAGGGAATTAGTAGTGGCAAGTGCTTGAATGTGGTTCAAGTTCTGGTTTAAGTTCGCCCACTGCTCTTGGCAGCGAAATCATATTACAATCACCACCACAAAAACAATAAACAAATCTTCTGCGGTCTGCCGCCCCGCTCATTAAATCTGTCATAATCGAGCCACGGAGCTCTTGAGCCAGATACAAAACCAAATCGCTTGCATTGCTGCTGTTTTTCAGATATTTGGGCAGCCAGGAGGTATAATCATGGTCTGCTAGTCTAGCTACACTGTAAACTATTTGTTCAAGTTGGGTTACCGCATGCAACATTTCCTAAATAAACTGTTTGATATATTAATATATATATTATATTCCGAATAAAGTGTAATCACAGCGCCGTATCTCATTAAGTAGACATTTTCACCCCAGTGTTTTTCTGCTGGTTGGCAAATTGTCAAGTCTCAAATTACGGCGCCAAAAGCGCTGGGGCATAAAAATTAAATAATAGCAACTCGCTGCGTGGGGCGCAAAAATGGGGGCGTGGCATAAGGGTCCTAGGCATTTTCAGAGTCAAATACGTTGCCAAGTAATTTGGCCCAACGAGAACGCCACATAAACCCGATTTTAATTAAAAGCACCTCCCCCAAAAAAAAGAGGAATAAAATAAATATTAAGGACCAACCACGCACACACGCGTAGGTAGAGTTTTTATCTGTACTTTTGCGACAGCTCCTTGGGCCGAAATCATTTCAATCAAAATTTTTATGGACGCCACTGGCAGCGACAAGAACATTAAATAAATGATGAAAATTCATAGGAATTCGGGCAGGCAAGACGATTGAAATTCATGGATGCTTTTGTAGCACGAGTCCAGCAATCAGGCTTAGCTTAAGTGCACAGAAGAAAGGACACAGGTGCGCAAGACAGGGTCATATCCTGTTTAAGTCGCAGCAATAAAAATAAATTTGCATAAAGAGCACCATAAACTAATTGAATCACCAAAGTTTGCAAGTGCCGAGCGACCTTTGCTGCAATTAAACCAAAGAATTGTAATAAGAGTGACTTTAAATTCTGGGAAATCAGTACTAAAACGCTCTGTGGTCTGGGATAAACTTCCAGCAAAACATCCTTCGCCTGACTCTGATTCGTTCTTTTATTTATTCATTCAGTTAATTCGAAATCAGCAGCAGAAAATTAGTTTTTCCTTTTCGTGGCTCCTCTGGCTTAGTAATCGTGGTAGTCCTCTACCCAACCCAAACCAAAAAAAGTAGAGAAGTAGCGCGGAAACGGTTGGGGTAATTATGCGGGGTCATTAACAAGACAAGATCTAAGGAGGCCGAGCTCCCAAATTCCGCTGACAGCTCAGCGAGATTGATGCGAGCAGGACATATGTGGCAGCTAGTCCAGTTGAGTCCTTAGTGATACATTAGAATCATCAGTGTTGCCACATTTTTAGTACAAACGTAGCTAAAATTGGTTTTAAAATATCTCCAAAGAGTAGCTATTCTATATCCTACTTTCAATACGTACAGGCTGTTCTGTACTCAAAAAATTTATATTTTAAATTGGAATTTTCGATTTATTTACCTACAACTAACCAGAAAGAAGCCAAACCAAGCAGCACCGCCTCAGAACTCAGACGATTGCCATTTGGCAGTGTTTATGTGGAATTAGCAAAGTGAGCAGACAGAAAAGCAACAGCAACAGCAGCAGCAGCAGCAGCGGGAAAAGCAACTGCAGTTGCTGGAAGAGCAGCTGCAGCAGTGAACTTGATTTGCCCTCCGCCAAGGACTTTTCCCGAAGTCCTGCCGGCATTTTGAGCTTGAGCTTGAGACGGGAAAATATTAAAATATCTACGCGCGGCAGCAGCAGCAAAGATCATTTATCAGCAATTTTTTAAGCAGCATTCCTTGGCTGCCATTTGGAGCCATTGCCATTGCTGCCTTCCACAATTTATGAACACGAATGCAATCCGCTTTTCGCATGGCAATGGCCATGGCCATGGCAGTGGCAGTGGCAGTGGCAGTGGCAGTGGAATTGCCAGGACTCCAGAAGGAGTGGGGGCGGAGGAGGCGGATGGAAGCTGGCCATTTGTACAAATAATCAAACAGAGAAGTTGGCAAAAGGGATAGAAGCAGACTCTATTCGAGTCGAATGCAAGACAAACATCAAAACCGCATTCAAGGTTATGTATCAAGCGGGATGAGCACGGAATACGGCGGATTCGAAGGATGCAGGATGCGAAGGATGCGCAGGATGCACAGGATGTGAATGTGGGATTCAGGATGCGCACAATGCATGCTCAGACACGCTCGAGTACACGGGCAAATCCTCGCAGCAACACAACAGTAAATCATCATCAACGCAGCGCACGAACCGAGAGTTGCCCAAGGAGCAGGTGCAGCAGGTCCTTGGTAAGGTGAATCCTTGGCCGGGTCAGTTTCAGGCATGCACTTCGAGGATTACATCAACAGTAATGCTGTGCCATAATCGGAATATAGTGAACGATTGCTCATTAAAAGCCCTTTTCTTACTGAGAAGTTAGTAAACATTTAGTGACATATGTATATGTATGTAGTGTGCAATCTAATGCATAATCATGTCTATTAATTGTACCGGTTTCAATATGTTCAATAGTCCTACCCTATCAAGAGCTCACTGTACCCCATTCGTTTGCTCATCCTGATTGCTGACCAGAGTCCAGAGTCCAGAGTCCAGGATCCCGAGTTGAGAGCCAGGAATGACGAGGATGGGTCGAAATCACATTGGCACAAGTGGATAAGGAAATAAATGTTTGGCTTTGGCTGCCCAAGGATGTGCGCATAAATCAAGGATTTGTTTGCGGATTGTTTCGCCTGCTACGAGGCACAAAGGTAGTTGACTCGGAGCGTCTTAGATTTAGACGTAGCATTGACCTTTTGGCCTTCGCTTAGGGCGGCCACGTGGCGTATGCGTAATCTGTCCTAATTGAATTAAGCCGTGACATAATCCCCAATCCACCCAGCAAGCGGGCTTAAAGTCAATATGTGCTGGGAATTTATGCAAATTTCGCTCTCTCTCCGCCTCTTTTGCTATATATTTTTTACTCCAGCTTATTGAAAAGGAGCTGGGGTTTGATTTTCCTGCGTCTTCATAACCCGCCAGTCGTGTGGAAAATTGCATTTTACCACCTTTTCTTTAGCAGCCACGACAGGACATTACACAGGACTAAGCGAACGGAAGGCGGGGAGTGCAAATCCCAGTTAGTGGCCAACGACTTGAAAGGGTTTCCGGCGTAATGCAAACTTACTGCCAAGAAATATAGACTTAAAGCCGGCCATTATAACTTGAAGTTGCCTGCAGTGCCCATAAACGGGATAATGAATGTTCCAGAAACCCCACGTTCACCAAAAACAGGGGGAATTTCGCTGGAAGACGAAGTGCACGCAGTATAGGCCAAGTTTTGTGGTCGAAGGGATGAACTATTCAAGGATCCTTCACGTGTGTGCAGCTGCTGGCCAAAGAAAAGGACACTCTGTGGATTCCATGGCAGACCGCCCGCAGCGAGGAAATCGACAAGTTTGTCGGGTTCAATGGAGCCCATTAAAAACTACTCAAAGTGTCAGCGGGAGTTTAAGCCACATGGGCGCTGCGGCAAAGGACGACCGCAAAATGTAACAAATTTGCTTAATTTGCCGAACTTAAATATAGTTTCGTGCACAGCACAAAATCGAGAATATTGAACGTATAAAATAATATTATTTAAAGTTAATGCTGAATAAGTGAGACAAACTTTTGCTGCAAATCTTTTTCAATAAAAAAATCACAGTTATTTTTTCTGTGTGTCAAGGAAAACAAACTCAAATGAAAAGCGGCGAAAAAAGGAGCGGAAAAGCGGGGAAGGCAACAACGGAAGCGGAGGAAAAAGTAATTGAAAACAAAAGTCAAAGAATTTGCATATTTATTTGACGCACAGCCTCAGACTTCGACTTTGGCCACAAGTCAATATTTATTTATGCGTGCGGAATATTTAAATGACTGAAGAGCTGACGAGGCAGAAGAAAACTAGAGTGCAGCGGGCTATGCGATTTGCAGCACCTCTCTTTGTTTTGCATTAATTAGAATTTAACAAAAATAAATGCTGGGTAATTGAAAACTTTCGCCCTTCTTCGCCGAGCATCCTCCCCATTATGCTCATTAATTCCATTCGCGGGGCGAAAATGAAAATACATATCTCCGCCTCCACGGCGCTCATTTAATTAACTCAATTTGAGCGGAAGGAAAGACATCATCAAGACATCCCATCCAGAGGGAGGATCCACTGGGATTGGGAACTGCTTCCAGGTGCTCTGAATTTGGTACCTAGTTATATTTGGTGGAGGTAGTCAAAGGAAAACCCCATTTTCCCGTTTTCCCATCGACTGTTCAAACAATTAAGTGCTGATGGCTGGTAATTTTTTCCTAGTTTCCTGCGGAGGAGCAGCTGCAACTTTATTAAGCAAAATTTAATGGCGGTTGCCTTGCGCCCCCCCTGAACTATTTCCCCCCCTCGAATCCTGTCGTTTTTCATTAGCGCCGCCAACTGACTTGCAACAATTGTTGCACAAACAACAAGCTCACGAAACTTTGGCTGCAATATTTTCCGAAGGAGAACCTTCCTTTTTTTTGCCGCTTCATGTTGAGCAATTAGTTTGACTGGACTTTTCCGGACTCGCTGCTGCTGTGTCCATTTGCCAAACGTCTAATTGGACTTGCTAAAGATTTCTACAGAGATTTGGGGCAAGTTTTTTCATTTGCCGGCACTCCTCCCTGGTCTATACTACACTTTTTTCCTGGCTAATAATTCAGAGGCGAACGCTGGCTGGCAAAGCCCCCTATTCTTTCATTCTTGGGCAAATCTTCTTCCCTACTTAATTTTGTTTGGCTTTATTAATAATTTCGGGAGAGAAAGGGCTTTCATTCATAATGGAATTACTTTCGTCATCGGTCAGGCAACCAATCAATATGGAAGGGTCCCAAATCCCTTCAAACAGTTTTTGTTCAATGAACAGTGTTGGGAGTTTAGCTCGACTTTTGGACAACCTTTTTACCTAATGCCATTACTGTGATATTTAGGTATCTTTATAGATATGTACAAATATCGCAGCGAAATGCCGGAAAGCTGAAAAGTATGCAATACCCTTGAGGTAAAGTGCTGAGGCCCATAAAAACCCGCGGTTAGAACACAGCATTTTATGATGCATCCAAATGCCAGCGAAAGAGAGAGACCGCACGATGCAAAGCGAAAAGGACAGAGCGCCCGAGTGTTGCTTAAATGTCAATCTATCTGTCTGACTGTCAATTTCAGCAATTGCAGCGGCGACGTCGGCAGAGGCTAAATGCGTTGAAGGAAAATTTCATTTGCAGATATCGTGCTGTCATTTAATAAACGAAATGTGAGACGGGGATGTGCGAAAGAGACGGCAGGGTGGGGCTGAAAGAGACGCACGGACGGACTGACGGACGGACGGACAAACGCAGCGATGCAGTAACAGATATTGGCAACACTTTTCCCACAGACACTGAAAGGAGCGAGAGAGAAGGGGCGAGTGAAAAGTGGAAAGAGAAAGAGTACACACACATGTAAAGGAAGTGCGGCAGACTGGAGAAAAAACGAAATGCTGAGCGACAGTCGGAGAAAAGGGGGTTGCGAAAGGGTCTGGATTGAACGGGAAGGAAATTTCTCAGCGGGACATCGCGTAGGTGAATGCACCCATTGTATAAAACCGGCGCAAGGCAGACAACTTGCACAGATATGCGGGTACACTTAGAGAAACAGTTAGTGAAGCTCCAAATAGATTAAGATATGCCACAATCGACAACGACCCACAGCACTGTTCAAACTTGTGGGTGTGACAATTTTGAGTTTTCATTTCTTGTACTGTGGGAAATAAGCAATCAGTTTTCACGGTGTACTTGTGCATTTCAGATTGGTTTTCTATGTGTGCGTTCGCGGGTGAGTTTTGTGTAAATCCCGTTCGTCGCCAACTAAATGCCAATTTCAGAAAATGACGCGGAAAAAAGAAAGGCACACAGTGTAGCTGACACGCAATGCATAATACCGGGGGCATGGGATCTGGAAAGGTGGACTCAAGGCGCGGAGGAGCATGACCAAAACCCTAGGCGTCTTCCCCCCTCCGCCGCAGCCATAAATAATTGACAATGACAGAGCGCGCCAAAAGACCAGCGCCAGGTACAACAAATTTAAAATCATTCTCGTGTCGAGCGACAGGCCAGAAATCAACGAGGGGCACCATCAATCTGTCAAATATTTCCACGTTAAAAGTCAAAACTCCTTACGAAAATAGAGCTCGTCTTCTCACCTAGGGAAGGGGAAAATGATGTGGAAAAATATTGACACGCAGTAATGAGGGCAAATTACAAAGCTAACAAATGCGCATATGTACACAAATTTATACGTAAAGTAGAGCGGTTTAAAAATTAAATGAGCTGATATTCATCTATACGAAATACAATTTGAAATATAAATAAGGTTTCCTTGTGGCCACAAATACGTTCAGTCTCTGTAAATAAAGTGTAACAACGCCCTCACGGATTCCCAGAAAATCAGGACATGAAATTGATATTGATGGCATCAAACGGAGACTTTGATAATTTCAACATGCTGACCTGTCAACGCTGCGAATGGCCGATGGCAAAGGGCCAAGAACAGTGTTCAACACTTCATTAGAGCCGTCATGGAGTGGAGAAGGCACAGGCCAGGACGAGCAGGGAATCCTTCGGTAAGGACCGCAAATATTTTGCCAGTTTACACGACTTATTTAGCAGCAGCGGATCAAAGGGGGTTCCAAAGTCACAAGCGCCTTTTGATTGATTGAGCACAGCCCCGGGGAACAGAAACGCAGACGGAGCCGAAAAGCCCAAGTCAAAAGGTTTTTTGTTAAGCAAATTGTGGCTGGCATTGTGAAAGGTTTCTTGAGCAGTTTGGGCAAAGGCCTGACGTTTTGTTTTCGATTGTGGGGGATTTGTTAGGGGATTTGCAGAGGCAGCGCATGAAGAGGGCCATTGGCAAACACAGCGCGGTCCAGAGTGTATAAATATTAGAAACAGTAACCCTTAAAAAGCCTACATATAAAACAAAATTAACATTTACTATTCAAATGGGGGTAAGGTAACTTTCCAATTTGGTTCTTAAGTTTCGTGAAGAGCCCACTGTACCACGCCGCAAAAGTGTTGCATACTTTCAGGCTCATCACTTCTTTATCGATGGGAATTTTGCATGCAATTTCCGCGCTGTCTTTCTTGCTGTTTTCCCGCTTGCCTAAGCACTTTTATTCGTTTTGTCTGACAACCTTTCGGAAAATGAAGGCCGAGGGGCTGGGGAGGGAAATTGGGAGCGACTATCATCAGCACCCACACAAGAAAACCTCAATGCAACTAAAAAACGAAGAGGAAAATTGGCAAAAGGAAAATCTCCGCCCGGCAGCCAAAAACATAAAACTTTGCACATTCATTGGGTTCGCTACTTTTTCCTTTGGATTTTTTTGTTTTCAGTTTTCCTTTCGCTGCTGCGACAATTTTGCAGCAATGGGAAAATTGTTCGCTTTCTTAATTTAATGAAAATTTTCCACTTGGTCGATTGACATTCTGTGTTCTTTGTCGTTTTACTTTTACCTCCCGTCCGCGAAATTCGTGGGTGTTGCAAGCAAAGTTTCCTCTGAGGTTTGGCAAATAAACACACAAATTTACTTAGCTTTCTGGGCGGGGGAAAACGAGGAAAATGGGCGGGAAATGGCGAAAAGTCGCTGCACACTCTGCGGCGGCTGGTGCGCAACTTTTATCATTTTGCCTTTGTTTGGAGCGTGTAATCAAATGCATATTTGCATGCCACCCACCTCCGCAAAACCCTTAAGCTTTGCCTTCGCCTTTTGTATAATTTTCTGCAAGACTTGCGAAAAACTTGCAAAGGCGGCGAAACTTTCCCTCCCACCCAAGCGCACAAAAGTATGCAACCCAAAGCCCCCGATAAAGAGGACATACAGTGCACGATGTCCTGAAAGTTACATGCATTTATCACAATCAACAGTAAAAATATATTGCATTAATATACACATCTCTAGGTTTAAGGAAATATTAATCCTCTTGAAAATACACCAAACGTACAATTAGAGCTGCAAAACAGTCGCGAGTACATCGATATTTTCGAGAATAAGTGTGCTCGATATGTAAGAAGTTTGTTATGTATTATTACTCAAAATCATGTTGGAAACTATCCATTTGCAGCAGTGTGCATGGCCAAAGGGGAAAGATCAAGGGGGGCGGGATGCCAAAGCGTTTGGAGCGACTGTAAACTCAATTAGCCAGCCCCCGGACTCCGAATGGCGGCCATAAAAGCGTTGAAGGAATCGAAATGAACTTGGCCAAATGTCATTAGTGCGGGCGGGAGGCGTGGCAGGCACATTAAATGTTATTAACGCATTCGCTTTTGTTGCAACAGCAGCAGTTCGATGGAATAGTTATCTAATTTGATATGTCGGATGAGTTGGGGGGGTGCCAGGATATAAATGCGAGGGGCTTGGTGCCCCGCAATTGCTGCCTCGATTGTTCGGAAAAAGGGGAAGGACAATCCCCCGGCATTGTAACGTGACAATGGACGCCAACACGTAGCGGAAAATTCTGCAAAATGGATGTGCAACTTTAAGGCGTGAGATGCCGCAGCTAAGCTGCAAAACTGCCTGAAGGTACGAAAAGTGAATTTACAGCATTTACATTCATCATCATAAGTCACTGCCCGGACACAAATGAAATGAAATATTTGCAGAGGTGCCAGGATGGTCCAGGATATTTTCGGTGAATGGGTGTGGGCGGCGGCATCCTCAAATAGAGCCATTCAGCTAAGCCAGCAACACAACACAAAGTGCATCCTTCGGGAATCGGGAACGGGCAGAGCAGGAATTCTCATTCCCACCAAACTAATGGCAACCTCCGCAGGACTCACAGGACTCCGCAGGACTTCGCAGGAGTCGCTGAATGCAGCTGAATGCGGCACTCACGTAGAGGAGCTGCAGCTCCAGCATATTTAATAAACTCTGGCAAATTAAGCGGCGCTGGATGGAGGATGCCATAAATCAACAGGTAAGAGGAGCATGCGTCCACCTGGGAGGCAACTCCACCATCGCGGTTCATTAACATTAGCCGAGCGCGGATTTGCGAGGCATAAAGGGCCAAGGACCCCGGCAGATAATTTGGCCAAAACAACCAAACAATCTTAGCCAGCCACATTTAACCTTCGCTTGGATACCAGCTATTGGTTTTAGGTATCGTTAGATTGTGTTTCATCACTTGCTAAAAATTAATTATGAAATGAATTCCAAGTATTCTTATTAAATATTTACCAAAGTATAAGTCTCTACGCCTTTTCGTTTCGATCAGAATTCAACGTGAAAACTTTAAGCCTATGTAATAAAGAGATGATAGACTTCCGAGCTGAGCTGTGAGCCACCTGTTGGCAAATTGATGGACACAAAGAGGGAAAAGTTGAGCTGGAAAAGTAATTTAGTTGGCAGCTCGCACAGGAAGCAGCCAGTTCCTGTGGCAGCCAAGTCAGTCAGCCACATCCGGCGCAACTTTAAGCCGCATTTCCGCTCATGCAATTTTAATTTGTCAAATGCAAGCGACGCGTTGAGGACGTGGAGGACGCTAAAATTAACTGGAAAATTTTACAATCCTGGCGAGGCGAGTCGAGGCAAGGCGACGCAGGATTACAGAGCAGGACATGGCATGGCGGCAGCAGGAGTCGTAGCTGCCGAAATGAGGATGCCGACGAGCCACTCGAATTGGACCATTAGTTTCGACGGCATTAGTTTTGGCGCTTTCATGGCCCAGACGATGCAGACGAATAAATAAGAGACGAGCAGCGGGACGCAGATGGAGGCGGAGATGGGAATAGATGTGGATTATCAGGGGGGGAAGGTAGTTCCGCGGCTTCCCCGCCCAGGGGCAAGTGGACCGCGGCGGACCAGCGAGGATCCCCTGGCGAAATTATGCATGTAATAAAATGCGGCTGCCTCGCAAGGCAGCTGCAACAACCCGTGCCCAGCCACGCCCATACGCCCACTAACGCCCACTATCGCCGCGAGCCAAATTTAAGTGCATTAACATGAAGCGGTTGAGCCACCGTGGGACAGCCGTATTTGAAATACAAAAATTTAAATGCCTTTAGCTTAAACAGGGTTCTTAAAATCGGCGAACATGCTTAAAAGTATGCAACAATTTCGCGTTCGAACGCGCCATGGACTCATTCCAATGCTTTCCATTCTGATAGAGCATTTTCCCCAGCCCACTGTGCATGCCAGCCCCAACAAGATAAATAAACTTTTGTGTGAAACCGTTTTGGAGGAGGCCATGGGTTCTCCTGCCTCCTACCAAAAAGGGGAGCTGATGAGTGCAACGACTTGGCAGCAGCGCTAAGCGTCAGCATCATCGACACTTTTGGCAGGAAGCATTCGCGGGGCTCAGACGTATAGTTTATATAGCACCGACGACCACGGGACATGGCCAGGAAGCTCGTCTGGCTGGGAGTCTCCGGAGTGTGTGAGACATTAACAGACTCGTAAACTGGCAGTTGCTTGTTATGTTGATTACACAACTCGTGCGGGCGTGGGAGCAAATGAAAATAAAGTTCCACAGCCCAGCTTGCACTTGAAATGCACGCATGCAAGTCTGCATAAAGGTATTACTTAAACTTAGCACAATAATTTCTACGGAACTTCGATTCTTAATGTGTAGTCTTTTGTACCTTGGTACAATTACTTTTAAATAAGTATTTAAATACAATATATTTTATCTTTTTGCAGGCAAGCACTGCTGTCATTTTAGTTTATGGCGTTCGTGTGGAGCGGTTTGAAGTCACCTCGCGTAGGCCATTGCCGAAAAGTATGCAACACTTGGTGCCACGCCCCATTGGTACGTGCCTGGCCAGGATCACCCGCCCTTTTAGCCCACAACATCCACACAAGCACAACTGTCAGCTGCCCTTCGGAAAAGCTAGGAAGGAAACAGAACTAAAAGAGGAAACTTAAACAGAAACAAACAGCGGGAAGCTAGCAACTGGCTTGTGGCAAGAGTTGAAAGTTGAACGTCTGGCAAATGCCGCGGCAATGCCCCCAGAATGCAGCTCCAGTGGAAAATGCATTTACCGAAGGGGAACTTTTCACACGCAGCGCCAAATCTGCCAAAGCCACTTTTCGGTATTGTTTTTTGTTGCTTTCCAAAATTTATTGCAACACTCGCTGGAGGAGCTCCTATACTTCACCGCCACCTCCAACTCCAACTCCAAGTCCAACTCCATCTCCACCTTCATCCCAAAAAATCCAAAGCGATGCTGGCTTTATCTCTTGGCTGTCTGTCTGTCAGAGGATATTTATCTGGCACGTTAAGTTTACTTTTGCCCCCTTCGATCCACTGCCACTTTCCTTGAACATTTTCCTCGCTTTCCACCCGCTCGTTTCATAATTTTTCGCCTCGCGGCCAAATTGTCGTCTTTATTTGCAGCATGGAAATGCTCCAGCGCAATTTCCCATTTCCATTCCACTACACACACACTCACCCACACATCCGAATGGCAAACGCTGCCCGATGTGAGATTTTCCCGCATGACATTTGCGATTTTCCGCACATTTTGTACTTTATTGAACTGTTTGTCACATGACGTTTAGTATTTTGCGAGCTGCGCCAGCTGCAGGCGAACAATCCACATGCCCAGCATGAAAACGGGGGAATTCGGCTAGGATTGGGGTCCTACGAGGACAGAAGCACTCCTCCAACTTGAAAATGAATGAGACTAAGGGAGCCTAAAAGTAACCAAGGTACTCGAAACTTCCTCCCAAGGTGTCTAGGAGTATGCAACAGTTATGGGACGTTTATATCTCGATAGATACGTCAGTGTATTTCACAGCACTTTCCACTGTACCTCCCATCATCATCATCGAATTTTCGGGGTATAAAAGGGGAGGATGTATATGAAGCTTTTAAGGAAGAAGCGCCAGCTGACCCCCTTATTACAAAGCCATGTAAACTTGATGAAAATCAAATGGAAATAAAAACGGACAGCACTCATAAACAATAATATTGAAGGCAAGCTTCCTTTCAAAAGGAAACTTTTTGGTAAAGCGAGAAAAAGGAAACTTCAGCAGAGCGGCGAAAGCAACTTAATAAAAACAAAAATGTATGAAATACTTTTACGACTTTCGAAGACATTTTTACAACTTGCTGGCAAGTTTTGCTAACGATATGCGAGATGCACACAGAACTCGGGATCGGCAGCTGCATCCTAGGACTGCCAGTGTCCTGGTCAAATGGATACGTCGCGTCATAAAACCGAAAGTCATTTCGCGCAGAACGTGTCTATCCGAAAACCAGGAGCGGGAGTGCCAGGAGAACCGGGAGAACCGGGCGAATGTCCGGCCAAGAAGCCAAAGTCATCGCAGCCAATAATAATTCCAATTGTAGTGCAGTGACAATTTTCTGTTCCTTGGCTGCAAGGATGCGCTCTTGCGCTTTTGGGCACTTTTGGGTACATTGTACCCCGAACAATGGTCAGCAGAAGACTTTTTATTGCCCAGCGTTGGCATTTTAAGTGCAGCCAGCCAAGGAGCAGCATCGGAGCAGCATTGGAGCACCATCGGCAGTGGCAACATTATTTGGCCAATGTAGACGACATGACGCGGCCATTAAGAGCAACAAATAAGCAAACAATAACAAGAAGCCGCGCCCAATGAGCTGGGGAGAAATTAAGAAAAATGCTAACAGAAACACTTCCCCCTCACACTCTGGCATCAACAGTAGGACTTCAGTGCACCGAAAGAAATAACAGCTCATTTCCTAGCCCAGTTTATGATTCATATCGAAGCAGCTCCTATCTCGCGCATGACTTTCAAAAATTACAAAGAATTCACTTAAAACTACACCAAAGTTGCAAACTATCTAGCCAATATATCACTATTTTCCAATAGTTAAAAGCCACTGGCATAATTCCTTAGCAAACATATATAAACTCTATTTTTATTGGGAAAAGTTAAGTTACAATATACATTTTTTCAGCATGGTCAGCCCGTTTATCTATCGATCTGTTTGGATATTTCGACGTGATAACGATACTTGGGCTTATGAAAATTGATTGCAAATGAGCTGAGGGCTTTGGCGCGTCTTCCATTTCTAAGCAAGATGGGTGGGAATGGTTCTCTTGTGGCACTGCTGATAGTGAAGCAATAAGGCGTAGCTGGATTATACAGATTGACTAGCTCAGGCATACGATATGAAATGCCGAGTAAACAAACAAATCTATGCGAAAACATAATTGAATCAGCAAAAGAAACTCGTTGAAACTAAGAGCTAGAGATATGAAATAGCTGATAGTGATAGATACAGATATTTCAGCTGTCTCGCTGCCTGGCCAATTCGTTCAGTTTCGCAAAAGCTAATTAGCAACTAAAGTGAAATTAAAGCAGAGCCAAGTCAAGCCAACGACTAATGGTCTTTGTGTTGCAAAAAAAAAGGGAAGAGGGAAAGAGGAAGGCTCCGAACAAGAGGAAGGTGCTACAACTAATTAAATGCAATAAGCTATGGCAACTGCTGGACGTGAACAGGAACTGCTGGGGATTCCAGCAGTCGGGATACGGAGCACAGGACAGGTAGGTAACGCCGCCGGACGAGTGACAACTTTGTTTTGATGTGCCGGACTCTTCCGGCATCCTTCCTGTCCTCCGTCCTCCGTCCCCCGTCCTCCGTGCATCGCAAGCAACCAACTAACGAGGAACGCGTTTTAATTTGCACATTAAAGTAATTAGTTTAGCATTAGTTAGGTGTAGTTTGTTTTAATGAGTCGCGAGTTTTGAGAGTTGGACGATGCCACTTACCGCTCTTGAAGGTGGCCATCAGGCGTTCGGAATCTGCTCCATGCTGGCACAAAAACAAAGAGGTGTCAAGTAGATCCTTGGGCGAATATCCCAATAAGTCATGCATCCTGAAATTAAAGCAGAGAACAAATGAGAACTATGTTTACCCTCTTCTAGACGGGATCCCATTTTATGTTTTTCTAGGCTGCTTTCTATTTTTAGGTAATCTACCTATTAATTTGTGTTCATTACTTATGCAAGTGCTTAATGGGTAATTGGTAACAATTGGTAATTAATCGTCAGAGATCGATTTCTAATAGAAATAGGTTTTCCAACGGCAAAAAGGCAAATAACTTATTGAGTAAATGACAGTAAAGTGCCGAGTTTGGCAGAGCAATTATTCAATCATTCCTAGATATATTTCTGAACAACCTAAGCAGCTGTGTTTTTAAAATGGGTTTGCGTCTCGAAATCGGTATGTATCTCACTTGTCGTCCACATAGGTGAAACGCATATCCAGTGAGTGTTTGGTAAGGAAGGTGCTGGTTCCCAACGGAATCTCAATGTTTGACGGATGCGGAATGGGTCGACCAATGGCCATCAGCAGGCGCTCGCCCTTGGCATTGACCACCAAGTGACCGGTGATGTGAATGACCTGAAAGCCCAAAGAATACCACGATTAATATGCGTAATGGACTCTTTAAACTCATTATCTCACCTTATACGAAGCGCTCTTGATGTTGATGCTTCGTCCACGACTGGTCAAGGTGCACTTCAACCGCACAAACAGATCCCGGTGATGGGTGCTCACTCCAAGGTCCTGCTGCGGTTCGTCCTTGACCTTCTGGGCGATTTCACGCTTCAGGCTGAGAGCCTCCTTGATCTCGGCGTGATCGCACTGGTGCGAGTACTCCCAGATCTGTTGGCCAAGTGTGTCAATCTGTGGAAAGTAAACAGCAAACTAGAATCTTCCTTAGTAAAGTCGATGAACACACTCACCTTGGTGATGCCCAGATGCTCGACTACGTTTTCGGACACGTAGGTGATGTCTCCCTCGTGGGACAAGACCAGCAGGAATCCGTCCATGGTCTGTTTCAGGAGCTCCCTGGCCTCAGCTCCGTTCAGCCAATCCTCACTGCCCGCTTCTAGCTTGGGCTTGACCTCCTGCTGATCCTCGACAGCTTCAATGTCCTGTTTAATGGCATCATTGCAGTCGCGCAAGCTGGGCACTGAAATAAGTAATAATAATTAGATGGTGCTTACAAAGATAACATCTTAAGTGAATCTCACCGAACTGCAGCATATCGCGAATCTTGAGGAAAGCGATAGTGATCCTCATCACGGAGGCCTTGTCCAGTTGACTGACATCGTCGGTTTTCAATGGCAAAGCCGCCGAGAGTTCCATGAAAATCTCCGTCTCCTTGGAGCGACGACATCTAGCCGCATCGCGAGACTTTTCCTTGCGTTTTTCATTGTTCCTGCAAAGATCGATCGGATGGAAAATTAGCATAAGCTCAAAACGATCACGTACGCCACTGATCGGTGGAGAAAGGGGGGATCTAGAACGGGGGAGGCTGCCTGAAATATGCGTGCATTTGCATGGCTGCACTTTAATGCCCGTTTGATTGCTTGTGATTCAATTCACGCGGCCACCAGAGCTCGCAATTTTTCAATTAGGCAAAACGCTTGTAATTTTCGCTTTTGTTGCCAGGCCAAGCGAAAATACAAAAGGCGATCGACACGGCGCCAAAGTTCTCGGCAGGTATTCCTAGCCAACTCTTTTCGAGAAACCATTTATTACACAGTGACTACGAATTCAAATTGAGATGAAGATCAAAGCAAAAGCTGGTAATCAAAACAATAAATTATTTTGTAATCAATTATAATAAATTCGAATCACTATTAAGTACAAAATATATAGTCTTATATCTCAAAAGTAATCTTCTTTTCGGCGATGCTGATAAGGAATTTCTGCACATTCCTTATCTACAGAGTCTTGAAAAACATTCTAAATAAGTCCAATGGGTATCGTCTAGGGGATCCTGACCTACGGAGGCGCCCCCTTGGGACAGCTGTGCATTCCGAGCTGGCATAAGAGCCCTGGGGCTTAGATACTTTGGGACGTCTGTTTGGGATTCCGAGAATAGCCAGCAGTCACACGTTCCACTGATAAAAACGAAGTGAGTTACCTTGGCACCAATTTTCCGGTGGTGGTCTTTTGGAATATATCACCAGGGGATTCACAAAACACCGATAATTTGGCAATTGGCGACTCTGCGGAGTTAGTTGTCTTCGCTGGGTGACTAAGCCCCATTTAGACCCTGGGTTTCGAATCGTCTATATTGGCGACAAGTTTTAACCAAATCAATCATACACACTTATAGACCAGAGCACTGACCCCAAACACACGGACTCTATCTGTATGCCCATACATTGTGGGGAATTCTAAGAAAAGACGGATGGCCCTCCCGCGGGACTGCGGAATAACTATAGCAAAGTTTGCCAAGAAAATCTCGTGAGCAGCCGCATGCAACATCATATCTCGTGGCTCTTTATATTTTATTTATTAGCGAAATAGTGGGCGAACTTGTATAATCCATGGGTGACACCCATTTCGGCACGTACAGACATTTGTTTCCTTGGCCTTTTGGAAAAATTTGCTAACGCTGCTTTATTGATTCGCTGGGATGAAAAAAATACCTGCCCACGTCAGCTGTTTCAGTTGTGAAAATCCGCTTGGCAACACCGCGAAAATATCAAAATTTTTTGTTAACAAACCTTAAGTACCGCCTGTCAACGAAGGAGTCCAAGTGATCAAAAGTCCATCATATCTGCCGACAAAGGCACAGTACAATATGATTTGTACTATTTGTCATTCTGCCACCTGTCTAATAAAAGCTTAAGTATCTATTAAAAATATATTCCCGTTTCCTTAAGTGTAAGTAATGCTACCTAAATAAATGAAATAAATCGAAGCAAACTACTTAGTAGTTGAAAATAATCTTCTATTATGACATACAAATGAGATAACAGCCACACTAATCGATCGATTGTAAACAGAGCAAATCTTAAAATAAACAATGCAAAACTGCATTGCACTCGGCAAGAATTTATATTATAAAAGGAGTACTCTGACCTCCCACATAAAACTTTGATTGGGAAACTGTGCGAAAGTGAGAACACAATGCATTCAAATAAATCAAAATAAATAAAACAGAAACCTGGGGAGATAAGAGGGGTTTTCACTGTCAATCAAGCGACTGATTGATGGAAACCAGGCAAAAGTTTGAAGCGAAACTCGAATGGCTGCTGAGATAATTATATATAGTATTCTATTACTTCGCTATCAAAGCGCACACTAATGTAGACGTAGACTCGTGGATTTCTGTATATTATATATGCATTAATAAACACAAATCCGATAGTCGGTAGCCCGTAGCCCATAGAAAGCGGCGGAGAGTGACTTTGAATTGCATGCTAATGGCCTGCTTAAATGGAGTGATATTCGCGGGACTTTAGCGGGGGAGGTGTGCACATATATATTTTCGATCGGACCATTGTCTGTTCATTAGAACAGAAGCAAGTACAGCCTGTTAAATATTCTGTCTGTGCCAGCAGAATTGCCTTGTTATTGCCGCTGGTGCCGCTGTTGTTGTTGCTAAGTATTTCCGCTCCAAAGCCGCTCGAAGCACTGACAAAAATTAAGCTATAATAAGCTATTATATAGAAACATAATATTTTGCGAAAACGTGATCAAAGTGATCCTTTTGCGACGACTGATCTACTCTGATATCTGATAAATGCAATTCCAACCTTTCGTTGAGGTTCTCAGTCACTCAACTCTTCCCTTATTATACATGGACCAATCTTAAGATATCATATTTCCCACTTTGGGTATCAAATGCGTTTGTATACGTTCCCAGCACGTGGATATCTAAGTCCAAGCTGATCCCACAACACCTTAGAATTCTGACCCGCTGCTGTTTGAGTTGAATTGCGAGCATTGCGAAATGTTGGCCAAGCTCCCAAAATGCGCCGTATCTCCGGGTGAGATATCAGCGAAAACACATAAAATACGACTCGAGGTGCTAATGCCAAGTTCATGGGGCAGTAAATCGAGACAGCATCGGGTCAGGGATGTTTGGTTTCTTCTTGGGGGCAGAGCGTAATGTGGGGGGAGTTCTTGGAGCAGCGATTTCTGCAAGTGCGTCAGTTTGGCTTCGGCTCATTAGCATGGAGATGGGCCAGCCCAATTTGGCTTAAACGTGTGCAAAACGTAAATAAACGAAAACCCGAAGACCATTCCAAACACATTTGCTTGCGGCGCACGTTGCATGCAAAGTTTTTGAGGAGGTGAAAGATGAGAATCCAGGGAAAGGGGCTGTAATCTGCGTCAATCGCTAGATAGTCGTTCATCAATAACATGGATTTTGGAACCGACAGGAGAACCCTATACGATAACTACTATGACTACACAACAGCACAGCTGACGAGCAATTTCCTAGTTTCATTAACTATATGGCGGCCATTAAACATTTCTGTAGAAAAATAGAGGTAAGAGGGAAAGTCTTTCCCCGCCCGCAATCTTATAGTGGGCACTTCACTTGGGAATAACCCATCCAAGCCTTGACTCATACGACACCTCTCTTGCCCCATATCTCCGTCCCCCTCGCCCTATCTCTTGCTGCGTATCTAAATATTATTATAAAAGCGATTCGCAAATAAGCATAGATAAGTGCACAACCGTTTGCTTTCGACTTGAGTTTTACAATAGGACAGCCACTTTTTAAGAGCTTAGCTCTTTCAGGTACTTTCGGAAAATGTAGATCTTTAGTGGTATTCTGCAGCCGATTCGAACTGCTTTCCATTTTGTTTATTGCAATGAGCAGTTATGTAACAACTAATACACGAAATTGTGTAAATTCGCAAAACAGAACTTGGAGCTTGCCATGGTGGAATTTTCGTACTTGTATAGTATTTGATATACACTGTAACAAGATCATAGAAGGCGCCAAATCACTGAATCAGCCAAACAACAATTGGACCAACAGTCGCTTGTTTCTCACTCACATGAAGTCCTCGATGTCGACGAACTGGGAGAACTGGCAGGCTTGGGTGTTGGTGGGGGCGTAGCCATAGCAGTAGGCGTAACTCCAGGGGCGGCTGTCGCGACAGGGCGTGGCCACGTTCAGGAGCGATCCCCTCTGGCGGTAGAAGGCGTCCTGGGGCTGCTGCTGGCGGTACGGATGGTATCTTTGCATCCCGGCAGAGGACACATTGCGCCCAAGCATGGCGCCCACAAAGGGTTGGATTCTGGGGGCAGCAGGGGCATTGTAGAATGACCCGTTGCCAAAGTTCACGGTGGGTTCATTAATGGGCATTCGCCCGTAAACAGAGCCATTGCTCAGCTGTTGCTGCTGCTGCTGCGGCTTTGTATCGCACTCGTAGAAAGTAGGACCGGGAATCACATCTTCGCCGTAGAAGGAACTGTCGCCGGGACACGAGAAGTCGCAGCTCTCGAAGGAATTAAACATTGATTGCGCCGTTTGCTTCGCTGGAATCCGGCTAAGCCCATCGATGATGAACACACACACGCGTGCGATAAGCACTGATAGTGTTTGAATTTTTTGTCCACAACTTCACTGCTCCCAATATTTTGGTAGAACACGACGTACGGGAGTTCGAGCACCAAATGAGCGAAAGGTTCCATAACCTCGAAGCCGTCATATTTATAGCTGGGCAGGCGAGGCGACTGGAAAAATCGCAAAAGAGCGGGAGCGCCACTCAGGTTTCGTGTGCTATCAGACTATAAGTTTGCCTATCCGGACAAGTGCGCTCCGGACGGATCTCCGGAGTGATAAGATAAAGTCTGGTCCGACTGCCTCGCAAAAAGCATTCAGGTGGCAGGGAGCCAGCGCTTCGGTTCTGCCCAATGGGGCGATAACGACGAGCCAACTGAGTGGCGGATTCAAATTAGAGCCATATAAATTATGTCAGTCCGCCGCTCTTCAGCCGATAATTGACCCGTACTATATAGCCTACTTTGCAGCGCCGTCGGAAAATTTCCGCGCCTCCAGGACTCATTTTCCGCCCATTTCCCTGACTCACCAATTGTCATGTTATAATTTTAGAAACTCTGCACCGTGCAAACACTCTCTCGTAATTCGGGCCCAAACTAGGTATGATCAAATGATCAACAATTCTTATAATATTTTTAAAACTAACCAAAAGTAAGATTTAACACAGTAAGAAAAGATGCAAGAAAAGCTGCTTGAATGGCTAAATACTCTCAGATTTATCCACGATTTCCCTAGCCGGCCGATAAGAACTAAAGCATAAGAGTTAAATATTTGAATTAATTTGGCAAACAGCACGGAAAGTGAAACGAGATAAGGGAAGCTAGTTCCCCAGCCCAGCCAAAAGTAATCAAATCGCAATGTAATCAACTCGTGGAGAAGGCGAAGGAACAGGCAGGGTCAGCTGAAATTACTCTGATAACCCCATGTTTACTTTTTTATGCTACACACGTCTATCATCCACCTATTTCATCCAAATAAGAATAAAAGTAGTCATCAGCATTGTAAACTCCCTCCATTACTTGTCGAAAGAGTTGAGCTACTAAGGTGATCGACAAAGTCAAGTTGGTGGTCAGGTAGATGAGGTTCATCGGTCAGGTCAGATTCATATTTCAAGTGATCTTTATTAGAGTTTCCTGCACTGGCTCCTTCACATCCACGTCTTGCATAGTACGCTTTACTGAACCATGTACTTGGTCTAGAAATTCAAGAAAGTCACACAAAATAGTATGTGAAAAAATGAAAAGAATACTTAATCCAAAGCAATGGCTATTGCAACAGATTATCGTAAAGATGTTATACATTCTCAAGCAAGAAGTTCCTTTGTTCTTCTCAATGTAATTTTTTCCTCACATTTCCCCGCAAAAAGTGCCTTCCAAACAGGTTCCGCGATAATCAGTTCAGAAAACTTGTGAGCCATTTTCAGCGACTGATTCCAATTTATCGCTTTAAATATAAATTTGAACTTTCCCTGCCAGCAATTGCAGAATCATAATTTACCCGGAATGCGATGCATATAGAGCCCATACACAACTGAGCAGCCGAAAAAGATTCGGAAGCTGTATTACCTTCACTCTGTCTCCCTCGCGCTGCTTATATCCGTCTCGCTCGCTGCAACATGCTTAATTCCATACAGAGAAACAAAAAAGGTACACAAATATATTGAATTTGGGAAAGGGAAGGATTACAAATTGCGGCTAATAAATGTCTTTCCAAGAAAAACAAGCAACTGAACTTCCGATCTTATTGTTTGAAATATGATTAGCCAGTATTTCTTTCAGTGCGCCGTAGCAAAACAAAAGTGTGAGCATGGAAAGCGAGAAAAAACCAACAATAACTCCACGGGCCTAACACTCGAATACAATGCCATCCATCTTTCTCTTTCCCCCTATATAGTAGCCCCATAACACCCCCTCGGTCGTTTCCATCCTCCCCGGATCGTCACATTTTTAGTTCGATTGCGCAAAAAGTAGGTCGTCGTGGCCAGACGAAAAACAGCAATAACAACAATACCAGCAGCAACAACAACAATAACAACAACAGGGCATATCATTTAAATATTTTACAATACACACATGTTTGTGTGTATGGAATGTGTGTAAGCGTGTTTTACTTTTGTGCGTTTATGTGCCTTGCTATTGAAATTTATTTATTACTGGCTTGTTTTTAAGTTTATTCATTAGCTGCTGGGCGCAAGTCTAACAGCTTGCAGAAATGATTTAAAAATAAGAATAAACATACAAAATCTTGATTCAGATTGTTGCCTCCCTCCATGTCAACTTGTAATAATTCACTTTTATTGAGGTCACACCGTTGCTGCAGTTACGATCTGTTCAAGATCGGAGTGCTGTAATCGAAAGCGTCGATCGATAAGCAAGGGGTTAGCGATGGACAATCGAAAAAATCGATATTCGATAGATACAAAAATGTTAAGGAAAATGCAATAGGAGTGATTTTACGACAATTATAAGTTTGTTTGCCAAGCTTTCTCTAACGGCGGCCAATTGAATTAAATTTCTCATTTACCAACGACCAAAGTCAATTGTTTGCATGCGTCGCACTGCAAAATATATTGGAACCAGTTTGAGACAAATGGAAAAACGCGAATTGTCGGTTAGTGGGTCTAATCGAAGCTAGAGCGCATTTTGAAAATGGTTATAGAACCGCTTTTCGGTTTTTCCACACTTATTTTCCTTCAGCTTTACGGTCGTCACGTAGGCCCAAGCGAAACTTTGTTTCAATCCAATGTAAATGTCTTGAGTGAAACATAAACTTGTCGTTTTATGGGATTATAAAATAAATAAATTTAAGTTTTCTGAGGGGCGTGGGCCTAAAACGAAAACAAACAAAGCCCAAAAAGCCGAAGCACGAGGAAAAAACGGGTTGCTTTTGGAGCAAAGGGGCACGCATTATCGAACACAACAGGTTTTCCTCATTGTGTTTTTGATTTTCGCCTCACTTAAAAATAACCGACAGTGCGTAAGGAAAAAAGAGAACAATGCACCCGTCTAAAAATAAATCGCAGCCACTGGGGGCTTGGCCTTATGAGGTATATCCTTGAGGATATACCTTTTCTCAAGAGAGCAACAAGTGTTTTCAAGCCTCTTTGCTCCCAACAGCGGGCACTTATTCGTCTATCGTATATCCCCTAGTTATTAAATTCCACCGCGGAAACCGACCATGCAAATGCAAACTGAACGATTTCGGTTCGTCTCGACTTTTGTCTTTGAATGCCTGAAGGTCGTGGGTCTCGGCCGTTGGATACGCCGTCGCCATCGATCGTATAATATTTGCCGCGAATGCAAAAATTAGTTGAACGCGTGATTAATGATTGGCTTTCCATTATATTCAAGTCCCTGTTTCGTCAATTAGTGACGCCCATTGAGGGAAGTTCACACATTCAAGCAAAGCAGGAATTCAAATTCATTAGAAAATTGAAATACGCTCCCGTAGGTTTTAAGCACTATGTATATGGTGGCGTTAGAATCAGGAAGTAAGTTTGACTCATCTATGAGATACGAAAGAAAATCCAGGGTGGTAGTTACTAGAATGATTAACAATATGAAATTTCGAGACTTTAAAGCCCAACAAGTAAGGTCGTAAAGGGTACAGTGATCGAAAATAAGTAGTGGGTTCCATTGCTACAGCAAAATTCTGATTCCAGATCATAAAAATAAACGAAATGCCGCATACCCACTGGGAAACTGAGAAGAAACGCGAGAAGCGACGGATGGCAACGAATATCGCGACGAAGAGCGGGCGAAAAAGAAAGCAGGCGCTTGCTTATGCAATGGGCAAGCAAGCGCGATCTAGGCAGATCCAATCAAGGGCTGGGATTATAGATGAGGGCATCCGGATTACCATGTAGTATAGGCAGATCCATGTGACTCACCTTCGTTTCTCCTTTGGTTTGCCGCTGGCCGTGAGATTGGATTTCGGGGCGCCAGGAGATGGAGAGCCAGCGGACGAAGATGTGGGGGAGGCCGAGAACGAGGAGGAGGCGGATGAGGAGTTGGTGGCCGATTGGGACTGCTTCTGTTTCTCGGCCGCCGCTTCGATTGTGTCAATTAACGAAACCATTGTGTCTCCGGATTTCAAAGTGCGGCAGCATTCAAGAGATCTGCCGATGTGGAGGTTCCTGTTTTTCTTATCGCAAAGTTTTTCCAGCACTTTTTGAGACTCTTCGTTGTTGTTTTGTATTATTTATCGCTGTTACTTTCGTTATTTTCCTATGTATGAAAACTAGCCGTGCGCTTGTATTAGTCGCTGCGTTTGTATTGTTGTTACTACGCACACACACACTCGCACGCACAATAAATTTGTTTTCCTGTTAAACCTTTATTATTTAACCACTTTTACACCACTTGCAACTCGATTAATTTTGTGTATATATGCTGATTTGTGATCCACAAAAAAACAAAACACAAGGTTATATTATTATTTCACTGCTATAGCTGTTGTTGTTGTTTTTATTGTGGTTGTAGTCTCAACTGGCCAATTGCACTTTGGTTTATTCGATAATTCGGGTATTTGTGTTATTGCACCTTGAAGTTCTGCACCGACTTGATGTTGAATTCGCGTTTAAGCATCTCACAAACGCGATTTATCTGCAATATATGCATTTTACACTGCGCCTACAGCATTTTTCCTTTCCACACGAAATCTTAATACGCTTTTATTTTCTCCGTTTTCTTTGCTTGCTTCTTCGTAAACAGTGTGGCAGCAGGGTGAAAAAATACCACCAGCATGGTGATAGCGCTTTCAGAATATACCAGAAGTACGCATCAAATGGAAATGGAAATAACGGCCTAAATACCGCTAAATACGAAGATTTTAAAGAAACATTTCATTTTTGTATCCTTTTATTTCGTTATTTGCTTCTATGTCACAAAAGCGAGTATTTAACTAAAATACGAGTACATTTTATTGAAAAAAGCAGCTCTTTCATCAATACTTTTTGCCCGGACTGGCCACCAGCCAAGACAGGCTTTATTTATTTTGTACGAAGTCTTATCTTAATGTACGACATATGTATGCACTCCGCCCTAAACCTTGGGCACCACCGAACTGCTATTGGGGGTCAGCACCTCGTCGCCGCCTCCATTGTTGCCCACATCCGCCAGCGGATCTGCGTTCTGACCACCAACTGAAGCGGCATCAGTGTCCAAGGCTTCGCTCAAGCCATCATCGTCGTCGTCATCGCCGCCAGATTTGTTGTACACGGTGGGGTACTTCTGGAAGCAGTCGCGCATCTTGGTGAAGGCATCGTAGCAGTCTGATCCCTTGGGATCGGCGGTGCTGTTCTGGAAGCAGGAGAAGGCCTCGCGGAAATCGACGCCACAGGGACCGGTGGCCATTCCGCCGAGACAGGGACAACTCCAGTTGATCTTGCCGTCCTTGGTGATCACGCCCTCTGGCTTCTCTGGCGGCGGCAGCTCGATGGTGCTGGGTGTGGCATGGTCCTCCTTGGTCACGAAGATCACCTTGTCCTTGCCGTACTCCTTGCAGTAAGAGAATGACATCCTGATGATGTTAAGCTAGTTAAATGCTATGAACTCCTCGGGCGATTCCTCGAAATCCAAGGGCTTGCGGGATGTGCTAAGCACCTGAAAATGGCAGGGCACCTCCTGGTAGTATCCTATCAGGGCTATAGCTATGCGAACGCGATCCAGAAAATTCTCTGGCACCCGGAGAATGGAGCGTTTTTGGCTAGTGCTAAACTTCACAATGTCCAGTGTGGTCTGGCCACCGATTTCGCCAAATATACTAACCAAGGAGCTGTGGATGCAGCCAAAGAAGAATACGGGCGTCAAGGTCACGGAGTCTGGATCGCGGAGTTTCCTGTCAAATAAAAACGTGCATTATCTTAATTATACTCGCATGATGCACGTGCGCACGTGGGGAATATGGGGCTCTACGGAGTGGGAATTATAGCCCGGAACTCACAGCTTCACATCCAGATATTGATAATCACTCATGCTTTGGGTGCAAATGCCAGTGCCTTTTTTTTTGGCGGAAACTTCGGGAAGAGGCGTCCAAAAGTTGCCGGTCAGTGTGTTTTTTATGTAATTACTCCCCTTTTTCACTGTTTCTTTCTGCTTCCCAAACAGCTGTGCGCCGTTAGGGATGCCAATTCGGCTTATAACAGCAAAAGGTATATTAAATATAGCCAAAAATATAGCCATTTATTTATAGATGTAAATAGGTGCGGACTTATTGTTCTTAAATGTATTATTGATTTATTATTGATTTAAATTAAATTTTGAAAGCCATAACAAATGTAATCTTAAATGCACTTTCATTGAAATGGATTTCCCTTGCTGTGTTTGCTCAGCTTCTTATACTCATTTGATAGCCAACACTGTTAGCAATCTGATTCGTTGTGAATGGCAATAAAATCTGATCACAGTAAAATCACAGTAAAATGTATAAATTGCATTGGCCATATCGCTAATCCTCACTACTGGACAGCCCTGAGAGAGTCTTCTCAATGCTTTTCTCAAAGTCTAGCGAGGATTTGGAGGTCTCCAAGATCTCAAAATGACAGGGTATTTGCTGGTAGTGACTAATGTGTTCAATGGATATGCGTGTCATATCATGCAGTTCCTCTGGCACTCGAAACACAACGCGATGTTGCTGGGCGCTAAACTTAACGATCTCCAGTGTGGGCTTTTCCTCGCAGAAGAAACTGTCCAGGGCGTCAAGGACGCAGCTTCGAAATAGCGCTGGGGTCAAAACAACCGCATCCGGATCCCGAAGTTTACTATTCAATTGAAAGATTTATTTTCTATGGTCAGAACATCTGTCTACTCACAGTTTAATGTCGAAGTAGTAATGGTTCGCCATGGTGATATGATGCGTCTCTTTTAAGCAGAGACCACCGTAGTGATATGCGTATCCTCCGCGTTCGGGGCGAATGGCTAACTGCTTTTGCGGTGAATTTCGCGCCGCGCAGTCTTTTGACGAAATTCTCTCACGCAAGACGAACAATTTAAAAAACGAAACTCGAAACAACAAATAGGAAAATTGTGCTTCGAAACTGTCAAATGGAGAAGCTAACGAATGTTCAGGAGCAGCAAGAGGAAGAGGAGGAGGGTCCGCTCAGCGTGGCCAAGTTACTGGTACGTAGTAGTGCGATCTCGACCAGGA
Source organism: Drosophila erecta (assembly GCF_003286155.1). Lineage (NCBI taxonomy): Eukaryota > Metazoa > Arthropoda > Insecta > Diptera > Drosophilidae > Drosophila > Drosophila erecta. The sequence goes on from NW_020825194.1 coordinate 2,210,245, forward strand.
TTGTGGACATTCCTTATTATTCTCCTTCTAGGGCGGCAGCATTACGGCAAAGGACATCAAGCTGCTCCAGCAGGCCAGTCTGCACACCGTGGAGTCTGTGGCCAATGCCACCAAGAAGCAACTGATGGCTATTCCCGGCTTGGGCGGCGGCAAGGTGGAACAGATCATCACGGAGGCCAACAAACTCGTGCCTCTGGGCTTTCTCAGTGCTCGTACCTTCTATCAAATGCGTGCTGATGTTGTGCAGCTGAGCACGGGCTCCAAGGAGCTGGACAAACTGCTGGGTGGCGGCATTGAGACGGGATCCATTACCGAAATCTTCGGAGAGTTCCGCTGTGGGAAGACCCAATTGTGCCACACTCTGGCAGTCACCTGCCAGCTGCCCATCAGCCAAAAGGGCGGCGAGGGGAAGTGCATGTACATCGACACCGAGAACACCTTCCGTCCGGAGCGATTGGCTGCCATCGCGCAGAGATACAAACTGAATGAATCCGAGGTGCTGGACAATGTGGCCTTCACCCGTGCCCACAATTCCGATCAGCAGACCAAGCTCATCCAGATGGCGGCGGGCATGCTTTTCGAGTCCAGGTACGATAGCTCATCCCTTAGTATACATAATTTAATAGTAAAGTATCTCGCAGATACGCTTTGCTGATTGTGGACAGTGCAATGGCGCTCTACCGATCGGATTATATAGGACGCGGCGAGCTGGCCGCTAGACAAAACCATCTGGGCTTGTTTCTGCGCATGCTCCAACGGCTGGCCGATGAGTTCGGAGTAGCTGTGGTAATTACCAATCAGGTGACTGCCTCGCTGGACGGCGCACCCGGCATGTTTGATGCCAAAAAACCCATTGGCGGGCACATCATGGCCCACTCCTCAACCACGCGACTGTATCTGCGCAAGGGCAAGGGCGAGACCCGCATCTGCAAGATCTACGACTCGCCCTGTCTGCCGGAATCGGAGGCCATGTTCGCCATTCTGCCAGATGGAATAGGAGACGCGAGGGAGAGCTAGTTGCTCATTCACAGTTTAAGGCAATGTTAGGAATAGAGCTACCTCATCTAAGTTCCCCTTCTAATGATGACTTATCCATAGATTAGGTAGGAAAAGGAATTCCGGAGCTCTATGTTAAGCTAAGAATATAACTTCCAAAATTATTTTTTTCTATATTTAAAGTTATCATTGTTGTTTACAATGTAGAGGATAACGACAAAATGAAATAGCCGTTGAGATTTGTATGTACCATCTATATTTAATTCATTATTATTCAAAACATCTACAAACTTAGTTAATATTTAGGGGTCCGAAGCTGAAAAGCTTTTTAAGTCTGGTGGTAATAATAAGCGGATGCGACCGAAACACTCCCATCCCGAGCGCTGCACAATATGCACCTGGCAGGCAAACAGATGTAACGTTCTGTGAGGAATTTTATTGAATTAATATCCTAGAAATTAAGCAATAGCACACTCGGCTCATCAAAACTTCGTCATCCAGAACACGGTCTTAAAGTTGCCTGGCTTGTAACGCTTAGGAGTAACTAAAATGAAAAATGGGGGTCTTGAAGATTTGGCTCAACTCAGCGGATTCCAACCTACCTTATCATACAGTTGGTGTAGCACAGATGGCCGTCAAACATTTTACTGTGGAGCCGATTCGGCTAAAGTGGCGGCCTCCTTGGCAAGAACCAGGTTGTTGTAGCCGCGGTCGTTCATTCCGACGCGAAGGTTTTCGTTGATATTTTTCGTGTAGGTCTTGTAGATTTTTACCTTTTCGCAGAAGTCGATCCAAAAGTTGTCCTCGCTATCAGGCTCCGGATTGAAGAGGCTTTTGAAGCCATCGTATATGCCAGAGGACACTTTGCGAATGGTTTGCGCCCTCTCCTTGAACTCCAACTCGTCGGACAAGTCCATTTTCCAGAGTTCCAAATTGCCCACATATCGGCGCAGTCGTCGCATTATGTCAACGCACTCCGGATTGCGCAGCAGCATCAACTTGGTGAGCTCCACCTCCTTAAACTGCTCGAGGATCTCCAGGCATTTGCCCACATTGGCGCGTCGCAGACCCAAACACTCGCGCAGCTGCTGGGATAGTTGGATGAAGTCTCGTTCCATGAAGAGGGCATCCTCGTGCTCAATGAGCTCTTCGATGAATCGCAAAGCCTCCTGCTTTGGTATCTCGCTGCGCGTTGGTTCTATCACGATCCTCTCGGGCATGGACTCTGGTTCGATTTGCCCGCTTTCCAGTTTTAGTTTGAGCTCCATGGCTTCTTTGCGGGCGTTCTCCATCCAGGCTTCCTCGGCAGCAGCGTTCTCGAATGCTTCCGGCTTATTGTAATTTATGTCGATTCCCAAGCATTTGGCTGTGGGCATGTACACCATGAGCATCTCGTTACGGATGTTCTGTGAGGGCAGAAGTGCAAATCAATTAATATACAACAAGGTAGGGTAAATTGAGGACAGAAATTGTACTAGGTCTATGCCAGGTGGAATTGTTGCACTTGGTTAATTTGATTACACTCACATTGGCGGGTCGTGAACGTTTCTGAATTGGAGTAACTGCAGCCGTGGGCTTCGATTTCTTAACTGATTTCTTGCTGGATGTGGGTGCCGCAGCAGAACTTGCAGCGGTGGTGGCTGTGGCAGTAGCCAGACCCTCGGTGGGAACCCTCCGCTTGGCGGGAGGAGAAGCCACTTCCGTGGAGGCGGCTTCAGCGCCTGCTTCACTGTCGCCGTCCACATGGCGCGGTGGTGCCTTGGTCTTACGGTTGCCGCCCTTTTTGGGCTTTTCGGCCGCTGGCGCGACAGGTGGAGCAGTGGGTGCCTCCGGTTCTTTTAGCTGCTCCGTCTTGACGACATCGCCAGATGCGGGCGGAGCAACTGGCTCCGCGCCGCCGCCAAGCAAATCGATGGGCGCCGAGTCCTCGCCGCGCAGGGCGCTCTCGATCTGGTCGATGGCCTCGATGAACTTGGCCCGCTTCATGATCTTCTCGGTAGCGAAGCGCTCCTTGTTGTTCGCGTACGGGAACAGATCCTCCACTTTTATGTTGGCCGTTTCGCCCGTGCCGTAGAAGTAAACATTGTATTTCTTGTTGTTGTTGCTCTTGGTGATTTTGGCCGGCCACGGCGGATAGCCCTTCACCTTGGCAAACACCAGGTCGCCAATGCTGTAAGACGCGGCCGCCTTTTCCTTGCCCATTTCGGATTCGCTCTAGCTCGTTCGGATCGCGTGCAATTCCAATCTTTTATCACCGAATTTCTGCGGCGTCTTCTTTTCGTCTTACGCTTTCTTAGATATGACAGTTGGCACCGATAACAATCGACGTCGATGTGTTGCATTTGGTCGAATTGGGCAGTGTGGCCAGCGCGGCAACCAGTTAGCGGTGGTTGCTCACGTATGCGTTGGTCGGTACTGGGAACGGTGGAACTGGAACATGGGGACTTTAGTATTTGAATTTGAAAAAATTAAAATTTTAATAAAAAGGATATTAATTATATATTAACTATATATATTAACTATTAATTATTATATATTATATATTAATTAATATTAATTATAGCCTATATGATAAAGAAGAATATTTCGTATGTTTATTTATTACTGATCCCAGTAATAACACATCAGCTACGCCCAATGCACCCACATGCCCTCCCAATTACGAGTTCAAAATCGTTGGCAAAGCTCCCACAGGTGGAAGTTCGTTGGCGGGCCATGCCCACCTTTGGCTCACGCACCTGGGTGCGCAAATTCGCAAATCGCAAATCGACATCAGTTGCGTCCCCTTTGCCAACGAGTCTGTCATTTAGGGTTCCCAATTGGCAATGGGTTTCATTGCTATAGCAAAATGCTGATTCCAGATCATAAAAATAAACGAAATACCGCATACCCACTGGGAAACTGCGTTGTATGCACATCTAATCAGGGGCTGGGATTATAGATGAGGGCATCCATGAGGATTACCATGTAGTATAGGCACAGATACATGTGACTCACCTTCGTTTCTCCTTTGGTTTGCCGCTGGCCGTGAGATTGGATTTCGGGGCGCCAGGAGATGGAGAGCCAGCGGACGAAGATGTGGGGGAGGCCGAGAACGAGGAGGAGGCGGATGAGGAGGAGTTGGTGGCCACCGATTGGGACTGCTTCTGTTTCTCGGCCGCCGCTTCGATTGTGTCAATTAACGAAACCATTGTGTCTCTGGATTTCAAAGTGCGGCAGCATTCAAGAGATCTGCCGATGTGGAGGTTCCTGTTTTTCTTATCGCAAAGTTTTTCCAGCACTTTTTGAGACTCTTCGTTGTTGTCTTGTATTATTTATCGCTGTTACTTTTGTAATTATGAAAACTAGCTGTGCGCTTGTATTGGTCGCTGCGTTTGTATTGTTGTCACTACGCACACACAATAAATTTGTTTTCCTGTTAAACCATTATTATTTAATCACGTTTACACCACTTGCAACTCGATTTATTTTGTGATCCACAAAAAAACAAAACACAAGGTTATATTATTGTTGTTGTTATTGTTGTTGTTATTGTGGTGTTAGTCTCAACTGGCCAACTGCACTTCAGTTTATTCGATAATTCGCGTATTTGTGTTATTGCACCGTGAAGTTCTGCACCGAGTTGATGTTGAATTCGCGTTTAAGCATCTCACAAACGCGATTTATCTGCAATATATGCATTTTACACTGCGCCTACAGCATTTTTCCTTTCCACACGAAATCCTAGTACGCTTTTATTCTCTCCGTTTTTGCTAGCTTCTTCGTAAACAGTGTGGCAGCAGGGTGAAAAAATACCACCAGCATGGTGATAGCGCTTCCAGAATATACCAGAAGTACGCAACAAATGGAAATAACGACCTAAATACTGCTAAACGAGAATATTGTAAGGTATATTTCGAATATATTTTCAACTTATCCTAATCGGATTTCGAAGTGGCATACCTCTAAATGTTTCTGTCGCAATTCTCTGAAAATCTGCATTCAAATTCAAAAATAAAAAAAAAAATTTTTTTTAAATATTTTTGATGTGTGATGTTGTAGAAATTCACAAAAATTAAAAAATGTTCCAAGGAAGAAGTTCTAAACTCCATAACTCAACTTATCCTAATCGGATTTTGAAGTGGCATGCCTCTAAATGTTTCTGGAGCAATTATCTATAAATCTGCATTCAAATTTGGAAATTTATTTTTTCGACATTTTTTTGTAATTTTTTGATGTTATGATGTTGTAGAAATTCAAAAATGTCCCAAGACTGAAGTTCCAAAGTCCATAACTCAACTAATCTTAATCGGAATTTGAAGTGGCATACCTCTAAATGTTTCTGGAGCAATTCTCTAAAAAACTGCATTCAAATTTGAAAATTTCTTTTTTCGAAATTATTTTGTAATTTTTTTGATGTATGATGTTGTAGAAATTCAAAAATGACCCAAGGCTGAAGTTCCAAAGTCCATAACTCAACTTATCTTAATCGGAATTTGAAGTGGCATACCTCTAAATGTTTCTGGAGCAATTATCTATAAATCTGCATTCAAATTTGGAAATTTATTTTTTCGACATTTTTTTGTAATTTTTTGATGTTATGATGTTGTAGAAATTCAAAAATGTCCCAAGACTGAAGTTCCAAAGTCCATAACTCAACTTATCTTAATCGGAATTTGAAGTGGCATACCTCTAAATGTTTCTGGAGCAATTATCTATAAATCTGCATTCAAATTTGGAAATTTATTTTTTCGACATTTTTTTGTAATTTTTTGATGTTATGATGTTGTAGAAATTCAAAAATGTCCCAAGACTGAAGTTCCAAAGTCCATAACTCAACTAATCTTAATCGGAATTTGAAGTGGCATACCTCTAAATGTTTCTGGAGCAATTCTCTAAAAAACTGCATTCAAATTTGAAAATTTCTTTTTTCGAAATTATTTTGTAATTTTTTTGATGTATGATGTTGTAGAAATTCAAAAATGACCCAAGGCTGAAGTTCCAAAGTCCATAACTCAACTTATCTTAATCGGAATTTGAAGTGGCATACCTCTAAATGTTTCTGGAGCAATTATCTATAAATCTGCATTCAAATTTGGAAATTTATTTTTTCGACATTTTTTTGTAATTTTTTGATGTTATGATGTTGTAGAAATTCAAAAATGTCCCAAGACTGAAGTTCCAAAGTCCATAACTCAACTTATCTTAATCGGAATTTGAAGTGGCATACCTCTAAATGTTTCTGGAGCAATTCTCTAAAAAACTGCATTCAAATTTGGAAATTTATTTTTTCGACATTTTTTTGTAATTTTTTGATGTTATGATGTTGTAGAAATTCAAAAATGTCCCAAGACTGAAGTTCCAAAGTCCATAACTCAACTAATCTTAATCGGAATTTGAAGTGGCATACCTCTAAATGTTTCTGGAGCAATTCTCTAAAAAACTGCATTCAAATTTGGAAATTTATTTTTTCGACATTTTTTTGTAATTTTTTGATGTTGTGATGTTGTAGAAATTCAAAAATGTCCCAAGACTGAAGTTCCAAAGTCCATAACTCAACTAATCTTAATCGGAATTTGAAGTGGCATACCTCTAAATGTTTCTGGAGCAATTCTCTAAAAAACTGCATTCAAATTTGAAAATTTCTTTTTTCGAAATTATTTTGTAATTTTTTTGATGTATGATGTTGTAGAAATTCAAAAATGACCCAAGGCTGAAGTTCCAAAGTCCATAACTCAACTTATCTTAATCGGAATTTGAAGTGGCATACCTCTAAATGTTTCTGGAGCAATTATCTATAAATCTGCATTCAAATTTGGAAATTTATTTTTTCGACATTTTTTTGTAATTTTTTGATGTTATGATGTTGTAGAAATTCAAAAATGTCCCAAGACTGAAGTTCCAAAGTCCATAACTCAACTAATCTTAATCGGAATTTGAAGTGGCATACCTCTAAATGTTTCTGGAGCAATTCTCTAAAAAACTGCATTCAAATTTGAAAATTTCATTTTTCGAAATTATTTTGTAATTTTTTTGATGTATGATGTTGTAGAAATTCAAAAATGACCCAAGGCTGAAGTTCCAAAGTCCATAACTCAACTAATCTTAATGGGAATTTGAAGTGGCATACCTCTAAATGTTTCTGGAGCAATTCTCTAAAAAACTGCATTCAAATTTGGAAATTTATTTTTTCGACATTTTTTTGTAATTTTTTGATGTTATGATGTTGTAGAAATTCAAAAATGTCCCAAGACTGAAGTTCCAAAGTCCATAACTCAACTAATCTTAATCGGAATTTGAAGTGGCATACCTCTAAATGTTTCTGGAGCAATTCTCTAAAAAACTGCATTCAAATTTGGAAATTTATTTTTTCGACATTTTTTTGTAATTTTTTGATGTTATGATGTTGTAGAAATTCAAAAATGTCCCAAGACTGAAGTTCCAAAGTCCATAACTCAACTAATCTTAATCGGAATTTGAAGTGGCATACCTCTAAATGTTTCTGGAGCAATTCTCTAAAAAACTGCATTCAAATTTGAAAATTTCTTTTTTCGAAATTATTTTGTAATTTTTTTGATGTATGATGTTGTAGAAATTCAAAAATGTCCCAAGACTGAAGTTCCAAAGTCCATAACTCAACTAATCTTAATCGGAATTTGAAGTGGCATACCTCTAAATGTTTCTGGAGCAATTCTCTAAAAAACTGCATTCAAATTTGGAAATTTATTTTTTCGACATTTTTTTGTAATTTTTTGATGTTATGATGTTGTAGAAATTCAAAAATGTCCCAAGACTGAAGTTCCAAAGTCCATAACTCAACTAATCTTAATCGGAATTTGAAGTGGCATACCTCTAAATGTTTCTGGAGCAATTCTCTAAAAAACTGCATTCAAATTTGAAAATTTCTTTTTTCGAAATTATTTTGTAATTTTTTTGATGTATGATGTTGTAGAAATTCAAAAATGACCCAAGGCTGAAGTTCCAAAGTCCATAACTCAACTTATCTTAATCGGAATTTGAAGTGGCATACCTCTAAATGTTTCTGGAGCAATTATCTATAAATCTGCATTCAAATTTGGAAATTTATTTTTTCGACATTTTTTTGTAATTTTTTGATGTTATGATGTTGTAGAAATTCAAAAATGTCCCAAGACTGAAGTTCCAAAGTCCATAACTCAACTAATCTTAATCGGAATTTGAAGTGGCATACCTCTAAATGTTTCTGGAGCAATTATCTATAAATCTGCATTCAAATTTGGAAATTTATTTTTTCGACATTTTTTTGTAATTTTTTGATGTTATGATGTTGTAGAAATTCAAAAATGTCCCAAGACTGAAGTTCCAAAGTCCATAACTCAACTAATCTTAATCGGAATTTGAAGTGGCATACCTCTAAATGTTTCTGGAGCAGTTCTCTAAAAAACTGCATTCAAATTTGAAAATTTCTTTTTTCGAAATTATTTTGTAATTTTTTTGATGTATGATGTTGTAGAAATTCAAAAATGACCCAAGGCTGAAGTTCCAAAGTCCATAACTCAACTTATCTTAATCGGAATTTGAAGTGGCATACCTCTAAATGTTTCTGGAGCAATTATCTATAAATCTGCATTCAAATTTGGAAATTTATTTTTTCGACATTTTTTTGTAATTTTTTGATGTTATGATGTTGTAGAAATTCAAAAATGTCCCAAGACTGAAGTTCCAAAGTCCATAACTCAACTAATCTTAATCGGAATTTGAAGTGGCATACCTCTAAATGTTTCTGGAGCAATTCTCTAAAAAACTGCATTCAAATTTGAAAATTTCTTTTTTCGAAATTATTTTGTAATTTTTTTGATGTATGATGTTGTAGAAATTCAAAAATGACCCAAGGCTGAAGTTCCAAAGTCCATAACTCAACTTATCTTAATCGGAATTTGAAGTGGCATACCTCTAAATGTTTCTGGAGCAATTATCTATAAATCTGCATTCAAATTTGGAAATTTATTTTTTCGACATTTTTTTGTAATTTTTTGATGTTATGATGTTGTAGAAATTCAAAAATGTCCCAAGACTGAAGTTCCAAAGTCCATAACTCAACTAATCTTAATCGGAATTTGAAGTGGCATACCTCTAAATGTTTCTGGAGCAATTCTCTAAAAAACTGCATTCAAATTTGAAAATTTCTTTTTTCGAAATTATTTTGTAATTTTTTTGATGTATGATGTTGTAGAAATTCAAAAATGACCCAAGGCTGAAGTTCCAAAGTCCATAACTCAACTTATCTTAATCGGAATTTGAAGTGGCATACCTCTAAATGTTTCTGGAGCAATTATCTATAAATCTGCATTCAAATTTGGAAATTTATTTTTTCGACATTTTTTTGTAATTTTTTGATGTTATGATGTTGTAGAAATTCAAAAATGTCCCAAGACTGAAGTTCCAAAGTCCATAACTCAACTAATCTTAATCGGAATTTGAAGTGGCATACCTCTAAATGTTTCTGGAGCAATTCTCTAAAAAACTGCATTCAAATTTGAAAATTTCTTTTTTCGAAATTATTTTGTAATTTTTTTGATGTATGATGTTGTAGAAATTCAAAAATGACCCAAGGCTGAAGTTCCAAAGTCCATAACTCAACTTATCTTAATCGGAATTTGAAGTGGCATACCTCTAAATGTTTCTTTCACAATTCTCTAAAAATCTGCATTCAAATTTAAAATATTTTTTAAATTTAATTTTTTTTTATGTGATGGTGTTGTAGAAATTCAAAAATGTCCCAAGGCTGAAGTTGTCCGTCTGAAGCGATGTTCGTCTGTCCGTGTGGCCTCGATCTCAGGAACTACAAAAGCAGCTGCCAGAGACATAGACGCAGCTCAAGTTTGTTTTCAAATGTTGCCACGCCCACTCTAACGCCCACAAGCCGCACAAAATTGACACGGCCACACTTTTGAAAAATGTGATATTTTTAAACTTTTTTATACATATATCTTGTAAATTTCTATAGATTTGCCAACCAACTTGTTGCCACGCCCACTCTAACGCCCACAAACCGCCCAAAGCTCTTAGGCCCACACTTTTAAATTTATTTTTCATTTTAATTTTTTTTCCCACTCTAGCGATATTTCAGAAAATGTTGAAATTTCTCATTTTCCCTTCCACTAGCTGAGTAACGGGTATCTGATAGTCGGGGAACTCGACTTTAGCATTTTATCTTGTTTTTTTTTTACAATGTAGAGGATAACGACAAAATGAAGTAGCCGTTGAGATTTGTATGTACCATCTATATTTAATTCATTATTATTCATCTACAACCTTAGTAAATATGCAGGGGTCCGAAGCTAAAAAGCTTTTTAAGTCTGGTTCCATCCCGAGCGCTGCACGATATGCACCTGGCAGGCAAACAGATGTAACGTTCTCGTGAGGAATTTTATTGAATTAATATCCTAGAAATTAAGCAATAGCACACTCGGCTCATCAAAACTTCGTCATCCAGAACACTGTCTTAAAGTTGCCTGGCTTGTAACGCTTAAGAGTAACTAAAATGAAAAATGGGAGTCTTGAAGATTTGGCTCAACTCAGCGGATTCCAACCTACCTTATCATACAGTTGTCTAGCAGAGATGGCCGTCAAACATTTTACTGTGGAGCCGATTCGGCTAAAGTGGCGGCCTCCTTGGCCACAACCAGGTTGTTGTAGCCGCGGTCATTCATTCCGTTGATATTTTTCGTGTAGGTCTTGTAGATTTTCACCTTTTCGCAGAAGTCGATCCAAAAGTTGTCCTCGCTCTCGGGCTCCGGATTGAAGAGGCTCTTGAAGCCGTCGTATATGCCAGAGGACACCCTGCGAATGGTCTGCGCCCTCTCCTTGAACTCCAACTCGTCGGACAAGTCCATTTTCCAGACTTCCAAATTGCCCACGTATCGGCGCAGTCGTCGCATTATGTCAACGCACTCCGGATTGCGCAGCAGCATCAACTTGGTGACCTCCAACTCCTTGAACTGCTCGAGGATCTCCAGGCATTTGCCCACATTGGCGCGTCGCATACCCAAACAGTCGCGCATCTGCTGGGATAGTTGGATGAAGTCTCTTTCCATGCACAGGGCATCCTCGTGCTCAATGAGCTCTTCGATGAATCGCAAAGCCTCCTGCTTGGGTATCTCGCTGCGCGTTGGCTCTATCACGATCCTCTCGGGCATGGACTCTGGTTTGATTTCGCCACATACCAGTTTTAGTTTAAGCTCCATGGCTTCTTTGCGGGCGTTCTCCATCCAGGCTTTCTCGGCAGCAGCGCTCTCGAAGGCTTTCGGCTTGTTGTAGTTTATGTCGATTCCCAAGCACTGGGCTGTGTGCATGTACACCAGGAGCATCTCGTTACGGATGTTCTGTGAGGGTAGTGGAAATCAATTAATGAACACCAAGGTAGGTAAATTCTTTGAGGACGGATATTGTACTAGGTCTATGTCAGGTGGAACTTTTGCACTTGGTTAAATTGATCACACTCACATTGACGGGTCGTGACCGCTTCTGAATCGGAGTAACTGCAGCCGTGGGCTTGGATTTCTTAACTGACTTCTTGCTGGATGTGGGTGCCGCAGCAGAACTTGCAGCGGTAGTGGCTGTGGCAGTAGCCAGACCCTCGGTGGGAACCCTCCGCTTGGCGGGAGGAGAAGCCACTTCCGTGGAGGCGGCTTCAGCGCCTGCTTCACTGTCGCCGTCCACATGGCGCGGTGGTGCCTTGGTCTTACGGTTGCCGCCCTTTTTGGGCTTTTCGGCCGCTGGCGCGACAGGCGGAGCAGTGGGTGCCTCCGGTTCCTTTAGCTGCTCCGTCTTGACGACATCGCCAGATGCGGGCGGAGCAACTGGCTCCGCGCCGCCGCCAAGCAAATCGATAGGCGCCGAGTCCTCGCCGCGCAGGGCGCTCTCGATCTGGTCGATGGCCTCAGTGAATTTGGCTCGCTTCATGATCTTCTCGGTAGCGAAGCGCTCCTTGTTGTTCGCGTACGGGAACAGATCCTCCACTTTGATGTTGGCCGTTTCGCCCGTGCCGTAGAAGTAAACATTGTACTTCTTGTTGTTGTTGCTCTTGGTGATTTTGGCCGGCCACGGCGGATAGCCCTTCACCTTGGCAAACACCAGGTCGCCAATGCTGTAAGACGCGGCCGCCTTTTCCTTGCCCATTTCGGATTCGCTCTAGCTCGTTCGGATCGCGTGCAACAATCGACGTCGATGTTTTGCATTTGGTCGGATTGGCCAGTGTGGCCAGGGCGGCAGCCAGTCAGAGGTAGTAGTGGGAACGGCGGAACTGGAACATGGCGGACTTTTAGTTTTTGAATTTGAAAATTATAAACATTGGAATAAAAAGGTTATTAAATCTTGAAGTTATCCCTTGTCCAATGTGGCTGTGTTGCTTGTCATATAGTGAAAAGCCCTGCATCCTTGCAAAAGTCTTAATTTTATGATATTAATTATTATAATAATTATAATTAATATTAACTAAAACCTATATGATAAAGAAGAATATTTCGTATGTTTAAAGCTTATAATTGACTGATCCCAGTAATAAAACATCAAAACCCAATTCACCCACATGCCCACCCAATTACGAGTTCAAAATCGTTGGCAAAGCTCCCACAGGTGGAAGTTCGTTGGCAGGCGATGCCCACCTTTGGCTCACGCACCTCGGCGCGCAAATTCACCACATCAACTCGAACTGAAAACGTTTTTCAAAAGCATTTCTGTTCGTCGGCCAGTCGTCGTTGGTTTGCCAAAAAGAACAGTATTGTTTCCCCCACGAGTTCCCAAAAGAACTTCAGTTTGTTTACCGAATCGAATCGAATAGAATCGCCGGAGAGCGAGCAAGGCGGAAAATAGTTTTAAATTTGGCCTGGAATCCGCGGAATTTGTTTATTGTGGAGCGTAAATTCCAGATTAAGTGGCGCGCGAATTCTTGAGCCCATAGACATGCAGGAGTTAATAGTCGGCGGCATCGCCATCAGCGCCGTCCCCTTTGCCAACGAGACTGTCGAGAAGGAAAATCGCCAAAAGTAAGTAATTTCACGCACATGTCACAGGCTCCTGCCAAGTACACATTTCTGTGGTCGACATTTGAGCCCGTTTTGTTAGCCACAAACACTAAACTAGTGCCAAACACGCTGCTCGAGGTCGCTATGATGTCACCTCAGCGAACCTTTGTTGCTGCCTACCACCTAATTGGTTGAGTTTATAAATAATTGCACCTGAATCGAACAGCTAGTCAGTTTTTCTTTAGGGTAATTGCAATCAGCATAGCCCATTATATTCACTTTAGTGATCAGCTTTGAGATATTAATACAAATACAATTGTCCACCTAAAGGACAAAAATATGTCCATACATATGGGCAAAAAGCAACATATGCAGCCCATTTGGCCACATGCGTTTTTCAAATACGATTTGTTTTTGAGCCAAATTCCAATCTGAATGCCGATGTACTAACATGCGAGCATATTTCGCAAGTGTCCCAATTTATTGAAGGCGGAAATCGAGTCGGAACTGAATGCTTTTCATTGAAATGCATAATGCATGGGGCTGTATTTGAATATTTGAATTATTCTTGAGTTTTTGGCGCATTTCTGGCATTCTTTATCGGAGGCCCTGACTCTGACAATTGAATTCAAGGACGGCATAATTGCCAAAATGAAATTAGTCATTTATCATGGGGCAGACGGAGGTCTGTCTGCAGCTCTGTCAAAGTTTTGGCAGTCGAAAAATACGGATTTTGTGGCCCGAGGTAAATCTCAAAATCTGGGATGTAAGAAATCTTGCGGGTTCGAGCCCTCTCCACGATGACAGGAATAGCTAGTTTGATAGCCTCAGAAGATCAGCGAATTTTCCCCACCCATTAACCTAGATTCCCCAGAAACAACAATCATGTGATGGACAATGCAGACGAGCCCAGCGACAAGGATTTCAGATTCCATCGCTCCGTGGCGAAATCATAAATAATGGACTTGGAATTCGAAAGCATCTCAATTTGTTCTTGCTTTTATTTTTGCATTCGGCAATAAAATAACGAAAGCATCGGACGGTGCGAAATATTTTAATTTCACTTATTTTCAAATCAAGAAATTTTCTGCCGATGCCAATGGATGCCACTTTGGTCTAGTGAAAGTGACCGATGATTAATTTTGGCGCCGTGCCAGTGGAATTTGTGATTATTATTTAATGACGACGAAGAGTCGCCGTAAACATATAATAAAACCAAAAGGAACAAGCCATTTTGACACACAGAAAGTGGCAATACACTTGTTAGGATAAAGTAGTTTTGAGAGGCTTTAATATTGTTTTAAAATAAATGTAACTTGTTAAGTACCACAAAGGTGGTCAGCATTTTATTTTAGGAAAGATACTCTGGCGAATCTTTTCAGAAACAGCATTATTCCACGGGATTTTTAAACTATGCGAATATCTTTAGTTTCTTGCGAAGGGTATAGCTTCTTCGTCTTAGAATCAGCAGAGTGCTCAATTTTACATTTACATTCCTCAGTGGCAGGAGCTTTTGGAGGGCGATGACAGCAGCGGAAGATGGAAGGGGATTGGCACCTTCTATTTGATCTCTGATGACTGGGGGTATGTGGATGCCGGGGGTTGGGAGATTGCGATGGAGAGGGCGCGGAGGAACCAGATGGCAGACCTCTGTTTTCATTATAAAGCTGGAACTTAGGAAGTGTCTCCATCAAAATATGTATGATAAAATTACATAAAGACACCAATGACTAATCCCATTGCTTTCTTTGCTGATCACTCGCTATATGCAGCAGTTATCAGAGGTAACTGACCCCTTAGCGTCCCTAGCCAAACAGACTAATCCAAAAGATCGAAGATGCAGTGGTTAGTATCCCATTATGCGATGACTGATCTGTTTGTTTACGCATTCGCCACATACCATTATAGAAGCATGCTATTTTCACATCGCCTCCATTTATTATACACTCCGCGAAACTAATTATAAACAGGCATTTTTGAGGTGTACAGATACAAATTTGGCTATATACATATGTAGGTATTTTCGGCAATATGTTTATTGTTTGTGCCTACGCAGCGCAGAAAACCATGACGTCGACCCATAAATACGTAGGTGATGGGAGGGATCCGCTGGGATCTGCTGGGATTGGATGGGTTGAGTTGTTTTCGATGGATTCGATGATTTAGTTTCCATTCACAAAATTATCCACAGAGCTGTGGCAGTACTACGCAAAAAAACAAGAATACCTGCCATTTGTTTATGGCCCATTTGTGTGTTTGGCTTAGCAGCAGTTGTTCTCCTTTGTTCGCCCGAGAAATGTTCTTATTTTATCGGGTCTTTCACCCACTTTGAAGTGCACCAGGTTATCCAGCCAAAATATTTACGCAGCAACATTTGGCAGAGTCCCCAAAACTTTTGTATCTACATCTATAGAATTGCATAAGCTTTTCTTTGTTTACAAAAAACACAAGTCCATAATACTCACTATTCTGTGCTCTTTGATTCCTTGCAGCCAGCTAAGTGCATCCAAGTTAGAGGACCATACACCGTTTCCCGGCCTGTCCCGCCTCACTCCATCGCTGATCCTCTGCGGAGCTGCGGCTGTGGTGCCCGCCCACATGGACAAGCTGGGCGTGAGCTGCGTCATCAATGTGGCGCCCGAGCTGCCGGACACACCACTGCCCAGCCAGAAGAGTCCGCTCTACCTGCGCATCATGGCCCAGGATCGCTCCGAGGTGGACTTGTCCAAGCACTTCGATGAGGCGGCCGATCTGATCGAGGAGGTGCGCCTCTCCGGTGGCTGCACTTTGATCCACTGCGTGGCCGGGGTCAGTCGCTCGGCCAGTCTGTGCCTGGCCTATCTGATAAAGCACGCTGGGATGAGTCTGCGCGAGGCCTACAAGCATGTGCAGGCCATCAGGCCTCAGGTGCGCCCGAACTCGGGATTCTTCCAGCAGCTGAGGCGATACGAGCTGGAGCTGAGGGGCAGCAGCTCAGTGGCCATGGTGTACTTCGCCTCACTGGACAAGGAGATTCCCGACATACTGGAGCCCGAGTACAGGGCCATGGAGGACTTCTACCAGCGTTACCGCAGCTCCCTTAAACGGCGATAGGCCGCCTGGTGTGCTGCACTTAATCTTACTTGTGATATTCGTACCCTACCACTAGCCCTAGATTAGATCTTTAAATTCTGTGTGCTTATAGATAACCATGAAATGCTGAAACTTACATAAGATGTACGCCTAAGCCTCGTAATTACAAATACACTTTTATTTTCATTTAAGAACATTGAATTTACCGCGTAAATTAATCAGTTTTAGTATCTTCAATGAATCACAAAGTCATTAGCGAACAAACAACGCACTCGTATTATATCGCTCATCATCTAGTATTATTTACACGTACTCGAATAGTAGCTAACTAAACCGTAACTCGTAGATTGGGTACCTTTAAATGCTCACGTTGTATTGTACTTGGCATCCGCGGGGCGAATTGAATAGATATACAGATATGAGGAGGATGTGTGTATATACATTAACACCTAGAATTCAGCATCGCAACACGAGCGACTTAGATGAGACTTAAATCGAACGAAATAATTGGCTAGCTAAAGGCAGAAGTAACCGTTTGTGTACAATCAGCTAAGTTAACCCTAGTTCTACTCCCGAAACGCCGCATTTACTCCGAGGCTAGTGGCAACTGGGGCTGCTGCTGCATCACTTTCTTCAGATTTTCGTACGCCGTGTTCATGATGCCCCAGCTGATAAAGGAACGGCCTGTGTTGAAAGCGCATCCGCGGTAGAAGTGGCCGATGCGGCGATCGCGCTCTACGTAAATTCGCTTGCACGCCTGCCAGCTGCCCTCTGACCTCTGGCCCATCTCACTCTGCAGCGACACCTTGATCACGTTGAGCGGATAAAATATTGTGCTTATGCTCGCCCCGATCACGGCGCCCGCTATGAACTCCTGGGCCGTTCGAGTGGACACTGATTTCTGTGGGTTGTTTTTAGGTTTCTTAGTATGTTTCTTCAGGGGATCAGGTGCTGATACTCACTCTTTTGGGCAGCCGGACGCTGGCCTCCTCTCGCAGCACAAAGAATAACGCGTTGGACAGGCCGTTACGCCAAAATACTGGTTCAAGTCCCCTGTAGAGCTCCCGGTAGCCGTGGTGGGATACCACATACCTGCGGAATGATAAAATGCCATAAGAAATTGTATTTCTCAAAGTGAAAGATCCGTCTATCACAAACATACGTATGGTGACCTATAGTCGCCTTTGTTCTGCTCACCTGAATGCGTTTGGTGTGTTGGAGAAGTGCTGATGGAACTTGGAGTCCGCCAGGAGGGTTTGCACCCGTTCGAAGGGCAGGAGGATGGACTCGGCGCTACCGGCGACCACACCCGCTATCACCTTGGCCCCGTAGTCGTTCAGGCGGTAGTCCTCCACGAGGTACCTCCTCGTCCCGTCGAACACCCCGAACATGATGGACAGGGAGATGGTCTTCTGGGCGAGCGGCGGGAGCATTCCGCGGTAAAGGAATCCCAGTCCCTCGTGACGCAGCTGCGCAAAGGCCGAGGTGATGGGCACACCGTGCAGCATCTGCCGGAAGATCATCTTATAGATGGGATAGGTGACCGCGATGTTGACGAAGGCAGCTCCGCATCCGCAGGCGAACTCCTCCCACTGGAAGGAGCCGAAGAATCGCTCCGAGAAAACGCTGCCATGCAGCTGTTTTCCCGCAGCCCCGTCTCCATGGCTGTGGGGTCTTCCGGATGGTAGCCTTTTGGGGGGCGGTGGGTCGGTGGTTTTCGCGACATTTGGTGCTCCATCGTCATTCATCTTGCTGCTGTCCTATCTTTAATTCGGGTGTGTGGAGAAGTGCGCATTTGTCACCGCGTTACCATTGTAACTACTCACACACGGGGATTGTGCTGGTTTGTTTTGGTTTCGATTCGCATTGGTTTTAATTATATAATAATGAAGAAGAACCACGGTTTGACGGCCACCGCCAGTGTGACCGTCGCTGGACCTCTGGTGCATACCAAAGGACTCTGTTATCCAAATTTTTCGCAAGCCAAAGGGCCAACAAAACTAATTTTTTGACGTACACTAATTTGCAACAGCGGCTTTGGGGTTTGTACTCGCACTTTTCGGCAATGTGAAACTTATGCTTTTATCGCATTGTGTAAACAAAAACTTATTTTAACATTTATTTTAAATATTCTTAACAGTACGTTTAACAGCACTGTCAGTTTCTTTTGATCGAATCACCCTGTGCACTGTCGCAAGGACCACCCTGTGGACCCGGAATTTATCGTGCGTCAATTTGGATTGGGTTTTTCTAAAATCAACGACTTGGAAGCTTACATATCAGCCTCCATAAACTCGGAAACACCTGCTCATCGATCTCTTCTGTCAGCTTTTTACTTTCCCATTCCTATCTTTTTATTGTTGTTTCACAGGTGACGGTGCTGTAAAATGCCTAGTCAACAGCTGTTGCAACCAGTGTACAAAAGAAATATCTTTATGCTGCACATTGGGACAAGATGCAAGGCATGTTAATAAAACTAACCAACTCTATGAAGCTAAAAATGGTTCTAATCTTAGTTTCACATACCATCACAGTTGTTCTGGTCGTCCTATTTGTAAATGATTGAACTTGCAAAACTTGGAGGCCGCGAAAAGATTTAAATTCATCAACCGATGTTTCGCATCACATTGCATAGCATCGCCACAAACAAAAATATCGGCGACAACATCGACGCTCGAAATATCGATGTTTTTTCACACCACCAACTTTTTCTTTTCGCTTCTGGTTTCCGGCAAGGTATGTGCGTGATTTTAGGCCCACGTGTATTTCTATAACTTTTTAGCCGTAATTCTCGGTTTTGGCGGTTACAAGTTGAACTGAGTTGGTCCGTCCGCCGTTCGCAAGTGTGCGGTTCGTATTTCGACCAAATTCGGACTGATTCCTGTGAGAGTTCGCCAAATGGCTTCTGTTTGTGTTGGAAATTCGTGGGGCAACATACCGGAAACTCGATGGTTACTGCCTAAGAAGCCACCCCAACCTTGTTGATTTCTGCATTAGTCTATTATTAGCTTGATAAGTGATAAGCCCCGTGGGCTAGTTGATGCCCAGTGCACTAATGGCTGCTTTTGTTGTGCCCTTCCAGCTTCAAGATGACCATCCGCCCAGCATACAGGCCCAAGATCGTGAAGAAGCGCACCAAGCACTTCATCCGCCACCAGTCGGATCGATATGCTAAGCTGTCGGTGAGTGCTAACGAGAATTGTATCGGAAACCCGTGCTTTATCAACTTGTTTGCTTGCAGCACAAATGGCGTAAGCCCAAGGGTATCGACAACAGAGTGCGTCGCCGCTTCAAGGGACAGTATCTGATGCCCAACATCGGTTACGGATCGAACAAGCGCACCCGCCACATGCTGCCCACCGGATTCAAGAAGTTCCTGGTGCACAACGTGCGGGAGCTGGAGGTCCTGCTCATGCAGAACCGCGTCTACTGCGGCGAGATCGCCCATGGCGTCTCCTCCAAGAAGCGCAAGGAGATCGTCGAGCGCGCCAAGCAGCTGTCGGTCCGCCTCACCAACCCCAACGGTCGCCTGCGTTCTCAAGAGAACGAGTAAGCTTAAGATTCTTGAGAGTTCTTGTAACGTGGTCGGAATACACATTTGTAAACGTTAATATACCGGACTTTTAGTTAAAAGGATGTGCGAATGCCGCGTGCAGTTGTCATTTCTGAGATTGGGATACCACCATAAAAGTAGCACCGCCGTATAAATAATATGTGCATGCGATAATGGCCTTTCTGATAGCAGGTGCCTTGAATTTATAGAAGAATACAGATTAATTTACGTGTCGAAACTAAGCAGCCTTTTATATTGAAAGAGAAAGATTATATAAAATCGTAATTATATATTTTCATGATTATGTTACAGGACAGGGTACAATTATTTTGAAAAATGTCTAAATCAAACGCAGTATTCGAATACCAGTAAATTATATTTTGTAGGGTTCTACAATAATCAAGTACAAAGAGAAGGAAATAATCTAGGGAAATACAATTACTTATTGTAGGCAATGGTAGTTTATTTCAAGACTACGTCGTGATCAAATTGCAAGTGGTGCTCGAGCTCCTTCTTGTTCTCGAAGTTCGTGTTGCAAATGAGGCAGAAGCCGCTGTTCTCATCGTTGTCGGACATGATGACGGTGACGGCCGCCTCCGATTCGTCGACGTCCACATGCAGCTCCTCCACCACCTGCTGCTCATCGGCGGGCGCCTCCTCCCGCACCCCGTAGACCACGTCACCCTCGTGGGTCTTCATGTGCATCTTGAGGGTGTAGCGCTCGGTGAAGGACTTGGGGCAGACGGAGCAGTAGTGTCTTGGCCGGTTCTCCTTGTGAATGAGCGTGTGATGGTTGAAGGTCTTACGCGACTTGAACGACACATTGCAGATGCTGCAAATGATGGGGTTCTCCTCGGCCTCGTGGCGCAGCCGGTGGTTGTAGAGCAGGTTGTCCTGGGAGAATCTCAGGCCGCACTTCTCGCACTGGTACTTCTTCTTGTCCCAGTGCATGCGCATGTGGCGCAGGGTGTTCACCGGGCGCGAGAAGCTCTTGGGACAGTAGCGGCACTGCTTTTCCGTCTTGCCCTCGTGCAGATTCATGTGCAGCTCCAAGTACTCCTCGTCGCGCCGAATTACCCCGCAGATGGGGCAGATGTGGTTGGGCTGCTTGGAGTGCTCCTCGCTGGTGTGCTTCTGTAGTTGATACCAGGAGTTGTAGACCTTGCCGCAGGTGGTGCACTCCTGCTTGACGCGCTTCTTCGTGGGTCTGTCCTCGCCATCCGAGGACTTGCCATACTGGGCCTCGGAGTCGCCCACCTCCACGTCCTCGCAGATGAACTCCTCGTCGTCGTCGTCGTCCTCCTCCTCATCCTCGAACTCTCTCTTTATCTCCGAGTCGGACTCCTCCGGATCCTTGACCAGCTCCACGAAAAGGGCTTCCGCTTCGGCATCGGCATCTGTGTCGACATCGCTTTGGGGGATCTCCACCTCCTCCACGAGTATGTCCTCGCCGGACTCCGGCACCTCGAACTCGGACTTTAGAGCGCCCTTTAGCTGGTTCGTCAGCCTCTTCTGGGTGGTCATCAGGTTCACCATGATCGTGTCGTAGTCGGAGAGCTCCTGGAAGCAGCGCGGGCACAGCCGGGCGCTGGCCTTCAGGTCCAGCGACGTCTGGATGCAGTTGGCCAGGTGGGTGAGCACCAGGGACACTGTTTTCTGCGACGACGGCACCTTGGCCGACAGCTTCTCGTAGCGCATGGAGCTGGAGGAGCCCGTGTCGCTCAGCTCTACGGCGCCGCAGAAGAAGCAGGTGTCCATTGCGCCGACGGTTGTCCTTACAGCGATTCCGGGTCCGGCGGCTTTTGTTTACAACCTTTTAAATTGTGTATGGAATTTAATAGAGTTGGCAAAATGATGAATATCGGAGGCTATACTAAAACGCGTGAAATGCAACCATGGCATCATGTCACCAGGGCTGGCGAACGATGTCAAATGACGCTGGGGCCGGAACGGTGGGAATGAAACAGGGTGTAGTAAAATTTTACATTTACAAGTTGAATATTTAACAAATATTTTCGCTAAATATGGCTAACGGAAATGTAATTTTTTAAAACCTTTTTTAAGATGTTAAATGAAGTACAGAGAATGTTGGCGTTAAGGAAATATAGTATATGTTGTTGCTTATGTTTGTGTATTGGTTTCAATTACCCAAGTTTACTAGTAGTATTTAATTTGATATTTGAATAATTTAATTTGTAAAAGTTGTTTAAAACTGTATGTTTTTATTGTATTTTATATAAATTATGCGAATGGCTTCAACTTAATGAAGTCATTACATAAATATATACAAGGTGCGTTCCAAAGTAAACAGAAATTGGTAGCTACATAGAATTTTTTTAAAATATATGTTCAATATTAATTAAACACTTCAAGCTAATGAAGCATTACAAAATTATCAGTTATATTTCCTATAGACGTGCCCATGTATTTAGAATATGGCTTGCCGGTCAATCTAATCTAAGAATTTCTGTGATTTGAAAACTAATAAGATCGCTTTCATTGTGACAGGATTCAGCAAGTGAGTCCTGTGGCCCGAAAACTGAGCAATTTCGGGTTTGCTTTACAAAGGAGCGATGTCTTTTGCCAATGGAACGGCTGTTCCGCACAAAAGTGCGGGTTGCATTTAAGGGAACTTGAGCTGCGGAGGCAACTGAGGATTCGGGTTCCAGGTTATCCTTGCTTATCAAGTCCCTCAGCTTGGCCAGAACGGAGTACAGTATCTTAAGACGCTTCACGATGCGCTTGGGGTCCAATGGGATGTCCAGGTTAACCACAGCCTGGCACTCCCGCAGGATCAAGATGAGATCCTTGTGCACCCGCTTGCCATCTTCACTGAGTCCCGAATAATTAACGGGCAACCGAAAGTGCTCCACCAGAACACCGCCCCTCTGGACAATCAGTTTCAGATGGTTTCTGTCCTGAACGTGGATCCTCTCGCCCAGCATGTCCAGGTAGTTGTTTATCAGGGAGCAGCTATCGATGATTTCGTGGATGACGTTCCGAAAGATCAACAGCTCCTGGTTGAAATGTTCCTGCAAGACATCAGCGTGGTGTGCGGATGAAATGGACTCTGGCAACTGGAGAGCTGGTACAATGCAGGCATCCAGGGATTCCAATGAAGCCAGACAACTCCTGACAATTGTCTTAGTTTTGATGTCCTGGGAGAAGGCTATGGCCAGCACCCCAATCTGCTGAATGCGATCCATATTGGTGTCGAATGCGGAGATTAGTTCCCGAGCTCCCACAGAATCCCTTTGCAGTGTCTCCTTCAGCTTCTCCACCGAAGTGTTTTCCAGATCTATCAGACTGACGAACAGTAAGTGCAGCAGTGCCTCATTTAGGAAGGATTCCAGTGCATATAGGGCCCGTTCCAGGGAGAGGGCCTCCAGCTTTCGATGCCCACTGTTGGGCTCACCCGCCTCCTCGTGGAAAGTGGCACATTCGGTGAGTAAGGTCTCGCACAGAGCACTCAAAGCCTTCTTGTCCGACTTAATGGCCACATTGGCAAAGGCCAGGGCGTGGCGAACGATGTGATTAACTATGCTGGCCAGCTGATAGGTGTCCTCCGTGAAGCTCTCCTCCAGAATGTGCAGCGAGTTGTTGCTCTGCTGGGCCAGCTTCTCCATGTAGTCATCCAAGTGGTCCAGTGCCAGGTCCATTAGCTCTACGAAGGAGTGGTCCTCTAGGTTCTTGACTGGGGCTACGTTGCTTTCCAGTTGCGTCAAGGAGACGAGCAGTCGTCGCAGGCACCAGTCCAAGCGATCGAGGAAGTGCTGCCTGGTCATCTGCGGCGCCTCCATGCTGATGGTCCTCTCCAGGTGGGTGATGCAGGTTACCACCTGGGTGAGGCACAGAAAGATGGTCTCCACATCTAGGTTGGCGCCACTGGGCGCCACCTCCGGCAGTCTGGCTTTCAGATCGCTGGCAAAGTCCAAGAAAGTGGCGCAGAACTCGTTCAGCCAGCCAATGTTGCCGGTGCTGCTGTAACCCTCGGCGATTAGCTCGCTGCAAGTGTTTAACTGAACCAATAACGACTCCATACTCCTCAATAAGATGTGCTCAGGAAAACAGAAATGTTCGACTAAGTTGTGGCAGACAGCTGGACACCTTTATATATGCCGAGCTCACAGGTAGAAAGGACGTCTTCAGAGGATTTAAAAAACATCTGCCTATTTTATGGCCACAGCCGGCGATAATTCGACAAATTCGCGAAATCCGCGATTTTACCTGTTAGAGTTCCTGGAAAACGGGCAAAGAACTGGTATTTTCCGTCAATGATTGTTTAGATTTAATTTTATGATACATACGCGCGCTTATGCACCCATCAGCTGGGCTACTTAGATTAATCTAGCAAAAGGACTACCCTAAAAGAACGTTGCGGTGGCTTCCTTGGCCTCCGCCGACTCCGGCTTCTCGACCGGCTGGTGGACTCGCTTGTGCACCTTCAGGGTGTACTTGTCCACGAACGACTTCTCGCAGTCGGGGCAGGGATAACGCGGCCGGTCCGTCTGGTGGGTGCGCAAGTGGTGCTTGTAGGTGCGCTTGGTCTTGAACTGCTGGTGGCACACCTCGCAGATCAGGGCGTTCTCCTCGGCGTCGTGCCGCATCAGATGGTTGTACATTAGCCAGGAGAGCGAGAAGCGTTCGCCGCACTTATCGCACTGGTACTTCTTTTTGTCCCAGTGCACCTCCATGTGGCGCAGGACGTTCCGCTTGTGCGAGAACTTTTTGTCGCAGTAGCGGCACTCTAGTTCTGTTTTGCCCTCGTGCAAGTTCATGTGCAGATCGAGGACCTCATCGTCCTTGACCTTTAGGCCACATACGTTGCAGGTGGCGTGCTCGCTCTTCTGGCAGGTGTCCGCCTTGATGTGCCGCTCGAGAACCTCCTGGCTGGAGAACATCTCGCCGCAGATATGGCAGGGTATCTCGGTGGTCTCGGTGAAGAACTCCTCCTCCGACGACGGCATGCTGTCGTCCGGCTCGCTGAACTGAAACTCTTCGTCGAGCATCTCCTCCTTCATGAAATCTTCCAATTCATCCCCCTCCCCCGGCTGCTTCTCGGGCTCCTTAAGGGCGGTGGCCTGGATGATCTTGAAGGCCGGCACCTGGACGCGTGCCCTCTTCGCCGCCTGCTGCTTGGCCTCCGGCTTGTCCTCCACCTGCCTGCAACCAAGGAGTGCATCCGCAATCTGGCGCTGCACTTGGCTGAGATTCCTCACCAGCCTGTCATAGTTGAAGAGGTACTCCAGGCAGTCTCGGCAGGCGGTAGAGTTGGGCAGGAGGTCCAGCCGCTGGTTTATGATCTTCTCGAAGTACTTCAGTATATCCTTGATCGGCTTAAAGGTTCCTGGCACTATGCAGCCTGTGAAAAAGTCGGCTATTGGCGATTCAGAGTACGGCGGAAGGAAGCATTACCTTCTATCAGCTGGAACACGCCCACGGACTTTTCCTTGCCGCAAACGAAGCAAAACGGACGCGTGGAGCTCATCTCAAATCCAATCGAAAAATTCGGCTTAAACAATATAATTTGTGTATATTTTGTTGTGAACGCCAGAGCTGTGCCGATAGTGGCGATGGTATTGACTGCGTGCTGTGGTGTAATCGATATATTTTCTGTCACTGATAACAACGTTTTGTTTTTGACCTTATTATATATTATTAAATATTATTGAAATATACAAATATCTAAATGTACACAAAATGTTTAAGCAAATGTTGAAAATAGGGGTTTCTTGGTAACGAAATAACTGAATATTCTTCTTTCAATAGTATCGATAGATAGGGTGAACGGAAATAAAATTATCTGGTCACATTGTTAGACTAAAGCAGCAGCATTTTTAGAAAATTTGCCGGTTGGTAAGAAGTTAAATATTATTTTTAAACACCTTTCCACAATGAATCGCTTCCAATTGCTTTCCAAAGGCCTACGACTGATTCACAAAATGTCCGAGGAAGCACTTGCCGGCGTGCCATTGGTGCACATTAGTCCAGAGGGCATCTTCAAATACGTCATGATCAATGTCATCGATGGAGGAGATGCTTCAAAGGCTGTCATCCGCGGATTTGCGGACTGCACATGGCATGGTAAGTTGGATTTACCTTACTCATTGCGTGCTACTTATGCTGGGTAATTTCCTTTAGCCGACATCTTCGATCGCGAGGAGGAGGTCTTCAAAAAACTGGGACTGCGTGCCGAGTGTCCTGGTGGTGGTCGCATCGAGCACAATCCCGACAAGAAGTACCTGAAGGTCTACGGATACTCGCAGGTGGGTCTATTTTTTTTTATTATTATTATTATTATTATTTTGAAGGTGTCCTTCAGTACTTCCTTCAGCGAAAGAGTCGCTAGGGAGTGGATATACTGGAAAATATTGCTAATCACGTCTTTCTTTCTCAGGGCTTTGGAAAAGCTGATCACGCGCAGACCAAGCGCATCCTGGCCACAAAATACCCGGATTACACGATCGAAACGTCCGATGAGGGATATTAGCTGCAATCAACAACCTAAGACTCCACATAAATACCCTGAAATGAATTTAGTGGCTACGATCCTATGTGCCATGAATTTTTCGGCATTTTTTTTTGTGGCATTCAAAATGGAAAAATTATGTTGAAAAGCAGTTAGTCTGTAGCTTTGCAACTGCTCACACTAAACCTTTTCGGATCTAAATTTCTCTGGTTGTATACAAATTCGGCTTTTGTTATTTTCCTTTGCTAAAATAAAATGAAAATGTTCCAGTCATTGAGTCTACTTCCCCGTATTGTCTCTCCGTTTCGTAAGGCTTAAGAACATTAATATATCTAACAAGTGTAAATGAACACGGTCTGTTCTTGCTCTCAGGGAAATGTTATTCGACCGATCTGATCAGTTTGGTTGGCGTTCCCCGGGTCAAGATAACCAAAGGTCAGAATCGTTATTTGTTAGTGAATATTCATACACACGGCTTCACGAAATATGGAAGAGTTATTGTCCGAGGTGCCGATGTCGAAAATCACTGTGAGTTTCGACTACAGGACACTTACCCAGCAGTCTAGCAAATCCTTCTTTCAGTGACGATTTTTGACTCCATTTTGGAGGAGTTGGAGCCACAGGGCATATGTGCGAAAATCCTCGGTGGTGGAAGGATTCTCAACGAGACGGACAGTAAGAAAATGAAGATTTATGGCACTTCCAGGGTAAGTAGAAGGTCCTTGATCCATGGTCCTTGGAGCACCGGTTAATGGTTCTTAATGGGTTCTCAGACATTCGGCAGTGCTGATCACACAAGGACGAGGAATATACTTCAATCGTGGACCACATATAAGGATTTCAAGATAACCGTTAAGAATTAAAGTTGCATATATTTCGAAAATGTAAATTCAGTATTCATTAAAAACTCGAATATAAAAGTAAAGCTCTTTTTAAATATTATTAAGGGGTCCACGAAAAGGAAAAATGGTTGATGTTTCCCACTTCTGCGAAAAGTAGTTCAGTTCTTAATATAAATGCTTTCGAGTATCTGGAGTCTTTCATACAAATATTTCCTTCACAGAATATGAAAGTTTCCTACTTTTTAAATGATCACATGTGCTACGATTTTCGTGTCAGCTTTCAATTTAGCATACGATCCGAGGGCTTCCAATGAAATCAGTCTAGCTGGGTCCTTGCTACCGTTCAGACCAGTTTCTTTTCGGAATATTTCATCTAAATTCCAGTGCCTTTTTCTTAAAATTTTTCCAAAATGAAAACTTTAAACCTTTTGGCACCTGTTTCGCAATTAGTTAAGCCCATTCGAAGGCAAAGTGCCTCGCGTGTCAACGCCCTTTTGATAAATGTTCCCAGAGTTCAGCTTTCTAATGGAAAGAACAAGTACCTTTTGATGATGATTCACATGCACGGCTTAACAAGGTTTGGCAGGACCATCGTCAGAGGATCCACCTCCAAGGACCACGGTTAGTTCTGCTAATCATTTTAGCGAAATCGATTTAATTGTTCTGTCGGCAGAGGAAATTTTCGAGGAAATCGAGAAGGAGATGGACAAAATTGGCATATGCACTAAATGCCTGGGTGGAGGGTTCATCAGCAACAAGGAGGATAAGAAAGTAATGAAAATTTACGGGTGCTGTAAGGTAAGTGGATTGAGTCATCTACTGTCAACCCGATTGCTAAAAAGACTTCCCTCAGACCTTTGGAGAGGCGCCGCACGGCAGGACGAAGGACATTCTGCTGTCTTGGACCAAATTCCAGCATTACAATATCATCTTGCCTAAAAGGAACATGAACGCGTACCAAGAGTGACACAGTGAATGCGTTTTAAAGCTTGTTTAATTTTTCAAAGCTGCCCTGTTGGCAATTTCTTATATAAAAAATACAAAGTAAATACATGGCTAAATATCATTCTTTCGTTTTTCACCGAGTACGATACGAATTTTAAGCTTTTGATTTTCATTTTCACAGCTACCTTATTGGCAATTTAAAATCAAAAATAAGTAATGGCGCGTGGCTAAAGTTTAAATTTGAAATCTGAAGCGTTAAGGAAAATTGAACCAGCTCAGCAGCCCGATTTTCGATAACCGATAGCGGCACAATAGGAGCACTCGTCCGACTGGACGGTCACATTGGCTCGAAATTGTAAATAAATTTTAATCAAATATGAATTGCTGCATTTGTTTATTCTCGGTGCGAGTGCCAAAGGACATTCACACCGAGACTGTCGGACATCCGCCAGTACTGATCAGCGAGCTGGTACTGCAGTGCACCAGGGGCACGGACTACGTCCTCACCGAGGAATCGTCGACGATCTGCAAGAAATGCTGCGAGAAGCTTACAAGATACCACAAGTCAATACAAATAGCGCGCAAGCTGCGCCAGGAGATCCTGGAGCTGATCCACAATCCCTACATGTCCAAGGACCACAAACAGTCCGGCTATAAGGAAGAGGATCTCGACCGGGTAACCACAATAAGCAAGTTCGATGGGAATATTGAGGAGGCACAGAGTCAGGTCGAGGAGGACCAGGAGCAGGAGCTGGAGGGCGGGAGCACCACCGTCACCCTGGTCGACTCCTCCGGCATCGAGGAGGAAGTGACCGAAGAGGAGCACACCTTCATCATCAAACAAACAGAGGAGGACGACGAGTTTCAGGATTTAGATCTAGATATCGATAACGAGATTATCATTAACGAGGAGGAGGCCCAAGAGGTAGAGGAGGTGGTCCACGTGATAGAGGAGCAGGATCTGTTGCCACATGCCAAGCAAGGAGCCCAGGAAGAAGACTTCTTTAAAGAAGATACTATGAGCGATTTTGATGAGCATCAGGACGGCACAATAGAGTACGTAATATCCGATGGCGACGACCAGGAGCATGACAACGACAGCTCTGGCGAATACACCGTGAACATACAGTGCCCCAGCTGCCCGGAGAAGTTCAGCAGCCGGCGCGCCTACAATGCCCACACAAAACGCGAGCACTTTCCAGGCTACGTCTGTGATCAGTGTGGGAAGACGCTGCAATCGTACTCCGGGTTCATAGGCCACCTACAGAACCACGAGCCCGTGAAGCAGTTCGCCTGCCCTGTGTGCCCGGAACGCTTTAGCCGCAAGTTCCGACTGAAGCACCATATGGCCTGGCACACCGGCGAAACGCCATACCAGTGCGAAGTCTGCTCCAAGCGTTTCGTCCACAAGGTGGCCCTGTACAAGCACAAGATGATCCACGACAACGAGACCAAGCGGCTGGAGTGCCAGGTGTGCGGCTTCAAGACCCGGACCAAGGCACACTTGGAGCGGCACATGCGCTCCCACACGGGTGACAAGCCCTTTGCCTGTCCGGTGTGCAACAAGCGCTTCTCCCAGATGTACAACATGAAGGCCCATCTGCGGGAGCACGAGAGTCCTGGAACCAACCGCCATCGCCGCTTCCACTGCCCCAAGTGCACGCATACGTTCATCAACGAGCAGAACTATGTGGCTCACGTTCAGAGAGACGACTGCACGGCAGTTTAGCCCACTATTGAATATATATAATAGATAATTATATATTGTGTAAGGCCCAATCCTGACCATCATCGTTATCACCACCCAATCAACCGAATGCAATTGCAATCATTTGGCTCATTACGTTCTATCCATGTACTTTTTTTTATTAAATCTATATGCATTTTGCTCACAAATAAAATATGTTTGATATAATAAATTTATCCGTTACTTGCATATTTCTGCGGTTATTTCAGTTTTCTTAAAAAAATATGTATAGTAAGTGTATGCGTTAACTTATTTAAATAAATCAATCGATCGACCTCGTCCGTTTCGGCCAATGGCCTCCAATATACCCACATGTATCCCACTATTGGTCGCTGCTGGACTGATCGAGCCCCAAAATGAAATGTGCCTAATGGTAGATCGGTAGATGCAATTGACGCAATTACAATACATCGTATAAATACATAAATGTTAAGTGTGTATGCTGTGTTATAGATATACAAAAATAAAACAGATTATCTTTTGATTTTTGTCGAGTTGAATAGAACTTTGTTAATATCATCATATCATCATCATAAAATGCACATTACAAAAATATTAACAAAATTTATTGCAGGCAGTCCGTAGTTAGTAAAAGGTAACAAACAAATCCCAATCGAGGTAAACCCATAAATCTTCTCAATAAATTGATTTTGTGCAGTTCCTAACCATCTCAGCCCCTGGCTGCGGGACTGAAACGCTTTTCGGACCCTGAACGTACGGCCGCCAAGGTGTCAACATAAAGAGGATCCTTCCCTTCTACCAATTGCTCCGAGTCTCGTTATGGA
The DNA here is from genome assembly GCF_003286155.1 of Drosophila erecta. Classification (NCBI taxonomy): domain Eukaryota; kingdom Metazoa; phylum Arthropoda; class Insecta; order Diptera; family Drosophilidae; genus Drosophila; species Drosophila erecta. Next base: position 2,240,638 of record NW_020825194.1, read on the forward strand.
TTTACAAACGTAGATCCAACCACCTTTTCGGTGGTCGGTGAATAGATCAGTTTTTGTTGTACAGAAAAATACATTGCCCCCGCAGAGAGTAGTTTGTGATGCTTACAAAAGCCGGTCGCCCGTACAGATATAGCTTTTGATTTGTCGGAAATAGCTTCTCCAGTTGCTAGCTCTAAGATGCGTACACTTGGTGCGTTCGTTATCGTATGCGTACGCTGCCGTACTTTGGTGCTTCAGTGCATCAGTGCACCAAGCCACACTCACGATTTGCCTTAATACAAAATCTACGCTACATGCTTAATATTAATCGGATGGCTTGACAAGACCCATCGCTTTGTCTCCGAATAGCGGCAGTATGTCGGAGTCGTTAACAATCTCTTCCTGAATCACTGGACTGTCCGGGTCCTCGCAGTGCGTCTTGAAGAAGAACCTATGCGGTCACGGAGAAATTAGTAAGCATTAAGTTCATTGAGTGGCGGAGAAGATACTACCTAAAGTGACCTCTTCGGGGCAGATAGTCCTTAAACTGACGCAGGGTTGGCTGAGTACCGGGTATTTTTATTCTGTACGGCACTGGCTCCTCGCAGAACGAGAACACCACGATCGTCTCCGGCGGCTTGGCCGGCAGAGGCGGTGGCTGGTGTGGCAGGCTGATGCTGCCGCCACTGCTGCTGCTGCTGAAGGAGGCCAGTGGCTGTTGCGACAGGTGCTGCATCGGCGGTTGGGCGTATCGACGAGAGCGCCGCGGCTCGTCTTCCAGTCTTCGTTTCGCCTCCTCCAGTTTCGAGGCCGTGCTAGAGCCAGATCGAGAACTTTAGCAGAGTTTCTCGGTTAGTGGGGGTTAGTACTAAAGCCACATTGACCTACCTCGCATCTTTGTACTTGGTAACAGTGTCGGCCGAGAACATGCTAATGCCACTGTCTGTGTTCATGGAAGGCCATTTGTTTGTCAACTTCCTCGAGCAGGAACTGTGATCCGGCATGGACTTCGAGTGCTTCATTGAGTGTCCGCCTGTGGTTAGATCTGGGTTTAAAAAATTGTCATCTCCATGGGTTGTGTTAGCCTTACTTAGACTCATGGCGCCATCGCTGACCATTCCGGAATCGTGGGTGGCTGTACGTCGGCGCGACGGGATGGGTGGGCAGGGCGACATCGTTCCCGGCGAGCGGTGCGGCGTTTGGTCCTTCCACACCCGCGACACATGCTGGTCCAGAATGTCTTGGTCGTTGTCTTCGTCCAGTGCGAACTTCTCTCGTATCGCCTCGGCGAAGGCTCGATCGCTGGCACTGGATCTTTCGTTGGTGAGCAGAGCAGCTCCGGGATTTCTCTGTTTGAAAGTGTTGCATAGTAAGTGGGTGGTGGTTTAGCCACATCTTGACCCAAACTCACCTCGCGGGCTCTTTCTTCCAGGTCTCGCTTTCGCTTCACTTCCTCCAACTTGGGTATCAGCAAGGACACCAGCTCCTCTTCCTTCAGTGGCCTGTGCTCGTTCGAATGTAGTCGTTGTGTGCGAGGTATAACCTATAATGTAACAAATTGATGGAGATCAGTCCTATCGATAATTGTTTCCCCCAATTACCTGAAAGGTGTTGGTCTCCTTGTTCGCCATCGCGCTCTGGCGGATCGCCTTGCTCTCCGTGGAGCTGTGTCTGCGTTGGATGTACGGGCGACCGTCCCTGAAACGAGGAATCGTTAGTCAGTCTAGTTGTGTGGATTGGACTTCTGGTTCCGCGTGTCAAGTTTCCATCCCCTGGGCAGATGGCTTCCACTGGCGCTCCTACTCACATGGAACAGCTGGAGATCGACATGGTGTCGGAGTCGGTGCGTCCGCCGGAGCTAACGCTGGCCCTCTCCGAATCAACCCGCGAATTCGGCACATAGGAGGTGTTGGTAGTGCTTGGATTATACACGTAACCGTGGGCACTACTCGCATGCAGATCGGACCAGGAACATATAGTTTCCATGCAATGGCGCCCAATTGTGTGATCGTGTGTATGTGAGTGGGGGATTCGTCAAGATCCACAAACAAAAATGGTCAAACAAATAAGGTAAACGCAGTGTATATTCATCGAGTCAGTGGTGTACAGGTAAACATATGTACAATGCATATGCGGGTGGTGTTTTGAGGTCCAATGAAAGTTGTGGGTGGGCATATTTTCGGATGTATAGTATATGGTATGCGGGTGGGTTCGTGTTTTTGGCGTGCGTGTTTTTGTGAGCGTTCATGTACATGTGTAAAAAGTAAAAGAAACAAATATAACAAATTAGGAGTTAATCACAGAAAATCATCATTAACGATAAAAAACTTAACAATAAAAAACAAACATAAGAGTATGGTGGATCTCGTCTAGTGTACAAATTGGGGTGGTTTCTATATTCTAGTTGAGAGTTCTCCTTTTGTAAGCTCATGAGACTACCGCTTGTCCGATTTCGTTATATACTAGCTTATATACATCCTAGTCTAGCTTTTGTTATGAACCAAGGGTTACGTGGGTAAGAGGGAAAAGAGAGCTGACTTACCCAGGAGGTCGGATTTCCAGTCTTCTTTTCTGAGTGGCTATTAGTAGGTCGCGCGTCAGGCGAATCGGGTAGTCGGGCGCCCGCGCACCTGCGCCCACGGATCCGGAGCCGAGGGATCCGCCGCCCTCCTGCATCTGCACCTTCTCGAAGTCGTCGCAGAGCGACAGCACCGAGTCCTCGTGCAGCGTGGGCAGCGTGGAGCTGCGGGGCAGTGTGTCGGTGGCGCTGATGGAGCCGCTGGAGCTGGCCGAAGTCGAGGGACCGTACACACTGCCGCTGGCACTGCACGTGCCAGCTGGCGGCCCGCTCACGCTGCTCACCGGCAGGTTGATGAAGGCACCGGGCGGCACCAGCTGCTGGAGCTGTTGCTTGCCGGACGCGTTGGCTGGCGGTAGTGCGCAGGCGCCGACGAGGCTGCTGCCACCGCTGCCGCTGCTCCCGCCGCTTCCCGATCCCGTGGCGCCGCTGCTGCTGCAACGCTCCTGCTGGGCGGACATCTGCTGGATGTACAGGATGTACATCTCGGAGCAGAGAAACGTGGGGTAGATGTTGTCGCGGATGGTGACCTCCACATGGCGCTGCATGGGATCGAATATGTGTGGGCTGAGCGGGATCTCGGGGTTCGTCTTGATGGCCTTGATCTGGGCGCGCAGGTCATCGGAGATGGACAGCTGACTCTTGCGCAGGAATCTTTTGCAAGTGGTAGGAAGGTGGCAAGCTAAGTACTCCGCCATGCAGCATTCCTCTAAGCATTCCACTCACCTGTAGATGGCTCCGATTATCTGCTTGATCTTCTCCGGATCCGTCTGCTGCTTGAGGCCCTCGCAGGCGAAATAGAAGTTGAGGTGGTCGTTGTAGGCGGGCGCCTCCTCCTCGACATACTTCTTGAAGAGCTCGACCCCATCGCGGTCCTCCAGCAGGTGGTTCAGCGTCCGGGCCCAGTTCAGGTAGGATGGCGACGAATTCTTCGAGGTATCTGCTACCCCTTCGGTCATCTGATGAAAATGATAATTGATTAATTGTAGAGGATTTCCTTTGCATTCAACGGATTTGAGCACCTTTTTAACACGGCTCTCTTCTCCGGGTACTGGTGGTCGTGGGCCACTACACTCATTATCATCATGTTTCCGGAGTCCCGATGGATGGCCACTCATGCCACTCTAAATTGGCTTCCCAGGGCGAGCGATCGCTGCTAAATATTTACCTAATGTTACGCTTAAGTTACCAGTTACGATTAACGAACGTGTTCTCGGTTTCAAATCACAAACGCCCGTATTTTACAAATAGCTGGGACATGGAAGATGCGCTCGTTTGCGAATTTGGAAGGCAATTAGACAAGGCCTGCAACAGAAGGAGGATAAGCTTAAGTACAATAATAATATGATAATAATGAGTTATGAGTAAAGGGCTTTTGCATAAGGCTTAAAGAAATCCAATTGTCTGGATGCATAACTGACTCTAGTGGCCCACTTTTCCAGCCCAGGATCGCAATTTGCGGTGCAGGTATCGAAATCGAAACCGCACTCGTAATTGGAGCCGTAATGGGAATGGTAAATCCTCAAGGATGCGGAACTTGAATGAATGACCACTTGGCGGCGGCTCCTTCGCCTTTCTTCACAAAGGACGCACGCAAATCGGCAAAGTGAGGAGCGGAATCGAATGGCGGCCATTTTGAGGGCGCTTTTGATTGGTTGACGATATCGACCAATGCAGCAGTCGGGGCGCATGGCACAGGGAGAACGGAAAGGCAAAAGGACAATAATCCATTATGTACAAAATTTGAACACGAAATACGCACACACTCGCACACACTCACTCACTTGCTCACTCGGGCACACACCCCAATAAAGCCATGCTAAAATCGGGGATGGTGGCAAGGACTATGCTCCTTTTAAAGTCCCCGGCCGCCTCCGGACTCCTCGAGCTGTCTGACGCGTTCGAGAGCAGGCCGAAACTAGAAAGTAAGCACCGCGTCGCGCTTTTGGTAAATCAAAAATATTCCCTTTTCTTCGCTGGCCCCTTTTCCTCCCCTTTGCAATAACGACTGGCGCAGAGCTGGTAGTTCAGCTCTTTTCCAGTTAAAAATCGAACTAAAGGTGGCCAGGAATAAATAGAACCCCTTATTTAGTATCAGATCCCAAGGCAAATCGGTTCTTAATCATTTACAACAGCTTGAATAAGCATGGAAATCTCAAGATAGTCTAGAATATCATAAAACCACAATGGTTTCCAACTTTTCAAGTGCATTTATGCATAATGTCTTACTGGCAAAAATAAATAAATCCCTAATGGATCTATTATTTTTATTATTAAAAATACAACCGTTCTAATCTTTAACTTTAAATTAAGAACATGTGGTATTGTTATATTATTAAAGATGGCTATGTTTCATACAAGAAAGTGCCAACTGACAAATGTACAAATACAACTTTGGATAGGGATTCCGTATCTATGTTTAGTTATAGGGTTTCCAACTCTGAGCTAGCTTTTGCTGCTGAAATTGGTCATCACTGGTTAAGTTGGCCGCCAACAACAAAGCAGCGACAAACACAACAACAAGATGGCACAAAGGACATGAGCAGAGCCTGGCGAGAAGTGGAGAGCAGAAGGGTTTGGGTTCGGTTTCGGGTTTGGGCAGCACTTCCCTGCCAGCCATGACTTACAGACACACATACACAGGCGGCGAGCTGATGAAAGGGGATGAAAGCTGCTCTTGTTTGTTTGTTTTCGTTGTTTCAGCAGGGCCAGGACAACTGGGGAACCGAACAGCGAGCAGCGAACAGCCAACAGCCAGCAGCCAACATCCATCCACAAAGCGATAGCGCCGCCGGAGAGCCAAGGAAATTCATCAAAACGCCATTTGCATAGCACTCCATTACGGCGAAAAGAACAAAGAAAGGCACAATTAAAACGCTCGGCACCGCAAAGGAATCCGGCGAAGGACCTGGGACTAGGGAGGCGGCTGGCGATGGCGGCGCTTTCTAGGAGAAGGACAGCCTCCGGCTTTGGCCACTTGAGGCCCACATCTCCCCCGTGGCCAAGGCATCCGCTGCACAAAGACAGCGCCAAACAGCAGGGGAAATCGGCACCTCTTTGCTGCATCATCTCCCCATGCCGCCATCATTTGCATCAGATGCATCTTTTGCATCCTTTGCAGCGCAGGCCGCGCATCTCAGGACTAACAAGTGCCATCGCCGACATCAAAGATTCGGCTCGACCTTAATGGCGTAATTGCTACTGAAAGCCCCGTAGCTGCTTTCTCTCGGGTCACAAAGAAAGTTAGTTGCCGGCGCATTTTAGGGCCACCGCGATGGCGAAATGGTAAAATGGTGAAATGGGGCTGGGCACATTCATCCAGAAGGGGGAATTACCTTTGACTGATGCGAGTGGTTACCTAAGCGGTTTCACAATCGCTCAAGGAATGCTTCAAAAGGCTACTACTTTTCCAAATTCTACAGCTTGCCATGGCTCTTGAAACTAAAGAACTTCCATGAAGGCCTCGTATGCTTTCTACTTACTAAACGCACTTAAACGCACTTGAAAACACACGTAAAAGGACTAGAATATCAGTTATTAGTTGGATGATAAAAGAATATGTGAGGGTAATCGTATGTAATGCCCTTTTGTACACAAATATAAGCTAGTTTAGTTTTAATAAACCAGACTTCATAAATAGGGCTAAAAATGTTATAGAATTTATCCAATTTAGATAGGGAAAATAAAAGGAATCAATCGGAGATTAGAAGAAGAACCATTGTTCAAGCCCTGACATCTTTATTGATTTTCAATCTAAGTGAATGAATCTTTGAAAAACCAGAAAAAGATAAGAAGCTATAATTATAGTATAATTAAAGAACATTTAGCAATTGATCCCACTTCGATTTGCATAATAATGGTTTGTGCCTGTCTCCAGCTAAACTATTATCCCTTTAAATATGCCGCCAGTGAATGGAAACTATCTAAACCCAATGCAATCCCATTGAGAAACATGTAAACTGTTTTCGGAAGCCATAAGGACATGGTCCGCCCGATAAACGAATGGATTACAAATTGAAGCCGCCGGAGTTAAAGTTCAACCCCCGGCGATGGAGAGACTGGCAGCAACTAGTTTGATTCATTGTTGTGCGAATGCAGTTGAACGGAAATTATGAAATAATTAAATAAATCCTTATTGATTTTGCTGCGAGCGAATGCCGAGGAACAACAATGAAATATGAGCAGGCAGACCCTCTCGAGGGCAGATGATGATTTTTCTATCCCTATTAGATTGCGTACGCCTCGCCGGATAATTCCCATTCTTTTCAAGTTATGAGTTGCGATGATTGGCAGGCAAGTCTAGCGTGAGATGAGGGCTTCCCATCGCCACATGCCGGAGGCCACTGGCTCAGCCCAGGGTTTCCCTGAGAACGGTTGCCCAGGTGCCAGGTGCCGAGTGCCAGGAGCCCTCGAAGGATTTGGCTTAGTTTCCAGCCCAAGGAATCCACAGGATCCCAACCACAGGTATGCGGCGGCAGACGGCACAACACACTAAATCACCTTTGATGCATCCACAATGCCGCGACAGGTTGCTCACTTCGGGATCCGCGCGACTTTTCGGATTACTATCGCCACTAATTGTTGTCACAAATCTGGCCACGAGCCACGGAGCACTGGGATTCGGTGACAATGCCTTGACAAGCGGAAAGTCAAACTGAAGGAGTGCCTGCGTCCCGAGTTGCGATTATGAATCTGAATCAGAATCTGAATCCTCTTCCAGCGTTGACAGCGATGGCAGATTTCACCCTGCCAGCCACGTATGTGCGCCCATGCCGAGCAGCCAGAGTACATAAACCATTTCGGGGTTGCCTTTCCCGCCCAGCCCTCCACTGCCGCTGCCACTGCCTCATCCTCCGCTCCACTCCCATCACCAGTACCATTACCATCTCCATCGTCATCCTCATCCTCTTGCACCCACAACCTCTCCCATTCACAATTGTTGCATGCGGACATCGAGGATGGCGCTCACGTCGTTTATGTACGGAAATCGAACTTAATCGACGAGCACTTGGCAGTGGATGCAACACTCGGGGAAAAATCGAGTACTTTAATACCTAATGGTGATTTGGAATGTCAGTGGACTACTCAACTACCTCGCTGCGCCCCATAAAAAAGAAATATCTTCTTAATGTAGCCTATTTATTGCCTAACTTACCATCAAACTGCTCTAGCTGGAACTTCAATTCAACACAATTGTGGAATACAAATTATAAACTCGTACACTAAAGCCGCTTCACCATTATCAATCAACGACTTGAAGATTTTTACATTATTTGTCTGTAATGGCTTGAGTTGTATAAACCCGATTGTATCCATTTCGAAACTCGTAAAGCTGAGGAATAAAAATGGTTTAGTTTGTGGCGGAGTAATGCATGGTCCACTTTCGTTTAGTTTATAAAGACAATACACTTTGTGGTTTGAAAGTTGCCTTACCACTTAAGGATAGCTTTTATAGTAAGTAATGGAACATTCTGCCCTTCAAACTTATTCTTTCTGTACTGGGCTGCACTTTGAATTGAAACTCACTATACATATTGGAGTTGTAGATGCAATACACCCATTTCGAGGATATTTTCTCTTAGTGGAGGACTACTGCCCCTCGAAGATCCCGACCAGCTGTTGATGGACTGCCCCGTGGAGGAGCAGGAGTGCGAGTGCCGGCGCTGGGGCGACCTCCAACATAATGATGCTTCATGTACATTGTACAACGACACACAAAGGATGTTCTTTTCAGAGTGTCCGTGGTTGCGGCGGAGCAAGCGAGACGGCACCAGGCGAATAGGAGTCATTGTGTGCAACCAATATGCGCAGGTCCAGATTGAGTCCTCAGACCCCATTCCCTGCTACTGCTCCCTGCTCCCAGCTCCCAGCTGCCTGCTGCCTAAGCCCAGACCAAGTGCTGGCCCACTGGCATAGGAAGAACCAGACGCCCGTTCGTATTGTACATAAACAGAGCAGCGGAGTTGGGTTCGCTTTGTAGTCTTTGTAGGCAATCCCCTGAAAGCCAAGGGGTGGGGCAAGGGTTGAGCCAGAAGACCCACCTCCGGCGGCCAAGTCCAATTCCTCCCCTAAACGCAAATGTGGAAATTATTTTCGAATAAGTTTGAAAACAATACGGAGGGAGGGGCGACCGGCGGCAGCCTCATTTGTTTCTAATGAGGTTAAGACCGCCATTGCTGAACCAAGCGAGTCCGATAAACGGCGTCTGATGGCGGTCTAGACCACTCGCTCCTTGCTGGCAAACTGGGGGAAACACAGGCACTACTCACTGCGGCTGCGAGTATTGCCGAAGGTCAATAGTGGCACTTTGTACGCGGCAAAAGTTGCCAGCAAAGCCGGAAAAGTTCAGCGCGGAAGCGCCCACTTTTCAGGTGCAACGCCCAGTGCAAGGACACCGAAGGATGCACTTGGGCGCGGTCAACTGTTGCTCCTCTTCGGGACAAAGGAAACTTGTACAAGGTCTGAGCTGACAATGCAAGTCCTTGATCAGAGTGGTGCAGCCCAATAAACAATAGTGAAATTATGGTATATTACAAGGAGTTTTAAAATTGAGTAAGTAATAATAGTGAATAAGTTCGGAATAATAACCACTTATCATGGACTGACTCGTGATAAAGACTCTAGGATTTCATGATTATTTCCAGAAATATACCTAAGTATATCGAAGTAAATCAGTTATTCAAACTCATTTATATTTCTTAGACTCCCGCATGCAATCGTAGTTATCTTAAAGTTTAACACCACAGTTAAAATGAATATAAGCTGAATACTCACATATGTAATTTGCATAAAAAAGTCAACATGAAATCAAGGGAAGATATTGGTGTTCCGAATGGTTCCAGTAATTCCTGAAAAAATAGTTAACAGTTTGGAAAAACAAAAGATTAAAGCAGCTGAATTCATTTTGGACTAAAATAAGGCATTCTATTAGTAAAATATTTGTTATAAAGCCTAAAGTTTGTAGCCTAACTAACAATGTGGTATGGGTTCAGCTAATTAAAAAATTATTTCCAAATAATCAAGTAACCAGTTAGGTAGCATAAAGTTAACAATAGCTATAAAAGGATACTTTTATATTACTTGTGAAGAATTTGATGACTTTGCGATGGAAAAAAGAAGTTACATTGGGAATATTTTGGTTCTCCAAATAAAAACAAATTATGATAATTAATTTAAGAAAAGTATCAGACTGATAAATCTCATAGCAAACACTCAACTCAAAATCATAATACAAGTTAGAAAAGGATTAAACAATAGTCCTTCCGAGGTATGAAAGTTATAAATAGTACATTAAAATATAATTTTGTAATGTATGCCATCGTATAAATCTTCTCTTTTTGTAGTTTGAATAAATTCACATTCAAAAACTCAAATCGAATTAGTTTACGATGCAGCGTACTTCAAATCAATCAGTGCCACCACCCAAGTGCGTTCTTTTTTCAATAACCCTTACATATTGGATTTGTGGGGGAGAGAAATATTTCTCGCACGGGTGCATCCAATATACGCCTAAATAAATATAAAGAATGCTTTGAATATTAAGGGTGATGAAACACTAACCGATTAAACTCAAGTGAGAAATGGCCAACGCTTGGGAACATATCAATTCAAAGCGCTGCAAGTCCTTTAAGATGGTTGAATCTCTAATGTCCGGTTGTAGAAATGTTTAACTCCGCGCTTCACTTAATTACTCTTATTCGCATAAATTCCTATTTACGTAACTTATATTACAGTTGATGCAGTACATTCAGTACCTGAAAGAAGAGAGGGGTAAATAGTTAAATAGGTAAAGTTAGTTAATAGGCAAAATAATGTGGATTGGATGAGAATACTAAAAGCTATTGTTGACCTAAACAGTTTCTGACTTGTAATGAATTCAAAAAATTCAGTAATGCTTTAACGTTTTGTTCAATTTTAAAAGATATCTTCGGTTTCAACTGAAACTCATTACAACATGCGTTTATCTATGGAAATGTGCTGCTAACTAATTAATTAATCCATGTTTTAATGGGGTCAGTGGAATTTGCATGACGTTGATCATATCTCATTTAAATATATTGAAGATATTTCATAAAATTAATATTACTGCAAAATATTGCTCTCATTTCATACAAAGGAACATACAAATTCCTGTTTAAATTGGGATATTAGTAATATGCATATCAATTCTCTTATTCTAATGATTTCCCTAAATACACCTAGATCATTAAACATTCTTGTGGAAATCTAAGGCTGTAGAATCTATGCCTTTCTTAAAATATATTATTAGTCCGCAGGATGATAGTTTTATGCAAATATGCCATGCAAATGCGATAATCCACAAACTAAGTGAGAAAGTAATGGCATTAGTTATGGGTTGTGCACGGAATTCCAGAACAGTACTCACCCTTAGATTCGTGTATCCTCGGCTTCACTCAATTGGGATGGCAGACGACTGATCCTGGCGCAGTCCTGGCGGCCCTGGCTCCAATCTTCAATGGCGGTGACGATGGCAATGGCGATGACGAGGTGGGTTTGGACGGGTGTAATTTGATTGTAGCTTTAACGGCTGGACGCTTCGATTTCAATTGCAACTTAGCTTTCAATTTTAATTTCAATTTCGATTGCGATATCGACGAGGATGCTTTCATTTTGATTAGTGTGCTCAACGAGAGGGATTCGTGACTAACAATTAATGGAAGGACGATTTGTGGAGTTCAACAAACAAGCAAACGTAAACAAGAGAGTGTGGTTAACAAGGCGCAGGCACGATGACCGGACTAAATGCTAACTAAACAAGGCTGCAGATCCTCTCCTCGCGCGCGGATCCTCTCCTCAAGTGGGCTGGCCCGCGGGCATATCCTATCCCGATATCTGTGCTGCCTGCTGTACACGATGGCTATATATCTCTTAGCTTCCTGCTTCGCCAGGAGCAGTCATCCTCGGCCGCTGGCAACTGTGGTCTCTCCGCGGGGAGAAAATCGTGCTGGACCGCCGCCCACTACAGCATTTCGGCTTTTCCGGGCTGCGGCACTGTGGCAAATCCGTGTTTGGTAGCCTCTCCACTCAGTTCTGCACCATTTGGGCACTTTTCCGTCTGCTGCTTCTTTATTTTGTGTATTTTGTTGCTGTTGCCTCCGCTGGTTGTGGTTGCTGCTGCTGCTGCCGTGCGATTTTCATGGACGTATCGTTGCGGGCCGTTGTGCGCCGAGTCTCCAGAACGCGGACACTCTTTCCGGGCTCTGTGGCGCCGCTTATTCAGTGCTAAATAATAGATTTATTGAATGGCAAAACAAAATGTAGTTCGACACAAATGTTAGACGGCGAGACGAACGATTACATGCTAGAGTTGCGTGGTTCGAAATCGAACTGGTTCGATATCTGGCCTCGGGGATGCCAACTCGCTTCCCAAGCTGCACAAGGTACCAGCTCGATTTTTAGTCAGCAAAGCAGAATGCAATTTGCTTTAGCGGTTCGCGTCCGCACTTATGTTGCGCCACAAGCCCCACAGGTGGCGCCAGGGCTGACCAAAGCACAGATAGTTTTCTATGTTCAGTCGACTGGCCGGGCAGCTTCAAATTCAAATCTTTTACTGCCAAATAAATATCGAATTTCGTATTCAGCATGGACAAGCCGCAGTATGCTCGCGTGGTGAAGATCCTGGGCCGCACACGCTCCCGGGGGCAGTGCACCCAGGTGCGGGTGCAGTTCCTCGGCGACCAGAACCGCCAGATAATTCGCAATGTCAAAGGACCTGTTCGAGAGGGCGACATCCTGTCGCTACTGGAATCTGAACGCGAGGCGAGGAGAATTCGCTAGGAGTGCCACTTGCGTAATTCAGCATCATTTATTTACACCTATTTCCTCCTCCAAATCCAATTTAAATAAAAGCAATTAAACAATCGACTTCCATCGCTAAGCTATCGATTGTTGGCCATCGCAGCCCGAACAGCTGTTTGTGTTGATACCGATTCCGCGAGACACTCGGATAGAGACAGATTCTCACGCTCAGATACTCAGCTACTCAGATACTCAGATACTCGTTCGCAGCGGACGGCCGAGCGGAGATACTCGATCGCGAGCTTGTTGTTGTGTGTGGCCCAGCCAAGCGAAAGTGAAAACGGAGCAGCCAGATGAACGGCAAATGAATCAAGCGAAGTAGCAACAAAAGCGGGAAATGTGAAAATGCGCGGCGCGGTGGGTTGAAGCGAGACGGGGATAGCGATGCCCGTTTGCCCGCTGTGCGTGTGTGTGTGTGCAGCGGCGGCCGTAGCAGCTGTTGGTATGTGTGTGTACCGCAAGTGCAGGAGCATTTTGCATTGCAAAAGCGACAGCAAAAAGTGCGAAAAGAACAACAAACAGGACTAAAAGTCGCGGATTCGATTCCCCGGAGAATCCCCCAGCAGTGTATATTCCGAAAATGCGCGGAAAAGCGGACGAAAGCTGCGAATTCGTTACGCTGCACTCGGACTTTTGGGGGCGCTCTGAAAAATCGATTGGCCGCAAGGAAAGTGGCGACCGCGAAATAATGGAGGCTTTGGGCTCCTTCCAGGCGGCTACACTGGTCGAAAAGTCCAGCAAAGGTGAGTCCAGTCAACCGGGCACTTAGCTCCGCCCGCAAAGAGCAGGAAAAGCCATAAAAAGTGGGCGGTAAAACAATGCAAAGTGTACGGCGCATTTGCCTGCCTTTTCGTGCGTTTGTTTTGGTTTCTTGCCTTCGCCTTCGGCACGTCAATTTTCGCCACTTATTTCGTAACAACTAAACCGAAAATACCTGTTCGACCCCACGCCCCCAGCCACCGCCCCCCGACACACCCAAAAAAGTGCCTGCATTTGCGAGTAGTGGTGGTTCCTACACCGCGAGAAATTACTGTTTTATGATGAGACTTCTTTTATCTCAACAGAAGCTCCAAGAGAAATGTTTTTCCAAGTAATATTTATTATTTGAAGAAGAAGCTCATGCATTATAAATTTTTCATTCATAAAATTACTAAACGAACTCAAAGAACTTTTATATTCCGGTGTAAGCACTCATTCATTCATGGAAACTAGTTTAAATGGTGAATTCTTAACAGGCTTTCCAACTTCAGAAGCACTTTCTAGAGGCATTCGAAACTCCGCTCAGTGCACTGCTAGACCTTTCCGCACTCGCGTTTCGCTCCCCGAATTTCAAAGTCGAGTTCAGTCGTTAGTCAATTGGCCCACTTACAATTTATTAATAAAGGGCCGAGTCATTAATGCTCATTGATTTTCCCCACTCGAGTGCGTCAGATTGACGTTACCAGGAAACATTGTAATTAGCTGCCCCTGGCACAAAGGTGCCTCATTACGTATTCCTGCGGAGTGAGAGTCCTAGGATCGGGAACCCACTGGTTTAGATTCGCCAGTCAGTAGGGTTTCATATCCCATCAATCGCAGTAGCCAACTCAAGCTATATAAAGTTGGATAGTTGGGCGCCTAGAGAACTTCCCATGTGAATTGGTTCCGAGTCCGAGGTGCGATGCCCACTTGGGAATCGAAACTGCTTTCAACTGGCGACAACGTGACTCCAAAGCAAACTGTTTAAGTTTCGCGGAAAAGCCGTAAAAACTACACATTATTCGCCAGGCTCTTCAGTGCCTCATTTCCAAATACAAGTATGGAACCTTATGTGAATTTTTATGTCTGTACATATAGTTTGTTATTAAGTTCCGACCTTGAACAGCAGAGCTGATATGAGCCAATTTCCTTATTCTCTTCCGAATCAATTGTGTACATACGAAAGTACATATTAAGGTACTTGTATATTGTATAGATGTCTGCAGCAACCAACTACACAGCGCGAAATCATCAGCTCGCATGAGTAATGATGCAATCAGCTCCTAACTTTATGTGATGACTAGTGCTGAATTCCTTTTAAATGGTTATAGCATAGCTCCAAATGGGTCAGTGCGTTTGCATCCAAAACGCCCCCGAAAACATGCGTATCTACATACGATGTTGCACGATTCTAGTGCTAGTGGCGGGTATTATCTAGTTCTTTCCCGATTCCGCCACACAAATTGCGCTTCCTCGAGGCAAAAGCGTTCCACTTGTGAAATTTCGCTGAGCCGCCCGCCGCCGAATCTATTTTTACGCCAATTGACGCGAGGCCGCGGATTTGTGATTTCAGAATTGAGATTTCAGACGCGGTCCGCCCACTTTGCAGGCTCTCTCGCCATGCGGCGACCATGTGCTCCTCCGCTCCGCTCCGCCCCTTCCCCGCCCACCACCATGCATCTGGCGAACTCTGAGCCTCCGCCGCTAATTAAACTCAAGTGCCCAGTGCCCAGTAACCAGAGCCCAAGCACGGATTCCAGAACGCCGTGCAATTGGGTTTGCCTACTCGTTACTCTTCTGATTAGCATTCCCATGCCGAGTTCCATTGGAGAACCTGCTCTCATTAGAGACCAGCCGATACACAAAGATGTTCTAGCTTACACTTTCCCGAATTCTAGCCTCACTTCCAGATTATTTTATGGTATGCTTCTGTATAGAAGGTTATCACTTTTTGGGCATTCGGAAATAAGTCTATTGTTCAAGTCAATTGCCTATTCTTAATCCAATTATGTGATAAGCTCCTTGCCAGGGATTTCCCTCTTCTAAATGAGTACTTAAGGCCTGAGCAAAAACCACTGTGCTTATCAGAGGCTGGGGATTGGGAATCTCGCAATAATTGTGGCCACTAATTTCAGATGCCAAGATGAAGGTGCTTCGCCATTGAAAAGCCAGCAGTTCTCGATTCCGGAAGCGAGGAGCGTCGCCATGTCGAAAATGAGGGGTAATTGAAACGAGAACGCCGCATAGAAAAGTCAGCGTTGCTAATTCCGTTTCCTATTTGCCGTTGAACAGGTCGCATCCTGATCCCACTGCCCAATACCGGAGCAATGGGTCGCAAGCGCAACAACTTCTACATGCGGAGTCTGTTCCTGCTGGCCCTGGGCATCTTTGGCCTGCTCCAGTACAACAACTTCAACTACTGTAAGTAGAGGCCAGTATCTCGCATCACCAGCTAATCCCTTGATCCCATCATACAGTGGACTCGCGGGACAATGTGCTGGGCGATGCGGTGACCAACGACTCGGACGATGCCATCCTGGCCATGGTGCCCGCCACTCTGCACAAGTATCTGACGCCCCACTCCCGCAATCACACCGCCTCGGGAGCAGGAGCCCTCACCGGCGCGGGTAAGCCTTCACCAAGATAGCCAAGATAGTAAGGTGCTAATCTGGATTCAATACGCCCTAGCCCTGCTCCTGAATGCCAGTAGTCCGGGAGCTGCTACTGCCAGCACCATCAGCTTCGATGTCTACCATCCTCCGAATATCACGGAGATTAAGCGCCAGATCGTGAGGTACAACGACATGCAGATGGTGCTCAACGAGGACGTCTTTGGACCGCTGCAAAACGACTCTGTGATAATCGTGGTCCAGGTGCACACGAGGATCACCTACCTGCGGCACCTGATCGTTAGTCTGGCGCAGGCCCGGGACATCTCCAAGGTGCTGCTGGTGTTCTCGCACGACTACTACGACGACGACATCAACGACCTGGTGCAGCAGATCGACTTCTGCAAGGTGATGCAGATCTTCTACCCGTACTCCATTCAGACGCATCCTAACGAGTATCCCGGCGTGGATCCCAACGACTGCCCGCGGAACATCAAAAAGGAGCAGTGCGTAGCGGTCAACAATCCTCAGGCGTCTGCTATACGAATCTCTAATTCCAGAGCTCTGATCGCCAACTGCAACAATGCGATGTACCCCGATCTCTATGGCCACTATCGGGAGGCGAAGTTCACGCAGACGAAGCACCACTGGATCTGGAAGGCCAACCGGGTGTTCAACGAACTGGAGGTGACTCGCTATCACACAGGTTAGCAGCGTACTCTCTGTATTATTGGTCCAAATTAAAGCATTCAATGCCCCACAGGACTGGTCCTGTTCCTCGAGGAGGACCACTACGTGGCCGAGGACTTCCTATACCTGCTGGCCATGATGCAGCAACGCACCAAAGACTTGTGCCCCCAGTGCAACGTGCTGTCCCTGGGCACCTATCTCAAGACCTTCAACTACTACACGTACCACAGCAAGGTGAGAACCGGAGCAGGCTGGTCCAGTACCCATACGGTCTAGTGACCACTGGCTGCGAAACTCAGAGAGCGCCTCGAGCTCATCTTATGTATATCCTTCAAGCTTCCGTTGCTACAGAACACATTCATTCAAAGCGCATCCAAGCCATCCATTGTCGGGACTCGGATGGCCAGTCATGGCGGCAAGAAGTTGCCCTAATGGGTACTGGCCATTCGATCAATGACCCGCACACACACACACCCACACTTGTGTTTAAGCTCACCATCTGACTATTGTAATTTACCATTTGTATCTGTTCTATTCCGAATTCTGGCACGCAGACTAACAAGAAATCCTATGCTTCCTCGCTGATCTCGACAAACAGTCTATTAGGATACAATAGGAATAACAATAGAAACTCTGTGCAATTAGCTGTGTCGTCCTCTTACTCCTCCTCATCATCTGCGCAATCACCACCGCCATCCAAAGTCTATGTGGGCGACACATCTGACCACCAGAGAGCCAGTGACTCCAATAGCAGGCGGGGCAACCTCATCAACACTGTCACCGCCACAGCCACCGCCACCGCCGCCACATCCGACACCACCAATAACGAGCAAAGTAGCCATAGCAGCAGCAAAAATGGTGCACAAACATGGAACTATCATGTCTTGCCGTCATTGTATTCCGTCTATCAGAAGGTAGCGACACCGCCCCGCCAGCTCCGCGGACTCCTCTTAAAGGGATCCCGGCTAACCGCCACACCAGCCGCTCCCAGCTCCTTTGACGCATCCCTGCCTGACGACCATCCACCATCCCACATCCCTGTTTGCGTAGCTAGTCGGTCCCCGTTTACCATTCTTTGTTGCATACTCCATCCATTTACGCTTTGGCAATATGTTCTGCATGATCTGTTCTATCCTGTAAACGCTATCATTCAGTTGGCAGTGATGGGAAAGGGGTGAACCATTGGAATACCCAAAATCGACTAACTTCCCACCACTGCCTCCATGTTGTAATTGTTTTGTTTAATTGTACTTGTCTATGTGTCCGTGCTGGCATGCCACATCTCCGCCCCAATCCGCTCCTGGTCTTGATTCCATCTGCCAGATGCACGCCCGCGTACGCACCGCGAAGATCGACAAGCAGAGCATCGAAAACGACTATCGCAAGGTATTTGGTATGGCGCGCACTGTACCCCATCCGCAAATCCGGCTTTCGCCGGTGAATCCACCTAGTGGTTAGTCCGGAACGAAGGAAGTGCCAGTGGAGACCGGAATTCGAACCGCGTCGATTGAAATTTGCATGCTTCCACTCCTCGCCTTACCTTTTGCTAATCCGTTTTCTATATTGTTGCTTCTCCCCCATTATTCTGCATTGTGCTTGGTTGACCTGGTTCTTCTCTTCGGCAGGTGGAGGTCATGCCCTGGGTCAGCAGCAAGCACAACATGGGCTTCGCCTTCAATCGCACCACCTGGTCAAGCATCCGGAAGTGCGCCCGCCACTTCTGCACCTACGATGACTACAACTGGGATTGGTCCTTGCAGCACGTTTCGCAGCAGTGTCTGCGGCGAAAGCTGCACGCCATGATTGTCAAGGGCCCGCGGGTCTTCCACATTGGGGAATGGTGAGCAGGACACCTGTCATCGCTTAGGAGCTCCATAATAATTCGTGCACTTCTCTCTTGCAGTGGCGTTCACCATAAGAACAAGAACTGCGAGTCCAACCAGGTGATCTCGAAGGTGCAGCACGTGCTGCGGATAGCCCGCAACTCGCACCAGCTCTTCCCGCGCTCCCTCACCCTCACGGTGCCCAGTCTGATGAAGAAGTCCAAGCTGCGC
Organism: Drosophila erecta; assembly: GCF_003286155.1. Lineage (NCBI taxonomy): Eukaryota > Metazoa > Arthropoda > Insecta > Diptera > Drosophilidae > Drosophila > Drosophila erecta. The sequence continues at coordinate 2,259,105 of NW_020825194.1, forward strand.
AAGGGCAACGGCGGCTGGGGCGATCTGCGGGATCACGAGCTGTGCCTCAACATGACGCTGGCCACGAGGTAAGGCCAGACGGCCAGGGAGTCAGGAAAACCGGGGAGCCCACGGACTGGGAACCAATCAGTCAGTAGCAAGGAAGCCTAGCTCATAGCGTTATCTAAGTAGGATTATTAAGCAGTAGCCTTAGACAATGTAAACGAACATTCAGCAAGTACTCTGCATCAGCTAACTAACCGAAAGTAATCAAAGCCAGAAGTCAGGAGCGGGAAGCGGGAAGCCCAAAGACCCTCGCCTCGGGCGCTGCACAACTCATACTATAAGTAACCCTCTAGTCACACATTCAAATGGGATCGCCGTGTTGTAACCTCCTACCTTGTTCCGTTCGCCCTTCAGTTCGTCGATAATCACTGGTAGTGTTTAGGCTCCGTCCAGATCCGCGGACGGGGTGGCACTCCTTCAAACTGAAACTAGAATCTAAACCTACGAATACTAGCGATACACCATATACATATATACTAACTCGTATCCCCAGATTGTGCCGAAGCCGTTTCGCAAGCGGCCAGTTAACTTGAGTCTAGAGTCTAGAGGCAGCTAATCGCATAAACTAGTCATAGCAATGTACCACATGCACATGCGCTATAATACATCATAGATCAAACTTTTGATATATCTACGAGCCTACGTTCTAAGTCTGTACATAGAGGAATTGCGTTGTATACATCACATAAGGTCTTTTTATGATATAAACGCGGAACTAATGTAATTTGTTATTTTTAAATCGTTAGTCCAAAGCGCTTTTATGTATTAGGAATTTTTGATTAATCGAACGAATAATCCTAGTGAATAAATGCCAAGTAAATACTCTACCAGTATATACTTTAAAAACCAGACATGTGGGTTTTTCGTATAAGCATTGCAAGGTTTCAAAAGTGGCGCCAAGCAACCCTGGCACTAATCGGTTCATCGATAAATACCGATAGCCAATGTTGTCGAACTAGCAGTGCGTTGCTCAACACAGGCAGCTGGTAATTTTTGAAACTTCACAATTAAATGTAGAAACAATATAGCCTAAAATTCCTTAGCCCTAGAACACATCGACTAACAAAATGAGGAGTACATCTACGTGAACACAAATTGAAGTGGAAGCGAAGAGGAGTGGAGTCGGAGCTCGGGGGGATTGGATTGTGATCGGAAGACAGCTTTCGCCGCAGAGCTTTTATGGCGTTTTTGTTTGGCGAACCAGTTGCAAATTTGGTGCCGCAGCGGACGGAACTCAGCACAGCAGTCTCTCCCCAGTGAAAACCCACCACTCATCGCCTCCTGCATCTCGCGGACTTCTCGCTTAACCCTTTTCGACGTGCGTGCCTACAACAGAGTACTCAGTACACACTACCACCACACAGTTCACCATGAGCAAGCAATTGGCGCGCCATGTGGGTCAGCTGAACAGCCTCCTGAAGACGGCGGCCACCGCCTCCTCGGTCTCCGCCCACAACAACTACTTCACCTACGTGCGGGAGCTGTCGCATCCCATCGCCCGGGAGCCTCCAATCGTCAAGGCGGAGGAGGCCGTGGCATGCGTGAAATCCGGTGAGTTCTCCTCTATCATCTGATCAGGAATCCCCCCGCTTTCCTCTTCCGAATGGAACGGGCCCCCCTTATCGCGCGCTGTTTGCAATCTTTTGGTTATGTAACCTTCTAGTGGGCCTGCTTAGGAAAACAGAATGAAAACGAGAACACCGGGTTGTGGGGCCATGCAAATGTAAGCCCATGTGTGCCCGCAATCCAAACTACTTTCGAGCACATATGCATGTATGTACATAGGGAAGGGCATTCACAGGGTGCTCAGTATATGAATGGTTGGCATTTAATTGACCGTGATTAGGAGGCACTCGTGGGCATAAGAGGTGGGGAGCCTATATAATATGCAAGTTGGAAACAAATATTTAGGGTATTGTATTACCTAGTGACAGGGGATAGGTTTTTTGTATCAACTAGCACTCAGTTGATTGGGGTCTAGTATGATAAATAGGGAAGTTACACAATAGGAAAATCACATTTTAAGTAGCTGCCCTTATCGAAAAGTAGCCATTCAAAGCTACTCCCCTTCTGGCTATCAGCAAACCTTGTGTTATTTGTAATTCCTGTTGCTGCAGCAGCACAAGTGTAAATTATATTAATTTAATCGCAAAACAGCTGAGCGTGGCCATACCCAGTACTTATTTATACACATTTATTAATGCATATACTCAGCGCTGTAGATGAGTTTCCAGCAAATGTTGTACTTTGTACCCAGGCCGATGCAAAGCTCAGCTTAGTGGCAAGAACGACCGCGTATGTAGCTCATAAACACGTCTATCCACTCGACCGGCCTTTGGATGTGGTGCTGATAAGGCCCACTCTCTGTAGGACCCATATACCATATACTATAGTATTTAGCAGCTTTATAAGAAGGCAAGGTTATGCAACGAGTATCAGCAGGTGAATTATGGCAACATAATCAGGGAGTGCTCCAAAAAAATATTCATTAATTTCTAACAAGCTTTTTCTTATCACAACGATATATGTATCAGTTAGATAATTTCTGTGTCAGTATAAAGATAGCAATCATCTGATTTTTGGACCCCTATGCTCTGATTGACTTCAATTGTCCCAAATTTGGAGGCAATCTCCTGAGGTTCTGGACACGCCCTCGGCACCCGCTGAAATCTCAATTTCTTAGCACTTATACGGCATCTCATCAGCAGGTCCATGCAAATTGGCGATATAGCGGCGGGGGGCGGGTCTTTGGAGGGGGAGTGGCACAGCGCAGCGGGCCCAGCTAAACGTCACCCGAAATCGGTATCTCTAATTTTAGCCAAAATCACCAACACGAGCCATGCCAAATCTACGACGTAATTCGATTTGGAAAACTTTTTCGGTTGGCACGTTTTTGGCAGATAATAAGTGGTACAGTAGGCACTAACTAGCTAAACCTATGCGTAAGATACGCATATTTGGGTTTTCAAATTACAGCAAATATCTTAGGGAAGTATTGTTTGTGGCGATAGTGCAGCGTCGCGGAGAACTTGACCATGTCGACGTGGCTCAAACGTCTGCCGATAAGAATCCCACTTATCGCATGACTCCCCAGCTGAAGGGGCTCGCTCGTTCGACTTTATTTGCCCATTATTTTCTTTCTGTTCCTCATACTGAAGTACCTCGGAATGCAGGCCTCTACAGGGCGAAACCGAAATAGATTGGCCAAACATGATGCAAGTGCTCAAAAATGCATAAGGATGCTGTTTTAGAGATGCAATTCGGATATGTACCTATACTATATCTCTAATTTTACAGACCTTCATTACAAGAACTCAAACGACAGCTATTCTATTTTATCATTTGTCCAAACATTTCGATTGAAAGCTACAGTTGTCTTACGCAACAGTCCAATCAGATGCTTTTTGCTGAATTTATGTGCCTCTGCTTTCCGCCTGGTTAATCAAATGGCAAAATCTATATGTATACTCTCTGATTATATGCAATCGCAATCCGGCAGAACTCTTGTTTGCCATGTAATGCCAACTGGGAAACCGGTGTTATTTATTTACAAACATTCATTATCACGCGTTTCTGGGCAATAAACGCTCCCATTCGCATTCTCACTATCACTCTGCCTACTAACTAATATAAATTAGTACATATATGTATATTAGCTATAGCTTTAAAGCACTAGAGAGTAACGAACTTAATTCGCGTTGAACATTCAGAGAGGAAGTGGAATGATCAGAGAGAAAATTTCAGAATTTCGGCACAAGTCGTTTCGGGAAACAATTTATAGACTTCTTTTGTTACTCAATGAAAGCATGACCAGCGCAATATTAAGCATGTAAATAGTAATGAATGATATACAGAAATAGCATTTGCTGATTAAAGCTTTGCAGAAAGTTATATTACTTTGATTAATAACTATATATATTAAATGATCAAATGTATACTAATTTCAAAACAAGTTTTTCGCTTAGCGTTCCATTGAACGCTATTCCTAGCGGGATAATTTTAGTACGATGTGCATTAATTGCCAGGTCAGGATTTTCTTGAGTGGATGCGGCCATGCTCTTCAGATTAACATCTTATAAAAGTTGCTAGGAACATGAGACCAGAACCGGTAATGCATCAAAACAGTTCATTAACTGATAGTAGCTACTGGTGATTTCGTTATCATTTAACAATTAAAGCATCATTAACTAGGCAACATTGAAAAGCTTTAATTGTAGGCCCTCGGATAGCATGTCATGCAAATCTGTAGATAAGACCTGCCGAATAGATTAACGTTTCATAAAGTGTACAATATCTGCGTATTGGCCGATTAGCAGCGTGTGCCTAATAAAAGTATTGGTAATAAAACCTGTGGTTTTTCGCCTCCATTCCAGGTGACACGGTTTTCGCCGGCGGAGCAGCCGCCACGCCCGTGGCTCTGCTGAACGCGATGGCCAAGCACGGAAAGAGCAACAACCTGGAGTGCGTCACGGTGTGCCACATGCACACCGAGGGTCCTGGCGAGTACGCCAAGCCGGAGTACAAGGACCACTTCCGCTCGAACTCCTTCTTCATGGGCGCCAATGTGCGCAAGGCGGTGGCCGAGGGCCGTGGTGACAATGTGCCGATCTTCCTTCACGAGATCCCCCAGCTGTTCTACAAGCAGATCGTAAAGCCAGATGTGTCCTTCATCCACGTGTCGCCCCCTGATAACCACGGCTACTGCTCTCTCGGCACCAGCGTCGATTGTGTGCGAGCTGCGCTGCTGAACTCGAAGCTCATTGTTGGTGAGTTGCGAACACGAGGAAACTCTTTTATCGTGGGACTTATGCTATTCCTTTATCAGCTCAAATCAACCCCAAGATGCCGCGCACCTTCGGCGATGCCGTCATCCACAAGTCTCACTTCGACTACGCCATTGAGGTGAACGATGATCTGCCTCAGCACGGAACTGGTGAGATTTCGGAAGTGGAGAAGAAGATCGGCAAGCTCATTGCCGAGAACCTCGTCAAGGATGGCGCCACCCTGCAGATGGGCATTGGCAGCATCCCCGACGCCGTTCTTGCCGCCCTGCACAACCACAAGGATCTGGGCATCCACTCCGAGATGTTCGCCAACGGTGTCGTGGAGCTCGTGCGCAAGGGATGCGTCACCAACAGCAAGAAGAAGATGCACCAGGGCAGAATCGTGGGCTCCTTCCTGATCGGTGACAAGGCCCTGTACGACTTCGTGGACAACAACCCCTTCATCGGTAGGTTTAGACCTGAAACACTAAACTTGAATTCAAAATGTATGCGATATGAGCACGATCTAATGCCTCACTGTCCGTCCACCTTTCAGAGATGTACGCCATCGACTATGTAAACAACACCAGCATTGTGAAACAGCAGCCCCGCATGACGGCCATCAACAGCTGCATTGAGGTGGATTTGACTGGACAAGTTTGTTCAGACTCGATTGGCTCCCGATTCTACTCCGGATTCGGCGGCCAGGTGGACTTCATTCGCGGAGCAGCGGAGGGTCTCGATGGACTGGGTGTGCCAATCATTGCCATGCCATCGACCACCAACAAGGGCGAGAGCAAGATTGTTCCCACGCTGAAGGCAGGCGCTGGCGTCGTCACTTCGCGTGCCCACGTCCACTATGTCGTCACGGAGCACGGAATTGCCTCGCTGTTCGGCAAGAACGTGCGCCAGAGGATGTACGAACTCATCCAGATCGCCGATCCCAAGCACCGCGAGTCCCTGGAGAAACAAGCCTTCGAGCGCATCAAGGTTATGCCCTCGCCGAACTAAGCACTGAACTCCTAGAGATCACTATTTACTAGCAGCAACCCGCAATCTTTGAAGGCATTCCCGAAATCGCTCTGATCCACTTCATAGGATTGCAATCATGATAGCCCTTTAGCATTACCAAATCTGAAATTTCAATTGATGAGTAACGAATTGATGGGAGAAATAAAACTGAAATTGATTACATCTATGGTTTCAATAAACGAACAATGTGTACTAAACGGGAAAGATAAGAATAAGATAGCAGTTATAAGGCGCTTCCACTTCAGTAAAATGCAATAATATTATTTGTATTCCGACGACAGTTTATTTTCATACTGCAAATATGAAGGAGGCGCGTACAGGAAGTCCGGCTTAGTTTTAGTTATACTTTAATATATATACAAATCTGTGTGTTCGATTAGTGTCCGATCAGCCAGTCCGATCTGCTCCCAATGAAAGCGGACCTCCTGTCTGAGCGACAGACCATTCGCTGGGGATAACACGACCCGAGCACACAACGTTGTCTTTGAATTGAATGTAAAAGGAGCTGTTCAAAAGGAACTAGATTGTATTCTCAGTATGCATCGTATTGTAATATAGGGCCTAAAACTGTTTTTGCTTTAAAATCTACACATTCATAGCTTAAACCTCGATGGATGATTGCGGTCAGCAGTTTACTTCTTCTTGTTGTTCTTGGCATTTTTACCATCGGCGGCGTTTTCGATCTTGGCGCGCTTCTTTGGGTGCTCGTCCTCCTCATCCTCAGCCACATCGTCCTCCTCGTCATCCTCCTCCATGTCGACCACCTCCACATCGTCCTTGATGTTGTGCCCGTGGATGTAGACGGGTCCGCTGCCCTTGATCAGCTTGAACGTCACCTTCGACTCGTAAAACTCCACGTCGGGATTGACGGCGCGGGTCTCTCCGGCCTTCAAGACGGCGATGGGAATTTGCACGGAGTCCTTGGGTGTGTTCACCTGCGTAAAGAAGAGGTAAGATTCGCAAGTTAGATAAATTCATAGACATTTTAATTGGTCTTGAAATAAATACAAGTTAGACATGTTTCGAAGGTTATCTATCGTTCAATTAGATAGGAACATCAAATGGCACATCTTTCCCTGTTTTTAACTGCGTAAGATTCCTAGCCAAGATTGACCCATATAGATCCCCGTCATAGGCCTTTCAAGTAGCCAGAGATAGTTGTTGAATGCCCCGATTACACAAATTTCGGATCTGGCGAGCAGATAGCGCGAAGTTCATCACGACTGGCCCACTTAATCGCTCTGCAGTCTTCGTCTCTATCTCTTATCGTTGTCAGCCGAACAACACCTTCCCCAAAACTAACTGAACTGAACTGTCCGATGATAACTGCCTACGCATTCATATATTCGCACAGTCGCTTTCAGTAATAACCCCGTCGACTGGCGGCCGCTTGACCACTCGTCTGCCCACGCTGGAGTGGATCGGATCGGTTCGTTCCCTTTAAACTGCAGCCAGGCTCAACTGAACCGGAGTCCAGCAAGCGCGAATCTAACAAGTGACCGCTAATTAATCATCCACAACGTGTAATTCAAGTCAAAACTTCCTCTAGTATTGGCCGATCGTAAAGTGCTTCAAAGATCTTGTCGACATGCGCGATAACGAAGGTAAGTGGAGAGCGCGTTTCCTCAAGAGGATAAGTGAAAGGAAAGTGATGCGAAGGGAACTACCCCTACTACTATAAAAGCAAATTTGAGTATCAGGAAATAGAAACTATTACTCAATGGCAATATATTTAGTCACGAGAATAAAAACTGTTTAATTGCTCTATGATAAATGCTATAAATAAAGAACAAGTTTACCTAAAAGAGTACTATACATTTAAACGAAACTAAACAAAGGATAAAAATGTGTGTGCTTTATTCATGGTAAATACTCGGTAATGAGTCCGTAATTAGACAAGAGAAGCCGCAAGATTGTGTTATTACGAGCTCCGAAAGATGAATTATCAGTGACAAGCTGTCTTCCTGTGGATAAACGTGTCCATCAAGCACGAAGGGATCAAAACGTAAATTTCCCCCGTTGAGTAACATAAATGCATTAGGCACAAACTAGCCAAGGATACTATAAACAGCTCAGTAATTATCTAGAATATGAGACACCAAAACAGAGGCGGGTTCAAACTGCTAACATCAAAGAATTGTCAAGAGACTAGCCTGCTGCCTATGGATGAACTTGTCTATCAGCTTGTAGACATCATTGGTACTTTTCCAGAAGTCACAAGACCACCGCCACCGATTCGCAGGAAATCATAGAGGCACTTCAGATCATATGCAGAGATTGTGACCTATTCACATAAATAGCGTACATAAAAGAGCGTTTTTCAATCAAGTAACCCACTTAACAGCGGCCATATCAAGATTTCAAGGCGGCCCAGGAGAAACACCTACTCAATAGCCCATTTGTGTTTTCCAGATGATCTCTATCGGGAGCGCCTGCCGAATGTTTGCGGCTCCGTGGGCTCAAAGGCGAGGAGCTGCTGTAGCATGCGTTCCGTGCACAGATATCTGCCCGTCACCGATTGGCTGCCCAAGTACCAGTTGAGCTTCCTGGCCATGGATGTGGTGGCGGGTCTCACTGTGGGCCTCACAGCCGTACCACAGGCCATTGCCTATGGAGCTGTGGCCAATCTGCCGCCAGCCTATGGGCTCTACTCCGCTTTTATGGGTGGATTTGTGTACATACTGCTCGGAACCTGCAAGGACATCACAGTGGGTGAGTTGTAGAGCCTCTGGAGCTGGAACATAGCTAAGTAACTCAAATCGTTGATCCACAGGCCCCACGGCCATCATGGCGCTAATGGTGCAGCCGTATGTGAACGGCAACCCGGCGAATGCGGTGCTAATATGCTTCCTGTCCGGCTGCATTATCACCCTAATGGGCCTGCTCAATCTCGGAGTGCTCATGCGGTTTATATCGGTGCCGGTGACGACGGGTTTTACGATGGCAGCCGCCTTAACCATTGCCACCGGCCAGATTAATAGCCTCTTTGGCATCAGCAGTAGTGCCAGTGGGTTCCTAAACAGCTGGATATACTTCTTTGGGCACATAACGCAAACACGCCGAAATGATGCCATCCTGGGCTGCTGCACACTTGTACTCCTGCTGCTCATGAGGGTGGGTAACTATAAAAAACCACCTTTAAAGCCACAAATTGCCTAATTAGAATGTTCGATTAGCGAGTCCATTAATGTTTGAATCACTTCAGCAACTGAAAGACCTGCCTTTTGGCTTCAAAAGCGTGTGGAAGTATATCTCGCTGGCCCGCAATGCTGTGGCCGTGTTAATTGGCATACTGCTGTGCTATCTTCTGAAAAACGATGGCAAACTACCCTTTCTAGTGAGCGGCAGCATCACTCCAGGCCTACCGCCCTTCAAGCTTCCTCCCTTTCGCACAGAGGATCCTCAGACTGGAGAAACCATCAGCTTCGGGGGCATGATTTCGAACATAGGCACTGGCCTGGTGTCCATACCACTGTTGTCTATATTGGAAAGCATAGCTGTGGCCAAGGCCTTCTGTGAGTGCGGTTAACTATTCAGTTTATAGCCCATAACTTGAGCTTCTTCTGCTTTCAGCAAAGGGCAAGATAGTGGACGCATCGCAGGAGATGATTGCCCTGGGCGTCAGCAACATCCTCAGCAGCTTCTTCTCCTCCATGCCCATCACCGGATCCTTTACAAGGACAGCCATCAACAATGCCAGTGGAGTGAGAACCCCGCTGGGTGGTGCGGTTACCGGCGCTCTTGTCCTTCTGACCCTAGCCTTCCTCACCTCCACATTTGCCTACATTCCCAAGGCGACCCTGGCAGCCATAATCATTGCAGCCATGTTCTTTATGGTGGAGTACGAGACCATTGGCGAGATTTGGCGGGCTAAAAGTGAGTGTTGCCTGGCATTGGGGACCACGTGTAGTCATAGTAACTATGGATATCTTGCAGAGCGCGATATGCTGCCTTTCCTGGTGACCGTGTTGACCTGTGTCTTCTGGACTCTGGAGTACGGCATGGTGGTGGGCATCGTCTTCAATGCGCTTTTCCTGCTCTACAAGAGCATGAAGCCGCAGTTTTACTTGGCAACCGAGAAGGTGAGCTTGAAACTTTATAGTACCTATGTGTAGGGCCAAATAATCCCAAACGACTATCCACCTAGTTTAATGGCGTCGAGGTGACTATGGCCGATCTGAAGGGCAGCGTGGACTACTCGGCAGCCGAGTACTTGAAGATGTCGATTGTGTCCCACGTGACGCAAAAGAACTGCGAGGGAGGTGTTCCCACCACACTGGTGGTCATCAAGGGACACGAGATCGCCTCAATTGATACGACCGTGGCTTTGGTGAGTGCCAGTTTTCTTTGTTGCGAATTGTAACCTTTAACCCCAAGCCTCTTCTCTTTCCCGCAAAGAACCTCAAATCGCTGCGCGAAGATCTCTCCCTACTGAAGTGCGACATGATCTGCTGGAACTGGAGTATTCCGGCGGCGGGAGTGGTTTGCCGGATGGATGGGAAGCTGCGCAGTATGTTCAAGTTCTCGAAAAGCTTTCCCGACCTAATGCAAACAATTGCGGATGCCGAGGCAGCCGATTCGTGTATCGCCGTTGACTTGAGTCAATAAAGAGTGCTCTTTTGTCTACCGTATATGTGTTTCTGCGTACAGTTGCGCCAATGAAATCGTTTTCGAAAGGTAATTTGGGGTACTTCAATTATGAGCATCTTGATGGTTATCACCAAGTTTAGGTACAACTAATGAGCAATTTTGAATAGGTTAAGTAAAAATTAAAATCTATTTTTATGAAAAAAAAAAAAAAGAATATTAACTTTAATCAAGATGGATTTTTAAGGTTATTCTCGAATGTTTGCTATAAAGCGGCTCCTAATAATATACAGAATACCTAAGTAGCTTCTTGTACAATAATTCGGATTTTCTTAACGACCCCCGATTTACTAGGAGACTTGTAAGGTACCTACTACTTCTTCCTAAGTACCTAGATTCCAAGAAGAAAAATGTACCTAGAAACATGTACCATCGGAAACCGGGGGCTGGTTACTCGGCGGCCATCTGCAGAGGTACAGACAAAATTACCCTAGCCCACAGCGAGCGAAAAGTTCGAGGTTGTTCTGGTCTGGGGAAAAATGGAAACCGGTCCCTGCCCCGCCGGCCGGAAAAATGCAGCAAAAAATGAGCAAAAAGTGAGAAAAAAAAAAGAGGAGGACACCAACCGGCGCGCGCATACACAATTTATGGGATTTACTGCGTGCAATGCCCCGACCCCCATGGAGTACTCACCTCGACCACGTTGAACTCGTTCTCCTTGGCCTCAGCGCCCAGGAGGATCTGTTTGATGACCAGCTTCTGGCCGCGTGCGTAGTCCTCGTCCACATCCCACGTGACGCTATCGCTCTCGGCGGTCAGAGTGACTCCTGCGGAACGGATATAGTCGCCATTATACTTCTCAATTTGTATCTTTTTCACACATTCAAATGCTGGGGTTTGAGGCCAGACAGACACACAAATTGGCCAGCGGCAACCTTGGAGCAAAAACACCGGCAAGCGTCGCAGACACTCAGCCTTTTCGGTGGTAAATACACCTTCTCCGCGGCCACTTTTGCCCCGCTTCGGTGCATATATAGTTGATCTGCTAAATTGTAATTACCGTAGAATGATTCCTCAGCCATTGTAGGTAATATTTAATATTAATTCCACACAAAACCAGAGGCGAACACGTGTTGAGCAAAATCTTTTGCAAAATGGTAGCTGCCGCAGGGTTGCCAGGCCAAAGTAGGTTGCAGATATCGAAAGGTGTTACCCTAGGAGTCAAAATCGCAGGGCTGCCACTTTTAGTGTCCAATCGAATGTAGCACTCTATATTCGTTTGTTGCAAGTTTATACCTGGGTGATATATATATACAAAAAAATTCAAGGCGGTATTACCTTTACTTTCTAGCTCCCAGCAAATTGTATTAAAACTATCGATAGTCCTGCGCTTCGATAACCACACCGCTCAACGCTTCACACAACTGCAGCCATCGCCGTTTTACGGGCACGTGTAGAGTACAAAAAGTTCCATTATTAATTGACTGTACATCTGTGTTCCAAGGCCTGCAAATGGAGTCCGAGTCGTTTTATGGTGAGTACCAACGCCATTTGGGTGGAACGGGCGCTCCATTGGCCATCCCAGAGCCGAGCTGCGTGCAGCTCCTCCAGCCGGCAAAAAAGCAGTCGGAAATCCAACCCTTCTCGCCGTTCGTCCACTTCCAGGTGTCACACTCAGCGAGAAGGAGGCCATCGCACAGTTCGAAGTCCCTGATGTACCCGAGGAGTATATCGTCCACTCGCACAAGCTCATCATCAAACAGATTTCCCTCGGCCCAGAGGCAAAGACCGGCGAATTCAACGTTGTACAGGTGAGCCTCGATATGGAGAACCGCCGGTCGAAAATTAAAGAACGACGTGGTCGATTTTAACTGCATGTGCTCATAAATCCTCTAACAGTGTATTCAGTTTGCATATTTCTTTTATAACGCTAGTCACCTAAAAAAAAAAAATGAAATTTCGACTATCATCTCATATTTCAAGAAAAACTACGAAATTAGATAGTGATAAATTATATACAAATTTAATATTTGTCACCCAGGCGGAGACGAACATAAACGACGATGGCGAGAAGAAGACAGTGAAGATTCCCATTGCCGTACTGAAGGTCGGCGAGACCCGTAGCTTAAGACCAAACGTAGAGTTCCCCAACGGATCAGTGACCTTCAAACTGGTGCAGGGAACTGGACCCGTCTACGTCTGCGGCAAGGTGAGCTCTATCCATCCATCAACTTTGTGTTCCTGTTTCTTACAAGCTTCAATACCCTTAGGTGGAGATGAACTTTGGCGAGTTTGACGACGGTCAGATTTACGAGGAGTATTCGGACGAGGAGGAGGATAGCGAACTGGAATTCGACGAAGATGCAGCTCCTCAGACGAACGGCAAGAGTAATAAGAAGAAGTAGAAATACATTACACTCCAGTAAGCTAACTAAATGATCCGAAAAAATAAAAAACTTTAATAAGGTAACGAAAATAAAGATAGGAGCGCTTTTCAAAAGACTTCAACAATGTAAAGAAACCCCTATTTGAAGACACCATCCAATTATAATGACCTTTTTGCTTTTGGTCTATATTATTATATGGAATTTTATTCAATCTGTGTTGCGTATGTTCAAATATGTCACTTAATGTAAACGAATTGTGGCAGTTTTGAGAAGAATGCTCACGGAAGAGTAAAACAAAAGGAACCCACTGGGTTTTTGTGCTAGTTACAGGCTCGGGCCACCGAAATCTTCTGGCGCGGCACGCTGAAAGTGCAGATTGGTTATTAGTACATCATTATAAAATAGTAAGGTACGGGTCTACCGTATGTGAATCACTCGACGCCTCTCGTCACTGGGATGTATAAGGTCCAGCTTCTGGCTCCATTCAATCAGCTTCATTTCGTGGCGCAGCTTCTTGCGGTCGAAGTAAGATATGACGCAACTGATGGGTATCCAAAATACTGCGGTAACGAGGACAACGGCCACTGAATATAGGAGGCAGTATGGATTAGAAGTGATCTTCAAATATTTATTTAAGATTGCAATACTTACTGACAATGTTGTCCTTGAGAAACCTCAGGGTCTTAGCCACATTTATCTCCTCGATGATGTCCCAGAAGCGCTCCACGACATCCTGTATGGTCTTTTCGCATACGCCCTGAAAGACATCGGAGTTTAGCATGAGATTAATGTCAATCTAAGGAGTGAAAGCACAAGCATACCTTATTGCAGAATCCTGTGATGCAGGGTGTGCCATCAGGGAGGACATCAGGTGGCTCCACGGGGAAGCAAGTCTCATTGATGCTCATGCGACAGCACCGCTTGCAGGCATCCGCGATGATATCACACATGCAGCTCTGCAGACCCTGGGTCTCGCAGTACGGCACACATTTGCCATTCCGGCACTGACCGCGCTCCTGGCAGGTGGTTCCGTCCGCCATGGCCGGGGATTTGGGGCACTCGGCGTGGGCGCCGGTGCAGCGAGCCTCCTGCTCGCAGGTTGCGTACTGCGCCTCGCGACACTTCATTCCGGAGGCCATGAACTGGCAGTTCTGGCAGCACGGCGAATTCTTGTCGCTGCACATGGCCCCTTGGTTCCGGCGCAGCTTGCAGTTCTTGTCGCAGCACGAGTCGTTGTCCTCGGTGCCCAAAAGTCCAGCATCACACTGTTCATCGCCCTCGACTCGCAGGTTGCCGCAGAAGGACTCTTCGGGCTCTGAAAAGCATCTGCCCGATTTGGCTTGCAGCACTTTACGGATGGAACGCAGGGAGCACGGGGAGAATTTCTGGTAGGGAAATAGAAGTCATTGACTATTTGTACAGGGTATTGTACTGCAAAACCCTACCTTATTGTTCACATCGTAGCCACTGACAGAGTACGTATACATGAGGAAACTGCCGCCTTGCGAAGCGCTGGGTGAGCACTCTGGAATGTCGGGGTCGTGCTCCGAGCCCCAGTTGTGTCCAAACTCATGGGCCGTGACCAGGTCGGCCTCCCTGGTGATGACCCGCTGACCATAGTGGTTGCGGGAGCTGCTCAGACCCGAGTTCAAGTACAGGGTGTAACCATTTTTGAAGTATTCTTGGAGATGAGAAGGAAATAAGTTAGTTTGGGATACAAAACTATAAGGGTATACCAGAAACCTGAGATTTCTGTAGCACCCTTTGAAAAGCAAGCTGAAACTAAAGTATAAGGACAACCAAGGAAACGAAAATCTATAAGCCAAATGAAAAGGTCAAACATGAGAGACAACTGGGTGTAGCAACCTGGAGTGCAAATGCCGCCCACGGAGTTGCGACGTGGGGAGCCCACGTAAGCCAGGCCCAAAATGCCGCCTTCGAACTTGAGATCGGTAAAGAGATGGGCAAGGCAAAAGTCTTTGTGGCTGTACTCCCGGGAGAAGACCTAGCCGGTGAAATGGCCACGGAGGAGTCGGAATTAAAGTGAGAGATACAAGAGTTAGATGACCATGAAGTAGAGCAGCTACACGAAGAGTAAGGGGTCCAAGATGAAGTCAACTCACCTCCAGGAGATTGCGCACGTCCCACTTCTCACGGATCATATTGTAGTGGGCCTCGCCTCCTCGCAGTCTCGTGGGCTCCGAGTGCACCACGATCTTCTTGATCACGAAGCCCATGCCCTTGAATCCCTCCTGATCCGAGCGGTCCTGCCACACAGTGTCGTTGTAGATCTTGTGCACCCGATCGATGAGGCTTATCTGAAGATTACAAGTTACTAGGTGATAGAACGTGGTTTCCGTAAGGAACTCACCAAGTAGTTAATGGTGGTCTTGGTGTTGCCTCCGCCCATTTCCTGGAAAAATCGATAGTCTGCCACCAAGAGCAAAGGACACCGGGTCTTGGTGGGCGTGTACTCGTACTGATCGGACTGACGCTTCTCCCTCGTGTGCAGCTCATTGTCCAGCGTATCACCGTGCTCCTTGTCCTCCAGCTCAAGACCTTCCTTGATGTAGCCACAGGTTTTGGGGGTGGCACCCGCCTCGTTCTTGTGCACCTTCACATCGGAGGCCTTGTAGGCCACCATGGTGTCCTTCTTGGCCTCCGGCAGGTGTCGCCAGGAGGGCTCAATGTGATAGGTTTCCTCTGGCAAGTGAATGGACATGGTCATGGTGCCGTCTTCGATGTGGGCACGCACAGAGGACTCCAGTTCGCCAAACACCCGACCCGAATAGAAGCTATCGTGATCTGCGGCGATTAAGTGCTTAGAAATATGCTATGGAATTATAGGAACTGTCTTACCCATATGCACCACCGTTTCGTTGCCATCCGCATCCACGGCGTAGGCCCTGAATTTGCTGTGCAGGACATCCCTGTGCGGGTGCAGGATCAGCCGGAAGTTCTTGCCCAGTGTGGTGAACTCCACCTCCTTGATGATGTTGAAGGGATTCGTGCTGTGCTTGGCACCCCTTTTGACCACCCTGTGCACCACATCGTCCTTGTGGAAAATTTCGTAGTGGCGGAGCGTCTTTTGCAGGGCCGCTAAAGGCGAGAAAAAGGACACTACATCAAGATCCTGGTGTTTTATGGACTACTCCCTGTGCTCACCGCAATTCTCGACGAAAAGGCAGGCGAAAAAAACCGAGATTATTGCGAGACCACAGCCACTAATGCATTTTGTAAACATTTTTTTTCGCCCGCTATTTCTGCATTATTGATTTTTACCGTTTGCAGTGTAACCGTCCACTTAACCGTTAGAAACGTACCATTGTTTGCAATAACGGTAGCTGAAAGATCCTGTCAAAATTCGACGATCTGGCAATATTGCTGATTTGAATTTAAAGTGTTGCGTTACTTTTTGATGAAATTATTATTTAAATATAGTTTTAGTTTTAGAGTATTTAGAGAAGTACTCGAGATACTTTGTTATATTTATTGAAGCACTTATAATTTTAAATTGTTTTATAATTTATACCACTACTTTCGGTGCGGAGGAGAGCGAGGATCTGCGACCGCCGGAACAGGAGCCAGTTTGTTATCCACACCGTAGAACTGGCCATTCAGACTCTTTCGCCTTGGCTTGGGCATGCTAAAAAAAGAGTATTATTAACAGAGTTGTCTTTCTAGAAAGTTTTAGAAGATAACCTACTTGCTCACATTGGACCCATACAAAGAGATGGTTACGTAGCTGCTGGGAACATTATCCAAAAACTTCTGAAAGCGACACCGCATATATTTGTTCAGGCGACAGGAAAGATAGGGGGTCAAGTGTTCAAATTGGTATTTAAAGCTGGGCAGGACCACCCAGTTGTTGTCGGGTAGGTGGAGAAAGTCTCGTGGCGACTTATCCTCATCCACCTGACGCCCCTTCTCCACCGGCTGGAACTCCTTGATCAGCTGGTTGATGTCGAACTTTACTGGCCAACTGGTGAATGGTTCACAAATGGGGTTCTGCATCTTGAGTGCCGAAAAAAACAGAGATATAAATTTCCCCCGAATCGAAACAGAATTAAACGGGCCTGCTGCCAATAGAACTTATTTTTGAAATTCCACTAAATTTTATATTTGGCTTAGTATTTAAATCGTTACATACATATATGTTAAATGTACAAATTCAAATGAGAATACAAGTGACGGGGGACGAGGCCTATAAAAAGCACAGAGACAAAGGCCTTAAACCTAAAGTTGTAGTTAATAGCTCTAGCTAAGTGATCAATCTATTTCGGGGCTATTTCGGCCATGTTGGCCTCGAAGATGGCCGTGTTGATTCGGTGCTTGAGGGCGACAAGCACCTCCCGATTGCTAATGGCGCGCATCTCGTTGGCCACGTACTCTCCATACGTCGCGAATTCGTCGCGCGCTGGCGGCAGGCTGACAATGGTGGGCGGAGGTGGACTGGGGATGGCTTGGGCCTGGGCTGCTTTGGGCGGCGTGTTCACCTTGGGCAGGCGCAGGTTACTCATGGTTATCCCGGGCGAGGTTGTCAACACACTGCTGGCTGTGCCGTTGGCACTACTTTCCAGTGCGGGGGACAGAATGGAGGTGGTGTTGTGCGATGCTGGACTGGCTTCGTAGTACATGCGTTTGACTGGCGGCGGATGCAGTTGCGTGTGCTCCTCAAAGTAGCTATCTTCCTGCCCACCCGCCGTGTCTCGCCGCTGGATCTTTATGATTCGTGTGGGCATTACGTGCACCGAACTGCTGCCCGTGTTTTGGGATGATGTGGTTTGGTAGTGCAGTTCGCCGCTCTCATTGGCTTGGAAACTGACTGCTTCCACGGTGTTGCCCTGGTGGTGCAGGTCCATCAGCGTTTGATGGTGATTCTCCAGCGGCTCCGTATCTTCCTGTTCGTTGAGGCTCACAAAGCGGACACTCATCTCTTTTGCCTGCTTAGGCTTGACCTCCCCCTCCTCCAGCTCCGACTCATCAATGTCGTCCACGTCTTTGGTTGTCTCCTCGATGAGTTTCTCCAGCTCCTGGGCCCGACTGCTGGCGTGGTTCTTGCGGAGGTACTCCTCGGTCATATTGGCGTTCGTATTGCTGTTGTGGTTGGCCGGCGTGCTGCTGTCGCTATTATGATCGGCGGTGACCTCGCCCAGAGCAAACTTGCGCTCGTCGCCCTGCAGATCCGCCTTCAGGCGACCCTTTGTGGAGCGGCAGGCGTAGGGCGAGCTGAGGAACACCAGGTTCTTAAAGCCAAACCACTTGGAGTTGTAGGGCTCCTTGCGTTTCATGCGACTGATCTCGCGGTGGTACTGCGTGCGCAGCGTGTGGAACTTCTTCTCCAGCTCGTTGATAGGGATGTTCCCGCCCAGCACCTGGCTGACTTCGTTCAAGAGCCGCTGCTTGACGTCCTTCTTCCGGTACTCGTCGCAAGTCATGTCCCACAGCCCGCGTCGGCTGCGGTACTCACTGATCAGCTGCAGCGTCTTCTCGCGCGTCCACTCCATTTTTAGATCGCTGAGTCGGATCTGGCCGGGCAATCTAGAATCGGTGTCAGAACAATGGGCTGTCGTTGCTCCCTTTCTGTCGGGGAAGGGATCGCGCACTGGTTAGCCGGTCGTTAATATTAATAGACCACAGAAGTTACCTCGAGGCGGATCGGGATCGACTGTGTGCTCGGGAGCGGGAGCTGTGCTCTGGTTTATTTTTGCTACTCCAAACAGCAGCTGGCTGCGCTCTGCCGATGCCTCTGCACCAATTGGCTGGCACGGACTATCCGCCGCGCCCTGGAAATGGTGCCTAGAGGAGCTGGAAGGATGCTGGGACCACTTCCATCGGCTATAATGCTTATTTGGTTTGTTTAAAGTGCACAAAAGTACAGCAGATTTCCGATTTCCACCCCCTTGCGCGAAAACAAACGCTGTGTATCCATCTTGGGCGCTATCGATTCATCGGTGGTTTCGATGAGACCGTATTCGCTGTGAAATGGTTTGCATTCGTCACTATTTCGTACTTATTCATTTCTAATATCTGGATGAATCTTCCAAATCTTGGTTTGGTATAAATAAAATCCAATCTTTAAACAAATCTTGTGAAATAACAAAGAATGTTTTATTCATACCAACACAATTCCAAGTTGGTAACGAACGCGATAGTAGTAATCGATATACGATACACGCAAAGACAAGAAACATAACAATAATAAATAAACGTGAAGAGTCGAGACTGAAATTTAAAGGAAATATATTATCTTGAGAACAAACTTCGTATGGGCATCATGGACAACAATGGCGTCGGCAAGCTGACAGAAGAATCTCTGAAACGCAAGGAGCGCCTTCAAAAACTCCGGGAACTAGCGCAGAACAAGGGAGGAGACGCCGCCGAATCCAATGAAAAGTTACCCAAGTCAGCAATACAAAGAAAAATGTTTATGAATCGTTCTACACAACTGTTTAATATCTTTTTACAGACCAGTCTTCCGCAGCTACAAACCTCAGAATGAAAGCACCGATGGCGAAATCCTTCCACAGGAACCCACGGGAAACATAGAAAACGCTGTGGAGGATCAACTGAGCCTGCTCCAGCAGCCCATGGTGATCGATGAGATTGATATCACCAACCTGGCACCGCGCAAGCCCGACTGGGATCTGAAGCGGGATGCCAGCAAAAAGTTGGAGCGACTGGAACGACGCACCCAAAAAGCTATTGCTGAACTGATCCGTGAGCGACTGAAACTTAACCAAATCGAGGACATCAGCCAAGCGGTGAATGTGGCCGCGGCTCAGGCAGGTGAAAGTGTTCAGGTGGATTATGACTAGAGCCGAATAATACAACTAACTTTACTGAACTGGTACAAAAAACGAAAAAGTGCATTAACAATAAGTAAAACTATCGCCGATTTTCCTTGCCCGTGGGTATTGCTAACCGTTCTTTTAGAATGAGGATTTCTGGAATATGCAAGCTATAAGTATGTGAATGGAAAGGTAAAGGGCTTAACTTACGTTTGGAATACTTCTGCTCCAGTCCCTGGGCAAAGTTACGCATGGATTGCAGTTGCTGGGGTATTTCCTCCCTCAGTTTTTCAATAGTTATGCGAGCCTCTCGCAGTTCATTCTCCCGCAGGGTTAGTAGGTTCTCCTTAGCCTGAACCGCCTTCTCTTGCTGTAGAGCCACCTCGGTGCGCCAGGCAATGGTCTTCTTGTGGTTGAGCAGCTCCTGGCTCTGCTTGAGGATTATCTGGTTCGCCTTGGAGATCTCATCAGAAGCCATTTCCAAAGCCTGGCGCTTGGTGTGCAGGATCTTCTTCTCGGCCTCCAGTTCGGCGGCTATGTTGGCCTGCAAAAAAAAAAGACGAGATGAAGACTCTTCTGATGTACATTAGTGCTTTATACACATACTTTCTCCTTGTTCCCCTTCAGGATATGTTCCTGCAGCTCGGCAGTGTGCTGCTTGAGGTCCTCGATCTTGTACTCCAACTTGCGTTCCTGCTTCCTGGCATTGGACACATCTTCGTGCAGTTTGTCATTTTGCTCTTTTAAGCTGTGCACTCTCGCTTTGCAACAGGACAACTCCTCGGACAGAGTTTGACATCGTTTCTCGGCCTGCTCTTGTGCTGATTTAAGTTCTTCTTTCTCCATCGAAGCCTTGTCCAATTGGGACTGAAAGCCGCAGATCGCTCTACGATTTCTCTCCAGCTCATTGCTGCGCTGCTCGTTTATTTTGACCAGTTTTTCCTGGTATTGACGGACCTCTGCAGCATGCTTCTCTTCTAAGATGCGAGTGTTTTCGGCGAGGGCTTCCCTGAGACTATTGTTTTCCGTGGTCAACCTTTCCGTGTGCGAGCGTTGTGCGTCGATTTCCGCCTGCATTTGCGGGATGCTTTGCTCCAGCATAAATTGCTTTTTCTGGGAAGCATCTAGCATGCTGTTTATGTAGAAAAGCACGGTGTTCAAGGGGGCAGAACGACAGGGCAGGCTAAGATGAACCAGGTTCTTAAAGGACCGGATTTCCACAAACTGAAGATGATAGTCGTGTACTTCTCTGCTGGATGAGAGGTTCTGATCCCGCATGGTTAGGTGCAGCTCCAATTTACCCGACTGGCTGTCCTTCAGCATGCGCACTACATTGTCAATGAATCCGGAGAATGACACATTCAGAGACTGATCCTGTTTGAGATCTTGGAAGGAGGCACTGTCCACTGTGGTAATGTACATGCGCCGTTGATCGGACTTTTCCGTCACTCGGAGTTGCTGTGTGGCAGGATATGTATTAAAATGAAATCGGACGAGGTCCTAATCAGCATATTTACGAGCAGCTCCTTGAAGTCCATTCTCTCCGCGTACAGTAGACATGACCGTTTACTAGACCGCGTCATGTCGCCATTGAAGCTCACCAGCATCTCTGCGCTGGGCAGGATGTTCACCACGTTCTTGCCGTAGTCCATTTTGGCGGAATAGCTATCCTCGCTCCCTGGAGGCCACATTTCAGATTGGGCGCGTGAGAAACCTTAATTTTTAAAATGTTAAAATTGTAAACAAAAGTAAAGGCTTGGGTCTATCGATATCGATAGCTACAGAAATGTACGTGGATGTACCCAAGGCTGGTCACACTGCCGGTCAGGTGCACAGTTGTCCATCTCCATTTCAATAAAAGAAAAAAAACAGCGAAAAGTTGTAGAGAAAAATAAATACATGAATACTGTACGTAAGAGTTAAGGACGCAGCGGCGCCGGATTGTCCATAGTAATCCGGAGTAATGCTAGCTTTATCCTGCAGACCGCCAAGGTGTTCGTCGGCAGCCTGCCGCGCTGCAAGCCGGACGAACTGCGTCGACTGTTCACCAACTATGGATCAGTCGTTGAGTGCGATGTGATGAACCGCTGCGCCTTCGTCCACCTGGAGAACACGGACATGGCGGAGGCGGCCATCGCCGCACTGAATGGCACCATCTTCAAGGGCCAGCCCATCGTGGTGGAGGCGGGCAGGCCAAAGTACGGCCCTGGAGTTGGCAGTCGAGGTCAGCCGGGCTCTGGTGACAATCCGGGGCGCAGGCCCTCCCAGGGTAAGCTGTAAGCACTTCAAAGATCCGGCATCTAAGTATTTCATCTTCCTTAGTTCAAGGTGGCGGAGCGGACAAGAGACCTCATGAATCCGGTGGCAACTTTAAGCGCAACTTCCGCGAAGAAGTCGGTGGCAGATACTCCAACGAAGGCCCAAGAGGCTCCAACTCCTCGGCCGCCAAATTTGGTCCCGTAAGAAACGAGTCCAACTACAGACAACAGCGCAGTGCTCCCTACTCAAAAGGACCACCGAGCAATGAGTCTTCCAATCAGGGACAGGGATTTAGGAACAAATTTGCAGGCGGAGGCAAGTTTGGTGGAAGCGCGGGCAACGAAGGACGCTTCGGCAACAATCGGTTTCAACAGCGGGACAACAGTGGACCACAGCCTGGCAGAAGAAACTTTAAGAACAGTCCAACCAGCGGATATAGAGGAGGAAGCAGCACTAGTGACTTTCAAGGAGGCAGCTCCAGCAGCGGTGGAGCAGGATCACTGAATCAAAGAGCCGGCGGCGGGGGACCAGGTCCCAGCAATGTGCGACAGGATCGCCGTGGATTTGCCCTGCCTGTAGAGCATCAGCAGCAGCAAATGGGCTTCGGACGCTTTGGCAATGGACCCATGAACTCTGGCAATCGTGGGACTAAGTAAGTAGTACATAGGATTGACCACCAAATTATATATAATATCTGTCTTCACCATGCAGTGGAAATCCACCAGGAGGACGTAGTTTTTTCAACGGAGGAGGCGGATTCAATGACAGACGCGGTAGCAGTCACGAAACCAGCAGTCCCCAAGGAGGCCCAAGCAAACGCGGAGGGCCAGGAGCTAGAAATCACAATCAGAATGGCATAAATGCATATCACTCGGAGTTCCCGCCTTTAGGCAGTGGCGGCGGAGTTCCAGGCCAAAGAAACCGGTAGGTTGAACCACAACCTCTGCATAATAGCCACTAACCCCCAAACATCGCTATTTGCAGCTTCAACGGACCCAGACCCGGGCCAAATATGGGCGGCAATAGAAGATTTTAAGCAGGTGCAATGCATAAATGATGTTTGCCAGTCCTCCCTCGTGTACTCCACTTAATAATGTAATAGCCGAATTTTGTTTTCCATTGTTTCGCGCGCAGAATCTTTTAGTTAAGCCAATGACGACGACTTTTAATTTGTCCCGCAGCCGTGTACTTTTAAGACCCACATCAACAGTATATTTGTTATTCGTAGTCTAAGATTGTTTCGATATTTATGCAATACTTAAATAATCATATTTCTTGTGTGCAAGTAGATACGACGAGTCAATCAATACAATCATAAATACCACTTGAACTTTTGAATCTGCCCGCCAAAAAACTACTGCTACGTTCTAGGGTTGGTTGGGCAAAACTATCGTTATCGAGCCATCAAAGCTTTGTGTGGTTATCAAACTTGTCCTCAAAATTATAAACAAAGAAATCTGGAAATTGGTAAACTTCAGTTTGCCATCTGTATATATATGCAAACGCCGAACGACCAGCGAGACAGTTGTAAGTTCGAGGTAAGGGAATTAATACCCGATATAGCCGTAGAGCAAACGCCGTAACCTGTGCTCACATATGCTCACATATGTTTTCCCGCAGTCGCTGTGGTTCACTTGTAGCAAGTTTTGCTCTGAAAATGTGGAGCCACGCAAGCCAGCACTGCCTCATCTTGATCTGCGTGGTATGTGTGCTGTCTTTCGGGCTGGCCAATACGCTCAGCGGCTATGCTGAAGGTCATCCAGTGGAGATCTCGGCCACATTGCCAGGCCAGCTGAAGTTTGTGCATGTCGTAAGAGTTTGTATGTATTTGTGTGCAGAACTCCCGCTTTATCGGTTATGCTTTGCAGATATTTCGCCACGGCGACAGAACGCCCGTGGATCCATATCCCCTGGATCCCTGGGGCGACAGGAAGTTCTGGTCCACCGGCTGGGGACAGCTGACCAATGTAAGTAAAGATCCCACTAGTGGCAGACCCAGGCTAACCCCGATTTCATCCTCAAGTTGGGCAAGCAAGAGCACTACGACCTGGGCAAATGGCTGAGGAATCGTTATTCAAAAATCCTTCCTCCTCTATACTCCAACGAGAATATCTACGTTCAGTCCACCGACGTGGATCGCACTCTGATGAGTGCCCAGTCAAATCTGGCTGGTCTCTACGAGCCGCAGGGTGAAGACATTTGGAACACGGACATTAGCTGGCAGCCCATACCCATTCACACCTTGCCCGAAAAGGATGATCCCATAGTGGCCGCTAAGGCACCTTGTCCTGCCTATGATTACGAGCTGGCCAGTTTAGAAGCGTCGCCAGAATTCAAGGCGTTGACCGAAAAACACAAAGATCTGTTTGCCTATTTGAGCGAAAAAGGCGGACGACCTGTGAAGACCTTCATAGATGCCCAGTATTTGAATAACACCTTGTTCATTGAGAATCTGTACAACATGACACTGCCGGAATGGACCAAAAAGGTTTACGGGGGAGAGGAGCTTACGTATGTTTCAAATTTTGCATTTGCCATCAGCTCGTATACGCGAAAGCTGGCGAGACTGAAAGCGGGACCTTTGCTGAAGGACATATTTCAGCGGTTTCAAAAGAAATCCGCCGGGCGCCTAAGTCCAGATCGTTCGATGTGGATCTACAGTGCTCATGACACCACGGTAGCCAGTGTTTTGAATGCGCTAAAATTGTTTGAGGTAGGTGTTTGAATAAGTCTTCATATGGTAAGCGGGCTAAGGCTTTGTTTTGTATTCCCAGCTGCACAGTCCTCCCTACACGGCGTGCATTATGATGGAGCTGCGTGTGGATGAGACCAACACTCCGTTGGTGTCTATTTTCTACAAGAACACCACAGCTGAACCTCTGCCTCTGGACATACCTGGCTGTGGTCCTTCCTGTCCGCTGGCAAAACTTTTGAACATTTACCAGGATGTTTTGCCCGTAGATTGGGTGCGCGAGTGCAAGGTATCCACTATGATGATGACTTATGAGGAGGCCAATCTCACAACTGCGACGGGTGAGTCAATAACGATTGGGATCACAGGTAAAGGAAGTAAAGCATCATGTTTTCTCCACCAGGCATTCTCATTTTAATCGTAATTGTGCTGCTGTTCGCCAGCTATGGCCTCATGATCTACTACCGACGGCGCAACTACAAGCTTTATACCTCGTACTCTCAAATGGCTTAGCTGGGATACCTATGCCATACAGTGGAAGTCACTTCTTAAATCTGAGTTCATAAGCTTGCCCGCTCTCTAGTTGCCAACGTGATTTGATTTTCTTAGTGTTCCCTATGTTGATTTTGAGTGGAAGCCAGTGGAGTCTCAGGATTGGTTACTACTTAGTTAAAGCGTGCATATCACACAGAGGCCGTTTGTATTGTTTTTTTAAGTTTGAGCATTTGAAAAACACAAGTTCGATAGCATTTAAATAGAATAATAACTGGTTTTGTTGTTATTCAGTGAAAGATATGGAATATGAAGACTGTGAATAGCGATCTTGAAGTTGCATACATATATACATAACATATTTATACACATATACATTTTTATGAAATTATCATGAATGATAAATTTATTGTATTAAAAACGCTCAAATCAAATGTTTTGTCTGTTTTTTAGCCATGCCCAGAAAACAGCTGTGTAAATAAGTAGGGGTTTTCCGGCCCGCCTGCAAAAACGCTTGAAATGTAAATTATACTAGATATGTTTATTCCGCATAAGCGATTTGCTTGCACTTAATTATGGTAAGACATAGATACAGTTAGGGTTACGGTTAGAATGTTTTAAGTCTATATACAACGTGGCTGAGAGCGGCGAAATAATGTAGAACCTGTTTGCGGCGATGCGCCTGACTGACTAACTGAGATTGAAATGGACAGAATGGAGGAGTGGGAAAGATGAAGAGCCCCCGCGATCGGCTGGCTGGCTTATCTGTAGGCCTTGTCATCCGAGTATATGATGTAGGGCTGATGCTGGTGCGGATGCTGGTGCGTCAGGCTTTCGGCACCATCGCCGTTTCCGCCGCCCGCTCCGCTGAAGTACGACATGCGGGACATGGTCGAGTAGGCAGCCGCTGCTGCAGCCACCTGCTGCTGCTGTTGTTGCTGCTGATGCTGCTGGTGGCGCTGGGAGAGACTCTGGCTGGACTGGTGTATGGAGGCCGCCTTGTGGGGCAGCGTGGCGTGGTAGGGAGGCACCGCGTACAGGGCTGCTCCCGCGCCATTCTTGTAGTTGTACGCCGCATTGTGGGCTCCCATTTGCATGCCCGCCGGAATGCCAATCATTGTGGCATTCTGCTGATACTCCGCATTGCTCATACGCAGCCTTATGATGCAGATGATGATGATGAGGATGGCGATAAAGGCCACCACTCCACCCACGATGCCTATGATTAGGGTGTCATCGTTGCTTATTATCGGGGACTGGGCCTTCATCAGCGGGGCCTTGGTCTTCATCTTCTTCAGACTGGGCGGCTGAGTGGGCTCCAGGCTCCAGATGATCAGTGGCTCCTCGGTGGTGGAACTGCTCCTGGTCACCAATTGGCTGGAAGTCTTCAGCAGGTGTGGCACCGAAGCAGTGGGTCTGGAAGTGGAGGACGTCATCTTTCGGGCATCACAGGTCAGCTCATCATCCCCGACTTCAATGAGTTTCCGGTTGAGCAGGTAAGCAGGAGAGGCACAGGTGACATCCGGCATGCCGGAACTGGGTAACCATCTTCGCAGAGCTCGAGCATTGCAATCGCACACTATGGGATTGCTGGCCAATCCCTGGAGTTGCAGACTGGCTCTGCGATCCTCTAGAGCGTTTAAAAACTGTGGCACCAGCACTGTGATCTTGGATCCCTCGACATCCAAGCTCAAATGGGAGGATCTCGGCACCGGGAAGAGCAAAGCTGGGGGCAGGGCATTCAGGGAGGTGTTCCGCAGCTGGACGCTCAGATCGTTGCTCTTGAGACCAGCCAGCGTGCCAGAGGATATGGACTTCAGTCGTTCCCCTCTGATTCCCAGGCTCTTGAGGCGCGGATGCTTTAGCGGTTGTATCTGCTCG
This sequence comes from Drosophila erecta, assembly GCF_003286155.1. Classification (NCBI taxonomy): domain Eukaryota; kingdom Metazoa; phylum Arthropoda; class Insecta; order Diptera; family Drosophilidae; genus Drosophila; species Drosophila erecta. The sequence continues at coordinate 2,286,034 of NW_020825194.1, forward strand.
CTACCGATGCTAGAGTCCTTCACTTCAATGTCAAGGACCTCCAAGCCGGGCAGGAGTTCCAAAATGCCTTGCAGGTCTAGGTAGCCAAGCAGTGGAAGATCATAGGCCTCCAAGCTGACCAGATTGGGCAGCTGCTTGAAGGCGTTCTTCTCGATCCTTGTGCACTGGGGCAGGTGGCTCAGGCGCAGCGATCGCAGCATATCCATCTTGCCAAAGTTGGACTGGGAGACGATCTCGAAGCTGTTGTTGGACACATCTAGGGATTGGAGCACCTGGAGCTGGGGCCAAGCCATGGAAAGATCATCCAGGGACTCCAACTGATTGCTGGACAGATCTAGTGTTTCCAAAAGGGTCACCCTTTGGAACACCTCTGGCTTGACATTCTTCAGCTTGTTGTGGGAGAGATTCAGAAACTGCAGGAAGGGTGTCTCCAGGAGTTCCAAATTCTCAATGCCCGTGCCCGCCAGACTGAGCTCCCTAACTGTCTTGGGTTCGTTGAGGACATTGTGGACTGCCTTGGAACTCAGGGGATTAAAGGAAAGATCAATACTCTTGATGTTCACCATGATGCTGTCATCTCCTGGCAGCTCCTTGATCTTATTATGGCTCAAGTCCACGGAGGACACGAAGAAGAACTGCCTTTGCAAGGCATTCAATGGAGCGTACTCGAATCGATTGTGGGCCAGATTGATGTTCTCCAGCATCTGGAGCTTCGTGCGCTCGAAAACTCCATCCGACAGCTCCGACAGCCGGTTGCCCTCCAGGTTGAGCTGCTCCAATCGGACTAGGCCCTCAAAAGTTCGCTCTCCAATGCGATCCAAGTTGTTGTGGGCCAGATCCAAGATCTGCAGTTGGGTGGAATTGTGGAAGGCCATTTCGCTGACCATGTCCAGTTGATTGTTGGACACGAGTAGGACGCGCAGGCGTGGCAAGCGTGCGAAGTCGAGTTCCTCGATGGTCTTTAACTGGTTGTGGGACAAGTCGATGTGCTCCAGGTATTGCAGGGAGGAAATGAGTTCCGCCGGGAAGAAGGAAAACTTGTTATTGGCTGCGCGTATTTCCCTCAGTCTCGGATGGATTCTGAAGGAGGAGGGAAACAGGTAGCTCAGCTGGTTGTCCGAAATGTCCAGCTCCTCTATTCCCGTTCCCGTATTGAAGTACTCGCCCTTGAAGGCGGACAACTGATTACCATGGAGGTCGAGCTTCTGCAGCTTCATCACATTCACAAAGGCGCCGGATCGAATGGATCCAATGCGATTGTTAGATAGATCAATGGAGCTTATGTTCCACAGGTTCACGAAGCTGCCATCCTGGAGCTCCTGCAGCTGGTTATCATTGAGGTAAATGTGCTTCAGATCCTGCAAGCCGGCCAGAAGGTCACCACTTATCTGGCGAATGCTGCATCGACTCAGATCGATGACCTGCAGGCGATCCAAGGGCTTGAAGATAGCTCCAGTCAGAGGAGTCAGGTGATTGCCGCTCAGGTTAAGGGATTGCAGGTTCTCCAGTTCCTCGAATATGCTACTGGGCAGCTCCGTTAGCGAATTGCCACTCAGGTCCAGACTTCTCAGCTCCGGCAGGACCCAGGGAGCGCCGCCCAGACCCGTCAGCCTGTTCTGCGATAGCTTCAGGGCCATCAAAGTGCTCTCCAGCCCGGCAAAGGTGTCCGCATTGATCACAGCTAGGGAATTCCCAGAGAGATCCAGGGTGTGCAGGCTGCTGAACATCTGGAAGCTGCCGGGCGGTAGTTCCCGTATGACATTCCTCGACAGGGATAGCGTTGTTATATCGCTCGCCTGGAGCGATCCAAGGATCTCCGCGGAAAGAGCAGCCACTCGGTTGTAATCCAAGTGGAGGGATGTCAACTGGGGCAGGCGACCCAGAGCACTGCCGGGCACCAACAGGATATTGTTGTCCTTGATCACGAGGGTCTGCAGGCTGTCCAATCCCTCCAAGGCGTCGTCTTCGATCTGGACCAGAGTTTTCAAAGGACTAAATGTAAGTCTTGGACTTAAGAGGGGCTTGGTCAAGATAGGCATACCGTTCTCAAGGAGTTTAAGCTGAGGTCAAGATGCTTAAGGGCACCCATCTCCCGGAAAGTTCCTGGTGTAATGCTGGTTATGGTGTTGCGACTGATGTCCAAGCTTTCCAAGCTCCTTACCACCTGCATGTGGGTGTAGTCCAGTTGCTGAAGACAAAGAAAGCATTGGTATATCAATTTAAAGGGGGTTACTTATGTTGTAATAGAAATACCTGCAGCATATTCGAGGACAGATTAAGGTGCTTCAATCCGGCCACCGCGGCCAGTGCCACCGTGGGAAACTGGCTGAAGAAGTTCTCGGACAGGTCCAGTTTTTGCAGGGACTGCAGCTTCTCGAAGACGTCGCTGTTGAGGTGGCTGATCCGATTCCCGGCCAGCTTGATCTCCCGGATCTTCTGCAGGCCCTTGAAGGCCTGACTGTCGATGGTGCGAATGACATTGTGGCGAAGATCGATGATCTCCAGCTGGCGCTGGGCATTGAACGAGTCCCCAAGGAGTGATCCTGTGCGAGGGCAAATAATCGCATTGAAAAAGGTAAGATTTTGTGATTATACTATTAATAGGCTCAGAATTAATTGCTTATGCAAATTCAAAGTGTCAGGTAAGTGCTCTTTTTCGACCAAGATTTGTGATTTCACTTTCAATTACGAGTTACCAGTTGCGGTTTCGATTGCACGCTGTTAACCAAGCATTTAATTGGCTAATTTGTCTTACCAATCTGGTTCTGGCGCAGCGACAGGTGTCTCAGGGCACTTGGACCATTGAGGGAGTTGGTGGGCACCGAAGTCAGGCTATTGCGATCGATGTAGAACTCCTTCAGATCCACGCAGCCCTTGAGAAGGCCTTCCTCGATCAGCTTGATCTTGTTTCCGGACAAGTCCAGGATACGCAGGTTCTTCAGCACATGCAGCTCGGCGGTGGAGAAGATGGGATTGAGATTGTCGCCCAGCAAGTTGTTCGCCAGCCGCAGTTCGTTCAGCGAATCCTTGAGGCCGTCGAATGCCTTTTCCGGAATCCTGCGGATGAGATTGTAGGACAGATCCAGCTCCTCAATGGTCAGCTTAAGTTGGCCAAAAGTCTGCGATTGGAGGGGTTGGAAAACATATGATATAGCTTTGTTACGAAATATTGCTGATTGCTCATTCAAATTTTCTATTGCCAAACTTTAGAAATACGATCTACTTAAGCGACTTAAAAAGCCTCTTGTAAAATTGGTAAGAAATACGAGCTGGTTGACCTCCACGTGGAGGCATTTAATGTGCTAGTGAGATCATCGAATAGTGTCGAAATCCCCCATCTTTTTACGCCTTATCGCCATTCGATGGCGACACTCACCTGGGCGGGCAGCACCTGTTGGCCGCTGTGACGTTGCGTATACGCCACGATGGGCGCTCCATAAGGCAGTTGCGGGGCATCGCCGTGGAAGACAACGCGATCGCAGTCCATGGCCACGGCTCCCAGTTGGCCAGTCGCCGCAAACGGAACCACATTGCACCTGTAATTGTCGTCGGGCCGTGGCAGGTGATTGCAGAAAAACAAAGCCAAATGAAATTGCAGTTGGCGGTAATTTAGTGATATTAAAATAATGCACGGCCGACAGCGGAAATACGCTGTCGCTTTTGCCATGCTGACCACTGAGTGAATGGGTACTCACCTGCATGGCAGACGGAGGGCGGGGCTGAGCTCCGGGCAGGGGCGCCAGGCGAGGATCGGGCTGCCCAGGTGGGCGATGCAGATCAGGAGGAGCAGCAGGAAACGCCCTCCGTTTGGCAGCTGTTTCCACGCTGCCATGTCGCTGCAATTGAGGAATGACACTGTTATTACTGCGTTTCTGGCCCGATCGGATTTGGCCGCGCTGGGTGAAACCCGTTTCGCGAGGAGATCTCTATTCCGCATCGTATTTGGTCATTTGCCCGTTTGGCCATTATCGCCGCGTTCGCTTAGAACGTTCGATTTGCATACCGATGTCTCCGGCTATTTCGATACAAGACGCATACTTGCGGCCAACAACAATGGTCCACACCAAGGTCCGATCGAAAGACCGAAGGCTATAATCGAGCGACCTGGCCAACAAAGAGCCACGATGCCCACGGGTGCTATGAGTAATTTTGGTTGCGCTGACAAATTAGAGGCATCTAGAGGCATCATTCTAACCAACGGAGGTGTAGATAACTCGATCGACTCTGTTTTGTAACTCTCTTTGGTAAAAGTAACTCTCCGAAACATTCCTGCGCTAATTCATGAATGTACTTATGTTCAGCCACCAGCCTAATTCTAGTGCTAATTATTAGAGCATACAGTAGAGCTCCTCTACAGGCGAACACTTGCAGGTATCAATATCTAAAATCAAGAGGCTGCTGAGCTTCGCCTGTATTGACATAAACTTGTTCATCACCCAATCTTATCTCAAAGTTAAGATGTATGAATGAATTGGAATCACTGGAAAGTTTGGTATGGATTCCTTCTGCCCTATATATGCTAAGTAATTCACGATAGATCCGACCAGCGTTGTAAAATATCTCAGCACTTCATAAAAACCACAGCTGAATGCATAATCACATGCTGTACTCTGAGTTCCGAGAAGTTCGCCTCCAAAGTTGCTATATAAACCGCCTTTGGCAGCGCATGAGCGGTTCGGTGAGCCATGATCTTTGGATTCTCGGCGCTTGGGAGCTGGATTCTTGGTTCTCACTCTGGCAGCATTAGCTGTACCGTTATTGGTAGTACGGTTGGCGGTTGGTGGTTGGTGGTGGCTGGTGGTTGTTGGCCGTGTTCATTGGTTACTGTTTGCTTTTTAATGCGCACTGACAACACAAAAAATACGTTTGCGTCTGGCCGTATTTCTATTTGCATTACTTTCGGCTCTTTGTGCTATTTACTCTGCGGTCCATGGGCAAATCTGGGAGGTATTTGGCCAGTCTGTTGGCCAAGCACACGGCTATCCGCGGACAAACAAGCGAGTTAACTTATGTAAATTTATAGAGACCATAAAGCGGGGTTTCAAAACCCAAATCTCCCCGAAATCGCTATTTTGCTCATTGAAATGCATGGGCGGTGTGCGATTCGATTCGATTCAATCCGATCCGATCCGAACCCATTCGATGTGGTGGACAGCTTCAAGGTTGCATTGCCACACGGAATCGGAATGGGCTCGAAATGGGTTGGGATGGGATGGATCCACTTCTGGTTCCACAGACACCGATGCAGATCGAGATACATCTGTAACAGATACAGATACAGATACAGGTTCACTTCGCGTTGCGTGTAAACGCTGGATGGGAAATATGTTAATCACAGACATCTCGGTTTTTTCTCCTCGCGTAACCTGTTTCATTATATTTTTGATTTGTACTCTTGGCTTACATTTTCTTTCTGTTTTGGGCGCTGCTCGTAAATTGCACTTCAAACTTTTTGTGGCCTGGGAACTTGGGAACTTGGTAACTCGGTTGTTTGGCTGCTTGGCTGCTTGGCAACTTTGGCGGTCTTTTGTTTTTGTCGCTGGTTTGGGGATTGCACAAGTTGGCGATGCCGTGTTTACGTTTGTTTTTGCCCACTTCTCTTTTGTTATACACAAAAAGAAAGCTCCGCTCGGGAAGAATGTTTTCCCAGCGAGATGGCCTCTGGCACACACTTGCACACACACTAGCCGCCGCGGAAAAATGCAGACAAACCACTAAGCGGGCACTAAGATGGGCGGGGGGCGTGGTAATTAAGCCGCAACAAAAACAAGTACGACCGCTGTCTGCGCATGCGCAGCGGTAACAATTTCGCAGCCTTCGCGTTGCGTTCTCCGCCGGCGGAGACTCGATTCCCCCAAAACTGAAGCCAAAGACGTCGCTCGAATCCGGTCTGAATGGGCCACTTCTTTCCACTTCCGCCAAGTCCGATCCGTCGGAGCGCCGCAACTCAACTGAGCTGAGGCTGCTCGACAGCCAAGATCCGAGATCGAGCTCCACGCTCCGAGCTCACTGGGCTTCGCTTTGGGCCAGCTCTCTGCGCTGGAGCTGCTCTGCAGGTGAAACTGGTTTGCCCCATGCACGGCGAGAAATTGGAGCATCGGTACTATGCTCGCAAGAAAGTTTCCCATGGTAGTGGTTGACTTATTTTAGAACTTACATTCATACTTGCACTTTCATCACTCATAAGCCTAAGGATGCATTTTAAATGTATAAAATTCTGAAATGATATAGATGTGTAGTACTGCAGTACAGTAGTATTGTTATAATGAGCTCCAAAGCAGTAGTTCCTAAGGTGCCGAAAGGTGTGGAAAGTGTTTTGTGGCCCCCTTTTCTCGCTCTGCATCTCCTGAATGTGTCTAAATCCCCCACAGTGGTACTAAAAGCCACGAGATGCAGATGCTCTCTTCGCTCCAGAGAAACACCATCCCAGCCCCGTGAATGAGTTTACATTGTTCGAGTTTGTTTTCTTTGGCGTTTGATGGGGTCTTCTCTTCGGTTTTTGTTTTTTGTGTTTTTTTCTTTTATTATTTTCTGGCGCTGGGTAAAAGTTTCGCTGGCTGTTCTGCGCAGAAAGTTGGGCTTCTTCTGGCCCTTGTCTTCGGTCCGTCTACCTGTCTACCTGTTTCTTCTGAGTCGGTTTCTTCGATCTGCGCGCCGATTGGCAAGTGCGCCAATTCAGCTAATGGGGTTAAGCCTTCAATAATGCCGCAACAATGTGACAACCAACAAGAGTTACTTTCCTCCTCGCAAATTGCTTGGCGTGGCAACTAATTACCCAAACAATCGCAGCTGGTGGGGATCGGCGCGGCACGCACCAGCCATTATACACTATCCATTGGCCAGGTTATTCACACCAGACCTAACAGGTACAAGTGCGAGTTGCACTGCAAGGCGGAGTACAGCTGCAACTCCGAGTCCGTGTCCATGTCCATGTCCATGTGCAAGTCCAGGTCTCAATCAAAAGCACATACTGGCTGGCATGTGGTTATAATTTTTATGTTTAGGCATGCATGTTAGCATTAACATCTCAGTGGGCCGCAATTTCTTTTTCTTTCTCGCAAGCCATATACTTTCCATTTTCATGAGCAAGTGCTCCACAAATGGCAGCCAGCTAAAACACACATAACATAATAATGAAAAAAATGAAAACAAGAGTCAGAAACAATGACGGCCGCACACTCGAAACAAAAGCGACTCGAGAACCCAAAAAGCGACAGTGAAAATTCATTTTGGCCAAGCGGAAAGTTCTTCGTTTTTGGGGTAATGCCGTGGGAAATAAGTGGGCTGCTGTCGTAAATATTTCTAGTGCATTGGGTGGAATTTCTCGCAGTGCATCTGCTGCCGCAGCAGCCCTGACGTGACGCATGCCATGTCTAACCATATAAATCAAATCGTTCAGCTGATAAATTGTGTCTAAGCTCAACACTTGACTGGCTCCGACTTCGTCTGCAATCGCGGCCATGTGTTTTGTGAAAACGCCACGCCCACCGGCGGACCCGCCTTAGAGCCCAAAGTCTCCTCTTTCTATTAAAAACAGCATAAAACAGCTTCTGGCCCGGTTGGAGCCGCACTCCCGATTGTTGCTTCAATCTGCATAAATGCAAATTGAGAAAAATGAATCGTGGCCAAAGGTTTGAGCACTGACAGGCACTGAGAAAAAACGCCAGTGATTTGCGATTTTTTAATCATTCATGCTATCTCTATTGAGCCTAAGAAAGGTGGAACCTAAATCCGCAACTAAAATTTTATCTATGGCAGAGTTACTAACTTTTATGCTTGTTGAAACGTATCTAAAAGTGGTTCGTGTATCTAATAAGCCTTTTTAGGTTAGTGTGGGCATTTTTTCTACGTGCATAACATGCCGGTCGTCTAAGATAATTTTTCATCCGCAAGTAGGCCGCCAGATGCAATCTGCACTCCAATTTTCAGCCCACCAAGCCGGCAAGGAAATTCATGGCGCTTAATTAACCTCGCGTAATTGCTGGAAGTTGCCTCCTCCGGGATGTCGTCTCATTCAAATGCAAATTCCATGGCAACTTCAATGAGTTTGGAGTCTGGATTATGAGTTTGGGATGTGGCCGCTGTGGAGGTGGAATGTCGGCCCAAATGAATGTACTTTTCAATGCCAATAAAGATTAATGTCCCCGCATACAGGTCATAAATTACCGTTGAATGAGCCACACACACTCACGTGCTCTGAATGGCCCACTGGGGAGCGTCGTGTTGGCCGAACCTAATCAATTATAGCACCGCCTTAACCCTCTTCCGATACCGGAATGGACTGTCAACATAATAAGGCCAGCGTCCTTGTGGCCAACTCCTGACCCCTCCATCTCCATCTCCATCTCCATCTCCACCTCCATTCCCATTCCCATTTGGATGGTCCGTTTCCTTTTCCTGTTGCGGTTGGCTTTGTCCGTAGTGCGCCTCATTGCAGGGGCGTGGCAAGGGGGTCCTTCGAGCATTAATTTGCATTTACATATCAATTTGAATCCTGTCATGATACCTTTGTATTAGATTGCAAACCTAACTGCCTAGTTGTGCCTACAAGGTGTCCTGTTCCTTGCAGCGCTTTGCTCACTTAACAGCAATTGTTCAGCTTTTAGATATAAAATCTTAGAAGTTAAGAAGCCCCCAGCCAGGTTTTAATACTACCCCTGGGAGCAGGCAGTTCCGCTCCTGGAGATGCCCTCGCCCTTTGCATAGCTCGTCCATCACCGCGTCGGATTGGGAGGAGCCGAGTGGGATTATGGCCCTTTCCGGATTTTTATTTTGATAAATTATTTAAACGCACAACTTGTGGCATTCGGCCGGTTATTGTTGCCGCCGGGCTCATATTTAATGCCAGACTCTGTTGGTTCAGGATAGCCAGCCAGGATATAAGCGGAATGTAGGCCGGCCAGGACATTCAATCAAATTAGACGGCGAGTGACAGCAAACACAATCATGAGCGTGGCCAGCTCGGCTTATTGATCGAGGACTATCAGAGGAGCCTACATTGGCCAGAAATTAATATGCTGCATTCGCTTTAATGCCCGTGTTTATTTTGCCCTTAAATGTATATTTCTGTAACTCTATGCAAATAGGCGGGGGAATAAAATGTTTATTTTAGTAGCGACTTTATGGCACCTGTTCGCTGGAACGCCATTCACGAAATTACATTTATTCAATTGCATTTCGGCCAAATTCGATACTGTACCCAAGTTGGATGTGCTCGTAAAGTGAATTTAACCCTTCTGCCGCCGACACCTAACACAAAAATTCACAAAGCCGTTGGCTGAGCTATTCTGGGACGCACACTTTGGCCGCCGGCAATCCACTTTATGGCCGAGTTGTTTTAGCCAAAAAGTTTGGCCGTAACAAGCTTGGCCCGGCCTGCCACATGAAGCATACGCCAAGGTGGCCCGTGCCACCTGGAGGCAGGAATACCAAGAGCTGCGGATCACAGGTGCAAAAGCAACTGCACAGGTGGAGTCGTTAACGGCAAACGAGTCAGAGATTCCAGGCAATCAAGTGTGTTAATTGCACCATAATTGGTCAGACAGGCAGTCAATGGCAGTAGCAAGAGCCCAATGCAACCGATGCAGCAATCCTGCACTGAGCGAAAGTTCGGCGGCTTAAAAGGTGCGTATGGTTAGCAGAATCAGGGGTTTCTGGGAAGCCAATTCAAAGGTATTATTTCAACGCATAATAGTGAACATTGCAATGCGTTAATCCTTTAAGCCTTTTTAATTAGCGCATAACTCATATTTTTCGCTGTGCAGCTGGGAGGTGTTCACAGTTGCGTGAATAATTCAGTTGCCTTATTGACGGATGCATGCACACACAAGCCAAAGGACTCCTCCACGCCCCTTTCACCTACTTTCACCTTTCACCCACTGCTGCCCACCTGCCAGGCGGCTTAAAGGTGGAATCCAGCTGCCATTGGGCCCTTCGCAAATCAAAGCCAAACGCAAATCACGCGCAGACAAAGGCTTTGATGCATTTGCAGCTCATTGGCAGCGCAAACAGGACGAGCAGGCTTTAAAAGGACATTCAGGTGCGAGGTAGCTGGCAAATATTTAAACCAATTTCGCGCCATGTTTGCGCAACCGCATTTATCTCTTCCGCGGGCTGCGCTTTTCGCCGCCAAATAAATAAATTAAATGGCGAAAATCCCCGAAAATATAAGGGCAAACAACTTGCCAAGGACAGATAGGCAGGTGTGTGGAAAAGGGTTCCTCCAATGCCTGATTAGAGACGGGAGATCTGGGGAAAGTCGGGAAAACTGGTAAGGCCCAAAAGCGGAGCCAAGTCAACTCGGAATTTTCCGAGGCTTCTCCGTGCGCCGTATTCGCAACAGTCAATTAAAACTTTTTGCTCTGCTCAACAAACGAAAACGCAAACCACAAACAAAGGCCAAATTAGTGGAGAACGAGAAGGGGGTAGCCAGACACCCATCCACCAGCCACCACCCACCAAGCACCGAGCACCCAGCACTCGTCCTTGCGCCAACCGTTTTCAGGGTCTAGAGATGCACTGAGAAAAAACGCATCAGGTTAGTTAAATAGGTTGAGAAGGGCAACGTGAATGCAGCAAGTATTCAGATATTTTTGGGGATTTATGGAAGTGAGTTTAGGTGAATCATTTAGGAGCTCTTTGTTTTTCCATACAATAATATACCATATATTTTTTGACTCTGTAGTGGAAGGGTAATGGAGTTGGGCTACCCTATTCCTGCTACCCTATTCCTGGCATGCTTGAGTTGAGTGATTTGATTTGGGGCCGCTCTGTGTGCGCCAATGAATGCGTAAAATGTAAAACTTTTCGCACGCGTATTTTATTTAATTTAAATGCAATTAAATCGTTTAATTTCAAAGCAAGCGCCAGCAGCTGGCGAAGTAGCCTCCCAACCGAATTCTATGGGATTGGGGCCACTGGAGCGGTGTTTTCAGTGCCCCAAGGGCACGTTTCTGAGTTGGCGGGCTGTCAAACTAGCACACCCATGTCATACATCAGGGAGCAAATACATACATGGCACATTAGGAGTAGGCCAGGCTTGGGTTTCAGTGCAATTTGCTGGCAAACCGAGCCACGCCACTGGATATGGTTATCCATTTCATCCATCGGGGGTTATCCATTCCCAGTAATTGAAATACTATACGCCATCGAAGTGGTTCACCTCATTCCAGGTTGGCCTGGTCGCAAAGCGTTGACTTTGGACCCGAAAATCCCGGTGACATGGCAGCGCCCGGTCCCTGGGCCAAAGGAGCATTTGCATATTTAATGCCCGGGGTACATTTTTCATATTCATTTTTATCCGTATCTCAAATCAGGCAGGGCAAACAAACTTTTCCCGTAGCTAGAGCACTCCCACACGGCATCGAGTATCGAACATCCAATAACAAACACCCACGACATATTCGCTGTACCTTATGATGTCTTCATCTTTGGCATACGAAGTGCGCCACAATTTCTAGTCAAGTCAATTTCTCGTGCGCCCCTCCAACGAGGTGTGAAATTGAAATTCGTGTCCTTATTATGAGCATAAAGGATCCAGGCAGCGGGCCCTAACTTGATTACATTGTCCCTGTTCCTAAAGCGAGTTCAAAAAGCAATAATTAATATCTAATAGCAGATACAAAGGCTTAACTCTGGGCTAAAACAATCAACTTTGTATAAATTCACACTTTCGAGGCCTTTAACAATCGGGTGCAATTCTAATTATGCGTTCAACTGAAGCTGGTTTGCAATGGAGCTGGCTCGCTAGACTGAATTCCTTTGCAATTTGCATTCGGAGCAGTTTGTGCTGGAAAATCAATTAAAATTTATTGACTAATGGCCATAAATACCAGCTATAAAATACACAAACAGGTGAAGCAGCATAATGAGCACACAAAGCAAACGCATACATATTCATGGCTTTGTGTGTCTGCGGATTGTGCAAATTTTCGCCGGGGATTTGACGTGGCATAAATTAGCGAATGTTCTGCGGCTTACAACCGCATAATTGAATTCATAATAGAGTCAATGGCGATACAAATTAGTTGTCAGAATCGCCGAGCGACGGAAGTCATAATAGTACCGTTAGCCGGAAGTTCACAGTGGCGCCCTCTTCATTTCGAAACTAATTTCGGAACTTCTGAGGCTTCGCCTTCAAACAAGTATGCAAATCGACTAAAAAGTGCTCAGCCGCCCTCATGAATATGCAACAGAGGTTCTCAGTAAATGCCCCCTAAAGAAAGCCGCTTCGAATTTCCATTATCACGACTTAAAGGCAACACTCAATTTGCCGCAAGGAGGGACTCTTTGCTGAGTGGCAAGTGGCAGGAACGGCGATGATACACTCGTTTTGCGGCAAGTGACAGGTGTGCACCAGAAAAATAAGTAACGCACTTAAGGCTATGCCAAAAAAATCAGGCAACCAAGTGTAGTACTAATATTTCAACTATTTGTTGCCTAGGTAATGTAAAACGTTGTTTCCTATTGCCCCATAATTATATTCAGCATTTGAATAGTGTTTTGAGCCACACATCAAAGTGCTGTATGATTTCTTTTGGTGTTTGGATCTGACACCCGGTGCTCGCCAAGGAGCAACGAAATTAACTTGTGAGTGACTTGCGCCATGGCTGCCATCGCCGATAAGTAGGCAACACTTTGTCAGCATTCCTGCCGAGAATTCCGACCCAGCCTGGATGTGGAAAACGGGCGCAGGGGACGTGGCTTGGGGAATTCCCTTCCACGGGACCACATGTGGATGAAACACTTACGTAACTTTCGGGCGAGGCAGTCGAGTTGGGGGCGCCGCCACCTGTCGATGGCGTGACATGTGCAAATCTGTGAGCAGTGTTTGACAACTTGTGAAAACAAATACAATTTTCCGGGGAAAAGTGGGCAGGAAGCACTGCTCTTTAAGACTCCGGCTGGCGGTAAAAGTTCACAGGACTGCTTTGAGTTACAAGAGTTCGTCCTTTAAGGATGGGGAGTTCACCCAGCACTGTTGCCCCTAAAAAAAGCGAAATGAAGGCTTTATTGGTACACATAATTTATGGTTAATAAAATATGTACTCTTATCTTCATTATTCATGGAATTGTAGAAGACAAGAATAGGCACTTCATCCTCGAAATCATGAATATTAAGGGCATACTTGTCTTCTAAGCCCACTTCAACGAAAATTCCCAGGAACTCTTTGTTTTTATACAGAATGTGGTTCATTAATATCTCTTTTTTTGTAGGAAAAAATGTTTTCAAAAATCTCATTGAATTATTATTAGCAAATATATGTAAATATAGCTCTAAGTGGAATGATTTCCATTTATCCATATCCCTCCACAAACCAGCCAGACTGACAACTCTGAACCACCGATTGCCAGAAAGTGGGCGGCTCCTGTAGACGAGGACTCCGATTGACCCGGGAATCCAGCCCACATTAAGTGGCATAAATTCTGTCTGCGGCCATCTCTGTGAGTCCTTATATATATGTATATATGGACTACAAGCCTAACTGGCCGCGAAAAATTACATTAGCAGTACAAAGGAAGTGCGGGAGCTTGGGAAGCAGATGCGGCACATTTGGAGCATATTAATTTAATATGGCGCGTCGTCTGCCTCGGGCCAGAAAAGAACTCCCAACTCTAAGCTCATTTGCCCCCGATTGTGTGAACATTTGCACAATGTGCCACGTCTCAGGACGCCGAGGACTCGGGCATTCTGGCCAGGCTGGTGCTACTCTAGGCCTAGATAAGGTCTCCTGCCAATTGCAGACTGAGGCGCCTCGCAAGGAGCTTACGGAAGGGTTAAGAGCTCGACAAGGGCAAATGGTGTTAATGAGACAACAATGGGGCTCATAAACTGTTGGAGGCCAAATACGCCTATCTGCAACATTTATTACTACCCAATTTAATTAGCTGACCAGTACTCACTTGATGTGTGCTTACGATTCATTTTAATCAAGCTGAAAACAAAGTGTGATATAATACTCATATGCTATATATGCAAGGGTGTCTAGGATGAGGGATACCCACTGCAGAGTGCAAATAGCTGGTTGGCACACAGCCCATCACCTGGCAAAGAGTATGATAACTTCATCTTAGGTTCCCCAGTGTTTCTTTTTCCCGCCTGTCGCCTTTAGCGGCAATTATGTTAAATAATTCCAAGTTGAATTACCATATTGTCGGGATGAAGCCGGTTGCCGAGGAATCCCGGCTCGCTGCAGACTGGGAACATGGAGCACTTTGAGCTCAAGGACTGCCTCCGTCGTGTATTTTTTCTCCATCTAGGCCGCTGTGAGATGTGGCGTAATTTGTTCAATATTATCCCTTTAAATTCCGGCTGCTCCGCTCCTGGCGGGGAATTCTGAATTCTGCTTGACAGGCAAATTGCTCGGCTCAGTTCGTTGTTATTAAGAAAAAGGGGGCTTGGGTACACACTCGTACACATTTCCCCACCAATACTTTTCCATCCCTTTTTTCCGAGATTACGGGCCTGGGTTTATGAAATCCGGCTGGGGCACATTCACGCTCAACTTCATTTGGCCATTCCGGGATGGTTGCTTCATTACGGAGCCCAGTAAATAAATATAAACTCTTAATTTTTCTGTGCTTCGATGGCGTGCTTGCCGGGAACTTTGTCCACCAGTTTCTGGATATTTTCTTTCAAGAAAGGATATGGACAAACAAAGGCAGACAAATTATGTGGCTTTCCGGGAGGCGCAGGACGCGCAGGAGGCGAGGGACGCGCAGGACGCGATGCCGTCAAAGATTTCCATCTGGCCAATGTGAATTACGTAAACTGTAATAAATCTGTCTGTCGGCACATCGAAGGCGCTGACGTTGCTTTAAAGGACATTCTGTGGGTTTAGGAAAATGTGTCACCAGCGGAAGGAAGTCCTTCTCCTCCGCCAGCTAACGCTGCGCCAAGTTTTGCTTATTTTCCGAGCATCCCGAGCATTCCGAGCATCCCGTGCATCCCGTGCCCCGGGGGAAACTCCTCGGTGCGTACTGTAAGCCAAAGGACAAGGACAAAGTTTTTATTGCCGGCCAATTGGATCTTGTCTTTCCGTCAGGACTCCGCACTGGACTCCTCCCCAGAGCCATGTCACCATTGTGGTTACAAGTTGTATTTTTATTGAAAAGCTTACTTCATGGCGCACAAATATTTGCCGGAGCATTCGCAAACTGCCACTACTTTAAACAAAAGCCACAGGCCATTTGTGCTCCCCAAAATGCACGGGTACTCTTTATTTTCGGGCACTCCATGCAAATGAAATATTAAATGGGTCAAGTGCTTAGTTAAGTGCACCCAGCAGTTAAATTAAATTATAGTCCAAACAAGCCCCTATAAAAAACCGAGCCAAAGGGTACACTTCAGCTAAGCAGACTTCAGCCTGTCCTGGGATTACCTTTGAGCACGATTCTCTCTACCAGATTACAGGCGCCGCAGACAGGGACTTCCACTCGGAGGAGGAGCAGTGGCTCCTCCTTTCCGGCACACAATCTAAACTCAAATCAAAGTTTTTCGCAACAATAAGTCTAGTGCTAGCAATGTTCTACACACAAGCGCCGCTCGATAAAGGCAACTTTTGTGTGGATAAGTAAAGTAATCCCTGCCGTGTGCGCCAAGTCCATCTTGGAGCCCGCTCACCTACATGAGTGATTCAAAATCCGTAGCTACTCCCAATGCCAAGCAGATTGTATCTTAAATTTGATGGTTTTGTAAGGGCAGATCCTGCTGTAGTGTTGTTTTCCTCTGTTTCTGCAACTCCCATTCCCAATCAGCGCCTGACGAACTGCTGCCTCGCAATCCGAAACTTTGCACTTCAATTTGTGAACATGCATGCAAATAACGAGTGGCAGTCAGGAGGTGACCCACCTCTCGAGGGAAAGCTCCTGGGACTACACTCGGAAAACTCGGAAAACACGGAGTTTACACAAAGTTTGACTACCTCAGGTGCTGGCTGCGCAGAGGAAATTCAAATGTGGCTTCGTGATGTGACTTCCGCAGTACCACCACGCCTTGTTAACTCCTGAGCCCGCTTCTAAAGTTTATTTCCTTAGCTGTTTAATCCAGTTTGCTGCCAAAGTTCGTGCAGTGTAGTCCCAGTTGCCAGCGGCGCGGGCTGGAGCCAATTCGCATTGATTCGGCGACCTGGCACATGCTCCTTGGGATGCTGATTAGATGCTTAGCTGGCGGGGTCCTTGATAAATGGCGGCAGTTTAAAGTCGAGTGCGTCTGGCACTTGTATGATTTAGGGGGTCAAGGTTCAGCTCAGGGCCCAGGTCTGCAAACGGACGTCCAGCGGAGCAACAAGTGGCTGTGATCTCGGGATGAGCCAGACGCATATTTAACTAGGCATTCGATTGCCGAATCGAATCAAGCGGAAAGGAGCCAACTGGTATCGAGCACTATAAAACCGAAAGTGCCTAAAGGTGTGCTGTTAAAATGAAATCGACCTCTTCTGACTTCTATTCCTAAGAATATTGTCCAGGCTCACTCCTTCCTACCTTGTATTTCACAGGTTTCATACCCATAACTTGGCCAAAATGCTCCCTACGTGCATCAGTATAACTTTTTTTTGCAGCTTATTACCTATAATATTGATCCAAATCACTTTTTGATTGATTTTGAAAAATTAATTTGTTGACCAATTTTCGAAAATTCGGTAAGGGGTACCATCATCAAAATTTGCAAAAATAGGCAAAAAATTATTTTTTTTGAAATCAACCAAATTTGACTGCCAATCGATTAGGCATTAAATTACGAGCTCAACGAGGTATGACACTCCATATTTTGATAATTTTTTCCAGTATTTTTGGCAGGCTTTCCGCTTGAAAGTTGGTCAAAATGGGGTTTAGCCAAAGAACGTTTATTTGCATCTTGGCTACGGGGTGACTTTGTTTTCGAGTGTTACTTTCCTGGCTTTCCATTTGGAGCACTCGTGCGCGCAGGAAGATGATGAGAAATGAACTACCTGGATGGCGGTACCTTCATATTTCATCGCATCCCGCGCACACATGGCAGTCGAAAAAGTTTGGGCCAATCTGCTCCAGCTCCTGGCCGTGTCGCAGTTGATTTGCTGCTCCTTCGTGGGGCTTTCGCCTTTACGAGCAGCTGTCTAATGTAGCCGAAGGAAAACAAAGAGAGCTGCTTTGGCTGCGCTTTATGGAGATTTAACTTGGCCTAATGAAGCAGTGGCAGAAAAAAGCCGGGACCGCCGCCTCGCATATTTTAATAAAGTTTCGGCTTTATGAAACTTATGTTTGCATTTTGTTGGCCGTAAATTCTGAGTGGGCGGTGCCCCAGACTCTGCCAAGTGACACCTGAGCCCAATGAAATTTTATGGCCCGACCTTGGATGTTGCTAGTGGGTGTCCTCTTTTCCCAGTTTTCCGGCTGCGAGGGTATGCAAAGCATTTCGCGAATTCTTTTGCATTTTCCAAGGACTTGTGGCTTTTTCGCAGCGCAGCAAAGGGTATTTGGAAAAACGTGGCTGCCTAAGTGGAAATTAAAACAACCGAATGTTTCACATTGCTGGCGGAAAATCCAATTTGAAAGCCTCCTGTGTGCTGGCCATTTCGGTGGTCAGCACGGCCATCGCTAATTGCCGCGAAACACTCATGCACAAAATGGCCAAAACCGCAGATGCGGCGCAGGGGGAAGTGGGGCAATGGACGAGTTTATTAGAATGCACAATTTATGGAGCATCGCATAAAATTTGATAAGCTGCCAGGAGTGCAAAACAAGCGCGCTAAAAGTATACACCGCTTGCAAATGGTTGTGTACTTTACAAATGAGTGATTATATTTGTAAATATATTGAACGATTCTATTGACTTGTATCGAGTGAAGAGATCAGAGCTGGTTCAGCACAACTTTCTCCGAAGTGGACGCCAGCTAATGGTCATCCCAGCTGGCCCAGTGGTGTCTGTGGGTTTTTCCAATTTATCCATCACATTTACAGCGACCAAATGAGACGCACTTAAAACAGCGGGATACGCAACCAGATAGCCGGGGGAAAAGGAAAATTAAATTTCCAGCGGCCGTGCAGCGGTCATCAATCAAACCACTCGTCACATGGTGTCGGCAGGCTGGTATTTAGCCAAATAAACATTTTGCCAGCATAATGTTGACAAACAAATTATCATTCTGGCTGGGAGCGGGCAAGGACGAGGCGGGCTTAGCGTTGATTAAATGGGGTCATCAGCAGGGCAAGGCACTGGTAACGAGCGCTGGTATCCTGGCGGATAGTTAATGATGCCCAGCTGCTCGGGATATTGGACATTGCAAACTGCGGACACGGTTCGAGCCAACTCGCCACCAAGTCCAACTCGCCGCGCCCGAATAAGTCCATCATAATCATTATGGATGTGTTCAATGGACTGCATGGCGGCGAGAGATAAAGGAATTTAATGACCTCCTGCTTTCACAGTGTATCTTTCGACACAAAAACGCAAGCTGATAACATAATCTGAGTGAGACATCACTTCCAAAGCGTTTAACCTGGTTGGGATCTGTTTGCAAATAGTTTCTGCACTTTGTAGCTGCCTGGTATGTTTAAACTAACCTGTTCCATCTCAGATCAGCCAAAAATGTGTGTGTAGCTCATTCGATTCGCAGTTGTTGCAGTGGAGTGATTGATTGGACAGTGATGCATTTGCGGCGGATGAAGTTGCGGGTTTCCATCTGCGCCAGCAAATTAAGACCTCAGAATCTGGCAAAGAGTGGAAAAAAACTCGGATTCTCGGATTCTCGGATTCATTGCTTACTTAAGGCATTTTTGGCCGGTTCAGCCACCAGCACCTGCGGCTGTCTGGTGTGAAAGAGCCAAGTCATTTGGCCAAAACCAACAAACAGACGCATTGCACTGGAAACAACGTGTTGCTAATCAACACCTATTTGCCTTGCTTTTATCAAAATGCAAATAAGTAGTGCTGATATAAGAAAATAAGGGGAATTTACAGTTTTGGACCCATAACTTGGCTAAAATGGCAACAGCAGACATCCGTGTACTTGTTTTTTAGAGCCAATGAACTAAGCAATCAATGCAAATCACTTTTTGATTGATTTAAAAAAAACAATTTTTTGGCCTATTTTTGAAAATTCGATAAGGGGTACCATCGTCAAAATATGCAAAAATTGACAAAAATTAATTTTTTTTTAAATGAATTAAACTTGAATGCCAATCGATTGGGCGTTCAATTACGAGCTCAACGAGGTATAACATTCTATATTTGGCCAACCTTATGCGATTTTATTCGGATGCTTTCTACTTGAAAGGTGGTAAAAATGGGAGTTTTAGTCTAACTACAGTCAGTTTCATAAGTGTCAGTTTCTAGCCAACTTACCAAGAGCGATTGAACCTATAACAAGTTATTCGAGTGTATTGATAAACATCTTTCTTGTAATGTGGAATAAAACGCTTTAAGAACGATGCCTGGCAACAATTTATGCATTGTGTGTACATTTGGTCATTTGACTTGCAGCTTCTCCGTGGCGCGCACGTGGCGAAATCTCCGGAGTGCGGATTGTTTACGAATAGCCGTATGACAACAGAGAGCGAACGAAGGCAGAGCGAGGAGAGAAAGTAGGGCGCAGGCGTGGAAAGGAAAACTCGGCAACACTGGTGAATTTGGGCGGGTTTCCTTTCGATTCGGTCGCACATTTCAACGGTTTTCAAATGGAAATGCTGCTCATTTCACTGGGAAACTCACTGGGAATGCCCCTCAACGCAAAGGGGTTATGTGAGCTGCAGTCCCCAGAGCAGCATCCCAGCATGTGCAACAAGCGGCTGGAGTCCCCAAGGTCCACAGGAACCCCTCCGCCCTAAAAAAGCCTCCCACTTTTCGTGGCCCTTATTATAGCACCGCCGTATCAGCGCGCACAGCCTCAGAAAATTCCGGCTGGCATTCAGTTTTCCGCTTTTCGCTTTCCGTTCAGTTCAACGGCAGACTCGCGCGCGTACGGTTCGAACTGAAAAAGCGACGGGTCCGGATTTTTTGGACTTGTCGATTGTCCGGATTCTCGGTTCGCTGCGTGACTAGGTGATAGCAGAAGCTGAAGCTGGCGAAGAAGTGTTGGAAAAAATGCTGGAAAATCAGCTTAGAACTGGCTGAAATGCCGCCGGCAGTCGATCCGTATCGTAATTGAATTCGGGCAGTGGATTGAAAATCAAATTCGATTTGTTAGCGAGAAAACACGCAAAAACGATAAACTAGTCGTTAAATTGAATATACAAATTGGTGTTTTGATTAAAACTAATAAACATAAACAGCCAAAACCGCAGAGCAGCGCAACGGCAAGCAGCGCAATTTATTTTTAAATACAATTTCTTTGTTTTGGCTGACATTGCTCATACGCCGCGTTGGCCAAGTGAAAAAAGCATAGTTCCTGGTAAGCGGTCTCCCACTGCCCAAAGTGTTTTGTTTTCCACTCATTATTGTTTTTCCATATTACAAAAACATTGTTTTCGGAAGGTGGGCTTAATTGCCAAGTTTACGCGTAGACGAAACCGAAATTGGTTTACAAGTTTATGGAAATTCGCGTGGTGAAAGTAATTACAAAACTGCCATTTGTGGATCACTTTTGGCTGTTGTGGAAACTTTAGCCCGTTAAGTAATTACTTTGACCGCCTAATCAAGCGACTAACTCAATGCGAAAGATCAAATGTAACATAGGGCATTCATTCCGATTTTCCACTCAATTTGAGCATCGAGTCCACGACTCCAGTGAACTGAGAAATAGTTAAGCGATAACCAAAAACCATCACGCCCAATTGACTTTCCCCAATCAAATGGTCCTCTGATGATCTCAGATTTCGGAAATCGCCCCGGAAAAGCAAATCTCCCGGAATGGCAATTAATTCGATTGCGTTTTGTGCTTTTTAAGCCCACGAATGGAAAAAATCTTTTTAAATAATGTACCAATGCCGCACATCCTGTGCCATAAAATAAAATAAAATAAAAGCCGTGCGCATTGGCCTATCCCCTGGCTATTTGCCCATGTGCTCATCTCTCATGTTTATAATGCAAATAAGCAAAGTGTTTTAGATGTATTTGTTTTGGGGTCGAAGGCATTTCAGCGCTGGGGTTTTTAAGCCATTTAATTTTAAGGGGAACGTAAAAGGTCTTAAAATAAAATAATTTGAAATAGGTCTGGCAAACTTACTGGCTTACTGGTACTCTTATGAGAAAACCAAACATAAATGATAGTGAATCAGTGAATCAGTTTGTTCAAAGTTAAGATTGAGTGCACAAGCAGTTAATTAATTGAATTTAATCAAGCACTTATGGTCAAATGACTTCCACCTGCAATCAATCGGAAATGCAAATGCGAATCATCAATCAAATCAAGGCAACATTACCTCGGAGGTATTTCGCCTGTGACCTCACGACATAATTGCCACTTTAATTGGCGAAAATTAATTCACTCGATGTGTCCACATCCAGTTTCCGTTCGGAATCGAAGTGAATCCGCTGGCCAAACAGCACACTTAATTGCTCCTCCGAGGGCCCAGACATCATCTAACTCAATCAGGGACTGGCCAAACTTTTGCCGCTCCTAAATATTTAATGTCAACTATGATTAGCAAGGAGGCAAAGTCCTGCGGTCACAGGCATTTAGGATGGGGTTGTGGTCGGAGGTCTTTGGATGCGGATAAATGGCTGTTTGGCGGCCAAATGGATGCGTCCATTCGCATCCGCACAAAGGCTTTGCCGCCGGTCAGCTGAGCAAACCGAAATCCTTTCAGCGCGAATTGCTTTCGGAGGAGCAGGAGATGCGAGGATCCAAGGATTCGGGGCCATTAGCTGGCCCAAAAGGCGGCCTTTAAGGATCCAGGCAGGCGTGAACGGACGGCTATCTTTAAGCGAATGCGAATGCGAATGCGAATACGAATACGAATAAGTAATAAGTGAGTGAGGGTGCCTTATGTCCAGTGCTGGTCCACAGCGCTGTCATGCATCAAAACATTTAATTAAATTGAAACCGATGCGCATCCGCCCACTGCTGACGTCGTTTCCCGGCCACACTGGACACTGGACTTGGGACTTTGGACACTGGACAGTGGACATCGGACATCGGAGGTGGGGCACTGCTGGAGGCGAGAAGGACGTGAAGCTGGAGGGCAGCAGAGCAGGTCCTTTGGCGCCGGAGACGTGTGTAACTTCGGCTTTCTTCCCCGGCATTCAGCTTCCAGCGTTCAGCTTCCAGCTGGACACCAGCTCACCATCTCCGCCCCGTATGAATTTAAATGAAGGCAGTGCTGGTCCTAAACAAGTCCGTGAATCATGTGCATATTTTAGCGGTGCTCAGTTCAGCTCGTTCTTCTTTTATGCAGCCCCATCGAGTTATGCAGTGTCCTTGTCCTGGCCAGGACATGTGTTCCACAGTTATGGCCTTTAGATAAATGGGTTAATTCAATGGTATTGTTCGCACATCCACCACATGTATCCACGCACAGCACAATTGTCTAATTTATTGGCATTGAACAACTTTGTCTGTCTTATGTGAAATGTTGCACATAACAATATGCAAATAGGAATTGACAGGTTTTCATTTATGATTTTGAGAAGCTTAACTTCAATTTGGCATTTCGGCCTTTGTCAAATATTTTATTTGTCAAATATTTTATTTATCAAATATCTTATGCGAATACAGAATTCCATATTTCGCAAATGAATTCGAGCACTGGTTGATATTTCCGGCGACGAAATAAATCTATCAATTTTGAATAAGTAAATGTTAGGAGCTCCAGCTGAGAAGTCATTCAATACAAATCAAAACAGAAATGTACTCAGATGCCCCTCGACTTCGCCACTGGTCCCCACCATTCCACGCCAAACAGATCCGACAAAGCATATACACCGAATGGCAGATGATTGAAATGGGAGTGGTGGGGCTGGTGTGGGTGGTGGACATAGGGCTGGGCATCGAGTGGGGAGTGTGCCGAGGTGGCCTTTCTACACTTCTGTCTCCGCTTTGTTCCTCAATTTACACATAATTGCAATAAATTGACTAAGTGGGTGCTGGGGTACTGAACTCATTGTAGTCCGAGTCCGCAGCTCCAGAGATTCAGAGATTCAGAGCTCCAGAGTCTCAGACATTTGGGCGGAACTGCAGCACCCGGCTATTTTCTCTTCTTATTTATTTATTTTTGCTCGGATTGTTATGCAGGGCACACTGATAGACTCCGGCTGATAAGATAAGACGTTGAAATACCCACAGAGCCCACTCACCGACTCACCAGTTCACCAGCTCACCTGGTTTATGTCCACTGCTGGTAATGGGTAATGGTGGCACAAAGGCGATTGGCCGTACAACGGGGCGTATGCGTATTGTGGGTGGCACAAGGGCCCACAGCACTTGCTTATGGGCCAGGAGAATGGCTTAAGTGGCACATAATACTTAGGACCCCGGGATCTTTAATTCCCCGCAATGCTGGGCAGCCGAATGCTTTAATGGCTTTAATGCCAGCGGAGGCATTCGAGCTGACTCATTTGTAAATACTGCCAATGCTCGTTATCTGTTATTGACCATACAACTTGAGAGGCAAACAAAGCCGAATTGCTCGACAATTAAATTCACGTAGGCAACTTGTCCTGCCCCAACACATTCGATCCGTTCCAAATTACACGAGGCACGCATGTGGATATATGTATCTTCCATATAGCTTCTGTTTATGTAGTATTTGGGCGCTTTTATCGCGGGGGTTTATTTATATATATTAAGGGGATTGTTTAATTTCAGCGCTTGCTATTGTTTTCTGCCTGCTTTTCGCTTTTCGGTAGGTGCGAAAGATAAATCCAGCTCGCAAATGAATTTCAGCTCCCGGCATCGCGAGGAGCTCATTAAACAATCATTTTGATGAATTTTACCACCCCGCCGAGATTCGGTGGCAGGCGGAGGAGCTCGGAGGAGGCGCCTCCAGCGCATGTGGCCAATTTGCAGCGCCATATATTTAATGCTCGTTTTGTGCCCAATTGTTTCGCCAGTGTGTGCTTGTGGGGAAATTAAAAACGCTCGTTTAAGCCGGCAAAAGGCGTTGGTAATTACAATTCAAGTTCACTTTCACTCTCGGAACCCCCAGAAATGTGCTTATTACGTTTCGCCTCGGCCTGGCCCTTCTCGTATTTTTGTTTTTTAATAAATTGTTTTAGAAAAGTACAGGCCGGCAGCAGGAAGTGAAAGTACTGCGAATGTGGGCCGACGTGCCGCGCGGGGGGTTGGGGAAAAAGGGCGCGAGGGGAGGGGCAGGGCACTAGGACACTCTTATTGACACACATGTGTAGTGGCACACACACCCGCGTCTGTCCAGAGAAATAATCTTATTTATATCAAATGATTTATTGCCCAGAAGCAGCAGCTTCGACTCATTCTTTATTTAAAGAACATTAGCATTGTGTTTACAATGGAAAATATATGTTTAGGGAATAGGCAAAATTCAAAGAAAATTCAGCATAATAAACTAAGAAATCAGAGAGCTACAACAGGTAGTTTAAGTTAATTTTTATATTTATATTCGATGGCTAGCTAACTTTTCTGCCAGTGCACTCCTAAGGGACTGCGCTGCCTACTTTGAGCCGCACTGTCGCTGCAGCCACACACTGCCCCTCCCACTGCCACGCCCACCACCACCCACAAAGACCCAACGCCTAAACTCGCCTTTATTTCTGTGTGTTGTGAGCTGCGACTATGGCGACTACCCCGCCACCCTGTACTTGACTTGTCAAACACAAAAAAGGAAAACTGCCAAGGGAGTGGGAGTGGGAAAGTCCGGACCTTTTTTCTGGGTCGTAATGAACGCTGCATGTGCTTTCGCTCCTGCGAAATACAAAATATGTGGAATGTGGCGGTCCGAGGGGAATCGCTTTATTTTAACAGAGCGGCCGCTTCGCATTGCCACATAATCAATATGGAACAGTTTGGCAGTTCCCACTGAAAACTTGATTAGCCACCAAGCCAGCTGAAAGCCAAAGTTGAAAAGTACTCGCATAGCAGAATATTTGCACTTCCCGCCTTGAAGGAGGTGGTCCAGAGTTCGGCAGTGCCCGGTGCTAAGTGTTTACCCTGACGTGCTGAGCAACCCGACGGCGTCTGGAGCACTGGCACTCCGAGCTAGTGGGCCTCCAGTGGGCTGGCCCTGCTACTGTTGTCTATCTGGGCTGGATGTGATGGAGGGCGAGCTGGCGGGGAAGGGCGGCAAACAATCGCCAGGCAGCGAGACAAATTCGCTGGAAACTTTACAGCTCAGCGGGCCAAAGCCAGCAGGCACAACACGGCGTATACGCAACATCAGACTTTCGGCCGTATCAGCACTTTCCGTCACTTTCGGTGGCTGGCCAATGGAACGTGACAGTTTGGCCATTTTTCAAGTTCAGCGAGAATGCGGGCGAATCTAATTTTTTGCTTTTTGATTATTGCAGAAAACGCAATTTCAACGGCCATCGGTCAAAAAGACTGCGGAACATTATTCAAACGGACAACTTTCTGTTGGCCGTGCATTTTTTCAAGTATTTTTCAAATATTTGCTCGAACGATTAGTTTCGGGGGGCGTGAAGCGATCTGCCAATTATGGTGAACATTCCTTTGAAGATTGTTTGCCTTTCATTAAGACTGCATCACTTGCACTTCAGTTGCCAGTCGCTAGTTGCCAGTTGCTAGACCAAACCAGAACCAGAACCAAATTTGCCTGCGGCATATGCTTCGCCTATTGTTTTGCCTATTTGTAGTCATTATTTGTAATCATTCCTCGACAGACAACCTGCCGGCAATTGATTTCTGCCCGCCTGGGTGTTTGTTTAATAGCTTTCGATGCATCCACTCCGGAGAACGGGCTGCATCTTTGTTTCCTGGGGCACTGGAGCAGGCTATTGACTGGGCTGATGAAGTGCGCTCCCGCCACATTAAATGCTGCCGGAGAGAAAGAAATACTTGCAACTTGCTATTTTCTTTAAATAATGTAATGAAACTAGATATGCCACAGAAATCGATGAAAACTCTGGCTTTGAGGAGTCTAAAAGCATGCAACATAATATCCACAGCGAATGCGCACGACTTTAAATATACTGTAGCATACTTTTAGGCGGCGCACCCAAGCCACACGGATTCCTTTCACTTTCTGTGGTCGCTGGAATTCGAATGCGCTAAGAATAGCGCACAAATATTTTTGTGCCCATACCTTTCACTTTTTGGAAGTAAGCACAGTTGAATTTTTTCCATTCCTGCTGGCTGGCAAAGTCATAAAAACCCTCCAAGGAGCGAAAAAGTTGCTACTCGGATTATCGTTTTGTCGGACTTCAAGTGGCCGTCGCAATTATCTCGAGATGCCAAGGACAGATCTGAGGCATAATTGAAGGATTCTCCACTTTTCCTACATTTCCAAATGGGCAAAAAAGCCGTCAAAGGGAGGGTTCACTGTCGTTCCGAAACAATTGCAAGCGAGCCATCAGACACTCGAATGTCACCTGGCTTCATTCAGCTCCGGGGACTCATAAAAAGAAATAGCTCTGCTCGGCTTTTCAATTGGTTTTCAGCTATTTGGGCCACATAATAACGCACAAGGCACATGTTATTTAAGCTTTAGGGTCATTCCTCATGTTTAGTGGTAAATATCAGTTAGTTTAAATGGCCGCTTGAAATTGTATTTAACAAATTTGCTAAATTGATATGGATTCAAAAGTCATGGTCAATAAAAACAATAAAGTTTGATATGTTTTTAATTAAGCAGCTTTAGTTTCCTTCCGACTGCCATTCATTAGCGTTCCGAATCATATATTAGTATTATTGGCCCGAATGCGAAAGTAAAAGTTTGCTGGACAAATCACCGGCATTTAGCGCTCGCAAAGTTTCCAAGGTATCGGATCCACTAATGGCCACCACATCGCGGCCCCATCGAGAGGCACATACTTAGGAACTTTGCTGTGAGCCGGTCCTAAGTCAGATTATTCAAGAAACTAGAAAGCAACCATCAAGAGCACAGAAAAGTTCTTGGGCAGAGCGGTAGATAGGGCCAAAATGAGTCACGTAGCGAAAAGAGAAACAAACCCAAGAAGAAATCAAAATCGATATGAATCCCTTCATGGGCACGTAGCAGGAATGTGTAAAGTTTTCACTGAAAATGAGCATCGAAGAGCTTTGTTGCCAACAAACATGAGGCCATCAAAGATCACAAAAAATAAAACGAAACATGCCGAAAATGAAATTAGATGGTCCTGCCACCGTTTTCTTGCCTTTTTCAGGTCGCGCAGTTGGCAAATGGAAAGCAAATAAGCGAAGGCAAAGGGATACGCTACATTAACTCGCAAATCCCTCAGTCCGGATAAAGACAAAGGAAAACACTCCGGGGTGCGGAAAACAGCAGCAGCAGCCATGGAGAATCGCAGCGACTTCGAGGCGGATGACTACGCCGACCTCAGCTGGAGCAACTGGAGCAACTGGAGCACCCCCGCGGGCGTCCTCTTCTCGGCCATGAGCAGCGTGCTCTCGGCCACCAACCACACGCCCCAGCCGGACTTCAGCCAGGACCTCGGCCTGTCCACCAGCTCCTTCAATCACAGCCAGACGTGAGTCGAACCCGGACCCGATCCGCTGCCTAATTATGACACAAACTCAATTAATCACGAACAGAGCACTGGAATCATGGGAGTCTGGGACTTTTGTCCATTCTTAGGCCACCTTTATGCACTTGATCGCTATACTCCATTGGTTTAATTGTATCTATGTTTTATACATATTTTCATTTTTCTTTTTCCCTTCCGAGCAATAGTTGGCCAAAAGGAACTACTCATCCGAAGCGATTCCAATTAAAAAGTGTTTAAGTGTTAGTCCTACTCCACTGCGCCCAAGTGGGTGAACCCATACAATCCGAGGCCTTTTGATGGGTCCGGATGAGTCCTCCTCCGCCGTAGTTTTATCCGCGATTTAGCCACGATTGTGCCCACACCCACGTGCATCTGTAATGACGCCGCGTTCAGTCATTCCGGCATTCAGTCATTCACTGGCACTTCCCTTCCGCTCATCACTTCCGTTTCAAATACACAAAACGGCGGAGGAGGCAAACACACATTTTATGCGGAGACACTTACTTTATCCGCATATGTATATACACAAAAAAGTGAAAAAAGCTGCGGGTCTATGGCATTCAACTCCATTCTTGCCGGCTGAAAAAACGTCGGCACTTTTTGCAGACATGTCCCAAATTTACTGCCCTACCAGCAGCAATAAATGGGTTTCAGTGGCAGTAGAACTGGGATAATTATTGGGACATGTGGATATGGGAATATGGCTGCGTCTGACGCATCGAAAATCCATTCTGCAAGCGATTTCCTTCAGGCAGTGCTCAACAGTCGATCCTGGCTTAGTAGCCGGCTGCTCTTTTTTCCCATCCGAGTTGTCTATTTCTGGGGTCCGATTTATGTGCAAATAGAGAGGCAGCCAAGAAGGCTACAACTTGGCAGGACGAAGGACACACCCGGGCATATTTTTGGACACAAAAGAAGCCGTGCATCAGGGCGTAAGCATATTTGTACACATCTCTCTGAAGTGGCACAATGACAATCACAATTGATGTGCCAAACTGTCCACATTCCCATAACGACTAATATGGGAGACCTGGGCTAATTGCTTTGATGGTCTATTTCTGGTCGAGGTCACATGTATTTATTTGGAAAGGAATATATTTTTAAGGGAGGAGCAATCACAACAATGGAACAATGCCGTTTTTTCGAGGCTCAAAAGGAAACTTTTTCAATAGATTTTTTCCATCGCTTTTAGAAGTATTTAATTGGAAGTATTTATTTTTCTTAAAGATCTCGCTTTCCCCTGTGCATTATTATATTAATTTTGGAGTATTTTGGGACACTTCCTGAACCGAAAAACATTTTTCGCAGTACTTCTGTGCTAGTCAAACCTCTGCATCAATAGCAACAGAATATAAGCCATGGCATAGCAAAAATCCTACAAATTTCTGTCGTGACATTTTCTTTGGCCCGAGGCATCCGGAATCTGCTATTCTGACTCTTCTATTTTCCATTTTCCTCGGCAGCCATTTCTCATTCAGCTCGTCATAGGCCTGTCGAGGTCCTCGCAAAAACAAATCAATAATCCTCTTTGCAATGGGCGCTCGAACAAAGGGGATTTTATGTAAATCCTCGCAGTTTGTCATGCGAAAAGGGTGAATGGGGTGTGTAAAGTGAGAATTACTTATGTGGGCATCTTTTAATTGCTCTGAGGAGTGAATAAACAGAGCATTAATGACCACCTTGCCAATTTAGTGCCTTCTCCCGCACACAGTGTGCATATTAAATGACATGGCTGCCCTCCTGCCCTCCTGTCCTCCAGTTTCCGGACTAGCCGGGAGATCTAGGCTCATAAATCCGATGGAGAGGATTCCGGCCGAGATTGCCGACCCTCTATTTGAGCACTCTCCTCGTTGCGAGCCTAAGCAAACAAGCCAAGGCCCACAAAATATTAAAAAGATGACGACAGCCACCGATGAGTGAGTGGATGGAGTGGGTGGAGTGGAGTAGCTGGAGTTGAGTGGAGACCCCTGCCCTCCGGCTGGGCTGAACCCCATGTTTTATGTGGCAGACGGCGCTGCAGAAAAACACGGATTTGTCAACGCACGCACAATTACACACGCTTAATAGCGACAACATCCTGGAGTCGCACATATAGCCACATAGAGAGAAATCGAGCTGTACTTAATTAAACGAAATAATAAGCAATGGTACACTTTACACATCTTTTCTGTTGCGATTCAGATGAAATATCCCATGACTTGCCTACTGAGATGTTTACTTAACATGCGCTATTACTGCTATCCCATTTGATAATGAATCGATTAACCCTTGAGTTTTTCCCCAGTGCACATGTTCTTTTAAGCTGAAAGCACCCATTCGCACGCTTACATAGGCACATCACCCACTTGGCACTCGTTTACGGCGGAGCGGGGCACTCCGTGAAACATAACACACACTTAATCTCGATGTCACTAATTCCCCATCGTAACCCTATGTGTCCCATTCACATCCGCAGCCTATCCCCCGACCTGAGCGCCGCCGGGGACGTGGAAGACGCGGCCAAGGATGCGGCGGCGTCCATGGAGACGGGCTCGTTTGCATTTGTGGTCCCGTGGTGGCGTCAGGTGCTCTGGAGCATCCTTTTCGGCGGCATGGTCATTGTGGCGACGGGCGGTAACCTGATTGTTGTCTGGATCGTGATGACGACCAAGCGGATGCGGACGGTAACCAACTACTTCATAGGTGAGTGGGCTGCAGTTGTGTGTGCAAACGTTGCGTATACGCAATAAAAATCGCTCATACGTCGTGTTGGCCGTGTGAGTTAAGTTGGTAAGGTAAATATTTGTTGGGTTAGCCAGTGTACAATGAAATACATTAAACTGTTCACGGCTTTGTCAGCATGTGATAATATAACGAATTAAAGCTGACCGATTTTTAGTTAGTTTCCAAAAGTTCCCGCAGCTGGAAGTAACTTTTCCCCTTCAGTTTGTCCAGTCAGGTCGACGAGCTCTTGTCAAGAGTTTGCTTAAGTTTCGCCCGGGGAACGAAAGGGCGGATTACCTATTTATGGGACACTTGAGGAGCAGCTGAATTGGTTGCTCCGCCCTCCGTCGCCTGCATTCCACATCCGCATCCCTGTTGCACCGCGCAGATATGAACTTGGCAACCCCTCCACCGTTGGCAATTTTGATGCAGTGGAGGAGCAAACCGGCGACAGGATGGTATTAATTTTAATTTCCTCAGCTTTGGCCATCAAATCAAGTTAGGCAGCTTGCCGGCTGAAGACCGAGCTCGGCTTTCATTAATTGAATGTGCTTTTAGTCACGTTTCAGAGTGCATTAAATTTGCATCTGCAGCTCATCCAACTCGTGCACACTAATCACACCTTTAATAATACAAATGTGCTTTCAACGAGAGTTTGCCAAAGTTTGGACAAACTTTAGCTGCCTAATGACATTACCGGCATTTTGCTGGCTTGCACCACAACCACTTGAATGCCTGGTTATTTTAATAAAATACAAAAGCAACTTGAGACGGGGCAATAAGGCGAACCTGGAATTGATTCCGTTTACTCAGGGCTTACGCTAATCCAGCTCTTCCGACGATCTCCTTCAGATACGGATACAGATACTTATATGTATCTGTGTATCCGTGCAACAATGGCACGGGCACAATGCTGTCCTGAAATTCCATTGCCTGACTGGGTAATGATTATTATTATTATTATTACGTAAACTAAACGCCGTTGAGCTCGCAGGGCTTTTCGAATTTGCATTTATAAATACACATTGGCAATCATTATTAGTAACAAGTTCTGACGTTTTAATCATTCTCGGGCCCACGAAAATTTCAAATTCCCATCACAGACATCTGGAACGAACTGAGCCCGGGGTTTTTGGGGGCTTGGGTTTGGTGGAAGTCAGTCACCGGATGATAATCTTCTTTGGCTTCATTATCAATGCGTATTTGCATCTTTTGTTTGAGTTCGTCGGGTAGAGCAGCGCTGTACTCGGAGTCCACTCACTTTTGTAGTTAGTAGGATAAATTCATGTTTTAAAAAGTTAAGTTTCTTCAAAATTGTCGGGTTTAAATGTGTAATGCTGTGGCTTTTTAAAGACTTGTGATTATCTTCCAACGAAATAAATTGTTCACTTATTCGGTTCGGCTAAGAGCTATACAAATAAGATGAGGTGTTTTATTCTCAATGCTAGTACAAATACTTAGTGCTGTTTTAAGCTCTGTAGGGTAAATCATTTAATTCGGCTCAGATCATCAATGATTGTCCTGCTATCTCCGGCTGAAAGACTGAGCGCTTAAAAGTAGCATTTGGTTATTAATTAAAATGGGCCTGAATCGATATTTGGGTACGTGGCTGACAGGAGCAGGCCCGCAGGATAATGGAGGCCAGATAGCCATGACGCAGCCTCATAGTCAATGGCCCCAGGAGCCAGGTCGATTGTTAGAATGCGACACGTCGCCTCGTGTCGTCTTGTAGGCGTCGCAGGACTCGCAGGATGCGCAGGATTCGCAGGACCTGGAGGACCTGGAGGAGGCTAGAAGAACATGAGGACACGGGCTAATGTTCGGCAAAAGGACATTTGTTTTATTGTAGGTGCTGTTTTTTCGGTTTCGTGATGCTTTTTATGCTCCGCCACTTCGTCGCCTTATCTCCAGCAGATAATGAAAAGTAAACAAAGGCAGACTTTTCTTTTCCATTTTCCTTTCTTTGCTCGGCCCCATGTTTTGTCGTCTATGGAATGTAAATCGCTCCATGCAAATGAAACACGATAAAAGTGTGTCCTTCGGAGGTGTACACACGTACCATTCACTTCCTGTTGATTTCAATAGAAATGTGCGGGTGAAAGTGCACTTTATTTCGGTCCAATTATAAATGTACAGCATAAATAAATGGTAAGTGGGCCTCGAAGCTGAGTAATTGTACAAAGGCATTTCTGTTTTCTTTTGCATAATTTGGTAATGCTTACTTTTCACTGTACTTTCCGGCTGCCGCATCCGAATCCTTGGTCCTGCCCCCCAGTGAATCTCTCCATCGCGGACGCCATGGTGTCCAGCCTGAACGTCACCTTCAACTACTACTACATGCTGGACAGCGACTGGCCCTTCGGCGAGTTCTACTGCAAGTTGTCCCAGTTCATCGCGATGCTGAGCATCTGCGCCTCGGTGTTCACCTTGATGGCCATCTCCATCGACAGGTGAGTGGATCACGGATTACGGATTAGGGAGAGTGGACCATGGACTGGGGGATTATGTACATATGTAGCGGCATTCATATGCATATGCATTACCAATATGCCGACCTATCCGGACCCTTATCAATCACGGTCAGAAGCACAGGCCAAATAACCCATTCGCTTTAATAGGATTTCATAGGGCTGCGAACATGGGTGCACAATTGGATTGCCCGTCACAAGGATCAAAACGAAATCCCATCAAAATACGTGTTTGCTACAAAGTACATGCATAAATAATGTTCCACCTACTTGGGCATTTACGGATGATTCATATATTTCAAATATCGGGAGGTCGAAACGAATTATTCTGTCTGGTAAACAGAGTAATCGAAAAACGACTTGAAATGTTATAAATAATGTCTCGCTCGCTCATCGCTAATTGGTCAGGAACTGTAATATGTTTTCCATTTAATTCATCTCATCCATCGAATGGTATTTCGTGGTAAACCCAACATAAGTGCTGAAAATGTTTATAAATAAATAGGTATTGAAGATTTATCTGTTTGAAGTCGTAGGATGCGTATAAATTAAAATATACTGTCGAGTCAAGGCGTGTACAAATTATAAGTGAAATAATATCAATGCCTACACAACTTTCTCGACAATAAAAAGTATGCCGATAAATAATGTTTCAGCTGCTTAGGCGAAACCCATCAAAGTAATACTTTGGAGATGGAACAAATAAATTGAGTAAATTGCAAACAGGCGACACATGAATTATGCTTGTTGTTACCACATAAATTAATGTAAGGCCTTGAAGAAATCATGATTTATGTTCCCTAGACAGAGGGAGCCATTAAAATTAATCACGGAAACCTAATCTGTTTAAAGTCGTGACCCACAATCGCGAAGAATCCCGCAGGACGACATATGTGTACTCCTACAACATGATGCCACTCGCCGGCTATTGGGTTCCCGTATAAACTCCCTTAATGACTGCAACTTTTAATGGCCTGCCGTGATCCGATGAATAACAGAGCTCCACGCAGGCCAAAACTCCTCAGATTAAATTACTTTCGGGCTGTGGCGCGCTTCGGCACCAGCGTTGTCCCTTTAATTCCATTTCGGGGGTCCTTTTTTCGCCGGGTGGCGACCCGTGCATTTCGATAATCAGCTTATGCTGCCGCGGCCGCTGCCGCTGCCAGGACCTCACTTCCGGGCGAAACTCATTTGGAGGGGCTGCCTGGCACTGGGTGGAAATTGCGTTAAGTCGGCACCTCTCGTTTCAGATACGTGGCCATCATCCGGCCACTGCAGCCGCGGATGAGCAAGCGGTGCAACCTGGCCATCGCGGCGGTCATCTGGC
Organism: Drosophila erecta; assembly: GCF_003286155.1. Taxonomy (NCBI): domain Eukaryota; kingdom Metazoa; phylum Arthropoda; class Insecta; order Diptera; family Drosophilidae; genus Drosophila; species Drosophila erecta. Next base: position 2,320,085 of record NW_020825194.1, read on the forward strand.
TGGCCTCCACGCTCATCTCCTGCCCCATGATGATCATCTTCCGCACGGAGGAGGTGCCCGTCCAGGGGCTCAGCAGCCGCACTGTCTGCTACCCGGAGTGGCCCGATGGGCCCACGAATCACTCCAGGCTGGAGTCCATGTGAGTATCCTCCACCCCCTCTGCTCGCAATTTATGGAAATCGAAGCTGTCGAACCTTGTTAGCCAAACCAATGCAGTTAGAGAGGACAATGCAAAGCCTTGGGGGAACTACACAGAACGGAATCGGATTGGTTAGCAGGGATCCGGAGAAGCTATTCTATAAAGGATATAAATTTGCTAGAAAAGTCAGGCTTGCAATGATTGAGGAGTTCTGGGAAATGTAAACCAAAGGTCTTGAATATCGCTGAAAAGCATCCAATTTGAGTGCTGTGCACAGAGAAAAGCCATTGTTTTCCTCGCCATCGAGATGGAGGTGTAAATCAAAAATCAGAGCGTCAATCAGACTGGCGGTTGCACATGCAAGGACAATCGGAGTCCTGATCCGCACGGGTGCTGGGGATTTCGGTGGGAGGGGCTCGTAAAAGAGGACACTCGGAGGCAAAACTGAACTGAAGAAGTTCTCGTAAAAAACGAACGACTGACTGGGTGACTGGGTGGGTGGGGAATTGTGGGAGCTCGGAAAATCCAGGGAAAACCGGGCAGAGGGGCAAGTAAAACGTGTTGCTTTTTACAACCATTTTGTATGGCAATTTGGTAGCAGTGGGTGTCCCGCGTCCTGTGGCCCCCAGTGTTATGCATTGTGTCCCACATGCAAGGCCATTAATTTTAGATTCATTCCAAATTGCTACTTGCTCAATAAAAATAAAACAATAGCCAAAGCCAGCAACAATGTCCGATGGAGCGATAGGGGCTTTTAAAAGCATTGCCCGACTAACTGAAAGGCTTGTAAACACCGTGTTTGATCTGCTCTCTGTGTCCCGTCGTTTAGCTACAACATCCTCATCATCATCCTAACCTACTTCCTGCCCATCGTCTCCATGACGGTCACCTACTCGCGCGTGGGCATCGAGCTCTGGGGCTCCAAGACCATCGGCGAGTGCACGCCCCGCCAGGTGGAGAATGTGCGGAGTAAGCGACGGGTAAGTCCTGGCTGGGATCCGGGGTGTCCACGGGTCCTGGTCACCAGCAATGAGCCCCTGCTGTTGGCAGACCATCAGCTTATGATCGGTAGCCTTTAAGCCTTTTAAAGGCTTACACTTATTGTATAATAAATATACTAAAAATAAATTCACATTGTTAAGTAAAATTCCTCTGACTCGAAACCCTTTAAGCGTGAAATAATAAAAGTTAAGCCTTAGCTGCATTTACTACACTTGTTATCCGAGTGGTTCAAGCTGCACCTTAATTGCTGAGGATTTTCCCAAACTGCAGTTTAAATCGGCTGCCCTCAGTTATTTAATGTGCAGATTAACTTTGCCTGTTAGGTTTATAGTTTCCGAACTATAACAACCAGTCCAGTTGAGTTAGTTTCGCTGAACAGCAATTATATATTGAAATGTAGCTCCGAGTTCTGAGCAAGTGCAAGAAGTGCATGGCCTGAAACGCTTGAAAGAGGAGCAGCAGGAAACAGCTTGGGAAATTCCAGTTGACATCACACTTGATTATCCTGCTGCCCGCAAAAATAGACTAATGGCTTTTAGCTATGTGATAAGACATTGCACACGTTCTGACCATGACTCCACTCTCCACTCTCCACAGGTGGTGAAGATGATGATAGTGGTCGTCCTGATATTCGCCATCTGCTGGCTGCCGTTCCACAGCTACTTTATCATCACATCCTGCTACCCGGCCATCACGGAGGCGCCCTTCATCCAGGAACTCTACCTGGCCATCTACTGGCTGGCCATGAGCAACTCCATGTACAATCCCATCATATACTGCTGGATGAATTCGCGGTGAGTAGCCCAGTCGATTGCCTCGATTGCCACTTTATTTTGCTGCAGGCTTAAGGCTCCATGCTCCTGTCCATGTGGTTGCCCTAACCCGCAGCAAATTGGCTAATTTGCGGCTGAATTAGCACCATTAGGGCCACTGCACTTAGTCAGTGGCATTCAAGACATCGGTAACTCGGCAAGATTGGTTGATTGGCTAGCCGGCTCCCCCGGAAATTAATGTGCTCGTCATCATTACTGCAGGAACGACTGGGGAAGTGTGCCCTGGGTGAGTGGCTGCCACTGCCTCGCACTTTGAATATAGTTTGTGAGCACATGACAGCATGATTCCGGAAAACTGTCGTACAGCTGCGGCTGAAATAAAAGCAGGCAACTTGACATCCATTTGCGGCAAGTTGGCGAATGGGAGACGGTTGAACAGCTGGGTTCACATCCTCGTTTCTTCAAGGAGCTGCACTTAAAGTTACCTTTAAAGAGGTGCCAAAACCTATAGAGATGTTGCTATTGTGGCACTATTATTGTGCCCAAACCTGTTGGTGCTGAAACGTACATATATGTACGCATATATAGCCGCACTTAAACAAAAGGCGTTGTAACCATAGAGGGCCATACAAATTGGCAGTCGGTGTTCGTGCCCGGAAAAACGTAGCGGATTGCAATTAATTCCGCTCAGTCAGCGGATATCTGACTGATGGGAAAACGCTGGCCTGGAAGGGAGCCGGATAATGGGGTTACTACGTGGAATAAAAGCCAACGGGCCAGCACGTGGGATCCGCCGCCCAGGATCGCAACCAGCTACCCACAATTGATGGCGCCCCATATGCAAATGATGACGACAACGACAACGACAACGAAGCTCTTTATTTCCATTTACTACCCATCGGGAACGGGAACACGGGGATATTAAGTTGCCGCGATGGCCCGTAAAAAACACTCCCGTAGCACCATAGATTATGTGAGTAAGCGGTGTCTAGCTGCGATGGACTGTGGCAGCCAACGGAGAATGCTGCTCATAAATAAAGGAACTTGATGTCTTTCGGGGATTGTCACAATTGAAGTCCATAAATACAGCAGCTAAGCTAGTTGGGGTCGAGGTATCGAAGTGTCCTTGGGGCAGTCGAAGTTTATTGAGTTATAAATGGTATTACTGGGCGGTGGGCAGTGGGGCAACACGTTTAAGATTCAAATGGTAATGGATTTCAAGTACTTCTATTAATCATTTCATTCATTTGATTTCATCACAGCTTCCGCTATGGTTTCAAGATGGTTTTCCGCTGGTGCTTGTTTGTCCGCGTGGGCACGGAACCCTTCAGCCGGCGGGAGAACCTGACATCCCGGTACTCCTGCTCGGGTTCTCCGGATCACAATCGCATCAAGCGCAATGGTAGGTTTGACCACTGACAATTGAAACGAGAAGGAGTGCACGCTAATGAGTTTCACATTGATAGACACCCAGAAATCGATACTTTATACCTGTCCCACCTCACCCAAATCGCATCGAATTTCGCACAGCGGTGAGTTTGAGTCCTGTGCATCCATGAGTCGATAAGGTAGCATCTAATTATACTGCCTCCACATCCAATCCACAGGAACAGCCCGCAGTGCGACGCTGAGGAACAGTCTGCCGGCGGAGTCGCTGTCGTCCGGCGGAGGCGGAGTTGGAGGACACAGGAAGCGGTTGTCCTACCAGCAGGAAATGCAGCAGCGGTGGCCAGCACCCAGTGGTGCCACCGCGGTGACCAGTTCCAGCAGTACGGCCAACACCACCCAGCTGCTCTCCTGACAGCCGGCCATCCAGGTGGTGCCGCCGGAGAGGGAGAGCCTGGAGATGCAGACCCAGATCGTCTGCTCCTCGCCGTACAACAACAACTATCGGCGGGCCAATCCTGGCACCTCCGACCGGGACTCGTCCGACGACAAAACCTGGCTCTAAGCTACTCTAAGGTCTCGAATTTACACTTTTACAAAGGTCCTTCGATTGGATGGCTCCTGTTTCGCCCTAGTCTAAATTTCAATTCTTTCTGTAAGAAACCAAAGCTAAGTTAGGATACCTCCTCGCCCTCGACCACCACGAACATATCAGATATAGCTGGGCTGCAAATCCGCCCACTAATTGGGTTTCCAATCACAGTAGTCCACGGTATATCTGCATTGCCCAAGGGAAACTCGATTCCTTGTGGGCATCCAGTGAGTAAGGTTGTTGCGGACAGGATAAGACTAGAAGTTAGCGCTATGTAAGATTTCCCATCCATGGGCCTCGTTAGGCGGCTACTGATCCATTTGAATCACTGTACATATTCGGATTGGTTCCTAAAAATCGTTTTTAACTCTTAATTCTCAACGCTTACGGCTGCTTGCTTAAGTTGCAACAAATAAGAAACCACAAATAACGAATAACGAATAAACAAATGACTATGAGTGTGAGTGTACGTGTAAATATAAATGTCTGCATATAAACGTTATTGCGAATAAAGCGACTTGCTCCATCGCCAAGTTGTTTCTAGTTGTATTGGGTTTCCTTTCAGGCAGCTCGAAAATAGGGACTGTCAACATCCTCGAATGAGTACGCCCCCGACTTTGTTTATTCAGCTATTCCATCCATATTATATTCGGAGTGTGAATGGGGGAAAGCGGAGCCGCCAGGAGTGGCAAACACTCTCGAAAATCCAGCAACCCCCAGCTCCGTCGAGGGTGTAAGATGAATTTAAATATGAATAATCCAACTGCCGGGGGCTGCTCTGAATAAGGTCTGAATGCGGGCGAACGTATTTGAATGCACATGTGCCTGTGTCTATGCGAGTTATGCCCACAAGCCATCTTTCCCGCCCGGCGTATCAATTTTTTATCAGTAACCATTTTAGAGAAAATTGCATTTGATTTTCTCCGTTTTTTATGTTTCGTGTGCTTGATGTAAGTACTCCCACTTCCCCGAACCATCGGAGCATGAGCGAACCCCTAACTCACTTAATTCCATGCTGCCTTATTCCTACAAGTTATGAATTATTCCGGGTTATGAAAACACCTGTCAAGTGGGAGTACAAGATTAATGGCGGGATTAATGTGAAAGGGGGAACACCAAAGGATTTCTACGAGTATACGATGCAAAGCGAGTAACAGGATCAGCACTCTGTGTAAGGGTATTTGAAGGTCCTTACAAACATGGTTATAACTTTTCCTTGAATGCCACGAAAGCGCGCGTTTAAAGTCCCGGAGGATTGTTTTCACAATATTTGCATTAGCGAATGTCATACGACTTCCTACTTTGACCAAATATACTTAAATACTTGCTGTTCCATTTCCACACATTTTCTCGGAAAAGGTTTCAAGCACAGCCTCTTGTGATGGCGACAGGAACTGCTAAAGGGTTTTGCTTTCTGTCACATGAAGTATTAAGCAGGCCACAGAGATGGGTTGCTTTTGAACGAAGTACTCGTAAATGTTAAAGAAAACTTGGCAAATCTTTGTTAAGGAGTTTGCCAACATTTATGGCACCCATAACGTTTTGTGCATAAACACTACAATCTCATTCGACTAATTGCACTTTTCAGCTTTAATGGTTAGGCAGCACATAACTGCATTAGTTTTTAGCCGTGTAATGACCACTAACCATTGACTTATCTTAATGGCTCATGCTTGTTCTAGCCCCTGCTACCAAGGCCAAGTATAATGCCAAACACAAAGAAGAGGCTGCCGTAATGCATTGGTTGATGGCCTTGCTGGCACCACTGCGTATGCGTGATGTGTAGGAAAGTTGGCGGGAAAGCCTTTTAAATGCAGCTCGTTAGCCAGGATTCAATCAAAGCCAGATGGGTTATATTGGCCAGGGCTCATTAACGAGGATCATCAGTTTCCGCGGGCTTGGTCCCACATGGCGAACACACCAGAATAATTCGCAGCCCACTGTGGAGGACAAATCACAAGCAACGACCAAGGAACACACATAATGCTAATGTGCGTCTGCCACATAAACATGTAAGCTGGGACAAAAGGGCGGAAGCGGACACAATGGGCTCGACTTTAGGGCCAGGCCCAGCAGAGTCGTTAAATGCCCACCTTTTATAAGCATAAAACAATAGACGAACGTACATTTGGCCCACGGAAACGGTGTGCAAATCCGTGTAGCCACCAGCTAGGGCATGGCGCCTTCCCCCCGAGACATGTCAAGCACATAAAGAAGGCCAACGGGGATCGGGGTCCGGGGGCTCAATGAGCAACCTGTACGGGCGGACCTGCGGATGCGGTGGGCCGACCACCAAGCCACCAACCACCCATAATTGAATCTTTGGGTCGCGCTCTGGCGCACAGCCAAGGCCAAATCCAGGCATCCAACCAGGAAGGATATCGAGCACACGCGGAGAAATAGTCAATGCAAATGTAGCATCATCTGTGTCCAATAAATATAATATTAGCAACCAATTTTACACTTAGAGCTGAACATATTAAATAGCATCTTATGGTTGAATTCGCACCTTACTTTTACCTTTATCCTGTTTAATAGGAACATTTGAAGTAGGCAAGCTTTTGTTTTCGCTGTAGCAACAGCCACGCAAATTAAATTCAACTCGAAAAATGGGAAGCGCTTTGGTTGAACGGTTTTGCAGGCGACAGGTTAATTTTTACAAGTTCCTATCAATTCCAAAGGCTTTGCCTTAGCTTCATTTATCTGGCTCTGATTAAAATGCATCCGTGTTGCAGTTGTAAGTTTTAAGATACAATGCTGGCTTGTGTGCGGCTTAAGCTAAAACCGATGAAATTGATGGGATTTTTGCGGCATTGGACAGCACAGAAAATAACTGAGTAAGAGCAGATGTAGAGGAAAATATTCCAGAAAATTATGAATTTTCTCTTTCGCACTTCCACTAGCTCAGTAACGGGTATCTGATAGTCGGGGAACTCGACTATAGCATTCCATTCCATTTTTTAAAAATTGTTTTTATGTTATGAAATTCAATTGTAGAAATTCAAAAAAATGTCCCAAGGCTGAAGATCTAAACTCCACATCTCAACTTATCTTCATCGGATTTTGAAGTGGCATACCTCTAAATGTTTCTGGAGCAATTCTCTAAAAAACTGCATTCAAATTTGGAATTTTATTTTTTTTTCATTTTTTTGTAATTTTTTCTGATGTATGATGTCGAAATTCAAAAAAATGTCCCAAGGCTGAAGTTCTAAACTTCATAACTCCACTTATCTTCATCGGATTTTGAAGTGGCATACCTCTAAATGTTTCTGGAGCAATTCTCTAACAATCTGCATTCAAATTTGGAATTTTTTTTTTTTTTCATTTTTTTGTAATTTTTCTGATGTTATGATGTTGTAGAAATTCAAAAATGACCCAAGACTGAAGTTCTGAAGCCCATAACTCAACCTATCCTAATCGGAATTTGAAGTGGCATACCTCTAAATGTTTCTGGAGCAATTCTCTAACAATCTGCATTCAAATTTGGAATTTTATTTTTTTTTCATTTTTTTGTAATTTTTCTGATGTTATGATGTTGTAGAAATTCAAAAATTACCCAAGACTGAAGTTCTGAAGCCCATAACTCAACCTATCCTAATCGGAATTTGAAGTGGCATACCTCTAAATGTTTCTGGAGCAATTCTCTAACAATCTGCATTCAAATTTGGAATTATATTTTTTTTTTTCATTTTTTTGTAATTTTTCTGATGTTATGATGTCGAAATTCAAAAAAATGTCCCAAGGCTGAAGTTCTAAACTTCATAACTCCACTTATCTTCATCGGATTTTGAAGTGGCATACCTCTAAATGTTTCTGGAGCAATTCTCTAAAAATCTGCATTTAAATTTAGAAATTCTTTTTTTTTTAATTTTTCTGATGTATGATGTTATCGGAATTCAAAAAAATTACCCAAGGCTGAAGTTCTAAATTCCACAACTCAACTTATCTTCACGGGATATTGAAGTGGCATACCTCTAAATGTTTCTGGCTCAATTCTATATTGTTTTTAATTTTTATTGCAAAAATTGTAACAAAAAATGTCTTTTTTTGGCATAAAATACACAGGATTCTTGGAATACTTTGGACTAATCCGAAACGTACGCACAGATGCATATTTACTATCAATGCTGAATCCGACTAATTACCTTTAGGTAGTGAATCAGGTGTTCACCTATATTTGGCTTAATGTAGAAGATGCACTGCGATTGCCGCTGGATTCGGTCGTCGACATCCAGTTCGTGTAGCTGGAGCAGATCATTCAGCGAATCGTTGGCTATGCTTTGAAGTCGAGAGGCGTTCAGGAACTTCATGATGCGTTCATTGGTGTAGTTGAGTTGCTGGAAATGCAGGATTGATTACTTATGAGATATAACTGGGCGATCTACTCTACTCACCCCTTCGAAGTCATCCCTCCTCTCGGATTTCAGACTCAAGTACAATTTGGAGGGATCATCACGGTCCGCCAACACATCCACCTTGGAAACGGGAGAGGCGAAGGCCAGATCTTCGCTGTCCGACTGCATGATGGCCAATACTGACGAGGTTAGGAACAGCAAAGCTGGGCGCAGCTGCGTGCTGATCAGCAGTGTGATCTCACAGAAGAACAGCATCTGATCGCGGCTTAGCTCCTCGGGCAGATAGCTCCATATGCGATTGGAGCTTCCATGCAGGGCGACGTTTCGCGTAAAACTGGGCTCCACCTGTTGGGGCATGGCATTAAAGCCCACCGTATGCAGGACACCCTGGCCCGTGAGAGCTAGCATTTCAGCTGCTCCACTGATAGGTTTCGTTAGTGCTCCAACAATGCCCTTTGTCAGACCAGCGATGACACCAACGGAACTTCGTGCCTCCAGCGTGTGATGGGCCAATCCGCCAACAGCGCCAAGTAAACTAATGCCCAATCCAGTCAGACCTTGGGTCAGTCCATCGGCGAAGCCCTGTGGCCGAGCCCTACGCCTCGCCTCGGTCAGTTCGATGTGCTCTGCGTCCAAAGTCAGCCGATCGAGATTCCGAGCCACTGAACCAGCCAGTTTGGTCACGGAATTCACGGTTCCTGCTGTCACGTTTCGCAGCAGAGAGGCAGAGCCTTGGGTCACTCCCACCAGAAAGCCCCAAGGTCCGCGGAACAGTCCCTGAACGGGCATGGACACAAAGTCTCGCAGACCGGTGCTAAACGAGCGCGCCAGCCCACTGGGACTTCCCAAAATCTCTAAAGAACCAACGACCCAGCCGGCTCCGAAAATTGCACCACTGAGGTAGTGCAGTCCTAGTGATTGTCCGAATCGAAGGGGAACTGTAAGGATTTGCTGACGCTCGTAGCGAGAAAAGGAAAGGGGAGAGTGATCTAATGCTATATAGAGCCTCGAGGAAGTATGGACGGATAGCAGTAGACTCAGGGGCTCTACCGTAAAACTATTAAGACGCAATGGTTCCGATATGTACAATGACTGGGCCACAACTTGATCGGGCAGAAGGGTCATTCCGGCTGGCAGAAGAATTTGATCCTGCTCCACAGGGGGACTATACACACAGTTGGACGGCTCACACTCCACCAGTGCTTCCAGCAGTTGATTCAGGTAGGCATCTTCGATGTACACCCGAAAGGGTGGAATCTGACATCGCACATTCTGCAGTTGCATTTCATCTTGGTAGAATATGAACGTGAACAGAGAGACGGGAGTTCGTTGTGCCTGTTGCTTATATACATAGTCCAAATCGTAGACCTGTGGCAGACTACAGTTGCGTCTGTAAAGTTTTTCCGCACAAAGCAACACGGGAAAATCATACTTCCCACTGGAGTACAACTGGTTATCTACCTGAAGGTTTGGCAACTGCAAACGCAGTTCTCGCTGATCGTCATCATCGTCGTAGATAAGCATTGAATCATCAGCATAGATATTGCACACCTCCGTCTTCAAGAAATCATTTTGCCGGTTGTCTGTCTGCAGGCTGAACACAAAGCTCTTGATGAAAATTCTAATCCTTGTCTGCGTTTTGCTTTCACACTCTTCGTTAAAATGGGCACACGTCACCATATTCGGCGCAGACTCTCTAATAGTGCCGTTCTCTTGCTCCAAGCTCTCATCTGGTCTCAGAGCAGCCGTCTCCTGTGATGGAACCAAAACATTCTCTGGCTTTGTCAAGCGGGATCGCAGGTCCTTTACCGAAAACTCCAGCTGCTGAGCTATATAGTAGATGTTCAGGCGTATAGCACGATGCTTGTCACAGACAACCACCTTCACGTCCCCGTGAAGCGGCACATGCAGGAACTTCTGCCAGGACTGGTCGGTCCTAATGGGTTTTGACCAAGCGATCTTGTTCTTGGCACAAGGCTTATCTGCAAAAGAAAATAGAGCTTTCATAACCTAAGCTAGACAGCATGCTGAACTCCAAACCTTTGTAAACTGCCAAGGATAAATTGCACATTGTGAATTCCACATCTGGGAAGTTAGCGTACATCTGCGGAGGGGTGTAATAGCAATTGCTGTGAGGCAGGACCAACTGATTCCACTCGAAGTGCCTTCCCACAAACTCCGAATTCGTGCAGCTCACATTGCTGTTCTCCGACGCACTTGTCTGGGCCACAATAAACTTGACATTCGTGTTGTTGCTTATAACAATGGCAGGTGCCGTGTCCCGGAACACGTTCAAATAGTTGACATTGTCCTTCTCTATCAGAGTGATCATCAATGGAATGGATTCGTGTCCCGCTTGCAAGCTGAAGCAGCGTCTGGTGAAAGGTATGGCTAAGGGAATTGGTATGGAGATCTCCCGGTTACCACCAACACTAAAGCAAACGAAATAGACGAATGCTGTATCACAGTTATGCTTGGCCTTATGGGCGTTAAGATCGTAGAAAACGTCCATTGCATTGCCCATGCTGCAATTAAAGAAATGTAGCAACAAAAATCACTTTTGATTATAGACCTTACCAGTTCTTGGTCGAATCGGATGAAACCAGGCTGCGGGCCTTTTTGGAAATTGAATATGCCTCAACTTCTTCACGCGTAGAATTCTCCTTGTGGTCCATGGCTAGGGTCAGGGCATTCAGGAGCACATCCGTAAAGTTAGTGAACACGAATTTCGATCGCAATTTGAACAGACGACGACCGTCGTCCTCCTGCCTATATTCCAGTATTAGACGCAATACTTCATCTCTTTCTACTATAACTATATCCACGAATGAATTGTACCGAAGATATAATGATCGCCCGGCGCTGCTGGACGATTTTTGAGTAAAATCTTCCAAACAGATGGGAGTTGAGGATATCCACCCGTTGTCAAATCGCACATCAATTGTGAAAGCACTCCTGAGCTTTGGCATCATTTGCAAACTGTTTGCTTTAAGATCCAGGCTGGTCTGCTCTTGGTTCATAAAAATGCTTACATCTAAGCCCGTTCCATTGATGAACATGCCCCAGGCAGTCACGTCCAGTCCTTGGCAGCAGGAAAACTCCCTCGTCGCCTTAGTCTGGTACTTTACATCAAAGGGATTTTCAAAATCTAACACGCGGCTAACACGTAATTCTTCAGGATCCTCCAGAGGCCATTTGCGTTTCGATGACTTGCCAAGCTTATGCAGAGCATTTTCGATGGTCCAAACGCTGGGATCGTAATAAAAGAACTTGTGCCAGTCCATTGTTCTTAACATAAGCGAATATTCATCTTTGGAAGATCCTCGCAAGACACCGCTGAAATTAAAGTCACAGCTTAACTTCGACCGACCCAAGATGTTTCTAAAACTTACGAGAACGTGAAGCCAACGTTATGCTCCGTTGCATGGGTTGTAGCCGTGTTCAGTGCCCATCTGCCACCCTTGGCTTCGATAGTGGAACTTTCGCCGGTGGTACTTTCAGTCGCCTTAACCGCACAGCTTAGCATATTGCATATCTCAAAGATGGGCCATATGCAGATTAGTATCTTCTGCGGCTGAAAGTCCTCGGCGGCCTTATCCATTTGAATGTCCTCGCGCAAGATTCGCACCCAAATGCTGATGAACTGCTGAGCAGATTGCGTAGGAACCTTGACCAGCCAAGGCAAGTTGTTGTTGGTTTTCAGTGGGATGTCCCCAGTGCGTCCTCTTCCAAGTCCGGCGGTCAGCTTGAGCCTAAAGAATGGTAAAATTTTTAGAGAATTTATGGGATTTGAAAATAAATTAATTCATTCAAGTAAATTACCGCATGTTGATATCAGCGTTCCGCTTGACATTCTGGTAGTACGATGATCTTTCTTTGGACAAGAGGAGATGCTCCGACTGGGTGCCATCGTCGTAATTTATATCCTCCTCTCGAAACTCAGTGATCAGATTAAAAGGCACCATGCTTATTAACTCTATTTGTCCCTTGACAAGAATATAAATCTGGGTGCTGGAGAGTTTTCCTAACTTGAGAGTAATACAATACTCTCCGACTCGTAAATTATGGATCTTTTCTTCGTCCTCGAACTTAAGTGCTATGTGTACTGAATCACTTGAGTCCACCAGATGAGTTTTGGGATTTGTGATGAAGAAGGTTAGTTCCTGGACGTGGCAGCAGCTTCGGAAGTGATAGAGCTGCATTTCACCAGGATTGACGGGGATTTTTTCGACAGTATGGCTTTGTCCAAAGCTTATGGGTGTTTGTATCCGGTTAACTATAACCAACTTCGGCATCAAAGCGTGCCGCACTTCCTTCTGCTGCAAAACTTCCTGCCAGTGGTATTTGGAACTCAGCAAAGTGTGGATCACATGGGGCCCGCAATTTAGTCGAAGCTTATCCACTAGGAAATTAGCTTGCACCAGCGAGCGTGGGTAATCGGTCAGCCTTATATAGCTGGAGAACTTCATGGGCTCTAGAACATCCAGCATGTTGAGGAATCCATAATCCAAACACTCAACTCGAGTGCGCATTTCGGTCTGCAAACTAAAATCTTTCCTAGAATATATGCTCGAATGCATCTGTAGATCCTCCACGTGCACAGTAAGAAAGGTTTGCCTAATATTGGGGGTCTGCCTAAGGTGGTACTTATTCAGTTGTTTTGGGAGTTCGCCAGTGTTATCCGTCTGGTTCATTAAGTTCAGTTCGATGTCCTGGCAGCAGAGCAACAACTGCAATTTTGGCACTTTATCTGCCCTGAAAACTGTATCGATTCGCATGCAACCCACTAGAACTTTTGGATGCAATATGAAATCATTATTTTCGTCCACTTTGAAGTCCGACTGGAGGTATTCGATCTAAAAATGACAGTAAATAGTTAGTGGCTTAATTTGCATTACTTTATATTGAAAGCGTACCGAGAGGTCTTCATCCTCACTTCCTTCAAAGCACGTTCCGTCCACAGAGATTAACGATTGCAATATTACAACCCTCCAAATGTTGGCACAGATCGGACGATCTGGTGGAGTCAATTGCTTAGTAGAGGTCTCCGAGAGCATAAAATCGCAGTAATGCAGGAAAGTCTCATGCGTTTCACTAAAGTACTCCATGCGACATCTGATATGTATGGGCCTGCTCACCTTTTTCGCATATAACCACATCAATTTAACAAATGAAATATCCATTATCATTATCATATCATTAACTTACCGGCATAGGAACCGGATATATGTGTATGCTTGTCATTTGGCGCGGCTGCGGATATCGCCAGCAGATGATGCCGTAGTTTTTCTTAATGATCTGCACCTGATACGGCATTGGCAGTACAGACTCGGAGTTCAAATACACGAATTGGAAGGCGCCAGCTCTGAAGTGTTAAATGCAATAATCAGTAAAAATAGTTCCAAAATAATTGTGTGTTGAATACCTCACCTCAGGTCATCCTGATAGAATTCCGCGTTAGACATCAGCGGACGCTTTAACCGCTCTATCGATTCGTGCGAGGGTGTGCACTTGATCAGATCGCAGGGTGAGACATCTTTGGGAGTGCCCAGAACGGGACGACTGCGCAGAAACTGCTGCCATTCCCGATCGGCGTATTCGCGTATCCGGTTCATTCCTTGCTGTGCATTTTGCAGCTGCAGCATGCTGAAAACACCCGCGTCGATGTGAAGGTAGTTTAGCTTGAGTGTGGCAGTGACCAACAACTCCTCAGACCAAGGCTCATTGACCAAATCCACCGACAAACGCATAAGCAAAGGGTGGAGCAGCATCTTTTCTCCGGACTGCACATAGAAAGAACCTATGTTGGACCTTATAACCGCCTTTTGGGGGCGACTACTGAACTTGATGCGGGTGCTGACATCCAGCCAGACGAAGCTGCATTTGTACGTTCTCTCCTCATCGTAGAACTTGGCTGTTATACGATCACATGACAAGTGAAACCTATCAGCATTGTAGCAATTCATCTTCATCTGGCGGAGTTGAGAGCCCTCGGGCACAGGGCGCTGACTACGTACTGTAAAGCAGGGAGTCTCGTGAAGAACAGTGTAGATACGGATAACATCACTAGCCAATTGTTTGATGGTGTTCTCGCATATCCTCAGCAGGATGGGTTTCCGTAGCTCCACATCGACTTCCTTCTGATGGAGGCGGTCATATTGGGTCTTAATAGTAAGCAAGGGAGGTGGAATACCCGAGCTTCCCAGTTGGCCAGGTAATGTATCAAATACCGATTCATTAAATCTTTCCGAATCCACTTTTCCTCCAGTATCTGCTTTCGCAACGCTTATGTTTATGTTAAAAATCGAGGCTTGTGTTACGGCTGCTTTGAAATTTTGGGTGGACATGAAACTGGGCTGAGATACAGTCATCAAAAAAAGTGGTTTCATGACGGGCCTTTCCAGTTCTTCCAACTCCAACACATCGTAAATCTTAAGAACGAATATGCCGGCCACAAAGGATACGCTTCTAGGGTAACTTAGCGCAAACGGTTGGCGTCCACCTCGATTAATCTCTTCCGCCACAAGCGATCTTGGATATCCTTTCATCCGGCTGCCCAAATGAATTCCGGAATCGCTTTGGCAAGAGCCGTAAAAGTAGTCACTACTGCCTTTGGCATCAGTAAAACTTGTGTTTGCATTCATGGAACTTATTTTATCGCTGACCCGTTTTTTAGATGACTTTGTGATCCGAGTATCCTTAAAAACTTTGGGATCTGGTGAAAAATATATCGAGTTGTCCACGCTGTTGTATTTGGAAATTTGTCCGAGCGTTTTGTGCGATCTCGCTTTTGGTAACTCAGCATTTTTAACACAGACCTGGTCAATTATACAACTTAATCGCTGCGCGCGCACTATAATGCAGCTAATCAAACTGATTTGGTGAGTGTTCAAGGAAGCCACAAAATCGGTGGCACAATTGTACTCCACACTTTGTCCGCAAACCAAAAATCGTTCGTAGCTTATAGCCGGAGCATAAATCATTATGAAATCAAAGTCTTTGAATATTTCCATATGGTCCAGCTCGGTGGACTGACTTTGATTATTCCACTCGAAAGCGGGATTGTCATGTTTGCTTGCCAGCGTCTTCTCTATACGATACTCTTGTGTTTGTTTCCAGTTTCCGGTGGACAGAGATACCCTTCGAACACTGAGCTCATACTGACGGTCCTCTACCAGTGCTCCTGGGGTGCTGAGCATGTTCAGCTCTGCTGCTTTTTGATATATATCTGGCCGCACGAGCTGGCGAACTAGAGGATTTTCCAGGCTCGGAGTAAGTTGAATACTTTCTATCTGCAATATAAATATATACAATAAATTTGCGAAGCTTTAACAATATTCGGAATACTTACCCGTAGTAGTAGGACACTACAGCTCTTTTTCCCTGTAGATAGAGGAAGATAAACATAGATACCCTTGCTGTTTAAATGTACCATTGGCAGATCTTGAACCGTTGTGATCTTGCTTGGAACTGGTGCGCTCGGTGGGTTTACTGGCTGCGCAGAGACAGAACTTCCCATAATTTCAAGGAGCTCACATATCGGAATCATAAACTCGGTAATTTGGTCCAGGTTCAGCACCATTTCTATCGGTTGCACCTCGATGAGCACCTCAGAGATAGTGTGTTGCTTGTTGTGAGGGTTTCGTGCCCCAATCTTTGCATACAGATCCTTAAGGCTTACAGTGGTGATCACCACACTAATCAAGGGCAAGTTTGTGCTATCCCCAAGCATTTTGATATGCAAGTCGTCGATCTTTTCCCATTCCTTATGCTTTTCCTCGTAATAGTTAAGGCCAAAGTTTTCTATTTTCGTGGTAATCTTGTTGAAGTCACTATGCTTGTCGATATTCAGGAGTAAGTCCTCCAGAATCATAACAATTTTACTGTGTTTGAAGTCATTGGAGTTTTCCATTTCAAAACTGATACGTGGAATTGTCCATTGGCAAAATAGTACCACTGAACTTCTGGGAGCTAAGTGAAATAATACATTTATATTTAATTTCTAAAACCTATGTGTATTGATTCTTACCACTTTTCACTTGCGGCGCTTCGAAGTTGGGATCTAGCTCCAGAAACTCCTTTATAGCCGGGTAGTTTTGCGCACTCCCAGTGTACACTTCCAGTCCGGGTTTCATTTTTGCTGTCTGCCACTTGGATGCAGGTTCGTCCGGGTACAGCGAACCATACATCTTAGAAATAATCAAGCAGTGTTCATGTAACAATTTCACCTGGAAATGGGTGTACTCAAATAAAGTTATATAGGTTCTGGAAAAGCTCCACTTACCCGCTGAGCGAAAATGTTAATGGCCGACATATCCACATGCACATTTATAGAGTAAGTGTTTTGTTCCGGGGAGTCCTTGGTACTCTTATCCTGGTCCGATTTTCCGTCAGCTCTTCTTCCGTCGGCTTTTTCAGATGTCTTGAAAGACAGAGCCAACGTAATCGTGGTTCGGACTGGAGCTACAATCATCTCGGTCACGTTAGCTCTGCGATAGCAAACGTTAAGCTCGTTTAGGTCAATGACCCAATTGAATAACTCAGTGTTATTCGCTACTGGAATAACTCCTCTGATGTTTCCTCGTTGAATGGCCTCGTAATTGCCCGATTTTACTTTAATGTGCGGCAGGCGAATGGAAGTATACTCCACATCCGTATCTCCAGGATTTTTTCGCATCATTACTTCACATACGTCAATCTTAGCCTGAGCGATCTCTACCAGCACCACCATTTTGGTCAGTCGCTTCACAAAATCGGTGGTATCGAAATTACTTGGCTGAGGCTTACTGGCAACGGCTATGTTCAATGGTTCTGTCTGGGTGTGCCTCTCATCTCGCTCGGAACTTAGATGAACTGTCTCCTCGGGAACCGATATTTTTCGACTATTGTTTCTGCTGAGTCGACGGGGTTGAAAATCATTCAAGGCCATCGCAGAGGCAGACATCGTGGAGTAATTCGAAACCGATTGTGTTATTGGGGGCTCCGACTGGTTCACAGACTCCAAATCAGTTTCTACTTCTGAAAACAAAAATAAATGCTTAATAGTTCCTAAAATGTTTTATAAGAAATCACTTACCCTTGTCTTTTGTTTTTTGCCTTCCACTGTTATCCGAAAAATTTAGAAACTGCAGCAGATATATGTCTGTGGTGATGCGAAATGGTTCCAGCCAAAGGCACACCACTGTGCCGGGAATTTTTTCCAGCTCCGAATTGGCCTCCTCCAGAGGAAACTGGCACTGCATCTCCAGCCACTTATTGTTTGCATTCTTTGAAGTGGACAATACTACATTGCGTATATTCATTTTCGTATGGACGGCGTCGGTGTGGACCCCTTGAAGTGAACCCACTGCAGCCAAATGTGTATGATACCTGTGGTAACTCAGGCTCAGTTTGGTGCCCACACTTTGCAGCTTAATTACATCCGAATTGATGTTGGCATTGGCCACAAGGTGGGCCAGATCGCAAAGATCTTGGCTATTAAAACTCGAAATCAGCGGGACCAAGCGCCTTGCGACTATTAGCTCGCGCTTTGAGAACTCTAAAGTTATGATCTCAGATTTTATTTCCGAAGTCTCTAAAGGCGCCTCATTTTGACGCCAAAGATGAGGCGCCAGCAGACGGTTCCAGTTCACTTGAACGCGTGGAATGTTTAAAAGTTTGGCACGGCCATTATCCGGAGTTGTATTCATAATCATAAGCGCCAAGTTTTTCACATTGAAGTGGAAAGAGTTGTAGCAGCCATTAACCACCTCCCGGGGCTTATCCTGCAGATGAGTAATCAGTTGGACCAGGCGAACAGGATTTACTGGTCCACACATTGTACCCTCGACTAGGGAGACTTTAAGCTGCAGATATGGTAGTAAAGATTGTCGAACTGTGGTCGTCAGTTGGTGTTGATTCAGCACGGATGATTCCTCCTGCTGCTGGCGGGGGTACAACTGGACCACTATGTTGCGCAGCTCAATTTTATAGTTACAGGTGGGCACCAAGCCCATCAGATACTCCAGATCAGGTATAGTCATTTCGGAGTTCTTGTTCTCCGGCTCGGGGACACTGCGATCCTCGTCTTTCACCGATTCTGAACGATATCCCGGGTAATCGTAAGGACGAATTAAATCGCTAATTACCTTTTTAACCTGCACAAACGACTGCGAAAAGTGGAACGTGATTCCGGCGGACAGTAGGCGATACTGGATGCGAACTCCCAGATCTCTGAGCTGGCTTTCCGCAACGGGATGGCTGCTTGGTTTCGACACCCGGTGCTCGATGACATCGAAGGCCAAAACAGGACTGCGAAACAGCATGTACTCATCCGTATTCCTGGCCACGTAATCCTCGTAGTTGTAGCTGCACCAAGACCGATCGGCGAACATGTAGTTCTCGTCAAACAGGCTCTTGTCAATGAAGGAGCGCTCTTGCTGAAACTGTATGGAATAAATAATAAGTAATGAAGACAAAGTCTTAGGATCTACTCACTTCCTGGGTATTGACCAAATTGCGATCCACCGGATCATCGCTACGATAAGCACCCAATGGCTCCATGCACATGCTAGAAAGGCCCGCCTTGACGTTGGCCCAGTCGCACTCCTTTAGAATGGTCCGCTCGTAATAAAGTCCGCCCAAACTGATCCGCAGTATTGGGGTGTATCGTATACGCTTGATGCCTCCCATGCTCTGGTCGGTAAAGTACTCCGAGTTTTTAAGCTGGAAGTTTAGCTCCTCGGCGTAGATTCCCATATCGAAGGCGTGGCCAGTGGGAGTGTCGCAGGACGAGGAAGGCGCCTCAGTATCGAAACTCGGCAGTAGGTTCCAGGCCCACCAAAAGACGCTTTGACCTGCGGATTCGGTACCCTGCTGCGACTCGCTGCCCTCAGCTACCGCCTCCTGATCTTCTGGATTTTGGGGGTCCTCCTCAAACTCGGCTGGCTTAAGCTCGAGCAGCATTTTGACCAGCCTCATTACCATAGGGAACTGGAGAGATGACACGTTGATATCCAGCGACTTGGTGAAAACTCCAATGCGGGTTGTGCTCGTGGTGGTCACCGTGTTGGCGTTGTACTTGCGGAGAACCCGGCACTCCAGAGTACAGCGGTAGAGAACCGGCTCCTGGCACACCTCAATCCTGCCGGCTGTGTTGCGCTTGTCCAAGCAGATGGTCAAATCGGAAATCTGGAGCAACTTGCGCATGACGACGGACACCGGGTGTATGTCCACCATGGTGGCCTTCCAGTCCTCGCCCGCGGAGCTGAAGTTAAGGGTCTGCACATTCATAGAGACCACAATGTCATCCTCCACATACTTCAGGATGATGTTGTGGCACTGCAGGCTGATATTGTTGATGATTTTGTTGACCACGCTGGAGGAGCTGGCCGGTCCGGGACTCTTAGTCTGGTCCAGCTGCTCCACGGAGTCTCGCTTGGATTTCCTTCGCTGCTCTCGCTGGAAGGAGGCCCTCCGCTGCTTGCTCTCACTGTCCGGCAACTTGGCCACGAACTCTATGGTATTGATGACGATCTTCACGGGCTCGGACATAAGCTTGGTCCACGGCACCAGGATGCTAAGTTCATGAATGTGGCCGGAAACCAGTTCCACTGGGAGGTTCAGCTCTTCCTCGAGCACCTCCAGGCGCAGGTCCAGATTCTGGAAGGTGACCTCGCCTTCCCACAGCGACACTTGGGCATCCTCGTCGCGGAAGTTCTTCACGTACTTGGCCACGTAGCTCAGCAGAATCGGCGTGATGTAGGACTCCAGTTTGAACATGGTGTGGCGACGCCGGAGGCTTAGGCCTCGATCCCAGCGCTGTTGACTGCTCACTTAAATGGAACTCTTCATTTACTGCGTTGCCGGCGGTTAACTTGAATTTACATGCTGTGGATTTTGCTACAATTCTGGGCCGAATATGTTTAACAAAACAAACATACCCATAGAATTTCGGATTGTTTACGTTTCAGCCCCGGCAATCTGGCAATCGTTATCGGTAGGTGCGTATTGGCAATCGATAAATGTAGCTGCGAGTTGCGAGGTGTAGATAAGCCTTCGAACAGCTGAGCATTTTGTTGACGTTTAACGTGCAGCGGTAGCTTTTCACAATTTCATAAAAATGCCGCAAATTACGGAAAATGGACAGGATTTTGGTGAGCAAAGGATGGTGTTTAAGTTACGCACAAGGAATGATATAAACTTTCACCCTCAGATGTGGTCAAATACTTCCTGCAGCTCCTGGACGAGGACAAGGATCTGTCCTCTGGCATTGCAGCCATCAGGACTCTGCTCATGATCCTGGAAAAAAAACAATGTAAGTGGTCTGATAAGCCTCTTATGTGACCCTTTCTAATCATTTATAACATATTCCTCAGTTGGCACCATTCATATTCTACACACAACCATGAGGGAAGCGGTGGCCGCCATGCGGAACACGGATTTGTCTATAGCAGCAATTGTGTCCGCCGGAGAGCTCTTTTGCAGGTTCATCACCCTCAGTTTGGACGATAAGCACATGGAGGAGTGCCGCCAGATTATGTTGAATCGCGGAAAAATCTTCCTCACCAAGCTGCTCAATTCCCGGCAGGTGGGCTATTACACGGAACCTATCGCTAGCACAATAGATAATTCTTCATTATACGTCCCAATTCAGGTGATTGCCCAGCAGGCCCAGAGGTTCATCACCGATGGTTGTCGTATATTGACGCACTCCCGATCCCGGGTGGTCCTCAAGGCGTTGATTACAGCGTCGCAGAACAAAAAGTCCTTCCACGTATATGTGACGCAGGGAGGCACAGGGAACTCTGGGTAAGTTTGGTTGGATTTCCGTAAGAATTCAAGTGTAAACACCACCCGTTCTTAGCGAAGAGATGGTTAAGGACCTGCATGCGGCCGGGATCGACTGCACTCTCATCCTGGACTCAGCCACCGGCTATGTTATGGAGTCAGTGGACTTCGTGCTCGTGGGTGCTGAAGCCGTGGTGGAGAGTGGTGGCATCATAAACCGCATTGGCACCTACACCATGGGCCTGTGCGCCCGTGAGATGAAGAAACCTTTCTACGTTCTGGCCGAGAGCTTTAAGTTCAGTCGCCTGTATCCACTCAATCAGCGGGATCTTCCAAATGAGTACAAGGTATGTTCTTACTGAATCAACGCAGGAACGACGTCTAAAAGTAAACCCACTTGTAGTACTCCCGCAAACACCTGAACGATGTGAGCAAAGTGCACCCGCTGGTCGACTATACGCCACCCGTCTACATTACCCTGCTCTTCACCGACCTCGGAAGACTAACACCCTCGGCCGTGAGCGACGAGTTAATCAAACTGTACATGTAAGGGCGAATAAAGAAATTGCACTTAACTATTTTGTTTAATTATGACTGTATGAGATAAATATTATCGACATTACTGAATGTACATAAAATAAAGCTAGAATTTATTTTGTGTCTTAGAACCGCATCTCTTGCGAATAGTTGGCGTCCACCTCGTCTTCTGACCCCCAGGGGTCGTAAATGTCCACGCTGTAGTGGGACGCTTCACTGTTTCCATCGTCGTTTGTGTACTCCTCATCTGTATAGCTGTCACTGCCGCTCTCGTCGTCCGACCCGTGATCGTTCAGCCCAAGCTGATCGTCGAGGCCTTCCTGAACATCATCCAGATCGCTGGCGTTCTATACAATATAAGGACAAATTTAGGACAAATCTCACATATGCATTTTAATAATAAGCAAAAATTAAGACATAACAGTTAACACCATAACATTTACATCAACAGGTTTCAAAGTTCGAGTTTCGAAGAATAGGATTTACAATACATTGGCAGCACTCACAAATTGCCCGGACTGAATGTGGATCTCAATCTGCAGACGGATGTCCATCACGAGAAATGCAGTTGTGACCATGATAGGGATAGTGAGACGACTTTTCCAAGCGAGGTCCGTGAGAAACATGAAGACTTTACCGAACGTGGAATCCATTGTGATTTTGTTATTGTTTAGTCGGCGGCTGATCCTCCTCCTCCACCTGTGCTTCCTCTGCCGACTGCTGCAGAGCGTCGTGCTCCACGATGTGGAAAGTTTCGCCCACGTTTACGGCCTGAACGGGCAGCAGATGCCGATGGAGGCGACCGCTTTCGATGGGCGCGTCTAGCTCGAGGAACTGCTCGAATATGGAAATGGGCACTCCCTCCGAAGACAGCAATCCGCGCATGCAATCCTGCCGCTTGTCTCGGAGGTTGTCCAACAACTTGTTGCCCTTTTGCACCCTGGCCAGCTTCCGCTCTGAAATGGATGCAATTTAGTGGGCTGCTCTTCGTCTCCCAAACTGTGTCCCGGTACCTAGTAGCTTTAAATAGTCGCTGGAATCCGGCAGGGGCTCGATTTGCCCGTCCTTTTGGACGTTGCTCTCGTTTCCAGAGGGCGGGGGCGTGAAGTTGTCCTCAAAACTTTCGCTATTATTCGCTGACACGGGGATTCCTTGTTCAACTACAGTGTCTTTTAAGTGCCAGGGATCGGCATTGCCAAGTGACATGTTTTAAAAACTAAATAAACGTACATAAATCCAAAGAACTCCTACGGAAAATATTGTATTATTTGTAGTGTGCCCGTTGGGGATATCCACATAAAATACCAAAACTACCCGCGAACAATATTCGACATCCGCGCAACATCCGCAATGATTTTAATTCCGAGGGTTCCCTTAAATGGAATACATATTAATTCTACCACGTTTTTAAAAAAATATTCCCAAGTTTCAGCTCCGTTTCAGCTCCGTTTCATATAAATTTTTCGCATTATCCGCAAATTATCCGCATCCGAGCTTCCTACCCATCGGATATTATATCGCACGCGAAACGGCCACACTGCTTAGATCAACGTCATCAACACCATGGATGTTTCTGCTCTTTCGGGGACAAATTTTAGTCCTGCGGAGTGGATAAACGCCAACTACAAGAAGTTTGTGGAGGAGAATGGACGCGATGATAGCGACGCTGCCTCCTCTTTCATCAGGAGTTACGTGGCCAAGCTGCAGCTGTATATATTCAACGTGAGTGGAGCGGCACATCCTTGAGTCGTATGTAAATATCAATTTCCAGGTAAACAATGCTGTGGAGGAGTCCAGTCGGCAAGTGGTGGCCAGCATGCCAAGGATCGCTAAGGAGTCCGCCGCACTGCAGGGAGATGTACACCGGCTGCAAGAGAAGATGAGTGCCATGCGATTGGAGGTGGCTGCAGTGCAAAACGAAACCGGCGAATGTATGACCACCTTGGAGCGCCTGAACACCAAAAGCCAGAAGCTCCAAGTGGCCAAGGAATCGCTGCAGGAGTCGGATGGATGGGGAAATCTACTGGCTGAGCTAGAAGACGGTTTTGAACGCAACGATCTGAAGGTGTGCACAGCGAAACGGTCGTACTACTGACCTATATTAATTATCTCTTTTACAGGGAGTCTGCGATAAGTTAATAGCTCTGCAAAAGTCCCTGCACGCCCAGGAACAGCTGCCAGGCCACGCCGAACGGCAGACCCAAGTGGAGGACTTTAAAAACCGCTTGGAGGCACTGGCCTCCCCAAGCGTGGTACAGTGTTTTGCGGAAGGCAATACTGAGCAGGCCCAGCATTTCGTCCAGATCTTCACCAGCATTCAGCGGCTGCCACAACTGCAGCAATATTACCGAGCTGTGCAAAAGAATTTTTGGCAGCAACAATGGAAACAAACTTTGGAACTGCAGGGCACGGAGTCCCAGCCTCAGCAGCAGCAGTTTCTTACCCTCTACTACGATCAGCTGCTCGAGCACTGCCAACGCCAGGTCAAGTGGTGCTCCAACCTCTTCGGCGAAAACTCCTCGCAGCCCTTCCTGGTTATTGCTGAACTATTGCCGGCATTGCAACCGACACGGGACGCTCATATTCTACAGCTCTTGAAGACCTCCAATGAAAGGTTAGAGATGCTGGCCTTGTTCGCCCAGGTAAACCACAGTTTCGTGCTGCATTTGAACTCCCTGCTGGAGCAATCGCACATAACCTTGTCCGAGGAACTACATCGTCTGCTGGGTGAGGCGATTTTCGAGTATTTCCACAAGTTTATCCAACAATACCCCCGCTTGGAAGAGACCCAACTATCCACGCAGGTAATACAATGTAATAGCTACGGTATTTTGTATTCAAACCCGTTACTCGTAGAGTAAAAGGGTATCCAAGATTCGTTGAAAAGTTTATATGAAGTAATATATATATATTCTTGATCAGGATCAATAGCCGACTCGAACTGGCCAAGTCCGAAATGAATTCATTTTTTTGTAATTTTTTTGAAGTAACTTATCTTCATCGGATTTTGAAGTGGCATACCTCTAAATGTTTCTGGCGCAATTCTCTAAAAATTTAAATTTAAAAATTATTTTTAATTACTCTGTGCATTCAAATTTAGAAAGCTTTTTTAATTTCACTTTTTTGTAATTATATCCGTTACTCGTAGAGTAATTTTTTTTCGCAATTTTTACCGATATTCCAGAAAATTATGAAATACTAGCTGGAGTAACGGGTGTCTGATAGTCGGGGAACTCGACTATAGCATTCCATCTTGTTTATTCCTAAATTTATGTCCCAATCCAGGTGGATCGCCTATCGTCCAACCAGGCCACGCCCAGCGATGGTGTGCGTCATCTGGAGGAAAGTACCCGGAAGCTCTACGAGTGGCTGAAAGAGGCCTGCGAACGTTGTGCCTCCATTACAAGTGATTTGGCTCTGTGCAAATTCATTACCTTGCTGAACGGCATATTTAAGCGGCAACTGGAGAGCTTTGGGCGCATCCAACGGCAGATTGGACTCAGTCTGGGATCCAGTAGCTATGCGGCGCAGAGTGAAAACTGGTCGCTATTGCAGTACACCATGTCGCAGCTGCAATGCCTGGCCGACTTTCAGGTACAACTGCATCAGTTCGAACAGGATTTGCATACGCGCATGGTCACGTTGGCAAACAAGTTGACTAAGCCATCCAACCGAGGCTCCATCAGCATATTCCAGACCTGCGACCATGCAGCTCGCACCCAGCTGTTGAATAGCATAGCTGATTATCAGCAAAGGAAGTCGGAGGCAACGGATAGCCTCGGTATCTTCCCGCAGATTTATGCCACGTTAAAGGGTCACTTTGCCGATACACATGACATAACTCTTAATATATTGCTGCAACCAATTGAAACGCACTTGGCGCACATTCGTCCGCCTTTACAGGATCACGCCGCGTCGGGCATAGATATGCCCTCGTTCAGCTTCGCCCCGCAGGAAAGCATCACCCAAATTGGTCAGTACCTACTGACCTTGCCGCAGCACCTGGAGCCGCTGCTGCTGTCGCCATCATCTCTGCTGAAACAGGCTCTGGAGGTGTGCAACATTAAGTATACGCAAACCATTCCCTGCGCCGACGTCCTACTCTCGCTGGTCGTGGAGCAGTGCTGTGTTCTGTACGTTACACAAATACTGCAAATCAAGTCGCTGCCTTCGTCGGCGGCCACTCAGCTCAGCGTGGATATCGAGTACCTGTCCAACGTTCTGGAAGAGTTAGGCTTGTCCATCAACCTGCAGTTGTCCCAGATCCTCACGCTGCTGAAGGCTGCTCCAGATCAGTATCTGACCCTCAGCAGCGGATGCGAGCCGCGACTGGTGACAGCCATTCGGCAAATGCGCAATATTATATCTACACAGTAGATTGCAAATAGTTATATTCAATATCCAAACATAAATGTAATACTAAGAATGTATTTATATAAACTATTTTGTTGGCCTACAGCTTAACTATAGTGAACATACTTCGTACTTCAAGTACAAACAAAGTAAAAGCAAATGTTTAATCAAGTGTCCAGAAACTAGGGTCGGTTCCGTTTAGTTCAGTAAATTGCACATGCTGCGATCTCACTTTAGTTTTAATGTAGACTGACTTAGCTCCAGAATGTACTTCTTTTTTCTGCTTATTCGACGGGCGCACTATAGTTGGTATACGGCAAATACCAAATCGAGAATTCGGATTATTGTTACCGGAATCTTTACAGTCGGCGCAATAGTGCTTACTTATGTTCAGTGCCGTGCGATGGTAAGGCAATCCCTTCAGAGGAACATACCAACGGAAGGGAGTTCATTGCAGGGGAGTTCATTGCAGGGGAGTTCATTGAGTCCAGGCGATATGCGGATAAAGATTAAGGATATGATGCTGCATGCCTGGCGAGGCTATGCTCGCGTTGTTTGGGGCACCAACGAGTTTCGTCCGATTTCCCGTCGTGCCCATGTGGGTGGCGATTTCGCGTCCTACAAACTCGGTGCCACTATCATCGAGAGCTTGGACACTTTGCATTTGATGGGTCTGCACAATGAGCTAAATCGTTCTCGGAATTGGATCGAAAAGTCATTCTCCTTGGACCGAATTGATGAAGCGTTGTCCGTTTTTGAACTGACATCCAGGCTGCTCTGTCCTATGCTAACACTCTATTCCCTCACGGGAGATTCCCTTTACATGGATAAGGCCATCCATATTGCCGATAAGATCCTGCCTGCCTTCGACACGCCAACTGGCATACCCAGACAACTAGTGGTCCCAAAAGCGGGCAGCACCCTCTGGAAGTATCTAAGCGACGTTTCTCGCACTGCAGAATTTGGAGCTCTGCACCTGGAGTTCTATTACCTCAGCGAAATTTCTGGATATCCGGTTTACAAGGATCGGGTGGATGCTATTCGCCGGGTATTAGCTAAAACCCCAAGACCCAATGGCCTTTATCCCAATGCGTATTGCACTAGATATGGTAAATGGGAAAACCACAACTGCTCGGTGAACCGACTTTATGATACCCTGCTGAAGTCATGGATTCAATCCGGGCGAGCTGATACCCAAAATGCTGATATTTTCAAAGAAGCCTTGTTGGCTGTGGCGCAAAATCTTGTTGTCATCAATGCCGAGGACGTGACCTACGTATCCACGTACAGAAATGGCACTCTTTTCCATCGTATGAGGCACTCAGAATGTTTTGTCGGCGGCCTTTTTGCCCTGGGAGCAACAGAAACCTTATTGAAGCACTGGGAAAAGTATGTCCAGATGAGCATAGGCCTAACAGATACTTGCCACGACAGCTACTGGAATTCTCCCACTCGGTTGGGCCCGGATACGTTTGCCTTCACGGAGGAAGGCCAGAAGGAAATAGAGCCGCTCCAGAGAAACTTTTACAACCTAAGGCCGGAAGTGGCGGAAACCTACTTCATTCTTTGGCGCATGACCCATTATCCAAAGTACCGCTCGTGGGGACTTGAGATGGTGCAAGCGATAGAGAAGTACTGCCGAAAGCCCTACGGATATACGGGTGTGCTGGACGTTAATAACGTAACTGCGGAGCCGGATGACGTGCAAAGGTCTTTCTTCTTGGGCGCCACTCTGAAGTACTTGTACCTGCTCTTTTCCGATGACGAAGTGGTTTCGCTGGCTCAGTGGGTCTTCAACAGTGCAGGCCATTTCCTGCCCATCAAGGGCGCTAACCCCATGTATCGTCCACATTACTCATCGGACGAAGCACTAGCCAATCACCAAAATATTTAAAGTTTAACTTTTAATGCAGACATGTATAAAAAACTTGTGTAATCTAATACTTTCACAATGAATTACAAAACCTATTTTCTAATTAGCTGGGAGCACACACATTGAGCACACCTAAAAGCACATACACACATAGATATCAAATGTCGAACTCTGGCCCGCTGAACCATCCCCAAGTGCTGGGATCCGTGCCCCCCTAGAGCTGGCTGTTGACCAGGTGGTTGTCGATGACCCTCTGGATGATCATCAAGCAGTGGCGCTGCCTGGCCACCGTGTTGTCGATCAGCTGCTCCGTGAACTGGCTGGCCGCAATGTTCGTGTTGGGTGGTATGTCCTGCGTGCAGGATATGTACCTGTTGAAGATCTCCGTGTTCAGCGAGGTGGCCAGATACCGCTCGCTCTCGTCCTGCTGCTGCAGCTTGTCCAGCTCCTGGGCGGCCAGCAGCAGCTGGCCCTTGGCCTTCTGGTATGATTGCAGCTCCTGCAGGCTGGCATACTCCGTGCTGCTCAGCTTCACGGACCTGCCGCCGTCCTTCGTCATCTGGCGAATGTGGTACTTGCGCTCGGCCACGAAATTGCCGAGCAGGTAACCTGCGCAACCGGGACACACAAGAGTGACTCATTAGGCGCTGTCCTGTGAATGCACTCACCTGTTATCAGCATGAAAAAGGCAATCGTTAGCACCAGGGAGGCACAGGTGCGCTTGGAGACGTACTCGCGGAACTCCCGAGAGCTGTTGGCCCGCACCGCCGTCTCGTAGCTGAGTACCTGGTGCATCCTGCTGACCTGATCCCCGTGGGCCTATAATCTGTGGGGTCTGCTTAGCCTAGTCACGCTGCGCCACTCGGATATGTCCTTCAGAGCTGGGTGGGAACATTGTGCTTTCGGTGGTAGCTAGCGTCTAAAACATGGCATTTAAAAAAACATTAGCAACTGCATCTGTGAGTTGAAGGTATAAGGTTTATATACTTTAGAGCTTTAAAGAGTACACTTGCACCTTGAATGAATAAGACCTCCTGGTAGGATAAGTCAGGATTTAATGTATTACGCCCGGATTTTTAATTTCGGCACTAAAACCACAATGTCAATGCCCCCGAGTTCCTGGTCGCTTGATGCCGCTGATACGGAGGAGCGTGACTTAATCGCCCCACCTTAAAAGGCAATCGCGAACCCCGTTGTTATGGGCATCGCACACGGCAAACAGCGCGGTCCTTTAAACGCTTCGTCGAACACTTTTCACACACTCACTCGCTGCAAATGGAATCGTGTGCTCGGATCCACTTTTGTACTGCCAGGATGGGGTACATGTGCATTAAATTAATTAATGCCTGCACTTTGTTGCTGCACTGCCCGAAGGAAATGGGCTGCAAGTGTGGGAATGTCCTGTGCGAAGGCAGCGCGCCCAACTTTTAATTGTATTATTTATGCTTTGTTTACTCGTCGCTCGTGCGCTCGCATCCTGGCGCGTTATCCTTGCGAGCGGTCTGAATGCCTGGACGCCCAGTCGGGAACTGACTCACGCTTCGTTGGGGGTCGGCTTTAATAGCTCTCCGTACCGTGTGGTGAGTTTCCTGCCCCGAGATGTTGCACATTCAGCGTGGCACTGCGGCGGGGGTACGGCGCTCAAGGAGAAGCAGGCAGAGTGCAAACAAAAGCATTCCCAATAGCTTCTTAATGAAGGAATGGGTCCGCCCACTCCGACCACTCCGCTCGTGGCGTTCCTCAGAAACTATATCGGATTTCAAGCCATCGCCTCACTTTGGGAGCCACTGCTGCTCCGTAGTTCCGAAAGTGGACCTCCCTTTTGATTGCCATAATCGTATTTTCTTTTCTGCTTCACTATTCCCTGCAATACTTCAAGGATATCACATGACCCTCGATTGCCATTTCTGTGCCTTGGGGGTTCTGTGAGGAACCTCCATTCCACCTTGCACATTTTCACTTGTTGTGACATATATTACTGGGAATTAATACAGAAACTCGTCTCATTGAAAACAATTTAAATATATATCTTGGAATGGATCAAGGAGGAGCCTGGCATTGACTACTAAATGTGGTTACCAATCCGCTTTTACTAAATAAATTTAGAAAATATTCTTATGTAAGATATATTTTATTCAAATTATTCAGGTTCTATATAACGACGGCCGCTCATAAAATACCCAATACAATAATGCCCTATCTGAATAGATTGAAGCACGTAAAGCCGTAATTCTCTTTGCTAACGCTTCATTCATAATGCCAAAACACTCGGCTTGAGTATCTGCCAATATAAATTAAACTCTTCAATTGATAGAAGTGACTGCGCGATAAGATTTCGCTCTTTGCACCAGCATTAATAATGAGCTACAAGTATATTATATTGGGACCACCATGGAGTGCTTTAGTCTGCTAGCATGAGGGGTCTTACACTCTTGTCACTTGCCTTCCTTGGGGTCTGTAGTGCCCTCACTGTGCCCCACTCGCTGGTCCACCCGCGCGATCTGGAGATTCGCCATGGAGGAGTGGAGGGCCGTATTACCAACGGCAACCAGGCGTCCGAGGGTCAGGTGCCCTACATCGTGGGAGTGAGCTTGAACAGCAACGGAAACTGGTGGTGGTGTGGCGGATCCATAATCGGACACACTTGGGTGCTCACTGCGGCCCACTGCACTGCGGGGTAAATTATTCGGATTTAGAAATAAATAACTCTTTATAATCAATCGTTTTTAACAGTGCTGATGAGGCTTCCCTGTACTACGGCGCCATCAACTACAACGAACCTGCCTTCCGCCACACTGTCAGCAGTGAGAACTTCATCAGGTATCCCCACTACGTGGGACTCGATCATGACTTGGCGCTGATCAGGACGCCCCATGTGGACTTCTACAGCCTGGTCAACAAAATAGAGCTTCCCAGCCTGGATGACCGCTACAACTCCTACGAAAACAATTGGGTCCAGGCCGCAGGATGGGGCGCCATTTACGATGGCAGCAATGTGGTGGAGGATCTGCGAGTGGTGGATCTGAAAGTGATTTCCGTGGCGGAGTGCCAGGCCTACTATGGAACTGAAACCGCCTCCGAGAACACCATCTGTGTGGACACTCCGGACGGAAAGGCCACCTGCCAGGGTGATTCTGGTGGTCCTCTGGTCACAAAGGAGGGTGATAAGCTTATCGGAATCACTTCCTTTGTCTCCGATTACGGATGCCAAGTTGGAGGTCCGGCTGGCTTCACCAGAGTCACCAAATACCTGGAATGGATCAAGGAGACGACCGGAATCTATTATTAAAAGAAAACTTCTCTTTTTTTAAGAGCATAGATGCGCTTAAAAAAGCTTAAAATAAATAAAGAACATTCGCTTTTAAATCTGGTTTCTTGTTTAATAGATTCTTAAGGAATTTTAAGGAATAGAAGCAGATTTTCAATACAATACCAATATAAAAAAACTTTGCGTTTTGTTTTATTTGTTGGTTAATAAGGAACTACAAACGTCAAGACTGATTCCATATAAAAATCATTTCGGTGAGCAGTAAAATACTGGACAACGAGTCGTATGAGTAATTTTTAATCGCACTTATATATTATTTAGGGATTGGTTATAAATACTTTCTTAGAAGATTATTCGAAATACAGATTTCTTATAAATCATTTGGGTAAACTACGCATATAATACATTTACTGTGAATCGAATGTCCCTAAATGTTATTATCAAACTTAAAAGTAAGTAGCAATTATGGCACATGTCATTCCACTTCAAATGTAGGCCATAATTTAGGTAAAGAAATCACTTGCAGTGGACTTATCAGTCGATGACGGCTCGTGAAGATAACTTGATCAAAATTTACTGCCCTCCAATTTTACATACGTGTAGAAGGGCTCCTGATCGAGATAAGACACACCCCTATTCTGTATATAAAGGCGCTCCGGCTTCGGAACACCATTGAGTTTCAAGACTTGACCAAGATGAAACTGTTCGTATTCCTGGCCTTGGCCGTGGCCGCAGCCACCGCTGTGCCCGCTCCCGCCCAGAAGCTGACCCCGACGCCCATCAAGGACATCCAGGGTCGCATCACCAACGGCTACCCAGCCTACGAGGGCAAGGTGCCCTACATCGTGGGTCTGCTCTTCAGCGGCAACGGAAACTGGTGGTGCGGTGGCTCGATCATCGGCAACACCTGGGTCCTGACCGCCGCCCACTGCACCAACGGAGCCAACGGAGTGACCATCAACTACGGAGCCAGTCTGCGTAACCAGCCCCAGTACACCCACTGGGTGGGCGGTGGCGACATCATCCAGCACCACCACTACAACAGCGGCAACCTGCACAACGACATCTCTCTGATCCGCACCCCGCACGTCGACTTCTGGCACCTGGTCAACAAGGTGGAGCTGCCCAGCTTCAACGACCGCAACCGCGACTACGCCGGATGGTGGGCCGTGGCCTCCGGATGGGGCGGCACCTACGATGGCAGCCCACTGCCCGACTGGCTCCAGTCCGTCGATGTCCAGATCATTTCCCAGGGTGATTGCAGCCGCACCTGGAACCTCCACGACAACATGATCTGCATCAACACCGACGGCGGCAAGTCCACCTGCGGAGGCGACTCCGGTGGCCCCCTGGTCACACACGACGGCAACCGCCTGGTCGGAGTGACCTCCTTCGGCTCCGCCGCCGGCTGCCAGTCCGGTGCTCCCGCCGTCTTCACCCGCGTCACCGGATACCTCGACTGGATCCGCGACAACACCGGCATCTCCTACTAAGCAGCTGAGGGTTCTTCAATAAACGATTATAGCAAACGACTTGAGTTTTGGATAGGGGATGGGGTCCACACGTCTTCATGCTTTACCGAAGTAATCACACAAATATTGGCAAAAGAAGGAACACAAATCAAACTCCACATGGAAGTTAACTTAATCTCAACAAGATGTGTGTACTACACATTCATCCCTTCTGATTTCAGATTGGCATTAGGTACCGGAAAGAATCAAGGTGTTGGAACACATCGTGACGACTGGATAAGCTAATAACTAAAGTCACTCGGACTGCATTGGAAACTATGTTGTATGGGCTTTATTTATTTATTTAAGTAAAACAAGCCTAAGATTCAAATTTTTGTATCGGGTAGTCGTGTTTTTACATGTGGATATATAAATCATTTCTTCTGTTTATGATCTTATTGCCTCATAATTGACTTATCATAAAGACTATACCAACACAGCTTAGTTGAATTAAATAACTTAAGAATTTGCCAATTCGTTGGACAATTATACAGTGTATAAATTAAACATAATGAAAAAAATTTAATTGATGTGGATTCTTTCCTTTCCCTAAATTACTCCAGATATAGGTTGACCCTATTATAGCTATTGCTAAGCACCAACAGCTGCCATACTTAAGAAACTTATTCGTTAAGAAACTTATTTAAACAGAATCTCAGCTTAGTTTTAGGTCTATTAACTCTATAACTCTATATATAACTCTATAACTCTATATAAATATTTCCAATATAGTGCATAGTGTCCCAAATCTACAACTGAATGAATATGTGGCCAAATTCGTCATTTTGCTATAATCGTTTATTGAACTATTGGGGAACACCAACTGCTTAGTAGGAGATGCCGGTGTTGTCGCGGATCCAGTCGAGGTATCCGGTGACGCGGGTGAAGACGGCGGGAGCACCGGACTGGCAGCCGGCGGCGGAGCCGAAGGAGGTCACTCCGACCAGGCGGTTGCCGTCGTGTGTGACCAGGGGGCCACCGGAGTCGCCTCCGCAGGTGGACTTGCCGCCGTCGGTGTTGATGCAGATCATGTTGTCGTGGAGGTTCCAGGTGCGGCTGCAATCACCCTGGGAAATGATCTGGACATCGACGGACTGGAGCCAGTCGGGCAGTGGGCTGCCATCGTAGGTGCCGCCCCATCCGGAGGCCACGGCCCACCATCCGGCGTAGTCGCGGTTGCGGTCGTTGAAGCTGGGCAGCTCCACCTTGTTGACCAGGTGCCAGAAGTCGACGTGCGGGGTGCGGATCAGGGAGATGTCGTTGTGCAGGTTGCCGCTGTTGTAGTGGTGGTGCTGGATGATGTCGCCACCGCCCACCCAGTGGGTGTACTGGGGCTGGTTACGCAGACTGGCTCCGTAGTTGATGGTCACTCCGTTGGCTCCGTTGGTGCAGTGGGCGGCGGTCAGGACCCAGGTGTTGCCGATGATCGAGCCACCGCACCACCAGTTTCCGTTGCCGCTGAAGAGCAGACCCACGATGTAGGGCACCTTGCCCTCGTAGGCTGGGTAGCCGTTGGTGATGCGACCCTGGATGTCCTTGATGGGCGTCGGGGTCAGCTTCTGGGTGGGAGCGGGCACAGCGGTGGCTGCGGCCACGGCCAAGGCCAGGAATACGAATAGTTTCATCTTGGTCAAGTCTTGCAACTTAATGGTGTTCTGAAACCAAGGCGCCCTTTTATACAAAAGAAATCCGCTGTCTTATCTTGGCCAAGAGCCAAACTACACATATGTTGAGCTGGAGGGCAGTAAATCAGTTTCATTCAGATTTCATAGGTGCAAAAAGCTGGACAAAAATAAACAACGCAGAAGTAAGTAGAACAATCTACAAAATGTAAACTTATCAGGGTTCAATGATTTGCGAATCAGTTGGAAATACAATAAATTTCATTTTAAATACTTTTCATCGGCTGCAATTCATAAAATCATTTACACAATGAGTACATTCAATTTGTTTATCTTATCGGTGCCATAAAGCAAATCGCTATTGATATTATTGACTTTTACAAGTTGGAAGAGATAGGGTTTAGAGGTATAACTTTACTACAGATGGCCAGAAAATAGATTTCATTCGGCCATCTTGACGGCTTCGTTTGGGAGACAGTGAAAGTGCAACCTGATACGCAAGCCCAGGGAAAATGAGCTCTTTCGCTTTTCTCGTGGAAAACTGAGCACATAACTCACAAGGGCCCTTAAAAGCTAAATAAGGCAGGAGTTCTGTTGGAGGCCAATGAATCATTGAGTGGCACACAGTTGTACACTGCAGAAAATCATGTACACCCTCAAGATAGCATATATTTTATGAGAATTTATGGGAGGAATGTTCAGCCAGCCACATTTGTGCATTGAGGCGTACCTTTATATAACTACAAGAATGCCATCCAGGTATTTTCAGCTATGTCCACTAATTAATTCGCACTTAATGAGTTCCCAGCTGCAGCTGCGGCTTTAATTTTGAAATTCCTTGGGCCACCACTTCCTGCCACTTCCCTTTGGAGCAATGCGAGTGGAGTGTGGAGTGCATTGGCCCCGTTGAAACCCCGTACGACTTGAACACGTACGATGCCATTCCGCCCGGAGCTCCATTGAACCCCACCTTTCGAACACACATCCATCTCAAAGGGGCTGCCCGTGGAAGTGGGTTTGTTCCTTTTCCTTTGCTCCGCCTTTGGCCAGGAGCTGGCATTTAGTTCCAAGTGCATTGACATACAAAAGCCCTGCGAGCGCCAACAGGCAACATTCAACATTCAACATTCAAGGCTCAAGACGCTCGGCTGCCAAGGACGAGTTGGGATTTCAGGGGTTCTCAGATGTCCCCGCCCTGATTAATCAATATTAATCAATCAGAAAGTCAGAATCACTGACCCAGTGCCCAAAAGGCATTCAAAGCCATTTCATTTCTGTAGACACTCGACTGTAAACTGCAGGTGTGGTGTGTTTTGTGGGTCTGTTGGTTATCCAAGAGCTTAAAAGCTTGCCATTTTTCCTATTTTTGAGGACTGTTGCCGTCGAGCCGCTGGATTTTAAATAGCTTTTGTGGGTGAATAGTGCTAGGATATGAACCCAAAGCCTCTGAGTCCTTGTTTACTCGCCAATCAACACCCTCATGCTCCTTTTTGAATATTAAGTAGCCTTTTCCTGTGGCTTGAATAGGAGTCAACAAGTATTGTGGCTTACTTTTGACACTTTTATAGTGGAATGTGCGTATCATGTCACCCAGATATGTGCAGGTAATGCTGCTGCATTCATAACCATACGCACCTCTTGCACTTCATCCATAAACCCAGTGGACAGTATGGATTTTCAGGCATCAAAGCGGCGCGATCCGTTGCTAGGGCTTCGAAAATCGAAAGCCGCTCATCACGTGCCCTGCAGCCACAAATGGGCGATAGATTCCTATGCTAAAATCGCTGAAATCGGTTGCTGCCTCCAAATGCAGCCCCACAACTACAGAAGTGCGGTCAAATGGGCCCATTGACTTGGGGTTCGCCCACACATTGACCGAGTTTTAGCCACATTGGGCACTAATGTAATTAGTGGAATATAGCGACCCGTGGCTGGCACTTTTCAGCAGTGCAACGCGGCTAATTGGAGGCGGAACACCGTCACGATGGAACACTAAAGGATACAGTGCGCGAAAGGATTACGCCAAGGCTCCCCGAGGAGCAGGGATAAATGCCCACAAGTGTTTGTGAGATGTGAAGTGTTGTCGAGTGATCCTGATTATCGCGTTCGCATAGACCAGTAAATCAGTGCAGATATGGGCAGCAATACGGAATCCGATGCCGAGAAGGCGTTGGGCTCTCGCCTGGATTACGACCTGATGATGGCCGAGGAGTACATCCTCAGCGATGTGGAGAAGAATTTCATATTGTCCTGCGAGCGGGGTGACCTGCCAGGTGTCAAGAAGTGAGGACGCACCCGGCCCGTTGGATTCGTGTAACATGGCTAATATGCTTTCGTCCTTGAAGGATCCTCGAGGAGTACCAGGGAACGGACAAGTTCAACATTAACTGCACGGATCCCATGAACCGCTCCGCCCTCATTTCGGCCATCGAGAACGAGAACTTCGACCTGATGGTAATCCTGCTGGAGCATAACATCGAGGTGGGCGACGCCCTGCTGCACGCCATCTCCGAGGAGTACGTGGAGGCCGTGGAGGAGCTGCTGCAGTGGGAGGAGACCAACCACAAGGAGGGCCAGCCCTACGTAGGTTACATCCAGCCGCAGGATACGCCGCCACTCCTACTCTTACTCATTTCCCCTCCTTTGGCAGAGCTGGGAGGCGGTGGACCGCTCCAAGTCCACCTTCACCGTGGACATCACGCCCCTTATCCTGGCCGCCCACCGCAATAACTACGAGATACTCAAAATCCTCCTGGATCGCGGGGCCACGCTGCCCATGCCGCACGACGTCAAGTGAGTGGCGATGTAGGGATGCAGTGGCTCAGTGATGTAGCTATGTAGTGAGCTTGCTCGTCCCTCGAGCGGCACGTTCCATTGTTTGTCCAATTGGCAACACACTTATGTTGCCTCTAATTTTAGATAATTGCGGGCAAATTAGGGTGAAATGTTTATACAGGGTGTGCTGTTGTTTCGGGAGGA
Source organism: Drosophila erecta (assembly GCF_003286155.1). Classification (NCBI taxonomy): domain Eukaryota; kingdom Metazoa; phylum Arthropoda; class Insecta; order Diptera; family Drosophilidae; genus Drosophila; species Drosophila erecta. The sequence continues at coordinate 2,357,243 of NW_020825194.1, forward strand.
GGTCTGTGAATGTCCTTAAATGGGGTCAGTACCCTAAGTCTTCTTCAGTTTCATAAAATGTCCTTGCTAACTCGGCTAATAGCACTTTATCTTTGAAATAACTTTCTAATAGTATAGGAAGGTCCTTTGTAGTCCTTTAAGGGTGATTTAAACTGCTGTGTTTTTACAGGTGCGGCTGCGATGAGTGTGTGACCTCCCAGACGACGGACTCCCTGCGCCACTCGCAGTCGAGGATCAACGCATACCGCGCCCTGTCCGCCAGCTCGCTGATAGCGCTCAGCTCCCGGGACCCTGTACTGACCGCCTTCCAGCTGTCCTGGGAACTCAAGCGCCTGCAGGCGATGGAATCGGAGTTTCGTGCCGAATACACGGTACGGTAGTAGTGTGCAATGTAAGCGGTGGCCAGTGTGCCACTAGAGACCATGCGAATGCGAATGCGAGCCTTTGTTTGTGTTTGCCCAACAGGAGATGCGTCAGATGGTGCAGGACTTCGGGACCTCGCTCCTGGACCACGCACGCACATCCATGGAGCTGGAGGTGATGCTCAACTTCAACCACGAGCCGTCCCACGACATCTGGTGCCTGGGCCAGCGGCAAACCCTGGAGCGACTGAAGCTGGCCATTCGCTACAAGCAGAAGACGGTGGGTTGCACCAATCCTAGGTCCTTTTTATGGAATTATGGCTGTTTCAAAGAGCCTACTATTGCAAATAGATGGCATTAATCTTAATACCCTGCCTAGATGTATATATTTGTATTCCCCTCCTAGTTTGTGGCACATCCAAATGTCCAACAGTTGTTGGCCGCCATTTGGTACGACGGACTGCCGGGATTCCGGCGCAAACAGGCCTCCCAGCAGCTGATGGACGTGGTGAAGCTGGGCTGCAGCTTCCCCCTCTACAGCTTGAAGTACATCCTGGCCCCGGATTCCGAGGGGGCCAAGTTCATGCGCAAGCCCTTTGTCAAGTTCATCACGCACTCCTGCTCCTACATGTTCTTCCTGAGTGGGTAAAGTGGGTGCTTAATACTCCATCCATCTAAATATGCCCCCCTTCACAGTGCTCCTGGGTGCTGCCTCCCTGAGGGTGGTGCAAATCACCTTTGAACTGCTCGCATTTCCCTGGATGCTGACCATGCTTGAGGATTGGCGCAAGCACGAGAGAGGTTCCCTACCGGGTCCCATTGAACTGGCCATCATCACCTACATAATGGCTCTGATATTTGAGGAACTGAAATCTTTATACTCGGACGGCTTGTTTGAGTACATCATGGATCTTTGGAACATAGTGGACTACATATCGAACATGTTCTATGTGACGTGGATTCTTTGTAGAGCCACCGCTTGGGTAATCGTCCACGTGAGTTAATATGGCTAATAAATCAATTGAAGTTACTATAAGTAACTGATTTCAGCGCGATCTCTGGTTCCGGGGCATAGATCCTTACTTCCCGCGGGAGCACTGGCATCCGTTTGATCCAATGCTTCTATCAGAGGGCGCCTTTGCCGCCGGAATGGTCTTCTCCTACCTGAAGCTCGTCCACATCTTCTCCATTAATCCGCACTTGGGACCCTTGCAAGTCTCACTGGGTCGCATGATAATCGATATCATAAAGTTCTTCTTCATCTACACACTGGTGCTGTTTGCTTTCGGCTGTGGTCTCAACCAGTTGCTGTGGTACTACGCCGAGCTGGAGAAGAACAAGTGCTATCACCTGCATCCCGATGTGGCTGACTTTGATGACCAGGAGAAGGCTTGCACCATCTGGCGAAGATTTTCCAAGTACGTTAGTTCCATTTGTATGTACTATGATCATATGGACATTCTTCTTGATTTACCTCAGCTTATTTGAAACATCGCAATCGCTCTTCTGGGCCTCCTTTGGGTTGGTGGACCTGGTCTCCTTCGATCTGGCTGGAATCAAGAGCTTCACCCGTTTCTGGGCCCTGCTGATGTTCGGATCCTACTCGGTTATCAATATCATTGTGCTCCTCAACATGCTGATTGCCATGATGTCCAACTCGTATCAAATCATCTCGGAGCGAGCCGACACCGAGTGGAAGTTCGCCCGATCCCAGCTGTGGATGAGCTACTTCGAGGATGGCGGCACCATTCCACCGCCCTTCAACCTCTGTCCCAACATGAAGATGCTGAGGAAGACGCTGGGGCGAAAGCGACCGTCACGCACCAAGAGTTTCATGGTAAGATACACTCAGAGAAACTGAGTATTTTAGTTTAACCATTCTACGTAGTCACGCATGCATTAAAATAAATTGAATTCAATGATATTTCGTATCATATAACTTTTGAAAGTAAGTAGCACTTTGACTTTTGCAAGTCTAATCATCTCACAGTGAGTGCCGGCTCACAATCAATACAAATCTATGGCGAAATCATTTTCAATCAAGCCCATGCAGAGCTATCTGTGCGTCAAAGTGACGGCTAATACATCCTTTTCTGTGTCCTTCCACCCTCAATGCTCCCTCCTCCAACTCGCAGCGAAAGTCCATGGAACGGGCACAGACGCTGCATGACAAAGTGATGAAGCTGCTGGTCAGGAGGTACATTACGGCGGAGCAGAGGCGGCGGGACGATTACGGCATTACCGAGGATGATATCATTGAGGTGCGCCAGGACATCAGCTCCTTGCGCTTCGAGTTGCTGGAGATTTTCACCAACAATAGCTGGGATGTTCCCGACATTGAGAAGAAGTCGCAGGGTAAGGGAAGCCTGCGCACATCCAAATGGGCAACTCCCACTTGTCCTAAGACAGTAGTAGTAGTAAATGTAGTAAATATGAACAATTATTTACAAGTAGCTAATGAATACCTAATAAAGTTCACAACTTGAATATCAAGTTATGCTAGGAAACTACATGTGATGGCAATTTTGTTTTTTAGAGAGCCAATCCATAGTAAATTATTATTTAAACTTACTTTTGAAGGAGTGGCCCGAACCACCAAGGGCAAGGTGATGGAACGTCGCATCCTTAAGGACTTCCAGATTGGCTTCGTCGAGAATCTGAAGCAGGAAATGAGCGAATCTGAGAGCGGACGAGATATATTCTCCTCGCTGGCCAAGGTCATCGGCAGGAAGAAGACCCAGAAGGGGTGGGTACAATTGAACTTGTAGGACCCTTTGAGTAAAGGTCATTATTTTGAATAGAGACAAGGATTGGAACGCCATCGCGAGGAAGAATACTTTCGCTTCCGATCCCATTGGCTCCAAGCGCTCCTCCATGCAACGTCATAGCCAACGAAGCTTGAGGAGGAAGATCATCGAGCAGGCGAATGAGGGTCTCCAGATGAACCAGAACCAGTTGATTGGTAAATTACCAAAGATGTGCCCAATGTATTTATTCTTCAAAACACTTGATCTCTTCCAGAATTCAATCCCAACTTGGGCGATGTGACGCGTGCAACGAGAGTGGCTTATGTCAAGTTCATGCGAAAGAAGATGGCTGCCGACGAGGTTTCCTTGGCCGATGATGATGATGCTCCAAATGGCGAAGGGGAGAAGAAGCCACTGGATGCCGCTGGGGTACTGTTCATCAATATTGATTCCAACTATTCCACATCCCTGGCTAATATATAATTTCATTTGCAGTCGAAAAAGTCCATAACTAGTGGTGGTACTGGAGGAGGAGCTTCTATGTTGGCTGCAGCAGCCTTAAGAGCATCGGTCAAGAATGTGGATGAAAAATCCGGAGCCAGTGACAAGGATCAGAAGTCCGATGGTAAGCCCGGCACCATGAGCAAGCCAAAGGATGACAAGAAACCAGGTGATGATAAGGAGAAGCAACAGTCTCCGAAGGACTCCAAGCCGCCAGCAGCGGGTCCCAAGCCCGGGGATCAGAAGCCAACTCCGGCTGCGGGAGCTCCAAAGCCCCAAGCAGCTGGCACTGTCAGCAAGCCCAGTGAGCCACAAAAGAAGGACGCTCCGGCCCCACCAACCAAACCCGGAGACACCAAGCCAGCTGCGCCCAAGCCTGGAGAACCCGCAAAGCCCGAGGCTGCGGCCAAAAAGGAGGAGTCTTCTAAGACCGAGGCTAGCAAGCCGGCAGCCACAAACGGAGCAGCCAAGAGCGCAGCTCCCTCCGCTCCTTCGGATGCCAAGCCGGATCCCAAACTGAAACCTGGAGCAGCTGGAGCACCAGAAGCAACGAAGGCAACCAATGGGGCCTCCAAGCCGGACGACAAGAAGAGCGGGCCGGAGGAACCCAAAAAGGCTCCTGGAGACTCCAAGCCTGGAGACGATGCCAAGGACAAGGACAAGAAACCGGGCGATGATAAGGACAAAAAACCTGGCGACGACAAAGACAAGAAACCTGCCGACAATAATGATAAGAAACCAGGTGATGACAAGGACAAGAAGCCGGGTGACGATAAGGATAAGAAGCCGGGTGACGATAAGGATAAGAAGCCAGGTGACGATAAGGATAAGAAGCCCGGGGACGACAAGGACAAGAAACCAGGTGATGACAAGGACAAGAAGCCTGCCGATGACAAGGACAAGAAGCCAGGAGCAGCTCCTCTGAAGCCGGCGATCAAGGTGGGCCAGAGCAGTGCGGCAGCCGGCGGAGAACGGGGCAAATCCACAGTCACAGGACGCATGATCTCCGGCTGGCTTTAAACCGTGACCGGAATGCAGTTTCATAGCAGTTAAATTTAGTTAAGTCCTTTGTTTGTGTGAACAATAAACGAATCTCAAGTACCACAGCCCTGCAACTTGTTGCTAAGGGCCACCTGTTGCTAGCAACATCTGATTTGCATCGCAGCAACATTCATCATCCGCCCCGTTGTTCTAGTGGCAATTTGTTTGTCTGCCATCCTTCCGCCTGGTTTTCTGGCCTATAAAAGAACGTGAGCTTCGACCAGAGGAATCAGAAGAACAGTGACCGTTCCGAGGATAACATCAGACTGAAAAACATATTCGCCAAGCCAGTGTTTCGTTCCAAAGAGTCCTGCAAATATGAAATCAATGTTGGTCCACATAGTCTTAGTGATTTTCATAATCGCCGAATTCAGCACAGCTGGTGAGTGGTAGAAACGTTGCAAAAACGCTTTTAAGGAAATCGTATAAAACAATCTAGTATATCGCGACTAAAATGCTGCTGCTAGCTTTGGTTAACCTTAAAGTGAAATAGTACAAAAATCTATAATAATTATCAATACTATTTTGCAGCACCTTTAAATGAAAAAGGTAAAGGTAAAGAGACCTTTCCATTTATTTATTAAAATGTTCTACTTAGAAAAGTTGTTTATTATTATTTTAATAATTTTTATAACAATTAAAGCACTTCTTGAAGAGGCATGCCATTTCAGTCTCACACAACTTTTTATATCAAACTCTTTAAATCAAAAAGGTGAAATATTTCAAATCTAACCGCGGAAATAATAAAGTGAAAGCTCTTGAGCCTTGAGCTCTTAACGAAAAGGCAGAAAAGCACTAAATTGCCATCAAGAAATTGAAATTTGTAAAAGGCAGTTTTGATCACTAAAGGGTTCCAAAAGAACTTAAAATAATTGGGCGACATTAAGCTCCTTGAGTTATTTTGGCGGTTAGAATACGAAAATAGCTCATTCCACGGAGAATTAATCCATCAAAAGATGACAAGCTATGAATTAATTGAAATCCCCAAACACTCCATCCAGATTCGGACCACGACAAGAACCGAAGAGGTGCCAACATGGGGCTCTATGCCTTCCCGCGCGTTGGTCGCAGCGATCCCAGTCTGGCCAACAGTCTGCGCGACGGATTAGAGGCCGGGTTCCTCGACGGCATTTACGGAGATGCCTCCCAGGAGGATTACAATGGTAAGTCGTTGCGACCGGATACGGTTGACTAATTGCTCCTAACGCCCCGGGGACGCGTGTGCCATTGCAGAGGCTGATTTCCAGAAGAGGGCCAGTGGTCTGGTGGCCTTCCCACGCGTCGGCCGCGGAGACGCTGAGCTGAGGAAGTGGGCCCACCTCCTGGCTCTGCAACAGGTGCTGGATAAGCGCACGGGACCCAGTGCCTCCTCGGGATTGTGGTTCGGTCCCCGGCTGGGAAAGCGTAGTGTGGACGCCCAGTCCTTTGCGGACAGCTCCAAGGGACAGAAGGAACTCAACTAGACCCACTGACTCAACCCACTGATGAAGGCCCCCTTTTGACACTCTGAATGTCGTGGACACTTTTGTACATCAAAGAGAACGCTTCTAATTGATTATGGTAACGGGTATATAGCAAATATGTTTTTCGGTCAAATATATATTATGAATAAGGGCTGGTGAGAGCTTGTAATTAATGTCATTGCGTGTCGTTTTTGCCATTTAAAGTATGTAAATATAATAAACCATATGAAATAGCCTGCACAAGTACTCCCTTACCACTGGGTTCCCTTTCGGAGTATTAAGAAAAGTTTATTCTAAATGAATTGCAAACATTTTTGGTTCGGACATGAAGGATGTTAAGTCATGTCATGGCTAAGATCTTCAGTAGTGGGCTCTACTCCTGCTGTTGCTTGAACCTCCGCAGCTCGGACTGTATGGCCTCGATGAGGGGCGCAGCTCCAGTTGCACTTCCCGATGGAGCAGTCGCATCCAATCTGGCCTCCATCCTTTGGAAGGGTCCTGCGCTCACGGGTCGATTCAGGGTGGAGTGGGAGCTGTACATACTCCCACCTCCCCACGCACTGTAAGTGGGCGACGGAGGTTGCGTGGAGTGCGCCGACTTGGACGTCTTCTCCGGCTGAGCGGTGGCCGGACGCTCAGCTATGCTCTTGGGTTCCCCCGAAGGATGATAGCTGGAGGGTCAAGGAATTAATTTGAGAATGATAGGTATTTCTTAGATGGATCCCCACCTCGGCAATCCCGCTGATGAGCCTCTGTGCTCACGCTTTGTGGCCCTCCGGTTGTTGGTGAAATTCTGGGTGGGCAGGGGCATGGGTATGTCGTCCTGGCTGGAGTACATCTGCAGAGCTCCCTCCAGGAGCCCCTCGTAGTGGTTTCTAATGGCCGACGGATTGTGCAGCGGACTGGGGTTGTAGTCGGCATAGGTCTGGGCCTCTGGGGAAGATCGATTGGAGAAGTTGAGTACGATAGGCGAGGGAATGACTTTACCAGGTCGACTGATATGGAGAGGACTGGAGAGGTGGGTCTCTACGTTGTTAGTAGCTACGTTTTGGTTATCGGGTTATCAGGACTGGTGCAAGCAATAACAATAACTAAATCAACGACTACGGGTTGTCCTAGTAACGCGACTTGGCCCCAAATCGAACGTCGCCATCGTCATCATCGTCATCGCTATTGTTACTCTTTGGGTTTTCTCCGCCCGGCTCACCCTGCGTCTGTTTCTTCTTGTGCCGCTCCCAGACCACCGGACCCACTACTCCCGGATCCGGATTGTCGCTGTGCGAGGCGGAGCGGACATTCCTCACCGATGGCGGTGCCTTGGGACTGGGGAAACTGGCGATGGTGGCTATGGTGTTGTCCTTGCTGCCCAGCGACTTGTGGGATCGCAGGGATCTTGTGGAGTTGTGAGGCGCCACTGCGTTCACGTTGTCGTAGTAGGTGACGAAGACGGGATCCAGCACGCGGTTCAGGGGCTCCGGCAGAGTGCTCTTGGGAAAGGCCCGGACCGAGGCCATCGACAGGAAGGATCCCACACTGGCCGTATCCGACTTGTCAGATGGCTGCAGATTCCGGATCATCTCGCTGTTGATGGCCTCGGCGGACGCTCCTCTGCCGGTTTTTTGGGTCAGCAACTTGTTCCGGTGGTAGTTGTTGTGCGGATTGAAGGCCTCGCTGCGTTGGAAGTTCTCGTAGCTCCGGCGCATAACTTCCGGGGATTCCTCAGCGGAGGAATGACCCGCCAGGGAACCCTGGACCGGACTCGTCTCCAAGGAGCCCACGCGGTTCTCGTTCAGATAGCGCCTCCTTGACTTGTGTCGCATTTTGTCGCTCTTTTTCTCCGACACGACGGATGTGTAAACGGTTTCCTCGTGACCTTCGGCTCGATCGTACTGATGGCGCCTCTTATGGGCGTCAAACAAACGGGCAGCCTTGTCGTCCAGGATCCTTTGGACATCGGCGCTCGGCGGATTGATGGGGCAGTAAACCGAGGAATCGGAGGTGTTGTCCGTCGACGAGGAAATGGATTCTCGACGGGATCGTGTCTCCTGGGGCGGAGCTGGGAAACTGATGCGTGGCTCTCTCTCGTAGGAGAAGTTTCGTACGCCAGCATCCCGGGACTGGGAATGTCCTGGACTTGGTTCTCCTTCGGTCCTCTCACTTGTCGTAGGTCGCATTGATTGACCATCGGATAGCAGCTCGTTGCGGGAGGAGTTTCTGAATTGGATATATTTATGCTTTATTAAAAATATTTCAATTTCGTAAAGGAACATACCTGTTGACTGCACTAAGCTCTCTTTGCCGGGATCGTGTTCGTCCCAGGAGCAGAACCGCCACGAGGAGCAGCATCAGCAGCAGGATGGCCAAGGAACTGATGACCACCAGGGCCACATTGTTCTTGACCGAATTGAAGAACCCGGCCTGTCCGCTTCGAGGCACGGGAGCCAAGGCGGTGGCCGTGGGCTCCCTGATGTACGCTATATTAATCGAAGGCGGGATGGTATAGTCGCAGAAGTATTGCAGATAGCTCAACTCACGTTCTGATTTCATATATACGGCCTGACCGAAAGTCTTCACCGCCTCAGATTCGCTGACCAGTTCCATGTCCTTTGCTGCTGTGGTGGCCAAAACAGGTCGACCATTCACCAAAACCGTGTAAATCAGCTCCGTTTGGTTGGCTATGGGACGATCATTGCTGCTAGAAAAAGTATATTAAGCAAATGTTTTTGTGAGTGCACTTAGTGGGTTAATCAAACTCATAATATTGCAGCCAGTTCGGCAGGCACTCACAATTTGAGGTTGACGTAGTTGTGCTCCCCCATGGTACCGAAGCCATTGGTGTTGGTGCTCCACTTTTGCACATCCGACTCGCTAATTTGCGTTAGGTTGTGTATGACAACTCTGACGTGCTCGTCCCTATAAAGTGGCTGGGGCTGGGAATGGGGCAGGCTTTGGGGATGGGTTTGGGTATGGGTCTGGGTCTGGGGTTGTTCCTCCCCCCGTTGCTGCTCCTGTTGTTGTTGCACCGGCGGTTGCTTAGTCAACAAGGTTTCGTGCATTTCCCGCAACTTTTCCGATTTTCCATTCTGCTGTATGAGCTCCCAGGGGATTAGAGTAACGTATGCTCCATAATCTATCGATTCCGTGCTGGTTGAGGGTGTCACCCCCATTGGGAGCTGCTCCTCGGACTGCTCCTGCTCCTCCTGCGAGTGGCTGGCCCACTCGGTGTCCTCTCCCAGTCGCCTCACACTCTTTATGTAGTGCTCCTCGTCCTCGTCCTGCATGTCCAGTATTTCCACATCATCCGCTGGCGATCCCGTCGTGGTTTCCATTCTCGTCGCTGGGGTCAAAGACTTCCGGCGTTCTCGAGGTGCCGGTAGGTTAACGCCTTCGATCTGCTGAGCTCCATTAATGCCAAGGTGACGGGTTTGCTGTCTACTTGGGGGATTTATGCTAGGTACTTATTTCATAACTTGTTTGAACCATTCTTACCTGGTAAAGGCTAACCGATATAGACGTGCCAGCTTTTCCTCCAACGTGGGATTATCCTTTGCCGTATAGAAACCCGACATGACCGTCAGCAGCCAATAACGTCGATCCGTGGCGGAATAATTCAGTGGAGGCATTCCTGGGCCACCCATGTCCCAGGTGCCGCCGCCATCATCTGGCTTGCAGTCCAGGCAGATGGGTATGTCTATCTCCTGGAAATCAATCTTTAACGGAGGTTCTTTGCTCGGGGTTAACTCACATTATTTCCATCCACATAGATGGTGGCCACCACCGTTTCGGTCTTAAAAACTGTTTCCTTGCCCTTGGTAATCCCCGTGTGCACCTTCTTCAGGAAATCCGGTGGCCCGTCCCCCGAGCCAGTCCAAAAAAAGTCTTCCAAGTGAATTTCGTCCTTAACTTCTGGATAGTCATCATCGGTGTTGTCTGAAAATGTCGTGAAAACGTTACTCGTAGAGTAAAAGCAAAGCAACAATAAAAAATAAGTTATATAATTATAATAAAATAATTATAATAAATAAATATTAAAAAATTTCCCAGGGGTGAAGTTCTAAACTCCATAACTCAACTTATCTTCATCGGATTTTGAAGTGGCATACCTCAAAATGTTTCTGTAGCAATTCTCTAAAAATCTGCATTCAAATTTAGAAAAAAATTTTTATTTACTTTTTTTGTAATTTTTCTGTTGGAGGAATTCAAAAACATTAAAAAATGTCCCAAGGCTGAAGCTCTAAACTCCATAACTCAACTTATCTTCAAAGGATTTTGAAGTGGCATACCTCTAAATTTTTCTAACGCAATTATCTAAAAATCTGCATTCAAATTTAGAAAAAATTTTTAATTTCATTTTTTTGTAATTTTTCTGTTGGAGGAATTCAAAAACATTAAAAAATGTCCCAAGGCTGAAGCTCTAAACTCCATAACTCAACTTATCTTCAAAGGATTTTGAAGTGGCATACCTCTAAATTTTTCTAACGCAATTATCTAAAAATCTGCATTCAAATTTAGAAAAAATTTTTAATTTCATTTTTTTGTAATTTTTCTGTTGGAGGAATTCAAAAACATTAAAAAATGTCCCAAGGCTGAAGCTCTAAACTCCATAACTCAACTTATCTTCATCGGATTTTGAAGAGGCATACCTCTAAATGTTTCTGGCGCAATTATCTAAAAATCTGCATTCAAATTTAGAAACATTTTTTAATTTCATTTTTTTGTGATTTTTTTGATGTTATGATGGAGTAGAAATTCAAAAACATTAAAAAATGTCCCAAGGCTGAAGTTCTAAACTCCATAACTCAACTTATCTAAATCGGATTTTCAAGTGGAATACCTCTAAATGTTTCTGGCGCAATTATCTAAAAATCTGCATTCAAATTTAGAAACATTTTTTAATTTCATTTTTTTGTGATTTTTTTGATGTTATGATGGAGTAAAAATTCAAAAACATTAAAAAATGTCCCAAGGCTGAAGTTCTAAACTCCATAACTCAACTTATCTTCATCAGATTTTGAAGTGCCATACCTCTAAATGTTTCTAATGCAATTATCTAAAAATCTGCATTCAAATTTAGAAAAAAAATTTAATTTCATTTTTTTGTAATTTTTCTGTTGTAGAAATTCAAAAAAATTAGGATATGTCCGATATTCCAGATAATGTTGAATTTCTCGTTTGCACTTCCACTAGCTGAGTAACGGGTATCTGATAGTCGGGTAACTCGACTATAGCATTCCATCTTGTTTTATTTTTATTTTGTGGCTTAACAGTTTTTTGAACTTTCACCCCGTTTCCATAGAAAGTAAACAACACACAGTATCTGAATTGATACCTTTACAAGGGGGTTTTAAACTTGTACATAAATAAATATATGTGTATTTGTTATTCCTATCCTAAAGTTTGATATATTATCGTGTCGCTCTCATCCTTCAAGTTGTATTAAGTGCAGTTTTTGATTTTATTACCCCTATTTTGGTAACAGGCTTCCGAGTTTGTTTGATCAATTGCACTAATGGCAACATATTTCCCTCAATGAATGCAGCTCTACCACAGAAATTATGCTCCGGCGACAAGTATGTCTATATGCATTGGTTTTGGGCAGTACTTCTCCCTATAGACAACAAAAGCATAACTTATCGATTAGCACCTGCGTTTCCGAAAACCCAAAGACAGGAACTTGACAATTTGCTTGCGTGTTGAGTTGGCAATTAGGCATACACCTGCCTTGATTTGGCAGGTCGAATCACCTGGGTCAGTCCTCTTTGCCTTTCGGTTTTGCAATTACCCCATATTGATTGTCCCAAATTTTGGCTGCGGCCAGTGACGAATTTCGATGGCATGGCTTTCAGCCAGTGCGTAAAGCAAGGGGAGCGTTAAAGGTCAAATTACTTGCACCTAAAAGCGGCAGAACCTCTGGTTCTGGTCAAATATACATCGAAATTTCACTCGGCGGATGCTCAACTCACCGTGACTCAATTGTATAAGCGGCTGACCGAGCTGCGACTTTTGCGTAGCTCCACAATTGGATTGGAAGGCCAGAAGCGAGAAAGAAATGAGCAGAATATACGGATTTGCTTTCATTTTCACTGGATTATTTATGAGCGTTCTGGTCACTTTCGGGTGCTCCTAATTCGTGCCGCATTTCCCTTTCCACGAGGCGACAGCAGCGGTGCGTCGGGGGAAAACTACACTCTTTATAAGCGGTATCCGATCTATTTGGAAAATCTGATTCGCCACCGTCGAACGTCGACCGGGAACTAAGCGCTCCATTGTAATCCAAGCGTTCTCGGGGCTACATGGTGGTGCGGATGCGAAAGCGGGCGACATTGTTATAGCCCGCTCTCTGTTTGGGCCGCTTTATGCCTGGTCAGTTACCTGGGGCAACCAACACTTCCGCGGCAACAGGCACCAGTCGGAAAAGCGCGCCAAGCCAAGCCATTCGCCAGCAATGGAAAGCTTTCGCTGCCAAGTCCGACTTTGTCCCAACTTTTTGGGACAGCAGTAGATTGCTAACTTGCAGATACAATTTTACACAGCTGCCATGTACAAAGTGGCAGTTAAGGCTTCAGTTTGGACCCACAAAAGCTCATTGCACTAAGTACAAAAGCTGGTTGTTACACGAAAAAGTTCTTGGAGAACAAGTAGAACGGTATTTGCAGCTTACCAAATATTTTCCATCATATCAAGACTTAATTTCAATAACCCTATAACAATTAATTCCTATGCACTTATATTAAACAAGTTAAATAAAATAAAATCGAACTTAAATAAATCAATTTACTGGAGCTGTATTGTTTAGTATCAGCATCAATTTGAATACAAAATATATTATTTAAAAGCTTCTTTTTATGTTTATCTACATATGTGAGATTAAAACTGCAATTTCAAGAGACCTTCATACCATTACTTGTAGTACAGCTTTGTAAGCATATCACTACGTTTAAAGCTTGATTAATTAACAATAATTAGCCGTATGTTTAAACAAGTTTCTTAACTTGCTTAGATAGCAAACATGGAAAACAAACTGCCATACATATCCATTGTTATTCTTCTGCCCGTTTTCATAGTAATCATTAACTTACGACAACCTAGGAAAGAGACGTTTAAGTATTGCAGGTGGCCTTCGTGTTGCTAATCGAGTAATTCGAGCACCCAAAAACACACTTGATAAATGAATAGCTATTTAATAGTAATTTAAAGAGGTTTCCTAGAGCAATAAATCCGATTGCTCAGCGACTTCTCCAGAAAACGATGGGCAGCCTTCGCTTTATTGCCTGAGATATTGAATTTTTTCGTATGTCCGACTGGTTTACAGGTGATTTATTGTTAAAATTTGTGAAGACGTACTGAGTAACTTCCCACCCACATATTTTGGCAAACTTGTTTCTTTTGTTCATGTAGCCGCAAAATAAACCAAATACGTCACCCTTGCAAGCAAGGTTTCCCATGTAGGCTTACCAAAAATCCCCGAAAAATACATAAATATTACCTTGTACCTTAACCATTTATCATCGAAACAAGTTTTTTGGTCTAGATGCTTCCAGGAACCAGTCTAAATTTTTGGATCTTCATTGTTCTTATCGGGAATCGCCAAAATTAGAATTTGATTATACGTGTGCTAAGAACTTAGCCCGTCAAATCTGGCCATAATTTCGAGCTGTAGGCGCTTATTAACTCGTGTGCTTCACCTGACTCGTATCTTCTTTGTGTTCAGATACATGATGTAGCGATGAAGTGGCATGAAGTGGCGAAAAACCCACCGAATGTGTTTTTCCACGCCTCCGAGGTTCTTAAAACTCGTTTCGGGTGTCAGGTCCATCATTACTTCTAAAATGCGCTAATTTGTCGGACGTAAAGACTTTTTAAAGGTCACAACTATTACGCAACAGAAAACACGTCTATCCAGAGTGCGGTCCACTGATATTGAAACTACTAAACTTGATCTTGGCAATGTAAATTCTTAGAGATGTCGCTCCAGTTCTAAGCAGTTTCACCAGTAGAAAACATGTATTTTCGACCCTTTCATTTACAACTCGAATCTATAAACTCCTTAAACATCCTTATCCAGCAGCGGACTTCAGGGCTCCGGGGCTCAGTTTCCGGTTCTTGATCTGGTAACGCGCCTTGTAACCATTCTTGTCGGCAGTGTACATGGTCATGGTGTCGGTGTCAGTCTTTTCATCGTACGAGGAGTACATGCCCATGACCACCAGTTGCTCGTCAGGAGTGCCCGGGTTCATAATCACGCCCATCTCCTCGCGCTTGCTGCCATTGGGCTCCTCCGACCTGCAATGGAACGGCACGTTAGTACCGATCCTTGCCCATTAGGCGGGTGGTTAGTACTCACGAGAAGCGGTATCCCTCCTTGGTCGGCACCTGGTTGTAGTACTCCGACATAATGGTGGGGAAGATGTAGTCCAGGAATCCCGCCGAGCTGTGGGCGGCCATAAGGGCCACCAGGGCAGTGAAAAGTAGCTGCAATAGACGATTAGAGATCAGTCTTGTTGTCTAAATCAGAACTCTGCAACTAAATATCCTATATATACTCTCCGACTGGAAGTCATGCTCTTATAACGTGCCCATGCTATTTTTTATACACCACATTTGATTATTGATTTTAAATAGTTAGTTGGCGTGTTTGGTTCTGTTTTGACTCTTAATGAACGGAAATTCTCAGGGGATTTTGTTTTACCTATCACTTTTTAAATAAGATCACTTTTGAAACAAGTTTTAGCACAGCGCTCTGTTGCTGATCACTTTTATGGATACAATAATAAAAATCCAAAAGTTTAATTGCGAAACAGAGCTGCTCAGTATCTGTACAACTTGGCAGCGACACGGGTTATTAGCACAGCTGCATCAATATCAACATCTTGTATTGCATTGACCGCCTTCATTGGATTATTTACACACTTCACATGCCAGCGTAATTGCCGCCCATTGGTCATTACAAAGTCGTAGGTCTGGGACACGGTCGAGGAATCCGGATGGGAGTCGGAATTGGAATCGAAATCGCAATCGGAGTAGGGTTCCGCCCTGGACAGCTGCTTACCAATTTCGCTGAGGCCATGTTGATGCGCGATGAAGTTACCGAGCTATACTAAAGCATATGAAGCGCGCCCCCATATATATAAAAGTTAGGATCTGCATAGATCTTCCAAGCTCGCGACGCGGGCACACACACACCGTGGATAAGTCATATTTTTCTACTTAGTAGCAGCCACTACTTGTAGAGTAAAACCGGTCGCTTCTCGATCCCCGAGTTAGCTGGCGAAAGAAACGCCAACGCATTACAGTAAAATGGTTATATTTATTAATTTAATTTATTGATTTCGAGGAATTTTGGCAATTTTCGCCCTTTGCCAAATCGGCTTGGCGACATCTGCTGTGCAAACAAATGGAACAATATTTCTCGATTTATCAAAATGCGGTTATCCTTGGTCTTGAAGCTGGCGAGACAAGTGATTTATAGAACGCTATTTGAATTTATTCGAGCTGCCAAATAAAACATTGTTTTAATGCTCACAAACTAGTTTATTCTAGTTTATGTATATTATTCAATGATTTCACTTTCTAAGGTGAACACGCTCATTCTGAGCAATTGCATTTCTTTCAGCGATTCACGTTTTTGTTAGCAAAGGTTTCCACGGTTTTTTACATGATTGTACGTTGGAATGAGTAATTAGTTGTAATCAACCATCAATTGTGTTCGATTACTGAGTCATTCTTGCAATTCCATCCCGATTCGTTCACAGGTGATGAACTATTATGTGTTCCTAAGTGGCAATCAAATAAAACTTTAACTCAAACGCTTGCTTTGTACCCATTAATTAAAAACCCATTTTGAGGTTCAATGCTCTAGACACCACTAATATAATTAAATATTTCTCAGGAAGCCAAATAGTCGCCGATGATTGGAATATTCATACTAACAACATACTGAAGCGGGAACTTTTTACTGAATTGTTAGTTTGAAACGAAATACATTTCTAATCTAGTTTAAAATAGTTGACATCATAGTAAACAACGTAAAAGAGTCCAGTTCTCTAAGAACATAACTCAACATAAAAGAATACAAACAAAAAAACTTCAAAATTATGTAGATTTCGTGCTTTGTTTTTTTAAGTATGGGTTACAAATAAGCTTATGTGAACACAAAGCATTGAACTCAAGAAACTCGTCGCCCAAAAGTATGCCTCATATTTTTTGTTACTAGCCCTGCCAATTATATTAGTAATTGACATATTTTTAGTAATTCATAGTATTTTAGTGTTTAAACTTTAAAGTATTCAAGATTCGTAGGTTAGCGTAAGTGAAGAAAGCTGAATTATACGACACTCAGTGTATCTATACATTGTGTATACATCATTTTTACATTTACGACAAAATATTTCAGTAGATGGCGCTACTCAAATAGGAAATTGGTATCTTCATATTGCTTTGTCAAAAATTTTAAATAAATTTATAAAAAACCGCAGTGTTTGCGTTTTTAGTTTTTGCCTTTTAATTGCTTGACTTTTGAACCAAGCACTTTGAACCAACAACCTACATTACAAAATAAATGAGCCAATCAGAAAACTAATTTAGATGGGGAAATATATATTACATTAATTTATAACCAATTAATATTTAGAGCACCGCTTGGCAAAAGCGCTGGACAAAAGCGAATGGCCTAGACCTCCGATGGTCAGATGTCGACACGTTTCAGAGGCGTCTTCATAATGCAATCCCACATCCCGCTGCTAGGATTCCTGGTCATCCTACTTGGGATCCTAAGTCGCGAAAATGTCGACGCAGCTGGACTTCTATCCTCGTCGGCACAGACCGAGGGATGCCAATGCTCCCTGACGATGTCCTGCAGCTGTTGCCAGCGTGTTTCGGTTGATCTGGTGAATCAGAACAGTACTGGTACGTAGCTAGGACACCTACTTTCCTTACCTCATTAAAATTCCCCCTAAGTCTGCGTATCCTTGGGCCTCGGCTTGACCAGTGGAACCATCAATTTAGGGGCCACAATGGATGGGAATTCGGTGGCCGCGTTCTCCATCAGCACCACCCAGCCACCCACATATTGCATCCCTGTGGTCTCGATGGTTTCCCTGGACATGTGCATCAAAGTTGGCATCAAGATGGCAGGAGTTGCGGTCAAGGCCTGTCCCACCTTTTATACCAATTTTGCCACGAGCCAGGTCGTGAGCTACGACTTTCCCTGCATCCAAGTGGGCATGAATGGAGTTAGCCTGGTCTAGCATCCATATGCGACACTAAAAACACAGTGCTCCTTTCAATTTTTTATTCTTTATGCTCTTCGTTAGGTTTATAAAATGTTCAGCAGCTAGCCAGGAAAATCGCTATATACAAATGTTACTGGTCAAATGCACAGGATCCGCAGATCGATCCAGGATACACAGCATTCGACAGCTAAGCTTAACGAGTAAGGCTATTAAACAAAAACAAATGTTATCGGTGAAACCCATCAGCCCAAACCACAAGAGAAAAATGTACAATAAACTTACAACTGAAGATCACAAAGGACTCCTAACCACAGAGGCTGGTCTTACGAATTCTACCAATTATACATATTATGTTGGGTCTTCCTATATTGAGGTAAGCAGCAGCTAATCTAGGCATCGCATCGGGATTCTTTTCGAGGGCACTTGGAGAACTGCTGCCAGTGCACCCAGAATTTGGATCAGTTCGCTCGTAATCGCTCGTCACCTTCTTTATCGGTTATATCAACTAAAACTATGCCTGGACCAGGCCACTCTGGTTGCCCAAACAGCTCTGCGGGTTGGCCGGGCCAAGCGGGGCTCCATCGCCTCCAAGGGACGCAGACGCGGATGAGGCGGGCACATCGCTCACGATCGCCTTGCACATGACCATCCTGACTCCGGCGAGGAAGTCCGAGAGGTAACATCATGTGGGTCGTGACGGAGCCGGCGGTTTTCGCTCCAGGGAGGAGGATTGCAGCACGGCGGGAGGTGGTGGTGGCGGAGCACTCCGCATCCTGGGCACCGGCTTCTGGTCCTTGCTGGCCATGGCCAGTGAGTCCCTCAGCACCTTTGGCTGCGTCGTTATGACCTTTGGTATGGTTCCCAGATGCTTCGACATGGCATCCGCACCGCCCTCCAATCGCACCGACTCGATGGACGAGGAGACCCGGCTGTTGCCCTCCTCGTCCATCTCGTTGCCATTCTCCATCTCGTCGTCCTCATCCTCGTTCTCCTGATCCTCGATCAGGGCGCGGAACTCTTGGATCGATTCGTTAAGCACCCACAGTTGTGACAACAACGAGAGATCTAGTTGACGCAGTCCGTTCTGGAATGAAAAGATGAGAACTAGATTAGAAATGATCCATGATACTTTGAAAGTTACTTAGTAATGCTAAGTGTGGGTGTAGCTTTTATAGCCCGCTGACTTATCTCTGCAAAATAGTTACTTTGCTTGGTATTGAATGTTTGGCTTATCCGAAATATATATCGTCTGGCCGGCCATGAATAATCCCAATATCCATGTCCTCTCTAAGTTTTGGCCTGTATTTGCGTGGCATGACGCTTGTGGTCAAAATGAAAGTTCCCCTGTCGCTGTCGAGTAGGAAGGAAAAATCTCATTTGTCAATTAATATCGCGGCATAATATCGCGCCAAAAGAAAAGCAGAAAAACTTTCTGCAACAGCCGCAGCATCGTGGTATTAACCAAATCCGCTCAGGCCAACGTTTTCGCTGAAGACCAACTCCCACCTGGCCTACTAATGCATTCGGATTGACTGCGAAAGCAAATTAAAATTGACTGACTGCCATTTGAGTAGCTGAATATTTGAATAAATTAAAACATTGAAGTATTCAAATATTTATACAATTTTTATGGCCATAAGTCAACTGAAGAGCTTTCCCTTTGCGGCCGCTGGTCCGGAAAAAACCACAAAACTCAATTTTCCTCACTTCCGTCTAGAATACGGTTAGCAATTAGTCATTTGAGGTTTCTTCTTCAATATTCAATACTTCTGCAACGGCTAATTTTCCGCTTTTCCTCAACTTTCCCAACAATGAGGAAGTATCTACGTGTATCTACGTTCTCCGCTGCAAACTGCCCATCTAAGTTTCTTCTTTTTACCCATTTGCTGTTGGCCATGTTAAGTGTGTGCCAGTTTTTGCCAGATTAATGCCGGCTGCACAAAACCTTTCGGCTTTTCGCCACTTTTGGCGGGGGCGTCGCCTCGGGTCGAATGTGAATTAGTTGCAAATTAACATACTGGCAGGGTTATCCGTGGCAACTCGATCTAAATGGAAGTGTGCTAATGCCATTAGCCAGCTTGGCCAGAAAGTGCAGATCGCACTTGCATGTGGGCCAATCAGTTGATAGCCACCCATTTTGATTAGAAGTGATGTACTTTTGGCATTTCCTTGTCGGCAGCTCTCACTTCCTCTGGATTTTGGAATTCGACTGCAGTCATAAATCGAATCGATACGTGTAGTTGACAATTTAATTAGCCCTAAGCCCTTTGCGCTAAAATTGCTTATTGAGTGGAGGTAGAAGGCACAAGTTTGACACAAGCAGAAGCCCTAGAAGTATCTTTAAGTGCAGCAGCGCCAAATGGCAATGAACGCTGCAAATGCCAGACAAGGCTGCCACCGCCCTGCCGCATAAATCAGTGTATATATAGTTGCATATGGACACACGGATCTGCCCAAGATCCAAGATAAATACTGGCGCGTTCTATCTTTAGCCGCGAAGCCATTCAGCTCACATCAAACATTTCTGCACCGATGCGTGAACTCCGCCGTCGAAAAGGTGCCGCTTTCTGCGAGAAATGCGGAAGATCAGGAAACGGGCAGGAATTTCAGCAATTAGCTGGGGAATGGAGCATCCCAGATGCTTCGCCATTTGGCGCTCCACAGATTTGCTGGTGCCATCTATCGACGATTCGTGATACAAAATCATATCGGTAAGGCTTCTTCGCTCCCTTTTATGTGCGTGTATATCCCCCACGGATTTAATTAACTCGAGGTAGGCAAATGAAGCAACCGAGGCAGCTTTGGATTGCAGAACGAATTTGTATCTTTATACGAGTATCTGGCAGAGGTTGGCGTGTCATGTTCGCGGTCTGATAAACTGAGCTCGGTTCGCATGTGCCAAATAAAGTGGAACAAGTGAGAAGCGATTAGCCACAAATGGGGGTATTTCTTGGCCAAGTCTTTTTCAGATGCGAGATTCGAAATGCGAAACTCGAGACTTGAGACTTGGCCTAATCGGCAGCCGACGATCTTAGTGGCGGAGAAAGAATGCCGGCTTTGGCGTTCAAGGCCGTTTTATGTAAGCCGTAAAAATCCATTTCATGCATTGATGCATTTCTTCTCACAAACTGTCCGCTGGCTCCTTAGTTACTTAGCTGCCTTCTTTTGCTCTTGCTGCCCATTTTTCGTTCATAAATTTAATTTGCTGCCATAACCGAGGTATCTGGCAACATAAATTAGCTGAAGCGGACCCGCATTGTTGCTTGCTGCCAGCTTGCTTACTTGCTCACTTGCTTACTTGCCCACTTGCCCGATTGCCAAGTTGCCAGCTTGCCAGTTTGTGGATTGCCTGGCTTAATGGCTGCGCATGCGCTGATTAGTCGTACTCCTGTTTTCTCCCATTGTGGCACGACTCGGGCTTACTGCTGGCCGATGCGTTGTGTTGCATTAACCGGGTTTATTACTTCATTTCCATCGCTGCTCGCATTAGAGATGGTGCCGCTGATGGCGCTGGGAATGGCAGCTCAAACAATTGAGCGTAATTTGACTTGACAATCATCTATTAATATGGTTTCCAGCTCTGCGACTATGCCCAGGAATAATTGCAACTGGGGTTACAAGATCTATACCCGAAATACATACAAATTGTAGCTAATCAAGTTGAACTCGTACAAACATCCGTTTCTTTGTTTAGCCAAATGTAAAATCATTAATTGTGGGGGCAAAAGCATGCTTCTGCAGAATGGATAATCGCATTATAGGTGGCACGTCAAAAGGCCATTGTGCCTCCGACTGAAAGCCGATCTAATAACCCAATAATAACCTACTACCGCACTGACCTTCGGCA
Organism: Drosophila erecta; assembly: GCF_003286155.1. Taxonomy (NCBI): domain Eukaryota; kingdom Metazoa; phylum Arthropoda; class Insecta; order Diptera; family Drosophilidae; genus Drosophila; species Drosophila erecta. The sequence goes on from NW_020825194.1 coordinate 2,378,435, forward strand.
AATATTTACTTTCAATTCGTGTACAGTATATCGAGTGAGTAAAAGCGGCTTTATATCAAATACGGGAGTGAGCGAACAATGCATATCAGTATCTTGGGTTCACCAAGAAGGCTAACCACTCAATCTCTGCCCAGTTCGGCATTCGAAAGCAACAGCAAAAGCAAAAGCAATGGCAAAAGCGGCCAACTAGCATAATTGCAAAATGAAAAACACATTCACACACCGGACCCATACCCATACCCATATCCATACCCATACCCATACCCCTACCCATACTTACTGGCTTACACACCCACCGAACTGAGCGATCAGAGAGCTTGAATCGTTAATCAACCGACCGAGACCGAAACATTTGCGAAAACCAAGGAAAGATAGTTCAGATAGGTCAGCACAGCGATACCCTAACAAATGGTGCTGGTAATTAGTTAAAAAATAAACCCAAAATCACTTCCCCATTGAATCGGATCTATTTTTCCAAGAAGCGAGTGTTTTCCTTCGAATGGCAGGGGCTTATCTCCGCCCGATGGCATTTCGGCCACATTTTTGCGGCCCAACGTGGCCCGAAAGCGACTAAGACCCGGTAGAGTTAGATAAACAAAGGCCCGGCGATATTGTGGCAACGAATAGATTCGAATGCCCCGCAGAAATAACACACAATCGCAAATGGTTGGGCAAATACAATGACCAATTAAAGTGTCATTGGATTTGGGCTTTGTGGTAGCGAAAAGGACGGGCTAATAGAACCACTCGCGTGAAATGCGTGTAACAATCATATTACGAGGTAATATGAGGGTTGGTTGAGGGGTACAGGAAATGTGGCCCACAAATAATCCATTTGCGCCCAAGAGTCTCGACCGCCATATCGTCTTAAAAGCCATATTGCACAACAGCAGACATGCAAATTGCGCAAAATGCTTTAAATGGTGCACAATTTAGTATTTATTTCCAATTGTTCAGCGCCGCCGCCACAGATCGACGTCCAAATCGGAGCAGCACGAAAAGTCAGCGTTTTTACTCAGAAGACATCGCCTTTGATTTGATCCGAGGCAATACCGCCGAAGTGGCCGCTCCTAACTCAAGGCTCACTGGTACTTACTGGGGTACTGACACCTACGCCTAAGCGGGCATTAAACAGGTTCTTACGACCATAATGCCATCGAATCTATCTATATGTATAAATATCGAGCCACTGCCGCTGCCAGCCGCAAAATTAAATGTGAAAGGTTTGGCCAACATTCGGAGCCAACTTGCCCAGCCGCAGAAGTTTGCCATTAGCCAGGCGGGTCAATAAAGTTCACTTCCAAATGCAGCTGATGCCGAGATAAACTCGAGAAGTGTGTTATATTTCGGCACCAGAGTGACAGCATTCAAATAAAAATAGCCTGGCTCGTCACTTCGTCACAACTTGGACACAACTGGTTTCTGGCCGTCGAGCAGGGCGATCAAATTGCTTCGCTTAAGATGCAAATTTCATGAAATACTTTGGTGCCAAACTGAGTCAGTGGAGGAAAGTAAGGTGCTTCGGCATTCTACGGGCACTTATAAGGAATGCCCATAAACTTTCCAATATGAAATGAATACTTAAGTTGTATATGGAAGCAATCGTCACTCGCTTCGTCCCAACTGCAGTACAATAAAATATGATTGAGATCTCACCATTTCCTTCCGCAGCGTCGCAATCTGGGCATCCAGAGTGCTGCCCGCCTCGACCGCTTGGGGGTTTCCTTTGGCGGATAAGCTGGGGGACTTGGCCTCGGATTGGGGTGCAATTGGTGGTCTGGATGTGTTTCCGTTCGGCGAGGAGGGCAGTGACTTGTCGGTGGCAGGCTCCTGGGTATCCTGGAGCTCGCCGGCCTGAGTGTCGCTTGGTTTTCGACCTGTTTCGCTGCTGTTATTGTTGCCTTCCACATCACTCAGCAGGCCCGAATCGGAGCACAATAGCTTGTTGAAGCCAATGAGGGATTTTGGTAGCGGGGGCAGCTCGCAGACCGAGTTTCCACTGCAAGGAGAAGATTAAGGAAGACACAGATCAGTATTGTAGAGTATAAGCATGGGTAACGTACATACAGTTTACTTCCAGCCCAACTATACCTGTGCTTGCCACCCAAATAGCCATAACCCTGCCAATAACCAATCACATGACCATCTAGACCATCATCACTCTCCTTCTCAAAACCATCAGTACCATCATCCTCCTCCTCACTGCGATGGATCATTTCACTCAGGATCAGGGGCAGAACTGTCGCCTCGCCGCTTTCACTGTCATCGTCGTAGTCGCTGCAGGTCGTGGGTGTGCCACCACGCCCGATCCTCAGCTCCTCGTCGTCCTTCTCGTCCAGGCTGAAGAAGCCGTCCTGGAACCGCTGGTACCACTTCGCCACGTACTGCGCACTGGGGCAGAAGGGACCGAAGGCGTTGCGGCACTCCTCGAAGATCTGGGCGGGATGCAGGCGCCGTCGGAACCCGAACAGGATGCACTGCTGCAGCTCCACGGCCGAGGGCGCCGGAATGGGCGACAGGAAGAGCTCGTCCAGGTCCTCGGACATTTTCGCTGGCTTAGTGAGACGGCGCTTGAAACTCCTTATGACATTAGCTGCAAAGTTTCCGATGGGAAAGGACGGGTGCATCTTTTAGATATCATATCGCAGAAGCGAGAAAGCTGCTGAGGCAAGAACTCCTCGGATTCAACGCATATTCCTCGGTTTCAACAGAGAACAGAAACACAACACAGGAACGGAAAACAGAGCACTGGATGCGGTGATGGATCTTGCGGCATGGGATATTATCAGATGTGGGTTAGGCACAGCAAGTGTTATGGCTTATTTGGGTTATTTTCAGAGAGAACGACTTATAACATAAGCTGCTAACTGGATGGAAAGGAGTATAGTACACATAATACAGCAGATTCTAGTACAGCTTCATTAAGAGCACAGCATGGCTAAGCAGAATCTGAAACCTGCCTTGGGAAATCATTAGAAATAGTTGGGCGAGCAAAGTACAAAGTAATTGTAAATTATAGTTCGAGCAGATAGCGATCGCAAGCTCTCGAAAGATTGGCCTTTCAATCGCAATCTGTAATATTAGCACAGGCATTCGTGTGCTCAAAGATACATGAGAACATGGCCGGGTATGCGAAAATACAAAGTTATATACATAATGCAGGCACAACTCCACTCGTATAAGAAACCAGACACGAAGGCCATCAACTTATGGCTTTTAGAATGCTTGCAAACGAGTTCAAAAATTTGTTAAACACTCGGTTCAGTCAGTGGCATCAAAGGCCACAAAATAGTCGCAAAACGTGGTCAATGCAAGAGGTAATTACGAGGCAAGTAAGTCCATTTCTCATAGTAAACTTGGGGTACTAGTACTATTAAGAACACATAATAACTAGAGACTTTAGACTTGGGCATATTGGGATACCTGATTACTATTTGCCCATATTAAAAGTCGTTTGGCTAAATAAAACGCAGCTGGTTCCGCGTTTTTTCAAAGGGCTGGCCGACAATATAGCCATAGTCAACACCTTTCATCTATTTTCGACCCACACGTCCGACTGTTTTCAATATGCGAATTGAATCCGTCAGCACATGCTGAAGCTCTACATTCCCATTAAATTGGTGTCTAATTAAGCGCTTATTTAGGAAAGCATTCGTGTTGGAACAAAGAATCATAATCAAACAATAAAATGGATTTGGTACTGAACCGATATTACGTCATGGAGAAAAGCGAGATACTCTGCGCAGGGCAAGGCTGGAGGTCAACGAATATGATTTATACAAACGTGGGTGGTGACTTTATCCTAAATGTCTCACATGTCGGTTAATGAAAACACATGGATATCATACGAATCCGCAGGTTGTTACTTTTCAAACAGCCGATGATGTTGTGAAGTAATAACACATTGGAAAAACACTGCGGCAACATATTTTTTGAACAACACACAAATCAACACGAAAACGTTGTATTTCTGGTATTTATTTATTTGCGAAGCAGAGGCAGCGTATAGATATTATTATTTTTACTACTCGCAGCATGTCTAATTTGGTTTGCTAATCTGTCATTTTGATCTGAAGAATTCACACAGCTGCGTAAACATTGTCATTAAAAGGGTCTGCGATTCAGCGCGTACTCACAAATCACGATTTGAACAAACAGTATGGGAAAAATGAACATATAATCTGTGTTTCCTAGTTCCGTTTGGCGTGGATATATTGTTTGTTTCGCTGCGAAATTCGCGTGCAACTAAAAATTAAATGCTGCCACTTTCGGCCACGTTGGAGCAACCAGCTCCCAACCGAATCCCCCAGAGAGCGGCCCCAAGGAGCCCCAACCTGAAGACAGCCAAACAGAGACACGAAGCCACGCGATTCGCGAGCACGGAACGGATCGCTCTGCTCTCGAGATGAGCATTGGGATTCGAGACAAAAATAATACAATATATAAGAAATGAGCAAATTGATTTAATAAAAAATCACACGACAAACAGGGTGCATCTGCACTCGAAGGAAAGTTACCAGGGAAAACGCTTGATCAGCAAAGACACTATCTATGCAGTTCTATTATATCAAAACATAACTATGCTGATCCTCAGTTCCTCTGTTCCTTTAACTCAACCCCTTGAAAAAACCAGTAAAACGAAAGCAATGTAGACGCCTTGTCCAATTCTTCTGGAGACTATTCTCCACAATAGGGTCGTAAAATCGTCAGGGGATCCGTAAGATCCCCAGCCGTGCACCACCCTGTAGAGGCCCTGTCACCACCGCATCCCCGGGTATTTTTAGATATAACAAAATAACACGCTCGCGCCGCTGTAGTACATCATGTACGGAATAATCGGGTGGCTCCTCCACGAGACCTTAGGGCGATCCAAATCCGTATAGCCGGCAATAGCCGAGGAAGCGTCCCCATTCCCATTCCCATTCCCATTCCAATTCCCATTCAGAAATGCCCGAAAATGATGGCGAGTGATGCAGCCGTCAAAGTTGTCTTGTTTCGGACCCCAACTGCGGCACTTTTTTGTATGATTATATGATTTGAATTTTGTTTGGTTGTTTGGTGTCGGCTGTAGCCTTGCTCGGGGCAAGAGACCAAAGCGAATTGGGACCGTGCAGCGGAATGCGGCAGTCTATATATAGCCCGCAAGCCGGGTGGAGCACATCTACGGATCCACGCGGCGCTGTGACCCACAGAAGAAGTGCATCGAGTGGCCAAATTATGCGGACAATTGCGCAGGTGGCGAATCGGAGCGGAGCGGAGCACGCACAGTGCAGGATGTCGCGGCAGAACAATGCGATATATAGTGGATTTATTTATACATATGCGAGTATAGTAGTGTAGTAGCGCCATGGTTGTAGCGATTTCTCGACCGGCTCACGTACGTGATCGTAGTACGAATGGGTGACCCAAAAATTTCACCACTGCGCATTTATGAGCTTTCCTTGGCCAGCAAATGGCACTCGACGGGCTGAGAAGGTGATAAAGTGGGCATTTAAATGGCTGGCGAAGATCTCTGGGTCAGTTCTTCGAGTCTCAGCCGCTTCTCAGCCGTTTAATGAGGGCACGCAAAGACTAATAACGCCGCCTCAGCTCACACAATCGGGTTCCAGTTTCTCACAGCGGTGGCTTTCTCACGCATTCTAATAAGGCATCGCTTCCATTGTCTTCAATCTGCAGTCGCCAGTCGCCAGTCTTCAATCAGCAGTCTTCTGTCTTCTGTCTTCAAGACGGCCTGCTGGTGAGCCGAGTCCGGTGCAAATGAAGTGAGAAGTTACAGGGTCTTGGGGGAGTTATTATCGCCGGTTACTCACGTAGTGTCGCCTCTACGTGGGCCACTCCCCAGGGCAAGGAAACCTTTGGGGCAGCCGCAAAATCGCTCATATCGCAGCGGTTTCGCTTTCATTCGAGCTGCTCAGCACAGGCCCATAAATTTCTATTTTCTACTTGGGAGTTTCTAAACAAATAACCAATAGTGCGGCAGTATGCAAATGAGCCAGCGACTAGAGCGGTTTAGTTAACCAAATAAATTGTATTGGGCTGTGCGGCATAGCATACGATTAGTCGCGCGTTTCTCTTTCGGATCCAACGAAAAGCGAAATTTTGATTTCGGTTTCCTGATTAGTAGAACGCACCAACTTGGCTATTGGCCGCCGCCTTACCACTGGCTCTTCAAGTGGCTTAATTTATGCAGATTCACCGTGTTCAGACCTTATTATCGTCCATATAGCACGATATCGGCTAAAGGCCACTGCTGAGACTTTGTTAGCCAGAAACCGAGCAACTGAACAACTCAGAGATTCAGAGACTCAAAAGCGAAAGCACCGCAATATGAGCGGGACATTTTCGAGAATTGAAAAATATGCAAGACACGCTATTGATCCCATTAAAAATACACGTATTAATACGAAAGGGGGGCTCTGATGATTAATTGCCTTTTAAAATCGCCGAGGAATTCCCCATTCGGAATAATAGAGCGCCTCTATAAGAAGTTATCAACGAAATGGTCATTCATATACGCCATCAACTTTATGGCCAAAGTATGGCTAGAAACCATTATATCATATCCAAGAAGTCAACTACACAGTTCGTCATTTTACATAGATTTACGAGGGCGTAGGAATGAAAAAGACCAATGCGAAAAGCAAAATGCTATTAAAATTTCCTTATGTGAAAGCAAAATGTTCGCCGTGCAGCGTGGCAACCGCAAGCGAATAAAGCGAATAAAGTGAATAAAGCGAGTAAAGCGAATAAATCCGTCCACTTGACCACCGAACGGAACAGGAAACTTGGGCAATACTCGCGCACCTGAGATACGAATCTACAAATCTGCGCCAGCTTGGCTCGGACTGCCATTTGCTATTTTCGGCATTGCAGACATCTGCGTGGAGTTGTTGGCATTAAAAATTAAACAAAATAAGGTAGCAAATTAAACGGAAAACGAGGTCTCAACGCGGGAGCAATGGGGCTATTGCCTGAAAGGCCCTTTGTTTCAGTTGAAAAACAGCAACTGCAGTAAAACCTATCAATGAGCGCATTAAAAACAGCTTGAAACTGGCTGGTGAAACAAAATCAGTAGCTGCATTAGATAAATACGCGTTAGTTTAGCCTTATCTTTGCTTACTTAAAGCTGCAGCCTAGATTATATCATTAGTTCATAAACTGTAACAGAGCGTACAGACACATGTGAGTCCGGAGTCTTGGCTTTATGTAAGCCAAGTTAGGCAGGCGGCCCACACTCGTGCAAGTGGAGTCCAAGACTTCATCCACTTTTGGCTTCCAGGTGCAGGCTGCTTTTCCGCATGTTTGTTTTCCGCTAAAATCAAGTTTATGGTGGCTCTCTGCTGCAGTCACTCTGGGTATTTTGGCCACTTTCTGGCAGGGTTTGCGGTCCGTACTCCTCACCTCGTAAACTAGTAACACTCATTTGGGCATGCGTTTCTGGTACAAGAAGCGGCTGCCCGTGCACCCGTCTAATCGTGCACTTAATTGAGTCGATCTTGGCCAGAAAGTTTCTCTTCGAAAGGCTGTTAGACCGAGCTTAAGATCCATTGACCCGATAACTAAGAGAACAGAAGGGGTAGTTGAACTCCGGCTACCTGTCGCATCAGCTTGGCTTACTAGCTGCTGGCCAACTGAAACGGAGGCATATTACGCAGAAGTACTACGGGCATGAGTGCTTGGCTGAAACACCTGAAACTCAGTCAGTCAGCAGTTGCCGAGTCACCTGTCGTACTTTAACGGTTCTCACACTCGTAACAGCCTCAAAAACCTGACTTGTGTATCTTTGGCAAACACAGAAATTACAACTCCGCCACCTGAAAACCGCCGACTGGCTGACAGCCATCAAGACTCAAGACGCAGCTCTGAATCCGAATTGGAATCCGAACCGGCCATGATTTTAATCGCAGTTGAAGGTGTTACTGCGCCTAGTTTCTATGGAGTTGCCTCTGCCTGCTTGACTTATATGTGGACTCATTTATGATATGGGTAAGACCGAAAGGATTATACCTATTCATGTAATATGTTTATACTTTCGGTGAAAGCTCTTGGGCTTGAAGTGCTAATCACCTGTTCAAAGTAAACGAACTATTGGCCCGAACTATTGTAAACCATCTTAAATGGGACTTAAGTAGCAGCTAATAAAACCAGTGTTTCTTTAATGGGCTTCAAGAGCTTGGGTTGCATTTGCAAGATATGTAAATCCAGCCCGATTTCGTGGCTGGCTTTCATTCGCCTTGCAATTCCCAGAAAATTATGTTGGAAAATGATTGGCGGCAACGAGCAGAGCGAAGCAGTAATCAAGTTGCAGTCGTCGTTATTCAAGACATTACCACATGCAAGCATTCCATTTCGCTTTTAATAACACTCACTCAGAGGTGACAATTAAGCTCGTTTTTCAAAGAAATATTCCATGGCTGGGTGTTCTTTGGGCCGCCAAACAAAAGGTGAATGAAATTTTTTGGTATGCAGCCACACAAAGGTAAACCCACCGAAACGTCTTCGTAAACTTGAACGGCATTTTATATATACCCATATATACTATAACCCGATAACGGCAACCATTATGCAAATCGGAATCGAAGTAGCAATAGCTGGGGCCTCATGTTGCGATTGCCATGGGAATGGGACTGATTCAATTGGAATTCACTCTATAACGCTTGCGTTGCACTTGCAACAGTTAGCCACGGCCAATGGATATGGCCATACTCGTAGATGTGAGTGCATATGATGCATATGCTGATCCGTGAGTCAGCTCGTATGCATAAGAGCCAATCCACACGTTCGGACATTTGAAAGATGCAATTCGCAGTTGCATCTCGCTTTGGGAAATGACTTCTCGACTGTGTTCGTTTAAATATGCATTGATTGAGTGAGTAATAGATAAAGAGAAATACATTGTTATTATCGACAGTCGCACCGAGTTATTTCAATTATATACGTTTCGCTATTGAAATGCGCTTGTGTAATGCATGGAGAGATTGCAATTTTTCTGCGCATTATATCCACATTTAGTGAATAATAGAAATTCCCTCATATAAAGTGCCATCTTGGAGCTAACTGCAAGGTAGAAGAGCAGATTTCGGTTGGCTTTGAATATGCCGAATATTTAATTGTTATTATTATTACTGTAACAGAAGCAGCACCATTTACAAATTATCATTTGCCACCAATTTTATTATTCAACCTGGCTTTGCGACTTTCTAACCAGAAACGCACATGATCGGAGACCTTAAACCCGTGATTTATTGGCAGTGCAGAGGCGACTTCTTTCGGCCATTCTGACGGCTATTGGAGTCAATGAAAGCTATGAGTCGTGTGAATAAGCAAATATTGGAACATACATATATGCACGATATATAAAGTGTCTTGGTCGTGTGGCGATGGCGCAAATGCCAAGCCAAGTGAGTCACGATAATCACTTTTGCGGCGACAATCACGTACCGCCAGCGGACTACAGCAATGCGAATATATCTATACGGCTATTTGAGGATACATACGAGTATTTGTATTTATATGTTAATATCAGCCCAAGCTAAAGTCCAAATTCGAGTCGTAAAAGAGCGCCTCCAAACGGGTTTTGGCCACTTCGATTCTGCTGCCGCTGCTGTTGCCGCCGTTAAAATACTAACGAGAAACCTAAATTGTTAATATCGCAAGCCTTTGCGGCTACCTGCTGCAATTGCAATCGGCATCGGGCCCAAAAGCTCGCACATGCAACGTGCAATGTGCAACATGCAACATGCAGCAAGCAGCCAGCAGCAAGCCACAACGCGAAATGATGTCAGCAAAGATAAATTAATGTAAGCCAAGCCCGCTGCTGTGAGAGATCTCACTCGGATGCGAGCCGCACAACAATGGAGCACCTGAAGATGAAGAGGTGCTCGGGATTGGGACTCGGACTGCGATTCGGATGCGGATTCCGTGGGATGCGCACGGCCGATCAAAACCATGTCAATGGAGCCCAGCGAAACTCGGTGAAATAATTGCGGTAGCTCAACGCCGAGATCGCGATGAGCGATCATCCAAAGTCGAACTCAGTTTGAAACTATTACGACCTCCAACTTATGGGGCCGTTTTTACCGATCTTCAATTGATGGTCAAGATAATCTGTTCCCTCGGCAGCGGTTTAATTCCATGTTCATTAACATTAAACGAACGACAATAGCAGTAAATAATATTATAGCTACTTTTATGGATGCTAACTAGTCTCGTAAAGAAAGCTATGTTCTTTCATTCTCAACGAATCTCATTAGATGCATTTAATAGATATAACATAAACATAGTTATTAGCTCCTAAGCGTATTTTTTGATATTTTTCAAACCGTTATACATATTTAATTTCGAAACTCACCGTTTGCCGTTGCGAGAACGCTTCTCGCTCTCGGCCTCCTTGACGCTGTCCCAGCTGTCGCCCACTCCCGAGGACATGTCGTCCAGCCGCTCCTCGTCCTCCATGCCCGAGTCCTCCAGGCTGATGTGGCAGCTGGTCAGGGTGACTGCCGTGCCGTTGTCGCCCACCTCGATCCAATCCGAGGTGCGGATGCGCTGGGATCGCTCGGTGCCGTAGGGCGAGGAGTCGGTGGAGCAGCCCGAGGGGCAGCGCTTCCTCGAGGACAAGCCCTCCTTGCCAATGTTCTCCTTCAGCGATTTGTTGACCGCGTAGGTGAGGGTATCCTCCTCGTCCACGTCGCCATCGGCATCCTCCACGTTGTCCGCATCCACGTCCTCGGTGTCGGCATCATCTATGGAGTTGTAGCGCCTGCGTGATGCCAAGTTCTTGGGCGTGGATGTGGTGGGTGGGGGCGAGAGGGATTTGGCGGTGGGCAGCTGCTCCAGGGAGCAGGACTTGTTCCGCATGGCAGCCAGCTCCGAGATGAGCATCTCATGGAAGGCCTGCTTCTTCTGCGGCGTGTTGCCCACGCTGATCGAGCTCTTCATGGTGCTGGTCTGGCCGCCGTTCACATTGATCCTCATGCAGTTGCCCGAGGACTGGATGGCCAGGACATCGGACTCCTGTTTCAGGGCCTCGTGCTTGGTTATGATGGTGGTGTCGGTGGCTGCCTGCTTCTGGCTCTGGTTGATGATTATCTCCGAGAACAGACGCTCGGCGGCGTTCTTCAGATTGTTCTTAATCTCCACTGTCCGTCCGGACAAGAATCCTCCTCCGTTGTGCGGAGAGTGTGCCGCCTCCTTCTGGCAGCCATCCAGCGTGGTCTTCGATCTCCTGAAGAGCCCATTTGATGGACTGGGAACCACCACTGGTATGTCTTCCACATCCAGAGTGGCGACGGGCACTTGGACTATTTTCCGGGGTCTGGGAAGTGGCTGACTGGCCGGCTGGAGGCCCGCCCTCTCGAAGTCCACCTTTCCCAGGCTCAAGCGGGTGTCCTTGCGGGGCGTGGTCAGTGGGCTGCTCCCGATCACACTAATCGAGTTATGACGGTTGACCGTGACCACCGAGGTCATTGAATCCCTGGGCTTGGCCGTGGGCACATCCGGTGCCTTGCGCAGCTTCAGGGGCTTCACTGGCGGAGTTGGCACCGCCGTGGTGGGCGTCTGTGTCTGGGCCTGTTTCTTGGGCAGATTGACCGTTGGCGACTTGTACACCAAGGTGCGACCCACTGCACTCAGCTGGCTCACGAAGGTGGGCTTCTTCTGGATGATCGGAGGGGCTCCCGCTGCATTGGCCAGCTGGGCTGCTGCTTTGGGCCTGGGCGGCACTGGTGGTCCTGGCCGCTTCACCACCACCGTGCTGGTGGTGGTGGTGGCTGCTGATCCGGCGGCTGTGGTGGCCATTGGTGGTGCCTTTACTGTGCTGCACGTTCTCACGCCAAAACCGCACTCGAAACCAGTATTTTTAGGTCACTTCTCGAACGGCAAGCCAGAGACTACTGCGCTTATTTATTATTATTACTTAGCATAGGCGCGCAAATGGGAAACTAGTTTTGCTCTTCTCACATGGCGATCTCCTCCGCAGCTCCTCGTCACCACCTCATCCACATCTCCTCCGGCCTCTCGAGTAGATCTCTGATCTATTTTGAATATAGGCCACTGCAACGGAGCTGGTTGGATGCTGGATATTGTAAGTTGGATGTCGTATGTCGGATGTTGGATGTGCCAAGTAACACTTTATTGGTCGGCTATTCAGTTATTCGATATGGAATATAAGCATGGCCGCTCGGCTCTTTGCTCTTTTGCGAAACTCGTTTTCGATCTTTGGGGTTCTGTGGATTTTAAAGTGAAAGGGTTCCGTTTATTTTGGTTTTGGGTCTCTACATCGGGCAATGGAAACTTTACGACCAACAACACCGAGCAATTTAATTGTTCATTACTTGTGAAAAAGAATAAGCGGTCTAATCCTTGGGTTCTGTGCGGTTTAAAGTGAAAGGGGATTGGTTTTATGTCTTGGCCTTACGAGCTGGGAACTTTACTGCCTAAGGCTAGTTAGATCAATTAACAAAGCTCCCCAGCTCAGGTAATTATCAATATATTGATATACTGCCAACAATCTGGGTAAAACGATAAACAAAAGACTTAAATAAAACCATATAGGCACTGAAAGCACTATTTATAAATCGGGGGCTTTAAAAGAATGGCGCTGGCAATTAACGGTTTTTGTTGTTTGCACAAAGAAGTTTCACTTTAGCACTGAATTCGGCACTATTCGGAATTCGGATATCGAGTTTACGATCTTGTAACGGCCTTTATTTGTTTAAATTTTACGTGCATTATTTATGCACTGCACTGCACCCACACCCACACGTAAATCACCGAACCGATTTTCAAGGCGGGGGAGCATGAGTTTACTGGGCTTCCATTTTATAGGATCGGTTCGTTGGGAAAACCCCAAAATATGGTAGTTATCTCAGGGTATTCTAATGAGTGAGTGATTCACCAAACAGTAAATACTGCACTTTTGCGCTTCAACTAGCCAAAACCATTGCAGCGGACACACTCACTCACACACACACCCGGGCACACTCACACTCACTCACACTAGCACGAAGATGCGACCGACACGGACGACAATACGGATACGGATGCGATAGTCCGCTGTACGATGCGCTTTGCACGAGAGCCAGAAGTGAACTGAAACCGAAACGGAGAGAAAGATTCGAAAGAGCGCGGCTAAGCGCACCTTGCTCAACATTGTTGTTGCTACACGGCCGCACGGGTGTGTGCGTGTGTGTGCGTGTGTGAGTGTAAGTGCGCCAGTGTGGGTGCCTTGGATAAACGAGTGACGCGGCACAACTCGAAAAGTCTGCACTTCAAAGATACGTTTGCATCGCATGCAGTCACGCAGTTACTCTATTATTAACCGAACTGAAAGCAAGTAAATTCGGTTTGCTTTTATTTTTATGTAAAAATCAATTATATTTCGTTACAAAATTTTATTAAGTATTTTAAACTACTGTATTCATGTGCAAAGTATCATTTTAGGAACAATTATTTCGTATATTTCACTGTAAGCACTTAGTAAATATGACTAAACTAACGAACTTGCTATTTAAATTGAATAAGAGATTAACATTTTCTAATTTAATTAAAAGCAAAAGGGTTCTTAAATTATACTAATGTACCAAACTATCTAAACCGAACTCCAAATACATGGTTAGTTTCGAAAAGTTAGAAACCAAACGGGTTGAACTTTAAATTAACTTTAGCTTTTCAACCGCAACCGAATGAAAACCAAACCCAAAGCTCTTATACACTGCTGCTCCACTCTTTTGGCCGATTCTCCGCTCCTCTCCAGCTTTTCGGAAGAGAAACTTGGCACATGGCCAGAAGTGCATTGATTGCTTCTTGAAACGGGTGGTGCTGGCTGGAGTGGGATGACGATGATGAGGTTCCCCGGCTGCCGGCGTCTGGCTGCTGTTCGGTTTTCCTTTTTTTGGGGGGTCGTCTGGCGTTGCAACAGCTGTTGTTGCCGCATCGCGACATAACACCCGCCACCCCAACTCCCCAAAAGAATCTTTATTGATTGCCTGTGCAAGTACCGGAGTACGTGGCATAGGGTGGACTTCCACGGGGAGTCTAATAGCATTTATATAAGTTAATAATCAGATATAGTAATTAAAAGCCACACATTGAATAAATTACTCATACGACCTGTTTACCAAGCTAACTTATGTTTAAAGAGAACACGATTCCGCTTTCGAAGGCATCCAAAGACTTTAGTTTTAGGGTGAAAGTGAGATCCCAACAAAGGCAACCATTTAACTCAATAGAGTTTTTGGATAGTGACATGCCTTTCTTTGAAAAGTACTACATGTACTACTAAAAGACGCGTCAGCAAAAATTATTTTAAAAGATTAAATATAAATTGTTCTTAGGACTGTGGGTAATTCTATAAGGCAAAAGGTATAAGAGTGATTGTTTTCAGGGAAGTCCAATGAATCGGTCCACACTACGTATGCGTGATTTCTATGAGTGCTCACATACAACTCAGGTCCACTCTAACAAATATGCAGAGATTTTGCAGAACTGCTATGCCGTGAATGCATGTAGTACATATATAAACATAAACATAGCGAATGTAAGTAATAGCTCTAATCGTGCTTCCCTTTCAGCACTTTTACTATGGTCGCCACTAAGCAAAAGGACCCAAAATGCGGCACTAGAATGGCTACGTTATTTATGGTGCCACACAGCATTGCATATACTTGTCGCAGACTATCAACTTCGTTTTCGGGGGTAATGCCATTTGAAACTGGCGCATTCATTATTGAGCGAGTGGACGGTCAGCCCCAAACTATGCAAATGAGGCAGGAAGGCAAAAAGGCAGTCAAAGGGAGTCGAACCATTCCAACCAGCCTGTGGTTCCACTCAAGTCTTGCATTTCACTTGCTCCCTCATTAATTATCTATACGTCATCCCTTCCCGGAATTATAATACCTAAGATTTACGAATGTCTGCAGTATCAGTATAGAATTACAACCGCCTGTTTACTTTGCACTTTCTACTAGCTCGCACCTCAGGAAGCCCCAAATATGAAGGTTAAGCTTTGCTAAATACCATGCCTGCCCGGAGGAAAGAATGTTTAGACGTACTCTAATCCGGAAGCACTTCAAAACCAAGCCCCCTTCAACGTAAGTTTCGTTGGCAGAATTAAAGTTACAGTTTATGTCCTGGTTGCACATATTTACTTTACACAAAATATATATGGTTTAAAAGTTAATTATAATAGGTTGGTTAGGTTAAGACTTTAGGCGATAAAATAACTTATTTCGATTCGGCCCTCCGAGTCGTTCGTACCCTTGCAGGTTGGCCAGTAGTACATTTCTAACTAGATTACACATCAAAGAGGTTAATGGCCAGACGGACAGATTTAATTGTAATCGTGAGTAACGAAATCAAAGCATCTGTACAGTCAAAATATAACTTACAAGGGCATAACAATATACAATTGACTTTCGAAATAATCAACTTGATAAACAAATATCTATACACATATTCACACACTCAGCGTTAAAAATACATAACATATTTTGCGTAAGATTAAACAGTTCGCGCCAGCAGCAATTGTTAACAACTTTTACAATGGGAATTATGGGATTATTAACTTAAAATGGGTGTGGGGACAGACAGTAATTAGTAATTACGGATTATGGATAGAAATAAGCGATGGCGCTAGTTACTAACGATACAAAATGTCACAAATACAAAAATAAAATAGTATTTTACTTTTACTCCTCTATTTCTCTCATCCTCTATCTAAAGACTAATCCGCAATGGCCCTGTAGGGTAGACTGCTGTGCTTCGGCTTCGTCTTGTTGATGAACACCTTGATGGCGCCATTGAAATCGGCGCTGACCAACACATAACCACATCCCTTTTTGTGCTGCTCGACCAGTGGATCCGGCTGATTGTGAGCCAACTGCAAGCAGAAAACATGTTTATTAGAAGTACTCTTGAAATAAAGAACAAGATTCAAATCGATTATCACGCACCTTTTCATTGGATATCTCATCCGGTTCGGGCTTGATAATAGCCTCTGGGTGTGGCGCGAATATGGCACAAGTGACCGTAGCATTGTGTGCTTTAATGCCTTCCCAGAAGTCGCTGCGATCGCGGCGAACCTGCAGGTACAAAAAAAAACAATCAATTTATATTTATATTAAACAAAAGGTTTTGCGTCACCCACCGAGCTGAGTTTTGAGTAGTCGTGGTTTGTTTTCCAAACATAGATGCACTGATTCTCGGACCCGGCAATGATGTACTTTCCATCGTGGCTGAATGAACCCTTGATTTGCGAGGACACATTCAAGTAGCCCTTGTACTTGCAGGACAAGTTCAAGTCCCTCAAATCGTAGAGGCGCACTCTGCTGTCGTTGGAGGTGACTAGAATCTTGTCTTCGCCGGGCATCGGCTCAATGCCACTGATCTTGCGGCCAATACGATTTTTACCCCTGGTGGATCGCACATGAATCTGCGTGTGGTATTTAAGCTGATCCGTGTTATAAAATATGCAGCGGCCATCGTAACTCCCTACAACGGCAAACTGTCCATTCTGGCAGAAGTTGGCAGCCGTTATAAGCTTTGTCTGGCCATCTACCTCATTCCACAGTGCCACCTTCTTGTCGGGTATGTTCCACAACCGTAGTTTGCCATCGAGGCTGCCACTCAAAAAGTAGCGATCATCGCGTGGATGGAACGCAATAGCGGTGACAAAATCGATATGCTGAAAACAGCAGAGGCACTCCTTTCTGGAAATGTGCCAGAGCCGCACAGTCTTGTCCATGCTGCTTGACAGTATGAAGTAATTCTTTGACCAGCTGACGTCCAGCAAATCGGAGGTGTGTCCATTGTAGGTGCAGAAGGGCTTTGGCATGAAAGGGCCCGTACATTTCTCTGCGGCGGTAGCCATGGCTATGGCTTCTTCCGCTGAATGCTGAGAGACGAGTGACTCTTGCGAGGGCGTAGGTGAGGATTTCTGGTCCGCATTGTATTTGTTGCGCATGTCCTAAATTAAGAGGATGGAAATTAGAATAGTGTATAATCGAACGGATCGAACTTGGTTACCTGGAAAAACGGATAGGCATCTTTCAGAACCCAAATCCTTAACACCTTGTCCTGCCCAGCAGTAGCCAGGAGTCGCCCGCAGGAACTGAACTTCATGCACCACACGGCACTTGTATCTTCGCCACTCAAGTCCTGGACGTGCTGCAATTTGGTAAACTCATAGGGTCCCTTGTTGGACGAGGAAGCCTTGATTTTGATATTTTGCTCGGGATTCATTGCATCAACAATATCAGCCACGTCCTCTTTGTGCCGCGCATGCGACACTTCGGATGCAATCGACTTGGCCTTGTCCACCGTCTTTCGCATTGTGGTACCAAAGAACCTCTTGATCCGAGCCGTTTTCTTTTTCAGTCGACTGTCATCTTCCGTTTCGGGTTCCTCTTCGTCGGGCTGCTGACCCTCGATGCTAGGCGGTATGCCGATCACACTCTCCTCATCGGACTCCTTTTGGATCACCTCCAGGTGGGAGGTCAGTTTAAGGATGTGTAGCGAGAGCGGATTCCATCCCTCAGGCACTGGTGGTGAACGCATTTCGGAAAGCGGCATATTCTCTCCAGTGTCTAAATTTTTAACAGGAACTTGTTCAAGGATCTCAAAGTCGGTTAGCTGCTTGCCTGAGCTGGTCCGCGTGCGCACATAAATGTTCATCTGCTTGAGCACATCCTCGTCGCCAGCGGACTTTCGGCGCTCCTTATCGTTCACACCGCGATAGAATCCGGGATAGCTGCGACAGGAAAAGAATTGTTTAAAAATTCAATAAACGAAATACCATAGGTAACTTACCGCGTGGAGCTTCCTAAGCTGTTGGATCCCGTTCCCGCAAGCTTTGGTCGGTTCGCGCTTTCCATTAGCATTTTCTCAATCCGCTCGATTTCATCTTGGGACGGACCTTGCGCCTTGTTGCTGGCCTCATCGCGTGGTTTGACCACATAACCCCCCTGGATGGCCTTAAACAGATTCAGACCCTGATTCGGATCAATGGAACTAGCGCAGATAGAAGTTCGTTAGTAACATTTAACCAAAAATAAATTATCGTTGACTTACCTAACTCTCGCTGGCGCTGA
Organism: Drosophila erecta; assembly: GCF_003286155.1. Classification (NCBI taxonomy): domain Eukaryota; kingdom Metazoa; phylum Arthropoda; class Insecta; order Diptera; family Drosophilidae; genus Drosophila; species Drosophila erecta. The sequence goes on from NW_020825194.1 coordinate 2,396,521, forward strand.
GTTGCTTTTCGCTGAATTTGATGGGCTTGGCTTGGAGTGAACCGAAGTGGAACTGCTGCCCAGAGATTGTGTGAGTTTTGGACCAGCAATGGTGACCGAAGCGACCATGGGACGCATATGAATTGCAATTGTCGATGGCAAGGACGAAGATGCCGCCGAAGTAGAAGCCGAAGCCGAAACTGAAACTACTGTATTGGTGGAGGAGCAGGTCAGGGTGTTATTGGAGGCTGAACTAGTTGCATTATTAAGGGAGCTCTCAAACTCCATGACAAAGTCATCCCGCAGCTTTTGCTGAAGACCCTGCACACTCTTCACAGACCGGGTATCACTATCAGTGTCTTCGTTGTCCGCAGGAGGAAGACTATACTGATCTGAGGAACTGATGGAGCAATTACGAGACTTCTTCTTTCTTCGCGGTGGCGCCACGGGTCCCGACGCGGTGATGGAATCAGTGGTTTTTGACTGGGCAAGCTTTGTGCTTGCTATTACATCCGGTTCCTGCAACACCATTGCACCAACAGTAGAGGTCTGCGCGGAGGATGCTGCACTAGGAATCCCTGTCGTGGTGGCAGACGCGTCTTTTCCACTTTGCTGATGCTTGGGCGAAACTCTGGGCGTGCTCATCCCGGAAGAGGTGTTTCCAATGCTCGGTGGAGTATTAGAGCTGGTAGACGAAGTATGTTGCGCTTGTTGCTGCTGCGCCTGCTGCTTTTGTTGTTGCGCATTCAACGAGGCCAGGGACTCGCGATCTATGCTTATAGCTGGAAGTAAATGAATTGAGACAGTCAGTGTCTGCTGTGTTTTCATGAAAATACTGATTTTTGCTCACCAGACGGGTCAATGCTGCCCGCCAAGATTCGGCCCACGCGACCCAGTGATGTCATGCTCTGTATGCTCATCGCATCGGTCTCAATGACCTTAAACGGATGCGTCGAGCGGTTGGTGAAAATGCCATCCGTTGAGCTATTCTGCAAGATTAATTTAAATCATAAGTACACCTGGGTGAGCAGAGGAAACGGAAAGCTACGCAAACAGGCTAGATTACAAAAATGTATACCTGAGAATCAGGTGTGAGTGTATTTCCTGGATTATCATCTTCATCGTTTTGCATGCACTGACGTAGTTCGTGAAAGCGCTGTCTACCCAACTATATGCGATATATTTATGTCATTTTTTAACGTATGCATATTAACATTGGTCGAGATTCGAGTTTAAGTTGGTTTCCATTTTTAAGTTGGGTATTGTTTTTTATTCGTTGGATTTACGAAATGAGGCGGAGAAAATATGAAAGTAAAGAACACAAATATGGACACAAAATTAAGGGGGTGATTTCGTTGTTCATTAGATAGTGCTTTTTGGCTATTAAAAATGTTGCTTCTGAACATTTGTACTTTGAAAACTAAAAATCACCCAATTCTAATAAATTGCAGTTCTTCTGCCCAGGTTTATGGAAAATGAAACATAAAATGAGGCTATAAAATGAGAAATGTGTGACTGCTAAGTAATAATGAACGAATTTTTTCAGTGATGTGCAAAACGTGTGATAGGTCTAAATGCAGAATTTCGAAACCTGTCATTATCTTTACACCTTTAAATAAATGCGCTTTTGCTTATTAAGACTACGTGAACTCCATAAACGGTATCATATCGGTTTATTAAATGCCGATATGGGAAGTTTGCGAGAAATTGTAGGTATACTATGAACACCTATAGGTGGAAAGATAAGTAAACGATAATAAAGACCTAAACATAAAACAATATTTACTAAATGAGCTTGAGTCCTAACATTGTATAGGTCACCCATTAGTTTAAACCCATTAGTTGTTTAAAATAAATAACCATAAATGAAAAAACTGCACATGACGATCACAGAAGTTGGGAATATATACAAAGCTCACTGGACAGAGCCACTTTCACCAGTTCACATTCAACAATAAATGTAAGCGTCAAATGGTAAACCTTCTACAAATTACACCACCAGACATGTGAGCTGTACGAGGGCTTTCACACATGAAAATGGTTTCCCAAGGCCACCGGTGATGGATCGTTGCCCTAGTCGATGACATCATAACTGGGTCTAGCAAAACGGAAGGAAAGAGTACTTAATGTGGACCCCATTCACTTACAGTTCCTATCACGGGCTTGGGCTCAACAAAGACCCCCGCATCCTGCGGCTTTAGCCGGGCACCCAGGCTGTTGGTGGGACTCCTGGTTGCAGGCGTTCCTGCGCCAATGGGCGTTGCATCGCTGTCGGAGGAGGCGGCGGCACTCACTCGCACGGCGGGCTCGGGAAAGATGAACTCCTGGGCCACCTCGGGCGGTAGCTTCCGACTGAAATGGCAATGGATTAGTAAGGCATTTAGATAGGGTAACCCACAAGAACCCACCACAAAGTCGAATGACGGTTGGGTGTAGTGTCCTCGGCATCGAAAAACTCCTCTGAACTGTCCGAATCCGTTTCCAGCTTGCTCATTTTGTGATTTGTGCGTCTGCGATGGCTGTCGGCGTTACCTAACCACCCAATCGTATGCAAATTATCCACCAAATTACGATTTTCTCTCTGGTTTTTTTGTTATTGATTCCCTTTTGTTGCTGCGGCGCCCCACTGTCTTTTGTTGTTGTTGCTGTGTTGTTTTCTACTCGTGTGACGTCACTCGATGCCGCACTAGCCCTGAAGGCACTGCACTTAACATGTTGCTATCGCCTGCGTTTTATTATACATAATTACACTGCTAATTTAGTTCTTAATCAATTGTTAATTGAGTTTTTACGCTTGATACGCGTAAATACTAGTGGTGTCAAAGATGCAATAATGTTTTCGATTGCGTCAAGTATGATTCATAAGCAATCGATTGGACTAGGGGTGGGCAATTGGTCGTGCTTGTATCGTGACACGAAAAGTTATGGGAAAAGGGGCGCACGTATTTAAAAACTGAATTAATTTTTCCCTTTTCCAAATCTTCACATATCAACCGTTTTAAAATATTGAAAAATATTTATGTTTTAAAAGAATATTTCAATATTCCTACCCCTCATTTGGAAATAACGTACTCGAGGCAATCGCAGATTTCTGCACATGTCGACAGTCTACACATATGTGCCAAATTTTACATTGGTATTATAATTTCGACTAGTAGTCATCGCTTTGGTTTCAAACCCTCGTTTGGATCTGTGCTAAGCTATAATACAACTTATCGATAGCACGACATTTTGTAAATATTTTGCCACCACCATCCAAATGCACCATATTGCTTTGTTTTTGTATTTTCCGCACGGCCCTCGAACAAAGTAAACAAATGTATAAATGCATGTGTTTTTGGCGAGCTTGTAACTTTTAGTGAAGCGACGCGCGGGGCGACGACATCGACATAAAGCCCGAGATTCGAATTCCGCGGGGCCAAGCGTACGTTTAACTCTCGGGGAGCCCGGTCCCAATAAACGTGAATTCACGCAATTACTTCGCAGTAAAAATACATTGGGTACCAATGATCGCTACTACGCAATAGACAAGTAATTTATCATACAATTTCGCCACTGCAAAAACCGAAAGTTTCGGGTTTTACTAACCGCAATACAAGTGATAAGAGCACGTTAACCTGTTCCCGTTGCAGCTCAATAACGGTAAAAATAATAACGGTTAAACAGGAATCGGGCTTAAAGATAAATTCTGGCATTTAAAGAAAGAGCCACTAAATGATTATGTGACAATTCGCTTTGTGGTGAAAGAGATCTGAATAAAGTAAAACTTATAATATATGTAGAAGCGTAGGTTCTCGAAGTCTGAAAACATAAGTGTTGCAATCGACTCAGCTGGTGTTGCTTATCAGTTATGTACATGTTTTTTGTAGATAATTTCATTGTTTTATCGTGCGGTTTAAAGTAAAAGAATCAACGACATTATTCGAAAAATGTGGTGCTCTATTGTGCTCAAATTACTGGCTTCCGCATAGATATCTTGATATGCCGCATAACTAACCTAGTGTAAGATTATCAACCGCACGTCACTAATAGCGGCCATATTTGAGCAATTTTCAACAGTACTCAATCTAATCTCAAATCTGTGCTCTGAACAATACTATAATATTGCGTTTTATCAGCGGTACATAATGCAAAAACAAATGGACTAGACTTTGTTGAACAACAATACAATGATAACTTGTTTGGCAAACTGGTTTCGCGGCTTCAATCTTGTTTATTAACCATCATGGAGAATCAAAGGGTTTGCCTCTCTGTATGCTGGAAAATCAAACTCGAAGCCATGTGATACTCAGTACTCAGTTGTGGGCGTAGAAATACATTTCACCCTGATCGGAACAAAGAACTTTGTTTTGTATACAAGGGTGACAAATCTATTTATGACGAGTGCTGCAAGGGTAAAGCTCGATTATAACTCGGGAAAATACCCAGTTTTTTTCCCAATCCCATATTCCTTAATATTCATTGATAATGAAAGTGCATGTTTATATTTTGCACTTTCTTATCCGCACGTTTTGATTGATAATCAAAACGTGTCCACTTTTTAGTACAGGGTGCAAGAATAATAGCCGACAATAATGATTCACAGGAAATCTATAAATTGCATTGTTTCATAAGCTTGTATGTATATATCTATCATTGGAACCCCCTGATTAAATTTTCGATTCTATTCAACTATAAGAACGTGTGCAGAAGACGATTCCTCACCCACAACGAGCTCAGTTAGCGGCGAGATAACACACGACTTGTGGAGCTTGGAGCATAAATTTCCGCATTAGCAACGCTCAAGTGTGATATACATAGTTACTGGTATTGTGTTAACAGTTGGAGGTATTCAAATACGCGCATGCCACAAATCAACTTTAAATCGCAGAATAATCTATTGTCCTCGAGTTTTTCAACAAAATAGTGCCACATTATGATCATTGAATACGTGCGCGACTCGTGAATAGATTCGTGAATAACTATCTGAGTGAAATTAACAGGATTCCCGGAATTAGTCCGCAAGTCGGGACTGTCTTCTCATTGAGGGCTCGCCCAAAAAACACAACAATTAAGTCCAACAGCTAAATACATAATTCCCATTTATTGTGCTGAAATTGTATTATTTACTCAACTGATCACACCATAAAACCAACTTGAGTGGCTTCCTAGTACCGAATTTCGACTACTTTACGTAAAACCGGGTCTGAATCTGAACAAGATGACTCTTTGCTATTCTTGTTTCCAGTATTTCGCAGAGATTATCTTTAAAGGGCATACTGTGCAATATACAGTAGAGTAGATTAAAAGCGTGAAGCAGTCATGGTTCACAGGGAGAAAATGTAGTATTGGAGCTTGGAGCAAGTGAACCGAGTGAGTCACTAGTTCTTACAGCCTCCTACCTATAGTCTTTACAGATATTCAGTCTACAAGTAATTACACGACGTCTAAATCTAATCTAAATAATTTGCTTTTTGATAGTTCAATGACAACGGATACGAAAGATAAGAGCTGGCCATAGTTATAGTACAGACTTCGCCTACATGGGGTCGTGATCGTTTTCACATCGCTACAGGAGTGGCGAGGTATACTCATTCCCAGTAGAAGGGAATTCTTGGTCATCATTCCCCCGATTTTAAGTTCAATTCCCCAATACACATGCGTAGTATTGCCGTTTGGCAAAGCCGCCGAAATCGTGGCACTCCATTGTGCTGGTGCCATCGTAATCTTATCGCTCAAAGTGAACAGTTTAAGCTGCATCGTGCACATCAAATCGGAAATCAAATGGAAACAAAATATCTTGACGTGGGCGTTGCGAACCAGCGTCTCCTGGAAATTCATTTAGTCTGTTTCTGCACATTGAGAGCGACGGTTTGACGGTTACCGAGTTTGGAAATTACGTTTCGCCCAACTTACGATCTGTTTTGGTTGGTGGCAGTGATTTAAGAGTAGTTACTTCTCGAGAGACGGCTGACTTACAAAGGGAATTATTCCTCCACGCGTAGATGATTCTAAAGAAAATCCAGAATAGCAATCACATTCAAACTAAGCATATAACTACATCTAAATTGCTTATAAATTATAGAAAAAGCCAATTAATTATTGCTCGAACTCGAACAATCGAAATTGGCAAAGATATTAATCATTTAAGTACCTGCATTTTAGATAAAGTCCACCAGGTTCGCTGTGATATGGGTAACAAGTTCAGCGATGAACGATTTGATATTTTATTGGTTACAGTGAGGCAGGACACGCTTACTCATCCTGATGAAGCTATCGGGCAATGGTCTTAGTTTGATTGACTGCTCTTCCCTATGAAGCCGTCTAGGCACACTTAAGTTTTCATGATTAAATTTTACAGAGACTCGCTTATCAAACCTGACAACAGGCGCAGTTGGAAGTATTTTTCCTGCCCCTTTATTGATTATGGCTGACATTGTCCATATCTAAAGGATTTTCGCATCACCTTCTGTCTGATACTAAGAACCGCATCTAGTTGTTCAATGATTTTGTTGCCAGGTGGCGGATTACTAAATTTTTCATATCAAAATTTACGTGTGTGCCGACATTTCTTAAACAATTAAAATTATATTTCCTATTTTAGCTGGGTCGAGTCGTCGAACACGGCACGTATTCCTCCGAAAGTCACTGAACAGCAGCAGCCAGCAGTGACTGAAGAATCCTAAGTTCCGGCACAGAGCAGCACATAAGTAGCCGTAGAAGGGCAGCCGAAAATGACCACGAACAGCAGCTTCTTCGATGAACACATCGCCATGATATACTTCAACCTGGTGGACCAGTACATGCCCGCGTACTTCAAAAGCTTCGAGTACACACCATGGGTTTTCTCTCTGCTGGGATCGGTGGTCATTGGACTGAGTGGCATATTCCCGCTGATCATCATTCCCACGGAGGAGAAAATGGCTAAGGAGGGATACAAAGATCGTAAGTCTTACACCTGCATACGAAAAGTACTTCAATTTAAACATGAATCCTTTCTTACCCTCCAGCTGCAGAATCAAAACTCCTGCGAGTGCTTCTCAGTTTTGCGGTCGGCGGTCTGCTGGGCGATGTGTTCCTCCACCTGTTGCCAGAAGCCTGGGAAGGCGATAATCAAGGTGAGTTGCGGTGAAATCCATGTTGTGAAATCATCTCTAATATTGGTTTTTCTTCTTAGATCCTTCTAGTCACCCATCCCTGCGCTCGGGCCTTTGGGTCCTTTCCGGCATACTGATTTTCACAATCGTGGAGAAAATCTTTTCCGGCTATGCCAGCGCGGACGACGAGAATCCTCAGCCCAAGTGCGTGGAGATAGCCAACTGCCTGTTGCGTCGACATGGAGGCCAACTACCAGAGGGCGAAACGTCCGAGAGTTGTGGCGGCGCCTGCGATATCGAAGATGTGGGTAAAGTCTGTTTCCTACGCGAGCGGGAACAAAAGTCCAAGGAAAAGAAGGAGCAGCCGAAGAAAGTGGCTGGGTATCTGAACCTCTTGGCCAACTCAATCGACAATTTCACACACGGTCTAGCCGTGGCTGGATCCTTTTTGGTGTCCTTCAGGCACGGAATCCTAGCGACATTCGCCATATTGCGTAAGTACTCATAGAACCAATTAAAAATATTGAATCTAAGTTATATTCATCCCACAGTTCACGAAATTCCACACGAGGTGGGCGATTTCGCAATCCTGCTTAGATCTGGGTTCAGTCGTTGGGACGCCGCGCGTGCGCAACTTCTCACGGCTGGAGCTGGCCTGCTCGGTGCTCTGGTGGCCATCGGTGGCTCCGGCGTAACGTCGGCCATGGGTAAGCTTAAATGGGCTCTCCGGGTGACAAACAAGTGATCTTATCTTAACATTAACAGAGGCACGTACTTCGTGGATTATGCCGTTCACTGCCGGCGGCTTTCTGCACATTGCTCTGGTCACAGTATTACCTGATCTCTTGAAGGAGGAGGAGCGCAAGGAGTCCATTAAGCAGCTGCTAGCACTGATATTTGGCATTGCGTTAATGGCCGTGATGACCATGCTATTCGAACACTAGGAACTTTAGCTGACAGCAGTATAAGAAGAAAATTGAAACCAGACATTTAGTTTGCTCTAAGATTGTCACTGGCAGTTTTAAATTTACATGAATTTGTTGTACTTTATGGGATTCAACATCCTGCCTGCGTTATGTAATTATAGCCATTATAAATGATATTTAAACTATTGTTAATGATTACGTATTACTGTATCATACTTATGAAACGAAAATTCAATAGACATTTAACGAACATTCGTATCTTCTATGTGGATTTTATTTGGGTGAACACCAGGACAGTGTACTGCCCACTATTTGGAAGCCATTCCTTTGTCAGCAGGCAAATTAAAGAAAAAAATCGAAAAATGCACTTCCTATAAAAAACAAGTTGTTTTATTCCGTTTTTCTTTGCAAATCATGTCTTGCAAGCTTATCTAGTGCCTTTATTTCTTAGACTTGATCTTCTTAAGGTAGAATTCCAACTCCTTGCCTTCCAAAATGTAGCCGTCGGAGCGACCGCATTGTCCGGGGCGGGAAGAAATGCAAGCTGGAAGGGAAAATAATAGGGAATTAGAGTGGGGCTCCCAGTGAATGGAAAGGCTAGAATGTTAAGTGGTTGGATCAGAGTAACTATGACAAGCGGAGTCACACCCAGCAGGCTTGCATCTCTCTTAAAACAAGATCGACACAATAAAGTAGCTGGATCGCTAAGGTTTTTACATCACTATAACAAGCTTTAAAAATAATCAATCAAGAATACACACCCAAGATGCGGCCGGAGGTGAACTGATCCTCGAGGGCCTGCTCGACCTTGCCGTACTTCTGGCGCTCCAGGTACTTCTTCATGACCTTTTCGCTGCGCTTCTTAGTCAGCACGTCGTTCTCGTCCTCCTTCTGGGCGTGCTTGGGGTTACGCTTGCGTCCCAGGGGCAGCACGTAGTGCGCCTCGTACCACTGGCGGAAGGGCGTGGCATCGATGACCACGATGCTGTTCTTCACCAGGGTCTTGGTGCGCACCAGCTCGTTGTTGGAGGCGTTGTACACCACATCGGCGATACGGGTCTTGCGCGCCACTCCCTCGGAGGCCCAGGCGAAGTTTCCGGTTTCCAGGCGGAGAGCACGGAGCTTGGTGTTTCCACCACGAGTGCGCACCTTGTGCACGCGACCGGAGCCAAGCTGAAAGAAAAAGAGTTCTTGGTTAGTCCGGACACACAGCGTTGAGGACCTTATGCAGGAGACGATATAAATCAGTAGTCCGAACATAAAGCTTTTCAATCATCAAGAAGAGTGCTCGAGAGCACAATTGCAGTTGACACGCGTTAACATCATTTTATATTGCATTGGATTACTAGGACAGGTTATCTCATACTTTTCACAGATTGTCGGTGGATAGGCAGGTAAATACATCTTATTCCTTTATATATTATTGAATATAATATATAACAAATATTGAAAACACCATATCTCAAACATACAACATTAGGACCATGTGTGTAGTTCACGATGGTTAGATAAAAACACTAAAAATGTGCTCGGTTCCCAAGCGCACCTTTCAGCACCGACCACTAACCCTTAGTGGGAGTATGAGAAACTGAACCCTGGCATCCGAATACACAGCCACTCAGATTATCTGGAGATTATCCTTACCTTGGTGTTGGCGGCGGGGCGTCCCAACTCGAACTTGCGCTTCTTGCGGAGCGACTTGCGCTTGCCTCCGGTGGCCCGGCGTTTGTGTGCACTATCGCGGCTAATACCTGGTGATTGATAAATAAGGGCAAGTTAGTACAAGTCGCACGGAAAAGTCGAAAAAAAACCAAGAACATGGGCACGTTTACGGGCGCTCTCAAAAGAGCCGCACCAAGTTAAATGCACTGATATTTCTTTAAATTCACACATTCCCCGTTGCTTTTCACTCGATGCGGTTGTAAACGTACTTTATGCGCACTTTCATGATGTTTGCGGGCCGTATTCAGCCCATTTTCTTGATATTTCGACGCAATTTGCAGGAGTCGACTTACCCATGTTCGAGTAAAAAGCGAGAAAGAAAGGAAAAGACACGCACAGCACCTCGTGTCAAAAAAGTAGGGTTATCTTTTTGACAGTTGCCGCTGTTGGGCAACGCTGTGCTGTTAACGCGCGCATTACAGTACACTCGGTGCTGTTGCATAAATTCAAATATAAATTTGTAGCAACTAGAATCAGTTAAATAGAGTAAGAGAAGCGTTGAAAAATTGGACCCAACTTTTTATATGTGTAAATCATATTTAGCAATATTCATTTTGAATACAACAGAAATTTAATTGCAATTAGGAATACAATACTGCCACCTATAACATGATCTACGTAACATAAGTGAGTACCCTTACTGCTGTAGAAATATAGAAACTGTTGAGCGAGGTGTGGCCAGCTTGCGTTTCTAACAGACCACTCTCAGCTTGGCAAACTGTTAGGTTGTGGCTTCGCGCAAACGGTCACACCCTCATTTTGCACCGAAAATAATTGCAATTTGATAAATAAACGCGACAATTGCAAACGAATTGGTAAGGAGCGGGCGAAACTGCAACCATCGGATTTGCGGGAGCAGCTATGGTTGGGAAAAACTTTAAGGCTCTAGCCCACTTCCACCGCCTGACCGAGTACATAGTTCAGTGCAAGCACTGCGACAAGACGTTGTCCTCCAAACACACATCCTCCAACTTGACGCGCCATTTAATCCGGAACCACAAGCTCCTGGCCCGCACGATTTTCGCTGGCGAGGAGGGTAAGATGCTGGCGGAGCTGAAGGACGAGCTGGAAGCATCCGCATCAGAAGACCTGAGCATGGAGCTCACAGAGGGCGAGGGCGAGACCAAGTCTGCGGTGCGCGGCATCATGAGCGTGAAGCGGGAACAGGAGCAGATGGAGCGGCACAGCCAGGAGGAGATGCGCAACAAGGTCATTGGGAAGAACAACAAGCTCTGGGCCCACTTCATCCGCATATCAGAATTCATGGCCAAATGCATGCACTGCGGCAAGACGCTCTCCTCGAAGCACTCGTCCTCCAATCTTATGCGCCACATCGTTCGGCGCCACACCAGCCTGGCCAAGACGCTGAACCACTCGCACCAGCACCTCATGACACCCAAGAAGGAGTCGTACAGCAGCCTGGAGCGTAGGCAGGCTGCTGATCCCCTGGAAAAAGTCAACTTTGACGATGTGGACAGCATCATCGAGAAGGTGGCCGAACACCTGGACGAAGAGGTTTGTCCGCGGGCCACTCCCTACCCACTTACCCTCTACATGCTTTCGATCTCTGGTTTAAGGTCACTTCGATTTCGCTGCAGGAACCCTTCTACGAGTACGTGGTGGACAACTCCGACTCCGTTGTGGTGGACAGGTGCGAGGAGCAGGAGCAGGAGCCAGCGGAGATGCAGAACATGATTCCGCCGGACAGCGTCTCGTTGGCGGAATCCACCACCCAGCTGGACGAGAAACTTAAGGCGGAAACGATATACTACAACGAGATGGCCGAGTTGGCCAGAGCCAAGCGCCGGCTCATCGATCTGCAGACCAAGAAGCTGCTCCTGGACATGAACGTGGTGGACAACTAGCCCACCGACGATTGGAATGGCTTTTATTTGTAGGTGGATAAGGCGGGCAATATGATAATTTAAACTTAGGTATGATTATACTTTAAACACTTAATGATCTGTGCATTACTGTGCTGGGGAAGGGTAAAGAAATTGAAAGAGAAGAATTTTTGCCACAACAGCGATGAATTGCATGTTACATATGTTTTATGTCTTTTCATTAATTTATATATATTTTTTTGTAAAAACTGCTGGCGTAAATTCGTTCATTTCAGCTCGTAAATAAACTTCGTTACGCTTAGGATTAGTAACAAAATGTACTTCAATTATGTGTTATTAATGAGTATTTTCTGATTTCGGTTCTCTAATTGCTGGAACTATTTACATATTCAATTGGGAGCACTGTACTTAAACGGGCGAAAATAACGGATATCAATCAGAATTATCAGATTACAATAAGATGTTTAATATGCCAAATGCGGTCACACTCTTCGATAATTTTTAATATCGAAGTAGGTTCTGTCAATTATCGCAACAAAACAGGCTGAGTTTTGTTTACTTTTGCGGTCAAAGCTTCCGCACTGTAATAACATGGTAATATTGTATTTTTATCATGACTAGATATTCACGCGAGGACCCACGCTTTGCTCCAACTCCCTGTTCCTGGGAGAACAAAAACGTAAAACCGGGTTATGAAGGTATGTCGAGTATCTTGTGGAGCCACCTAACTAAAGTGAGACCTCTTAGATTCTGACGGCTTGGAACGCGCATCCTGGGCTCGCCGCAAGGATTGCGATGACTCACAGGAATCAGGGATTAGGGGAGGACGCTATGGAACTGCTCAACGAAGCTCTCCAATTAGGAGCGTTCATCAGCAGCGTAAGCGAAACGGATCATTGGACTCAAATGGGAAGAATCACAAACGGTCAAGGGGTGCAGATGCACCTCAGTCTATTTCGGCTTGGAGGTATAAGGAGTTGATCCAGGACAACCTGTCAATGGCCCTGGTGGATGAGATCCACGCAGACGGCTGCTTGCTCTTCGAAAAGTGGGGGGAGATCGAGACCAGGCTGGCGGACATGGTGGCGGATAAACTAACGGCGGTGCCACAAGGACCCAATCCGTTGCTTGACTCGTCACTTGTTATCCGGGGCCACCGGGTGATTAGGTGCGAGGATGGCTTCTCCAAGATCTTCCTCGAGGATTGTATTGAGCAATTGGCCGACGCATGGAATGGAGTACGCATCAAGCTTGTCCACGCCAGCGAAATACCCAGTCCAAGTCAAGCGGCCCTGGAAGTAGTCCAGGCACAACAGGTTCAGTATACGGAGGAGACGGTTGAGAACTCGTTAGGCTGGACACTACCTCGAGGAGCTCAATTGTCCGATACAGTGATCCAGGAGATCCAGATGCGTTTGCAGAACAAGCGAAGAGGCTATCAGCTGCGGTTTCAGATTAAGGATGGTCCAATAACCTGGAAAGTAATGGGTGGGCGAGGCTCACGAGTGCGTATTGCGTATTATACTCTCGCAAAGGACACGACGCGTATGGAGGACACAAAACAGGTAGAAGTGGAACAAGCTAAGGGAGCGCACAATACTAAGATTATCAGACAAAGTGTGATAGCTCATCAGGCGGAGGAGGTAACGCAATCAAGTGTGGAACAACAGACAGAGGTGAACTCATTCGGCTGGATAGTACTTCGTGGAGCTGAATTCTCCGGCGCAGCGATCAAAGAAATAAAGAACGGATTTCTGAACAAGTCAAAAGGACAAACGGCCCAGTTCCTGGTTAATGATGAGGGGAAATCTTGGAGAGTGACCGTCGGAAGTGACTTCCGAGTACGAATTACCGAGGACGTACCCGTGCATACTGAGGTAGAACAGACGGAGGCGAATTCGTCAAACTGGATAGTACCCCCAGGAGCTGAACTGTCCGAGGCTGCGATCCAGGAGATTCAGGCCCGTGTGCTGAAAAGAAACAATGTGAATCGGTTCAAATTCCTGGTAAGGGATGGGCCTAAGACGTGGAGAGTGCACACTCGAGGAAGTCAGTTAGTGCGCCTCTCCCCATATATTCCCACCCTGCAGGAAGTGCATCTCTCGAATACTACGGAGCAGAATATTAGAGATAAGTCGATGGAGATGGAGCCGACGGGAAATACGGAGCGCTCAGAGGATGCGGCGCATGCGAAGGACGTTAACCAGACGGAAAATGTGGATAAGTTGGATCAGTCCGATTGGAAGTTACCCCCAGGAGCTCAACTGTCCAACAAAGCGATTCTGCTTATCCAGGAGCGTATAGAAAAAACGTTACGCAAAGGTCGGTGCCCATTTTTGATAAGGGATGGCGACAACTTGTGGAGAGTCTTCCACTACAAAAACCAACCAGTTCGCATCGTTCCACACAATCCAGACATAGAAATTATGGAACACCACAAGAAAAATAGCATTAAACAGGATAGGAATTTGGGAAAAACCTAAGATCGCAAACAGCTTATAACTTTATTGTCCAGTTAGGACGCATGAATATCATTTGAAGTATGTGCTACTTATATTTGTACAAAGGAAAAGGCATTATGAAATTAATAAACAATTGAAGGAAAGAATTCGTATTGTTTTCAAATTCCTCTATGGTTTGAGCAACTGCTGAATTTCTATCATGTGTTCCAACCAGTTCGGTGGCATTGCAAAAAGTTCTTTTTTTAGGCATTTTCCCGCGCTGATGGTAAAAACATTGTGTTTATTGTTGAGATCTGGAAAAACAAGTCGCAATAAGTGCCAAAATGTACAGTAATTGGCCAAAGCAGGAGGACACCTTCTGCTATAAGGAAAATATAAAGGCTGAGCAGCTCGAGGATGTGATTGTTATCAATGACGATGGTAAGTCGCGCGTTGTCTGCCTTCTCGATGCTAACTGATCCACTTGGTATTTCAAGATCTGGGCGACTCTCTCTGGCGGCGGCGTCCGAAATCCGAGTCCCCATCCGAAACCCCTTGCTTCTCCTCACAGGACGCTAAACAAAAAGGTAAAATCCCTGATGCAGTTAAGGAGAAGAGGGAAAAGTCCAAGTCCCGCGTCCGCACTCGAGCCAAGGCCAGGAAAAAACGGAAGGCAGCGCAAAAAGCGGCCCAATCGACATATCCCAGGGATGTGTTTAATAAGATAAAGAAGCGTACGAAGCAAAAGAAACCGGCGCTCAAGAAGGCTAAGGTGCCCAAGAAGCCAAAGGGCCCAGGTCCCCCAAAGGCTGGGGAACCCAATGGGGCGGCGATTGACAACCTGGTAATGGCCCTGGTGGACGAGTTCCACGAAGACGGCTATTTGCTCAACGAAAAGTGGGAGGAGATCGAGACCAGACTGGCCCACATGGTGACTGACAGAGTCATGGCCATGCCAGGGGGTCCCGTTCCTTCCTTCGACTCTTCCGATGTGATCCGGGGCCACCGAGTGATTAGGTGCGTCGACGGCTTTTCAAAGATATTCCTTGCGGCGTGCATTGACACTATTGGCGACTCGTGGGACGGCATGCGCATAAGGCTCGTCCATGTCAGCGATATTCCTTGGCGTCCTCAAGCGCGCATCTGGTTGCCCCATGGTCAAATGGACCACAACCGGATTCTGATCTGTTTGAGAGCCCAGAACCTAGACATAGACATGTCCGACTGGTCCATCCTGAGGGCGGAGGAAATCACGAAGACTAGTCAAACTTTCCTGCTCCTCATCAACCGGAGGTGTCTGCCGCAACTGGAAGCAGCGGACTACAAGGTTCGCTACGGCATAAGAATGACCAGGATCAAGGTCATGTTGAGCCAAACAGACGTTTTGCCAAAGGAAGACGAGACGTGAAGACGTCGTGAAGGAAGGTCTTCCGCACTCAAGTACATTTCGCCGTTTTTCTTAAGAAGCAATAAATCCTCACGCTAAAAGCCATGTTCATTAGCATAAAGAAAGATTAAGATAACAGTAAGCTTATAAATATACAGATGGTAATACATATATTCCAAATTGTATACTACATTTAAGATTAAGATATTAAGATATTTTTGAATAAAGAACTCAACATCCGAGGTGCGAATACCCCTCATGGTTCAAGGCGAAGCTGACTTGTTAGCAGTTTCCCCCACCACCAGTGATGCAAATATTTTTCTGAAAAAAAGGACAGATTGAGAAAACTTCATACGATTACACACAATATCGATAACATTTTGCTTAAAAGAGATGCCACATAGTTTGCAAACAAAAAAATGTGCAATTATACCAATTCAATTTTAAAAATTCTAACATTGCCTAAAAAGGACAGATTTCCGGATTGAAAAACTTAAAAAAGGACAGATTTCCTAGTTAGGGCTGTTTGACATTTTTTCTGGATGAAGCAGTAAAAAACAGGACAGATCTGTCCGGAAAAAGGCTAAATTGGCATCACTGCCCACTACTTGGTCCGTCAAAGTGTGTGGTATTTCTTCTCTACTTTGCTGAGGTCACACAGTTTCCACAGCATTTTATTTCATTTCGCTTCGTCGTAAAAATCGAAAGAAAATTTCTGGAAAAAGGAAGAAATCTTGAAAGGAAGATGTCCAGCTTTTCGCCGAACCAACTGCGCCAGTGCGCCCGCTTCACCGGCACGCCTTGCACACCGGACAAGGAGCATCAGCTGCGGGAGCAGATCCACAGCGAGCTGGCGAAGATTAAGTACTGCGCCAATCCCACCTACGAGTGCAGCCTCATGCGGATCGAGGGCTACGAGTACTGCATACGGCACGTCCTGCGCGACCCGCGCTCCAACTACCGCCAGTGCTCGCACGTCTACTCGAACGGCAGGAAGTGCATCAACGCGGTGGCTAAGTACGACAATAAGAAGGAGCAGATCCTGACCACCCTCTGCTTCGAGCACAACCGCCAGACGCAGCTGCAGAAGACGCACATGAATGTGGGCCGAATTCGCAGCCGGGTGGAAACCAATGAGACCCTGCTGCACAGCCTCTCATCGCACATCAATGTGGAGGACATTAAGCCAGAGGTTGCCAAGATCGAGCCCGATGATGATGAAATCGATGTGGTCTCGCCCCATGTGACGCCATTTGGTATGTCCTGATGAATGTAACTCAAGCTCAAATTTAACTTTCCTGATTTCCAGTCAACCAAGATCACCGCAATCCAATAGGGCATGTTGTGGAGAGTTCACGCAAACGACGTCGAATTCTGGACTATGCTTCCGATAGTTCCAGCAACGATGCGGATCCGCCCTGTCTTAGGAACACCGCCCAGGACATTGAGTTTTACGAATCTGACTATGAGAGCATCGATTCGGAAGATGATGATCCTTTGAAGTAAGATCCTACCCACGTGTAGTAGTGTTAATTAGGGAATTATCACATTTTGCTTCTTTCCTGCAGACACGCTGGCGTCTTTACGCGCGCAGAGGCAGTTAAGATTGCCGAAACGAAGCTGATCAAGCTGCAGGGACTCTATCGCGAGCAGATTTCATATCTGCAAAACGTGCTGAAGCAGCGACGTCGCAAGTACTTGCACGACATACGACGTGAACGAGAGCTATATTGTATGTATCAACTGCCCTAAAACTCGACAGAAAGGTTGTCTAATTCCATACTTTCAGGCAGCATTCACGATCAGCTAAAAGACACGCCACATGAGCGGAAACTGTACGAACAGCTGAAGGCGCTGAATAGCTATCATCGTCGCCAGGGCGTGGAGGCAGTGCTCTACAAGAAACTGAAGGAGAAGCGCGCTCGCGACACCTTGTACGCATCCAAGTCGTCGAGCAACCCGAAGTGCGTCTTCACCGAAGGCGGCGTCAAGTGTGGGGAACGAACGCTGCCCTGCTGCAAGCACTGCCGCAAGCACATTCTGGAGGATAAACGCCAGGTCCTGTTCCGGGCCTGCGGCGTGGAGCGGAGTGGGGTGGTCTGCCAGGAGCCGGTGGCTAGCATTCTCGAAGACTCCAGTTGCGTACTGCACCTGACTGTGGCGCCGGCTAAGCGCCAGTATATACAAAAGGTGCGTTGATCAAAAACTAACCCAACCCACGCCATAACCACCACACGTAACTGCTTAGATATACCAACTACCCACTCACTCATTGCCATATGTTGTGTTGCACATAACTGCTGAAAGTACAGTAAGCGAACTGTGAAACAGTTCGAACCAACAATACTGCGTAACTAGTATTTAGGCTTGACTTGTAGTAAAGCTAAGTATATCTAGAGAAACAAACACGAAACACATGTATATAAGTGCTAGTACTGTCTAAGTAAGCCTTTTGTGATCGACCCTGAATAAATTGCCGACCTCTCATCCCCCAGTTTTATGAAGTTCCAAGCACTCCGCCGGTAGAAAGTATTTTCGCAGCAGGCCGTGGTCTCGATAACTTTGTCGGAGACGACCCACGGAATGAACCGCAGCCGGAGGGTGATGACCTCTTGGATTTTGCAAATGGTATATTCGATTTTGACCTTGACGCAGTTGACGATCTGGCGAACTTCGGCGAAGACTACACCATGTTCTTGGACATGGACACTGACCTGGGCTTAGCCATTGAAGATCGCAGTGCGGAGAGTGCTCCTGTAGACTTAGGCCTCGTGGAGGAAGGCGAGGGCGGGTCCAACGATTCAGTTGGACCCGCTGAAAGTCAGGCTCAAGACAATCTCATCGGAGGCAACTTAGAGTTAGAACAATCAGCTGTGCAAGACAGTAGCGAACTAAACTTTGATATCGACGAATCGGAGAGCAATGTGAATGAAGTGTTGCGTTTGCTCGAGGGCATAGAGCACATGCCCTGGTTCGATGCCCTCATGAACTAGTCAAATAGCATAGTAAACGTAATAACCCACCATACTAACCCAAATCCACGTGCTAGCCCAACGTATCAATTCTTCTCATGGTTGCCATTCACTTTACTTCACAGAAATGCGAGTCGGAGACCGAGGAGGAGGAGACCCAGTCCGCCAGCGTGAGTACCGCCATAAAAAAGGAGAAGGAGGACCCCTCGGATAAGCTGTTCACGAGTCAAGTGCTCAACGTGACCACGGCTCATGGCGAGGACAACAAAGGCGCCGTGAAGCCAAGAGAGTCCGCTCAAAACAGATCTAGAACTAATTGTTAGGCCCTCGTATAGTAAATGTTTACTGTTGCAATCATAGAAACCTAGATATAATTCTGCAACACGAAAATGTCAATTGGTTTTGTACTCAGCCATTGCAGTTTTGGTGTTTTTGCTATTAACGAACCCTTAATAAATAGGCTCTCTTTAGTTTAAATCTACGGATTCACGTTATATTTATTTACATTTATTGGCTTTCCATAGTTTATACACTTTATATTAATGCACGCACATTTATTCAACAATTCTTACATAAAACGCCTGCGTCTGGCGGTCTCGTAGATATATGGGGAATATGCACTCTGCGTTCGCTTAAAAGTAATGACTGTAATTATTTGATCTTAAGCACAGTTAAATATATCAGTTATCAGTTCCTCCACTCTGCATCTCCACTCAGATATTTACAGATTGCATGTGCTATGATCATAGATTGATGGCAACCGCTCTCGTTGTTAAAATGCACTATTAAAATTACAAATTGGCAGCTAAATATATTAACAAGTCTGTAATATGTCGAAACCAGAATAATCCTATTGTATTCCCTACAGTTCCGTTGTTGTCTCCACCTCCGACCTGTCCAAGTCGTTCAGATAGGAGAAGCCTATTTGGCCGTAGTCCCTCTTGCCGAACGAGACGTTCTCATTTGTGCTGCTCAGGTGGTTGTGATCGGAACTGGATCTGCAGGATAGATGTTGTATAAACTGGACATTGAGTAAGCCATGTATGCATACCTTTGAAACAGCGGGTTGGTGATGGGCACCTCCCCGCCGTACAGGCGATTGTTGAGCTGGCCATTCCGACCCAGGGTGGCGTTCATCAGTTCCCCATTGCCATTGAGCAGACCCACGTCGCCGAAGGTGTTGCCCCGCCTGCCCATCGTGCTGTAGGCATTGTTCTTGGCATTGGCCATGTTGTTGGGCCCGGTTGGGTCTATGTTGTAGGCGCCGTTCTGGTAGTGGTTGCTGTTCTGGTGCTTGATGCGGCCCAAGGTCAAGGTGCCCGAGAGGGCTCCGTTCGGCGGCGATCCCAGCGGATTGGCGTTGTTGCGGGTGTTCATCTCCAGGGTTCTGTTGAACGTGTTCTGCCTGTTGTTGATGGCCAGGTTGTTGTTCATGTTGGCATTGTTGAGATTCTTATGGCGGCGCAGAGTGGCTATGGTGGCCGTGGTGGCATCCGAGTGGGAGGGACTGGACTGGCCGCCTCCGTTGGTGTTCTCCTTGTGCGTTATGTAGCTCACATTGTCCAGCGAGAAGGCGTGGTTCTTGGCACTGAAGTCCAGCTGCAGGTCGTCGTCCACATCCGGCGGCACTGCCATGGCTAGCATCTGGGTTTCGTACTCCTTCAAGTTGGCTATGGTTTCGCTGGCACTCGAGGCCTGCTGGTTAACGATCACTGGATCGTAGCGAGGAGGATTCGTGGAGGAGTACTGGCGCATGCGCTGCTTGAAGTTCTTGTATCTATAACAAGTAATGTATTGAAATATGTCAGTATAACTAAATAGTCATGGGTAATCCACTTACTTTGACCACGAAATGCATATGTAAATGATGCCGATCGTGCCCAGGATGAGTATAACGAGTGATATGGCAATAAGAGTGAAGGGGAAGACTTCGTTGTCGATGGCTACGGCGGCTTTGACCTGGAAGTTACCAAGGAATAGCGTAAATAGAGGTCCAAACAAGACATAATGGAATGAGTGCCCACCTTGTGCACGTGTTCCTTTCTTTCCAGGGGAAAGGATATATTCTCGGCTGTGGCTCTGGGCAGGGCGATGTTCAGCTCCGATCGCGCAGCTGGTTCCAGCAAAGTGGTCTCCACAATGCTGTCCTTGCGGCTGACGAGCTGCTCCGTCTTGGGATCGATGAGGTAGAACCAAATGTCCGTAGCAGCCGGGTTCTCGATCACCGATCCGTTCTTGGCCAAGTACTTCTGACTGCTCATCCGCTCGATGCCGCTGACCAGCCCGGTCTTCTTGTCCAGCAGCTCCTCCAGCTCAGTGTAGTAGTTGCGGAGATCGCTGGGCGCTGCATTCGGGAAGGATAGTGCCATGCGATTGATGTCCGCCAGTTTGTTGACCACTATCCTGGCCCGCGTGCGATGGGATCCCTGCTCCTGACCATCGCTATCACGGGCCTCCACCAAGAATGTGAGTGGAAAGTCGTTCTCGTTCTTGAAATGCTTGGCAGTTCGCAGAACTCCAGTGTCTTCGGACATCACAAAGAAGCTAGTGGGCTGCAGACATCATGGAAGCATGGGTAACAAAAAATGCATTGGATAATGTAAGGTATAGATTGCTCACCGCGTTAACCCGGTTTTCATCATCGTCGTAGAGAGCGTAGCGAACGGTTCCGAATCTCCCCGAATCACGATCTGTGGCTCGCACCTGCAAAATGGTTGTGTCAACATCCATTTCCTCCGTCACCACCGTGTAGAAAGTGTCTTGCTGGCCGCGCAGCCTATTGAACTCGAACTCCGGCGCATTGTCGTTCTCATCCTGGACTATGATCTCCACGGTGGTGGTGTCCTTCAGGGGATTGACGAAGTAGCGGTGGGATGTCAGCCGCAACTGCAGCGTGTACGCGGTCTTGTTCTCGAAGTCCAAGGGCTGGATGAGCAGCAAGTTGCAACCATGATCGGCGGAGCTCAGATTGAAGATGCCCCCCTCATTGCCACTCACGAATTCACACCTGAATGCCGGCGGCCCGGCGGCAGATGTCTTTGAGTTCACTATCTGAATGAGCTTGAGGGTGCTGTTGGCTTCCATTGACTCCGGCACACTGGTGGTGTAGCTGTCGTCGCTGAAGGCCAGGCCTATGCTTTCACTACTCATGCCCATTCCACTTTCGAGCTTATTGTCCAATTTGATTTCATTGTTGCCGCTGGACAAAAGATGGTGTACATCGACGCGCAGCGGAGCCACCGAGCTCAGCTGGGGTTCCCCCAGGTCATATGCCCGTATGTCCACCTGGTACTCCGTATCCTCCTCTTTGCGCAGCTCATCCCTAATGCGCACTGCGCCGGTGTCCGGATCCACTTGGAAGTACTTGGGCGCCTTGCCGCGTCCCACGATCTCGTAGCGTACCACATTTCCGGGTGAGGTGCCGTCGCCATCGATGGCGGGCAGAGTGGCTATAATGGTGCCTATGCCCTGGTCGTCATTCACGGTCACGGGATCGGGAACGGTTATAAACCGCGGGGGCAGATCGTTGCGATCCTCCACATCCACCACCAGTAGGATTGTGTCGCCTGGTCCGTCGCCATCGTTCTCTATGGTTCCAATGGTCAGCTGGTGCTGCTTCTGGCTCTCATAGTCCAATCCCTTGATGGTCCTCACCTCTCCGCTCTTCTCCGCAACCTTGAAGAGCTCCGCGTTGCCCTTCCGGAGCACGTAGGTGATCTCCGGCATGGAGTCGGGATCGAAGGCTTGCACGGTGGCCACCAGGAAGTTCTCCTCGTTCTCCGGAATGTGGACATCGATGCGGGCATCGCTGAACTTGGGCACCTCGTCCGGAAGGTCGAGCACCATCACCGTAACACTGGCAGTGCCCAGTCGCGCATCCGGAGCTCCATCCTTGGCGGTCACCACAAACTTGTACTCGTTCAGCTGCTCGTAGTCCAGTTCCTTGGCGGTTAGGATCTCCCCCGATGTGGCATTGATGGTGAACGGTATGTCGGTGGGTATGGAGTAGGTGATCTCGGCATTGATACCTTCATCGGCATCGGTGGCGTGCACCACTCCCACAGAGGCCTGCGCCTTGCCCTCCTCCACTTGGAAGACGTACGGCAAGGTGGAGGCCTCGAACTCCGGATTCTTATCATTGATGTCCGTCACCTTGATGTTGACGGTGGCGCTGCTGGAGAGACCTCCCGTATCCTCCGCCTTCAGGATCAGTTGGTAGCGGGTCAGACTCTCGCGGTCCAGCTTTCTTATCACTATGATGACGCCACTCTCTTGACCCACGGCGAACTGCCGCAGATCATTGCCCGATATGATGGAGTAGACCACCGCATCGTTCTCGGGATCCTCGGCGTGAACCACTGTGACCGTGGAGTTGATCTCCGCTCCCTCGCTGACCTGGACCTCGTAGATGGGCTTCTGGAAGCGCGGTGGCTTCGTGTTCGGTCCCGGGGTCACGCTCACCTCAACGATCGCTTGGGAGGAGAGTCCTCCGATGTCGGTGGCCTGCACCGTGATGCTGTACTGCTCCCCGGCCAGCAGGCGTCCCTGGGTCCTGATCTCGCCCGTCGTCTCGTTGATGGTGAACTTCTGGATGCCGTTGTTAGACACATGGTAGATGGAGTAGGTCACCACGGCATTGGGACCCTCGTCGTTGTCGGTGGCCGTGACCTGGGTGACCAGCCGACTCTCGCTCTGATCCCCGGCTGTGATGGAGATGGGCGCCACCATGGCCAGCTTGGGCGCATTGTCGTTCACATCCCGCAGATGGACCGTGAGACTCAGCGGCGCACTGGCCGCGTTGGTTCTCGGTTCCCTGGCCACCACCTGAAACTTGAAACGTCCTGGCGCCGGAGGGTCGCGATCGAGGTTGTCCTCGTTCACCACCAAGATGCCATCGCTGGTCACATTGAAGGACGGCGTGGTCAGCTCGTATATGTAGTCCGGCTTCGGATCGCTGTCACTCAGATCGGCGTCTGTGGTCATGAACGATATCGGGTTACCGTGCGCGTCCAAGACCCTGGTGCCAATGGGCGAGTTCTCGTCCACATAGCCCTCCGCCTGGGACGCTGATATCACGGGCGGATTGGCGTCCACTGGCTTCACGAAGATTTCCAGCTTGGCCGTTGTGAAGCGCTGGGCTCCCGGCGAAACCTCCTCCGCTTTCACTATGATGTCATACTTCTTCGCTGTGGATGTGTCCACAGCTTTCGTTTGCTTTAGCACGCCGGTGCTCTCATCAATCTGGAAGTAGTCGGCGTAGTTGCCGGGCATCCCGCTGGCGAAGCTGTAGCGGATGGGCGAGTTTATGGTGTCCAGGTCCACTGCCTGAATCCTCTCGGGCAGCACCGTGAGAACGCCCAGCAGGGATCCAGCCGGCACGGATGCGGAGTACTCCGGATTTATGCAGGCGCCGTCCAGCGAAACGCATCCGCTGTAGATGAACGATGGGTCCAAGTCGTTTGAGTCGGCTATGTTGACCGTCAACGTTGTGGTCGAGGAAAGACGATCTGCCGTATTCCGAGCTCGGTCCTGAAAATATAAACATCACATAATGCATTACAAATGGGGGCACATTCCCCTCTATTGTAACTCCAATTTCGGAGTGAAAGGTACGGGATCCACGCGAAATGCCGACGGCTGAGTGCCGGTAAAAGTAGGCACCTAATTGGGGCTTTTCTACGCCAACTTTAATTGTTGTAATGCCCAAGCAGACAGCCTAATTAGCCCTTTGTTATATTTAAATTATTGGGGCTTCACTTACCGAGGCCACAATGGTGAGATAGTACGTCTGAATCTTCTCAAAGTCCAACGTCTTGGCCACCGTAACCTGAGGAAGGGAGAAGTTATACTGATCCAGTTCAGATGTGCGAGGATTAGGTGCGGACTCACTTGACCCTGGTGGGGAAACGATATGGCAAAGGTGCCGTACCCATCCGCACTGTACTTCTCCGCATCGGTGGAGTTGGCACTGCCCTCGGCTATGAAGTACTCGACCAGCCCATTGACGCCTGCGTCCTTGTCGAGCGCCTGAATGTTCCGGAAAATGGTCGTGCCCACCGGAGTGCTCTGTAAAGGTAAGGAGGTGTTAAGCTGGGCCCATTGGAATGCCAGTTAATTGGACATAGCAAGCAGCGGGTGGTGTTTGTTTGGAGAACCGAAAGTGTTTCCTGCCCCAGTAATACTCGCAAGTAGGTGGTTCTGGTTCATCGTGATGTAGTGCTGGATTCCTAGCGCTTCCCATGGAACCCAACTGAGCTGCAGCCAACGGCAACTTGCGGCTCATTATTACACTCGCATTCATTGTTTTTGAGTCAAGTGGCTGCAGTGCATCTCCACAAAAGCCTGCTGGGCTGTTACATAACGGTGGCAGCCTCCCAGCCGAAGCTAAGGAGCAAGTTTGCTGGAGCTGCGGAGTCTGCGCTTTCCCCCACTCCCAGCTGGCGATGTAGTACCCAGAATTGGCGGACATTGTGCATCTGCTGAACTTTGCGATTTGTTTTCGGGTTTTCCGCTAAATGGCATGCACCTTAGCTCATCTCTTTCGCTTTTCATAATTTTTCATTTTCGGTACAGTCGAGAGCCACACAAGTTCCCAAGACCATTGGATGGCCATTGGATGCCGCGGATGCCATATTGTTTCGCCCGATCTCCGGAGGTATAATTTATCTCGGTTCTTGTAATTATTTGCTAGAGCGGCGGGGAAATGCGATTCTGTTGTCTTTTCCTCGCCGGCTGGACAGCGGACGCAGTCCCTCGGGAGTGTTCGCCCAAGCCGGCAAGTGCATACCAATTGTATTCCAGTTTGACTGGCAGATCGCCTTATAAAGGGACCTGCATCCCGAACTGCAATGTAGTGCAGGTAGCCCAGCTTTTGTTTATTCCGCACCAGGCTTCCTAAACTCGGAGGCTTCCTCACATTGTTAAATAAATTTCGCATGGGCGAAGCTTCTGATTGCGAATTCCAATGAACGATTTATATTCAGTTGCGTTGCATTGTATTGGCTTGTAATTTTGTTTACCATCTGAGGGGTTCTTTCAAGGTTGCAGGTCATACAAAATATACATACAAATATATTGCATCCTAAAAGGCTGACACATTGTAAAGTAAAGCCTTAGTAAACTAATCTGCTGGTAATGATTTCCATTTTCAATAAGTTGCATTTTCCATCCTTACAATCGCCGTCGTTCTTGTGAAATCCAACGCTTTAACTAATTATTCTACGGTTTTTATGGCCTACTACGATATTTATATGGCTAATTATGTGGGGTTTCTCCCATTGTGCAAGACTACTTGGCACAGTAGTGATCTTGCCGGGGTTCCTATGTACCATTCTTTATAAAGCACGTTTCCGCCTTGTCTTTTGCTTTTTGCCCGCTCTGCTGCTTTCTAATATGTCAACAGTTCCGTAATTGAACGTTATTAGTCTAAATACGTGATTAAGAGCCGGCAGGCAGTTCTATTACAACTCTTGCCGCCAATCTCATGATCCCCTCCGTGGACTCTGATGCTGGGGATGCTGTGCAACTGGGCAAACTGGGGATACTTGGGTACTTGGCTACTTGGGTACCTGGATACTGGGCATCCGACATGCTATTGTGTTGCCGAAGCGCTGAAAACATGTTCACTACCACTTCATTAGTGTTCAGTATGTAGTTGCTGCTGTCGCGTCGGGAAGACTATGCACATTCACCTGCCTCATGCACTGGAAAAAACCACGCAGCACGGCAGCTGCTAAGGAACTGCTCAGGGATATATATCACTAATACAGCTCAATTATAATACTTTAAAACCCAAAAGACAAGAGCTTCCAGACACCCGAGGATTAAAACTAATTTAGCCCGAGCGGTTAGAACCCAATTTCGCGCAGTGCACTTGCGACCATTTCCAGCGTGATAGTCCGTTTGGCACCCGGTTTCGGAGGAGCCAGCGGCACCACGGCGAGAAATGCGGGCAACTTTGGGGCGACGAAAAGCTGGTCGTGCGCACGCTGGAAAATGTCCACTTTCCGGTCGTGGAGTCCACCATTTACTCACCTCGGGAACGGTGACCTCGTAGGGCGTGTTCATGAAGCGCGGCGCATTGTCGTTTATGTCCGACACCCGAACAATAATGGGAATGGTGCGCTTCTTGCTCGTGGACCTGGTGGTGCAGGAGACCTGGAACGAGGCGGGCAGACATGGTTCGTGGATACCGCGCAGTGGAAAGTGCTAGCTAGTGCCAGCTAGTGCTAAAGATATGTACCTGGAAGACGATGTGGCTGAGGTTCTCCTCGTCGCGATCCAGGGGCTGCAGCAGCTGCAGCTTCTTGCCGTTCAGCTGGAAGATGGGCTGGCCCTTGGGGAAGACCAGGTTCAGGGCGATCTCCGTCTCCGGATCGCCGAAGATGGGCAGCTCCGGCGGAGTGGTCGGCTGTCCGATGACTGCGGAGAACGCATAAATAATAAAGTTGCAGCCGGGATCTAATAAACAAAGCTGGGTTATTGGTACAAGCATCGCCAAACCGGCAAGCGTATTGGCGGAAAAACGCGAAAACCGAGAAAACTGCAGACAGCTGCCTTTCTCTTTGCATTTGGGGTCAAGTTGCAGCGATCACTTGCGATGTGCACATATGTACAGGAGTATATGGATAGAAGTGTTTATGTGTGCACTCCACGCAGATGCATCATAAGTGCACGGGAAAGTCTTCCAATTCGCGTGCTCCTGTTATCTGGCGCCTCTGGTGAGATCTTAGGTTGCATAACGAACTACTAAAACTAACTACCATATTTTACGATATCTACTGGTCGTAAATAATAAATTTATTAGCATTGTATCTGTAGGCTATCTCCCTACATGAACAGCCTGCACCACACGTCGTATGAGCAATGTTTCATGGCCATTCTTGACCCCACATACTCCTTCCTGGCTGCGAGCGCTAATTAGACCAAAAAACCAATTATGGTACTTAGAGGTGCACCTCGGCGCATGTAAATTACACAATGTATCTACGAAGTACACTTAGTTTCGCTGCTGCGACGTGCTTTTCGTTCTTTGATGCGATGTGATGGGCTGCCCATGCGCTTGAACACGTCTAAAATAATAATTACGGTGTTGCACCTTTCGTGCTTTTAGTCTATGATCTTGAAGTCGAGGTTGGCCATTCATGTTTTAGCATCCACGTAATAGATTTGACGCCGCAGCGGACTTAAAACTCATATTTCCAGTTTAAGGCCAGCTTAAATGGCCTAAATGGGCTGGCTGGTCGATAACACGGCCATGTACATTGTATTTCTATATAGTTCTGTAATCCAGTGCAGTTGAAGTGTACTTATGTACTTACACGACTCCCGGCTCTCCTCGATGTCCAGAATGATGTTCGTCTGCCCCGTTTCCACTTCGCACATTTGCGACTTGCCCAAAACCGCCGAGCAGAGCAGGATTAGCAGCCCAAAGAAGCCCAGTCCCTGCTGGGGAGTGAGGTTCCTCGCAGCCATGTTATCTGAAAATAAGAGTAAGCAAATACGTTACTTGTAAGTCATGCATACATCTATCTCCCCAAGACTCCGATTTAAATATCTGGTACTTTTTGGCCTACGCCGGAGCCCACACAGCGAATCTGGAAAGTGCAGCTCCAAATGCCCTCTGCTGGCCGCTTTTGTATGCTTTTGTATGCAAAGACGGCCACTCATGCCTTAAATGGTGTGATATCAATATGCAATAAACAATTTAGCCAACTTGGCGTTGTCTTTTCGCCGCAGCGCCGCACATGCGAGTATACTCGTATGTATACATACATTCGCGTATATGGATGCGGACTTGTGGAAATCCGAGATGCCCAGATCCGAAGCTCCAATAAATACTAACTTGGTGTCGAAACTGCTGGCCAAATTGAAAATGGCTTCGCAGTTCCGTTCGAGCCGTTCGAGCCACTTGGCTGGGGCAATATTGACAGAGAGAAGTTCATAACGGTGGGCTCATAAATTGGCTAATAAAGTGGCAAGCCAGCCCGCGGAGAGCCTCGCGATCAGGTGCACATTCTGCCCATTTTTCCGCCATTTCTATCATTTCTACCATTCTTCCCCATTTCACTTATTTTGCCCATTTTCCCATTTTGCCCACCTCATCTCATCGAGCGCCTAAATGGCCAACTGGCCGATCAACTTTTGCGGCTGCGGCTGCGGCTGGCTTACAGTTAGAACCCAGAGCTTGGGAGCTGGGAGTTGGCCATCCTATGGTGCGCTTCTATCCCTAGGTTGCAGATTGGCACATCCGCTGACTCTCTGGCTTTCTGCTCCATCTGCGATCTCCATTGAAGACTCGTTGGCACCAGGAGCCACTAGCAGCGTATCCGTTACTCGGATCGTTTGTTTAATGAAACAGATCGGAGCTAATCTTCCAGTTTACCCGCTTTTCTTCCACCACTAGATAGGGATAGTACTATGCATAGGACCCAGGTCCATTGGGCTGATTAGCCGAAACCCATAAAATAGGGAAATAAAGTGCGCGCTCTAATGAACAAGGCGATATTATAACATTGTATAGCACTAATTTGAGCTACTAAGCTGATTGGATCTGCATCGGATGTTTTAGCCATCAGAAATTAGTTAATTGCAACTATTGTCTTCGCGGGCCAAATGTAATTCGATTTACGCAATTAGCCCGCACTGAGCCAAATAAACCAATCGAAATAACCATTATTTCGCAACGATTTATTTAATTTCGCCAAAGTGTGCTGCAATCCCGAATGGAATCAAACTTGTCTGCAAACGCAACTGCTGCTGAAATTATCTCCGAAATCATAAAAGCCTCCATCGCCCATTGCGTAACTTGAGTGCGAGATATCGCATTGTATTGATATGGGGCTTAAGTGTTCGATCGTGCCGTTCCTGCTTCCATTTGCGAGGAAATCGGGAAAATCGAGAAAATCGCAAAAATCGAGAAAATCGCCAAAATCGCGAAACTCGCGAAAAGCGCTGCAAGTCCTCCGCTTTCACTGAACGTATACAAAATGCCATTTTCCATTTCCCCCGCATAAACAAAGCCCGCGACATCGCGAAGCTGGAGGAGATCGGTGGCGCTGGCGGAGCTGGAGAAGCAGGAGGAGCACGAGGAGCAGCTCGGCGGTGGCCACAGAAAGTCAGTTGCTGATTATGTTCAACCGGAAACTTATAGAAAAAGCCGAATGTGCCAAACTGGTTTGCAAAATAAACGAAAGCCGAGGTATCGCAGTGCTTTGAATGCCTGTGTTGTATACTGTGTGCTGTGTGGTGTGTGCTGGGTGCAGATTCGATATGCGGCAAACCTGTTGCTTATTGATGCTGTTTTTGCCAACATTTTCTAGTTTTGAATGTGGTACAATACGTAGCCAACTTAAATCTCAAATCTGCTGGAATGCGAACGATGGTTGCCACACAAATCTTAAATAAACAAGAAAGGAACGCCAGCGTTTGGGCACCAAGCCATCGCGGCATACCCTGGTCCACCTGGTCACTTGGTTCCCCTTGAACACTCGGATCACCTGGATCCACTGGATCACCTGGATCGCCTGGATCCCCATCAGACACACATGCATGAACATATACACCATCGTTCTGTCAGCTCCAACTGCGATTGTTATGCTAATTCGGTGAGTGTTTTATTGTATTTTAATTTTATTGGACAGGGGATGCGCTCTTGGCCATACAAAGTATGTCTCTTCACGGATCCGTGAGATGTTTCATAATATACAGCATTTTATCAGCACATAAAGTATCTCAATCTGAGCGATTCATTGGGTCTCTATGTGTTTATGACTTCCATGGGAATGAGTATATAGTAATGTCTTCTTATGCCCTTTGTTGAGTTTAATGACTCAAAGTGCTTTCAACATTCTAATCGTTCTAATGAACTCTACAAGTATCTTGGAGCCAATTTGTTCGGAATCATTTTTCTTGATGCTTAACTAAGTGATTTGCCATTTTTGAGAACGCCGCTAACGAAACTTGAGCAACTGCTGAGTAACATAAATAATCTCTCGTATGATGGTCTTAAATGGCCATCGTTTTAATGGCCAAAGTAAATAAGTTAAGTGCAAATATTAAACATAAGTCGCTGAATTAAGATGCTGGCCAAAGACATGGAGTGCAAATTCTTGGGTGACAATAAAATTAATCGACCTGGCTCTTCGCTAAACAAAAAACGGTTTGGTGATTATGTTTTCTTCTTTATAAATGGCTTCGGGCCATTTAGCCAAATGAAGATTAATCTCTGGAGCCTGGAGCTTGGAGCAGAACATTATTTAATCTTTGTCTTCTCCCCGCTTATGGATGCTGAATAATTTAATAATGGCACACTATGCACTTACCGTTTGGTCTAAAGGTGTAATATTAAAATTGCTGAAAGTACTTCAGCTGAGTATCCAACGTGAAAAATGGAATCGCACGCCGTTAACAAAGGTGATTCTTGGTCCTCAATTACATTTCGGATTTATACTATTCAATGTATGTTGTATCTGCGCATAAAACAGGGTTAAAAACACCGATTAAAAACACTCGCGACACAAATTTAAAAGGTGTTGCAATACTTATTTTATGCATTGCTTTGTCATAAACCTCGTATTGAAATGCTTTTTTGAAGATGATGACCACCAAACGGGTTTGGGAGTGGATTTTGATGGCGATTGCTTCGTTTTTCCGCACAAGATTGAATTTTAATTACTTTTTCGAGGTTGCCCTCTTGGATTAATTAAAGGCATAATATTCGCGAAAAGCTGGCCAACAAAGCGGCGCGTGGGAGTTTGGCTTACTACTAGCATGTAGTAAAAGTAGCATGGCAAGTCGATGACTATCTGTGTATGCCTGTACAGTGAACACGACTGTGTAAGTTTTCTTACACAAATCTCGACATACGTGACCTCATTTGCCGATCTGGCTGAATACGTTTTTTGCCTGTTTTATTGGCTGTTTCTTGGCAAATGCCGCCGAAATCCCAATCCCAATCCCGGTCGGGTCGATAAATGAAATCCGTGGTGTGTGTTTAAGATTAATACGGCGATCACGTTCACATTCCACATTAGTGTTCGTTCTATCCTTCATTTCTCGCTAAAAATGATGAGTTTTGTTTGTTTTCACTGCGAGTGCTGCACCGTGGGTTGGGTAAACAAAAAATTGGCAAGAGAAAGTCTGGCTTTCGGGGTTAAAGTTGTGTAGGTACAATTTTTACGCCTAGTGATGGATGCCTCGCAGATGGGGGCTTTGTTAGCCATCCGGGGCTTCTTTGTGATGTAAAAGGGGCATTATTTCGATGGCTATATGGCTATGCACTGGCATTCGAGATATGGCCTCGACCACACGTATATGCGTGGTATGCCCTTTTCAGGCTTCCATATCTTCAAGCTGCCTGGCTTCCACACACATCACACGTCGCCACAAACGGGCCATTCTGAACTTTACACATTTTCTCGAGAGATAACTCTTAGAAAATTAGCTCTTGGGCATATTCATACCAGCTCGAAAACCGGTATCGCGCCAGCCACCTTATAGCGCTGCGTTGGGGCACACACTCGTGGTACACTGCGCGAAAGTACGTGGTGTCGGCTCTGCGGTCGGATCGGAACTGTTTCGCCTTACCTGTCTCTCGCGGCAGCAACAAGTGGGCGATACCATACCCTACCATACCACTCCATACCACTCCATACCACACCACAGCACACCACACCATAGCATACCATTCCACACTACACCATTCCCGATCCCAGGTGGAACGTATTGGAATCGAGCTGGCACTCGCTTTTGCGGTAAAACTGGTTTTTCGGGGCTTACTAGTTTGCCAGCTGATGGATACCACACCATACCCCCACACACACACGCACACCCAGTTGTGGGCCCAGTTTTCGAGTGCGAAAGGCTTCGCGTTTGGAGCACAGGTACTGCGATCCACGATCTGCAGGTGCATGTATGTAGATACATACATATCTATGTTTGTGTGCTGCGCGGCCAGAAAATCTTGAGCGGCGAACAGCTAACAGCGTCTGTTAAGTCAAAGGTAAATAAAAGACCACCATGTTCCATTTCCATAGGAGCGGAGTGGACCGGGCTTAGTGGCAACCAGTTTTGGGGCTTCGGTGTGGTGTGTCGCTCTTTATTGTGTTTGGTTTTCTGTTTCAGCTGCACTGCGGCCGCTTCGTTTCTGTGTAAAAGTTTTTATTAAAATGTTTTAGCTGATGCTGCTGCGATTTTCTGCAGCAATCGCTGGCCGCTCACTCCACGCCAAGCCACTCCACTCCACTCCACTCGACTCCACTGCAATGCAATGCAATCCGAGCAGCGATCCGGGGCATGAATGAAGTTCACCAAAGGGGCAGACAGCATTTTTGTACCTGTCAGGCGGCCAGGGAGTCGCATATATGCATATTCCGTTGCCATTTGGCCATTTGGCCATTGTACTGGGACAATGGGACAGTTGCACTCGGCTATCCGCGAAATTGCCATCATTGGGAGGTGTTT
This sequence comes from Drosophila erecta, assembly GCF_003286155.1. NCBI lineage: Eukaryota > Metazoa > Arthropoda > Insecta > Diptera > Drosophilidae > Drosophila > Drosophila erecta. Next base: position 2,429,331 of record NW_020825194.1, read on the forward strand.
CCATCGAACACCACCATCCAGCGAATACCGCCATTTGCAGCCGGATGCTGCCGGAACAATTGAGCCAATATCGTTATATTGGCATTGAGAATGGCCAAGAATGATGGCATCGCCTTCAACGTGTAGGTTGCTCCAGCCAAATATGATAATTTCCATAGATCTCGTTCTACGAAATGTCAAAACACCAGATTATAGCATATTCATATGCCAAACTAAACATCCAAAGAGCACTCCACCCCACAAAGTAGTTGGCTCTAATCTGCGGCCCATTCAAGTCAGCTAACCAAGTTTAAGCCAAGTGCAAGCTGGCCATTCATGGGTGCCAAACCCATGGGCTGCTGCCATCTTCTTTATAACTCACTTGGGGAGAAAGTGCAAGGGTTTTCAGCGAGATGTACGTGATTAGCTCGTTTTACTGTTTGCTAACAAGCCAGTTGGCGCTTAACTCCTCGTCTGGCCAAGTCCCACTGGGCTGGGAATTAATTAAGGCTTAGCCCTCGGCTTTTCCTACCTCGTTATTGTGAAGAGGCAGTTTCTTGCTAAATTTATTGGGGCTTGGATTACCATAATGTGTGTTAGCTGCTCTGCTCTTCCGGCTTTGTCATCACTTTTACGATTCACCGAATGTCCCATTTTCGCGATAATTTGAGTCGTTTGTCGATCGGCTTACATATGTCAAGTTCGGAAAACAAAGTGCTAACTGTTTGAATTTGCTACTCTAACAGGAAGTTTTTATACCCGTAACTAGTAACTAGATTTGTTGGAAAGTATGTAACAGGCAGAAGAAAGCGTTTCCAAGCACATAAAGTAAATTTTTTGTCATTGTATGAAATTGTAGAAATTCAAAAAAATTAAAAATGGCCCAAGACTGAAGTTCTAAACTCCATAACTCAACTTATCTTAATCGGATTTTGAAGCAACATACCTCTAAATGTTTCTGGCGCAATTCTCTAAAAATCTGCATTTAAATTTAGAAATATATTTTTTTTTAATTTTGATGTCATTTTTCTGATGTATGATGTAGAAATTCAATAAAATTAAAAATGGCCCAAGGCTGAAGTTCTAAACTCCATAACTCAACTTAGCTTAATCGGATTTTGAAGTGGCATACCTCTAAATGTTTCTGGCGCAATTCTCTAAAATTCTGCATTCAAATTTAGAAATTTTTTTTTCATTTTTTTGTAATCTGATGAAGCATGCAGCTTTCCGCGACATAGACGCAGCGCAATGTTTCCCAATGTTGTCACGCCCACTCTAATGCTCACAAATCGCCCAAAACTCTTACGCCCACACTTCCAAATTTTTTTTAGTTTTTTATTTCATTTTATTACTTTTTCCCCAATTTCTACCGATATAGAGTAAATGTTGAAACTTCTCGCTTGCACTTCCACGGGTATCTGATAGTCGGGGAACTCGACTATAGCATTCTATCTTTTGAATTATGAACACTTTGGCAAGAGTTTGTGGGGCGAATTCATTTTTACCCATTTATGCTGACATTTAACAAAAGTACGAGTATAGTTCAGTGACCTGAAGCTACACGCTACTAAATTGTAGCCAAGACAGATTTGTTTGTGATTTAGCAAAATGCTTTTGGTAGTACCCAGCTATATGCTGATACCCCATGAATACCGGATACGAAAGGTTAAGCGAAATGTGTCAGCCAAAACTGTAAGGTTTCGCATTAACCATCCTCAAAAGCTCGAATTGCTGGTTGGGTCAGTTTAAAATCAGTTTACCTTCCTGAGAATTTTCGGTGCACATGCGACATGTGCAACATAAGCAAAACAATTTGTGTGCATAGCAAAAATCGACTTAAAATGCTTTGTTTCAGCAATATTACTAACAGTGGCAGTAAATAAGAGACTAGATTTTATAGGCTCCTGCTTAACTTCTTTGAAAAGAAAGAGGGAAAAACGCAACAAGTCATTGAACGAGTAAAAAACATGCAACCTGCTGGCCGTAAAAAATATTACGTTATCAGCGCAAATGAATAAAGCGAATGAGCTAATAAAGACAAATTATAAACCGCCCGGTTTCAAATTACTTTGGCCGAGCTCTACTTCTGCTCATAAGCAGCAGCAGACTTATGATCGCAATTATAATTTGAAATTTCTTTTATTGCCCCGCCGAAAGCCAAGTCCCAACTGCATTGTTCTGCCCCCCACATGCTGTCGTTTTGTTTTCCATGGCCTGGTAAGTCATTCCTGGTCCGCTTTAATTGCTCCACAAGTACACTGCATGCTGCATTCCTATTCCTGGCCAGCAGCACCAGCGGCACCAGCAGCAGCAGCAGCAGCAGCAGCAGCAGCAAACTGCAGCACAGAGTCGCAGCAATTCGATTTGGGACCAATGCGCACCAAATAACCAAAAGATGCCTTGCTGGCGGACCGAACAATCACTTTGCCCAGATCAGTTTCGGCCAGGCCAGAACATATATATACGTGTATATATCTGTATGTATATACAGATGGCAGGGATGGCGAGTGTGTGTGCACAGTTGCGGTCAGAAGAAAAGTACGGAGCGGATGGCGGATGGCGGATCTATAGGCTGGAAATTCAATATGTTCCCGACGAGAACGGGGAGCACATCTCCTGGATGCTCACGTTATGTGGCTTCCCACCTAAGTATTTGCAGAGAAAGAAAATATGAACTATGATGGATCATTTATTGATAGCTCCCATGGCATTCATATACACAGAAGAAGAAATCTACTAAATGAAAAACAATTTTTTAAATAGCAGCAATCATAATAATAGATGCAACATTGTACCTGCCTAGTTCGGAAACAAATGTTAAAATTCTTTTGGCTGAGAGGTTTGTACAATAAGCAGTGGGATTCGAACTCGGACCAGTGTTGAAGCTAACCATTTATTTAGAGAATATTTCTAGTTTCCTTTACCAAATATTTTACGCCACCCATTTATGTTTAAAAATTGGCCACTGTCACCATTTGTTTGCAGTGCACATACCCGAGTTCCTAGCTTCCTGACCGCAGCTGTACCCGTCCCGCAGCCAGGCCATTAACATTGCTTAATTGAATTAGATTCCGAATGCAGATTATGAGTACCATCGCATGCTCACTCTGGGCCAAGCGAGTGTGGCAGTTTGTGGAGTATAGAATAGTACGAATTACGCCGCCACTTCCCAGGCTCCAGCTATCCACTCCCTTCCAACCCGATCCCATCCCAATCCCAATCCCGATCCCATTGCGATTCCATCCCGAATCCAAGCCGATGCCATGCAAATGAGTGCGCTCAAGTGGGCGCTTATAGGGCATAAAATACAGATTTGAAGTAATATCTAAGTATTGCAATATAGTTCAGTGAACCCGCAGATCTAATTAGCCAAAGTTTTCGTACAAAAGCGGTTTCTGTAATCTAATTCGATGGCGTCAGCGGCACTTGGCGGACCACGAAGCATTTTTGTGGCCAAAACGAGCAGATACTTGTACGAGTACATTCGACTCGGCTCAACTCAGCGCGATTCGATTGCACTGGCTGGCCGGAGTGTGCAGCATTGGACCATTGGTATTAAAGGCCAACAATTGTGGCATGTCCTAGTGACAGCCTCGCCACAATTGCACCAATAGCAGCCCCACCAGCGACTTGGAGCCAAGCTGGAAACGTCGTGCTGGAAACGTAGGAGCGCTGCTTCATTAGTTATGCATTAAGCATACGATATGTTGTACAAGCCGGCTACAATGGCCAAAAGGGTACATGGCCTGGCTGATTGCTTTGGCCACGAGGTGTTGTAGTGCAAAGGCAGTTCTCGCGATCTGTCCGAGTTATTAAAGAGTGTCTTCCAAATATTTCCTGTCTGGTTGGAGCCTTTCTTGAGTAAGTACAATCCAATACGTAAATTGGTATGTTATTTATGGAGTGACGCCATCGAAAGTCCAAGTGTCCAAGTGTCCAAGCTGTCCAAGTGTAGCCACGTTTCGGTGGCCCATCGGAGCCACCATTCCTGTTTGCCGCATTGGGCTGCTGCAGTCAATCTTTTTGCGGGATGTCCAGCTCCCTGTTAACTGCGTGCAATTCGTGGGGGTTCGTATGTCGCTTAAAAATTTTAATTGCCTTTGCGTGTTTAGAAAACTTACACGTACGTATGTTCTGCGTAGTTTAGCAGCTGACCAAATGCCACGGCAGCTTTCTAGTCGCTCCGGGAGACTTGTGTCCGCAGCAGCATATCGAAGGCTATTTTCACACTTCCCCACACGATCGCTAATGCTTATCGATGTGGATTAAAACTGCAGCGCATTTACCGGCCAATTATTACTACAACCATTAATACTAACGCTTTCCGCACGATCTAACTAGTTGGGTTTTTGAGGAAAACAAGGAAGGTGGATTGCTTCAACATGAGATCGAGTTTAATCTAGAAATTTGTACAAGGCTCTTGTGTGTAAAGTGAAAGTGAAGTTATACAAATTACAATTTACCAAATTACACATACTACACTGCTACTTAGATTCTGTTATTTGCACAATCCTGCAATATTAAGGATTTTATTTGTAGCATGCTGCAGATTATCTGTGAAGTAGCTTACCAAAGTGGACTCTCAAATGCATGCCGCTGACTCTCATCCAGGCGACACCACAATCGAGTCGCCGTTTTCAGCAGATCGGTGGTCGCCAACTCGGGATTCTTCCGCTGAAACTTGCGCAGGAAATGGATATAGGCAACTGCGGAGCCCAAATGGCTAACGCTGCGCTTGGTCTGCGGAGGACTTGGCTTGCCTCGCGTCCGACTGTTCACGGATCTGCACAAGGCCCGCGATCTGGACGAGCTCCTGTCAGATTTCCGCTGCCGAGCGGATGGCGACTGTCTTGGGCAAGGACTTTGCTGTGCTGTTTTCTCGGCAACTTCGCTCTTCGGCTCGCATGCTACAGATTGTGGTGCGCCTTTCAAAACGGCCGTCGGCTGTTTTGTAACAATATAAGTTTTAGATCAATCCTGTAGGGCTTCCTACGCGACTTACCTTTTTCTTGAAATACTCCTTCTCAACGACGGACAGCTGATTCCACTGCTTAGCCGCATATCGCACCATGTCCTGTGGAGAAGTTCCGCAAAAGCGTTTCTTGTACTCGGTCAAAAAGTTGAGGTAGCCATTGTTGGTGATGCGCGCCACTTTCTGGCTCTTGTAAATGGGTGGACAATACATATGTCCACGCTTTCTTCTCTCCATTCCTCGGATTTTGTGTTAACTTTGAATTTTTTCTCCAAACGCTACAGAACTGTCTGCACTGGAAAACGAATTTGGAGTGAGACGAAGTTCGCAAAGCTAACTAGAAAAGCTCAGGTTTAGTTTTCCTAATTATTATTATTATATTTGGTACAAAGCTTAAGAAGCCATGATCAATTCTAGATCGTTTTGGATAAGCGACGGGCTAAAGATATTCTCAAAGGTACAAATGAAAGAACTGTGACCTTGTAAACACGATGTCTAGCAATCGTGGGTATTTCACTCGTATACAGCAGATCAATGTTTGTAAAATCGATTTTTGAAAAGGATTTTTAAAGATGGCTTCTAAGAAAGCGGTTTACACTGCCGGTTTTATTCACCTCGTGCTCGGGTTGTCGGTGTGCCTTTGGCCTCCCAAAGATACCTGTTCACCTGCTCCGAATCTGGGCGCTTGGATTTTCGCGGGCGCCCTCCTTCTTCTGGCCTCCGATGTGAAGATGTATCCGGATCGTTACACGCACCTGCCGTACGCCATTCAGTTCCTGGTGGAGACGGTCGGATCCCTGGCCATCCTCGAGTTCTTCACATACGTGGTGTGGTGCACCTTGGAACGCCTTATCCACCACCTAACGAGGTTGCTACTTTTATACCTGGGCATGAACGATGACACGTACCTGGCGCTGGAGTATTGGATCCTCTTAATTCCCACCACGGTCGTGGCCAGCACCCTCTTATACATAATGAAGATGGTCATTATACCCTACTTTGATATAACCTCGGTCTATGCGAAGCAGCAGGTGAAGGTGCATCTGAACAAGAATGTCTACATTGACGTGGTTAGCCAGAACCTGCACAAACGCAGAAAGTATATATAATTGCTCATTAAATTAGTTATTTAGAGTGTAAATTGTTCGTGTAAACTAAAACTAATAATTAATTTGTATTATTTGGCTTTAGCGTACAAATCTGAAATTATCTTTTTAAATACAAAAAAACGTTTCTTTTCTGCAATATTTCAGCGGTTATAGCTTTTTAACCGGTTGGGCGTTATGCAGCACTTGGAAAAACGTTGTCCAATACTATTGTTTTCGATAACAACAACAAAACTAGCCATTCGTTTTTTGGCGCCCAATTAATCGATGAAGTCAAAATAAAAAAAGATATTTGCATTTAAACTTTATTAGTTTGCTATTAAACTACTTTCATTGATTTTAAAAACTGAAATTGTTTTTTGATGATGAAGCTACACTTGCTATTTCTCTCTTTTTATAGGGGAACAATAATAATAATGACTAATATGAACTCGATGATAGTAAAATAATCAGGCTCGCTCAAATGGTATATTCCACACGTTATTTGGGTGTATCACTTCCATACAATTTAGGGGAAATACATAAATTGACCAACTGGTAACACTTCTACGATTTTCAAGCTAGTGATGCAGCGATTATCGATACTCATCGATGGTTTCAAATTCAACTTATTGATAAATTCGTTCGAAGCTTTCAACGGAAACCGGTTACTTTGTTTAATAACGCGTGAACCGGGTTCCTCTGTAACATTTTAATAAAAAAGTTGAAAAATCTGATTTAATATCAAAAGTAATGGACCTCAGGCAAATACAAATATTTATTTATTATATATCAACTTATAACGTGCATTTCTGTTGAGGTGTTTTGTGCTTAAAATCATTGTTATTCAAAGCCGATGTACCATCGATAAGTATCGCGAAAAAAACACATCGATGCATCGACGTGCAGTGACATCACTAATATGAACAGCTGAACAACAATAATCATATTTGGTTAAAAACAATTATGCGAATAAGCGCAGCCGCCTTATAGCGCCCGTGCCACGCCCCCTGCGATGCGAACAGGCGACCACGCCAAGGTGTCGCCACGAATCCTGCAAGCAAGGAGAACCCAAGCCAAGAGTCCGGAGTCCCCAGTACGGAACACCCAGAAATTCCGGGCAGAAACACAATAAAAACATGTCTACGGAGGAGCAAGTGTGGCGAGCGCACGTCGTGCGGCGTTTACGCGAGCGGAATCGCAAGGAGCGCGACTTCAAGGAGATCATCGAGCAAAGTAAGCATCTGGGTCGCCAGCGGAGTACCACTTGGCCCCGCTACGCACCAGTTAACCTCCGATCCAAAAAGTCTACGAACTTCATGGTCACACGCATTAATTGCCCGCATCTCTTGCAGACAACCGACTGATTGACCATGTGGCACAGCTCAAGGCGGACAACCTGAAGATCTCCGTCGAAAACGAGCAGCTCCGCAGTGCGGTGTCAACAGGTGGCACCGGCTCCAACGTGGCCATCGCCACCCTCGAAAAAAAGCTGCTCAGCCAGCAGGAGGAGCTCACCGAGCTGCACAAGCGCAAGGGCGAGAACTCCCAGATGATCGTGGACCTCAACCAGAAGGTCGAGCAACAGAGGATCATCATTTCCGAGAAGGAACACAGGTAGCTGTCTAGGGTGTTCCGCATTTCGAATCACCAAAAAGAAAAACCCTTTTGTGACTTAAAAACCATTTGTTTGGTTGATTTCTCTAATTTCTTGATTTCTAAATTCAATTAAGAGTCTACAGCAGAGTGAATGACTAATTATTTGGAGATTATACCTTAATCTCGGCGAGATTGCAAATCAAATTCTAATATAACTATTTATTTTAGCCTCGTCGAACAGCAAACGAACAACAACCGATTGCGCGCGGAAGTGCAGCTACTTCACTCGAGTTTGGAGGAACTCAAGAAACTGAACAACACCATGTTGGATGAACATACAGCGCTTCAATTGGCATTTAGCTCCCTCGAGGAAAAGCTGAGAGGAGTACAAGTAAGTGGTCCAGGTTATTTACTATTTATTCCTATTGAATCAGCATGGCTTTGTTTTGTATGTCTAAGAATAGTACACACAGTAAATTCTACTTATATGCTAAATTGGAATAGTGAATTTTTAATTAAATTGTTTGTAAGTTGAAATATTCCCACTTAAGTCAGTGACCCAATAAACTGACGGGCTCGCTTTCAAAAGTTTATCCACTTCTTTTTTGTTTTGCCATTCAAAAGTTGTCAAAATATGAGGCCATTAATTCTCGTTTATCAGCCATTTAAAAGCACTTATAGCACAATGATAGACAAATCCCAAAGAGGATTATTTGATGATCAACTGCTGGTTACTCATCGATCGCTAATTAAATCCCCAGAACTGTTTATTCAAAATAGCGTTTAAAATATAATTTTATTGGTACTTATTCGAGGTTTCCGAGTCCCATTGAGCAAATCAATTTCTACGGTATTTGGTTGCTTCGATAAATACGTTGCAGATGGCTCGAATCGCTATGCCTCGTCTACAGGCGGGAAAAGCTTGCTATCTTTCGGATTTCGATCCAGTAGCATATTAGCGTTCAACGCGGAAAACAGCACGACGGCGCCAAAGATTTGCATATATCCCAAATATGAAAAAGCGTCTACTAAAAAGCTTTTCGTTCTCTTGCGATTCACAGGATGAAAATCGGCGTCTACTGGAGCGACTCATGCAATACAAGTCAAAGGATGCCGACAAGTTGAACGAGGAAAACGAGAGCATAATAAGGTGCGTACCCTCCAAAATAATACCATTGTGACCCTATTTTCATGGAAAACATAACGTTTAATATTACTTATCTCTTCGATCATTAATGTATATGTATATAAATGCATTTTCGTAACAAGATAGGTACGCAGATACACATAAAATGGTTAATCGCGAAGCTTATCTAATGCTTATAAAAGAGTGATAAAAATTCCATGTAAACTATTGACTTATACACACAAAATAAACAGAACACCTATGGATTAGGCAGCTTTTCAATCTAATATTTCACATGGCTCATAAAACAGAAGAGGATTATTTTAATAAATATCATGTACTATTTGCTTGAAGTGACCTACTAATAAATTACTTAGTAGCAAGAAAGAGTAACCAAACCGCAATGCCATTGATACCGTAAAAAACAGAATATCCAATTGATCAGGGAACGCCCAATCCTTCGTAGCTTCGTTGAGTTTTAGGGCATGTATACTAGGCTATTATCTTAATACCCGATTAGAGATTGCAGTGCCCATCCACCCGACCGCTGACCACCCAGTTGTGTTAATAAACCACTTATTGCCCACCCATCCAACGTCATGCAAGCAAGTTAACCGAAAAATGCGGAGCACGGGAACTACCAAATCGCAAAGGTTTACGGAAACTACACAAGTGCATGTAATAAATATTGACATTGAATACATATGTTTTACTAACAACTTAACAAGTCGCCAAGGAGTAGAACGGACCATTTAGACGAATATAATCGACTGTGTCACTCATTCTGATTTGCTCCTTTTATTTGGTTTAATATAAATGTATAACCGTTTTTGAACATATCTAGAAAAAGACTGCCGTCAATTTTCAGGAAACGTTCGGCTAAACTGAAACGTGACCTAGAAGACGCGGTCCGTGAGCCCAGCTCGTCCAGCAACACCGCCTCCTCGCCCGGCGCCGCATCCTTGCAGCGCAACTCCAGTCCCGCCCAGTACGTTGGCGGCCTCATCGGCGACGAGGATTTCGACGAGGCCGCGATAAATGGCGCCATGGAAGCCATAGGTCTCGATGATAATGAATATATTAGCGCTCGTTTTACAGCAGGCGAGATAGCCGAGAGCTCCCGGGCTTCCATCGACACCCTGAAGGCCACCGGCTACCTGGGTCAGGCCAATCCCACCAAGATCCTCATGAAGTTCGAGGCACACGAGAACGAGTCGCACGCGGTGCGCTGGAGTCCCGTGGAGCGCATGGTGGCCACCGGTGGCGCTGATCGCAAAGTCAAACTTTGGGATATTGGCAAAAGTGAGTCCGCAGTCGCACATTGTTTATTACACCTATACTTAATCACACTATTTTGATTTACACGCATATAACTTCGCATTGTGCCCTTTTAGATTCCACTGAACCACGTGCAGTTCTAAGCGGAAGCAGTGCTGGGATTAACTCCGTCGATTTCGATTCAACAGGCGCCTACATCTTGGGCACCTCCAATGACTATGGAGCCAGAGTATGGACAGTAATGGACAATCGCTTAAGAGTGAGTGTAACCCTTATTTAAACGCTCCAATTTAAGTAGCAAAAGAATATACTAACTTCCCGACACTTGCTCGGTGCAAACAAAACCAAAACGCATTTTATGAAAACATATACGAGGAAAAACACTTTCCAGTGTCGTCATCTTGTCTAGACGCCAGATATTTTCAATGATAACAAAGTGTGCGATTTCTGGACGCGATTACAGGCTGCACTTTTGTACTAACTCACTCGGCTACCCCATTCCTCTCCATGAGGCATTCACTATTTAAGTTGTATACAATAAACATGGAGGATAGTAATTTTAAAGAAGCAATTCGTTCCTGCTCAACAAATTGCCGCAATGAGTGCGCACCAGAATGGCCAGAACAATACTTTCCTTTTCTCTGGCCGCGCTAAGCAGATTAAAAAACCGACTTCTTTGATGCCTTGATTTATAAAGAATTTTCAGCCCTCGCGATGATTCTCGTTTCGCCTTTGTTTACTCAAGTTGGAACGTACATACATATACCACACATTCATAGCAATGTCAATGTTTATAAATAAATTTTGCATGTTTGCCGCTTTCTAACTCGGAAAAAGGCGAAAGGCAAACAAGTAAACATTACAGAGACGCTGATGGCAAACAAAAGTGTTTACTGATATAGTAAATAAAGCACTTTAACTATGATATGTGTACCATGGACCCGTGAGGTTCATCTCGGGAAGGATTGGAGAAATGGTTTCATGCCTGGGCAAGATTTCGTAGAAATTTAATGGTAAATGCATGCCATACTTAGAGAGGAGAGCATTTTTATTGAGTGAACTTAGAATTATAAACGATTGTTAATTGAAGCTTAAAGAAAAGTATACGAGTAGTAAAGTGGTCTACCCACTTCTGGCTACCCATATTGCAACATTTAAGTGCGTTTATCGAACGAATCGATTTCAATTGGCGGTCATAAATAAAAGTCGTCTTTGAATGCCACCAGGGGAAACTGGCCATTGGCAGTTGGCCTGAATTGCCGTAGAATAATCTTTCCTACCCCAAGGTTCATCTCTCGCCTGGTCAGGCCAGATCCGCAACTTCATCCATTTATGCTGCACATCGTCAACATGCGAATGAACATACAAGTGCGGTTCTTCCTGCTTTGCTCCGCCAGCTCCAGCTGCATCCCGATCCCCGACCTGAACCCCCAACCCAACCCAATCCCCATCCACATCCGCGAGATACACCGACTCTTCTCTTCTAACTGGTATTTCTGGATTGACATTTAAACGGTTCTTTTGCGCACAACTGGAAACTGTAACTGAAGAATAGCGCCGCCGATCTGCAGCATTAAAATGAGCACACTGACTTGTACGGCCTCTGGCCACAATGCGATCGAACTGAAACGGCCAACTGATGGCCGCCGAGTTGTAATCATTAATATGAGCCACTTTTTACGATTCACACACCGTAATCGCCGGAAGTTTATGCGGGCGATTTTCCATTAATCAGTGCTTCACACCTGCTGCTGAAAGATGCCAAGCGATTAGCTGCCTAACTCAATCAGTCATAAGTCTGAATGGCTTGCCCATATTTTGGCCAAAATAATTTGATCGCTTGTTTACATCGATCGGTTTGCCTTATAAACAGTATAGCCCCAGATGTATTCAAAACGTTTCGAACTCGGAAACAATATTTATTTATATTAAGCGGCTGTATTTTCATCTTAAAATGCGAGATTTGCAACGAATTTGGGGCAGACAGCAATCAGTTTGGGGCTTAGGCGGCTTAATTTGATTGGACATTAATCCAATTGAATCAATCGGTCGGGCAGCTGCTCACAGGTGTTGTAGTGATCAACCACGGCAATAAGTCATCTATTAGAAATGTTTTGCTAATTTATGGCTTGGAAAAGAGGACATTTCCACCTTTGCCACCACGCTAGCATTCCGATAAAACGCGGAGTGGCTTGCAGTTTGGTTTCAAACTCACCGGTTTGTGGCCAACACGTTTTCGAAGCCAAATCAACCGCTGGCCGCCTTGCAGCCTGGCTCAAATAAGACGTTTTAAGAGAACGTTTCAATCCATGTTATTAGCTGCAAACCGGCTGAGCTCGACTGGGCTCTTTCTTCCCGCCGAAGACGCTCTTCCCACCGATTCTTCGCTCTCAAACTCTCCACTCCTTGGCCGGAGCAGCTCCGGTCAAACATGTTTGAGCCACCGCCACCGACCGCCGCTGCGAGGCGGAGGCAGTGCTCCGCGCTCCAAGCCACACTGCGCGTACATTGACCGTTCGACTTGACCGGTTGCCGGTCGGGAATCGGACTCGTAGGCTCTTTGCGCCGAGCTAAGAGAAAGGGCGACTACTCCTATAAGGGCAGCGCCTTGGAACGGCTTTTATTTTGCAATTAGTACTTTTATTATTTGTTTAATAGTTTCAGTGGTTGCCCTTAAATGACTGCAAAGATCTGCGCAGCTATTGTCTGCCAGCTGCTGGCATTTATAGTTGCCTCCTCAGCTGCTTAGTATTTAAGACAGCAGATTTATGTAGCTGCAACCGCTTCCTCCGAAGGTCATAAATCAACAATTTCGCTGATACGCAGGAAGTCTTTTTTATCTTATCTCGTTTCTCGTTTCCACCATTAGGCATCTTGGTCCACAGATAAATAAGGCGAGAATCAGCGCTCCGGAGTGTCAATGACACGGGTGTCAGGTGGCTCTGGGCCATGGACGGTGGGCTATGTGCTGACAAGCACTCCAAGATGACGGAGTAGCACTTCGAAATATGTCCCACCATGCGACCTATGTCAATGGATTTTCCGCGGCAGTTAGGCGAGTAGTTTTAAGATCCTGGTTTATAACGCCGTAATTAAATGTCTGTAGCCTCTTTAATGTCAGCGGACACATTTTAATTGCACGCCGTTCTAGTGAAAGATACTTGGCCCGGCTAATTAGCCGGTTTTCCAGGTGGAGAGGGCACATGTGGGATGCCACAAAAGGTGTTGGTATTGTTCTTTCGCTACCTGCCAGATGCTGGGTTAAGATCGCTATAAGATGCCCTATAACGTAACTCTGCACTAACTGTTTGTCTCGCCTCTCACACTTTGAAGCACACGCTGACGGGTCACAGTGGCAAGGTAATGGCCGCCAAATACGTCCAGGAGCCCATCAAAGTGGTGACCGGAAGCCACGATCGCACGCTGAAGATATGGGATCTGCGCAGCATCGCCTGCATAGAGACGAAGTTCGCCGGCTCCAGTTGCAATGATCTCGTCACCACCGACAGCCTCGGATCAACGATAATCAGCGGGCACTACGATAAGAAGATCCGGTTCTGGGACATACGCACGGAGAAGCAGGCGGACGACGTCTTGATGCCGGCCAAGATCACCTCCCTGGATTTGTCAAAAGGCGAGTGCTTGCCAGCTGCCAGCTGCCATCCTAATCCCTACTACAACATGTTAATTCCACAGATTGCAATTACCTCATATGCTCTGTAAGAGACGATACTATTAAATTGTTAGATTTACGCAAGAACCAAGTTATATCCACGTTTACGTAAGTGCGCGCCTGTAAATTGAGTCCGGCATATACCCTAACTTTATACTCTTACCCTTTTGCAACTCCTTGCGTATAGAAACGAACACTTTAAAATCAGCTGTGATTTTGCTCGGGCTTCATTCAACTCGAGCGGCTTGAAGATTGCTTGCGGATCGGCGGATGGCGCTATATACATTTGGAATGTGAATGGCTTCCTAGAAGCCACACTCAAGGGTCACAGGTGGGTAGTAAAAACAGTTTAGGAAGGTTCGGAGAATGTACTTCATTATGGCCATGCCCGATCCTTTCTGCCTTTACGATTGATTGCGATTAATCCATGAATGCATTCCCTGCTTCAATTTCACAGCACCGCCGTAAACGCGGTCAGTTGGAGTCCCAACAACAACCTGCTGGCCTCCGTGGGCAAGAACAAGCGCTGCACCATCTACTCGGAATCATAGCCCTAATGTTGCCATACTACACGTCATTCGAGTCAGTCGGTTGCGATTCCGAAACTGAAACGCTTAAGTCAGAGCTGCAATCAGAACGGCCATGCGGAGTCTGCTGTAAATAGTAAATTCGGTTGACGTAAATTCGTCGGCGTAAGTCCAGTGCCGACGTTTTAATAACTTTACTTGATTATTTTATTTATACTTGAATCGGATATAGTATGCAAATTGTATCAATTCATATAGTAGTAGTGTAAGTACATGTTTTCCTATTGTAAAAATAAAAAACACGCATATGGGGTTGCATATACGACCAATCTAAGCAAATGACTCGCCACTGAATGGAAATTAAATTGGGGCAACCCAATAATTCCGCAGAATGGCCTTCACTCGTTGCTGCACGGAAACAACCAACCAACCAGTTGCCTCAGGCGACATTATGTGCTTTTCCTGCACCATCAACTGTGCGATGCTGTGTGTTTTGGCCATAAAGAGGAGACCACGCCGATTTCAGACAATAATGCTCAGCCAGAAAAAAGAGTCTTATGCATCCTTCGAACGTGATGCATTTTAATTTCTGCATATGTGATCAATTCCCGGCACGAATGCTACTGCTATGCTGTATGGTGTGTATGGTGTGCCATTGGCGAGCAGAACACATCCAATTATTTCGTGTGCTGACGGAGCACAATCGACACTGGGGAATCTCTAATTGAGCGAGGAGAAATAACCACGGCACCATCATTACAAATCTAACGTACATTCATTTTTATCGCCTTCGCCTTGCATGCATGCCTTAATTAAGAATCTTTCCAGATTATGCCTGAAAACAACTACAGCTACGGCGTTAAGTACCGCCAGCGATCTGAAATCTTGTGGCGCTCCCAAGTGCTGCCACCACTCAAGTTAGTGTCGTTGAAGGCGCATTGCTAAGTAAATTAATTGAGAGGAGAGGAATCCACTCGCCTGGAGGAGCCAGCCCAGCCAGCCCAGCCAGCCGACCGAGTCCAGAGTGACGGGCAGACGTTTGGACTTGGACAGGAGTCACTTTCCCGTATGCGAGAGCGCTCCTCCAGCAGATAAAGATACAAATCTGCACGAAGCCTGTTTCCTGTTCTGCTGAGGGTGCATTTATTTGCATGATTCACATTCACACAGCCGCTGTGCCTAACGATACTTATACAGCTGCTGGGTCTTCGTACAGGTGTACCCCATCACCAGCGCCATCACCACACTATGCACTCCATGTGCTGTGCACTCCATGCTCCATACTGCATACTCCATGCTCCATGCTCCATCCTCCATAATGAAGACGGGAAGACGTCGAGTCGCTGGGAAAAGTTGGGGAAACAAGCACGACATTTGGACCTTTCTGCCCACATAGAAAAGTGAATCGCTGGCTTCCCTGGTCGTCGAGGATCGGGAGTCGGTAGTCGGGACTCGTGCATTTTGGGCGACTCTAAGTGAGCATGTTCCTAGAAGCCCTCGACTCGCGTTTACAGTTGGATGCATTTTCAGTGCCATTGAAGTATAAATAATAATTCGCAGGTGTCTGCATTCCACGTCCCATTCGCACAATTCGTTATGCGTGGGTAAAGTGCTGAAATGGCAGTTAGACTCTCAGCCCAGCTCATCCATTCCCATTCATCCGAGCATATACATGCTGCTCCAAATGCAGGCCATCAAAATGATAATATTTTCTCTTTTGTTCTGGCGATAGAAAGCTGATTTCCATATATGAAAGTCAAATTCAGAGATGTTTATTGCATGAGCAATTTGTCAACTGAAGGCGATGAGCAGCACCCCGAAAAAAGCACACAGCACTGGTAGTTCATTAAAAATCTTAAGTTTAATAATAATAAGATGAGTTCGTTCCGTACAATTAGAGGCCAATGCGAACAGCAAACTGTCATTGAAATGCAATAAATTATAGTGCTTAACTAGGCTAGGTCGATATAATTCGATACAGACGGGGAGGGGCAGTTAGACGAGGAATAATGTAATATGCATTAGTTTTTACAAATGTCAACCGTTCGACTTCCGAAGTCGCAAAGGGAGTTCAAGGATTCCGTGCTCTGTCGAACTTCCTTTGCAAGTGGGGAATCCGTTCCATTGGGGGAGTACTCAAACCCAAAACGCCAAGGCTGCAATGCAAGCAATCTGAACTCCACCGCGCAAGACACGCAGATTTCAATCTCATTTTCAATTCGTTTTCTCTAAAATCGTGCACTGACTAGATAAGGCAAATAGCGGATGTAGTATCAGGACGACGGGCATTTCGTACGGATATTCGTGGCATTAGTGGGTTGGCATAACCTTGCGTAAATATTGATTGCACCTTGTGAAGCTTAGACGTCTATGTAAATGAATGGGCCAAAATAGGCCGCCTGGATCTGCTTAGTAAGAATGCTGGTAGGGCTGCAGCTTCTGGCGACGTTGGTAGCAGTACGTCCAGATCGCGATCACGGCCAACTGGGTTAGCAAGAAAATGGTGGCAGCCGTAATAAGACCTAATAATGAAGGCAATAAAAGGGAAAAGAGTACGAGGTTATCATCAAGCTATTATAGTCCACTAATCCGGTCATCTGCCAGCTGGCAGAGTGGCTCTTTAAGACGCTTTTATGGCCACTGAAGCGGGCTTACCAATGGCGTTGACGCAGAATCCGTGCCCCTCCTCGTTGGCAGTGAATGTGGTCTCATTTCCGTCGTAAAAGTCTCCGCTCTCCTGCTTATCTTGCTTGAATCCGAACTTGTCCGTAATCTGAATGGACTGAACCAGCAGCATGTCGCTGGGCGCGGACTTCTTTGAACTCTCGATGTCGCGACGTGGCCTCGGATGATCATCTATCCGAAACAGGTAGTTTCCCATTTAGATAGGGGAAAGTTTCAGATGCACTGGGGACTACTCACCTGTGGTGTTGAGCGATCTGCGCTTGCGTCCGTAGGACAAGAGGGACCTGTACTCCCCGCTGGTGTCCTCCTGCTCGCACTGGACGGGCTCACAGCTGGGCATGCAGGGCGTGACCAGGGCGCGGAACTGGACCACCTCACTGGAGGGGAACTTGAAGGCATCGAAGTTGGAGAGCAGCATCTTGCCGGAAACCGATCCCTTGTAAATTGGCCCCATTATGAAGTGGTCGGTGGGGCAGCCATTTGAATCGATTAGGGTAATTTCCGAGTTATCCACGCCATCCATGGCCACCAGCTCCCGAATGAAGATCTCGTAGGGGCTCTGCTCGTCGACGATCTCGAACTTGAGAGCCAGCGGATCGCCCACCTCGGCGGAGCGCATCATATCCGAGCCGTCTCGCGATGTGATCCGCATGATTACGTTGGGTGACTCCACAATTACCTCCTCGGAGAGGGCCGGCACGATGTCGCCGCGCACATCCAGGTCCACGCCGTTGCTCACCGACTTGTTGGTCAGGTCGTACTGACAGGCCAAGGCCAGGCCCAGATCGGAGGATGTCACAATCATGTCATGGTGCTGGATAATTATATCGTTCACATAGCGGCCGGCGGTGCTCTGGCGCACATTGCACTCCAGGTCGTGGTAGTTCATCCGCAGCTCGAAGTCCAGCGCACTCTTCACGTCCACCGAGCAGGACTTGGGCGATCCCTTGGCGTACACCTTGCCGTTGAAGAGCTTGGAGGTGCGAATACGTGCCAGCATGTCCCCGCCGCCGCACTCGATGGTCACATTGTAGCAGGAAGTCAGTTCATAGGTCGACGCCTCGGGCACCTCCAGGAAGGGCTCCTGCACATCCGCCAAGGTGGCACGACTGTGATGGGATAATCTGCACACCATGTCACCCGTGTCATTATAGTCGTACGAGTGGCACCTGTGATGGATGCAGAATGGGCGAGGATGGTGTGATATGATATCACATTCAATAAACTACTATAATTGCCAGATCGTAAAGGTAATTCCCATAAATGCCCCCGAAGAGCATGGAGACCATGCATATACATAAGTGGACCTGTTACTGACCTATATGGCGAGTTGAGGCACAGTTCCCGGCACTCGTCAATGCTGCTGACTTCTTGGTAGACCGAGTCCACCGTCTTCAGAATGCGACCAGGTAGACGTTTGAATTCGCAGAGCTTGTTGGGTTCATCGACACAGTGATTTTCAAGGTAATCGGACCCTTCGTTCACCTGGAAGGCCTGCGAGCCGGCCAGCGTCAGGCGATCCAGCTCGCTCAGCTCGCAAGCTCCCGAGGTGCGATCATAGTTGGCAGATCTGCAGGGGACACAGTTGAATATGGAGTAATCGGTTCAGGCTGGGCTTGGGGCTTGGGGCATGGGGCTTTCTGCTTCACTTGACTGATAGAGGGTGGACCCCAAGTATTTGGACTGTACTGGGAGCACGTACCTGCATGTGAATTCGCTCTCGCCGAGGCAGAGTTCAAAGCACTCGCGTCTTGACGCCACCGACACGGTACGCTTAACTTCCGTCTTGAGCTTATAGTTCTGAACACGATCGACGTACCAGGCTCGGGAGCAGGGCTTCACGGACAGGCATGATTTTTGGGCATAGATAGTGAATACGGGGAACTGCGACTTTGTCAGCGCACCTTGGTAATGATTGTGATTAAGTCGCGAGCTGGCTTGTTTAGCGGCGTAAGTAGCTTACCTGGTAATTGATCAGCATGTGCTGAGAAGAGCACGCAAAGCCCGGTCTCGTAGTTCACTGACTGGCAAGTTTTGTTCTTCCTACAGGTGTCCAAGCAGTCAGTGAGCATTAGGGTGCCCGGCTGGGAGTCCATCAGCTTCTCGGGCGCCGAGAAGACGTATCTGGCGAAGGACTCGTCAGTCAAGCAACCATTTGGGGCTATGACAACCCATCATCGCTTACCCTGTCACTATTTCAAAGCCCACCAGATCGGGATTGCAGTCCACAGGCGCGTTATCGTAGTAGATGCCATCCTCCTCGGAACCCAGGGAGCTGGACAAGTCCGAGACAGCTGGCAAATCGAAGGCCGAGTTGCGGGTCTCCAGATTTTCCACCGGCCTCTCAGTCCTATTGATTTCGGTGGGGCTCTCCTTGGCGCCGGGCAGCTCCGTCTTGTCCTCGATCTCCTCGGAGGCAATCACTTTGCTGGCATTCGGAGCGGCGGCAGTCACCGATTCCGCAGCCTGTCTTCGGATTCGCAGGTGCTCCTTGGCCGTGGCCGCACTATAGAGCATTAGGGCCAGGAACAGGTGTCGCAATAGGTTGATCTTGGCCATCTTTAGAGTGTCACTGGGGCCTGCAAAGAGCGGGGCATGTGCATACATTTGAGACAGTGTTACTTAAGTGAGATCACTTCAAGTGATCCAAAACTCTCTTTTGCTAGAACCCCTATAAGTCCCAACAACTTGAATGGTTACTGCTGGCTAACCCAGGCAGAACAAATATTATATTAGCCCAAAGTCATAAGCCATAACGATAACCTTTATTTATAAAGCGCGCTAAATTGCCTACGCAGGCGCTGTCTCAATCTCTTCAAATTAATTTGTTTGCCATAAGGCGTAACGCGAATTATGAAGTCGCAGAAACAATATCATGGCCAGTTACTCAGCCCCACTCCAGTCTGTCCAGTCTATTCAGTGATCCATTCCGTTGGGAAGCGGAGCTCACGTCGATGACCCCGTGCACTATTCACCAGATTCACCACTACTCGCGATCCCCTGATTTTTTCTGGTCCGCTGAGCTAAACTCTTGCGCAACAGCCAAGTTAATGGGCATCGCTTATGATTGACGGTTTCGCTGGAGAGACCATCAAGGGGTCATGAGCTCTAATTTTTCGCCAAGTACCATGTAGAACTTGTTTCGCCCGAGCCCAAGGAACCCAAGGAACCTTTAGGAACCTCAGGAATCAGGGAACCCAAAAGGAATGGACAATTTTCAAAATTATTAATACAAATACTTGCGAGACGGGACAACAATTCAATTATAGAAAAGAATATTATTACGACAGCGAATAATTGCCATTGGCGAGTATCTCGTTAGGAACCCACTTGGAGCATGACTTATTAACATGATAACTGTATTAAGAGAACTCCTATATGGTTCTTAGCCATAGCTGGGGCTAGCTACACAGTTATTCCATATGAATTCTCATGAATAGCCATGTGTGCAGAAAAAATTGGTGGGTAATAGATACGGATAGGCTGGAATACGGACACGGATACGAATAGGTGGGGTGTGTACAGTGTATAGGAAACGCATGACTGCCGACGCACCAGACACACTAATCCGCTGGGGCGACGTTCCAGCCAAAACCAATCTGCTGGCACTGCGAGCTGCTCCACTCTTTGCAGATGATATATAAGCATAGGAACATACCGTTAAGACACCGCTTGATTCATGATTCATAGGCCCTGCAGCGGTCAGAACAAGCCGTACTTAATTAGAGATAAAATGCTTGAAAGACTTTTGAATGTTTTATGCTTTTCCTTTCCTCATTCGAGGTATTCGGGATAGGGAATCGCATGAATACGTCGGGCTCTGGTGCACATGACCACACAGCATTCGGCAGTGCCATGTAAAGAGTGGCCACTCAGGAAGCTGCATTTTAACGAGTCCATGACCATGTTATTGTACAAAAATCTTGTAGAAAGCGGCAGAAGAATTGGGTCAATGATTATCGTCAAAAGCTGTTTTGCCGAGCATAGACACATGCATGTACATGGACGCATGGACATGGGTATTGGTAGCTGCGCCCGCAGCGATCAGGTCGAGCCCCAACCGAAACCGAAACCCAAGCCGAAACCCAACCGGTATCCAGTGGTACCCAGTGGTATCGACGTGAACAGCCCAAGGAAATAGCACCGCCAAACTGTGTCGCTGATCACAATCGATTAGTGCGAACAGTCGCTTATTGCCCAAATTACTGTTAAATGCTCGTAGTTTCTGGGGGCCAAGAATGCGGGGCCCACTAAGGTTTTCCTACCAATTGTGGGCTGGAGGCCCTGCGAGGTCTATAAAAAGGAAATGGGCGAAGGCCTACTCTTCGATAGATGGGCAGTAAAAGTAGGAGTGCTGAAGGACACTTAACTCCTTTTTCCTAAATGGAGAAAGCAGTTGTGTCTTGATGATTTATGCCAAGTTTTATGAGAAAGAAAAATGCTATGCTGGAAAGAATACTTCTCTATATCAGCACCCAGTAAGATTCTGCTCTTTGTGCATTTGCCAGTACAAAGTGGATCAATCAATCGAGTAAACACATCACAATACCGCTTTTGGGTTCACTGTTTCGGGCCAATCAGCACTTGTTAACCGTTTGGCACTTTCGAACTTTTTCTTTTATTTGCCTTTTACTGCGAAACCTTTGTTTCTGCGACCTTACAGCTCTTTTTATGTCCAAGCGCGTCTACACCCATTCTGACCGACTTCAGCTTCATTCACATTCAGCCCAATTCCAGAATTTCAGATTCCAGGTGCATGATGTAATTAAAGGGTCCACCGAGAGTCAATAGAAATTCAATCTTCAAGAGAGACCGCCAAAAGCAAAACTTTCACCATTCTGAATGTGTTAATGACTTCATTTCTCCGGTGACTAAAGCCTGCCAAAATTCAACGGCAGGCCTCACACTGTTAGATTAATTTGCCATTTGGCGAAACTTTGATTATGGCCAATTCGGGATTCGTGGCTAATCACGGGACCACTAACGATCTACTGTGTCAGCTTCCACTGGCTCGGTGCCTTCTGCCTATATGCGTGCATAGCTCCATTATGGCCCAGAAGCTGGCATCCGTCGGTGGAGCACCCGATGGCCAGGACGGACGTCCTAATGCTCGCCAATGTTTTGACGGAAGCTGCAGACTGGCTGCAGAACCTCGAAGATTGGTGAAGAATGGGTGTGGAATCGCGAGTCTGGAGCGTCGGTCTTTTGCATTCTGCAGTTTCCTCTGCTTCGTGCGTTTTTGCAGTTCACTTTTTCAGAATGATTGTCTCCGTTTTTCAATGCTGAACGCTGGCATAGGCTAGTCATCCGTCAGTCCGATCACTGCCGTTTAGGTAAACCGGTTAACATTTTTTGTTCAGATTTTTCTTAGTTATTCTTCAGTCGGTGCAGTGGCTGCATATTCTGAGTAGCGGTTCGATGCGGATCGGATGGGATCGGATGGGATCGGATGGGATCGGATCGGAGTTGGAATGAGCGCGGCTCTGTTGCCACACATCGCTTTCATAACCATATCCATATCCAAATGGGCTCGCCAAACAATTACCTAATTAAGCAGTTCGTTGCCGGAGTCTTTCCCGAATTTTTAGCCTAGTCACACTGAGACAAAACACTTTCGCAGCCCAAGAGCAAGATCTTTCGCAGTGGGAATTGTGGGTTGGAGGGAGCACCGAACTTGACCATTCGATGGTCGCCGCAGAACTGAAGACTTCCACGCCGCCGAGTGACTTGTTATAAAAATTAGATAAAGAAGTTCTGGGAGCGGGCTGCCAGCGACTGCGAGAGAGCGGGACGCAGTTCGTCTTGGAGTTGGAATTCTTACAAAAGAAAGTCTCGGGGCGATGGATGTGGATGATGCTCGCTGCGGAGAGAACCTCAAACAGAAGAAATTGTTAGCATGGTAAACACACCAGCCAGCGCTCGTCTCTGGGTCTCTTCCGAGTCGGGCTCGGATCGCATGAGTATCACCTGTGCGGGATCTCTACACTTCCAACTCGAACGTGTTGGGGATGCAACCCATTGGATGATCGCGGTCAACGCTCGAGAACAATGTGCACCTGTCTGCGCTCTTCGGCTCTCTTGGCCTGTTCCTAACATCGCCAGCATGAAGGTAAAGGAAGGCACTATGGTGGCATTATGGCTCCCAAAATAATTTTCTTATGGGCCTGTTAGCGCCCAGGGCCGGCAGAAAAGCCACGCGTAATAATGGGTTTTGGCTTATAACTGTCGCTTGCGTTTTTACTATTTTTCACTTTCACTAATGAGCCGCGTGAAATCGCTCGTCACCCATTTTCTCCCATTCTAGCCTAATCGGCTTAGGCCAAATCCACCATAACAATTTGTGTGGGCTTAGGTTCGGTGTTTTCTTCTACTCCATTTCGACTGGCAGGCATCCAACCATCCAACCATCCCACTGGATGGATGGAGATCAGTGATATCTGGCGATCTTGAATAGCCCACTTTATTGGCGGAGACAGCGCTTTCGACGTGATATCCACGTTAGACTAGAATGGCCCATCAAACGGTGTTTGATTTCCAAATTTATGGGTCAAGCCAATGCAAATCAGTTGATGGGTCCGTTCCTCGAGAAAACGGGTCGTGCTTTGATAACAAATTGGGCAAACAATAGATGAGTGGAGGCCAAATTTGGCCATTAATGCTATTCGAGTGATATATGTGAAAACCGAGGCGAACCGGTCCGAAGAAAGCCCTAGTTATTGAAAGATGATTCATAGCAGATGCGAGGCCACTTACCCTCGGAGTGCCTTAAACTAAGAGGTATTCGTATGTCGATTGTGATCGGACAAATGAGCTGGAAAGAAAGAAAGCACAAATCCACTCTTTTCTGGCATTTGAACTAATTTGAACTTTAGTCGGGCTCTAATAACTTACGACACGAACGAAGTTTAGTCATATTCTGTCGGCGAACTTGAAATCTTACGAGATAAACGAAACCTCTTCCTAATTACAAAATAATGGGCACTTATTGAAATGCTTTTTCTCATTATTTTTCACGTTCTTGCGTACTTAAAGGCCGCTCTAAAAGCCGTACATTCCTACTTTGAAGCGATTCTTTCCCCGTTTAACTGAAAATGATGTTCAACGTATGGTGCAAAGTATTTCTCCTCCATGTTGCTGGGTGTCTTTCTCTGGAGAGTCGGCCAGATCCACGCATAGTCGGTGGCTTTCCAGCCGATATCGCCAACATTCCCTATATAGTGTCCATACAGCTGTACGGCATCCACCATTGTGGCGGCTCCATCATAAATAACCATACCATCCTAACGGCTGCCCATTGTTTATCCGGAGTGTCACGTCGTCTGCTGAAAGTTAAGGTCGGCGGAACGTCGCGCTACCGCAATGATGGGGAACTATTCTCGGTGGCTGACCTGCATACCCACGAGAAGTTCAATGCCAAGACCATGGACTATGACATCGGAATCATCAGGTTGTCCAAAAACCTAACGCTTTCTAGAAAGGTTTGCAATACTCTCAGCTAAGAGCTGTTTAATAGTTCAGTCAATTGCTTTGTAGGTGAAGGCCATTCCCATAAACCCCAAAAAAGTAGCCGAAGGCATCTATGCCACCATTGCCGGCTGGGGATTCAAGTCCATGAATGGTGCTCCCTCGGATAGTCTGAGGTATGCTCGAGTTCCGATCGTGAATCAGGCGGCCTGCAGGGACTTACTGGGCAAAAGTGTGACGGATCGGATGCTCTGTGCCGGCTACCTCAAGGGTGGCACGGATGCCTGCCAGATGGACTCCGGAGGACCCTTGTCGGTGAGGGAGCAACTGGTGGGCATCGTGTCCTGGGGAGTGGGGTGCGCCCTGGCGGACAAGCCGGGAGTGTATGCCCGACTCGATGAACTGCATCCATGGCTAAACAAGGTCTTGAATAAATCATAAAAAATAAAGTGATACCACTACCAGTTTCACTATTCCAGCAGTTGGCACCCATGAAAAGCGCATAAAAACGGGGAAGGTAATACTTTCACCCCAGAAGTAAAGCGCATTTTATCGTAAAAAAAAATAATAAAAACTTTAAGATTCATAAAAATGCAAACTATTTATGAATAGTAAGCGAAAAGCGTTTACGATGAAACTTGATGTGCTGCTGTATTAGCCGTTGCTAGTTTAGTGCCCAAATCATATGTGTTCCCGTTTCCAGCTATTTAGAAAGATGTTCTAAATTCTAAATTGCTTCTTTTTCTGTGTCAATCAATAGATTTAACGCAAATTAAAAACAATTAAGAACTTTTTCATAACGGATTTCACTGAAGCCACTTTTAAATATTTGAAAAGCAGAAAATAGTGCGACCATGTCAATGCAATAACCGGTATATGCATTAGCACGGCCACACTCATATCACAATAAAAACATAACAAATAATACGAATTAATAACAATGGACCTGCAATTCGACAGCGAAAGCTATTGGAACCGATCCTCCCGCGCAGCGTTCAGCTTCGACGACGAGGACGAGGTGGACCTCGCCCCGGATCTGGCCAGTAATGGAATCCTCGCCGACGACACCATTTCGGAGGCCAGCTTCAACAACAGCGTCGCCCTGAATCTCTCGATCAAATCCATTCTCAGCGAGGAGGCCTTGAAACTGGTGCTGCAGGAGCAGGCACTTGACGACAGGGTCTTGCCCAAGGGCGTCTCGCCGGAGGAGGAGCTGAAGCTGCTGCGCCGCCAGCTTCAGAGCACCCTGTACAGTCCCAATCTGGAAGTCACCGCACAGAAGTTGCTGCAGGGAAAAACAGCACCCTTGGAGATGTTCAAGTCACTGCAGGAGAAGCAGCAGCTGCTGGACACCCTGATGGCACAAGGCGGTGGTCATGCCGTCATCACAGTGTTGCTGTTCCTCAAGAGAACTCTCCATACCACGCAGTTCCATGGCATTCTAAGGGATAGGCCCAAGGCCTTGGAGCAGTATCTGAGTTATCTGAAGGAGAGCGGCGACCTGGCGGGTTATATTGAGCTACTGCAGCTATTTGGACGCCACCAAGAGGCGGCTCTTAAGCAGTTTGAGGCAGCGCTGGCTTCCGGAGATGCGAGCATCAGGAAGAAACACCTCCAGCTTTTGGTGGATGCCTATGCCACAGCGGGAGTGGGTGTGATACCTCTCTACGAGCAGGTTTTCCACGCTGCCCTCAAGATGCAGCAGCTGATGGAGAAGGATAGCGGTCTCGGCAAGCTGCTGCGGGATCAGCCCACGCCAGTTGAAGTTCTCTATGCCTGCTGCCAGGTGAACAGCAATTGGAAAGAGCAGGATATGCTGAAACCCGTGTCCCCTCAGCGATTTGCCACCGATCAGCAAATCTCCCCGGCCCAATACGAGTGGACGGCGCTCAATGAAAGGGCGCAGGCACAGGCCTATGCGGATCTGGAGTGCATATTCGAGCGGGTGCCCAGTTGGCATCCGCTGAAGACGAAGCAGTTTCACATTAGCTTCGATCTGACCCTGGCCGTGCTCCGGCTGTACGAGCTGCAGGCTCCGTCGACCGTTCTGCAGCTCTTCCTCTCGAAGATGGGTAACAGCGTGGAGAAATTGGCGCTGGCCCAGCGGGTGAAGTGCATCAAGGCGGTCGTAGATGCCATGGCCGCGCTGAAGCAGCACCAGGAGCTGCAACAGCTCAAGGACACCCTGCCCGATCGTTCCGAGGAGCAGTTCTACTGCGAGAATGCGTTGAAGAGCCTGCAGAGCAAGCGCTGGACCACGGAAAACATCAAGCTCAAGTTGTAGATTCGACTCACTTTTATTTGTATAAACGTATTTTATTGTTAATCATTTAGGTGTGTATATAATTATATTACTGCTACTCTGGTTTTATTAAATAATTGCAAATCACAAGCTGAATATCGATATCGAATAAAAAAAAGAAAATGTGTATGTTCCGTATGTTTCATGTGTATATCCTGCAGCCTCAGTGGATCTGTTCGATGAGCAGTTTTGGATTACTTTCTTTCTCCGATTTCTGTGTAGTTTATTGAGTAAACAAATAAAAGCAGGCGTAGCCAATGGCAAACAAAGCGTTACAAAAATTGGATTCTTTAAACAATTTGTTTGTCTTAAATATTTCGTTTAAATAACAGCGCTGTAAAAAGCATTTGATGTATAAATAACCGCAAACAACAATTATGGTATATATATATATAGTTACGCGTAAACATGTAAGGGAAGATGGGGCCTGGGAGTCTGGGGATTGTGTGTGCTTGGGGCAGTCCCCGGTTCCAGGACCGAACGAAACATATTAAACAAGACAGACGACGAACGACGGGCCCTCAGCTGATGCGTGTTGAACGAAACGTGAGAGGATCCAGGATCTGAACCGGAAACGAG
This sequence comes from Drosophila erecta, assembly GCF_003286155.1. Taxonomy (NCBI): domain Eukaryota; kingdom Metazoa; phylum Arthropoda; class Insecta; order Diptera; family Drosophilidae; genus Drosophila; species Drosophila erecta. The sequence continues at coordinate 2,456,600 of NW_020825194.1, forward strand.
GCTCCAGGGCTCAGCCACTGCTAATTGGCAGCCTCGCAGTCCGAGTAGCTGAGCAGGCGCTGGCACAGGATCGTCTTGAACTTGACCGTAAAGCTATCGAATATGACGTCGGTGTCCTGCAGCTGTTCGAGCTCCTGGCCGGCGGACGTGGCTGCCTGATTGCTGTCCGCTGCCGCGATGAGCTGCTTGAACTTCTGATTGAGATTCTGCTCCAGCGTCGAGTTGTTGTTGTTGAAGTAGAACACGTAGGCCAGCTCCAGCAGGTAGTAGTCCAGATCGCCCATGAAGAACCGCTCGCACTCCAGCATATCGAACTTGCGCTCCAGGAAGTGCAGACACAGGTGGTAGATGAGGTGCTTTAGATCGGATCGCCTCAGCGGTACATAGCCCGTGTCCTTGCTGAAGTACTCGAACAACTTGAGGGTGCGCTGGGAGGAATCGCAGCTTTGCAGGCACAGCCGGAAGGCCTCTACGAAGCGAAAGTTGAGCATGCAGATGCGTATGCGGTACTCGTTGCGATTTGGACGGGCGCACTCGCCAATCTTGTCGGGATTATACAACCCGTGAAAGGCGTACAGACAGTAGTGGATGTAATGGCGCAGGTGCTGCAGCGATGACTCCCCCATTCCCTCGGTGCTCTGCGTGTAGGTGCTGCCATCATCATCATCGCGGCCCAGCAACTGCTCTGCATTTGCGGGCATTCCAGAACCCAATGCCTGTTCTGGCAGCGGCACGTAGCTCTGCTCCTCGGGTGTGTAGTCCATATCCAGCGAACTGTGGGCATCGCCCAGCACAGGAGCGTTGTAGGAGAAGCTGGCATCGTTCTGACTCAGGTTTTCGAGGCTACTCAGCATGTCGTCCGAGTCCTGACCGGTTGCCGCGTGCTCCGTGCTGCTCTTGTAGTTCGGAGTGCCCACCGAGCAGTGATGATCGAAGCTAATGTTTGCCGGCTGCAAGAAGTGCGGCTGATATGGCGGCATAACCTTTAGGTATCTGACCGGATCCTGGTCCAGTCGAATGCGCGGTCTCGGCAGATTGATCTCCACCGGTGCTTCCACGCACTGGCTCTCGAATCGCATCAGTCGCTTAGTCGTGGGAAGGCACACCACCCTCTGACGCATCCTCTCCACACTGGGTCCCAAGTCTCGGCCGCACTGACCATTCGAGTTGCCGCCAAAGGCACGCACAATGTGATCGGTGGTCATGACCAGCGTGAAATCCGAACCACAGTCTACGTACATCGGACGCTCGATGCTGTCGATGGGCGAGGGCTTAAGCACCGCCCTTCGATCTTTGTCCTCGGTGCCGAGTTGGTGTTCCAGGTTCTTGCCCCACGTGTAGAGCGTGCAGCTGGACGAGATCAGACAGAAGTGGAACAAGCCACTGGAGATCTAAAGAACGATTTTATACGATTTTATATTAATAAAGCAAGCTATTGCTAGAGCGTGGTTTAATTACCTGCAGGATTCGTCCTGCGACCTCGCTGGTGTCCACTAGATGGGGCGTCAGATGCTCCGTGGGATCTGGTTCTGGGACAAGCACTGGCGGAGAAGCCACGGGGGCTGGTGGTGGCGCCGCTTTTGCACACGCCGGTGCAATTGTTTCCGTAGCATCTGATGGCGCAGCCTCGTTCTGCGCCTTCTGGCAATCTTTGGTGTTGCTGGTGGCCTTCGGAGTGGCGCCGGCGACCACCGCCGCATAGGATGTGGTGGGCTCCACCAGAGTGCTGGTATTTGGGATGGGTGCCGGCAGCAGGGTAGCCTCCAGTTGCTTGCTCAACAGCTCCCGCTGCTGATTCTCCTCCATTTTCTGCTTGGCATTGGCGCGCCGCTTGATTTGATTGGCCAGACGCAAGGCCTGCGGCGAACTACCCCAAGTGTACAGACGATCCTGTTCGTCTACAGCTAACTGTGGGCATAACAAATGTAGCTTGGAACCCAATTCTCTCACTTCGTTAACTTACATTGGTAAAAAATTTGGTGTGTATCAGTCTTAGGCTGCAGCCGCCCACTTCCAGGCGCACTGGCAGGTTCGTCTTGGTGTCGCCGTGGTCACTATTGCCGGTGCCCAGCTGGCCAAAGTGATTGGAGCCGAATACGAAGAGCTCGTTGCCGCAGTAGTTAGCCTCCATGTGGCTGTTGGGTGCTCCACACAGCACCAAGGTGTGCGCATGCCCCAGCGATATTTGTAATATTTTCTGTAACATTAAGATCATTCATGTAGCAAGATTAAATGTGCAAATGGATTAAATCACCCACCTTAAATTTGAAAAAACTGACTAGTTGTGGAGTAGCTATATTCTCGCAGCTTCCCTGTCCAAGCTGCCCATAGACGCCCCATCTGAAAATGGTTTATTAATAACTTAGTTCACTAGGCACGGTTTCAAAACTCACCCCCACATATAGAGCTTCCCATCGGCCACTGCCGCATTATGATATTGACCCGCCTCGAGCATCGTTATGTTCATGCCATCCAACGCGGTCACCAGCATTGGCTGCAAGGCCATCTGCATATGTCGACCTATGCCCAGTTGGCACAGGTTGTTGTTTCCCACAGAGTAGAGCTGAAAATAGCAGAGGAAGTTAAGGCAGAACCCATTGGAGATCGTTTTTGCAAAACCTACGCCATTATTAGTTAGAATAAGTGTGTGTTGACGACCGCACTTGATGGCGTGCACTTGCAAATTGAGCTGGGAGAGGAGATCTAGACTTTTGACGGCGTGAGCGGGCTCAGGTGGCTCTGAAATAAGAGTGTGAATAAGTACCAAAAGATTGTTTATAAACCATTGATCGAACCTGTTGACTTCTGAGCACTGTAATAACTGGGAATGCCGCTGGAGCCCCAGAAGTAGGCGGTACCATCCACAACACAAGCGCAGTAGGCACAACCAGCTGAGATCGGTTTGAAGCGCGATGATTCAATGGCGAACTAAAGGATTTCAATCCAAATAGACGTGAGACATGCCCGGAAAATGGCTGAAATACTTGCCTGATTGTCTTCATAGTTGATACGGAAATTTGATAAAGCATTTACAATTGAATCATGCTTCACTCGCTGGGATTCCATATGAATAAGCACCGCTAGATAGGTTTCAATTAGACTCTTGCAAAACTCGAACAACTGCGGATTGTTATCGTTCGACAGCGCGCAATCACTATTGTGGGATACAATGGGTCTTAGAGCGGGCGAAAAAGGATTCAGTTGCTTCGACAGGCGCTGGGAAAAAATTAATTATTGTAAGTAAACTGTGGAACATATAGAAATATTGTGCTTACCTGCAACACACACGGTCTTATGTGATCCAACTTCTCCTGAATGAAAGCAAAGTAATCCATGGACACGTGCGGCAAGTAAGTTATTGTCTCCATAAATATATTCTCGCTGAGATTGTACAGGCAGACGTTCAGCTCGTTGTACCATCCAAACTCCTGGGCCACCACGCTGATCAGGGCATTGAAAGTATCCAGGCATACGCCCCGTATTTTAGCCAGTATAATGGCCGACGAGAAGAGTCCACTTTGGCAGAGAACAATGCTCGTCATGTTGGTGTGATATTTGCTATTGGTCACCAAAAAGTTCCTGCAACATAATAATAGTTACGCAGTGTCCACAGATAAAGTTCATGCACCTACCACAGCGGTGTATAGTTCTTATCGTTCACTGCCTTCTCAGCCATCGTGATGAGCAACAAGTTGGCCAAATGGAACTGCGAAGACGGCGACATTTGAAGGGCGCTAATCGACTCGTCCACGCCATAGTGATAATCGCTGCAGAAGACGCCGCTGTTCACATCCTCCTGCTCATGTTTCTCGGGCAAGATCACACGGACATCCTCTGAGTGGCGATAGGTAATGTCCCCCAAAATACCCTTGAGCAGCGGGTGACCCAAGTACCGCGAGCGCAGCAGATATGTGGACTTCAGGGCCATAGCACTCAGCTGCATTAGAGCGTAGGTGTGTCCGTACATGGCCAGCTTCAAGGCAGTGCGTATCGGTTTCACCCGCGCTTTGTTGTACGTGAGCAGGGCCTGAGTAATCTTCTTCCGCCTGAGCAGATAATCGCCGGCAAACTCGATGCACTGCTCGAAGGAGAGGTCGAAGGTGTTGCAGAAGTCGCGGCACTGGTTAAACTCGTTTTGCAATGCGGCATCCAGGAACAATTCGAACGGCTCCTTTCTGCAAAAAGTATTTCCAGTTCAGTAAGCGACTTTGGCGTGCAACAAATTGAAAACTTACTTCAGCTGTATGGTGTATACATTCTTATTGGTGATCACATAGCTTGGATCGTAGTTAATTTTCGGAAACTCGGACTGCATAATCTCCATTTGCCGCAGAGAAAACTCACTGCTAACATCCGCAGTCTCGTAGAACTGCACATAATCCATGGGCGTGTGGATATCTTTCAGCTCAAAAGCCTTGGCCTTCTCCTCTTTGGTAAGCGTCTCTGGCTGGGCGGCGGGATTGCGATACTGCGCCATCTGATATAAATGCAGCACAGTTTCATGCTCGAAGCGAAAGAGACATAGCTGGGCCAGATTATTAAAGCGCTGCCGAAACCATAAGAGTGTTAATTAGAGAATAAACATCTTTCCAAAAGCCTTTAACTTACATCTTCGTCGGAGGTATGCAGAGAGGCCATTGCGCTGCTGATCACGGACACGGCATTGATGGCATTGCTGGGCATATCGCTTTGATCCAGGCTCGAGGTGTTCGTGGTGGTTGCGCTCGTCGAATCGCTCTTCTGGACGCTCAGCTCCGCCAGATCCAACTTCTCAATATCAGCGTCCCGGTTCTCCTTCTCCGTGTTCGCGACCAGCGGATCCTCCATCAACGATGCCGCTGTAAAGTCCGCCGAACTGCTGCGGCAGTGCAGGTCCACGTAGTGTATGCCATAGAGTATGTTGGAGCTAATGAGTATTTCCTGGGTGTGCTTGGGTATCTTGTAAACGAACAGCGGCTTCAGGCTGATGTCGATGCTGTGCACGGTCAAGCTGTGACTATTGCTGTGCAGGGCGCTCAGCAGAAAGGTGCTGCGCAGGTTCTGTATGTTGTAAAAGGATCCGGAGGTGGTGCCGAGTGGTTCCGGCGTTACCGAAGGCGAGTCCATGATTGCAAAAGAGCCCATCGTCGAGTCGGGCATAACTGGAACAAATGGGATATATTACTTTTAGTACCATTACATGTAAGTGCAGGAATTGAGCTGTTTCTACTTGGTCTGTCAAGTGTGAGAGTTGTGCAAACTCAAGCAAGCGACGCTTCAAAAGATGCAACAGTTCTCTTAAAACTGCACACCAATAAACAAATATAAAATACACAATAAAACAGCATTTAAATTAACAAATATAAACTATATAATAATGTAGGCGAGAAAATATGTTAAAGTAGGGAGTAAAAAAACCAATATCTTGTTACTTCAGCTTACGCACATTCATCGAACTTTTGCCGCTGATCGGAAAGTCGCATCTTGATGGCCTGCAGCTTCTTCGATCCCAGACTCTTGAGCGAAGCCAGGCGGGCTCTTGTCGCGGGTAGAATGCCATCCATGCTGCCAGCTGGCAGTTGTTGCTGCTGGAAGCGGACGCCACCCTGCTCGCCGGATTGCCTAGCCACTGCCTCACTGTAGGAAGGTGGCGCCGGTGGTGGAGGCACATCTGCAGTGGCAGCTTCTGCGGATGCCGGGACGGCGGACGAGTCTGAGCTGGCTGCTGCTGGACCATTGCATCCCGCATCATCGCTGGACGGAGGCGCGAAAACATCCTCTTCCAGTTGGCTACTGTCCGAGGCCGGATCGGAACTATTGCTTTGTCGGGCGCCTGTTGCTGCATTTTGATGTTTCTCCTGCACGGACATCACGATCTGCCAGGCACCCTCGCGAGTTGTTGGGGAACTGTCTCCGGGATAGACGTACTTGATTGCCTTTTGCTCCAGCAGAAGTTTGTACTGCTGCTTCAGGGAGGAAGTTATCTGAAAGACGGTTAATCATATTTTATCATCTGGAAACATAAATAAGTGGACAAAATCCTTACCAGCAGCATAACGCCATCGTAGGCTTTGTCCTTGCAGATAACCAGGCGCATCACAGATCCGTTTTCGATGGCAGTGCTCGCAATCATGGGGCAGTTGGGACTCAGGCCCACAAAGCAGATGGAGCCATCCGAGTAGCCAATAATGGCCCTATTCTGTCCACTGTTGGTCTTCCACCAGACGACGGACAAGGGAAAGGGGCAGGTCTTGGACGCCATGAAGGAGGCTGCCATCACCTGACTATTGCCGGTGGCATCGATCGTCTGCTGCTGTTGCTGCTGCAGTGGCTGCACTGCCTCCTCAGTTCCGCTGTTCCGCACCAACATGTGCTCGGGCAGATCGTGGCCAAGAGGCTCCTCCTCCTCACCCTCCTGCACTCTGACCTGCTCAAGATTCTCAGCCAACTGATCCACCGGCTCCGCAGTGGACTCTTCCAGACCGGTGGTGTGATTGGGGCACTTCTTGGAGTTGGGACACTCGTGGGGGCCCACGAATGGGATGATGTAGGAGGTGACCTGGGTGGTGCTGTACAGCGAGCAGGCGGCCAGTCCATGGGCCTTGTCCACCAGCGCCAGGGCGGGCACGATGTGTAGTGTGTTGTCGAAACCTGTTGATGGAGCAGTGGATAAATGGTGTTCAAGTAAATGCTCCATTCGATCGTTAAATCAAAACAAAGGGGAGGCAGCAGAAAATCAATAGCCACACACGCACACATGGGGGCAAAGTAATTTTAGCAGCACCACCATCGCAACCACCCACCACCCATCACAAAAAAGTGGGTGGTGCTCAAACTCTCATGCTTTCATACTCACATAGCACCAGCAGCCAAACGCCCGCCGGATCGAAGCAGATGTCGTGGATGACGCGGTTGCGGAACCAGGATATCATCTTGACCACCTCCTGGCCGGAGGAGGCGCTGATGTAGCGCAGCAGGATCTCGTTTTCCTCAGAAACGAGGCATAGGAACTGCCGCTTTTCGTCCAGGCCCGCTGTCACCGCGGATAGCTTGCAGCTGATGTTCGTGATCAGCGGGCGCAGCTCGAACATGGCCAGCTCCTTGAGCTCCGCCTGCCCCGACATCTCTAGGGGATTGACGGACGTGGGAGAAGCCAATTTTATGTTCACAAAATCAGTTCGACGGGAACGAGCCTTTTCCAATCCGAATGAAAACAAACTAGTGACGGCCGCGTGAGACAAGCGAGCGGTCTGGCAACGCCCCAATCACGCACCGACTTTCCAATTGGAACGCAGTTTCCACAGCTTTTTTGAGGCAACAAATAAATTTAGAAATAGCGCGGCCTCCCTCTGCACCGCACAAGCTCGCGAAAACAAAGCAAACCGCCTTAAGAAGTTCGCCCCGGATTGCCGCAACCGTCCGGCAACGCTACTCGTGCTGCGCACAATACTTCACTCTTCGGGCTGTTAAACAGTCCGCCGCGACTTTTCCATGCAATGGTCGGTTCGTATGCGACAGCCACCGTCTTTCACACCCGTTTGGGTGAATTTCACTCGCGGAAAACCTGCGAAAAGCACGAGTCAAGGCGAAAATTCATGCCCGATGGCCAAAGCAGCAGCACTGAAAACATCTGATTGACAAACTGGAAGTCGGCCAGCCTGGCAACGCCGTATTCTCCCGTCAAACGGTCACACTGCCCCCGTGCATCCCTGCAATCGAAAATAACGGCGGGAATCGACGGCGTCGCTTGTATGAATATCAACAACGCAAAATTAATTGATAAAAGCATCTTCAAAGTGTTAGACGTGTCTTCAATTCAGTTGGCGATGGAATCGCGGTTACCAAAACCGTCGGGCATCAAGCGACCCCAGATGCCGGTGAAAACCGTGCTGCCCACAGATCGGATTCGCGCAGGATTAGGAGGAGGTGGAGCTGGTGGAGCCGGCGCCTTCAATGCCAACCAGACATACTGCGGCAACGTGCTGCCGCCCCTCTCAAGGGACCTCAACAATCTGCCCCAGGTTCTGCAGCGCCGCGCAGGAGGAGGTGAGTTAGGAAGCCGCCATTCAGAGGATTCCCCTTTAATCCTTGCTCATTTCTGATAGTACGTGCCGCCTCTCCGGAGCCCATGAAGATGGGCAACCGGGCCAAGCTGAGACGCAGTCGCAGCGCCTGTGACATCAACGAACTGCGTGGAAACAAGCGCACTGCTGCTGCTCCTTCATTACCCAGCATTCCCAGCAAAGTGTCCCGCCTGGGCGGTGCACCCGCTGCCCCCAGCCAGCGAGCAGTACGTCCTGCGGCCGCCACATCAACCACTTCCACAGCTGTCAAAAGACCACCAGTAACGCGTCCTGCCCCTCGAGCTGCCGTGGGAGCAGCCGCCAAGAAACCAGCAGGAACTGCCGCAGGTTCTTCCGCAGGAGGCGCAGCTACTGCTACGACCAAGCGCATCGCCCCCTACGACTTCAAGGCCCGCTTCCATGATCTGCTGGAAAAGCACAAGGTGCTTAAGACGAAGTACGAGAAGCAAACAGAGGACATGGGCGAGCTGGAGTCCATGCCCCAGCAGCTGGAGGAGACGCAGAACAAGCTCATCGAGGCGGAGAGCTCGCTGAAGAACATCCAGAGCGACAACGAGTGTCTTCAGAGGCAGGTGAAGCAGCATACCGCCAAAATTGAAACAATCACCTCGACGCTGGGCAGGACCAAAGAGGAGCTCTCCGAGCTGCAGGCAATACATGAGGTTAGTAGTTAATTAAGTAAAAACTCTGCTTAAATTTAACAACAATGTGTTGCAGAAAGTAAAAACGGAGCACGCTGCTCTGAGCACAGAAGTGGTCCATCTGCGCCAGCGCACCGAGGAACTCCTGCGCTGCAATGAGCAGCAGGCCGCCGATTTGGAGGTCTGCAAGGAACAGCTCTTCCAGTCGAACATGGAGCGCAAGGAGCTGCACAACACGGTCATGGACCTGCGCGGCAACATTCGGGTCTTCTGTCGAATACGACCGCCGCTGGAGTCCGAGGAGAACCGCATTTGTTGCACCTGGACCTACCACGACGAGTCGACCGTGGAGCTGCAGAGCATTGACGCACAGGCCAAGTGTAAGATGGGCCAGCAGATCTTCTCCTTCGACCAGGTCTTTCACCCGCTCTCCTCGCAATCGGACATCTTCGAGATGGTCTCGCCGCTCATCCAGTCGGCCCTGGATGGCTATAACATCTGCATCTTTGCCTACGGACAGACGGGCAGTGGCAAGACCTACACGATGGACGGCGTGTCGGACAGTGTAGGCGTCATACCGCGCACGGTGGACCTACTCTTCGACTCCATCCGGGGATATCGCAATTTGGGCTGGGAGTACGAGATCAAGGCCACTTTTCTGGAGATCTACAACGAGGTGCTGTACGATCTGCTGAGCAACGAACAGAAGGATATGGAAATTCGGATGGCCAAGAATAACAAGAACGACATCTACGTCTCCAACATAACGCAGGAGACGGTTTTGGATCCCAATCACTTGCGCCACCTTATGCACACGGCCAAGATGAACCGGGCCACCGCATCGACAGCTGGCAACGAGCGCTCCTCCCGTTCCCACGCAGTTACCAAGCTGGAACTCATCGGACGTCATGCCGAAAAGCAGGAGATCTCGGTGGGGTCCATAAACTTGGTGGATTTGGCCGGATCTGAGTCCCCAAAGACCAGCACGCGCATGACCGAGACGAAGAACATCAATCGCTCGCTATCAGAGCTGACCAACGTAATCCTGGCGCTGTTGCAGAAGCAGGACCACATACCGTACAGGAACTCTAAGCTGACGCACCTCCTAATGCCCTCGCTGGGCGGCAACTCGAAAACACTTATGTTCATCAACGTCTCGCCGTTCCAAGACTGTTTCCAAGAGTCCGTCAAGTCGCTGCGCTTCGCGGCCTCCGTAAACTCTTGCAAAATGGCCAAGGCCAAACGGAATCGCTACCTAAACAACTCGGTGGCCAACAGCAGCACACAGAGCAACAACAGCGGCAGTTTCGATAAATAAAGAATGCATTTTGCTGCCAGTTTTAACAATTTCCAAATTTCTAACCTGTTATTGCTTAATTTATGTGTTTACTTTTAGTGCAAATAAACTAATAAAGCGCTGGAATTCAATGCTATCCTACTTGGCTCCCACTGCCGCTCGCACCTCGGCGGGAATCTTTTCGACCAGCGCGGCATGGTTCTGTCCCAGGCTAGCCAGCACTCCCTGGCGATTCACGTGCTCCACATCCGCATTGTAGGCGTAGTGCTCGCCGTTGATGTTGGTGAGACAGCCGCCTTGGGCCTCAAGAACGGCTTCGGGTGCGCAGGTGTCCCACTTCTTGCATCCTGGTGTGGCAAAGACGTAGGCATGGGCCTTGCCCTCCAGCAACTGGAGCACTTTGAACCCAGCGCCTCCGACTTTCAGAACTTCCGTGGATGCGAATGCATTGAGGGCTTGCTGATGCAGGGCATTGGAATGCGAGCGAGTGGTGGTTATGATGAACTGGCCGGCTGGCGCGGGCACCGCCGTGAATCCTCCCGTGCCCAGACCCTTCAGGCCCCAAATGGTGCGACCCATTTCGCCATCGGGCTGTTTGTAGAAGGGCTGATGAATGATGCCGCCCACAGCAGCATCCTTCACAGCTATGCCGATCAAGACGGTCACGTGTTCCACGTGTCCTGCGGATGAAAGGAGTAGGTTTTATATACATAAGGAGCTATACACATAGTTCAAGATCGCACCCTGTGTATACTCCGCTGTGCCATCCAGGGGATCCACCCAAATCACGAAGTCCTCGGGCTTGACATCCTTCCACTCAGTGGGACAACTTTGCTGCAGGAATCCCTCATCCAACTCGTTAACCAGCCAGTCGTCGCAAACATTCAGATCAGATCCCCCTTCCTCGCCAATGATCTTCACGGTGGGGAACTTGTTGGCCAAGGAGGCGATGATGCAGCGCTGGGCAGAGCGATCTGCCTCCGTCTGGGGATCGTTCTTGCCCTTGTCCACAATGCCTAGGTCGCCTTTCTTGAGCACGTCGCGGATGATTCCGCCAGCCCGCTTGGCGGTGCTGATCGAGGACGCCATGACGCGCATGATCACCGGAGAAGTTGCAGCCATCGTTATCTTATTTGTAGGGTACAAGGATGTGGGAGATCTTTTCAAGTTTGGAATGCGATGTTTTCGCCGCTGCGGAGAAATGAATGCGGTGAAAGTACAACAGCTGATGGCGGCTAGAGAGGAGCAGACTCCCCCGTCAATAGATGAAGTTTTAGTTAATAAAGAAATATTAAGTTTTAAAAATCATGTTTAAATTGTTTTTAAATTCGATATTTCTTCATGATATTTACAATTACAAATTTATTGTTGCGGGAATATCTGGATTTTTTATAGCTGTAAATAATCGGCAGTGCAGTCTGGCAACGCTGCAGCCACACAAGACCTTTGGACCACCCGCCCCCCCGCCGCCCACAAATCAGTTCATTTCCATCTTGAAGAGGTAAGTTCTTGAAACTCAGTCAATTTCTGTAAATTTGCTAAATATTTCGACTAATTTTGCAGAAAATGGCCCGTGTTTTGGTTGGAGTAAAGCGTGTGATCGACTACGCCGTCAAGGTGAGCTTTAAAAGTCGCCTGTTGCGCATCTTGTGCCATTAATTCCTTTATCACTTGTTGCGCTCCGTTTTGCGTAATCGCCTTAATTAAGCGGCAATTAAACTAATTCCGGCAATTGTTCCCATGTACAGGTGCGCGTCAAGCCCGACAAGAGCGGCGTGGTCACCCAGGGCGTGAAGCACTCGATGAATCCCTTCGACGAGATCGCCGTGGAGGAGGCGGTGAAGCTGAAGGAGAAAAAGCTGGCCGAGGAGGTGATCGCCGTCTCCGTGGGCCCTGCCCAGTCGCAGGAGGTGATCCGCACCGCCCTGGCCATGGGTGCCGATCGCGGCGTTCACGTGGAGATCCCGGCCGCTGAGTACGAGCTCCTACAGCCCATCCACGTGTCCAAGATCCTGGCCAAGTTGGCTCTGGACGAAAAAGCCGACCTGGTGATCCTTGGCAAGCAGGCCATCGACGACGACGCCAACCAGACAGCACAGATGACTGCCGCCGTGCTCGACTGGCCGCAGGGCACCTTCTGCAACAAGATCGAGAAGACGGACGCCGGTCTGACCATCACCCGTGAGATTGACGGCGGTCTGGAGACGATCAAGACGAAGACCCCGGCTGTGCTGAGCGCCGATCTTCGGTTGAACACTCCTCGCTACGCCACGTTGCCGAACATCATGAAGGCCAAGAAGAAGCCACTGAAGAAGGTGACGGCCAAGGATCTCGGCGTGGACACCTCGCCCCGCATCGAGGTCATCTCCGTGGAGGATCCTCCAGTGCGCCAGGCCGGTGCCACCGTTGCCGACGTGGATGCCCTGGTGGCCAAGCTGAAGGAGGGCGGCCACATCTAGATGTTCCTCAACTAGCAAATTGTGAGCGCAAACTCTACGTTTTTAATTAGTTGAAAGTTATCAGAAACGTGCATTTATCTAGCCGGAGAGTCGGATTTGCTGACAGGCTTTAAATTTCTCTGAATTCAACCCATCCCCGTGTGCTTTAAGTGAAATCTAAATTGGAATTCATTCTCGTTGTGTCCAGCTGTAAGAATAAAGTGATTGTAAGCTCTGAAATCGTACGATCAAGGTCAGCAAATGGCTGAACTCGTCTATTTTTTCTCTCTGCGGATGATTCCTTTTCAGGAAATCCCGCTCAACTTGGCGCCCAAAACCGGCGACAGGGTCAACAGCCAATGGTCAATGATTTTCCATTGTTTTCAATCGTTTTTATTAGCGGTTAACTTGAAAGGAGAACATTTGCTAACGTGTATTATATAAGAGTAAAAATGGCATAGAGATAATATATGTTGTTCATGAAATAGTCAACTACAGGCTAAAATCGTTTGTTTTCGTTTTGGACGATCATGACACACATGCTTATACTATAAAGATACCTATGTGTATAAAATTGTAAAAAGAGAGTAAATCGCCTAGGGTAGATATAGATAAGGGTGGGCCGACATTCCCGATGGAATATTGGAGAGGCGAAAGTTGATCTAAGATTAAGTTTAATTGAAAATTTCAAATTTTGAGATCTTTGTTCAGTGGGCAAGAAAAATTATCAAAAAAGCAGTGTCAAATATAGGCCGGAGTAAAATGTCTTAGATTTCTAAGTTTATCGAACTACCCACCCCAACATATAAATACAGACGGGTAAATGCGACATTAATAAATGTCAATTGAAAGATACTTTGTGCTTAAATAAAATAAACGGGCAGTGGCACCAATCTCGTCAAGCACTTGGCCAGGGTAAAAAAGTGTTGTATAAAAATATGCTGCTAAGGCCGTTAGCCCATGAAGTTTTAACTTAATTGCGACTCGGTTTATCACACACCTCGCCGTACCCACCGTTTGATCCATACCATTAGCCATCAAACCCGTCCAGCTGGAGCCAGCTGCTTGTCGCTGAAACGCAGAATGCGCGTCAGCATGGTGGTGATGCAGGGTATCTGCTTCTGCTGGTGCATCTCCGGAGTGTCGGGGGTGCACGACTCGAAGTCCACGGCCACACGCTGGCACACGAATGTGAGCAGGGTCAGGATGTCCAGCCGCTTGCCATTGGCCGCCAATTCGGCGCACAGGCTCTGCATGAACCAGCTGCCGCGGGTCGTGTTGCGCCACGAATAGAAGCCGGGAACCGTGGAGTAGGCGATCAGAAAGTCGGCGTGCACTGGAATCTTGTAGCTCATTGAGGAGTCGCCATCGGTTTCCGTCTGACCACGCTGCATGGTCACTCCGCCATCCAATCTGTCGCCCTGGCAGGCCTGTATGAAGAACAACTTGGGTTTGCCGGCTAGCGAGGGACAGTGATTGGCCGTGAAGAAGCTCCAGATGTTCTCCAGCTTGTACTGCGTGTCCTTGGCGTAGATGTAGCCCATCTCGCCATGCGACAGGATGGCGACCAGAATGCAATCACTGTCGCCGTGATTCTGTGACGCTGCGTACTCGATCGTCCTCAGGATGTCCTTGTAGCGGCAGTCCTTGTACACGGTCACTTCGAAGTCCAGCTGCTTGAGCACACGAGTCAGATTCTCGCAGTCCACATTGGTTCCCGCCCGGGATTTCAAGGTGGGCACCTCGAAGTGCTCATGGTTGAAGATCAGGGCCATTCCACGGTTCTTGTGACGCATGTTGTACTCGGCTGCATGGCGGTCGGTCACCATTTTGACCACATTCTTGCGGTAGCTGGACGATGGTGAGCTATATCCGTTGGCCAGCTGCCCAATGGCTCCGGTTCCGTACGGATGCGAGGATCCTGCGACCAGTCCGCTGCTACCCGCTCCTCCGGATCCCACCGAACCCAGGGCATCGGTGCTATCGTTGGGCTGCTCGGGATTGTCCACCCTAATGCCCACCTGGTCGGCGGATTCTCCATTGTTGCTGGCGTCCATGGCGAAATTCTCTCCTTGAGCCTGCGAAAACTGATGAGTCACAAGCACTGTGAAACTGCTTTTATCAAATCCGTGAAAATCGGAGATGTACGACTTGGGCGAATTGGCTTGGTTCTGGGGAAAGCCCGTGCTTACGCGCAACAAAGACAGCTAGTTATTAACTAATTACTTTAGTGGTTTGCGTTTTTGTCTTGAGATCTGTATGACCGTTGCAGACAGTTGAAAAACACCAAATAGCGCCTGATCTAGAGATGACACTTTCGCCCTCGTGACACGATTATGGTAAACAAAGGAAAATTACTATATTTATTTTAAGGAATGGAGAGTACTGCGAGTACAACGAGAATAATTTGAGCGGATACTTGTGTAATCGCTTCTGAAACATAAATAGATGTAGCATGCATAAGTTAGTTACATAAATTATTTTAAAATTCAGATTACAGTCTGAGCTGGAACGAAAACATCAGCTTATAAAGGAGGGAGACCGCTATTGGATTTTCAAAAAATACCCCAAAATACCGTAAAATACGCTATTGTGCACGGTCACATCGACATTAAGGTTTGAGACGCACTGTTGAAATTGTTGAATTGTTTCATTTTGTTTAAAAATTAAGAAAATTGCCAATGTTCTGGACACCAGAGCAAGTGGAGAGCATGCTGGAAGTGCTGAACTCCTCCACGGATCGAACAGTCATTTACAAATGCCTCGTGAAGCTGCGCACCGACCTGGTGAAGGATAAAAATGGCATTGTTTTATTTCGTACTGCTGGGGGCGTTCACATCATGGTGGGTTTGGGAGTCACAACACTCATAGTGGTTTGACAGCCATTGTTGCTCACATAGGATCGTTACTTGAATCGATTTTGAAAATTATCTTTAATTGCGTCTTCCAGGTGCGCCTTATCACAAAGCTGAATGAAAAGATCATGGAGGTGGTATTGAGCATACTGGGGAACTGCTGCACTGACGAACAAGCTTGCATTGAGGTGAGAAAATCAGAATAACATCTATTACACTCACAATTACACTGTATTTTATGAAATTCCATATTCCAAATTATATTTATGAAATGGTTATAAAAACTTCCCATTTGCAGGCCGTTGAATGCAAGGTGATTCCTCCGCTGGTGACCATTCTAAAGACCATACCTAATCCGCTGATCCAATGCCGCGCATGCCGAATGCTTGGAAACATCGCCAAGAGCAAGAAGGCGTCCCAGTATCTCAACGTGCACTATGCGGCCATTGCGCCGGCCATTTGCCACATCATCGAGTCCACCAGCGCGGTACAGACCCGCATCATGGCATTCCGCGTCTGCCGTTTCCTTTTGGCCAGCAGCCAGTTTTTGAAGCACTTCCTCATGGCCAATGGGTTCCAGCAGCTAATGCGCATTTTCCTGGCCGTGATGAAGAACGACGAGGCGCCAAAGGAGCCCGTTCCGGACATCGAGATGTCCACGCTGATTGGCCTGAAAAGAAACCAGCACCGCGAGAAGTATTTCGAGGAGGTGGCACGGAATTTGGAGGGTGTACGTAGTGACATCTTCGACCACCAGATGCTCAAGAACGCCACCAGGAACTGTGACTATGCGCTGCCCAAGGAAAATGATGCGGCCGTTGAGCTGGCCCTCGAGATTCTGAAGTGTCTGGTCCTGATCTCAGCTCAGCAGATTGGACTGAAAGCTTGGGAGGTAAGATTGGTCAGTTCTTCAAAAGAATGTAGCTAATACCTATTTCCTATTAGTCCATTACCTGGAATACCTCGCTCGCCTCCATTGTGTGCTTCGTAAAGGAGGATGGCGACCAGCGGGCCTCTGCCTTGAAAATCCTCTCGAACTTCTGCAAGGATCCCTTCGCCTTCTATATGCTGAGCACTGCGGATGCCATTGTGGCTGCCTGTGAGATGCTCATGGCAGTGAATATGGCAAAGCCACTGAGCGAAAGCGAGAGCCGGCACTGCATCAACATCATCTTGACCCTATCCACCGATGCCTGCAGCCGCTCGAAGATCCGAAGGTGTGGAGCACTGCGCAAGCTGGTGGCCATGATTCGGGACTCCAACTCGCAGAGCGAGCGATCATCGGTGGGATGAGATACAAATCGCTCTTCACTTTTGAAATTTAATGGTTTTCGTTTGTACCCAACAGCTATTCCACATTCTGTACAACTTTCAATATGATAACTTGAGCATGGAACTTATGCTTTATGAAGGACTAGTGCCCATGCTGGTGAGGGAACTAAACGATTACCTGACCAGCGATGACGAGCATCACAAACGTCGACGAGACGAGAGACTACAAGGCGGCAAAAAAAGAAAACTGACGGATCCCACAACACCAGAGACCCTGAGCAAGGTATTTCATGGCAGCATACTTTATCAAGCCACTGGTTAATACACACATATTTTATACACAAGTTCTCAAAAACGCACGAGACCTTAGGATCGGACTTTGAATCGCCGAGCAGTTCACCCAGGTCTTATCGCACAACCAGTCCCTGCAGTTCGCGCAGCATGTCTCCGGTGTGCAAAGATCTGCTGACGAACGATGACGACGACAACTATTCACCGGCATGCAGTGATGATGACGAAGATGAGGATGACAGCACAAATAACAGCAATGGAGACACCAGAGAGCGCCGCATAGCCGCCAATCGTTCCCAGCCCTCCAATGTTTTGGATATACTGAAACTAATCGAGGAGGGCAGCGAACCCATTGACGATCCGCTGTCGGACAAAGAGGATCTCGAGGAACTAAGCTCGGATGTGCCACCGAAACTAGCCCAGTTCCGCAATCACGCATGCAACACCATTGACATAATTGAGAACCTTATCTATCGCATTACGCTGATGGTGAACAAGCGAGTGGAGCTGGGAAAGCCGGAGACACTGGATACTCTGATAAGAGCAATCAAATTGTTTGGGGCGAACAATAATTTCTCAAACGCCCTGACATATATTCTACTGTAAGTTGACAAGGTAACCTAATGATTTATATGTATTCTGATTGCAACTATACCCTTTCAGGGAGAGCCAGTTCTTCGCCAACATAATAAAGCATGGCGTGGTCCATCAACTGTACCAGTTTACCAAGATAAAGGAGGTAAATGATCTCATTCCCCTAATGTTAATCAGAGCTAATCGCACGTATTTTTTAGATCCGCAAAGACGGGTTCGCCTTCTTGGAAACGTTAACCAATGTGGGAGAATCGAATTATGGCAAGGAGGAGCTAGTGCGTCTCCTGCGCTGCGACGATGTGATATCCCAACAGAGAGCCGCCATTTCGGTGGCCTACATCGTGAAGAGCCATCGATTGCTCTACCAGTTCCTGTACGACGGCAATGCGCTGAACATGCTATTCGACATGATGCTGCGCAAGAAGACCGATGATCACTATGCAGATGAGGCGGCCGATGCAGTGACATCGATGGCGCGATATACGCTGGGCATCGTTCTGCCTGAAGCCAAACCAGTGGAAAGCACAGCAGGAATTTGCAACCAACGGGCCAGTGAATCTGCACCACTTCACGCCAACTGCGACATGCGATTCCTTGTTGGTCATGGAGCGGAAGCCACCTCGATTGGGTTTAACAAGCAGCTGCTCTGCGAGACCAGTGAAGTGTTCAACAAGATGCTCAACAGCGATTTCCGTGAGGGCCATCACGGCGAGATTCAGCTGCAGGATTACACGGCCAGTGGACTGCGCTACTTTCTGCATTTGATCGTGTGCCAGGAGCGGCATCTGACAGAGCCGGATTATCCTGCCCTGCTGCAGGCCTTCGAGATGGCGCGCGTGTACATCATGCCCGAGATGGAGGTGGTACTGCAGCAAAGACTCATCCAGTTCCTGGACTCACAAAACTGCCTGCGCCTGCTCGAGTGGGCGCTGAAGAACTACCATGCCGACCTGACGGAGACTGCCATCAGCTATTATCTCTGCTCCTCGCTGCCGACGCAGGAAAAGCTTCAGCTTTTCCGGGCGGCGGAGGACTCCACCTATGCCAGCGAGTGGTTCCAGCTGCTTAACGATTCGGTGTTCGAGCGCTGCCGCGGCTATGTCTACTAGACACCACCACCACCAGTTGCTTTCTGTGATCACATTCTGGCGTTTTCCATTCCCTGGATTCAGCTCGATTTATTTGCCACAGCCCTTAGCCAAGTATTCCAACGTGCTACAATGTATATGTAAAATGTATAGACTACGGATTAATCTAAATCTTCTCCCGCCTGTTTGTTGACTCGAAGGTGGGCATGGCGCAGAAGCGCACCGTAAGCCAATCCACCAGCGGCGTGGGGCACAGCGAAAAGAGCCAGCGATACAGGCGATATCTACGGGGTTCCTCGATGTACAAGGCCAAGGGTTGTGAGCTGGTCAATGCATCCTTAAATTTGGCCAGCAGCGACTCGTTCCTCAGCCGATTGGGCGGCTTAAAGCCGCTCAGAACTTTCAGATAACCATTGAAGGCCTCGAAGTACGTGTCGTACAGAGCGTGTTGCTCCGGGCTGAAGGCTTCGCGCATCTTCTGAGCATGCTGCTGCTGTCTGGCCGCAATGTTGCTGTCCAGGACAAAGGAACCTGGTATGAAGTTGACCACCTCCATGCCATACTGCTGCAGTTCCACGCGGAGCGCATCCGTCCAGAAGCGAAGGGCTGCCTTGGAGGCGGCATAGGGACCAAGAGCGGGCAGAGCCTGCAATCCACAGTGGCTGGTCACGTTGATGATCCTGCCCTGCTGCTGCCTGAGCAGGGGCAACAGCTCGCGGGTTAACCTCATGGTGCCCAGCAGGTTGCAGTTAATCTGTGCCTCGATCTGTTCCGGTAGCTGCCACTCGAATTCCCCGAAGCACATTACTCCTGCATTATTTATCAGCGCAGTTAGCCGATAGCTGGGGTCTTTGGCCAGTATATCCCTCAGCTGCTGATGCACCAGGCGAATGGAATCGGGTTCCAACAGATCTAGTTCCAAGGTGTGCATCCTGGTGAGTCCAACACCGGACGAGCTTAGGTCCTGCAGCAGCCTAGCTCCATCCGACTTGATGTTGTGGCAGCACGAAACCACGGTCATGTGCAGCGACTCGTGGCAGTAAACGGCCATGGAGTGGCTATCAAGAGCATCGCGTTAGTAGCTTCAACTTGCCCCGGTTCAGTTACCTTACCCCAATCCCGAATCGCAACCCGTGATGAGCACCACATGCCGGCTATCGACCTTCAGCTGGTGCCTGCCCAATCCCAGTGATCGTCGCAGGGCGCGAAGAAGTTGACTGCCGCTCATATCGCCGCTTCTCGAGTAACTGAAACAAAGATCCGATTCGCGGCTGCACCGAAAGCGGCAGATCCGAAAAATGCAAAATAAGGCAAACCGAAAATGAATATATGCGGTGTGTGTGTGTACGTATGTGCCATTATCAGTCGTTTGGAGGAACACGGCTGCGTTTACCTGCCCTTCAGGCTGGTCTTTATGCAAGGAACTTGGTGTTTAGCTGCTGATTAAGAGCAATATGTGGTTTCAATAACTAAAAGAGTCACAGTTTCAAGTTATACCCACTTTCTCGAGGAGGTTCAATTCCGTAGAGCCTTGTGAAATCAGCTAGTCTGTAGAAATGGAAAGGGCCGTTGAAGAGATGCAACCTTCGTTGGTCCACCCTAATCTACCTGATGTGTTTACCTGACGACGAGCCAGACCATTTGCAAGTCATGTGAATCGCTGGAAATAACTCCACAACTCGACTTTAGGTTTTTCGGTGTTTTTATTTTATTTTATTCCATTTCATTTTTCAATTTTGGTGTTTTTCTGCCCTTATAAGTGCATTTAGTTGCTATCGATCGGTTTGGTTTCGGATAGATAGAAATTTTGAATATTCAGAGAAGTTACTGTGGAAACTGGCGAGAGTTGCTATACCTGATCAGCTTTCGTTAAATCGTTTTGGGTTTTGGGTTGAGGCTAGGTATACATAATACATAATACATAATTACATATTAAATAATTGCTTTGCTTTTGTCATTTCTTATAAATGGTATTTGAAAATAGCGCATTGTTGCGTTTAGTAAAAATATATTTGGGTTTCTACTGCAGCTTACAGAGTACAATAAGTATATTTATCTCATTTCACATTTGCTTTTGCTCAATATAAAACTTGCTTCAACGCCATTATTGTTTAGCTTTAAATGTACATACATCTCTATAGATCTCTATATATAAAGGTTTGCATTTCTTAATTCTCTCTCAAGGCATTGTATTTAGTTTGTATGCTGAATATATTCACTTTGTTTAGTATATTTACGCGATGCGATTCGTTTAAATGTACAATTTTAAAACCGGCTTAGTTCCTTTCATTAGACGCTCCTGCTTTGCTTTCTACTTTGTTTCATCCTGGTATCTTTTGTATTCGTTTTATAATAAATATCACAACGCATCCTCCAAATCTACACGCTCTATTATCCTTATCATTCTCATCATGCATCGTCGGTCGTTCGCGTTCTTATATTTTTTGAAAATATATAACACGCAATGAAAAGGTTTGAAAATTGCACAAATTACAAGTACATAACATATGTAGCTCGGCGTATGTAAAAGACATAGAAAAATCATAAATTAACCATAATAAAGATAATAATACAAAAACATTAGAGTCAACGAAACAAAACATTCGTTACGTTCACGATTACGATTACCATTACATTACAAAAATGAAAACATCTCCTACACTACACTAGAAAAGTGCTTCTTGGTTTCCTTCCTTGCTTTCCGTTTGCTTGTCGTTTTCAGCACATCAACTATATAAAACTTAACTTAATCCTGACTCGACCCCCCTCCCCGTCCCAGATCCTGTCCGGTTATAAGCTGACCAGCTTGGACGGCTCGGCGGTGGGCGTGGGCAGCTCCAGCGGATGCTTGTTCGTGGAGGAGCTGTTGGGCACCAGGGGTCCGGAGACGGGTGTTAGCCCAGTGCCGCCGTCCATCAGGGAGTCGAAGTTGAAGGTGCCGGTCGAGGGCGTCTGGATGGGCACGCCCTGGATCTGCGTGGGGCCACCCGCCTTGTTGTTGGGAAGGGTCAGGTGCATCTGGGCCATGGGCCGCTGGAAGGCCAGCGTGTTGGGCCGCTCCTTGGGCACCTTGTTCAGCGCATTCAGCGTGGGGGAGTTCATGTTGTTGTTGCTGATGCTGTTGATGGTGATGCAGTTGATGCTGCTGCCGTTGGTGGTCACCGGGAAGGCGCTGCCGAAGGCGACGGGCGCCGTGCTCGTGATCGGCGTCTGCAGAGATCCCGACGAGGCACCGGTGGGCGTCATCAGCGTGGACATGTGCGGCATCGTGGACATGGGCGGCAAGGTGACGCGCTTGCTGGGCGGCGGACCGTTCTGGTCCAGGCTGGATCCTGAGTCGATGGTGCTATCGAGTGGCTCGTCCTTGATGTGCAGCATCAGGCTTTCGATGTTCGCCGACGGCTTGAGATCCAAGGGCGAGTTGCTCCTCCCGGTGGAGTTCAGCGTGGCGTCCATGCCCGTGATCGTGCCGTTGCTGCTGTCGTTGCTGTTGTGGTTGTGGTGGCTGCTCGCTCCGCTGCCGTTGCTTCCGGCACTCAGGAGTCCGGTCGGGGCAATCAGACCGTTGCAGGTGTTCACGCTCAGCATGTCGGAGCGGATCTTTTGGCAGGTGGACCGGTGGGCGATCAGAAGGTATTCCAGCTCTGACTTGCTGTTCGTCAGCGCCTCGATCTCCTTGCGCATGGCATCGCCCCGCTTCTCCAGCTGCTCCACCTCCTCGGTGAGCTCGTTGGTCTGGTCCACGCGCCTCTTGCGGCACCGGGCCGCCGCCTGCTTGTTTCGCTCCCGGCGCACGGCACGCTTCTGCTCCTCCTCCGGGGTCATGTTGGTCGACCGGTTGGGACGTCTGCCGCCGCCACGACGAGCCGGCGTGTTTGAGGTATTCGCGTTGCTGCTGCCCGCGGACGCGACTCCACGGCTGGAGTTTACGGCGGCCAGGACATTGGTGAAGTTGTTGGCACCGCCGCCGTTCACACTGCCCGCCATGATGTGGCCAGTTTGGTACGAGGTGCTGTCCGTATGGGCACTTGCTGCAGGCGAAAGAGGGGATTGGGGTTAGTAGGCATTCAGGGGTAAGAGTGCCAGCTCCACTTACAAGTATCGGTCGTGTCCTGCTCCTCGTTCATCTGCATATCGTTGTATGAAGCGTTGGAGTCCTCGGACTCGCTTGCCTGCGCCAAGCTCATATCGTATGATGTCTGAATTGGGATCGTGGTAACTCCGGAGGGAATGCCCATGCCCAGGGCTTCAATGGCTCCCATGGCGTTGGGCAACACCTTTGGCACTGCGAATCCTGCGCAACCAGCTCCACGATCAGCCTGCGTGTCCGAGAGCAAGTGGCCGATGGTGTCCTCGATGTTGCGCGTGGTGGTTGGCGTCAACGTGGGCGTCGTCAGCGTTAGAACACTCTGGGCCTCAAAGCTGCCGAGCTGCAAGAAGAAGTGGGTAATTAGTAAATAATTCAGAAGCTGGATTACTATTAACACCAAGCCCATGACCACAAAGCCCTGCACAGTGTCACATCAGTAATATCGCGCATACGCGGTGTTGCCCCCGCAGATCCAAATGATAATTTACTCGTATGTAATGCCTTGTGAACTTATTCTTATCACATGAGCAATTCGTTGAGTTCAGATACCACCCGACATCAAAAGCGATTGCTAAGTCCGTAAGACCTCTTGCTTATCCGTACATTTCTAGGAATTAGCGAACGTGTTTTTGGCCAAACAAAAGGCGATGAGAGCCAGAGAGAGGCGGCCAATCCATCACTTTGTTTATATCTGCCCACCCCTTTGTTGTTCCGCATTTGTTCTATTTTCGGCGATGAATAAGTACGCACACCGCTTGCCAATTGTTTCGCGCCCAAATCTATACCAATCTCGCCCAGAATCAGAATCAGAATCAGAATCGGAAGCATCATCAATCTGTGGTACCTGCTGTAGGAAAAGCTCGTTGGCGAGGAAAGTGGCTATCTCACTGGCGTCCATTGCAAAGTTGTCGCTGTTGTTGTTGTCGCTGCCAGCAGCTGCGGCAGATGTTGCAGTTGTGCTCGATGTTGCAGCTGCAGTGGCTGCTGCGGCTGCTGCTGTGGTGTTGCATGTTGCTGCTGTTGTCGTGGCAAGTTGCGACTGGCCAGGGGATTCGGTCCAGCCGGAGGCGGCGGCTTGCGACTCAGGAGGGTAATGTTGCTGCTGCTGCTGCTGCTGCTGATAGTAATTAATGGGCATGCAGTTGTTGTTGTACTCCTGATGCTGCTGCTGCTGCTGCTGGTTGAAAAAATTGTGCATTTGGCAGACGGCGGCCATGGCAGCCGCATTGTTGCCGCCACTTGCAGCGTAGGCGCTGCTAGCAACATGGCCATAATTGTTGCTGCTGCTGTTGCGCAGTGGAAAAGCATTGTGGGCAACCGACTGCGGTTGCTGGTAGGCTGGCTGCGTGGGCAGTTGCCGTTGCTGATGACGCAACTGTTGCTGCGGCGCTGGCTGCTGCTGCTGCTGTTGCTGCTGCAGATGCAGATGTTGCTGTTGCTGCTGCTGCTGCAGATGCTGCTGCTGCTGGGCAAAGTGCAGCGATTGGTGGTAGTAGGGCTGGTAGCACGCATTGTGCGCCCTACCGTTGAGATTTTTCATCATTTGGTTGCTGCTTATCAATCTAATCCTAAATATTAAGTATACGCACTCGCGTTGCGTATACGCACAGTTGGGCGGCTGACTAGTATTCGTTATGGGTCTTAGCCTAGCTAAGCTAACACAACAAGTGGGACAACAACGATATATGCGAGTTGTGCTCAAAATCAACAAAAACAAATCTAGATACTATAGTATATGTACAAATTGGGGCTTTGTTCCCCGAAAGTGCGAGAGTGCGAAAGTTCGAAAGTTCGAAAGTTCCCTAGCAATGTGGCGATGATCCTTTCTTGTCTTTATAATTCCGGTCGATTGGACTGTGCTCCTGTGCTTGTTGTTGTCGCAGTGTTGTTCTAGTTGTTCTAGTTGCTTAGAAATTCGTTCGTTTTTGGCTTTGTTTAATAGCTTTTATATTCGTTTTGCCTCTGCGTTGGCTCTTTTTTGTTTTGTTTCTTCAAAAAAGGTTCGTTTGATTTCTTGTTAGCTGCGAGCCGTGAGCAGATTTCGTATATATTCGTTGTTCGGTTGCTCAGTTCCTGAAGTTCTGGCTCTCCGGCGGTCTCAGCCGCTTAACGATAAGCGTTTGCTGATTTCGCAAAGGATTGTAACGCAAGTTCCGCTCGGCGAAAGCGCTCATAATCAACGCAATGTATCGTAACTGTGCGAGGCCCAAAATCCAACGACACGTGTACCCAGTTCCAGTCGGCTCGCGGTGGAGTAGCCCAAATTTGATTATATAATTATAGAGATTTGTGCGGACTTGCGGGTGGGCGGTGAGCGTTGAGCGGTGAGCGTTGAGCGGACTCGAGCCTTGAGCTAGTTCAATTAATGCTGCATTTGTTTCGGGTTGATTTTTTGAAATTCCGCGGCCATGGGCAACGCCTCTCACAGTTATGCCTCCCTTTTCGCTTTTATTTCTGGGTTTGGCTATATATATAATTATACGGCGGCTATATATTTCGATCCACGCGCTTGCAGCCGAGAAATGTGCGTCGTTTTGCGTCTATATATCCTCCTGATTCGTTGTAGCTTGATTTTCTTTACTTCTGATTCGTTTTGGCAATGCACGCGCGCCCAAAAACCAAACGACAATTGCAATTTTCCAAATTTATTTTCGTTCGTTGTTGAGTTTGGCGCTTTGCGTTTGGCGTTTCGCGTTTCGATTCGAGGAAAAGCGCGCGCGCGTTCGCTTTTAATTGTTAGATATTTTCTAAACTTCGATGGTTCGTTGTTCGTTTGCGACTGAATCGCAACAGAATCTCCGGCGAGCGAAATTGGCAACGATCGCGATCGAGAGATCTCCGCGGATATATGTATATACCCACGTATATACGTACACACTACGTATATATTTATACATCTTGAGAACTTGAGCACTAGAGAACTAGAGAACTAGAGAACCCGGAGCGCTGTCTGCTGGGCGTGTTGTGCGAGCTGGCTGCTCAAATTAGAAGACAACCACTGGGAAATCAAATAATCCTAAACGCCGCCTGCTCTTAATTGAGCGGCTGCCCACACGACGACCACGCTCGCTTTTGCCACATTTATAGCGAAATACATATAGTAAATTATAGTATAAAGTGCTGTGTGTGTGTGAGTTAGTTCCGATTTGCCGAATTTACAGCTCTTCTTCGCTTGCGCGGAAAAGCCTTTCAGTCGCCCATAAATCAGGCCCCATGTTTGGCCCAAACCGCTGGTTCCGAATAAACACTAGATACATATGTCTATATTTATATATGTGTGTGTGTGTGGACAGATCCGACAGATGTCCCAGGAACAGGTGTGTGCGTGCGGGACATCCACATTAACCAAGTTTGCAGCTCAGTTCAGACCCCCTGTCTCGCCAAGAGCGTTTATTTCCGTCGCCAGCAAGTTGGCCAATACGCTAATTGCTGCCTTTGTTGTGGGCTAAGAGCGATATATGTACATATGTGCACTGCGCAAGCAGTTTGTACTGCTAGTGCAAAAAGATAGATACATTTAGAAGTAGCAGCCCCTTTTTTCGCTCTGTGCAGCGAGTTGTGTGCTTATTTATTTGGCGATCTTATCGCAGTCGTGTTTCCCAATCCCAAAGGCCGTTCCCTTATTGACAGCAAACAATCGATTTTATTCTTTGTGATATATGTATATTTACTTTTTAATTTCATACGCGGCATTTACTTTCAACTCGGCCGACTTGAGCTTGAAACACCTTTGTTGTTCGAGCTACTTTCGTTGTAACCCACTTTCCCGGCACACAAATGTGCCTTTTGAACTTGTCCCTCGCGAACATGAACCGCATTTAGTCGATGAATCAGTCAATTTAGGAAATGTTCGCCCCATGTACGTATGCAAAACAAGTGATGATATAGAATGCCAACCACGGGCAATCAAGAGCCGCGAATTGAATTGTCTAAATTGAAGCCAGCCAACTGGGAGGGCTCTTATCGGACGGAGGGGCTGGGCACAGAGCCATCTCTGTGCGCCGAGTTCACATCTGGGGGTCAATTATGGGCCAAATGAAGCAGCAGCGAACATCGAACAGCTCGCCGTGGAAGGCAAAAAACAAAACACTGACGTATGCAGCGAAAAACAACGAATTGCTGACTAATACACGCGACTGCTGCAAATTTGATTACGAGCGGCTGCTCAAACCAAACTAAAGTGACCGCCAAAAGTGGGTTTCCATATTCTTGAGAACTTGTGTTGCATAGAAAATATTTTCCAAAATATATTTTTTATTAGCATTAATATTATTTCTCTATATATTCTCGTTCCGGGAAAGGCCACTTTCGAAAGAAATTCTCTAGCAATGCGAACCTATCAATTGCCTGTAAATCCATTTTGATTAGCCCATCAACTTTGACCTTGGCTCTGATTAGTTCAAAATCACATTCGGCGAAATTCAGTTTGCGGGAGAAGGGGAAGGGAAGGGGAGGCGAAGCGGAGGTGCAACAAGTCGAGTGGCGAAGAAATTCTCGGGCCCGAGACTTTGCCTTCTGCTTTCAGCTGACGTGTTGGGCTATTTTTAGGCCAATTTTAGCCTGACAATGACGTAATGGCGGCACAAAAAAACTTGGCATCATCGAAGGCAAAAACAAACACGGTGGCAGAACGACAACAGCGACGACAATTTGCATTGTTTATATCAAAGTGGCTAAAAGGCGTTCGGAGCGGCACAAACAAAGGCTAACAGAGCGCGTTAGCATAGACCGCCGTTTTGGCCAAATGTTAACCAAAGTTGGCAACTCAAAGCGCGTGTTTCGCCTTTGTTTTAACGCTTTAGTTGCTGCTGCTGTGGCATAAATTTGCTGGCAAGCTTGTTAAATGCGAAATATTACAGAAATTGCGGGCCGAAGGTCGTCGCTTGTTTAGTTAGAAATGCGCATAATTATCCGATCCGAGCAAAATACTCGTAATACAATTTTGATTTTCAATCGGCCAAGACCCGGCAAACTGCAGCTCAGCATTGTTTGCTCAAAGTTGCAGCAATGTCACAGCGAAGCTGAAAAGAGACTTGAAGTTGACAAGTTCAAGTGCGGCGTCTTCAGCTTGTGGCGAAATGCACCGCGAGAAATGCATAAAAACTTATAGCTATTCCAGAATAACTTCATCTAAATTAATGCATTTGCCCTCGAAAAATCTGTATATATTTAGTAAGTTACTGCACATTCCGCTTTTGTGTTCGGCGCATCGCCAACTTTGTAAGTGCAACTGGCAATCGCACTTCCCTTGACGATAAGCATAATTCCAGATATGAACCTTTGCCAGACTCTCGTATGAATTGCACATAAATGCAAATTCTGCGAATAAAACAATTAACGCAAGGAGGGGCGGCAATCATATTTGCTGTTTTATTTCATTTCATTTATATTCTCATTTTGCTTCTTTTCTTATTATTTTTGCTGCTGCTGGCAAAGGAGAACGTGACCGCAATGCCCAAGCGAAATGGCCGATTGCCGTGTAGTGTTGACTTCGCTAAGTGCCGCCTGTGTGATTTCTGATGTCTGATGTCCGATGTCTGCAGTCTGGGTCTCAGTCGTTTTTCGGCTGATAAAGCCCCATTTCCCCCAGCCACAGCCGCAGCCCCTGCCCCAACTTTTGCCGGGCTCCAAAGAATTTTGGAGTGGCCCAGAGTCAACGGCCGGCGAAAAAAGTCGACAAAAGTCGCATCCACACGGATTGCCGGCCTTTTTTAGGCACGCAAAACAAAAACACAGAGGGGCCCCATACAACCAACATTTATGCAAAGTACAATGTACATATGTGTACAAATATATATAAATTAAGTAGATATGTGCATGAGCAGAAAGCAGCGCCGTCATTAAAATCACTTGACGTTTGTCCATTTTCGGAACGCCCACACGACCCGAAATTGAATTAAAGTTTAACATTTTCGCTGGCTGACAGGGCGGCCATAATTCAAAATTTGCCAAAAAGCGCAAAGGCAGCGGCGAAATAAATTTGCAGGACTCGAATTCCGCCGGCTCTGAGCTCGGTGTCAAATTAATCAGACTTTTGTTCCGAGGGCGTGGACAAGGGAAGATACAAATTTGCCAGAGATATTCAACAAAAAAAAGGGGAGAAACTGCGCAGAAAGCAGGGCAATGAACCGAGTTCTTATTTGTATTTGTGTTTATTTATCAGCCACCTGGGTTGGGTGGCCAGCTAATCGATAGCACACTTCCCAATGCACTCGGCTCGTTGAGATGGCTTAATTAGGCCGTTTCGGCCAACTAAAGTGGCCAGCGATACACGCAAGCGGGCAGCCAATAAAGTGACGCGACACAAATGGT
Organism: Drosophila erecta; assembly: GCF_003286155.1. Lineage (NCBI taxonomy): Eukaryota > Metazoa > Arthropoda > Insecta > Diptera > Drosophilidae > Drosophila > Drosophila erecta. Next base: position 2,485,541 of record NW_020825194.1, read on the forward strand.
CTGGGAATAATTTATTTAAATGCATTTCGGCGCGACAGGAAAGCGGGGAAGCCCCTGCAAATGGGCGAATTTATGGCGGAGTGTGCATTCGAGGAAATGGCAAACAAGCGGCGCGACTTTCAGGCGCCAGCAAGGACAACACCCAGCAAAAAGCACAAAGCGCAGAAAGGACGAGCTGCAGCCTAGACAAAATGGTAGGGGGCAGCAGTAAAAGTTGTTTTCACTTTCCATTTGGGTTTTCCTTCGCCTTTGGCTGTGGCTTGGCCAATTCCGAGAAGGACGTGACCGCAGCCATCAAACGCCCAGGACATTTGCCAGCGCGAAATTACCGATGGCAGCTAGAAATAAAAGGAAACACTGGCAACAGAGACAGTCTGCGCCAAAAGGACTCCTTCAATTACAGGACAACCGCTCTGCAATCGCTGTGTCCTGTCAAATTATCTGCAGCAAACTTTGCTGGCAGCTGAAGAGAAGCAATGCCAAACTGCATTTGATTGCGCCGAGATGAAACCCAATTAAATTGACTGGAAATGCAATTAAGTGCGCAGACACATTTAATGCTTAATTCGATCTTAATTGAGTGCACTCCAGTTGCACGCTCCACCAGCATGACGATCGCAGCGGTCCAACTCCACAAAGTTGGCCAAAAAATGCGTTTTTAGGCCAGTTCTAGGGGCTGTGGGCAGCTCTAGACAAAGGAAAGTTATTGTCTGTCCTCGAAGTGATTGCTTTCGTGTCAATGCTTAAACTCAAACTCAAACTCAAACCCAGGTCCAAACCAATCGAAGGCGCCCACATGTGAGCACCCGAAAAACAATTGCGAAAGTCCACGTAAACCCCTCGAAAAAGCACAAACACATTGCCTCAAGAGCAGACCATATACGGCCATTCAGTTAATTAAAAGAAAGTTGGACTTTGGCTGGGGATAATAATGTGGGGGCGCTGCATGTTACATGTAGTGTTTAATGGAACCATTTGGGGCTAAGCAAGTGTTTGACTTGCTGCCCGTCACTTTGAACCGCCCCAATTGCAAGATACATATAGATACGTGTGTATGGGATTATAATGAAAAAACACACTGTCCCTCCATCAAAGTCGAGTATCAAGTGTCACGCGAGTGTGTTTGAGGTTCACGAGTCAAAGGGTCACACAATCGGACCCTCGTTCACTTTCCACCATTAAATTAAGCCCCTTTTTTCGCGTCTTTCGCGGCGGAAAGTGAAAAATAATATTGTATGCACAGAACTTGATAAATTGTCACGAAAATCGCACGTGTGCGATATCAGCGAGTGGCGCCGGTTGTTCCATGTTCCATGGGGAAACAGCACCACTACCACCAAACCAGGCCCAAACCAAAACCAAAACCAAGCCCAAAACCCAGACACAGTTGTCGAAAACCCAGACCGGATCACTCGACTGTGAAGTGCAGTGTGCAAAAAAAATTGGCAACAACGAAAACGGGTGAAAATGGCAAAACAGCAGACAAAACTGCAAGAAGCCGACTTAAAGCCGGAAAATGGTAACTGTTAATGGTGGCATGAAATCGCAACGTGATTCGCCATCGAGGGTGATTTTTGGCAATAAGTTTTCAGCTTTTTCTGCGGCAGGGTGCACTTGATTTAATGAATCCCATCACGCAAAAATTAATAAATTAACCAGAGTTGGCCAGAAAATCCCAGAGGGATTTTAGGAGCCTGAAACAAACTGAAATTAATTCCATTTCATTATCAGTCACGTAGCACTCGACGCAAAATAATGATTTTCAATAATTACGAAACCATTGATGGATGTGCCCATACAGCCCCAAAAATAAAACTAAAAAAAACACTTGCCACAGCCAACAATAATTGCCTTATCGCGAGCAAAGAATAAAACAATTCATTTTCGAGTAATGAACACAAATCGGGCGATCGGGGAAATAGGAAAAGGTTAAAAGGCGTTATCGCAGGCAAACACAATATAGCACAATATACAGAGCGCTTTGAAAGGGGGGATCTCCAGTTTCCAAGAACCCAATTGGCAACGATAACGCCCATATAAATGTACACACATACGAAGTGCATGTGCCATGGAATTCTAGAAATTTCATGGCAAACACCGATAACGCTGGCATTTAACCAAGTCCAAAAAGGGCGGGACCCTACTAACTTATTTGGCATAGGCGTAGGCCTGGAAAACTGCACATTTCTTACCACTTTCGGCAGCGGCGACAGCGGCATGTTGAACAAGTACTCATCGTTGAAGATGTTGTAGTTGTCCAGCGTCATCTTGTCGTAGATCAGTAGGTCTTCCGTTTTGGCTGCTTTTTATTTTATTGTTTGAATAACCGAAAGGTGTTTTGAATATATTTGTTTCGTTTCCGTGGCCGCACAGAGTCTATAAAGTGACTCAAGCGATTTCTGGCGAAATTCGCCTTTGTATTTCGCACACCGAAGCACTGGCACAAGAGTATCTGTACCGCAGGCTAAATGTATCTGTATATGTATCTGTATGCCGCGAGTGGCGCGCGATCGTGCGAATTATTTGTTATTTGTGCTGTCTGTTTTCAATATTTCCTAGAATACCCGTTCTGTTTTTGTTGAATTTTCATGCTGAGGGAGTCGCAATATCAGCACACACTTCAAAACTTTTCACGTAATTTGCACGACTTTCAACTTCGAATGGCAATCGAAATTCACAATCACTCTATTCCCGAAGCGTTCGGCTCGGCCAACTTGTTCAGACTAAATGCGTCATCGGCGCTGGCTCCCTTTATATAGAAGCCCAGAGTGATTTTATCGCACTCAAAGAGCGAGGAGAACGTGCTGAGTGAAAGAGCGAGAGAGCGAGAGAGCGAGTAAGTCGAATGAGTGAGTTAAAGCTCGGTGCTCTGGCATTTCCTGAGCACAATGCTCACAGGTATACGTGTATCTCGCGGGTTAAACCCACTGCTCTCCGGCTTTTGGTACTTTTCGAGATGTTTTTTTAGTTTTTTTTTTTTTTATATATTTTAGGAGGAGGGGTGCTCTCACGTGCCCAGCTTTTCTTTGACTACGCTTTTTGTTCGCCCGATTCTTGGGCCCCCGATTGCCGATGCCTTAGCCGTTTATCTTATCGCCCCGGCCAGACAATTTAGTTATGACATAAGCAACTAAATTTAAAGAGCCCGGTAAACCCCACCAATGCAGCCCCGCAATCAAAATGAATGGTGCGCCTTTGTTTTGGCTGGCTTCTCTTATCGGGGCATAGTTTTCCGAAATGGGTCGCCATAGCCAAGCGATCCGATGTCGCCGGTGGAGCTCAGGTGGCTCCACTCGCCGGTCGCCACTTCCACCAGCCTTTTCATGCCATTCCATTCGAATCCATTCGATTCGAATTGATTCTCCGGCTGCAGGTGTTGTTTCTAGGCATTTATCTATTGATATGCCAGCTTTCAATAAATATTGATGGGGCCCCATCTACCGACGGCCATGTAAAAAAAGGCCACGATGACCTTGCGTCGCCACTTACATGAGACACCCAAGCCGAAATCGAAACCCCCTCCTTGTACAGCCGCCAGTGGGTAAAGGGGTCGAGGGGTGCGTTGCGGAAAGTGGTGCACCCAAATGTGGGTCATGTGACACTGGACATTTGTGGGCCCTGCTCTACTTACCTGCAACGAGAGAACGAAATTCACAGTCAATTAGTATTCAGGATCAGGGTGACTGCGGAAACTCATGTCTGGCTTGATAAGCTACCCGTATCTCCATGAATCAGAAGCTGGGTTCGCAGCAGAACTTATTTTGGAATTACTTAAGCTAAGCGCGGCTGATTAGGGGACCTAATCTCAATGATTCAGAATCTGGGCGCATACTTAGTATGGATTGTTAGAAACTTTCTTCTGATAAAATATCACAGCTATCAGAAGAAAGCCTACTATAAAAGTTCTTAATGACATTATTATGTTGGAATTCTGGGTAAAACCAACAGGGTTTTCCCAAAATGTAAAACTAATACCATTGTGAGCACGATACGCCTAGTTCCAGAACAGTAGGAAGTGCGCAGGAAGTACTTTTGACATTTTCGCAATCTTGACGTCACAAAAAAAAAGAACTGACGTGATAAGGCTTCCAGTTAGCTTCCAGTTCCAGATAGCCGGCATTTCCAGCACGGAAGCCAGCGACTGGCATTACTCTGCACTTGCCTTATAGCCCAGAATCACGTAACTATCTTTGGACAGGAAGTCGAATAAACCCAATAATTTGGCAGACACAACGAATAACAAATGAAATAATGAATAATGAGAAGTTCTTCCGAATTCGTTGGCTATGATAAGGGTTCGTATCTGACAGGCGTTTACATCAGGGGTTTAAAATAAAGTTATCATTGCGTATTATTTCCTTTTGGCCGATAAGAAAATCCACAACACTTGCAGTTCCGAAGCGTGATCAAAACTTCCGGTGATGATGGGGGTCTTCGGCCTGGGACCGATTTCGATTCCGATTCCCATTCCGAGTCCAGAGTGTCGATAAAGATCGAGATAAGATTGAACAAAGAAATCAAGTCTCCCTATGACAAATGCCAGGAAAAACAGACCATACCAGCACATGGTATCGTATCTGGGCCTTGCGATAACCAATGTTTATGGTGTAAACAGAAACCCGAGTTGCCAATTGCGTTGTTATTAACTTTTATAACTCCAAAGTTCTTTTTGCTCCAATTACGAGGAAAGTGGACTGTTTTATGGGTGGGCTTTGAAAGCGTATGGCTTACTCATTTCATGTTAAAATATAAGGAGGCTGTTTAACTATAGCTTTAGTATGTTTTGAACTTTTATACATAAGTAAACTGACTATTCGCCCTCAACTCGATTAAGTAAATTCGCCAAGAGTAATTCGTTTAAATTCCAGTGCCTTAGAGCGTAGCAAGATGATCACCCGTTTGAAGAACTGGCCGCGACTACTGAAGACGCCGCTGCAGATTGCCCGCCACTCGATCCAGCAGTTCTCCCACCTGGCCGGCCACTACGAGCGTCCGCCTCAATCCGGTAAATCCTCGCGGGATCCCTACCTCGTCACGGTGGTGCAGGGAAGATCCAAGAAGCCGCGATTTCCGGGCGAGCGGGCCAATCAGCGTTTCGGGGAGGACAGCTGGTTCGTCCGCTCCACGCCCCTGGCCGAGGTGATGGGCGTGGCCGACGGCGTGGGCGGGTGGCGGGATGTGGGCGTGGATGCGGGTCGGTTCGCCAAGGAGCTAATGACCTGCTGTTCCGGGCAGACGCAGCGCTCGGGCTTCGATGGACGCAGTCCCCGGAATTTGCTCATCGCCAGCTTTCAGGAGTTGACCCACCGGGAGCATCCTGTTGTGGGAAGCAGCACTGCCTGCCTGGCGACGATGCACCGGAAGGACTGCACCCTGTACACCGCCAATCTGGGCGACAGTGGCTTCTTGGTGGTGCGAAATGGACGGGTGTTGCATCGCTCAGTGGAGCAAACTCACGACTTCAACACGCCCTATCAGCTGACGGTGCCGCCGGAGGATCGGAAGGAGTGCTACTACTGCGACAAGCCGGAAATGGCCGTGTCCACGAGGCACTCCTTGCTGCCGGGCGACCTGGTGCTCCTGGCCACCGATGGATTGTTCGATAACATGCCCGAGAGCATGTTGCTCAAGATATTGAATGGCTTAAAGGAGCGTGGGGAGCGGGATCTGCTGCAGTGCGCCAGCCAGGTGGTGGAGAAGGCCAGGGAGCTGTCCTTGAATGCCACTTTCCAGTCGCCCTTCGCCATCAAGGCCAGGCAACACAATGTTTCCTACTCCGGCGGCGGGAAACCCGATGACATCACCCTAATCCTGGCCAGCGTCGAGGTGCAAAGTGCCTAGACATTCTGCCGCCAGAAGGCGTCTGGCGCAAATGTTAGTACGTGTCCATCAGCAGTCAGCGATTAAAAACCAAATATACTTTGTTTATAAAGATATAGGTCTTGAGATATACATAAACTGGCATATTTATAGAAACCTCAAGCGAATGGCGAGTGTATTTTATTTTTCTTTTCGTTACACAAAAGTATATTATGCATACGCAGTGTTGCCTTAATGAGCTTAGCTTTCATCGATTTATTTGTATATTCTCCTTAGTCAAAGGTCGTGATATCATCGCAATATTAAAATAATTAACAAGTAACTATTTAAGCGTTTGATTATGGCGCACAACAGGTAACACTAGTATTGACTTATTATGCAAACAACCATTGTGAAATTCCGTAATTGCTTTTCTACTATCGCGACCGCAGCTGTACTATATATTTGTTTATAAAGTCGCCGATGTTTGTGCCTATATAGATGTTCGTTCATTCAGCAAACGCGATTATGAATGGACGGGCCACGATTCCACACACTCACACACATCACCTCCCAGCGCGGATGACTCATCGCCGTTTTAACCAGAATTCGTGCGTTTTGTTTTGCTGTTTTCCATTTTGGCCCACTTGGTGTGGGTGAGAGGGACGTGCCATGGCCTAGGGCTTTGCAGCTCCACACTTGGCACTCACTTGCCAGCCGAATGGCGGAGTCACCAGAACTCGTTTCACTCGCACTCCGAGTTCCACTCACTTGAGTCGAATCGAATCGAATCGAATCGAGTGAGTGCTCTGCAAACTAATGCACTCAGCTTGAAGAGAGGAAGACTGACCAAATCAGGCAATATCAGGCGATGGAGGCTATGGCATGGTTATGGTTATGGTGCTGGTGCTGGAAATCCCAATGCAGCATTGCGAAATTCCCCACGAGCATAAGGGTTTCGATAAAAGACACGGAAGATACAGCTCGACGAGGAGATACTTCGGTGAGCTTGAGCAGGTCATATCGCAGGGACACAGATTAGCAGGAAAATGATAACCTCTACAATCGAATTATTTACCAAGGGGGAACTATGTGGCTAGGAATACTAGGAATTTTGTCTCCCATTCGATTTCTTATCGCACTTTCGAAATAGTAAATAGGAAATATTAAAAGCCTTTAGAAAATGCCAGATACTATGGTATAAAGTATACATGTTTATATGTGATTACAGGATGGAATCACATCGCCTTATACCATATTAGGCAGGTAAAATTTAACGACCTAATGCATGCATTTGTCAACTCCGCCCCGAACGCAGCATACCCCATATTTCAGTTGCACTTCAAGGAGTTGACACAATCTGGGGAGTGTTGTGTGTGCGTTGTTGCTCGGACGTCAGTTGCCGATAATTTCCTTGGGGCTTATCTGCTCTTCCCCGTTTCGCACTTTTCAACGCCACGGCGAATCGGAAACGATGGCGATGGTGCAGTCCCTCCTCCGCCGGCGAGCCCTCCTGGCATTCCAGCGCCTGATGCTGCGCCTCTTCTCGGAATTCCACACTGGATGACGCGGCAGAAAGTGCATTTGGGAAGCCGGGGCGCCCAGGATCGTGTTAATCTTTCACCGGCGAGTCCATTTTCAGCCACACTCCACTCCGTTCCAGATGTGCTCCAATTCCGGCGGGCAATCTGGCCAATTCCACACCCATTTCCCTATCCCATCTGGCGGCATGTGCCATTTCCGCCGCCTTGAATTAGTTGTGGAATTAGTTGTATTGTCGACGTATAACTCAATTAGGGGAATAGAGGGTATTATTCTGTGGCAGTTACCATTAAGTAGTGGCGCCTCCTGCCACATTATTCCATTCTGGCCAAGCCAACTCCTTGGGAGAGTTTAATAAACCCACGAAAACAGTAGCGGGGTCAGAAAAATATAAGAGGGGGTGCATTTTCATAAAACAATCTTAATTATTAATTCATTATTAATTCATTATTAATCGTAATTATTTGTATTATATTAATGTATTTACACTAGTCATCTAGATGTGGGCTCGTATTCACTTCAGCCCCTATCTCTATAAATCTCTATTTCGGTTGAAAGCGTGACTCGTAATTTGCGTGGTGTCTATATGCAAGAGATAAGCGCTATCAGTGCCCCATCTATTCCGCATCGAATCAGTGGTGCCCCCCATCCATCCAATCCCCCTGCAAACAGCGCTACTGATAAACGTATTTGCTTCTCCGAGTTTTGCCTCCCATGACGGCCCCATTTTGATTCCAAGAAAATCGAAAGCTAGTGCGAAAACACGCAACTTTTGACATTTTCCTGTGGCTGTTTTGTTATTTCTACCAGCTCGTTAGTTGGAAATGCTCAAGTGAGCGATGACATAATGCTCAGTCTTCTGTTCGATGGGGAAATAGCCATGGCTATTGAAAAGCGATCGCTTTTCTCATTCCCCAAACTTGTGACGTCATTGTGCGAAGCAACCGTGTTGACCAAATATGGCTACCAAATGAATCGCGGCTCGAAACCGGCTCCTCTACTCCAAAGTTGATTTTTCAAAGGCCCCAACTTATGCTAAGTTCAAGCCATTGACGTCACGAGCTAATTTCATTAGCGTAGCGCCAAAATGCACAAGCTAATCGGTCTTTCAAGTGCAGACTGCGATATACGAGTAAGTATTTTTCAGACCGGTGATTTCCCATAATTGAAATCGCAAATCTAGAGAAAGAACAAAGGATAGAAGCTTCGCAGATCTGGAAAAGCTTAATAGTCTCAGTAAAGAGCTGATAAAAAACTGCTAGCTCACCATATAAATTATCTATGTAAACAATAGTTATTCTTACAGATCGCGTTAACTAGCATTCAAAAACTTAACATATGCTGCATAATATTGTTGTTTTGAAAATAAGCAACTAAGTAACTGAACAACTAAGTATATATATTTATCAAAAACCCATCTCACAAACTACATTCAAGTAGGGAAGTTAAGAATAAAGCCCAAAGTTAACCGATTGAGCATTTCCCAGTTTTCACTGAGCAGCAAGAGTTATATTTACCCTTTCTTATCAGTTCTGGCTAGGTGTATTACGAATTTCCCCAGAAGCTCACATGCTAAGGCCAAAAGTCGATCAAATAAATCGTTAGAAGTCGGGTAACAAGTGCTTCGCAGCGAATTATAAGTGTACCATCTATTTATATGTATTTTTATCTATAAGCGTGCGTCGGGTTTACGAAATCGCCTGAAATTTTCCTGGAACCATCGAAAGCCATAATAATAAAAACAAATAAGAAATAAGAAATGAGAAATCGAGTGCGAGGACAGGCAAAGGCGAAATGTCGTAAAAGTTTCGCCATAAAAAACGTAGGGGCAGAATTCCAAGTCGAGGAATTGAAGCCGAAATTACAACAAGACAAGAACATAATAATTAATTGTTTATTTTGTTGTGTTGTGATGTGCATTTATTTATTTATTTGCTGGCTAAGTGAGCACGCTGATGTCGATGGCAACAAAGGCGGCGGCCAAGGCATTGGCAATTTTATATTTTTTTATTTTTAGTTGATGCGCACATTAAATTGGCAATTTCTGCTGGATATCCGATCGTGATTATAAAGTGCTAAAAACGAATATTCGAACGATTGCCTGTGGGGTACAGTTTGGGGTCGAAGCGAAAGGAAACTGAGAGTTAAGATTAATTTAGATTTTTTTAAAGCAATACTACCAAAAATTAAATATAAAGATAACTCAATATATGCAACAATTCGTTTTTTAAACAAGAAGGCTTTCTAAACAGGAAAGAATATAGACAGTATTATCTATATTAAGTGATCTATAGCTTGTGTTTAGCAATTAATAAAGCCCTATTCTCTTGACCCCAAGTGTGCAAACATAAAATCCGTAAAAAGGTTATCTCCGAGGAGAGTTCGCAGCTCGTTAGCCGATTTGCTCGTGACTTTTAATGCGTTTGCTTTTAATGCATGGAATATTTATGTAGCACGCTGCATGTTTTATGCAGCGCAATGCGAAAAAGGCAATTTGAGTTGTTCAAGTGCACAGCACCATATTCAGTATATATTCGGTACGTACTCGCTGCAAAATACAGTGAACACCCCTCGCACCAACCCCATTCTGATCGCCACATCATCCCCATCTCCACCGCATCTCAAACATTTCGACGCGTGAGTCGCTTGACATTCTAAGTGGAATACCAGCGCGATATCAAGGGGGGATTCGAGGTATTCAGGGGAGCAAAGGGGGTGAGGCGTAGCATCTGAGTGCCACGTGACCTTGGCATTGGATTTAATTCTATGGCAAAATCAGCTGCAGCATAATTTCGAATGTCAGCCGAGTGGGAAATCGGGGTGGAAAGATTTGTCAAGTCTGGTATTAGCCGAGGGATTTGTGTGCCGAACAGAAGACAGGTCTATTTTCGTATTCAAGATTTCCCTTTTAAATTCTTAAGGCGGATGAAAGGGTACTTGAAAGCGTACAAGCATCATTGCTAATATATTACAATATTTATGCCCATCTGAGGAAATGAACAGAAACAAATATACAATTAAAAACACATGATTGAAAATCAGTAAACAGGCCAATCTGCAATGCGAAATCATACCGAAATGCGGCAAGTACATATTTCAGATAAATATGCTATCGAGTATTTCATAGAGTGCCGCAGTCCCAAGTGGAATCCAATTAGAAACGGAAGCGGAAGCCTTGACCTCCGAGCGGTTTCTTGGCTTATTGGCCACATTGCAGCAATAAGAAATTGGCGATGCACGTGTTGCGAACGAGAATCGAGCACAAATAAAGACCGCACCTACGCCAAAAAAAGAAGCAGATGCAGGGTGCAAATATCTCTCAGATATGATATACAAAGGGGGAGGGGTATATTCGAAAACCAAACGATCCGAAATAGAGAAATAGAAAAACAAATGCAAAGAGGGCAACCTTGGCTGCGACTACGAATCAAGTGCAACGAGGGAATGCACAATAACCCACTCACTCGTTCGCTCTCCCACTCACGTTGCTTCTCTCGCATGCGATAATAGTATCTGTGTGAGCTGCTCGCGCTCTCTGGCTCTGACTCTCTCTCTCTATCTCTCTCTTCCACTTAACTGGCTTGTGTGCGTGAGAGAGAGCGGCACGGAGTGACAGCGCGAAACAACAACAAAAGTGTAAATTGAAATTCCAAAGATGTCGACAAAGTAAATACGAAATAAAAACCCAAAACGAGACAGCGGCAACAATAACAATGGAAAGCTTCAACAAAATGCGCACCACACAATTCGGCGAATAATCATAATAAAAAAAAGGCAGACGAGTATACATAGCAACAACAAAAAACAAAAGTTCAATATATTTTTTAAACAAGTTTCCAGACCCGTATGTGTGCCGTTTTCTATATGTTTTCGCCTCACAGACAAAGTCGGCCTTAGCATTCAGCAGCTTTCTGTGAGAAATGTTGAGATTCAGATCAAAAACCGGGGGGAGTACGGAATTATTGCGTTCTATGCAGTACCAGTTTGTACCGTCCGAAAGTACCTATCCTCTTCTATCCCACTTCGTCTTTACTAATCCAAGTGAATGGCAATGGTGGTAACGAAGCGAAAAATACCCTTTCAGTGTCCGGATTCAAAAGAAAAAACGATCTCATAGTTTAAGCGATGGTTTTCAGCTTCTCTATCGTCACCAATCTGCCATGGAAGTTCAAGATACTATCTTTTCCAGCCTTATCTTGGGCTTATCGGTCAGGTTTCTCTAAAGTATCTTAGCATATCACCGAGTTACGTAGGTTGATGCGCCCTATAAGAAAGTTTAGTTCCAGAGTTTCCACAGAACCAAATGTAGTTCCACTTGTGGATTCTTCCAGTTAGAGTAAACCCTTTTACCAACTGATAATACCCGCGCATGTACACAAACAGAGTATCGCACTTACGATAAGATTGCGCGTTGGTGTTGCTATTTTCGTTGTCGCCGTCGATATCGCAGTGCTTAGATCGGCGGGCAGAAAGTCCAGCTCCTCCTCCTCCACCGCCTGGTTCTCCTGGTCATCCGGGTCATCCTCCTCCATCCTGACCCTGTCCTGTTCCGCCGGATCCGGATCCTCGGGCTTTGAGATGGCGGGCTTTTTCGTTGTGCGCTCCACTTTGACTTTCATTGTTGCTGCTCTCCACTTGGCGATTATAAACAAAACTTACATGTGCAGCTGGCACACACACACACAATCACACACCAGCGCACACACACACACAGGCACACACACTCTCTTTTCGCCTTTTTGGCCTTTTCCAGTAATTTCTGTAGATTAAAGTCGGGCGAACCACGCCCCGCACCGTTGTTTATCGAACTTTGAACGACTTTAGGTTGAATATTTCGTAATTATCCACGGATTTCTGCCGCTCTCCGGTAAAAAAGGTTGTATATTGTATTACAGATATCACGATAGTCTTGCAATTTTAAGACGGTTTGTTGGGAATGTTCTGGCTTTGCACTTGTGAAAGTGTTAAACAATCAAGTGTAACAACAACAAGTTGGCTGGATTTGCTTCGGGGGCGGGGGTTCTTTGTCTCGCTCCAACCAACGTGGCTCGCGGCGCGTGCGACCGGGAGAGCACTAGTGGGCGTGGGGGGTGCAGGGAGGCACTGACGGGGGACAGAGAGAGACAGAAAGAGTGGCGCGAGCGAGAGCGAGAGTGAGAGGGAGACGGCCGCGTGGCTTTCCGCTGCCGTTTGCTGCAGTCGCGTTTCAATAAGTTGCCTTAACAAAAAGCGAAAAATAACTGAACAACTGGCAACTGGCGACGGCAAAAGACCGACCGACCGCTCGCTCCATTCCGCTGCCTCTGCCTCTGCCTCTCCCGCTTTCCGCTCCTCTCCTCTCTCTTTCCCTCTGCAGCGCACGGACGGGTGACGTCTTGGCCATTGCCTCGCGCACACACACACGCACTCACACACTCGCAGCGAGCGGCCCACACAGATACACGCACACCAGCGGGAAGCCTGGAAATTCAAGTTGCGTAGATGCCAGGGATGCAGAAGATCTCGAACTAATCGGAACCAGTTGCAGAGCTTGGATTGCAGATCTAGATACAATACCACAATCACTCCTAATACAATATTAATTAAAATGGTATTGTTGTTAAGTTGTGAGAAAGTATGCAATACAATGTTTTACATTTCGTTGCCTACTTCTATTAAATAATTGATTATATTGTGTTTTCTTAATTTAAACTTTTATAAAATCTTCTAAGTGTATTTATTTGGGAAGTGTTTTCTCAGAAATGAGAATTCCCCGCTAAATTGAAATCATTTTATATGCAACTCACTTGCCTTAATTTCGTTTCAATAATGCCAATTAACACCTTGCATTTTTAAATAATTCCACACTTCCGTTAGCCGTCACGGAATTTCACACATCCCAAAAATATCTCCTTGACCACCGCAAAAGCAATGAAAAACAATCGGTGATCAGAAAAATCCATAAAACCGCCAAAAACCGCATGGAAAAACCCGATTGAGCGATTTTCGTATGCTCCGCATGAATCGTGCGGCCCTGACGAATATGGATGTGAGGCAGAGACAACAGAGAGAGACAATAGCTGTCAGAATGATGTGGCAAAAGGGGGAGAGCCAAGGAGAGCGCTATTAAGAAACCTATCTCACAGATACAGATGCAAGTTGAATGTCGGGCAGTTATCGCATGCGATATTTGATTCGGAAAGAGAGTGGCTCGATTTCGAGTGCGGTACACTTTCCGCTCCGCTCAATGTGAATGCACTCAAAGTGGCAATTTGGCGCGCAGCTCGTTTGTTGACATTTTCCACTTGAAGATACGTTTTTGTTTTGGTTTCTCCATTCTCTCGCGATGCCTCTCCCCCCCTCTCAACACGACCACTCAAGAGAGCGGACCAGTTGCCCGGGCACATGTTGGTTTTGAATCAGATTTGTGTGTTATGTATGCCAAAGTGGCGCGGCACGCATCGCCACTCTGAAATGGATGACGGCGATGAGTCATCGGGGTTTTACCCACGGGTACATGGGCATAAATACCAATACAGCGGCATCTGGAGAAACTGAGAAACTGCTGTGGGCCGCCCGCAATCGCAATCCACAGATATTCAGAGACTTTCAGGGGCTCAGATATGCGGACAGGTTACCTGTGTTTATTCCCCTTCCATTTTCGACTCCAACGCCAATTGGCGTCCAATGCAAGTGCCACACGCTGAAAAATACAGCAAAATGTACACAAATCTGGAGAAATCGGGGCTTCGATATTATCATATTCTTTTCGATCGTCTTTTTGATGTTTCAAAATATGGTGAAATAAAACATGTGATTAAAGTTTTCACCTTTGCTGTTGTTATATTAATATTTCAAGCTACGAAATGCTTCAAAAGTTCATTCCACTTCAAATAATGTGGAAACATTTTCTTACAGTGCCGACATTGGCCGATTGAGGTCAGTTAATGACTGCGAGTATCTGCGAGATGCACTCGGGCGCGTGCTAAATGCTAAATGTGTCTATTAGCCTGTCCGAAGAAATGCACCACACACGCATTAATATCCGTTTCCATTTCCATTTCAATTCCCATTCAGATTTCGATTCCGAGTGCGATGCAGGCCCATTAGGTAGGTGAGGTGTCCAGGTAGCCGAAATGTTTTGTGGCCATTAGCTGGGCAGTGAGACTGGAACTTCGGCCGCGACTTCGACTGAGACTCCTTCACAGCACGAGCCCGATAAGCCATGTCTGAGTGCCTGGCGACGCCCTAGCACTTCCCAATCCGGAATTCTGGACTCCAAACGAGGGATATATGTATATACATGTACGTATCAAGGCTGGGGGTTGAATGCCTCTTTCTTGATGCTAATGTGGCTGTAATTTGCCAGGCGACTTCACGGGGGCAACTCCGATTAGGTTACCATTCTAGCTCATATTTTATGGGCCAGGAATTCAGTGGAAGAGCCGCTCTAAATCGGAAGCGGAAACTCTTAAAAAATGCACAGTTTACTAGAGCGCAAAGTATTTATATTAATATTCGTATAAATAAGTTCACCTGTCAAACATTTGCAGCAAACATTTGTTTTCCAAATCAATTTAGATTTACTCTGATCTCGATTCAGTGTTTGCATCTCAAAGATTAAATTACATTATAATTGTTTGTATATTTCACTGCAAGTGCTTGACTGGCGTGCAATTTATTTAAGTCCATACACTTGGCTTCATACTTAATTATTTACTTGGCGATATGATCGCTTGAATAATGTTTACATTGATTAAAGTTTTGATCACGTCATGGAGCGACGTCATCGATTCGCCAATAAGTCACTGAGTTCCCAGAAAACTGTTCATGTTTCTTGGTATCGAATGAATAATCCAGGAAAGTTAGACGTTTTCGAAAACAATCGGGAATTTAGGGTTCGAATAGGGTAGAGTCCCCTATTAGGTATTAATCATAGTCAGAGCTATTTCCGCTTCAACAAAAGTACACGTGCAATTTCGAATGAAAGGTGCTAGTTTTTATTTTTGTTTGCCTTTTTTGCAGTGGATGTAAGTCTACTTCAAGGACAAACACTTTCCCCGCCATCGATAGAAAAATAAATTTCAAAACAATCGCGCTGAAAATCCAAGAGACCTTCACTCAAAAACAGCTGATTATTGGGTCCACTAATGGGTTTAAAGTGGGGAGGCGGAGGGGCGTGGTTGTTAGCCAACTAGCTGCAGCTTAAATGATTAAGAAAACTTAATGAGTTTGTTGTAGAACCGTTTTGCAGCCAGAAACAAGGCAGAAACAAATCGAGCGACGCTCATTAAAAAATTAAGCATACGGAATAATAACAGATATGGCAACAATAAAACCTAAACGACTGCAAATTAAAGTTGTTAATTTCGAGCGCTTAATTGTTTTTGTAATAATTAATAACAACAAAACAGAGAGGCCACAAATTGCCCCACACATAAAAAGCAACAACACAAGTTCAAGGACAGCTCTAAAATCAACATAAATGTTTCCATTTCCAAAGGTTTTAATGTCGACCTAAGAGTTTCCCAAGCACTCAAGACTTTCATAGCATATATTTTATAAAATTTACTTATTGTCATACTTGCTTAAGACAGATTGTAAAAAAAAGAGAAGAAAAAAAAAAACAAAAATATAATTTCGTGGAAATCGATACAGCAAATGTTCGCATATGAATTGTAGAATGGCTTATCTTAATAAATGACCTCAAAAAGCTACTTCAAGGGCAAGTCATACGGAAGTATGACACTTTTATTGGTGATTTCGTTTGGACAGCAGTTTTTTAATATTTTCAATTGTGCATTCAAATGATTTCAAAATTACTATTTTGATATACTATTTCCCAGCGTTTCAGAGCCTTTTCCTATATATGTATACAGGTAAACCTAAAGGTTTCCTATAGGATTTCATATAACAATGATCAAGAAATCTATAGCGATACCGGTTAACGTTTAACCTAATATGATGATCTCGCTATTAGATAAGCAACCGTGCGAGCCGTAGGAAAATAGCGAACCTAACCAATGCGAATCCGTTTGGCCTAGTCATGTCAGCTCTCCACAATACGGCACACACAGCGGTCTAAGATAAGTGGCAAGAATCACCCGTTTCCGAAACCAGCCCACACACATAGTACTCTATACTGGAGTGGCATTTCCGTTCTACGCTCTCTCTTTCCAGCTGAGTGTGTGTTTTTTTCTGTTTTCAGCCGTGCGGACTCGTGGACTCGGCACTGTTTACGGAGTTAGCACTTCCTGGCCAGCGGTTCGTGACTATGCCAGTGGCTTCTTATCTGGAGGAAGGTGCTCCGAATCCGCTTACGGCGTACGTTCGCCGTTGCCGTGCTCGCTGTCGTTCAGGTTGCCGTATTCCCTGCCGGCCAGAAGGTCTGGTGCTGGCGATTGTGTTCAGAGGCAGAAGCGCAGACTGTCCGTCGCGACACGATCACATGTGGGGGCATGCATCACCGCCGTATTTTTACCCATGACGCTATCAGGTGCGGGGAGTCTAGAGCGGCGACGATCGCCCAGATTAAACTACTTGATAATGTTGAGTGGATTCGAGAGTGATACCTACAACTTCCTAGCTAATGAAAATGCTTACGATTGAAACACAACTGCGTACATTAATTATAATGTGAAGTTGAAATCGACTTTGTAAAGGAAATTGATCATACCATTTGCGGTGTGCCTGCGTGACTTTGGCCACATAATTGTAATAATTGATCTGATTTCAGCAGCTTTAAATACACTTGGAACTCGTGAGGGCTAAAATTAAATGTCACCAACGAGAAGTGGCTGTAATGGGGTGAAAACAGGTCAACATCACTTTCGAGAGGTTAAATAAACCCTTTTGCGATCGCTTAAATCTGTAACTGTCTGCTGGATTAATTTAAATTTATTTAAATCGCCTCTATATATTTGCAAATTACATATACGTATATATGGAGATCCAGTTTGTTTTTTGTTCGCAGTTGAAACAAATTAAATTACGCGAAATGTATTTTTTATTGTTTGTTGTTATTTACTTTTCCCCTTTTGTGTGTGTGTGTAATTTTTTGGGGAGTGGCTTTCCCACGCCACAGCGAGCAGTAAATATTTACTATAGATAAAGTAAGTATGCGCGTTTAATTTTGGGGAAACGCTCCGCTCCACATGTCGTATGCGCGACGAAAGCTCAAGATTAAGTATACGCCCCCTTGCCGCCATTTTGACTAGTTTTCCACTTCGAAATTTTCACTATCGCACACAACTAGGCCGCAATTAAAAACAATGCGAAATACCAACGAAAACAAAAGCGAGCACAGCTTCAACTTGGGGCGAAGCGCCGCCCACCAAACCGCAAAACAAAAGCAACCACAAATCATGAGCTGTGGGATGCGGGAGATGGCCAATCATAATGCCGCCTTGTGTACTTGTAACTCTGGATTACTCTGGGCTCTGGGCAAGAGTAGTTAGAATGTGTCATCTATGCTCAGTAGTAGTTTCTTATAAAAACCCTTTTTTAGTAGTACCTCGCTTATCAGATACCTATTACTCGCACAAACAAGTCAAATATTTTGGAAATCTTCTTATCGAGAGTATTAACTGGTCCACTTACTTGTCTGCCCATTTGAAGGGATGCAAAGTCCTGCCGCTGATGCTGCTGCGCCTGATGCTGCTGCTGCGCCTGGTGTTGCTGATGCGCCTGGTGCTGCTGATGCGCGGCTGCTGCAACCACTGCTGCTGTTGTGGTGGTGGGCGCTAGGAATTGCTGCTGCTGCTGCTGGCACTGGTAGAAGTGATTGCTGGATTGGGATGTTGTTGCGGGCACTAGATGCTGCTGCTGTTGCGTGTAGTTGTTGTAATTGGGTTGCATGTACTGCGCTTGCTGCTGCTGCGGCTGCTGCTGCTGCGGCTGTTGCGTCAAGTGCTGATTGTAATTGACATTCATGCTGTTATTGTTGTTAATGTGGCGCTGCTTGTTGCAATCGGTTATCCAGGAGGCGGCACGCATTTGCTGTTGCTGCTGCAACTGCAACATCGTGTTGTTGCTGTTGATACTCGCATTATGCCCGTTTGCCCAAATATAATTATTGTCGGGCGAATTGTGCTGCTGCTGTAGCTGTTGCTGCTGAAGCTGCTGCTGCTGCTGCTGAAGCTGCTGCTGCTGATGTTGCTGCAGCAGTTGATGCTGCAGTTGCTGCTGCAGTGCGTTGTTGTTGTGCTGCATCTCGGTGGCCTTTAGTGCAATCATTCAACGGGCAACAAATTGTCAGCGTTTATCACAAGATGCTGCAATTTCCTGCTCTCCTTTGTTTGTTTGTTATTTTTGCGAACTTATTTTTGGCTTGATTTATCGCTGCTCGTGTTTTGTTTGCCGCACTTACTACATGTATTTTAATTGTACGAATCTTAGTAACACGCTTTTGTTTGGCTATATATAATTTTTGGCAATTGGTTTGGATTGAGGGGCTTTGTTAAGTATTATTAAGGCTTAATGCAGGCACTTATGTCAGAAATTCACTTGTTAGTCTCAAGATATTTTTTAAGAGAAGTTTCACCTTACTTAAGTGTATTATTGGATTTCTCAATTATAAGTTTTTATTATTTGTTTGGCTTTACATTTAATTTTTAACCTGTGATTTACGGTAGCATTAAACACTTTTCCTCATCGACTTATTGACACTAGTGACTTTTGGTATTTTGCTCCAATTTGCTGGTCAGAAATCTCCAAAGATATTTACACAGAAAGTTTCGCTGCTTGCGACTGAGTTCCTGGCAATTTCACGCTGATGAGTCAACCGCTACATCTCTTTGCATATTTTTGAAAAGCGGGTTTATTAGGTCCGCGATCGATTGTCCGCCCCTCCGATCGATTGGCAATTTTCGATATGCGATTTCCGATCAGCACGTGCGGGCCAAGTGGCTGGGTAACGGTAAACGAGGCGTAAACAAACACCGAATCGGGCAAACAAACACGGATTAAATTACGTGATTTAGCCATAAACAGGCGACGGAATCGAAAAAACCAGACACTGCATGTTCTTTTTAGATACACATATGTACAAATGTAAGTAAGTGCTTTTCGCTAGCCAGACATCCAGTTGCTTTTGTTATTTTTCGAATTAAATCTTTCACAGCACGTTCTCACTCGCCAACTCGCGTTGTTCAATTCGAATTATTTGGTTTTTTAGAGCCAGGACCGAACCGACTGACTGGTAGGCAAGACGTCCACACGGCAGCGCGGCAGAAATTGTATTGAAACTGAAAATGAAAATTTTGATAAACCTGCGCTCAAAGGCGCACACACACACGGCCGCACGCACACACGCGCACAGCCGAAGGCGGCCGAGGGTAGCCGACGAGAGACGAAGTGCAATCGCGATCGCTGTGTTTTCTTTTTTGGGGGCTTTCAATATTTTACTCAATGCGCTCCGAAAACCAGGTAGGAAAAAATGCGCGAAAGGCTACTAAATGCGAAAACCCAGTAAGAACAGTAAGAACAAAATATAACACACGATCCGAAGAAACAAATTATTACGAGGCGCGTTTTATTTCGGCTGTCTTTTTTCTTACTTTTTTTTGTTTTGTTTTGCTTTTTTTTTTGTGACTAATCTGGCATGTGCGGTGAGTCCAGTGTTTGATTTTCGCCAACACCTCTGCTGCTTCCCGACACTTTTCGTACCCTCTCCTGCGATTTGGCGCCAATTGCCTGAACTAGCCGATCCGCTCCGTTCGCCCGTCCATAGATCACTGCGAACTGTCGCCGCCGACGTCTTCTTTGCTGCCTGCGTCGCCGAGTATGACTAATCCACACGCTACAATAACAATATGTAGAACAGCCGCAGCAGCAGCGACGCCAACAACTACAACAACAGCAACAACAAGTGCGATCGGTTGGCGACAGCTTTTCAGGAGCAAACAAACAGCAGGGCGGTGGTTCCAGGTCAGGAGATGTAGACTAACCCAATCATAATTGGAAACACTCAATATTTATTTAGCTATTATGAGAACAAGATTTATTATGTCCCAGCGCACTTGTTTGGAAAGATATTTATAGTTAGATATATTTATAGTTATAGTTAAGATAAATGTAACCTTAGACAAATAGAGGGGCAGATAATAGCCGTTAACGCTTATTATTTCGATTTTAGTCATAAGTAGCGTACAAATGTTATCACTACTGTTGCAGTTTTAAGCACTATGTTTGCTTGCATAAATAGATTTTCTTAAATTGAGTCTTATGATAAGTTTAAGTTACTTGTTTACCCAATGTAAATCTTAAAATAGAGATAAACAAACTATTGCAAATCTTGGATTTCGAATGGCTTGAGTCATTATAGCGAATTTGAAAACCATTTTTGTTTCATAAATTAAACATTTTAAATGAAATTAACAAATTTGATTTGTGTTTTAAGCCTAACTATAAACTGATTTTATGTTTACTTGCTGCATTGATCGCAAATTCGACACAAAAATATCATAAGGAACAAGGTAATATTCAGCCCTAAAATAGCCAAAGCGCTCAGCACTGCCTATCAAATTATCACTATTTCTACCCCCCACACCCTCAAAATTTTGTTTTGCTGATTTTTAATCAGCAACAAGAACAACAACCACACGGGGATCACTAAAATATGCACGACGTGCCCACTTTTTTGCAGCAACGAAATTTGTTCTTGTTTTTTTCGCTGCCCATTTTCTGTTGTTGTAAATGCATTTTAATCAGAGAGTTGTCGTTGTTGTTGTTGTTGTTGTTGTTGTTGCCTTTATGCGACACCTTGCGAAAATGCAAATGATCCTGGCACACGCACACACATGCAGAGACACCTATACAGATGCACTGACCGTCACGCTCTCTCCGCGCTGCCTGTCTCTCGCGCTCTCTCTTTTACCTGTGCGAATGTTAATTGAAGAATTTATTGTTGTCTCATTGTGTTGTATTGTGTATTTCAGCCTGGCGACGGCGGCCGCTTTTTTTTCTTCAAATTTTATTTGTCGGGTTTAATTATGACAACAGCAGCAACAACAACAACCAACCAGCCAGCGCCAGCCGATCATTGACTTTTCTGCTCTGGGCGTCACATAGTTTTTTTTTTAACCCGCTGTTTCTGTCCCCGTGGTTCTTGTTGTTGTTATTCCTTGCTGCTGGAAGTTGTTTTTGGCAAGAGAGAGAGAGCGACTGACAGTGGGAGTGATGACGGGGGTGAGGTGGCGGTGGGGGTGGTCGCGTAGTAGTGGGTGGGCGGAGAGCGGAAGAGCGGGAGAGCGGCATGAACTTTGGGCCGGTTACCGTTTAACTTTTGCGCTTGACAACAAAAGGGAGAAAGGTTACACCGCAAAGAAATTAGAGCACTGTTCATATGCAAATATTACAGAAAATAATATATATTTTAACAAATATTTTTTGCTGGTGAATAAGCTTTTAAATTCCTCATACGTTTAATGACTCACGATAAGAATTTTAATTATGATATGCTTGACATTTCAGTTTATTTTTCTTTACAAATTTATTTACACCAAATTTTGAAAATAAATAAAGCTTAGCTTCAGACTATTTTTGTTGGAAAATACATTTGATCATCATTGTTTCTTGCTTTGCAGCAGCGAGCCTAAGGGTTTTATTTCCCTGCTGATTAAAATTAATAAAAACGCGGAATTTGCATATGCACAGCCCCTCAAAAGAATTGGTGGTCGCTCGCAAACATTTTTAATCCAGTTGCATGCTCGTTTTTGTGGATAACCGAAAGCACCCCACCCCACCCCGCAAACAAGCGCCCACCCACCGCAAACACTGGGCGAACTTTGGCGACCCGTTGACATGTTAATGACACTTTTATAACGCCAACAACAAGCTGGCAACAACAACAAAGGCGGATGCAACATTCTCCATTGTTTATGGAGCGATCAGCGCGAGGATACAAATTGTTTTTATTCCGTTTTTGGCGAGGGAGCGGTCCCATCGCCGCAAACACTTACGCACAAGTAAATACCGAATGTGTGCAGGTACACTGCAAGAAATTTGAGATCTTGAAACATATTCAAGTAATGCGCAAGTGAGAAGTGCAGAGGTTTAATAAAATACAATATACCATGGCATCACTGTTTGGAAACAGAAATTTTGTAAAGTTAATACTAATTTAAGCATAAATGCATTTTTGCCAGTCTATCAAACGCATTTACTCCATTGACGTGTGGCGGGGCTTTAAGTCATTTTTGATGTACGAGTTGTTGTTGTTGCTGCTGTTGTTATATTTCGTGTATATTTGCGTTAATAATACGCGCGAAAGGTAACGGGTACAGTGAACTCGAGACACGTACAGTGCGTACACCTTTAATTGAACTGCGAACGTGTTTGTGTGCGCCGCTCAATGAAACAGCCAGTTCGCTTAGTTATTGGTATAGGTGCATCGCAGCTCACGCGAATATAACGAATATTGCGAATATTGGGAGCCAAAACAGAAGAGCGAGCCAGAAATCTGCGAAGAATTCACAGAAGAATTCTTCCGTGCGCCGAAGAACGGAAGCCGCTCTTCTGCAGTTGCCGTGGGCGTTTCAACTCGCACGATTTTGGCGGCTTCTTTAAGGCGGCAAAAACCGCTGAAATATCACAGCACAGAGAAAAATTACAGTCAATTTGCCAGTTCAAATATTCAGTTGGTATGGTTCTGGAAAATATTTTTGAAAAAGCTAAAGTCTTGAAAAGTAGTAGCTGAATATATTTTGTGCTATATGGATTATGTGGGTGAGTAACAGGCATTATTCATAATTTTTTGTGGTAATCATGTTAAATGTTAAAAAGCGCAGTAAGTACGTACTATGTTAGTCATAATTTAAAATCTTGAAGTTACGGAAAAAACATAAATATCTTACTAAAGGATTGGCCAAGCTCAAATTAAATCAGCTCACTCATGAGTGAAATATGTTTCATTAGAAATTGAAAACATAATAATCGGTACGATACAGTTGGCCTATCAGTTGCTTAAAAAGTGGTGCATTGTTTTCATAAGAAATTCTCTACTGTGAAATGTATCCTAGCATATTTACTAGCATTCTCACTTTAGCTATCCGCTTTCTCGCGGTGCTTCTGAGGTCGTGTCCGTTGCTTGCCTTGGCCTCATTTCGGTCCGCCTCTCCAGTGTCTTCTGTTACTGTAACCGAATCTTCAACTGGTTCTGGAGGTTCAGCTGGAGGAGATCGGCGGCATGCCACCTGGGTTCAAGTGCAGCTCCTAGGGGTTTTCCTACCGCTGGGAAGCGCGACTTGCGCTTTGTTGTTGCTTTTATTAGCACGTTTCGCCTTTATGATCTTGGCGTGATTTCTGCGTTCTGCCGCTTTGTTGCTGCTGCTGCTTTATTGCGTCGCAGC
The DNA here is from genome assembly GCF_003286155.1 of Drosophila erecta. NCBI lineage: Eukaryota > Metazoa > Arthropoda > Insecta > Diptera > Drosophilidae > Drosophila > Drosophila erecta. The sequence continues at coordinate 2,509,210 of NW_020825194.1, forward strand.
CTTTTGTATTTTTTGTATTTTTATTGTAGTTTCGTCAACAGGTGTGGCCCCAAGCCATCTGTACGTTGAACCCCACGCGGGTTATGTCCCCTTCCCCCACCCCATCCCCGTTCGCATCCCCAATCCGATTAGCATTTCCCCCCTTTCCAGGCCAACAATGACGTGTTCCAGTTCTAATGCTTATCAGTGGTGGTCTCCTTGAGGCAGTGACGCCTTTGGATTTTTCACCCCATTTCTCGAGTTCCCCGATATCGGTCGGTATTGACGTCTATGTGACTCATCCCAGTGGCAAAGAGAGTTGTCTTCTAACCCATTTCAGAGAATGGGTTTATGGCACTAGCCTGCACAAGATCGATTTATTTCCGCTTCTCGATCAAATGTTGTTGCAAAGGTAGCAAGGTACTACTTTTGCTGTGCGACTCAAACTGTACCAAATAGTTTGCAAAAGTAAACTAAAGTCGCAAACATTTTCAAAAATACAATTATTTTGATACAATACTTCATTTTTTTATACATGCTCTTAACTTTACGGAAATGCGTCCGTTGGTAAACATTTTTCGATTAGATGAGCTTCTTAGAATTAACTATGAGAGTGCTCGAGAATTTAAGCTAAATATAGTATACTTCTTCGAAGAATTGCTTGCTTTCGGCAGTGTAGATAGGGCTTATTGGGAAATGCGATCTGAGAATGTACTGGCTAAGTAAGAAGCATGCAGCTTAGAACTACCTCGAGCACTTTCCTGTAAGCTAGTGTAACTTTCTCGCTCTCGCTCTCGCTCTCGCTCTCGCTCTCTCTCTCTCTCTCTCTCTATCTCTCTCTCTCTCTCTCTCTCTCTCTTTGTCGGACTACCGGACCTAGGTCTATAAATATTGCGTATTCCACGCGGTGGCCGCTCTAGAATCGAGAGCCCTTAACTCATCCCCTCTCATCCACTCAATTGGCGGTCGCACGAACAAAGCGAAGCCCGAATGGTTTAATGCCTTGCCAAAACAACCATAAAACCAAAAGGCCTGCCCAAAAACAACAGCCACAAGCCACAAGCCGCTAAGCAAATCCAAGCCAGAATCTGAAACGGCAACAGAGAGAACAAAAAGTTCAGATTGGTTCTGGTATTTTTATGCCCCTCGCTCGAAAGTGTCCGAAGCATATTTCAACTTGTCAGGCGAAGAAACGACGGCGACCAGCGAAAAAAAATTAAAAAGGCTCGTAAAGCTGAAATCAGCAAAGCCGTTTCGAGGGTAATTAATCGCCAACGCCGCCGCCGCCGCCATCGTCGTACATGGAGATCGGCATGGGGATGGGGATCGCGATGGAGATGGAGATGGGGATCTTGCCAGAGGTACGGACGGAAACACAGGCGGACGGACGGATCATCATCATCCAGACCAAGAAAAGAGCAGCCGCAGCAGAACCGATCCCGAATGCCAGGCAGACCGAGCGAGCAGCCACAAAAAGCTGGGAGGCGCCTCGGAATAGGGGATTGGTTGCACAACAAGTGACTACGTATGTATATATGCCAAAGAGTCTAGCTTACTTGGGTGTTTAGCCTAAAAACATTGTAGACCTTAGTTTGTGGGCTTGCTTCTCCATTAATAAGTAAAGTCCAGTTTACAGACATAGTATTACATTTTCACCTTGAAACAGCACAAGGTTAAGGAATTTGTCATCTGACTAAAACAGAACTAGGTATAGATCACAAAGTGCAGCATACATCTGCATCCCGGAAAGCCGCTTATCAAAGGCCATAAAAAGCCATTAGGAGAACAGCAGAGTCACCGAATCCCAATCTCCGTCGAATGGAGCTAATCAGTCGCTAATCAGGTGACTGATTAACTGCATTCCGGACCATGTGCTCCTCCACAGAACTACGGAACCATCCATGGGACGATGTAACCATGATAGAGTCGGAAGCAGTTGGCAAGCAATACGGGCAGCTATTGAATTTCACAATTAACTTGGACGTTTGTGTTCGTATGGTCTTGGCCGTTTTGGGATTCGATTTTTAGCCCATTTTGTGAAATTGAATTTATTATTTCGCAAGTTTAGAGTTCGCTGCGACTGCGAACACATGCGTGCACAGAGAAAAGTTTAAGGGTTTTTTAGTGCGATTTAAGTTGATAGCACTTCAATTTGTAGCGAGCCAGTACTTATAGTTTGGGAACGGTTTGTATGATTAGTTATTAGTTTAGAATCACTGAGTGAATGAACTGAAAACGAGAAAATATTTCAGAGTGTTTCTAGTGTAACGCGATCCCTAGTTTTTTTCTGTGCATGTGGCAAGCGCGACAATGGCAGCCTGTAATTGACCCACTTTCGGCGGTGCTGGGGCGCGGGGCAGTGGGGTTGGGGGTGGGGCAGGACAAGGGGCTGCCAGGTGGGTGGTGGGAGGTTTGTCAGCTGGCATCGCCAGCGAAATCAACACGTGTGCGGCAAGCCTCGAATTGTGCGCCAATCCGCTGCCATTTACATTGTGTCTTGTGCATGTGGCCAAAAACCAGTTTCCCGTGGCTCCAAGTGGCCACCCAACCCCTCTGGTCCACCACCTCTGGCAGCACGTTTTCATTCATCGACAACAAACTGTTGCCTGCAGCCGCCAGTTGTAAATTTATTTACCTATTTGTTTACAGCTCGCGATGTCCGTGGCAGTGCTGTCGCCACAATAACACAATTCCTAGCTGTTGGCTACTCGCAGCCTAGCAACTGGAAAAACTGAATTAAAAAAGTTTGAGATGTACGTGAAATGTAATCAAGTTCCTTGACTAGCTTGATATGTGTTACTCGTAAGTTAAAAACGCGGATGTGAGTCACAGCTTGTGTTTACCCAAAGCTACTTTGCGCTTACATTCCGAAACCTTTACATATTTTAAAATTAATCAACTTCACTGCCTCCGTTTGGCTTGAAACTTCACAGCAAGGAGTTCTCTGATGGAGGCAGCCTTTTAATAGCCAACCCGCCAGCTCTGATCTCCGTGGCGCTCGTGCCGAGCTTGTGGAACACTTGGGCTTCTGGTGGCCCACTGCTGGTGACTCATCCGTATCGTCTTGTCTGCGGTCTGGACTCTCCAGCGGAATTATCAGCTCGGGCACGCACCGCACTCGCCTCATCGGTCCAAGACCACATACGAGCATAGTCTGCCTGAGCACGGCTGATATTCAGCGCCTTATCGCGGTTTTGTGCCTGCGGTTTTCCTTTCTATGGAAGACCCGTTCCAGCCCTTTGTTTGCCTTGGGGGCTTGTCCATTTGCACGGACCAATATGGGTTCATCGCAATTATTACTGGCCTGTTTGCGCGTATTTGTACAAAACGGAAACTTGCTCAAGTGCGTAAATACAAGTACATACGCTCAAGCGCGGCCTTATTCGGGGCTAATGCCGGGAAAACCCCATGAGTCACAGGGGAATTTCACTTTTCTGTGGGAGCACTTCTTGAATTTTAAGGCATAACTAAGCCCGCGAGCAAGCGTTATTAGAATGCACCTTATCTTCATACGAGGATTTACACATTGGCGTAGATCACAGGTATCAGATAGTCGAGGCACTGCTTATCTCTGCTATCTTTTCTACTTCCAGCACCTTTTCCTGAATAGGGTCCAGAACTAAAGGCAAGACCCTTTGACTGTTTGCTTTAGTTACTGCGCTTGGATAGCTTCTCCTTTGCAGGTGATAAATGGCTACAATTCCGGTTATTAAACAGAGGCACGGAACACCGCCCTTGAAAATGCAGTGGCATGTGGGGCTGGTAGATATGGGAATGATTTATTTGAGCCAAGTTAAGTATGGCATCACCCACAGTGGGTGGCAGCTGGGCGGCGGAGTTCCAGAATGCCGGGGCTGTGTAAATGCTAAAGAGACCGCTCCTAGAAATGGCAGCAAATGTAGCGACATTACCACTGCGAACTGCAGCTAATTTGAAATTTTAAACAATTTTCGCAACGACTGCAGCGGCGCAACAACAAAAGACGCCGAAAACAAAGCCACAGGCGAGTCGAGCGGAGCGTTGCGCTTTGATTGAATTGAATGCGCGAAAATTGTGGAAGTCAAAGTCGCGAAATGGGAAAAAAGCAGCATTTTAATGGCATTTTGGGTGGCACGGAATTTCATTTCAAACAAAATTGTTGAAGGTAAGGGAAGCTGTTTTCAAGACTTACTTTTCTTATAACTTATAGGTTCAAAATCACAGATCAACGTTTTTACTAATTGAAAAAAACTCTTAAAGTAACTAGGCAGTGTTTGCAGTTCATTTCCAACGAATATGAGTTTTTTATTTATTTTTCTTAATTTTATAGGCATTCATAGGCCCATTCCGATGCCAACATACCCGCCGCACACCCACGTTTGCAGGGTATCAAAAACAAATGGCAATTGTAATAGTAAGAGCGTTTAATGCATTTTGCGAGGAAATTATGCGAGCTTCGCATAGAGTATAGAGTTGTTTGGAACCGCCGCACACCTGCGTGCCAAATCGCAAGGCTCCAATATATCGGTGACAAATCCGAGCATCGCTGGCTGCACTTCACCCAGTCATTTGCCTGCAGTTTAATGAGCGAATGAGATGAATGCCAAAGATGCTGTATGACACTGGATGGTTGCAGGGCAGCCGGAATTACCATAATGATCTCAATATTTGCTCAACTTTATCACGACGACCATTTAATTGCCCACACCCGTGCAGCGCGCTAATCGCGGCCTGCTCGCTTCAGTTTTTCAGTTTTCAGCATTTCAGCACAATTAGACACGTGAGGGGCGGCAAACAGGGCGTATGAGTAATGCGAGCACAGTGCAGCGATTCTAACGCCAGGGTCTGGGCCTCCATCTCCATCTATCTGAAGTCAATGCCTATTAATAGCATTCCGCGATCGCCTCCCATTTTATTTTTATTTTTTTTCTTTTTGTGCTCGGTTTTCTTAGCCACCACCCTCCACTTGGCGGCACTTATTTTAGGCACCACTAACCGGCGCATTTGTGGCACTGGGCGAGGCAATTACTCACACCAAGGGCAGCTCCGTCAACAGATTTGGCAGCTGCTCCACTCCAGGGAGGCGGGCAACGGGGCGGCACCATCGGTGGCAACAGGGGTGCCTCAAAGGGGGTCTTCAAAAAGAGGCACCTAAGGAGGCATATCGCTACTTGCCCTAAATCATTATTAAAGCAAACCACTCAATCGCTAGGGTATCATTTCTAAACTGCAAGTGTTTATTTTACTTTTAGGCAAACCCCTTGACAACGCCGCTGTGTGGCAGACCCCATGCAACTTGCAACAAATTAGCTGCGAAACGGGCGCGTGAGAAAAACAAAGTTGTGCGGTCGCAGGTCTTAAAAATAGTTCGCAAAACGTGACGTGACATTGGGGATTACCAAGGAGCACCAAACTGGGCAGATTGACTCATTTTAATGAGCCCAGTGGGCGGAGTGCGAGGCGACACGCCAAATTCGGCTTCTTTGGCTCCGATAAGTATGCTATGAAATCTTGCAGCACCAAATCCGAAACTAAAAGCAATGGGACTATTTAAAAAAAATGATGATGCCTAAATTGAAGGCGCTAGTATCTGAATGGAAACTTGCAATGCTAAAACCAAATAAAATTTACGCGCGAGAAGGCACGTATCCATTTGAAAGTGATTTCACCAGTGCCTTTATCAATATGTTTACATACAAAGTTCAAGTTCTTGGCTCGCGCAAAAACGTTGTAGTCAATAAAAAATAATTTAGTTTTTATAGCAGTTTTTAACTAATAACCCCATCTACCCATCTAAACTGTCACCACAAAACTGCGAAAAGCAGCTGCACCAACTGCAAACAGCAAGTTATAAACAAAGTCTTGCGTTTAGATTGTTGCAATTACCAAGTGGCCATCGGAAACATTTGCCAAAACAGATGCCATTGGCCAACCCATATACATATGTATATCAATTCGACCAGATGTGTGCGAAAAGCTAGAGTGTGCTTCAGTTTGAGCCATTTAGATTGGCATTTGGCTGGAACTGGCGTTTTCACTTACCTTGGCGGTTAGAATTTGGATTTCCGAACAGACAACATGGTTATTATTTCAAAATTTATTTTACTGATGATTAGTACTAAATAATTTAGTTTTCTTGTAATTTACCATTACCACTTTCAATTGATTTTGGTTTTGTTTTTCTCATTTTTGCAGTCTTAAAAATTTGTCTAAACAATACATTTTCCATGTTGCTTCAATTTGTTTATTTTCAATGGTTTCTTTGAATAGTTCGTTACGCTAATGTTAAATTTGCTGAGAGAATTGGCTATAAGAAGATGAATGCCAATAAGTGTGGTTGGAGGCGGGTGGCGGGGGGCGGGGCGGGGCATATTGGAATCGAGTTGCATTAATTACAAATATACATATGTGTGGCGCTTGCTCCAAATGCAAACAGACGCGGCAATGAGACAACAATGAGATTTCAAAAAGTCAACATTTTCATTTGGTATTTCCTCGCTGCGGGTTATTACTTTCGTTTGTATTTCAAAAATATATTATGGAAAAATTGTACACTGATATTGAGGTATTGGAAAAAATCGGCATATATGTTAGGTATATGTATATCTGTATCTGTATATGCATCTGCATCTGCATCGGTTTCTGCACTTGTATCTGCATCTAAACGTATGTACAGGACATCCAAAAGTGTAAGATTACGCTAGGTAACGCTACTAGTTCGACATGCAAAAATGGCCTTGCGCTTGGTGCTGTTCTTACTTGGGTAAAAATCGAGGAATGTCCAACGGAAGGTGGCCAGTAGCCCGAACCGCGAGGACAACGCGTTCCTGATCGTTCCTATTTATGGCAACGTAGGACATCTATGTAACAAGTGCAATTCTACTACAAATGTATCGCTGAAAGGCTTTTAAAATTGTTTCCTTCTATAATTGCTTGCGGTTCTCGGTTTCTGTTGTTTCTATTTGGTTGGTTCTATATATTTCGTTTCCCTTTATTATGCACTATATAAAAATATCTGCTATTATTTATGTATTAAAATTCACAATTTTGGTTACGCTCCATTCGCAAAAATACGTTTAGATTTCTAAATATTCACCGACCCTTCGGCGCGCCTAGAAAATCACTTGGATTCGTATCGACCAAGTTTTAGCTTTGGAAAGAGGCGACTAAAATGAACTTTGAAATCAGACACACGCTCATCCATTCACGCATTGATAGTGGGGGACAGGAAGGGGACCTCGTATCCACTTACTGATATCGATTGAATCCCCGATTCTCAACCCTCTCATCTGACACTCAGGCTCAACATCCTCCTTTCCGAAATCCTTATTGGGTCGATTAATTAGGGTATAAATTTGAAGTAATTTACTAACTACTGCTTGGTTGGTTTATAAATATAAATTACAGGTTTAATTACAGTGCTTTACATTGGAAATTTCATTAGAGACGCTGAATATTAGCTAATATCGTGCCAGCATTAGAAATACAATACGGCTATGCTACGGAATCGAAATGGAGACTCGAGACACTGAGATTGCATTTAATGCAAACTGGTACCCAAAACAAACACAAAGCACACACAGAGCGGCCAAATTGGGCAAAATGGGTCAAATTGGGAGCGGGACAAGACACACACGCACAGAAATATACAAAATACACTTTGGGCTTAGATGTACGATGGGAATAACAGCTGAACAACACACGTCGCTGTTATCGGCTGATTACTTTTAAAGCTTTTTGGCGCCCAGCTTCATGGGGCCGCTCGCCCGCTGGGCCCGTCGCGCCTCCAACTCCCGCTGCCGCTGCAGCTTCTTCTCCTCCCGCTTGCGGCGGGCCTCGTCCAGTTTGGCATTCCCTGGAAGGTATTAGCTTCATTAGTTGTGATTCGCCATGTGGGTCGCGAGAAGGGAAATCTGATATTGTTTTCACACACTGCGAAAGAGCATGTGAGGAACTCACCAAATCCCGATTCATCCAGTGGCTCAAACTCCCCGTCGGCCCACGAATCGCTATTCCAATTGGCATTATGCGTCGAATTGTTCAAATGCGACGAAGGCGGGCTAATGTTATTGCAATTGGCAGTGGCCGACGTGGGCGACGTGTTGCTGCTGGATAGATTGGGCAGCTCCTTTGGCCGCAGCATCGACTGCTTCGACGGCGAGGTGACGTGCGAGTTGAGCTTGGCCAGCGGCTCGATCAGATCGTTTAGTTCGTGCTGCTGCAGCTGCTGCTGATGGGGATGCTGCTGCTGATGTGGCAGCAGCGGGCGTTGATTTGGCTGACTGGATGACGTGGATGATATAGATTGTCTAGCCAGCTGTTGTTGCTGTTGCTCCTGCTCCGCCTGCTCCTCCTCCTCGCACTGCAAAACCAATTGGGTTAGTATAAAAGTTTAAATAGTTCTATTCGAAACTCACCGGATCCTCTTCAAGACTGCCCCACTCCTCGTTGTCCCAGCCGTCGCGCACTTCGCTCAAGGCATTGGCCGCCACCAAGGCGCCATTATTGGAGCTGGCCGCCAGCGGACTGCTGGGATCCTGAGAGGTCTAAAATTAAAATAATCGAGCATAATTAGCAGCATTCAAATGCCATTCAAGCACTACTTACATCCATTTCGCCCCAGTTTTCGTTGTCCCAATCGTTGTTGCCATAATCAGAGGCCGAGGCGGAGGTGTCATTGCTTTCATGCTCCAGCGACGTCATTGAGGTAACACTGCTCGTGGTGGTCGATAAACTGCTGCTCGATGGTTGCTCTACTCGACAAATGCAGGCCGGGTTAATTGCATTGTGCAAATCGCTAAGCGAGGCGAATACTTACCAAGCGACGCTGGCTTGGACAGATTGCGTCCAGTTAAAGGCGGTCGTGGTCGAGACGAATCACTTTGGCTGCGATAGAACTTGGCTGTGACGGCCGTCACCGCCCATCCCGCCCATGTGGCCGCCGCATTGCCAATTGAAGGAGTGGCCGTGTGAACATCCGCCTCTGCGAACGAAATATTAAAGTAATTAGCAACATAGTAAAGATTTCTTGAATAAACCATAGTGTGAGGTACTCACCCATCGTTTCCCGCAAACTGGGATCCTCGGAGACCTTCTCCAGTTTGCCCAAAAAGCCTCTAATGGTTTTGAAAGCCGGGTCGCGCACCGTCTTCTCCGGATCAACGGTGAGGGAACACAGTGATGGCAGAACGCGGTTTGCCACCTCGCTGAGCAGAAAGTACTGCTGTGTGGCGGCCAGCGCCAGAACTCCAGCGACTCTTGCCGGCGGAAAAGGATCCCGCATGGCACGAATGAAAGCGGAGACTAGCACACGCTGGCGCACCTGCGGGTGCAAATGCGGCGCAATCTTGCCCAGACACACCGTCGTATTGGTGCGAATTCCACCTTGGTCATCCCGCGCCTGCAGCCTGGCGAAGTGACGCAGTACCTCTACATTCAGGTTGTTGTAATTGAGCTTGGGTGCCAAGTGGATGATCGACTTGACGGTCTGCTCGCGTATGGTGGCATTAGTGTCTAGGAACCCGTGAGCCACCTGGGGGAAAATCTGATCGTTGACCACCTGTGGCTGCAAGTGCGCGATGAACAGATCCAGCTGCTGCAGCAGGCGCGATCGCGTTACTCGATCCGTGGAAGCAAACAATTTGACCACGCAGGGCACAATGCGTTTCTGGTACTCCACCTCGTCCAGCAGTTTGCCCAGCTGCAAGATAAGAATTCCTTGTGAAATTGAGTCATACAAGGGTATGCCAATTCAATAGACAACCTTGAACATGGGAGCCAGCACTGCCGACCCCGCATCCCCGTATTCGTAGGCTGTTATCAGCTGTGGAAGAATCTTGTGCCTGCACACGTTGTCCGGAAAGTTGTCGAGATGCGTGGTCAGGCCGCTGAAGAAGCGATTCTTCTCCGCCTTGTCCTTGATTTGGATCTCCTCCAGGAAGAGCAGTGTGTCAACCAAATCGTTTTTGAAAAAGCCTCCAGGCTTTCGGCAACGTGTGATAATGTCCGCTGGATTGGGACGATTCGAAGGTGAGGCGCCCACCAGTTCGCAATAGAGCGATTGCAGGGACTTGGGTATGTGTTCTATATCCTTGAGGTTGGAGCGTTGCTTGAGCACGCCGTTGAAAGCTTCCCACACCAGACAGCCAAGGCCCCACATGTCAACGGAGCTGGTTGAGAGTTGGATGCAAAGGATTATTATAATAGTCTAATGTAATAGGATTAGCTACCATTTGGTGGCCGCCTTCAGCTTGCTCTGATCGTTCTTTTCGGGGGAATCGTAGACCTCCAGGGTCACTGGTATCTTGGCGGGCGGCATGGGATTGCCATCCGCCGCTGAGACATACTCCAAGCTGCCCAGTTTCCACTCGCCGGAGGCGTTGACAAACACCGACCAGGCGGAAACATTGTTGTGCCGCAGATTGCCGTCGTTGTTGAGAAAGGACAGGGCGCGCTGAAAGGGATTAGAGATTTGGTTAGCTAGGTCAATTATAAGACACCCAAATACCCACAGTGATCTGGAAGATGCCCCAGGCCAGGTAGAGGCCCTTCTGCACATTGTCGCTGCCTAGCTTGGCGAAGTAGGTGCCCAGCGGATCCACCGCCTCGGTGGCCACGTACAGCATCTTGTCCGTTTCCAGCGAGTCCAAATACTGCAGGATGCTGGGGTGACGCAATGTCTTGAGCCGCTTCAGCGCCGCCTTGGCCAGCTCGCACTTGGTGTCGGATCCGCTACGGATGTCGTAGACAAAGACCGACACCTCCTCCAGCGTCGTCTTGCGCTTGGCCTTGTGCAGCGTCCATATGGAGTACTGGTCAAAGCCGCCCACCGGTTCGCCAATGTCGTAGGGGAAGTCTTTTGAGGAGTCGCGCGAGAAGAACGACCACATTATGTGTTTTGCTCGGCGGCTCAATATTTTGTTACTGTTGTGTCACACAGCAACAACAACAACAACAACAGCAGCACCGAGAACAACAGCAACAACTGGCGATTGCAGCTGCAACAACAACGCACTGCGCAGGCAACACACGCACGCACACAACACACACACGCACACCTTGTTGCTGCCACACAAAGGCACTGGAATCGGTGAAGCCCCGATTCTCGGTTTATCCTCAAGCTCTATGCCGCTGTCTTTAGCCTTGGCTTTAGCTTTATCCTCGTCATGCCAATCCAGCTGCCTGATGTCCTTTAGTTTCCTCCGATGCGCAGCAACAATTTTCCAGCTTTGCTTACGCACACACACACACGCACGGGCACACGAACTTATCCGCTCTTTATCGTCCCCAGAGGTCTCATCCCTGGGATCCCGGGAGTCCTGGACAGGGCGATCTTGTATATGTGGCTCTGCTGTGGGGCGGGGGAGTCAGTAGATCGGATCGGGCGCTCGTCTCCGTCGAATTATCCTAATCTTTTTCCCGAGTACGTCAGCTTTTTTTGCGTGAGGCGTTAGTGACGGAACTTCAGGGATCGTGCGTGAGCAGCTGACTGCCGAATAGAGCTGGCAGAGAGTAGGGCAACTCAGGTCGTGGCTTAAGAACAAGCTGGCATCGTTGCCAAACATCTTAATCCTTATCAATTATTTATTTGTTTTTAACTTTCATGCAATCAATAAGAGTTTCAGAAATTCTAACTAGTTTCTGGCTCTTTTGTGCATTCCTGGACACCTAATTGGATTTTAGTATGCATAACAAACATGGTCGTAGGGGTACATTTCTCCAAAGGGGCTAGTTTACTTTGTGCGAAGTAATAATATCTTGTATTTTAACCCATATTGATAGTTATGGTTTTATGTACCACATAGCCATATCGATAATCTACAATTATCAATATATTATTTAATATAATACTTTACCGTTCACCACGAATAGCCACCACTCCAACCCGAACCAGGTGGCAGCTCCGCTCTGTGTTATAACACTCGTTGTGGCGCAGCCAACTTAACGCAAGGTAGGTGAATTTTCTCAATTTTCGCCGAGTGAAACGAGCTAATTTTCGCGACAGGGAATCTTCGACAACTTACAGGATGATGATGCAACGCACCCAGCTCCTGCTGCCCCTGGCCATGGAGGCCACCATGCTGGCCCAGCAGCAGCGTGGCATGGCCACCCTGAAGATGATTTCCATCCGCCTGAAGTCGGTGAAGAACATTCAGAAAATTACGCAATCGATGAAGATGGTGTCCGCTGCCAAGTACGCTCGTGCCGAGCGAGACTTGAAGGCGGCGCGTCCTTACGGCATCGGCGCCCAGCAGTTCTTCGAGAAGACGGAGATCCAGGCGGACGAGAAGGCGGAGCCCAAGAAGCTGCTCATCGCAGTCACTTCGGACCGTGGTCTTTGCGGCGCTGTCCACACTGGTGTGGCCCGTCTCATCCGCGGTGAACTGGCCCAGGACGAGGCCAACACTAAGGTGTTCTGCGTGGGCGACAAGTCGCGCGCGATCCTGTCCCGTCTGTACGGCAAGAACATCCTGATGGTGGCCAACGAGGTGGGCCGACTGCCGCCCACTTTCCTGGACGCCTCGAAGATTGCCAACGAGGTTCTGCAGACCGGTTACGATTACACCGAGGGCAAGATCGTCTACAACCGTTTCAAGTCGGTGGTGTCCTACCAGTGCTCCACCCTCCCCATCTTCAGCGGATCCACCGTGGAGAAGTCGGAGAAGCTGGCCGTCTACGACTCGCTCGACAGCGACGTGGTCAAGAGCTACCTGGAGTTCTCGCTGGCCTCGCTCATCTTCTACACCATGAAGGAGGGCGCCTGCTCTGAGCAGTCCTCCCGTATGACTGCCATGGACAACGCTTCCAAGAACGCCGGTGAGATGATCGACAAGCTGACCCTCACCTTCAACCGTACCCGACAGGCCGTCATTACCCGCGAGCTGATTGAAATCATCTCCGGTGCCGCCGCCCTCACATAAGCGAATGGAATGTGTTCGAACAGCTCTAACAATTCATAAAGCTAATTGCATATGGTGCCAGGCACCCGGAGCTACGCCTGGAGCCCTAGTAATGTTACACTTTCAAATATACCCCAGAATAAATAGCGTGGAACGAACGAAAATAACTTTAAACGCGGTCTAGTTAACCAATTGGAGTGGGAGTCAAGGAATTTAAAAGCGTTTGCAAAGGTCTGTTCCGTTTATACACATTGATATCATTGGATTTGATTGCATTCTTATATAAAATGTGGTTTGATAAATGTTTTTGTGATTTTAAAGTGCACTAACTTTCAAGTATAAAGTGGCATCTAATACTCCGGAAGAATTATTGGAACAACTACGTATATTTTGACCGTCTTTCAATTTTCAGAAATGGGTATCTACACTTTGTGCTTATCTATGGAATTAAGGCGTGGGATTTCAATGGGATGCTTCTTCGTTGCCTAGCACATATTCTGGAGCACGTTCAGTATGTAGGCTCCAATGTCCTCGTCCTGGTTGGTCCAGGATATCAAAATGTTCTTCTGCTTGGGATCCTTCTCGTCCTCCTCCACCTTCACCTCAACGGACTCGATGGCTATGGAGCCGTTCTCCTGCATCGTCACCGTCCAGCCGGCTAATTTTTCTTCGAGCAGAGCCGCGAGTCGTTCGCTTGTGCGGATGACCGGTCCAGAGTCGTCCATCTTGACCTTGGACGTGAATCGCATGACATGCCGGTTGATTCCGATCTCCTTAAGGGCGTCGGTTAGGTTTTGCAGCATTATTCGATTGTCTTTCATTACAAGGACGCCATGGATGAGCCGCCGCCTCTTGGGATCCGGTGGCTGGGCATTGTAGGAGCGGGCTTCCGCTTTGAGCAGGGAAACGGATGCATCTACGGGTATCTTAACAGGCGTGGAAATCACACAGGTTTCGCCGTTGGCCGGCATGTAGGTTTCCAGGTTAAACTCGTCTTTGATCTTGGAGCGCAGGAACTTCATCTTTTCTGCTTCACCATGGACGAGCATTACGTTCTTTGGCTCACAGTTCTGAATTAGCTGCATGATGCCTGCAATACACAAAATAAATTAGTATCAGCATTAAAGTTTCTAGCTTATAGCAACCTTTGGCATCGGCATGGGCCGAGAAGCTCATGTACTCAACGGCCATTTTGACTTCGACCACCTGCCTGTTCTCGAACTCCACCTTCTTGGCGCCTCCGAGAATCTTGTTACCCACTGTGCCCTGCACACAATAGCCGGGCATAATCACCATGTTGTTCTCGTTTGGCGCCCACTTCTTAAAGATCTGCAGGGAAAGACCCGCGTGCAGCATGCCTGGCGTTGCGAACACCACCATTGCTCCAGGGTTATCGATGTAGGCCTTATCGAACGGCTTGATGTGCTTGAAGTCGAACATGTTGCGGTGAACGAAGGTCTTGCGAATCTTTTGGTTCGTCCAGGTGATGAACATTTTGTAGTAGGTGTTGGCCTTCTCGGTAAGTCCCAGAGCAAAGTATATGGGGTACTTGAGGTTCATGCGTTCCCAGTACGTCTCCAGCAGGATGCACAGCTCCTGGGCGCGACCCAGGGCGAAAACTGGGATTAAAACCTTGCCCCCCTTGGCCACACACTCATGGACTTTCTTAAGAAAGTCCCTCTCACGGCACCGCTTCGAGTCCCTAATAGTAGTGGCGTACGTGCTCTCAGAGATCAGCAAGTCCGGTCGGCACTTGTCTATCCAGGCGGCGCCCAGATGCCTGTCTGGCGTCATGTTGTAGTCCCCCGTGTAGACCACGCTCTGGGAGCCCACCTTGATCCAGAACATGGCGGCACCCAGAACGTGGCCGGCATAGTAAGCTTTGATCTCCAGGTCCGTGTCCACCATCATGCTCTGGTGAAGTGTGACGGGAATCACCTTCTTCATGCAGTCCTTGATCATCTGGGTGGTAAAGAAGTTGGACTCGCCCTTCCGCTCCACGGCCACCTTGCGCATGTCCTCCAAAAGGATGGGCGCTATGGCTTTGGTCGGATGCGTCATGTAGATGGGCCCGGTGTAGCCCACAATCTCAGACATGTAGGGCAAAGCGCCGCAGTGATCTGTAATGCATGCAATCGATAAAGAAACGATTAGAGCGAGTTGACCAGATAAGCGCGGTGCAGAAGACAGAAACTCACCCAGGTGAAAGTGCGAGATGATCACACAGTCAATGTGGCTTGTGATCGGACCCTCTGGCACTATATAGGAGAAGTCCGGGAAGCGGCGCTCGTCGTTGAAGCCCATATGCATCCCGCAGTCGAGCATTATGTTCTTCCCGCCCATCGAGAGCAGCAGACAGCTGCGGCCCACATCCTGGCCGGCGCCCAGGGGTGTTATCTTGATGTCCGGCATTTTTGGAAGGGATCAGGATCACCAGGCTCCACTCTCCTGCTTTCTTGCGGCCACTTGTTGCGCTGATAAATAAAATTGCCGAAAAAGTCGACCGTGATTTTTGTAAACAGCAAGGCCGCAGCAAGGCGTTGCCACTCCGTCGGTGTGGGTGATCTGGCAACGACGCGTTTGCAGTAGCAGATCTTATTGGAGTGTTCCAAAAAGTTTCAAGGAATTCAGAAAATTAATTAAAATTAATAAATATGTACATGTGTATAATTCGTTGATGATACTCGAAAAATACAACTTTTGTACACAAAGTCTTTAATCCAAACAATGTTCAACATCTGCATTTGAGAACACTCCCGCCAAAATTTTGCCGCTCAAGAAACGGTCATACTGAACCGAAAGGAAAATAAAAGATAGCGTCTTGTCTTATCAAATCACTGTTTTGTTCTCTGCGGGCTAACTTGCAACTTGTGCAGGATGCCCGATTCCGTGGAGGACACCACCACAATCTCGCTGCGGATATGCCTGGAAGGACACGCGAACGCCCTGGCCTTGAATAAGGACAACAACCAGATTGCTTTGGCCGGAAGAAGCTGTAAGATTAGAATCGTCAAGGTCTTTCTATAAATACACCTAATTTCCTTCCGAACAGTGCTTAAGGTGTACTCCATAAACAGCAATGGGTTCACGGAATCGTGTAATATGCGCGGAAAGAACCAGAATCTTAGCTACTCCGCCAACGATGTGGCCTGGTCCACCTTGGATAGCAATCTTTTGGCTACGGCGGCCACAAACGGAGTGGTTTCCGTATGGGATCTCTCCAAGTTCGGCAGGCAGAAGCAGCTTCTCGTCTACAACGAGCATGAGCGCACTGCCCACACCGTGACCTTCCACAGCAGCGAGCCTAACATCCTGATCTCCGGTTCCCAGGATGGCACCATCAAGTGTTTCGACATCCGGTCAGATAAGTCGGTCAACACCTACTTCTGCAACTCGGAATCCGTGCGGGATGTCAAGTTCAGTCCGCACACACAGAACATATTCTCCGCAGTCTCCGAGAATGGAACTGTACAATTGTGGGACATGCGGAAGTGGGACAAGTGCATGGTGCAGTTTACTGCGCACTATGGCCCCGTTTACACCTGCGACTGGCATCCCACAAGAAATTGGCTGGCCACCGGAAGTCGGGACAAGCAGATCAAGGTGTGGAACATGGATGGCAGGCCAGGATTGGAACACACCATCCACACAATCGCCGTGGTGGGACGGGTTAAGTGGCGACCAGAAAGAACGTAGGTTTTTAAAGCCTGGTTTAACCAAGTTATTTCTGATTAAATCTTAAATGTTTACCAGGTATCACATCGCCAGCTGTGCCCTTGTGGTGGACTACAGCGTTCATGTGTGGGATATCCGCAGACCCTACATCCCCTTCGCCTCCTTCAACGAGCATACCAATGTAACCACTGGAATTGCGTGGCAGGGCAGCGACTCGCATTGTCTTTTGTCCATTAGCAAAGACTCCACCATTTACAAACATGCTTTCAAGGACGCAACGAGGCCAGCGCTAAAAGCAAATGCCCAGGGAGCTAGCCTGGGCAGATTCGGGGACATATCCTTTGCCAACAAGATAAAGGAGTATGAGCCCAAGAGCAGTGGCGCGTCCAATACGAAGTCTTCCAGCTTCATGTATGTCCTTGTTGCATCAACTTTTATGTTTCTAAGTATGTTGGTTTTAGAAGTCGCCGTAAGACGAATGTGGCTGGCAGCATTCAGTTCCATTTAGACCATTCCAAGATGTACAAATTCATGGTTAACGACACGGTTAGTAAGACACCATTGGGGAACTTCTTAGTTATATCTAAACACATTGATATATTTCAGTTCTCCGGCTATCCCCTGAGCGAATCTGTTTCAAGACCTACCCAAGAACACGAGAGCTTTATTGGCTGTGCCAGGGAGCTGGTTATCAGTGGTAAAAAACTGGCGGAGTTATGCGAGCACAATGCAGAGGTTTCCAAAAAATACGGCAAACATAATGTGAGCACTTGAGAATACTCCCAAACTTTGTCAAAACTAAAGCACCAAATTTTTTAGGCCACCACGTTGTGGAACTTTATCAAACTTTTCTACGGCAGCAATCACTTTGAGCCTCCCTTCGAGCACCGCTCCTCCTTCTCGAATCAAAAGAATCCAATGAACTCACGACGTGCCACGCAAGTAGCCAGCGATTGGCCTCAGCAGCGAACGGATCTAGGCCAGGATCTCAATGGAAACACGCCGGAAACAGCCCACGAGATTGATGTGGCAAATGTGGACGATGATCCGCTGGGTAGCAGTGGTGTGGAGCATCCCCCTACGAGCTCAGTGATTCTGTCCGAAACGCAAATCATCAGCGAGATTACCTTTGACAACTTTGAGCTGTTGCGCAATGGGTTTATTTACGTGGGTCCCACTGAATGCCCAAAATCTTTGGCCTTCCCCGCCCTTCACCACGATGTGCAGGCAGCACGACCACAGCTGGATCTCAAGGCTTCCGATCACGAAAAGTCTCCTGTAAGTTTGGATTGTTAGGCATTTGTTATACTTATAGTTGAACCTATTGCTCGTCTCTTAGCCACCGCATGTTCCCACTGTCCTAAAAGTCAGCCATGTCCCGCCCATTCCCATGTGGGAACCGCATAAGTTCGTGTCCGATGCCCTCATGCTAATGAACGACGTGGGCGATGTGCAAACAGCTCTAACAGTCCTTATAGCGCTGGGAGAAGCTCGGAAACTCCTGCCCATTGATGATGCATTGGTGGTGTGTTTATAGACAAAGCTGGGATCAAAGCATAGTTAGTCATCTGGTTTTCCCTTTTCAGGAGCACTGGTTTTACACCTACGTGGACCAGCTGCATCGCTATGAGCTGTGGAACGAGGCCTGCGAGGTAATCAACCGCTCCTGGCTGAGGTCGGTGCAGCAGCTCAACCAGCATTCGACAGCCATGCACACGAATTGTGGGGAGTGTGGACGTCCAATGGGCGGCAAGGTGGGTTGGTACTGCGACAAGTGCAAGTCCATGCAGTCTGCCAAGTGCTGCGTCTGCGGTCTGATCGTCCGGGGAGTCTACGCCTGGTGCCAGGGATGCTCCCATGGAGGTCACATAGAGCACCTGCAGAAGTACTTTGCCAAGCACTCCAAGTGCCCCAAGTGCGGACACCTTTGCGCGTACTCATGAGACGGGGAGGAGGCTGGGTTTGCCCAGCTCTTGCCCCCGATTTGAAACCCTTGTAAATAGAGAAGACTTAAGCCCAATAAGTACCTTGCAATAGACACTAAAAAAATTTCGTATACATGTAGCTCGAAGCCATTTGAATATTGAAGGTGCATACTTGTAAAATAAGCTCAACATTTGTGGAATATATCGTTTACATATACTAAGGAAATAGTTTAGCAAAGGCAAACAAAATTAACAGACTAGTTTAACGATCTTCTCCATCTTTGAATAGCACACATGTTTGTTATTTAATTATTTGCAAAAAATGGTAAATAAATTGTTGTCTGTTGATAAATTTCCACGTTAATAAATTTTTTCAGCCATCCTTGAGTGTTTGTTGCAGATTCGTATTGGGCTTTAATCGCTTTTGTTGATTAGTGTTAATAACAGTGTATTTATGCGAGTGTTTCAAACTTAAGGCTACTTGATGAAGGTGCTCTTAAAAGGTAATATTACAACCACCTTGCAGTTGATAGTTGAGCCGCACATTCAGTAGCAGAAAGGGGAGAAAAAATTATAAAATTGAGAGTTCTGTAGGGATTAAAAACAGAAAGCAACGTATGTTGCGGTTGTCTTTAACTAAATATCTAATTGTATGTCCTCGCGGGTGGGTGGAAATCACGACCGTCCACAAGGACACCACCGCCAGCCAGCGCTGTCCAAAAATCCATCATGCCCTCAGCGCAATGGAATTTTGGCAATGCCTATGCATTTTATGTTTTGTTAGAATCCAATTTCAGTTTTCTTGCATTGCGCTTCGCGCACTTATAACTTTGAGCTGGGGTGCACCCACTCAAAGCTTGGACTTTGGAGCAGCGTTGGCGGCTAATTGTCAAGAGGCAAAATCGAGGCTCACAGTTTGGCAGGAGTCGCCCACTGTTCCACTGGAGCCGGCTGAGGTAGCATTCCGCTTGAGCGTTGGCCCCTCATCGTAGCGAATGGTCATGGAATTGGAGTTTCCGGGAATGGCCACGTAGCCCAGCGACTCGTAGAACTTGATCAGCTTGTCCTTGCAGTCCAGCGACATTTTGTAGCAGCCCAGTTCCTCGGCCAGCAGCGATACGGTGACCACGATCCTAAATGGTGAGTCGAAGGATTAATATTTCTTCTTGAGAATATGATACACCACGCTTACAGTTTTCCCAGTTGCTTGCCGCGATAGGTGTCATTTACCACCACATCCTCTAGACGACCACGCTGAGGAATAAATAATAGATTAATTTAAGAGATAAAAGTCACCTTCTTCACTTACGACAGCACAGTTATGGATGAACTTGCGCTCAATCACCAAGGATGCAGCTCCAATAATCTCATTCTTGCGGGTGTCCTCAATGACGGTGACAAAGTAATCCCCGCTGGCTTTCATCTGTGAGAAGCGGGCTGGAGAAGATGGACATGGTCAGTACTAATACTTAAATCCGAGCTGAAATTCACGACTCACTCAAGAACTGCGTGCGATTCACATTGCCCACATGGGTGAGTTGGGAGAGCAGCTGCAGGAATCCACGGTCGTAGTCGGTGTCCTTGAGAGGGCGCACTTTCATCCAGGGCTCGCCGGGATTAGCCGCCGATATGAAGGGCTTGAAATTGGCGGGACTGCGATGAAAGTCCAGTTTCAACAGCAGACTGGGATCGTACAGATATGTCTCCTCCTGTAAGATTCAAAGCATAGAAGGGTGAGAGGGTAAGAGTAAATAGAGATAGGCAGCAATCTATGAGTATCAAGTTTCCAATATATGTGCGATATTTCTGAGTGATTTTGCTGATTAGAGATGTTTTCTATAGGCTGAGTTTTAGTGATTGCGACTACCGTAAGTTGCACCATTTTGGCAGTGGACTTCACACGTCAGCAAGTGACGCCGCTGGAGGCAAAACTGAAGGTAAAACTCAGTCAACAGGTAAAAAGGTGGAGCTGCGATAACAGGAATGGTATCAAGAACTGGTTTCTTGCACCCAACACTTTCGATTCGCTGGTGGCCAACTGGTTTTGCCTCATTTGGTATCATTTACGTTCAGTTCTTCTATTTTTGGCGCATAAATTACATAGTACGAGCAAACCGGTGAAGTGCGTAGCTCCACCGACTAGTATTGATTTAGTTTGTTGTGGTTTTAGCCAGGATTAAAGCAAACAACGTGGGCTCGAGGTCGCGGTGACTGAACTGCCACATGGTCACGTTTTTCATACGGCATTATACAAAAAGTATTTATATTTCACTATTTATTTAAAAGCCACTTACCATGATTTTATCTAATGTCTGATAATGATAGTGAAGCACCAATTTACACTTTTTCCCTATCTCCCGCGACAAAACTAACAAATTGAAGCGGAAGTTTTTCCGGCCGCTATTATCGCTCGATGTTTCGGAGCAGACTGAGCGAAAAACGCAAGCCGCACGATATTCACGTAAAATACAGAAAGCCAAGCGCTAATTGGCAGTCAAGAGAGGCTAAAAACCCCTGGAAAAGACATAAAAGCTGCAGTTTCAACGCTAAAATGACCCTGAAGATTCGGCGATGTGAATGTAAACACTTAAACAGCTGATTGCCAAGAGAAGGGTTCTGCAGAAGATAGAAAGAAAGAGATGGCTGGAGAGCAAGAGAGAGAATGGTCAGCTGAGCGTACAGTTGCTCTTGACTAAAAGAGATATTCCATAATTTTATAATATAATAAGGTATATATATGAATCAATATTCAAGGTGCTTTTATTTCTGCTAACCAATCTTTACTGTTCCTCATACGTTTCTACAATTAAATAACACAAACGTAACGTAAGCGGGTTACGTTACGTAGCCACAATGTATTTGGGAGTCTGGTACATTTCGTAGGCGAATTCCTCGCGATGGCTGGGATCGTACTGCAGACCCACATAGTCTATTTCCAGGCCAAACGGACCGTCCATTCCCTTCTTGGCGGCGACGGAGAATCCAAAGTGGGTGATTCTATTCAGCGGTACGGCGCCCTGGCGATCCTGGACACGACCCTTGGAAGAGAGGAAGAACTTGGAGAAGGGAATCTTCGCTATCTGCCAGTGGGGACCACCGCGCGTGTACAGAACATAGTGGTAGATGTCGTTCCACATCAGATCGAAGTAGCCCTCGGTGTGCAGGTTGATCAGGTAGCTGCGACCATCTCCTCGCACCTTCATGATCAGCATGTTGTACTGCGTCCAGTCGTAGGTGGACTCGCGCTTGAAGGATTTCTGAGGAAAATTATGTTTAGGATCGTTACATCCAATGAAAAATCCACAATAAACTCACCCGCACTCTTTTTGTGCGAATGTTCGCGTATCCCGTCCTTTTAATAATGCCATCCTTGGTGTGATTCGAGTTCACTTCGCCATGGAAGAGTCCAGCGCCGGCTGCACTCAGTTCCAGAGTGGCGGTACTCTTGCCCTCGCCGTGATCCGCATCCGTGGTCACCGTCCACTTGTCCAGCACATCGGGCGCCTTGAAATTGAACACCACATCCGTTTCACCCGGCCGGAAGACCAGGATGGGATCACTTTCGAACTGCTCCTTCACCTCCTGGCGCCACAGCTTCATCTCCTCCTTTAGGTCCCTCAATCCGTCCATGATCATCTGCTTTTTCGAGGGCTCCGGCAGCTTGGTCTTGTAGCCGGACTTTTTCTCGCGCTCCCAGAATGTCCGGTGCACGGCGGTGGTGTGGATTTGCTGCTGGACAGCCGGATGGCAGCAGCCCAGGCGGAGTCCTTGTCGCAGGAGGCTATTCATCGTGGCATTGGTTTAATTTAAATTAAATCTTATTTCTTAGCCGCCTCTGCGGCAAAACAACGTAACAAGGAACAGCTGTTCCCAGTTGCCATTCTCTACGAAACAACTGTGCACAGTAGATATTCGATAGATAAGCACTGCTGGAATGTAATAATCCAAATCGAATTTAAATACTTTGCACACTTCATACTACATTAATTTTCACTTTCTATGTGGCGGCTGACTTTGTTATTCTTCCTAAGTCATTGAATGCATTTCTATTCCCCTTAGCTAAGCTTCACTTTGCTTTATTCGTAGTGAATGGCAATTCCAGTTTTGTTGTCATTGCTAATCACTTTGCATTTCGCTTGGAGTTCAAAGGTTTGATAATCGGATCGCATCGGATTGGGAACATGAAAGTGCAGGACATGGACAAATGTGCTCCCAGCAGCGACTGGAACGTGCTTTACTGGGTGCTCGGCACGATCCTGATGCCGGTGGCTCTTCCACTGGCCCTCATTAACATTTGGCAGCGGTTCCAGGCCCAAAAATACCGGAATCAATTGCCCGGAAAGGTGACGAGTAACTTGCTGACTGATGTGCCGGGTAATTATGTAAACTATTTGCAGGTTGTGCTCATCACGGGCGCCAGTTCGGGCCTGGGCGAATCCTTGGCCCACGTCTTTTACCGCGCTGGATGCAGGGTCATTTTGGCGGCACGTCGCACTCAGGAGTTGGAACGGGTTAAAAAGGACCTCCTCGCACTGGATGTGGTAAGTCCTGCCCTCCAAGTTGTGTGTTTACATTGTGAAGCATCAAACCTTTCAGGATCCCGCTTATCCACCGACTGTGCTTCCCCTGGATCTGGCCGAACTGAATTCCATTCCAGAATTTGTCAACCGGGTGCTGGGCGTGTACAATCAGGTGGACATACTCATCAACAATGGAGGGATCAGCGTGAGAGCGGATGTGGCATCCACGGCAGTGGATGTGGATCTCAAGGTGATGGTGGTTAACTATTTTGGCAGCGTCGCTTTAACGAAAGGTAACTAATAAACCCTTTATCCCAGAAAATCAACCAAATCTTGTACTATTCCTCAGCTCTGCTACCTTCGATGGTGAAGCGTGGTAGTGGTCACATCTGCTTCATTAGCTCCGTTCAGGGTAAATTTGCTATCCCCCAGAGAGCTGCCTATTCCGCCTCGAAACATGCCATGCAGGCCTTTGCCGATTCGCTGCGAGCCGAGGTGGCAAATAAGAACATAAACGTGTCCTGCGTGAGTCCTGGCTACATACGCACCCAGCTCTCCTTAAATGCTTTGACGGGATCGGGAAGCAGCTATGGCAGTATGTGAATGTATACCTTATAACAACAAATGAAAGCGTATCTTATTATTTTACTCCCAGAAATGGATGAAACTACGGCCAAAGGCATGTCGCCCGATAAACTAGCAGAACGCATTCTGCAATGCATTCTTCGCAAGGAACCGGAAATTATTGTCAGCGAGTTCCAGGCCAAGGTTGCCTATTACCTCCGTCACCTTTGCCCGAGTCTCTACTTCTGGATCATGGCCAAGCGCGCCATCAAACTGGAGAAAGCTGAGAAAAAGTCTACTTAGGCCTAGAGCATGTTAAGTCAAACGTCCTTAATTATTAGTTTCATTTTTATTGTTAATTGAATTTCGCTTAAAATGAGGAAATTATAAAGTATCGCATATGTGTGTGTTCGGGTTAAAAATGAGTTACATTCGTGTTATTGCCTAACGATAAGATTAATAAATAAAGTATTGTAGTAATCGTAACATAAAGTACAACTGAATTGTCACACATGTGCTTCTTGTTCGCTTGTCTTTAAAAATGTTAAAATGTAATCGTAAAATGCTAGTATTCACTTCTTTGCTCTTCGGTTTCTGTTTTGTTCGATTCAATTAATTTCGTTTGTTTTTCATTCGATTTCTTAAAGACATTTACGCGTTCTTAATTGACAAAATTACATATTATTCATTTAGGTTCTTGGATGGGTGATGCGGTCTTGGACAACATTTAAAACTGGCCATTAACTAGGGGTAGACGATGGTTTCGTGGGGAATCGGGAGACGTACATACGTGTTTATCATTCATTTAGCTAAATTATAAAAAATAGCATTAATCCATCTCATGAAAAGTATAAAAATTAATTACAATTGAGGTACACAATACACATACAGATTTAAAAATCGTTTGCAGTTTTACAATTACATTAATATTTATGTATATTTAGATTAAAATCAATCGGTTCCCTTATGTACAATACACAAAAATTGTTCTTTTCGCGCTAAATAGTCTTTTTGTCACGCTCAAAATACTTCGCTCCATTTCGCTTAGACAATAATCATTTGCATTTAAGTATATACAGTACACACAAACATTGGCAAAATTCATCTCTTTAATACACTGGATAATAAAATGTGACCTTTGGAAATACACGGGATGGGAGTACATGATCCTATAGGTTTCTCTTCTCCAGTTTGAGCTGAAGTATCTCCAAGTACTTCCCATTTGGTTTGCACTCACTAAAATCTATTAGGAAAACATATCCCACTCCGGTGTATCTTTGTGTTTCCTAGTGTTATCTTTTGGTAAGTTTCCATCTTTTGCCTGCCATATTTTGTATAGTTTCGTATTGAAATATGCTGTCGAGACAAGGTAGAAACTAGACTCCTCTTCGACTTCGGGTTTATCAGTATTCATCTTTATGTTAAGCATTTCAAAGCGATTGTCGCGTACTCGTTTTAACTATTTCCGTTTCCGGTTTCTTCACTGGCCAACGCGTTAACTGTCTGTCTGTCTATATACGATATTTTGGGTCGGTTGTGGGGTAATGGGTCCTGGGTCATGGGTCATGGTTCCTGGGTGCTGGGTCTCTTGAGCTGAGCTTTTGGCTTCTATCTTGTATCTGTATCTTGTATATTCCACAAAAATATACCCAAATGCTCGTACAGTTGCAATGGCTATTGCACGCCCCACATGGATGTATGTATATACTCTTGATACGCCTTTGATTTCCTACACGTTCATATAGCTACAAATATCAATTGTTGTCCTTAGCCTAAGATCCTTAATGCTGGGTGTTGGGTGTTGTTGGTGTCTAACTCAGAAGCCGCTGCTCAGTGGCTCGATACGGAATGTGACTCTATATCCTAGGCGCTATGAATATCGATTGGTGTGGGGTGTCTCCTTATTGTTTGCTCTCATTGCTCTAACTGGATTGCATATAAAAACTATGACCATTCGCTATCCTATGTACACTACGGGCTGCTAAGGGTGTCACTATGGGATCGATGCGTGTGTACAGGTGCCGTGCTCGAGGGGATCGGGTGGATAAGTGTCAGTGCTCGGGTGGCTAACTTCCTATGTGGCTGGCTGGGAGTTCTCTAAGACCTACTTTCGATGCATGATGCTTTTGATTTATTGACAGTATCGTTGGTTATCTTTGTATCTAATCCGTACAGCTATTTGCAACTTTACCCGGCTCCCCATTTATATTTTCCTATATGCTACATCTCCAGCTACACCAACCTCTATCTTCCTCTATTCCTTTATTCCTCTCTAATCTCTCTAATCTTAGTTTTGATCTTCAGAAAATATGCAAAGTATTTTGAAATGTTCTCGGCTAATATTTCATCGTTTTAGTTCCTTACTAAAATAGCACCTTGTATTGTTTTGTGTGTCGTCGTAGTTCAGATGAGTAGTGATCGTTGTTCGAAACTTGAAGAGCAGGCAACCTAGGCAGTTAAAGTGTATAGTAGGTACATAACAATGCAGTAATACTGTTTTGAAAACAACTATAGATTTAGAGTATAGACCAAGTTCAGGCAAACGTAAAGAGGGAGCATATGATCAGGTATTTCAATTCGATTTTCTTCTTACAACTGGTTCTGAAATCGAGTATCTGTGAAATGGGACTTTGGCTTTATGTAAAGCTCTTTTAGTTTTGGTTCGATAAGTAGAAAACGTCATTGAATTACGAGCATATGCCCTGTTTCCATTTCATGATTCGATCAAATAGGTAAGGATTGGTGAGATCTCATCTTCATCTATCTCAACTTCTAATCCAACTGTCCAATCGAATCTGGAAACCGGAACTAGAATGCAAACAGTAAACAGTAAACAGTAGAAGGTACAAAGTGCGGTGAGTGCGGCTGCGGTTTGGATTGCGGTGGCATCAGTGGGTGATAGGGTGCCCTAGTGGGTGGTGATGCATTCGAGGTGCTGGGGCGAGCCTTGGTCGGGAGATTTATGGGCGTGTGGAATGCGGTTGAGTGTCTGTTCGTGTGAGTGGGCGTGGTATTTCACATTTTCAGCAGAAACGGCAAGTTTAAGGCAGTGTTATGCAAGTAAACCTATGCGACAATTTGTATAACTAACATTAAGACTTATCACTTTCACTTGGTTGGTTTTGGAAACTGGAACGGGAGAGCTGCCCTTAGCTAACCAGGTTCTCCACATCGGACACAACCACCTCCAGGTCCGAAGGCAGCTCGTTGTTCTCGTTCGATGCTGCTGCGGCTGCGGCTCCTGCAGATGTTGCTGCTGCAGAAGTGGCTGCTGCTCCTGGCTTTCCGGTTGCAGCTCCTGTGCCCGTGGAGCGCGTCCTGAAGTTGTGGAGGCTTCTTCTCGTGGGCTGCGAGGGCGGGTGACGCTGCATGGCGCTGGTGGAGGCGGATTGCTGCAACGCCACTCCGGTGGTTAGGCCTGGAGTGATGGATGAGCTGCTGGTGGCCGTGCTGCTGGAAGATTGGCGAGAGAAACTGGGCGGAGGTGCTCCAGTGCTGGGGACGACACTGCTGTTTGCTCCTCCCAAACTGGCCCTAGGAATGTTGCTAAAGCTATTCCGCGAGTTCCTTGTGGGCGGAACAGGCACTGCCTTTGAGGAGGACACGCTGCTGTCCCTGCGGAGATTGGCATTGGACGAGGAACGTCTCTGTGGCGAGGCGACTGCCATAGTTGGTGGATCTTTCCCGCTTCTGGTGGCTCCACTACCACTTGCCTTCAGGTTCAGACTGCTGCGCTTCTTGTTCTTGGACAGATTCTGGCTGAGATTGATCAGATTCTGAGTGCTGCCAAAGTTCCGCGTGAGATTGACCGATCCGCTGGCCTTGCTGCTGCTCCGGCGAGGAGCGGCCGCAAATGGATTATGGGTGGACAGGGAGTTAGACCTGCGATAGGAGTTCCTCTGGGCAGGAACTGGAGGAGTCACCTCCAAGCTGGCTCTGTTCTGTGAGCTAGGAGCCACTTTGCTGCTACTACTAGGCTTTGAGCTGGAGGCCTCTGCCTGCATGTCCACATTCTCGTAGCAATGTTCCATGGAACGTGGAGGCGTTGGTGGCTTCAAGGTCTCGTAGTTGGGCTCGTTGAGAGTGAGGATCTGGTTATCGTCCTCCGCCTCGTTGCAGAGCAGAAGGGCACTCCTCTTGGCGCGCGTAGACACTTCCTTTGAGGCGGACTGTCCCCCAGTTCGGTTACTAGTCTTTTGGCTTCTCTTTGGCCTTACACCTGCGCCCACCACATGGGTCTTCACTTTCGGTTTCTTGGACAATCTCAGGGAAAACTTGAAGGGCGGCTTGTAAACCACCTGCAGTTTGACCTTCTCGTTGGACAGATTGCCCATGGACTTGGTTTTCTGCGGTGTCTTTTGCACCAGTCTCTCTGGCGTAGATTGCGATTTGCTCATCACCTTGCGAACCCGAGAGCTGTGCTCAATGTGGGACAATGGTTGAGCCACAATGGGCGATTCGAGCAGCCACTTTTGCACCTTGCCAAAGGTGTTGGTATGGTTATTGGTGGTCGACAAGTTGGAGGCATCGTCGCCGTTGTTGTTGCGGTTTGAATAGTCGATGATCTCCTTCATGTGCTTGCCCATCTTCTTGCTGGACTTCTTGGGCTCCTCCTCGAGGGATTTCTTCTTGGCCATCGCTTGGCTTCTAGTGGTCTTCTTTGGCTCCGGATTGGCACTGCTTTTGGCTGCACTTCGGGTGGCAGCTGCAGCAGTGGCTGTTACTCCCGCTCCAGCTACTGTTCCCGTTCCTGGCTTCTTGGTTCGCTCGCCACGAACCTTCTTCTTGAAAGGTACCTTTGTCCTCACGGCTGTATGAACTATCACGCCGTTGTTGTTCTCCGGAAGACGCACTGTCTCCGTGGTGGCGCTGTGTATAATGGTGACGGACTTAAGCTTCAGATTCGACCGCTTCGCCAGCAGCTTTGTGCTCAGCGCCTGTGAAAATAAATGAGGTATTATAATCCAATCAAATTTAAAATAAGGAAAAGAGCAAAGGTAAATGTTTAAATGACTTCTACACTAAAGCTGCCCTCAAATTAGCCACTGACTAGATGCATGTTCTCCAAACACTCTACAGGATTATTGCGGGCACTGAAAGTCTAACTGCTCACCCAAGGCCAAAGCCCTTGCTTGCGCTTTGGCTTCGACCTGATCCCTTAACATTTGCGTTAGAAGTCTCATAAACTTATTGTGCCAAAGAATATTTAATAGTGTATTTAAGAACTTTTCTCCAGTTTCCTGTAATGTTACTTACCAGGAGCAGGATAACGCCCACAGCAGCTAAAGCTACCGTGTACCAGTTGTGCTGCATCCACTTCTTGAAGCTGGCGATGCTCTCTTCGGAAAGCAGGAGCTTGCGCAACGTGGCCAGTGGTCCAGAGGGATCCACCTCTCTGCACTTTTGAAACACATCACAGTATCTTAAAAAATAAACGAATTATTAGTCTCATGAATTGTGGTCTACAGGGCAGACGATACGCACCCATTATAATCATTGCAGGGAGTTCCAGGCTTGGAGTACATATCGGGCACATCGAAGGGCGCCTCATTCCACTCGAAGGAACTGCGGCAGGGACTGTCCTCTCCTGGCAGCTTGCAACACAGCTCACATGACTTGATCCGATCGTCTTGGGGTCCCGGAATACACTGACACGATTCCAGACCATAGGCCAAACAAATGCTACCCGTACAGTCGCCCATGTAGCAGACGAACTCCTTGTTGCAGATGGTTTTGTTGGGTTTGTTCACCGACGGAGGGCACTGCGGCACTCGCCCATCGCAGAATGAAGGATCCCGGCAGCCGTTATCATCCCGACACTTGTCACCGAACTTCAGTTTGCAATCGGTGGTGCAGCAGGGTCCTTGCGAGGGACTGCAGCGGGCATGCGGCGTCAGAGTGCACGGAGTTTCATCCAGACGCGGTTGCCTTGACATGGGAAAGCAGCACGAGTCCTTGCAGTCCTCCTCCCATCCGCAGTCGCACTGCTCGCCCGGCTCCACCACGCCATTGCCGCAAATCGATGACTGCGGCTCTGTGAAACAGCCCTTCATGGAACGTGCCTTGGCATTCAGCACGGGTTCTATTGATTTCAGAGAGCAGGTGCTGAACTTGTTGTTGTTCTTCTTGTCGCCCGAAGTGGCGCGTGCGAACATGATGAAGTTGCCATCCTCGCCACCAGGGGTACACTGCTCCGGATCGTGCTGAAATGGGGGAACACTCTTAGTAACATTTATATTTTATACATATTTGTATACTCCTCACCGGTGATCCAAAGTTGTGGCCAATTTCGTGGGCCAAAGTCACATGGGAGACCGCCGGTGGCACATGCTTTCCATAGTTCAACAGAGTGACAATTCCCGTATTGAGTGACTTAAGGGACCCGCGATAATGACCATTTTTCTCGCAGACTCCGCCGGCATTCTTTAGATCTCCCGTCCAGGCCAAGCCCAAGGTTCCCATCTCGAAGTCACGGTAGGTGAACATGTAGGCCAAGCAAAAGGCGTCGTAGTCCTCCTCTGGTAAAGTAAATCAACATATGTATAATATATTAAAAAGTGCATTTAAATCATACACTCAACACAAATGTAATTAATTAAACAACACAGAAAATGTTATTTGCGTATCAATAAATCAACTCAATTAGTCAGCTCGGGAACTCAAAACTGGATCAATTAATCAGCAAGTCAATTGTAATGTATAATCGCTCACCCGAAAACAGTTCCAGGAACTTTTCCACTCCGTAGTTGCCGGGGAATCGGTAGCTGGGATCCTTCATCGCGTTCATGTTGTGCACCTTGATGCGCTTGATCATAAAGGTGATGTTGTCCGGCTTCCCATCGTTGTTGAAGTCCGTGTTTCGGTAGATCGTGTTGGCCCGCTGCACATGCCGCGTGATGGCCTCTATGGACGCCTCGTCCGAGCCCATCTTCTGGAAGAAGGTGTGATCCGCCTGCAGGTACAGCATGCAGGTGGTCTTGCGATCGTAGAGCAGCCTGGGGGAGCTGTGGATGTCCTCGCCACCCCTTCCGCTCAGCAGATTCGTCATCAGCATGCTATTGAAACTGGGATTGTGCGGATTGGGGGCAAATATAATCTCCGGATTGTAGTTGTTCACAATGATGTTTGGTTTCTTGGTCGCTCCGTTCTTGGTGATGATCTCCACATGCGTCTTGTGGCTGGGGCGGTCGTTGCCATTGTTGTTGTTTCCCAGAAAGAGCGTCGTCCAGTTGGCATTGAAGAAGTTACTGGGCAGCTCGCGGGTGCCATTGTTATTCGGTTCCTCGTAGGGCGTTCCGAATTCCGGTTCGATGGGTCGGTTGTACGTGCTCACAATAATGTTCTTGTGTTTTGTGTACAACTTCCGCACATTGTTATTACCATTATTATTATTGTTGCTGTTGTTGTTGTTGCTGTTATTGTTATTACTATTGCTGTTGGCATTGTTGGTGCCGCTGCTGTAGCTGCGACTTCCCTCGCCGAGATTGGAGGGATTGTAGTTATTTACAAGTATGTTGCGGTTCGACGTGGGCTTAGTCAGCGTGGCCAGGAAGCTCTCGGTGCTGCGCACAGTGCTCCTGGTTGTGGACGTGGTTGGGTGCTTTCGCGGCGACTCCTCGCTCTTGTCCTCTTCGGAGGCAAGGACGCGAAAGTCATCGTTGTAGGGCACCTCCAAGTCCAGCGGCAGGGGCGGATTACGATTGTACGTGGGCGCCGGAGCGTCCGACATGGCCAGCTGAAAGGCAAGGTTCATTAGAATGGAATTCGTATTGTATTCTTAGGATACTCACCTCCTCTGGCAGCCAGCGCTTCTTCCTCAGCTTCTCGCTGGCGCAGTGCGTCTTGGCGGGAGTGGCGGAGTTGAGTCCTCCGCCGGTGAACTGCTGCTTCTGCATATTTACATCACTTAACTTATAGACTATGCTGTGGACACCGCTCTCGGCCAGCTGCTGGGAATACCGGTGCGCCGGCTCGATGTAGTAGTGCTCCGCCTGAGTCTCTATCGTGCCGTCCAACAGGTTGTCGCTGGTGAGGATCGCCTGGACGTGGGCCGCCTCGTCGTCCTCCAGGCTGCCCGTATAAATGCGCGACACATCGTAGTCGATGGGGCCCAGAGTGTTCTCGATCTCCACGTCGTGGGCGAACACCGAGTGCGGCTGTTGACGCAGCACCAGGCGGAAATCTCTGCGGGTTGTAGGAGGTGTCAGGTGATTAAGTGATTACCTTTTTGGCTGCCGATCTCGAGTGCACTCACCTGTCGTGGGCGGAGAAATTCAAGCGGATGGTGTGCGCCAGTCCACTCGCCGAGGTGGTCACCTCTCTCTTCTGCCGGAAGCGAGCCTGCTCCAGGTGCCTGACCTGCGCCGCCTGCAGCACCTGGCGATCGAAGTTCGCCGCCTCCCAGTGCTTGATGTAGGGCGTCAGCCTGTGGGTGTAGCCTGCAAGAAGAAGGGGGCATCTCAGGGGTTAGTGGGAGCGGGAGAAAGCTGCCAGCGGCAATGACAAGATGAAATTTCTCCTAACTAAGTGATGAACAAATTTGTAGGTAGGCTATAGAAAGCAACTGGTTGGGGGGATTACAGTGTACTTAATGAAGCATATATTGATGATATGGAAATAATATACTTGGGGTGCCTTATCAGATTACTTCTCAGATTAAACTTTGGGGATATCTTTGGAAGCCCTACTCACCTGGCAGCTTGAGCGGCGTGGGAATGGCCAGGATCTCGCCGGGCAGCCACAGGAGCCAGAGGAACAGGACCTGGAGCCCGAAGAGGCCCAGCAGCCAGCCCATCGTGGTGCGATCCGGGTAATTCTAGGTGGCCTGGACTACTCGAAGGTTGTGTATTCCGAACTCGACCCCTGCTGCTGCATCACATCATTTGTTATTCGTTATATGTTATTGCTGTGGGATTCGCTGCGAGGAAGTGGCTCCAATCGGTGACATCTCCGCGGGAACTGGAGGAGTGGAGAGTTGAGAATCTAGAACGGTTATGATCGCGAGATGATTGCATTAACGGTCCGGGGCACAAAGAAACTGCATTGCGTATACGCCGTGATTTCGCATCTCCAAGTGGCTTTCACCTTTTACGCGAAATCTTTTGTTCAGCTCGAAAATCTGTGTATTTTTATTCTGTTTTTTTCTTCTTTTTTTGTTTTGCGTCTTTTTGCATAAATGGCAAAAGCAACAAACGGCAAGGGGAAGAAGAAGAGCGTCACAGCATCTCATTAGCACAACACACACACACGCACACACGGAGCAGTGGCGCTCGTATTGGTGTGCCCGTGAAAAATACTGTTAGTTAGGCGCTCTCTTTCATTGCTTACCTCCCTATCTCGCAGACTTATTGGCCAATGAAATTAAATGCATTCTTTGACAACCGTTTAATTGGATAATTATTGTTTTTGCCCAACAAACATACAAGTGTGCCCGTGTGTGTGTGTGTATTCTACCTGAGCTTTGGATTTGGCCAAAAAAAACCCCCTCTCTTTTCACTGCTCTACCCTCTCTTTCTACTCGCTGCTCGCTGTTGTTGTTGCGCTGGTCGCAAACCAAAATAAAATACACGTAAAATTCAATTAGCCACAAATTGTTGCACTCTTTTTTCCCGTTTGCGTTAATTGGATTTGCGGAATTTAGCCAAATATATTGGACAAAACACACACCACGCACACACACAGGGATAACAATCGACCTCCGTTAATGGCGTAAATGGTATAAGCCAGTCGCAGGTTTTTTTCTATTTTTTTCGTTGTTGCCACGGCCTAAAACCTGTTCTTCTGCCCAATCATCCAGGCCTAAATCGAGCAAATTTCATGACTTCCCGTGCCGTTTTTGGATTTTCTGATCGGTTGATCTTAGCTTTAATTAACTTATTTGCTTGGCTGCTTACTTTTCAGTCACTGGAGCACTTGCATTACAATTGCTTTTTCTGCGCTTTTAACAACTTTTTTCGACCACCTTACCATCCACCAAGCAGTGTGACCGCACCACGTATTGACCGTTAAAATGTCGGGCTCAGAAAAATACACTTTGCTGTCGAAAAATACCGTAAACGTACTTTGAGCTGAACTTTTAGCCGGGACTCGAACCACCTCATAGTGGGCCTAAAGCAAATATTCAGAAGATTATAGAGCTGATATAAAAGTAAATGCTTTTCATTTCGAGGTAATTGCTTTTAATTGTTACCCACTCCGCATTCAACAATAGTGTTTAGATAAGGTAGCTTAACGATAAGTTAACATTTAAGGGCTCCTTTGACCAGTGCCTGCTGCTTTTGGATGCCCGTTCTCAGTTTATCCGCATTCTTTTCCAGCTTGGCATAACATTCCTTGAGCTGATTTCTTTGAGCCTCCAGATCTTCCTCGGTGGCCGAAAGCTTCTTGACCTTCTGGTCGTACTCGTCGAACACCTGCCACCAAGTGGGAAGGGATAGGTTCTCCGGTTCAGTCAGAAGCGCGTGCTCCAAGTCGGAGTTGTCCGTGGGTCCGCTTATCGTGGGCTGATTGACCTCGAAGGTTTCCATGTCCGCCAGCATTTCCTCCACACTTGGAGCCGTGGGTGGGGGCTCTACTTTGGGCTTGGCCTTCCTAAACATCCTGCGTCTCCTAGAAACTAAAATTTATAGAACTGGAAACGTCAGCACTTGTTGAATTTGGGATTTGGGTGATGGTAACCTGAAGTAGCAAGTCCCGTGGGCTTAATAGTAGTAAGAGTAATTAAAATATTAATAATTTAGTAATAAATCTGTATTTATTCCGTAAAAAGGTATTTAATCAATTTTCTGTAATTGTTTACAAAACAGTGGTAAATAATAAGGTGGCCGGGAATAAGAATTTCAAAAATACCAACTGCAGCTAATCGGAGTAATCGATAGCAACTTCGATATGAACTTTAACAGTTTGTTTACCACTCTATGTCATCCCTAATTTGCGCGGCATAGTTTTAGACCAATTGCCATTTCTACAGAATTTTAACCAAATTATGCGGAATCAGGACGAACTAAGTCAGGGCGCCAAGCAGAGGTTTGTGGAGACGGCTGCCAGGGCCAAGAATCCCCTGGAATCTCTCAGCTACCAAAGCTACAAGGCCCCCAGCGGAGAGGAATTCAAACTGATCTGCCGAGCGAAGTCGGATGCGGACTCCAAACTGCTGAAATGGGCTTTTAAGCTGGCCGAGACGAACGTGGGACCCTACTACAAGCAACTCAAGATGGGCTGGCAACCCAAGATCAAAGCCGCCGAGCTGAACAAGAACTGGGCGCGCTACTTAGTGGCCCAGAACGAAAAGAAGGAGAACGTGGCCTACGCGATGTTCCGCTTCGACATGGATCACGGAGATTGTGTCCTCTATTGGTGGGTATTCGTACGTAAATCCCTAATACAATAACTTAGTAGAACTGTCTTCCAGCTATGAAATGCAAGTGGCTGCAGAGCATCGAAGAAAAGGCCTGGGAAAGTTTATTATGAACACCCTGGAGGACTGTGCTCGCCTGTGGCACCTGGAAAAGGTTATGCTGACCGTTCTGAACAACAACGAAGCCTCCCTTTCCTTCTTCAAGCAACTGGGCTACGTCAAGGACGAGATTTCCCCAGATGTCCTGGAACAGGCCGATTACCAAATCTTCAGCAAATCGATGCTGAGCTGAGTATTTATTGGACACCGGAGATTATAGACATTTAGCAACTAGTATAACAACGCATTTATCTCAACAAATTGGCCGTGGTCTCCAAGTGAGTGGCCATGCGAATGTCCTGCGAACTGAGGCCACCCACATCGTGTGTGGACAGGGTCACGTCCACCTTGTTGTAGCAGTTGAACCACTCGGGATGGTGATTGATCTTCTCGGCCAGCAAGGCCACGCCCGTCATGAAGCTGAAGGCCTGGTTGAAGTCCTTCAGCACGAACTGCTTGAAGATGGCGTCGCGACCTTCCACCAAAGTCCAGCCAGCGTCCAGCAGGGGCTGCAGCTTCTCGGCACGCTCTTGTTCGTTTAGTCGCACCTGCACGGAGGCCAGACACAAGTGAGTGGAATTGAGTCATGTTATAAACTAAGGCTTTTGTGTAGGTCGCTTAAACATCAGTTCTCAGCGTTATTAGCTGGTATTAGAAGAGGAATACCTCCATTCCTGGCCAGAATCGGAGAGAGTTAAGTTCGTAGGGCATAAAGCACTTTCCGAAAGTCAAAATCCGGCCTTGGGGGCTCGCTTTCAGTTGAAGGCGATAAGAGAAGCACTCGATTTCGCTGAGACTTCATCACCTTGATCTCAAACTCACTTTCGAAGCGTACTTACCACCATTTTGCGCTTTTTCGTTGGGATTGCGGTTGCTGGGGCTTCTGTGGTTGGGATGGTGTGGATTCTACGGAGATTTGGACGGCCACCAGTTGCTGCCTGTGCTGCTTCTCTCGCTGCTGGCGAATACAGAACTGAGATTTGCGACAGGCTGCGCGAAAAATAAAGCTTCGATTTAAGTTTGGTATTTTTACCCCTCCCCGTCCCTTTTTCATTCGGCAGTGACTACCTTCTACTCGTTGCTGTTGTTGCAGTGGCGCGGGATAAACCAGATCGGTGGCTACTGGCAAGCAGGTTGGCCACTTTCAGGCAGCGCGGCTTAATCACATTCTGGGCGCATTTAATTGTTAACATTTTCGATTTGAAACTCGTTTGTTGTTAGCTGCCGTTTTTGTTGCTGTTGCTATCGGCGAGGAACAGCTGACTTGTGCCTATGTTACCTAACATTTACTTAACAGGCAGCTGTTGAAGATGCCAACTTGTTTTGCGAATGCAGGCTAGCAACATAACTGTTTAACAGCCCGCGAAATTTGAATTTGGATTTCTTAGGCGCTTAATACACATTTATTTTATTTAGTTTATTTATTTGACCGCGCGGATTATATGAGGTGCTAATTTATAGGTTCGCTTAATGATAGTGCTGGCATATGGCTATTACTTGTGCACCACGTTCTCCGTCTCCCCATTTCCGTAGTAGTCGTAGTCCGAACTGGCCGTGGAGGTGGCCAGCTTGGGATGGTCGGTGGTGGTGACTGTGTGAACGGTGGGTCCATCAGCAGTGACCACCTCAGGCGCCACAGAGGTTGTCTTCTTCCAACGCAAGCTGTAGCGACTGCGGATGAACGAGGGCTTGGTCACCACAACCGAGTCACCAAGGGCTGCATATCAGATATTTTTACTCATTTGGAATTCAAAGACCAAAGACCAGTGTTGTAGCTCACCCATTCCGATGAGGCAACAGCAGAGGATCAGGAGCAGTGCCAGCTTCATTCTGAGTTCCCTGTGCGATGTGAACTGTAACTCTTCCCAGCTACTCGACTGCCTTTATAGTCGCATCGGAGCTGAGATAAACAGCTCCCAATTCCCCGTCGTAAGCGAAAGCATCCCCTGGATGATTCCCAGGGGAACTGGACACCCATGCAAGTTCAATCACCGCCAGTGCGATTTCATGTTTTTTATTCGTTATCTCTGAATGAACTCTTACTTTAGCTTACGGGTTAAGGCGACATTGTACAATCGAATCGATATTATGCCTAAGCGAAATGGTAATAAATACGTGTGTGCAATCTGGGCAACCGGCCTCACTCGGCTTTCACTCAGTTGTCCGCTTCCGGCTTGCGATCCGGAGAAGCTTCCGCTTCTGGTTCCGGTTCCGCGGGCCGCGGACGCTTGGGACCGGAGGGTATTGGCGGAGGTGGAACATCCGGCACCGCGCTGTTTTTGCTCTCCGATCCGTTGCGAATGTCCTCGAAGCTGGGCTGCGCCGGCTCCAGATTCTCCAGGGGAAGTGGCTGTGGCTGTTGCTGTGGCTGTGGTTGTGGTTGAGCTGGACTCTGTACGGGATTCTGCGGCTGCTCCAGTTGCTCGCGCGGCAAGGTGGCTCCGCGCACGGGGTAGCCCTGGGTGGGATAGTAGTCGTACGGTGGCAGGTAGTTCTGCCTAATGTAGCCCGCCTGGTCGTAGATCACTGGGTACTGGCTGTACGGATAGGGGGGCAGGTGCATGGGCTGTCCTCTGAACTGGGAGGGCAGTGGAATAAGCATGGGCGGCAGTCCGTGCTGATTCAGCGGCAGGGGCATCTGCTCCTTGGGCATCTCCTGGCGCTCCACGGTTCCCGGTGGCGACGCCGCCTGGGGCTGCTGCTCCACTGGCGTCTCCACGGCTGGTTGGGGCTCATATGGAGTTCCGGGATAGCCAGCGGGATACTGGGCGGCAGTCGGCAGAGGGTACGGGAGCTGTAAGTTAAGGTTTCAATATACTTTTAGAGTGTGGATGATTGCTCAACACAGACGTCGTTTTTAGATAAAGTGAGCTTCTTGAGTACAGACTTATAAAAGCCCAGCTTATTACCGATTATAAAGTTAATCATTGGCTGCTTATAGCCAACAGTAATTCAAACTTGGGAAATATTTCGTTAAGCCTCGCAAAATGAATAAATTGATTTAGTACTGTTGGCCACTTTGAACGAGTTCCTGATGAGGATTGCAAGTACTTGTAAACTCACCCTCTCGTTGGGCGTCAGTCCCGGGACAATCGGTTGGCCGAAC
This sequence comes from Drosophila erecta, assembly GCF_003286155.1. Taxonomy (NCBI): domain Eukaryota; kingdom Metazoa; phylum Arthropoda; class Insecta; order Diptera; family Drosophilidae; genus Drosophila; species Drosophila erecta. The sequence goes on from NW_020825194.1 coordinate 2,547,312, forward strand.
CTCACGATCGGAGGACTGTAGAATCCGTAGGGATTGAAGGGTCCGAAGGGGGCGTAGCCCGGCTCATGGATGGTGGGCTGGATGACCGGGTAGGCGCGACTGGAGGTCAGGTTGTCGTCGGTGGTGATGAGTGCGTTGTAGACCTTGGGCTTCTTCCTCAGGCGACGGGCGGCTTGCGAGGAATCGGTCCAAAGAATGAGTCCCAGTAGCAGGAGAATCAGAACGGTGTGCTGCCGAGAATGGAAACCGAAATCGAAATCGGCGGTTATACATAGAAGTTTATACAAGTATCTGGTGCCCATTGACAGCTGTCCCTGGGATTTGTCACTACTGCTGGATCGCAATCAATGAAAAGCATAATCTGTCTAATTGATCGCCATATCGACAATCAATCAATGAATTGTTTGGACTACGCACAATGTGTGTTTGTGTTTGTGTTCGTGGTCGGACGGAAGTTGGGAGCTGGAACGCTGGCTGCTCTACAGGGAAGCTTGTTAGTAATGGCTCCGAAACGTATATATGGACTGACTCCCCGGCCAGAAGAAACCCACGACTTTCAAATACCAGCACTGCAGTCGCCGAAACAATCAACACATGTCAGCCTTTGTTGCGAATTCTCTACACTTCATTAGTTTTGAATTGAAATGTAGATTGTTCCTTTAATTGGATTACGGAGCAGCCGATCGAACCGGACGGTGCTGCTACTTCACACTGAGCGAAAATAGTCCATAAAGAACTGGTATCTCGTGCACATGTGGATTCTACTGATAACCAATTCTTTGCCACTGCGCGGGTTCAAGTGGAGCTTTTTCTCGAGCCTTTTCCTCGGAGAGATGGCGTCTAGGTCCGGTTAGACGAGTTGCCCATGGAGGAGGAGTGGTAATGCAGCTGGCACTGGAGCATGGAAATGCGGTGGAGCGATCTGCGGAACTGTGACCGCGTTTCTGATCTTGATCCCCCGATCTCCGGATCCCCGGATGCCCGGGGGCCGCACTCTAATTGCCGCTATTGGATTACCCAGACATCCAAGTCGGCTGGGGCTGGGCCGCCCTCCTCCTTGGAGCGCTGATTGTTGTTTGTATTGTGTTTGTGCTCCAAGAGACTGACTGACTGGCTGACTGGCTGACTGGCAATTTGCCTTGCTTTCCAAGCATTTCACTTTGACTTTCCTCACCCACTCCCGCTGGCCGTGGTCTTTTCTCTCGCTTCGAGGGAGCAATTTTCAACGCTTTTCCTTTTCATTTTCTAGCTCGATATCGTTTTCGATTTCGTGGGCATCTGGCAGCAGTGAAATTAAATGGAGTCAGCTCGAGTCAGCAGACAATAATCGGTGATCAAGTGCACTCCAAGCCACGAAATTGGGCCACCTCGAGTGCCATTGTGACGCGCGTTAAAAGTGATAGTTCCAAATGGTTCAATGGCTCGGAGTCGCCTCTTGGCCATGGGTGTTTCCATAGGCTCACTGGCGTTCCGGCAAATCCAGGTGGGTGGTCACTCGGAGGTGTCAGTGGAGGACTGAGTGACGAGCCTACTTGACCTATAGACGATCTTACAACCTCGCAAAGAAGCTGAGTCAGTTTAGAAGTTTTGCTTTACACTTGATTGTTTGATGGATTGTTGTTCAGTTTTATAATTGCTTAATTGTTATTTGTATTTAATTTAAAATAAGCTGCTTAGATCTGGACTTTAGAAGTATTCTGAGTGTACGTACTCCATTATAACAAATGAAAGCTCGTTCTATGTGCCATTTTTCGTTCTATTTTAATAGCTTTTATTGCGAGACATATGGTCAAAATCAGGAATTAGCTTTGAGCTACTGCCACTTTAGGTTCAGTGGATGTGAGCCTGCATTGCACATGGCTCGCTGGTGGCTGACTCAGAGGCAAATCGCGTTGGATTCATGGCTAAGACCAGTTCAAAGGCAATGAAGGCAGTGGCGTAACCTTAAACCTGAGTCTAAACTGGATCTTGGCTGAGTCTTTGATGGAATCTTAGACGGGCCAGCGAAAGTGAAAGTGCCCGGAAAGTTTGCCCACCAAAAGGTCCCTTGTGTAACTCGATGGGTATTTAATTCAATGATCAATCAGTGAATAAAGTTATCACAGACGCCGCTTACCTTTTCCATTTGCATATTGGCCGTGTGTTTTGTTTTCCCCTTCTTGTGAACTGTTTCCTTGGATTTACGTATGCAAGTGACGCAGTGTGCAGTGTCAGGAAGCTCCAGAAAATCCAAAAAATATATCATAAATTGTCTGATTCGCACTTCGCAAATGAAATGTCTTTAAGAATGCACAATTTGTTTAGCGACTGGCCGCCGACACGGAATGACTTTGAAAACAAGTTGCAGCAAATGATAATGTGCATGAAGTGCAGTTCACTCCGGAGAACACAGATCACGATTTGAATTCAGCTGGGCTGACTTGAGTGGGATTCAGTTGAGTTGTTGAGTTGACTTCACGCGGAGACTGCCGACGACCGACTGACTCTTTTTGCGGCTGCGCACGCGCGTTTCTTGGCTTTCGGTGGCGTTTCAGTGGGTTTCTGGCGACTTAAAGCGAACGCTGGGCGCGCTCCATGGACAACCTTTTATACCTTCGGTACCAGTGGCCATGGTGGCCGTGGTGGCCATGGTGGCCACAGTGGTGGCAATGAAAAGCTGACTAAAAGGCTTGCAAATAAGCATCTGTGTTGGCTTTAGGCCATTTTTATGGGCGTACGAACAGGAACTTCTTGGAGTTGGCCTACTTTCAGCTAGCCTTGCATCGGGTGTAATGACTTTTTTATGGCTTTTCAGGAGTAATAAAAATATATTTTATAGCTTCTAACAACTAGCTCTAACATGAATAGAATGGGTTAATAGCGCTAATAGGGAAGGATTCAGTTTTAGTTACCTTTTTATTTATTTTTACTGGCAAATAGAACGAATAAACGAATTATTGCTCATACGCCATGGTGTCTTCATATAAAGGGAAGTTTTGCACATAAAGACATAATAGGACATATAAGGAAAGGTCTCTTATCTTTTCCAGCATCATTTCACTCAGGGCATTTGCACTTCGACTGAATGGAAACCGCAGCACCATCTGAACATATCCAAATGCTTTTCCATTGGAGGCGGCGTTTTCATTAGCTTCGACTTAAGTGCTCGGCGGCGTCAAATGAATGCAATAAACCCGGCGAAAGTGTAGAATAGGGGCGTAATGAACAGCGAACTGGGCTAGGAATTCGTTCAGCTCTCGACACTCTGCAATGCAATTGTCAATTGGCAGTTGTGGTCACAACAAGTCTTTATTCTCGGCCAAAACAAACGGGCTTACGGGTTTCACTTTCGTTGCAAAGTTCAGAATGGCCGTTCATTTTGCACTATAAAAGTGGTTTTAGTCATTCCACGCTAGCTGTTGGGCCCTCGACTCTCTGTTGTTTACCATATTGTTTATTAAACAAGGTTTATATTTGCACTGACACTGCGAGAAAAACTACCTAACTATAAGATAATTCTGGTGTTCATATTGTATATATTATAATTCATAATTTAATATTATTGTTGCTTGTTAGTTTGTAACAGCACTTGTTACAATTTTCGGAGGCTTATAGCTTTTCCTTGAGTGTACACCTCCATCTGCAGCGTGATAGTTTGTTTTCATTTGGCGCAGTCACGTTCACAGCCGAAAGGTGATAAGAGTGATCTGATCCGATCCGACCCGGTCCCTCAACCACTCTCGAGTCCCGAAAACTTGGAGATCTGCTGGGGCTGTTTGATAGACCACTGTGGTGGGCGGATTTCCCCTTGACTGGCGGAGGAAGTTTCACTTTCCCTTTTTCTGTTTTGATTGGCACAATGAGTCTACGAACTCTGGTGACCCCAGACTAGATTTAATTTTACTGGCTTAAAGCTTTTCCACCATACATATATGTATCTTCAGATGTATATAGGAAAAAAGTAAAAAAAAAGCTATTTGGTGAGACTAAAAAAGAAAACGAGGAATATTGTGTTTGCGTTCTTAAACTGATTTTGATTTCGTTACTAGACGACAGATGGCGCCACTGCATGAAATAGCCAGGTCTCGCTCTCTCGGTTTCGCCGCCAAACAACAGATGGCGCAAGTTCAGTTTGAAACTTTGGTTCAATCGGAATTTGCTCAAAGTCGCGTCGCAAACAGACTTGTTGATAGCCTTGCATCTGAATTCTGGCATCTGAAAGCTGGGTCTATCGTTGCTTGATAAGGATAATAGGTGGGACAGTCGATGGAATGTTAACTTTATTTTGAATGCTTCGAAGCGTACTGCTCGTATAAAAACGGCTGCTGAGCTGTGCAAAAAATGCAGTTGCAGTTGTGACAAGGTAAAATACACCACCATGAAGGTTCTTAGTATTCTTCTTTTGGCTTGTGGTCTGGTTTTTTCCATGGCTGATCACCATCACCACAAAACTAATACCCCCGACGATATCGTAAGGATGTACGTGGAGTATATGCACACTGTGGATGGGACTCCTACTCGATTGCCGGCCAGCAGAACAAGCCTTCCGAAACCAACCAAATCGCTTGTCTAAAGTTTAACTCGTAAATAAATTATTTGTTAAACGGCCCAAATATTTTAACTGTCTAGCAAGCCCTTTAGCTCGTTGGCGTAAACTATTTTATTGCACCTCGCCTTTTCTCAGCACCAGATGGCGCCAGGTCATGGCTGATGTTCTAAGCTCCATAACTCAACTTATCTTAATCGGATTTTGAAGTGGCATACCTCTAAATGTTTCTGGCGCAATTCTCTAAAAATCTGCATTCAAATTTAGAAATCTATTTTTTTTTAATTTTTTGGTAATTTTTCTGATGTAGAAATTCCAAAAAATTAAAAAATGTCCCAAGGCTGATGTTATAAACTCCATAACTCTACTTATCTTAATCGGATTTTTAAGTGGCATACCTCTAAATGTTTCTGGCGCAATTCTCTAAAAATCTGCATTCAAATTTAAAAATATTTTTTTTTTTAATTTTTTTGTAATTTTTCTGATGTAGAAATTCAACAAAATTAAAAAAGGTCCCAAGGCTGATGTTCTGAACTCCATAACTCAACTTATCTTAATCGGATTTTTAAGTGGCATACCTCTAAATGTTTCTGGCGCAATTCTCTAAAAATCTGCATTCAAATTTAGAAATCTATTTTTTTTTAATTTTTTGGTCATTTTTCTGATGTAGAAATTCAAAAAAATTAAAAAATGTCCCAAGGCTGATGTTATAAACTCCATAACTCTACTTATCTTAATCGGATTTCGGAGTGGCATACCTCTAAATGTTTCTGGCGCAATTCTCTAAAAATCTGCTTTCAAATTTAAAAATATTTTTTTTTTTAATTTTTTTGTAATTTTTCTGATGTAGAAATTCAACAAAATTAAAAAAGGTCCCAAGGCTGATGTTCTGAACTCCATAACTCAACTTATCTTAATCGGATTTTTAAGTGGCATACCTCTAAATGTTTCTGGCGCAATTCTCTAAAAATCTGCATTCAAATTTAGAAATCTATTTTTTTTTAATTTTTTGGTCATTTTTCTGATGTAGAAATTCAAAAAAATTAAAAAATGTCCCAAGGCTGATGTTATAAACTCCATAACTCTACTTATCTTAATCGGATTTCGGAGTGGCATACCTCTAAATGTTTCTGGCGCAATTCTCTAAAAATCTGCTTTCAAATTTAAAAATATTTTTTTTTTTAATTTTTTTGTAATTTTTCTGATGTAGAAATTCAACAAAATTAAAAAAGGTTCCAAGGCTGATGTTCTGAATCCATAACTCAACTTATCTTAATCGGATTTTGAAGTGGCATACCTCTAAATGTTTCTGGCGCAATTCTCTAAAAATCTGCATTCAAATTTAGAAATCTATTTTTTTTTAATTTTTTGGTCATTTTTCTGATGTAGAAATTCAAAAAAATTAAAAAAGGTCCCAAGGCTGATGGTTTTAACTCCATAACTCAACTTATCTTAATCGGATTTTTAAGTGGCATACCTCTAAATGTTTCTGGCGCAATTCTCTAAAAATCTGCATTCAAATTTAAAAATATTTTTTTTTTTTAATTTTTTTGTAATTTTTCTTATGTAGAAATTCAAAAAAAATAAAAAAGGTGCCAAGGCTGATGGTTTTAACTCCATAACTCAACTTATCTTAATCGGATTTTTAAGTGGCATACCTCTAAATGTTTCTGGCACAATTCTCTAAAAATCTGCATTCAAATTTAGAAATCTATTTTTTTTTAATTTTTTGGTCATTTTTCTGATGTAGAAATTCAAAAAAATTAAAAAATGTCCCAAGGCTGATGTTTTAAACTCCATAACTCTACTTATCTTAATCGGATTTCGGAGTGGCATACCTCTAAATGTTTCTGGCGCAATTCTCTAAAAATCTGCATTCAAATTTAAAAATATTTTTTTTTTAATTTTTTTGTAATTTACCTGATGTAGAAATTCAAAAAAATTAAAAAAGGTCCCAAGGCTGATGGTTTTAACTCCATAACTCAACTTATCTTAATCGGATTTTTAAGTGGCATACCTCTAAATGTTTCTGGCGCAATTCTCTAAAAATCTGCATTCAAATTTAGAAATCTATTTTTTTTTAATTTTTTGGTCATTTTTCTGATGTAGAAATTCAAAAAAATTAAAAAAGGTCCCAATGCTGATGGTTTTAACTCCATAACTCAACTTATCTTAATCGGATTTTTAAGTGGCATACCTCTAAATGTTTCTGGCGCAATTCTCTAAAAATCTGCATTCAAATTTAAAAATATTTTTTTTTTAATTTTTTTGTAATTTTTCTTATGTAGAAATTCAAAAAAAATAAAAAAGGTGCCAAGGCTGATGGTTTTATCTCCATAACTCAACTTATCTTAATCGGATTTTTAAGTGGCATACCTCTAAATGTTTCTGGCGCAATTCTCTAAAAATCTGCATTCAAATTTAAAAATATATTTTTTTTTTTAATTTTTTTGTAATTTTTCTGATGTAGAAATTCAAAAAAATTAAAAAATGACCCAAGGCTGATGTTCTAAGCTCCATAACTTAACTTATCTTAATCGGATTTTTAAGTGGCATACCTCTAAATGTTTCTGGCGTAATTCTCTAAAAATCTGCATTCAAATTTAGAAATCTATTTTTTTTTAATTTTTTGGTCATTTTTCTGATGTAGAAATTCAACAAAATTAAAAAAGGTCCCAAGGCTGATGTTCTGAACTCCATAACTCAACTTATCTTAATCGGATTTTTAAGTGGCATACCTCTAAATGTTTCTGGCGCAATTCTCTAAAAATCTGCATTCAAATTTAAAAATATTTTTTTTTTTTAATTTTTTTGTAATTTTTCTGATGTAGAAATTCAAAAAAATTAAAAAATGTCCCAAGGCTGATGTTCTAAGCTCCATAACTTAACTTATCTTAATCGGATTTTTAAGTGGCATACCTCTAAATGTTTCTGGCGTAATTCTCTAAAAATCTGCATTCAAATTTAGAAATCTATTTTTTTTTAATTTTTTGGTCATTTTTCTGATGTAGAAATTCAACAAAATTAAAAAAGGTCCCAAGGCTGATGTTCTGAACTCCATAACTCAACTTATCTTAATCGGATTTTTAAGTGGCATACCTCTAAATGTTTCTGGCGCAATTCTCTAAAAATCTGCATTCAAATTTAGAAATATATTTTTTTTTAATTTTTTGGTCATTTTTCTGATGTAGAAATTCAAAAAAATTAAAAAAGGTCCCAAGGCTGATGGTTCTAACTCCATAACTCAACTTATCTTAATCGGATTTTTAAGTGGCATACCTCTAAATGTTTCTGGCGCAATTCTCTAAAAATCTGCATTCAAATTCAAATTTAAAAATATTTTTTTTTTTAATTTTTTTTGTAATTTACCTGATGTAGAAATTCAAAAAAATTAAAAAAGGTCCCAAGGCTGATGGTTTTAACTCCATAACTCAACTTATCTTAATCGGATTTTTAAGTGGCATACCTCTAAATGTTTCTGGCGCAATTCTCTAAAAATCTGCATTCAAATTTAGAAATCTATTTTTTTTAATTTTTTTTGTAATTTTTCTGATGTAGAAATACAATTTTCAGATGAGTATCACAATCTATAGAGGATAGTGTTACGAGTTAAACGGGCTATCGTTTTCCACTGACTTAGCGCCAAGCTGAAGATCAAAACATATTGAGAAATGAAAATGACTATACTATGAATATCTCGGAAGAAAATACCTATCATTACTTACTATTTACTTTTTGAGAACACACGAAGTTGGCTAATAGAAGTGGAATATAGCTGCTCCCTTCTAATTTACATAAATTTCGTCTATTTGCTGGAGTTGCAATGACTTGCCTGTGCTAGCCAACTTATACTCATGAGCTTTATTTTCTATCACACTTGTATTTCATTGTTCAGCTTCCTTTTGACTCATGAAGTCCTTGACCCAATGGCCAAACTGGCCGGAAGTGGCACACCTGTAGGCCAGGAAGGCCCAGTCATCCAGGTGATGCGTGTCCCGCTCCTTCCGGTTGCAGTGGTCCACCACCAGCATCAGTTCCTCCATTTGGTTGTGGCCGGCAAAGATCTTCGCTATCCGCCTGCCATTGTAGCCACTCTCATCCGTCCACAGTCCCAGTTTCTTTACCAAACACCGCAGGGTGGCTGCATCCTCTTCTTGGCCCTCTTGGCGACACCTTTCCAGCTCCTCGTAGACCTTGTCCGCGGTGGGTAGCTTCCATACCGCAGCTGCTTCCGTCTTGGCAGCCATCGTAATGAGCAGGCAGCTCCAGCAGATGATCTCCAGCCCTAAGTGATGCATTGCGTATGCGACAGCTTTAAGTTTGTAAATGGGCACAATTCTGGTGAACAGGGCTCTTTTATAGATCGCTCGTGGAAGACTAGGGAAACCAGTTCTAGAGCGGCATTGGCACTAGCCTAGAATTCATGGAAAATGCGTCTACTGGCCTGTATAATTGCTGTCACCGCGGGAACATCTGGCGTGACGTAATCGGAGTCTTTAAAAAACTCTAAAGCGATGCTGTATCTCAAAATGATCCATAATTCGAGTACACCGGCACTGGGTTGCGAGTTCAAGTTCATGAATGGCTGAGTGGCTGGGCAGTTTCGGTAAACTGCGCGATTAAGATGGAATTCATATTTAATGAATGGTGTCTGGTGTTTTTCCTGTTGCTCGAGATATAGATGGGGATATGGTTGGGCATGTGTATGGAAGTGATGGGATAAAGAGTTAAATAACTATGTGACCTATTCTGCTGCTCTCAATTGTTCTGCACTGCAATAGTGAGCTGTTCCTATGGAATATACTTTATAAAGCAAATAGCATGCAATATTCGTTTGGTAATTGCTGTATACTTTCGCATACATCCCATAAACTTACTTACTCCTTCTTCATGTGCCTGATTGAGCGATGCAGTTCTCCATCCACAATGGAATCGGCTAAACTGCAACTGCAATTATAAGTGCGCGGCTGACTGCGCAGGGCGACAAGTTCCCAGGATGCAGGATGCAGGATACAGGAGCCAGGAGCCGCCCACTCTGCGCCCGACTAAAGGACGATTGCCGGAGATTCCAATCACACGTTTATTTCCCTTTGTGGCCGTGTGTTTTTTCCACCTTTTTCCTTTGACTGCCTCCATGGCTTTGTTTTCCGTGGTGGGAAATCCAAATCGCAGGCCGCAAATCGGATATGGGCAATTGGGAGTGGGGCATCGAGTGGGCCTTCGACTTTCTCCGCCGACTGTGATACTTCATTAAACAACTCGCAGTGGCGTTTTCACGCTGCAGTAGACCTTTCCGCACCACTCAACCCGGCCCATGTCAGCCGCATTTGACAAAGCTAATTTCGCCCAAAAGCCAGACCTCTCTGGGCACCCAAGCCCAATCCCCCCGAGCCACCGTATTCCATATGGCACATCCGTATTCCATATTCCATTTTCCATTTCCCACATCCCAGACCTCAGCCAGCCAAACGCCAAACAAACACTTGACGCGACCTATTCAATTATTTCTCAATTAAATGTCGTCTAAAGAAGTCATCATCGCCAAGTCGGCATTCGTCATTGAGCGCAGGGAAAGCCATCAGCAGGAAACAGGGAGAAAATGTATCCCAATTGAGTCTAATTAATATTGCAAGTATTTTGGTTTTTTTAAACAGGAATTAGTCATGACAATATAATCGAGGGAATGCAAATTCATTTAGATCAACCATGAACTAATCCAATGAAAATACTTTACACTGGGTTGCCTTGTAAGCACGTATTTCGCCCAGTGCAGCCGCAAACACTTGGCACATTTGCTGATCCACAAAAGTGGGCGTGGCACTGCACGAGTGTCGAAATAGTCAAAGGCAAGGTAAATTCAATTCGGTTTTTCATTTCCATTTAGCTTTGCCCGTGTCGAGATTGCGTTAGTTTGCCAGGCAGCATTAAGTACTTAGTTTCAAAGAGTTTCCATGGCTCAACGGAGAATGAATCGCAGTAAATGGATTGGTAAACGTCAGTGCCTTTGACTTCACGGTGATTGTTTTTTTGTTGAATTTGTGCCAGGAATTACTATGTTTATTAAATGGTTATTACTTGCATTTGCGAGCCTAGAAGGCTTAAAGTTGAATCTCAGCAGCTTCTTGTTTGGATTCAGTTAAGCTCTAAGTAACATTACTGGTTTTATGGCTTTTTAAAATCCTGAATGGCGGTCAGGGAAATGCCATTGCAGTTTAATGGTCTGCGACTTGTTTCCTTTCAATGCGCATTGTTTCTCAGTCGAGCTGCCCACCTCTGGACCGTCCAGGACTCAACTGTTTCCATTCAGTGCAGCCAGCAGTCCAGTCCGCCTTTCCACAGCCCACGGAAAATGGGCAGTCGTTCATTCGGACCGGACTGCTCTAATTGCAACTTTGAAACTCAATTGGGTAGACACAAGGCCACAAGGGGGCGGCCACTTCTCGAGCACAAACCACCAATTAAATATAAATGTTTGCGCTTTTCTGAGCAGCTTCCAGTTCCTTTTTCCATTTTTCAGACTCGTATGTATGTATGTTTCTGGCGCTTTCAATTTGCACATGGGCTGCTCTGTCCGAGCTGGAAGGTCAGTTGAGTTGAGTTGAGTTGAGTTGCGTTGCGTGATGAAAGGCGCTTCGCAGGACACGTGCTTTTTGTTTAAGCCTGGTATGCTGCTCCTTTTTATGCCGCCAAGGACCTGCTAACGATGGTTGCTTCCTTGCCACTCGGGCCTGCATTTTAGTGCCGACTTCTCGGGAGTCGGAGAAATGCGACAGTAAAAACTTTGGCCACGAGGAAATTGGGTGGAGGAGCGGTGACACGCTGCGCCGAAAGTTTTTCCAGCTCGCTCGGAAGTTTTCCGCCCACAAAGTTCTGCGCAAAGCGGACGAGAAAATGCTAGAAAATTGGAATACTTTCAAAAGTTTCAAACCGAATGCAAAGGCATCTTCCATTCCGCTCAGCAGGAGGATGGACGGGGGCGGGTGCGGGAGCGGTGCTTGTTCGGCAATTTTTCCAACTTAATTAATAATTAATTAGTGAATCTTGTGAAAGCCAAACAAGTGGCCGATGGCTGGCCGAAAGAGGGAAATTTTTATATGAAATAATTTCATGTTAAAACCTCGCACAAAAGGCCATGGCAATGCAGAGTGGCGATTGGGAGGGGCTGCACTGCAAAACAATAGTAGTTTGAACATATACTTGTGCTTAGATTCAAGTAGTTCTTACGTTAAATGGGATTAGCATTTAGTTCTTAGGCGACTTACTTAAATGACTGTTTTGAACAACTTATTGCCCAACTCAGTCACATTTTTCTAGCAGTGTACTGGCCAAGCCGGACGCGGACTGAGCTGGAGGTCAGCGCGTGCGGCGGCTTTTGTTGGCCGCACTCCGCGCATTAGCGGCTAAATTACTGGCCAGTCCGATGAGAGTGCTCGTCCGCTGGTCGAGATGGTCAAGGATGGAGGAGAAGGATGCAGGAGCAGGCGGCACTGTGGTAATTGGAATTAATTCAGCATTAAGCCGCATTTTCTTTGGCCAACTCTGCGTGACCGTGGGCGGGGACATCGCGACCACCGGCGCTCCATTATGGAGTACCAACATTTTGTATAATTTTTTTCTATTCCTTGTCCCGCTTTTAATGCAATCGCCTGGGTTGTTAATTAATTGCGCTTAGTTGCCGCAAATGGCAGTTGGCAAGTGGCCGCTTCCGGGTTTTCCCGTGTCCTCCGTGGGCGTGGCCGGTAGTTAGTGGCCAGGATATTGCGCGTAGAGTCATTAGCGTGCGAGCAATTAGCAGAACTTGGCAGCGGTATGCAACTGCAGGAATATCTTTGCAAGAATGCAGTCGCAGTCCCCCTTTTATCTCCTCTCTAGCGCATTAAATAGTTAGTGCACAAAAATATTAGTTGCCTTGCCTTTTCTCTATCGACACAAGACACAGTACACACAGCCCAGAATGCCCAATTAAGTTTGAGTCAATATCAAGCATTGTTTGTGAAAAGTTATTCCAGCATAAAAGTCCAATTATTCCTAATCACATGTCAATTATGCACCCGCATAATAATGCCTGGAATGTCTGCACTTCAAATCAAAGGCAACAATTGCAGTCACAGCCAAGCTTCCATTGCTTGTATATTTTCAGGGGCCAATGTGGCGTATGCGCAATATGATTGCGAAATTTGAGACAAGTGGAGGTCCTTTTCGCAGGGCGAGTGAGACGGATACACTTTGTCTGCAACTTATTGATATTTTGCACAGCTCGAGGGTTGCTCATCGCATTTCATTAAAGTATATCAATCACTTGGCAAAACTGATATTCCATTACTTTAATAACTAATAACTTAATAACAACTAATTCCCATGCCTTATTTTCCGCTCATTTCTTAAGTATTCTTGTGCAAGAACTCTTCGATCCACCCGCTGATTGCATCGCCTTCTTGTAACATTTTGGTCTGTTTTGCTTGTACGCAATGCCACGCCCCCTGCCAGCCGAACTGTGCGCCGCCCCCTTGCGCACCGATTAACTGTTCGTGTGGGTGGAAAATGCCTTTGTTTTTCAACTGACAATCGCCAGTTTTCCTCCTGCCTGCAGCCAGTGTCTTCCATTGTCCCAGATATATTGTAGATAGTCATTGTGCTATTTTCCGCTTGATTACGGCCAAAGGATTTTTGGCACACACGTACTAACACTCACACCTACGGCCACCCAACCAGCACCACCCACCACCCACCACTCACCACCCCAATTTGGCATTGTTCGCTGGCATTTGACCGCGGGCTTGGCACTCGCAGCTCCACCGTGCTGGTGATCCCTCCTCCTGCTCCACCTGGGCACCTTGGCAACCATTAAGTGGATACGCTTATTATCCATTGTTGGCGTTGATATGAGCCAGATTCCCCACATCCGCTCCCCTGACCTCTGCGGCCTGACCTCCGCTGCTCCTGTGTAATTTTATTCATAAACTCAACTAAAACACATTGCCAGCTTGGGCTAAGTACCGGATTTTGTGTGGGTTTTCAAATAGTGGGGATGTGTGCACTGAAAACGAGTGAGTGTGATTACCTAAAAAGCTTTTGTGAAATATATTAATATGTGTAATTTAGATTACATATTTCAACCAAATAAGGGCGCATCTTTATAAGTAATAAGCATTAAATTGAGCGCGATTCAGGTCACGATTTTTGTGGCAGTGCATTGGGGAGTAGGAGGATGTTTTGTTTACCGGGCTTATTTGCTGCTGGCAGTTGGCAAGGCACCAAAAAACACGCAGCAGGCGGCTGGCTGGTTTGGCTTTTGTGTCAATGAATACAATAACCAAATTAAATAACCAAGGTGATGCAGCCAGGCCCATAAATCCGCTGCCTGCAGGCGGCACTCGCAGTCCTGCAGGAGTCCTGCGAGTCCTGCGAGTCCTTTTGCGAAGGGGTTAACAGCCTAGAAGAAGGGGTAGCTGCAATTAGCGTACTCAACAGCTAGTAGATACTTATCTGCGGATCATAACTCAACAATGGCCTGGGAAAATCCACTATTCTGGCAGAGAGCCCGTCGTTTTGATATCCAATTTGTTTATTTGCGTTTATTCCGGCATAAAATCAAAATAAACGCTGCGGGGACGTTTCCACACATGTTCTGCTCGGAATGTCCCTGTTCAAATGGCAAACAAATAATGATATCAACTGGCTGAGCATCTCAAGTGCAACCTTCCCACACAGAAGATCTGAAGACATGTGCATCCTTTGGATACATTCTTATCCGCAAGATGAACCTTTTTTCCACTCGACTGAATCGCCTGCGAAATGAAAAACCACTCGAGTTCCTCCATTTAGTTGATGGAGGATGCCTCGCATTTTCATTTGCTTGTTTACCTTGCTGATTTCTGTTTTCACAAGAAAGAAAGAAATCCCCCTGGTTTTTGAGCAAATTGCGAGCAATTTAACTGCAATTAAATTGCAATTTTACCACACACAAAGTCGGCAGTCTGCGGCCGAGTTGAGTTGCCTCAATTCCGCGAATCCCCACAAAGGCGTCAGTTTTCCTCGCCAGTTTTTCCTGAAGAGGCGGCTTTCCATTGTGCCACCTTTGTGTGGCCGTGGCCAAAAGGAAATAACACTGGAAACCTTTTGCATTTGCACATTTTACAATTATTTTCGCACTAAAAAGCGGCGGCGGAGGCGCCACGCCCCCAGCCTCCTTCTGCCCGCCTCTTGACTCTGCTGTTATTTCAGATTTTCAGATTTTCACATTTCTTTGTGCGCGGCGCATAAACAAAATGGCCGCCTTCTTATCTCGCCCATTGTGCAGCGTTTCCCCATCTCCCTCACACCCACTCGCTCCCTCTCGCTCACTCGCATTGTGCAGCGGCGCGTGCTTTATAAATTGTATTTAAAAGATATAGCAAAAGCCAAACAATTCCTTTGAGCGAATGCCACAAATAATTGCTGGCCTTGCCGCCGCAGCTTTTGTCTCGACATTTTGCTCTCGAGGAGCAGAAAGGACTCCAGGACTCCAGGATCCCCGGAGGACCCGCATCCCGAGCTCCTGCGGAAGTGGCGGCGGCAGCTGGCACTTGAGCTAGGTGCTCTAATCGCGTTTTAGCCACCAAACTGCAGAGTTATGGCCACCAATGGCACTCAAGAGCTCCTTCTTAAAGACAGCTTTAACATTATAACTTATAAAGTAAACTTATTTAAATATTACAGTAATTACAAGCCTGCCAAAGAGCGTGAGCTTCGATCTATGGGTTCATGCGATTTTAATTACACGTCAACCGAAACACCTTTTTCTACGTGCTCGAACTGCCTAATTCCCTCTAGATACCTGGTTGTTATGCATGAATATTGAATATAAATATTAATTAACGAATGAGGAAGCCAGTACTTGGCCCGAAGTCAATGCCAAGATGGAGGCAAGTGCAGAAGTTGTCCTGGCTCGGCTGCCATGTGCTGAATATTTAATTTAATTTAATTAAATTCACGCTGAAAATAACTTTGCAACAGCAAGTGCCAGCCAAGCGGCGTAATGAGATAAATTTGCATAAAAATGTCTTGACTTGTCGCGCTTGCGAGCATATCCTTGCATCCTTGTAGCCGAAAGGAAAGCTATTTGCCAGTTGGCATCGTGATGGTTTTCCGGTTTTCGGTTTTTCCGGGGGAAACGAGCTGGCTGGCACTAATCCTTTCCAGGCCGAAATGCTGGCATATGCCAACACCAGAGAATCGTATGCCAAATTAAATTTTAAATAACTCTCCAGCGGAGCGGCCAAGGATAACAACATTTTCAAATGTTTAAAAAATTCGCTACTTACTCGAAAGTGGAAAGATGAGCACGTGCCGCAAATAAAGGACGACGATGTCCCATTGTCCTCGCAGGATGCTGCCTCTAATCCTGATTCCGTCAGCTTAATGTCACCAAAACATATTTCACTTTCACGCAAATCGAAAACAAATTCAACCCGCCGCTCGATACAAAATGTGTGTATGCCTACTTTTCCCATTTTCCCTCTTGTGACAAATTGTTATCCTTTCAAAGGCTCAAGTGTGCGTCAAGTCATTGTTGTTGTGGTCAGTTTGGCTCGTTATTTCGTCGGTCCTGCCATTTATCTGAAGTAGCTTGTATCTGATGCATGAATTATGCGCTTTGGCTGTTTTTGATCATTTTTCGCTACGACCGAACCATAATTTTTATCCCAAAAATTTGTATCTCGAATTCGTAAACTCTGAAGGGGTACAGTGGGTATTAAATTGTACATAATAGACTTATTTGGGCTTGTTGTAGTATAGCATATATCTGAGATATATCTACACAATCAATCTTTTGTTCTATTTCTCATCTACTCAGTGCTATTAATCTAACTGCAGTTGAATAATTTGCCGAGTATCCTTGCATCTGATTGCCAAATGGCAACCACTGTGCCACTGCGAGTGTCCTGGCGAGGTCGCACCCCTTTTTCCCCTTTCCGGATCGCCAGTCAGCTCTAATAAACTTAACAATAACCGCTTTTTATCGCCCGCCCCTCCCCGAACGCTTGCCATAAATAATTCTAATAATAAATTAAATGCATCCGCAACCGCTTTGGGCTGCGATTCGGGTCAGTGATGAGTGAGTGAGTTCCACAAGCGATTTGCACCCCCATTTGTCTTGCCAAACTCAGACAGTTATCCTTGGCCATCGGGCAGGAGCACACAATGCGCAGCCCAATCCACCGCAAACCCATCCTCGCATCCTTAAACCTTTTCAATCGTTTTCCGAGCTCGTATTTTGAGGGAAAGTCAGTTGAGCGTGGCCTGTAAATTGAATTAAATGATTGTGTAGCCAGTCGAGATACATTCGGATTTCTAATTACCCACGGCCAGGCATCAGACATCAGACACCAGACACCTGGCTACAGAGATCTATATTCTGCCGAAAGCGAGCTGGGAAACGGGGGAGCTGGGGAGCTGAGTCCCCCTCTCAATCAAATGTGTGTAATGAACTTATTTACACACTTTCCGTGACGAAATTTGATGGGCGCTTGCGGTTGAGCTGCGCTGGCAAATGAAATTCGGGAATGTCACCCACAGACACTGCCGAAGCCTCCAAACATCCCAGCATCCCAGCAGCCGAGCATCCGCATCCATCCACCACCAGAAATGGGCCATTCGCCCACCCACAAAACACCCCACCAATCATTGCGGCTTGCCTTTTGACACGAGCATCCACACTGGGGATAAGTATCTTATAGAACAAACAA
This sequence comes from Drosophila erecta, assembly GCF_003286155.1. Classification (NCBI taxonomy): domain Eukaryota; kingdom Metazoa; phylum Arthropoda; class Insecta; order Diptera; family Drosophilidae; genus Drosophila; species Drosophila erecta. The sequence continues at coordinate 2,564,565 of NW_020825194.1, forward strand.
ATTAAATGTAAATTTATGTATATATATTATTTGTGGTATATAAAACTAAAGATGAAGATGAAGTTGTAGATACTAAGTTGCAGATAGTAAGTTGCAGATAGTAAGTTGCAGATAGTACGTTGAAGATACTTATTTGAATATACTAAGTTGAAGATACTAAGATACTAAGACGAAGATACTTGAAGATACTAAGTTGAAGATACTAAGTTGAATATACTAATTTGAAGATACCAAGTTGAAGATTCTAAGTTGAATATACTAAGCTGAAGATACTAAGTTGAAGATTCTGAGTTGAAGATACTAGGTTGAAGATACTAAGACGAAGATACTTGAAGATACTAAGTTGAAGATACTAAGTTGAAGATACTTATTTGAAGATACTAAGTTGAATATACCAAGTTGAAGATTCTAAGTTGAATATACTAGGTTGAAGATACTAAGTTGAATATACTAATTTGAAGATACTAAGTTGAAGATACTAAGTTGAAGATTCTAAGTTGAATATACTAGGTTGAAGATACTAAGTTGAAGATTCTGAGGTGAGGATACTAAGTTGAAGATACTAAGTTGAATATACTAAGCTGAAGATACTAAGTTGAATATACAAAGCTGAAGATACTAAGCTTTAGATACTAAGTGGAAGCTTGTATGATTCAGTGCTCAAAGTTATGTGGTTTCCCTTGATCGCAGGGCTATGAATCCATAGTTCTCCGTAATTTCTCGCAGTGCAGCCGTCCCGGAATCGAGTGGCATCCACCTCTCCACCCGGCCCAAATATTACAAAGTGTTTTTGCGCCCGTGGCAGCGCGTCGCTGAAAAGGGGCGTTCTGTTTGGCCGGGAAGAAGTGCGCGGAGGGGGGTGGGGCGAGGAGGTCCTGGGCGCGGGACGACGTTTATTGGCAATAATTATGCCGGGCTGCCGTCGACGTCTGACCGGAAACACCAGCGGATCAAACGCCCAGTTCCGCTGGAAGGCAACCCCAATGCCGAGCAGCTCCATTCCACTGGGCGGGCAGACAATGTCAAAGTGTGATTTTTCGCTTGAAATACTTTTGCACAAATGCCTTGTCTGCCCAACGAACTCGAGATGGGAAAATATGTTTAACTGGCATTTTGAATTATGCTCGAGTGCCATTGTATTGCGAAAAAGGGGGCGGTTGTGGGCGGGTGGACTCCGGCTGGTGGGGCATTATTGAAAATTGAAATTTATCTTGTATTTATTGAATGTGGATTGTGACAATGTGGTGAGTGAAGTGGCGCTTATAATAGACTAATTGGGAATTTACTCTTTACTTATCTCATTAGGAAGAGTGATTTATATGAGCTGGAATTCAAGTTTGTAATCTAATTCTGTACATAATTTCAAGCATCATTTGAATTTCACTTCTTTAAAAGACCATTATTCAACATAAAATTTTGTATATAAATACAGCGCTTACAGCGGTTTTTCCATATCCTATATACAATAGCATCCGTAATCATTAAAATATAATTATTTGAAGCCCAAGCCAAAAGCGTTTAACGTATTTACACTAAGGGTCTTTTCTGCACAATTTGGAAACGCATTTAGCTACATAAAACGTATTTCCATCTGCCTGAATTTCAAGTCACTTCTGAAGTGGACGCGACTCGAGCAAAAACCGATTTTAATGTATATTATATGCAGCATTTAAGGATTTAATTTCCTGGAATTGAGTGTACTTCCCGGAGCTTCCACGGCTTCTCCGCCTTCATCGGCCAGCCCCCGCTCTGCCAGGCCAGGAGCTCTACACTGCAATTAAATGGGTATAATGTCAAACTGGGAACCAAGCTTTATAGGTATTGCATACAACCTTCTTTATTGATTTCCCCTTATTTGCATATCAGAAAATGCTACTTCAATTAGAAACTGCTGTATATCTAAATGTTGGGCAGTCATTTCAATATTTATCCCTCAATTGGGGTGCTTTTCGCTCAGTGATCTTTAACTGAGATCGGCGGCCATTATGCGAGGGCTGCGTTTGCGCCTGCGTTTTCGGGGCGATTGTATAATTGCACGATTCTGGTTTCGAGAAGCCATCACAATGGAGGACCGGCGCGAATCACTTGAAGGTATAAACTTGGGCATTGTACATGTATACTTTACACATAACTTCGTTTTGTTGGCATTATGTGCGCATTTCAATAATCGCAATCACAATGAACACGCGAGTGCCCACAAAGGACTCGGCCATTTACTCGCATGTATTTATTGTGCGGTACGAGTATGTGAGATCGATCCTTTGTTCGCCTCCATTGTGCAATGTGTTAAAAAGTTGTAAGCATTCTTCATTATCCGATACCAAGCCGAAAAGAAACCGATGCCAATTGCAATTGGGTCTTTGGGGTTTTTCTGCGCAGGCGCAGCGTCTTGAATTTCGGTTTGCATCTCGATTCGGCTGCATCCTGCACCCAAGCTATGCGATTTCCAGGGAATCTATCTCGTGGGTACTCTTGTGAAATTGTAATTCAATTAAGCCCGGAGCACTTCCTCCTTCGCGTCCTTTGTGCTGATAATTGTGCTGGTAATTGATATTCGCTGGCTGGATGACGGAGCAATTCAATTAGTGCTTCGACAAAAGATTAATTGTGCGTGTGGGCGAGTCCTTGCGGCGAATGGTTCCTCTATGTGCCATAGGCCATATGTGTGTCCATGTACATCTCTATGTCTACGTGATGGGAACCAGCTGCAACAGAATGACAAGGCAGCCGGCATTGCTCATACGCCCGGGATGCCAACACGAGCCAGGATATAAATTGTACTATGTCACACGCATGACGTCAAATCGAAATGCCTGATAATGGGAGAAGTTAATGCCGCACATGGCGAATTATGTTTTGACATCCTGGAGAACAGAGAACAGAGAACAGCCAGCGGAGAACTGAGCAGCGGGCGATAAAAGACAAAATAACTTTGTTAACGAGGTCCTTAAGGACATGCACACGCCCGGTTCCCGTACCCAAAAACAAATGCTTGTCATTGGCAAAAATCCCCCTTTTTCGTCCTGCGAACGGAGGCAACGGAGAAAGGAGTGCTGGAGTGCTGGAGTGCGTGGAGATGCCAGTGGAAAAATGCCAAACGACTTGGGCTTGGAATGGCGGTGCTGGGGCTCCGGGTGGCACATTATCCTTTTGAGAAATGCTAATGTTATAGCAGCTAGCAGCCAGCACTTATAACCGAAAAAAGATAAATATGCAAATGTGTTTTTTCCCGCCTGTTTTCTACTCCACATTTCCATTTGGCATAGTTGCGGTCGCTATATGAAGCGTCGTTAATGTCCTTGATATCCTTTTTTATTTCTTAATTCGAAGGCCTTTCTAAGGGTCCCTCAGCAAGCACGCTCTTTTTGAGTTGTAAGTAAAGGGCCAGCCTAGCAATAAATCTTACAATTATTCGGCAGTGTTATCAACTATAAGATTTAAATTGATTTAATACAAAAAAAGCAATGTAACCTATACTCGTCTATAGGAAATATTGAAATTAATGCAACTCAAAAGCGTAGTGCACTTCAAAAGTCCTTCAATGAATTTTACTAGCGATTCCCACCCAGTCGGCATTGAATTTCAATATGAAATATCTTTCACTTCGCAGACGTTTTTTGAGGGGTTATTCCTCGGATTTTTTCCCTTTTCGTTACACTAAGCGAAATTTGAATAAAAATCAGCGTAAATTGCAGACATGTGCCGCCTTCGAGGGCAAGAGTTACAGACAAAGGATGCAGGGAGTGCATCCTTTGTGCTCGCATAATAAATCGGCTGCGGCTTAAAGGGCGATAACCATTAGCATTCGGTTAACTGCGCGTGTCATTACAAATTATTAACAATTCCAGACCCAAAAACGACAATCGACAAACAAAGGGTCGCCAGTGAAGGCGATTGCGGCGAGTTGCCCAAGAATTTTCTACCGGAGTGTGGGATGTTCGTCGATGGCGAAACACGAAGATCGCATGATTTAAATGCCATTTTAATTGAGTTTCAGCCAGCTCGAAATCGCTCCCAGTGCCCAAGTACATATACAAATATATAGCCATGTCCGCCCCCCGCTGCTCTGCAATGCCAACAAGCTGTTTGGACGGCATTCAAATGAAATTTGCCACCAGCTGGGAAAGCTGGAAGCTGGATATCCTGCCTCTGCTGGGGAAACATGTCGCATGCCGCTCACAGGACGAAGTAACAACGCAAACTATGTACTAGTCGGCGCACACAGCTGGGGTCACAAGTTTAGAAACCTATGTAATTTATAAATATTTCAAAACCAATGGAACTTAGACATGGGTTGAGAAATGAGGGAAAGGATATTTGTAATGGGTTTTGGGGTTTGCGCACAGTGAAGGCATGTTGTGTACTAGTACTTATTTATTATGTATCTAAATGGGAAAGTACCCCACTGAATTTGTGCCTGTCCTATTTGTGTGAACGCGAGTGTGTGCTTTCGGGCCAAGGGGGCGTTGCAACGCCAAGTGGCCAGGATACAGCGGCCTTCCAATTCGGCGCCATTGCCGTTCGCAATTATGAAACTATGCTGGAAGTGCTCGGTGCGCTTGTATTGGTGAGCGTTTCCGGCTGCCATTGTGTAGCCACACCATGTGCATATCTTTGGAACTTTTGCCATTGGCTGGCTGGCTGGATGGCGAGTCCTTTGTGCCTGGGGCAAACTCGAAATCAATATCAGTTGTATCCTTCGGCAGCAACAAAAGAAGCTGAGGCTGCTGATTGACAGAAACAATCCGCACAATCACACACTCACACACAAGCACACAAGCACACAGCGGCAGGATGAATGCCATCGGGACTTGGAACTTGGAACACAATCGCAGAACAACCCTTCAACACTCAACTACATTTTGATTAAAATTTTATTTGTTGCTGCGCTTCCAAATACAATACATTTATTTCCTTTGAGCTCACGCACACAGAGAAGCGGAAAACAGAGCGCAGAAAACTACTCGAGCAACAAAGCGCACAAAAGCGAGTCCTTTTCAGTTTTATTTGATTATTTTTATTTTTATTTTGTGTTGCTCCTGCTGCTTGTCAACATTCCAAAGGGGTTGGCTGCCAGCCCGTCGAGGACTCGTCGAGTCCTTGGCTCGCCTCCCCGCCCCTCCCGCCGCCCTGCTGCCGCTCGCATGTGAAATAAAATGTATAACTTCCATTATTATTTTTTATGTAGTCCGCTGGCCGTTTGTCGCCGCCAGTGATGATGACCCTATCCGTTGTCCTTTTCTGGCACAGGGCAACCAAAATATACGATACTATTAAAGACACTAAAACAAATCCTGCGTTTCTACTAAAATGTGGATCAGGATCTTCATTGGGTTGAGATAAAATGTAACAATGTGTAAGCAAATGGATCTGTTTTGTATTATTTCATTTGGTATAAATTTGTTTGGTTTCTGTCTTTTAAAATGTATCTTATTTAACCTTTAAGCCTCTAGAATTGGTTTGGTTTTAGCAATGAAGCATCTAAGAACATCCTGTATTTCTCTGTGCATCCTCGTCCTTTTCATCCTCTCTCGCATTTGTGAAACTTTTGGCTTTTCCTTTGACTATTTGCACTGTCACGCTGGCGCTTTATTTAAATATTATTTTAAATAGTGTTTTTTGCGTGTGTGCTGTGTGTGTAAGCTGTCTGCATTGTTTCGTCCTGCGTCCCTCGTCCTTTCCGCTTTTGGGCGGATCCTTTGTTCCTGCGCTCGCTTTTGGAGTAGCTCTTGAGTTACGTTGCCATTTTCGTGCTCCGTGCTCCGGGCTCTGTGCTCCGATTGCTCCTCGCCTTTTGCACTTTATTATTTGAGCATTTATTTTGCATATTGTGCTCGGTTTGTTTTTAACCGGCTTTTGTGGCTCGAGTGCAGGGATATAGTGGAGAGAATTGCTTTTTAGTGTCGGGTATTTTCCGTCGCATTTGTATTGCAATTTATTTCCGAGGTGTTGCATGGAGGGGTAGGGCGCCATTGTTGGCCAAGATTCAGTTTCAATTGGTTCACTTACAGTACACGTATGCTAGCTCCGATTTGTGTGGTTTTTTTCTACAGTAAGTTCTTCCTTAAACAATCTGATGCCCCCTAAAACATCAAACAATCTGCCCTCTATCGCAATCAGCACTCATCTAACTCGATTCGCGCGTGCCAATTACTCGCAGGATAAAGTCAGATCGCTCCTGAGCAGACCGCAGCATTCCACGTGTCCTGCACAAAGGACTCGACACACTCACAAGCCGTTGCGATGTCAATTAAACAAACAAACACACTGTTGGATAAACATCAACGCCCCTTGATGAGGCAAATCACGGCATTTAGATATTTATCGCACTCTTAACTCGGCTAACCCCATCGCAGCCAGGCCAATCGCAACCACTGGCCACTGCACCACCCAACCACGGAACCACGGAACCACTGAACCACTGGGCCACAGAATCACACGTCGATGTCAACCGCAGACTACACGTGACATTCACGCAGTTGAAAGAGCAAAATCAAAACGTTTGACGAGGATCGTGGATATGCAAAGGCAAACAATGGAGTGCAACAACCCCGAATCCAGCATCCCACGCTATTTAAAATCCATTTGAATCCAGCCTGGCTGGATTTTAGGGAATATTAAACACGTATGCTAAGGTACAGTTGCCATCGCCAGCAGCGACACATATTTCCACAAAGAGGCCTGTCGGCTGGGATAAAAGAATCGCACTAACCTATTGAGCAGGCACCACCAAATGTTGGAAATCATCGGTAGAAAAACACACGGCAATATGTAAATTATGAGTTTTGTGTAAACAAATCGCGAAGTGAGTGCATCAAAGAACAGGTCTGCGGGGTGAGCCATTAGCCCGCCATCCCAGCTACTGTATTCAATCACAATCTGCCCATCCCAACTCACAGATGGCCACATGGAACTCAATGGGCGTATCATGTGCTGGCTGCTTGGGCGGCACACACTACCAACAGCCAACAGCCAACAGCCAACAACCAACAGCGAACAGCGAACAGCCAACAGCCGAAATCAAAAGCAAAACAAACGCAGGCGATCCAAAAAATTGATTTCTCATCGCTTGGCAGTTGCCCAACAAACCGCGCAGGTTTCACTATTTCTGATGGACTCTCTGCTTATTAGCCGACTGTGACTGACTGACAAAATGCCCCCAGCGCCCCAAAAAAGTAGGCACAGTGGTTGGAGAATGATTTTTATTGGCTATGCGTATGTTAATTAAGGTAGATATTTAGATACTTAAGAAGTAAGATGTAAAACTTCAGGGCATGAGTTGTTATAGACCCCAAGTTCCTTAACTCACATTTGCCGCCTGATCCTGTTTAGTTTGCCCAAACCCAGCTGGTTCCACTGTGACTTTCGGTGGCGGAAAAAGGTCTGGGCCACCTACTTTACACGTTTGCTACTTGAAATGGCATTTGTTTTCTTTTCCAGTTTTTTTTTTCACTCATCCGTCGACGTTTTCCCCGCGCTGTCTGTTGGAAAAACAAGGCATGCTCGTTTTTTGGGGGCTGCCAAATTAGTTGTTGCTGCTTGGCCTCTGACCCGCCGGTTGACAAGCCGCAGGTTGGGTTACATTGCCCAATGAGTCGCTGCATCTTGTGATCTGCGGCCCGCCACATCCGAGATGTGGAGGGCAAATAATAACAAATCGGTGAAACCAAAGCCCGGGGGTAAACCTCGCAGAGACCACCCTCGAATTAGCCAGGAAAACATATGCCCCGCCTAATCCTAAGCTGTTAAGTAACCCTTTTGGGCCGGAATCGCTTGCTGGCCCTGGGCTGGGCCACTTCTTGGGCGCTTCTTTGCCTTTTAATTGACGGCGGCACTTCTGGAGCGGCATGTGCCATCTGCCAGCAGAAGGAGAAACCCCTTCCAGGAGCACTCCTGCTATTTTTTGTACTTTGTTCCCGTTGCCGCTGGGCTGTATCTCAGCTTCGATCTCCCATTCGCCGGTCTGTGTTCCATTTTCCATTTTCTATTTCCTATTTTCTGGCTACTGGATGCTCTCGGATTGTTTGCTGGCTCGGCTTGGCTTTCTGTCAGCCCCTCCAGTAATCGCCTGCTATTAATTCATTGTCTATTATCAGGAATTTCCATGCCTGACATTGTATGCATTTTGTGCCGCCACTCGAGGAGCATATGCATGTTGCCTGCTCCTGTGGATGCGAGTGGTCCTGCTGCTGCTGTTGCTGCTGTTGTGCTCCTGTTTCCTGGCTCAGTGCTGGCGGATTTTTAGGCGGAAATCTCCCCTACACTTGGATTGGATGTTATGACATAAGAAATACCACCTTTAGCCCGTATTTGTTTCCAATATCACAGCTAAGATACATTCAGATGAGAATCCATTTTCCCTGATTAACCCCAAGACAATGCCTTCGCTAGCTCACATGAGGAACCAGTTTCTGCGACCAGAGCCGAAGTAGCATCGCTATTCCAGGCCCTCCTCCAGCTCCATTGTTCGGCCATAACTACATGGGCCGCTGCTACTCTAAGATATTATCGACAGCTCGTCCTCCAACGAGCGGTTGACTGACTGGCCGGGCTCACCAGAGAGTCCTGCGCCCCGCTCCTCCCCGTCGCCCGTCGTCCTTCGTCCTTCTGGCTTTGTGCCGGCCATTGTCCACTCGAGCTGAGGATCCTGTGGCTGCGCTATCCTAACCCAGCGGCATTGTTGGCCCCTGACAATGGAATGGTGCACAGAGTGCCAGCCGAACAATGGACTGGGCACACAAACAGAGGGGGATGCGGTTGGGATGGCGATATAGCTGGCCACATCCACACATCCACACATCCTGGCCATCCTTGTTGCTGTTGACTTTTCGAGTTCGCAGGCCGCACAATGGACAAATTGATATCCAATAATTTAATTTTGTTATCCATTCAGTCGCATGTTGGAAAATAGTTTTGTAATTTGCACTCGGCATGTGTGTAACCGATATTATTGTGCCTCGTGTGGGTGTGAGTCCTGCGAGTCCTGCGAGCCCTGCGAGTCCTTGGGCCATTGTAAAACCCTTGGCAATGTGCTGGTCATGTGTGTGGGTATTAGTTTTATTATAATTTTGTTTATCGTGCGACGTGTGTCCGAGTGGGGAAAACAAAAACAGCTCGAACCCAACAACCGCTTGTGTGTAAAAGGATTTCACACTTTTCCGCACACGGCCCTGCCGAATAGTTTTCCCCGGCGATTTTCCGGGCGTCGTGTGGCAGTGCCCTCAAAATAGTGGCAAATAGATAATGATGATACGGATTAACGCTTCGCATTATTATTTGGCCACCGTCCATTGTGATGACCAGTTGGGAATTTTGAATCGTGGGTGGCCTCCATAATGGCAGTAGTTTCCTATTTGTATTTCAATTTCTTTGGGGTGATTGTGGGCGGCCCATTGTTATCCGGTCGACTTCTCACGAATATACATTGCGTGCTGTGAAAATTATATATTTACCCAGCTATCTATCTCCTGGGCTTAGGATTTCCCAACAATAGAAGTTTTGTATTAAATATCTTTATTTATTGATCTGATTAGTCAGGCATTTAGCGTAGGCCCAAACGATTTAATTGGGGCTCTAATGGAATGTATTGCACATTCATCAAAACAATTGGACTACAATGGGAAATTCAGCATAGTCATCAGTTCATTTGGAGATAGAAGATGTGTTCTAATCAGTTTTATATACTTTTTAACCAAATGCCCAATTTTTCCCGGAAAGCAAAACATCGATTTAATTGGTTCATTAATTTTATTGAATTATTTGTAGATTTATTAAATACTTTAACACAGTGTTTGAAATGTACTTTATCTAAGACGTAATATGATATTTAATATAAGTATATATATGCTCATATTCATATGGTACACACGGATATCTCAATTAGTTGGTTGCAATCAAACAATCCCTTACACAATAATCTCATCATCGTCATAATGTTAATTTCAGCTAAACAAATACATCTTATGGCTCCTAACTGGGATCGAGTGTATGGTTTCCTTAACTTTTAATTCATTAAACGTATTATTTTTACGGTCTCTATGTTACAATACTTGTGCTAAGAGTCAAGGGCAAATGTAATTTACACTTGGTTGGGAGACGTGCACTGCGAAAAACGTTGCTCTAAAATCAAGAAGATGTTTAGATGTTCGTAAGGATGCAAATATTTCGGCAATGAAAAGCTTCTGTGGTCTCAGCTGGCCGGAAATACTTATAGAAGTTTTCAATTACATTCTTGACTCGTGAAGTGCTGGCTTTTTCCGCAGTGTAGTAGGGCTGGGAACCTTACTCGAAAGGCCTGAAGACGGATGCGCCGCTGGCCTCCACCTCGCTGCCTCAATCCTGGGAGTCGCCGGCATTGCTGGTGCGATCCAACCCAATGCCGCCCGCTCCGTTGGACTCGGATTGCTCGATATCCGCCGCACTGAGCACGCCCGGAAGGTAGCCGGTTCCGGCGTAGGGAGCAGTCAGGAATCGCTTGGCGTGCGCCTGCATGAAGGGATGGTAGCGATGGGTGGGGGATCCGAAAACCGAGGGCGGCACCAACGGGGAGAAGGCGGACTTCATGGGAAAGGGCGGCGAGGGCGGCACCTGCGGCGGAGTCTGGCCCAAATCCTCGCCAGCCAGCATGCACTCCATGGCCTGGAGGACGTCGCCGCGGAACCTCTGCATCAGCTGCTCCACATCGCTGCGCCGTCGGTTGGGGAACACCCTCATCAGGACGTCGATGGGCGATCTCTGCTGCTGCTGGAGCTGCTGCTGCTGTTGCTGCTGATGCTGGTGGTGCTGTGGCAGGTGGTTCTGCTGCTGCTGCTGCTGTTGCTGCTGCTGGTGGTGCGGCGAGTGCGCCGGCGGGTGGTGGTGGGCGGGCAGGCCGGCGGCGGCCAGGAACTGCGTGTGGTGGTATGGCAGGAAGCCCTGGGCATGACTGCTGCTGAAGGACCGCAGCAGATGCAGATTCTCGGCGGGCGTGTTGGGCGGCGACTGGCTGTCCTCCTTCTTGAGACTGAGGTTCTCCGGCGTGGCCTCATCCGGCGCCGAATCCACATCCAGATCGGATTCCGGCGAGCTGGGCGGTCCGGTGCGGGCGGGCGACAAGCTGGCGGTCAGATTGAACAGTCCGGCGACCTTGGGCCGGGGACTACTCGGCGATCCGGACTCGGAGCCCGTGTCCTGGTCGGTCTCGTTCGACAAGGCTGCTCCGCGCTTGGAAACTGCAAGAGGGAATTGCATTGAGGTTTTCTAGATTAGTCTACAGTTGATATGTAAATGGAATTGTCGGTCCTATATAGTAATCTGGTAATAGTTATCCAGCGAGAGCATGCACAATTGTTTTTCCCAAACCCAGGTATCGATTTCCCTTGGGCGAGCGATGCAGGTAGCAAGTGGAAAACCGCACAGTTTCCACTTGGCAGTTAGAGCAAATAAAAGTATCGAGTGTGGAAACGGGAAGGAATTTAATCAGGGGAATCGCAAACAAAGGTGGTGGACGGAGCAGGGAGATCAGGATGCGATGTTGACATGCCAACGAGGGACAACCTGCTGTTTTTTTCCACGAGTGAAACAAGCTATACGATATTTTTTCGAGTCTGTTTGATTTTGCAGTTGACGAAGCCGCAGTGAAAATTTAATTAAGTCGAGGGTGCGTGGATACCAATACCCAACTGGAATGCTGAACTCTACAGCCGAAAATAAGAATTGAAGCGTGAAATCGTCTTGGATTTCATGGCAAATAAAGAGTCCGGTACTTAAATAGACAGGTTTTCCCGATTGATTCGCGTGAGAATCCTGCTGTGTTTTCTTTCTCGAGCTGGAAAAAACAACGTCCTCCAAAGGGCAAACAAATAAAGACAAGTGGGGTGAGTCAGGGGGAGTATCTCACGTTTCTACCCTGCCAGGAGCCTCAGCATGGGGTTATCCTATGGGCAAAAACCCCAGCACAGCAGATAGTCCTAATAAGCAGGCGGCGTCGAAGGTCCTTTGAAAGGCTCGAAGGACTTGCAACTGTTTGGCGTTTAATGGGGCAGTGGCTGGAGTTGGGATGGCAGGGCAATCTGAGATGATCTGGCTGGCATTGATTGGCTTAGTTCGGATAATAACGAATAATATTGGATAATGTTACAATAACTTTTATTGTTCAGCTCTTGAGCATAAGAATAGGAACTGCCAAGGTGGGTAAAGTAGTGTTTTTGATCTGGTCGCATAAGAATTCACCATCTGATATTATGCTCGTAATTATGAAGAAATGGAACCTTTTCTTTAAAGAACCTCCCCGAGCTGCGGCTGCCAAGTCAAGTACTTTCCTCCTAACGAGGACTTTAACTCGATTGTTGCAATTTGAGCTCCTTGATGTCCTGGCTTGGCTGCAACCCCAGGACCTTTCACGCGCCGCTTGGCAAAGTGCAGGACTGCAGCTTGGCTGGCTAGATGTTTGTCAAAACAACACCTATGCCCCGCACACTAGCTCCACTTCGCCACTTGCTCACACGCAGCCAAATGCACATGCAACCGCGAGTGTGGCACTTTATGCGCCGCTGCTTTCTGAACAATCGAAAACAAATTTTTCTTAACGCGCTTTTAGCCTGCACTCCGCGAACGATTCTGAAGACCTCTTCTCGAGAAGGCCAGGCGTAAAGGCTTTTCAAGCGGCTGCACTGCACAAAATGAGCCACTGCGTCCTTCAAGCTGGCATTTGCCAAACAAGATGTAGGTGGAGTTTCAGTGCTAGCTATGAGCAGTAAAAACACTGATTGACTTCGGAATATATCCTATTTAGATGAGGTGTGATCACAGTGTAGCGGGTGCAGTGTGCACTTCTTGACTCACCAGGACTCTCATCCAGCTCGGTTCTCGTGGGCGAGAAGCCCACGCTGAGGTGCTCGGAACGGGTGCGTCCATCCGTGTCGGATTCATTGCCATTGAACCGCTGGGAATGCGGATGTGGGTGGCCGAGGTGCTGCTGGTGGTGCGCCTGCTGCTGCTGCTGCTGCGACTGCTGGTGGTGATTGGGTGTGGAGCTGGCCTCGAAGCCGTCGCTGGGCGGCGAGGGAATCCCGCCGTGGAAGACCCCGTTCTGGCCCGATCCTCCGCTGGCCGAACCGCCGCTGCCGCTGTGATTGGGGCTGTGCGGTGTGGGCGTGGCACTGTCGCTGCCATTCTGCTGGCCAGGAACCGAGGTGTACAGAAGGCCCAGCTCGCGGGCCTCGTTCTCCTCCTGGGCCTGTTGGCGCCGGAGGGCCACCTGCAACAAGGAGGGCATTGGCGGAAAGCGGATCTTTGATCAGTGGAGTGTAACAGGGAGATGCATTAATATTGCTGCGTTTTCTAGCTGCCAACAGCAGAGGAGTCAAGCAATTTTGAAGCGGTTTTTGGCTGGATTTGCAATTTGAAACACGCTTTTAACTAAATATAGGAACCAATCAATGAATCGAGTAGATCCTCTCAATTCCGTGCTGGGTATTCCCTCTAAAGTAAAGTAGAAACCCACCTGAGCAGCCATAACCCTCTGGCGTTCCGCGATCAGAGTGCATTTGGCGCAGACGCAATCCCGCCAGCGGCAGTAGCGCTTGTGGCCCTTCAAGGCGCTGACCTGCAACGGGTTCGAAAAGAGGGTATCCGTTGGGTGAGAAATGCCCAGATGCCAGCCGTTAAATGCCCGAAGGACCTACCACTCCGTGGTTCCTGCAGCGGGCGCACTTGGGCGTCCGCTGGTAGCGTTCCGAGGCGGCTCGCAGGAAGAAAGCAGGAGGCAGTGCACCCAGTACCGGATGCTGGGACATCAGATTCTGCATGTCCACGCCCGACGGCAGACTCATTTCGACTTGTGGATGGGATACCTCGACGGGGACTCGCTGGCTGCCAAGAACTTCTGAGCACACACTTCACTTTGGCCAATGATTGCGATACAATTGTTTGTTGCTAGCTGTTTTGTGTTTTGATTGTTTTATAGCCAACGATTTAACTGCGTTCATCAGAGTAACCACATAGTTGTGTAATTCAATCCACGCGCGCTGACGACGTGACACAGTGAGCCCTCGATTGCAACTGATTCAACTTTTGGCCAAAAGGCCGCAGCGCACGACGCTCGACGTCGGACGTTCAGCAATGGCGGCAAGCGGCAACATTTACCAATACAAAAGCGGCAGAAGCGGCAGAGGCGGCAGAGGCGGCTGCAAACGAGGGTTGAAAGTGCGCGGATACGCTCGTGGGCATGTACATACTGGCGTGCTGGATATGGGGGATATGCTCGTGTATGCCCGATTCCGAGAGTGTTGCAACCACCTTTGTGCCGCGCAGCTGCCGGCCTGCGGCGGCGTAGCTGCCTGCGCCGACGGCGACGCCGGCTGCGGCTGCGGCGGCGGAGGGCTGGCAATTAAGAAAAAAGTTTCAAATCTAATTTGGTACTGTATACAAAATTGTGCACTCGAGGCGGCGACGCGGCGTATGAGTAATGTGGCGGGAGAGCACTCCGCACTGGTTGGTTCTCAAAGGGATTGCCGTGCTGCTGCTGCTGCTGCTGCTCCTGGTGGTGGTGGTGGTGGTGGTGCTGGTGCTGGTGGTGGTGGTGGTGCTTCGGTGGTGGTTGCTTGGGGTTTCTTTCATTTTCTTTGTTGCCTTTGTTTCACAATTATTTTTTATTCCGCTCTTCAGCTGCTCAACTGCTTGGCTGTGTGAGAGCGCTTGGGGCCTTCGGCTTTCGGCTAATGGAATAGCCAACCAAAAGCGTTGTTGTTGCGACCTCGCCGCTGGTTGGCATGGCTAACACACACACACACACACGCACACCCGCACACCCACACACAGAAGTCACACGCAACTGACGCAGTTGTTGCTTTTCAAGGGTTCGAAATTCCCAGGCCCTGTTTTTGAAAAACTAAAGTTTCCACCTTCGCCACTTGCTTTTCATTTCCAGCTGCCGCTGTTCAAATGTCTGAAGTGCTGCAATCTCCATGAATAAAATTGGCCAGCAGTCGTATAATAATTGCTTATTTTAGCTGCTTAGAACAGGAAATTGTGTTTTTCAAAGAAGAAGTATAACTTAACAAGCTGTGCAATGCAGATACTTATAGATATACTAACTATTTAACCAAAATGAATAACTGATGAAAAGCATTAACTTTAAGGATATACATACAATGTGATACCAATTGCTACCTATTCAAAAGAAGAAAAACCATTTACATAGGCAGTCCTTTACATAATGCGGCGCATATCCCGCTGCGTTGGAATGAGCGGTTTTGTTATGTAATGTGTACTTTTTTTGGCCAGTGGGCTGGGTCTGGCCTATTGGAATGTTACAAAATAATTGCAATTGAAACAAACCGAGCCCTCGCACTGAGCGAGCGAGACAGCCGCGCGTGCGAGCGGGGCAGTTGCGCGCGCCTGTCTCTCTCTCTCTCCCGTTCTCGGTTTCTCTGCCACTCTCTGCGAGAGATTCTCGCTCTCTGGCACAGAGACTCCGCCCACGAGAAGGGGAGGAGCCATAGGACTCACGCACACACTGCAGAAATAGAAGAACATAAAGCGGCAACAATGTTGTACAAGTTGGCCAAAAGAAACAAGTTTCCAGTCTGTCTGTGTCTGTGTTTGTGCGCGCGTGTGTGTGTGTGAGTGGCCTAAGGACCTCTACACACACACACGCGCACGCACAGGGAAATAGGGGCAGTTCCAGTTCCGCTGGCTTCGTCTTTTTGGCCAGGTCACAGTTGTTGGCAACAGTAAATGGCCAGAAGTTGTTGCTGCTGCTGCTGCTGCTGTTACCGTGGAGCTACTGGTGTTTTGCGCAGGGCCAATTTCTCGCATTTTAACTTTGTTTAAAGTGCGCCTATGTACACACACTCACACACGCACACACAGTCTGCTGCCCTGGGTGGCCACTTATAAAGTGTTTTTACTGCGACCAAATATGCAAATTAGTTGAGCAGCGCTGGGGATGACAACTTACTTAGTTGTTGTTGCTGCACGGAGAGAAAATAGCACTGGTTAAATACCCAAAGCCTAGAAAAACTCCCGCAACTTCTACAAACTACGATTGAAACAGTCTAACCTAGCGAATATCTATAAAACTGGTTAAGTAATGGTAGTTAATGTGAAGATGGTACGGAAGTAAAAGAAAGTAGTTATAATATTTCACGCAAGTTAAGTGCACCACATTTTTCTTTCTGTGCAGTGCCACCAACAAAAGCTGAAACATGTCCATTATGTCGTCGGCTTGGCTGGCTCTCTTCACGCTTCAGCGGCCCCCGATGGCGGAAGCGGCGGGGCGGGGAAACTGGGAGGGGTTGGCGGTACCAAGGGGGCGGGGCAGTGCGCAGGAGTAGGGGCAGGGGTGAAGGGGCGGCGGTCCAATACAAACAATAAGAGGCACACAGTAATCATCAGCAGCCAAGGCAACATGCGCAGCATGGCAACAACAATGGAAATGAAATCAACAAAAATCGTAGCAAGAATTGGAAATCAATCAAATAGATACGCGGAATTATGGATGCTCTGCCTCACAAGCTCAAAAGACACAGAAAGGAATCTAGATCATTGAAAAAAGAGATAAGCAAATAGCAAATCAATTGAGCTGAATACCTCCATTCATTCATTACTTTAAAAAATATATGCAAACTTTAGTTACAGAAGGATCCTTAGATATTCCTTATATAGCTCCTCATAGCTACTAAAAGTATTCAATTAAGAACTTGAAAGGGTATTTATCCTTTACCTTAAAAAATATATGCAAGCTTTATAAAAGGTAAATATAAAGTCATATGTACCAGTATTCCCTTCAGCATTAGTTAAAGAAAGATTCTTAGATATTCCTTATATGACTTCTTGGAATAGCGATCATAGCTACTAAAAGTATTAAAATAAGAACTTGAAAGGGTATTCATCAGGTGGCAGCATGAAGTGAAGAAGGGCATGCGGTGTAATAAGTAGCCGTTGGCCATCGACGAGGAAAGTCGGAATCACTGCGGGATCATTGCTACTTTACTTAACCCGGGCCTCGACTTGACCACATGCTCCCAACCCAGCAACGCGGCCCTCGGTGCTCTTTTGATGACTCCGACGGATGGACATCTCAAGTGGCCAAGTCGACTGCTTCTGATTCAGTGGGTAAAAAACAGAAAAAAGGAGGCTCTCTGGCGGGGGAACAATGGAAAAGTGCCTTAAAATGTTGACAAATATTTAACGTGCAGTGGCCGCAAAATTATTTGATCAAGACCCCCGAAAATATATACAGAGAAAGATCTTTTCACCCGGCGGACACAGCCGAATATACAGGCAAACACGTCGAGATATTGTACAAAATTAAAACTGAAACTTGAAGACATGCGGCTAATGAGATTTCCTTGCGTCATTGCCCCATTCATGCGTTTCGATTGCGATTTGTTTGCTTTGTGTTTTCGGTTTCGGTTTTGGTTTTGGTTTTCGGATTTTGGATTTTGGATTGGCTTCTTTTGGATGCCGCGACCCCAGCCGCCCAATGTTTGAGCAATCGGCGGATACGATTGTCTCTAGTTCTGTTAGGTCGCCCCGGTGGCCAGGCCACCAGCTCGCACCCAACTCCTCTCAACTTCCCCTTGGTAGCTGGGCGCTGGGAACAAGGAACTTGGAACTGTCAGCGGCAGTTGGTTTTGAACAATGCAGGCGACGGCGGCACTCCAAAGTGGACAGGGTCGAAAAAAGTTAATTTAATTTCGAGTGTGTGCAACAATTGTCGTTCGTCCTTCGTCCTTCGTCCTGCGCTTATCCCTTTCAGCCGGAGAATAACAATCGCAGCTACAGAGAGCACACTCAACCAGTCAAACAACCACCCACCCAGCAGGCCGCCTGCTTTGCATATTGTTTTACAAGATTGCAGGCTTCGGAATCGCTCCTTCGACTTATCTTTGACGCAAAAGAAAATCTCATTAAATAACTTCCTGCGCTTTCAAGTCCTGCCAGCATCCTGTGTCAGAATATCCTCGGCAGGAGCAGAGCGGAGAGGCAGCAGAAAAGCTGAAACTTTGAACTCTCATGTATTCGGATTCGTTCAGCGAGCCATGAAATTACATTTTGCTTTTCTTGCGGCGGAAGTCTTCCTCTTGCGGAAGAAGCTGGCAAGAAGCAGCACACGTCGACCGGAAACCCATGGAAACGTGAAATTTTGTTAAAAGTTCAAGGAAACTTTGTGTGCGAGTGCTGCTGCTGCTTTGCTGCCATTTTGTCAAGCCAAATCTCTGCTGGCAAGTTGCTAGAATTATTGTGTTGTGTCACATGCAGATGCGCACAATGGGGGCCAAGATAATAGGACCAGCACGGCTAAGAGGTTAATAAAATTTATTTTCTACCATAACTGCCAAACAAAACCCTCTCATATGACACACGCCAAATAGAAAATTACCCAAGGAACACACCGTATCACAAAAAACGCCGTATCACATTCTCCTCCCAGCCGGAAACTCAAATTTCAAACAACAAATGGCTCAAGCAGCTCACAATTTATACAATATTGCGAATTCCGGCAGCCGAGCATTTGACACCTCCTACGGGCCGATTATATAATCGTTAACTGCAGTTTTCCAATCTAGCCAATCATCCCAATCCCCAGACCCATTCCCACTCTCAGCCGAGTAATTCGAGCTGGCCAAGAGATTCAGTTCCTGACTTTGGCCATTGACACGCTCTCAGGGTGTTAATATAATTTTCGCCCAACTGTCTGCATATATGTCCTGTATAATTCCTCGAATACAACAAGAACCGAGTGCCGGGGGAGAGAAATTGAGAGCTCTCTGAGTTTGGAGATGGTAATCATGACCATTGTTTTGGGCCGCTCGCATAAACACTGTTTCCTATTTTTTAACCCCGCTATCTAACCCTCAGTCGAGCACTCGCCTCCCTGGAATAGTAATAATAGTGGAGTTGCACGCCCCTTTGAGGCAACTGTTATTAGTTCCCATCGGGCTCAACACTACCACCCGACCAGCCCATCCATGTAGTGCTCGACATCAACCCAATCCCGGCGTAATGACATCTCTGCGTCGCCGGGGGCAGTATTTAGTTTTGAACTCGACGGCCAGCTGTGAATTTTATTTGATTTAATTAAACACGATTGCATGGGCTTGCATAATGGCCGTCGAATTGACAGTTGGCCACTTGGATCGCTCCTCGTTTTCAATGGGTGAAAGCTGCCGCTTCCTGCCAGCAGTACTGTCTACTATAAGGAGATCTTCATTTAATTGAAAATCGGGGGATTGACTCGTCTTATCGCACTGATAACGCTCTGATGTCAGGTGCAATGTCGTGCTTAGTAATATATTTTCCATTTATACAGAGACCAAATAGCAGCTTAGTTGTTATATTATGTTAATATTATATTAGAAATCTGCGCAATTTAAGATTCTAGTGAAGAATGTTCTGACTATCACTCTGGCTTGGAAAAGCTTGTTTTTGGAGGAAAAAACATAAGGTGATGACATTAAACATTGCAGTTTTCCACAGTGTATTTAGCTCGTATAGTCAGTACAAGGTTAAATCATTTAAATCAGAATATCGGAGCAACCGATGCATTTATATTCCACGAAACAGGAAGTAATCTTAGAGAGATTTGGGAACCACTTAGTTCAACACATTGCTCGATTATCGGAAAATCTATTCCATAAACAAGTCAATCGACAAACAGCTTTTGCACAGCAAATAGAGCTGAGCAAATGCTCAGTTCGATTCCAGTCCAAGTCTGGGTCTCATCCCAGACTTATCAGCTGGCGGGGATGCAATCAAACAGTGTGGATGGGAACTGGACTGGAGCGATAAGCTGCTGAACTCTTGACACAGAGAGAACCTAGTGCTACAGAGCTATAGACATACAGACATCCAGCGATCTGCAGCTATAAAGCCGGCCATTTGCCGTCGGCGGCTCAGTTCAGAACCTCAACTTCGCCGCGATCGTGCAACTGTATCTCAAAATGCTCAAGTATCTCATCGTAGCGCTGGCCCTGTGTGCTGTGGTGTGTATGGTATATGTGTAATCAATGAAATGTGAACGAACTGCGCTGATTGGGAACTAAAATTTGGAATACCCAAACTAAAACTCAGAACAAATCAGCGAGGGAAAACCCAAGTTCAAGTCCAAATGCTTAGCATTGTGCCCATAAAATGAAAAGTTTGGTGTGCTGACATTAATTTGTATTTCTACAAAGTCTCACAGTTGTGCAATTACGCTTTTTCAACTGCAGTTTTGCATAACTTATCATTTATTTAACGCAGGTCGGAAAATTCCGATCGGAGTTGACTCAATGTGTACCTTGATATAGAGGGTTACAAAATAAATTGAATCAGAGGCATAAGCAAACAAATTGCAGGCAAGCGAAAACGGCGAATCATTCATATTTATTTATTGAGAACAAAACCATATGCGTAGTTACGAAATGCTAATCCCAATAAATCCCAATAGAACCGAGTTTAGTTATTTACTAAATATTTATACTAGAGTTGTAAGAGTTACTGTGTTCTTGTACTAACTAAGCGAACCCTCTTTACGAACAGGCCCATGCCGACGACTGGACGCCCAAGACTGGCGAGGAGATCAAGAAGATCCGCATCGAGTGCCTCAAGGAGAATCCCCTGAGCAACGAACAGATCTCCCAGCTGAAGAACCTCATCTTCCCCAACGAGCCTGAAGTGCGCCAGTACCTGGCCTGCTCGGCCACCAAGCTGGGCATCTTCTGCGAACATCAGGGCTACCACGCCGACCGCCTGGCCAAGCAGTTCAAGATGGACCTGTCCGAGGAGGAGGCCCTCCAGATCGCCCAGAGCTGTGTGGACGACAACGCGCAGAAGAGTCCCATCGATGTGTGGGCTTTCCGCGGACACCAGTGCATGATGGCCAGCAAGATCGGCGACAAGGTCAAGGCCTTCGTAAAGGCCAAGGCGGAGGAGGCCAAGAAGCAGGCCGCCTAGGTATTGATGTTCAGTGGCCCCCAATAAAGTGTGTTCATCTGTGTGCTGGAATGCTACCATTGGAATGGGATAGTTTATTGATTCTAGGCTAAGCAGGCAACAGGCAAAACCACAATACAAGTGCACCGAACTAGGACTACTGAGCGTGTGGATGGTCTACAGGGGGGATTGGAGCTACGGGGGATTGGGGTGGTCTCTGTGCGGTGTCCTAGGCATCTCCGCCCTCAGATATGGTCTTCATGGCCACATTGATGTGCTCCACCAGCGGCAGCTCGCTGTCCAAAGCCGGGTTGCGGAAGCTCTCCAGGAAGTAGCAGGTCTCGGTGCCGCCGGGATTGGGGAACTCCTTGGGCAGGAACGAGGGATCCCGCGGCTGCAGCTCGAACTCAAAGCCCTCGTGCTTGGTCAGCCAACTGAAAGGGGGAAAATAAAATGATATAGAGGGCGATGGGAGGAAGAGGCCGATGGAAGCACTCACTCCTTGGTGGTTGGGCTGACATTGATCTTCAGCGCCTCGCTGCCCGACTCGAACTTGTTGGCGATGGTGACGCTGTGCCCGAAGAGGCAGTACCTGGGCATCTTCCTGCCCACCACGCCCGCCAGGACGGTGCCCGTGTGCAGGCCGATCCTCATTTTGATTTGCTCGCCGTCGTGGGTGATGTGCTTCGAGCAGGCGTCGATCATCTTGAGGGCCATCCAGGCCACCTTGTGGGCGTCGTAGATGGAGGCTCGGTGGAGTCCGCTGGCCACGCAGTAGGCATCCCCGATGGTCTCCACCTTGTACACATCGAAGAAGTCGCAGAACTCGTCGAAGTCCTTGTACAGGCCCTCCAGCATGCTGATCACCATGAAGGGTGTGGCCCGCGAGCAGATGCTGGTGAAGCCGACAATGTCGCTGAACAGGATCGTGACATCGGGATACGTCTTGGCGTCAATGGAGGAGCCCAGCCAAAGCTTCTCGGCGATCTCCGCGGGAAAGATGAGGTGCAGCAGGCTGACGTTCTTCTTCCGCTCCTTGGTCACCGCCGAGTTGGCCTCCTCAATGCTGTTCTTGATCTTGTCCATGCGCCGGCGCAGTCCATCCTGGGCCCTGGCCTGTTCGCCCACCAGGATCACCTCCCTGGTGGCGTCGTGCAGCGGTATGTCCGAGATGAAGAGTCCGTTGCAGGTCAGCCCGTCCAGACCGTCCAGGAAGGGGGATCCAATGAAGAGCAGCGAGTTCGACTCGGGACAGTGCACCATCTGACCCTTGATCTCCAGGCCAATGGCCGGAAAGTCGACAGCTCCCGGCGGATTATTCAAGCCGATCAGGAAGGGCGTGTAGGTGCGCCGCACGATGTCCCGGAATTTCATGGTCAATCCCTTGGGTCGCTTGAAATCAAAGTAGGTGGTCGCCTGGCAACCAAAGTCCGCCATGTAGGGCTTGTACAGCTTGCTGAATCCCCTGCCCAGCTGCACCAGCTCCAGCTGCTCGTTCATGATAAAGTGCCAGGGAAACATCTTGCAGAAGCTGGACGAGTTCATTTGCAGATCGGAGGCGTTGCTCGAGTTGCTCCTCTGGACCGTTTCCGGTATAGTCTTGCTCACGGCAGTGGGCCGACCCATCAGCATGGTCTGTGAGTTGTCCTTGACCAGCGAGAAGAGGTAGCGATACCGCCGAGCATCGCCCTCCACGGGCTCGATCTTGATGTTCACGTCCACCTTGTAGAGCATGCGGGTGAGCGCCTTCAGGGAGCCCAGGAGCAGCCAGGCAATGACTGGGCGCTCCGAGGTGAAGATCAGCTCTCCCTCGCCGGCACACACGAATCCGGTATCGGTGACATCCTCCTGCTTATCAAAGGACTCTTTGTTCAGTATTAAGTAGTAACATTAACCTTATGTCTGACCTCCTGCAGCTTCAGCACATCGTAGACGCCATCGAGGGAGCCCAGAAATTCCTGCAGATCGGTGCCCAGGCAGCGAAAGGCTCTTTCAATGATGCCCGTGCAGCAGCAGGTGATCAGCTCCTCGCCGAGCAGCACCAGGATCTCGCTGGCACTGGCCTCGTCCATCTTCAGCAGCAGCTCCTGGATGTCCGCCAAGTAGTCGTAGTTGGCGCAGCTCTTGAAGGTTTGCGGATCCAGTTTGCTAATGTTTCAATACAAACAATATAAGCTAAATATCATTTCCTATGGTCTCCACTTACAGCTTGTGGATATTGGGCCAGTTCTGGCGGTACTTGGCCACCAAGGACGTAACTGCCGTGTTGAGATCCTCGTTCGACGGCGCCGTCAGCAGCTGGATGGCCATCTGGAGGTGCGTGAGGGTCAGGGCGTCATCCGAGAGCTCCTCGTCCTCGAGCGCCCAGTGGCCACCAGGCTCGGCGATGACCGAGGGCTGGCGTGTCAGCGAGTCCGCTCGCCTGAAGAAAGGGCACGCCATGTCGCGTGCTCGCCGCTCAGGTGGCCTGGAATCGATCTGTTTCGGGATTTTGTGCTGGAATTAGTGGCTTTTATAAACAATTCAATTATGGACCGCAAATCAATCCCTTAATGTGTAATTCATGTTTCCCTGTCCACAGCTTTCCATTTTTCCTAACTACTTAATTTTAGAGCCAAGCCAGCGGAATTAGATAGAAAGATACTAGATACTTTTTAATACTTTTAAAGCCCCAGCAAGAGCTTTCAATCAATCCAAGCGAAATTGTAATTAAGATGTGTGTTTTCCTCGGAGATACAGCCACTAAATCGATGTGTATCGTGCATTTTCCGCCCGGGGCTTTTCTCTGCTCATTTCTCAAGTTCAACGTGCACTTGTGTGAGTGGGCGTTTGGGTGGTTGGGTGGTTGGGTGGGTGGTCTGCTACGTGCACCACCCACTGGTGGCCCACATAGGCCCGTGTCCCTGCAGCGTCTTGTGTGGCCAACTCGAGTGGCTTTCCTCCTTGGAGGTCAAGTGTGTGGCAGTGCTTCTTTATTTCGTTCTTGGCAAGGATCCCACTCGTGCTTTCTGGCCAGTCGCATTACCATAATTTCATTTTGCATAATTTACGAGCGCTGCTCCTACTCCTGCCCCAATCCTGGCCAGCTGCTGTTGCCCGATGTGTGTCACACTGGTCAGCTTTAATTTTCACCACCTCCTCCTTTCTACAGGAGTGTGTATTTGCCTGCAGGAAGCAGGAGCCCCCCACGGATACACAATTTTCCAGCTCAATCGCAAGGTTTTTCCACTTGAGGCACTCGAACGCCTAACAGTAGCATACTTTTGGGCTAGCACTTACTTGGTTAAGAAAATGAAAATCCTTCACTGGCCTTTTGGCTTTATGCTCACTTTAAAGCAGTGACCACAATGGTTGTGGAAATTCTTGGAGCGCTGAGGAATTTTGTCGCACGCCTGAAAAATGCCACAATCCGTAACGGAATGAACTTTTGGCCAAAATAAGGTGGCGAAAAAGTCCAGAGCCAGCGAAGCTTTGTGGAGAAAGCTTTGGCAAGTGAAAGTGTGCAGAGGTTGTTGCATTGTTTTGAAGATACAAAGAGAGCGGCAGGCGGAGAGCGATTGCGCATGAGTATCTCACGGATACATTCTGATGCTGGCGGAAAAGCTCCGCCCGACGGTCAGTTCTCAATTAACCTGTTGCGTGAGCGGCGCTCTCAGAGTTTCCCGCTCTGCCCCAATAGCAAAGGTAGGAAATAATCAATCTGCCCTCCTGGGCCCGCAACTGTATCTGTATCTGCACCTCAATGTGTGGGGAAGTATCTGCAGAATGCTGCATATGCTGCACACCACATGTCCGGCTGAAAACTTTTCACTCTCCAGCAATCGGAAACTTTTCAGCGTACCGCCAGCCAAGTCCAGCGAATCGAAAACGTATACGAATATGATATGCCTCAGTTTATGGACGTTGGCCGCCCGTGCGCAACGTGGTCTTTTCCATTGTTTTCATTTCTGGGGGGCACTAGTTTTGTTTATTTTCGATTCCGCGCTCGCATCGTGTGAAAGTGCAGCTTGACTGGCCCTTTTTTAACCGTCTCTAATAGTCGTAATTTGCACTAATTACGGGCGCAATGAACGATTTCGGGCAGTTCGTAAGTAACGCAGGTTCTGGAATTCCTGCAGCTCAGGGTCTCAACTTTCACTGATAATACAGCAATTATGCGGAAAATACACTTGTGTGCCTGGCAGATGCTTTATCTAACCGCAGAAAGTGGAACCGACACACAGCACACAAAGCTTCGTCCTTGACCTTGCACATCTCTCAGTGCTCCGGACGGGGGCACTCCGAAAGCTCCTGCATCGAAAGCGAAAGTTCGAAGGACCTCTCGAGTGCGCCCTTCCCTTCCCCACAACTCCGTGCACACTTACATCTCGAGGCTCCGACGAGCCAACCCCAAGAACAAACGCCTTAATCTAATCAGCCCCAAAACGGTTCGATTTCCCTAATCTCTTTGTTTGGCTGTAGTTTGGACCTCCTCGCTTTGCTATAATCGCTTAAGCTATTTTTAGGCCAGGCAACATAAGAAGCCTCATAAGATTTAGAGATAATTAATGTAAATACTCAAAAAAGAACTATTCTAAAGACCACAGCCATTACAACATTACAATTCTAAAATGCGTTTTAGACAATATTAAATGATATCACTTATGTGATTATGTATTTTATCATAGGCAAAGTCGCAGGGCCCCAAGTTGGTGCCATTCCTGGTGACCCTCGTCCTGTACTTCTCGCTGGTGCGGAAGGATCCTCAAGGAGAGCTATGGACCACCGTGCTCAAGTGCCTGCCCATTTTCGCCCTGGCATTCTATGTGGTGGCCAAGGGCATCTCGCTCAAGAAGGAGTAAGCTTTATTACCCATTAATTTATTACCCATTACCAATTATTTTGTGCAGATACCGCCGCTCAGTCTGGATTCTTCTGGGACTGGTTTTCTCCAGCGGCGGTGATGCCCTGCTCAACATAAATCTCTTTCCCTTCGGAATGATCTCCTTTGGAGTGGCGCACGTATTTTACATCAGCGCCTTCGGCTGGAAGCCCGTGAAGTGGATCATTGGATTGGTTTTGTACGTGGCCGTATCGCTTTGTAAGTTATGTAAGCTGGTCATAATGCATATACATTAACGGGAGTATTTGAAACCCCCAGTTGTTTACTTCGTGCACACGAAACTGGACGAGATTCTCATCATCGGAGTGCCCATCTACTGTTTCCTGATCACCACCATGCTGTGGAGATCCCTGGCCCGCGCCGTCGATTCCAGGAACTTCCTCGCCGTATTCTGTGCCATCGGAGCCATACTGTTTGTGATCTCCGACGCCCTGATTGCGGTCACCATGTTCGTGGGCGTGCCCCTGCCCTGCGCCCGCCTCCAGATCATGATCACCTACTACGCCGCCCAGTTCGCCATTGCGCTGAGCACCGCGGACGACGGTCCTGCCCTCCAGCGCTCCTTTCGCAAGAAAATTAAGTGAGGCCAGTGCCCAGTGCTCATCTGTCGGAGACCCATGGACAACATGAACGCAACCACCAAACTTAGTACTTCCAAAGCGTCTAGAGTATTGCCATTTACGTGTGTTTGTTTCCCCATCCCAGTAGCTTAGTGCAACCAAATATTTGTTCCTTTTCTGGCGGATGTGGAAACGGATCTTAGTAGTTTACTAGATGTTTGTTGACTTCAAGGTAATAAATATATTCATATTAGGTTCAATACTACTTTATTAAAAACAATCTTTGTACATCATTAAAAACCTATACAGATTGTAACTTAAGGTGGAGCACGAACTAGTCGCTGCTGCTGGAGCTGCTCTCTTCTGAGGTGGAGTCCCGGCGAGCACGTCTCCCGCGTCCTCGCCCAGCATTGTTCCTGTTGGGCACTGGCTTGCGACCAGACTTCTTTGTCTTTGGCGCCGACTTGGTTCGGTTGCCCTGACCTTCCGGGGTGCTTTCCTGATCCCCAGGCTGGGCAGCGGAATCCGGGTTGACTTGCAGGCACTCGTTCAGTCGGTTCTCGAACTCGGTGACCACAGCTTTGAGCTCCGGCTTGGCCAGCTTGTTGGTGTTGCTAATGATCAGCTTGAAGGACTGGTACACCTCGTCCACTTGGACCTTGTCCTTGAAGTGCTGTATATTGTCCATGAGCTTTTTCACAGCTCGCTCGTTGTAGGTGAGCAGGCCGAGGCAGTAGGCGATGTCGCGCCATTGCCGCTCCACCCGCGTCACCGGGAACCGCAGGCACAGCTTCTCCACCAGCGTCTCAATCTGGCGATCCTTCTGGATGAGGCCCAGGATGTAGGACATGATAATGCGGTACTTGTCCTCATCCAGGTTCAGGTTTATATCCCCCAACCGTGAGATGATGTCCGGCAGCACGTTGTACAGAATGTTCGACTTGTTGGCTATCTCCTTGAAGAACTGCTTGGTGATATTGCGAATTTCATCGTTGCCGTCCACAATGCACAGCGCCATGTCGGCGATTTGACCCTTGACGCGTATCATCTCGTTGAGGATCAGATGAGAGAGCATTTTGACGGCAGTTAGCCGCAACTCGGTGTTCGATTCGTGCAGCTGAGCGTAGAAGTGCCCCGTCCATGGCTCGATGATGTTGGGGAAACGGAAAGTCAGATCCGATAGTCCCACCACCGTGTTGCACTTGATCCGGATGTTCTTGGTTAGGTTGAGGATGTTCATCAAAAAGCTCATGTTGGTCTCGCAAAAACGGGAGGATACGGTCATGAGCCGAGCCAGCGCCAAAGTGGCCGCCTGTTGCAACTTGGGATCTCCAAACTCACCAGGACGCTTGCATATTTCTATAATGAATGGCGCTAGCTTGGACAGCAGGGCGTCCGGGTTGTAAATCAGCATATCCTCGCAGATGCCGTGGATTTCCTCGGCGATGTTGTCCTCTGCAGTCGCTCCTACCAGATCATCGTCTGGCTCCTGCTGCGGTTCCGCCGCCACTCCGGACAACCTCTTGCGCACCTCCATGGCTGACAAATTAAGCGTACGTCTGGCGGCATTTTGTGAGCTTCCCGCCTGTTGATTGCGGTTGTTACGCTCTTCGAGAGCCGTCAACTCGTCGCGATACTTCATGTTATTATAGATGTCCATGTCGAGGAAGATCATCTCCTTGATGGTCATATAGCCGATACAGAACACTAAGCGGGATACCAGATACACGGGAATCAAGGTGCCTTGCATCTGTGATTGGGTATCAGCTTGAGTCTGTGTGGGGTTAATGGTCTGCGAGTAGGGAATCTCCAAGGGCTCCGATTCCCCAATATTTTCCTTATCCGCTAAGTCAGAACAAGAACCCACTTCAGCCGCCTCCTTGACCAGCCAGCTCTCATTGAATCGCTTGAGAAGAGCCACCACCAGTTGCTGTGCAATCACATCCGGCGCTTGGCACATCCTGTAGAAATATTCAAAAACACTCATGGCAAGACCATCGAAGTCGGGTAGATTCTTGTGAAAAAAGAAGTCGAGGAAGAGCCTCGTGATCTTTCCCACGAACTCCGCATCGCTGCTCTGGCGCTTATAATACTTGGCAGTGTTGTTGGCATCGATGGAGTTGACCAGCAGCTGCAGACAGGAGGTAAAAATCCGTGGATCGCGACGCACCCGCTCTCCGACGGCAATATCTTCGATGATGGGAGTGTTGGCCGAAACAATACTGGATTTCGATTGCGAGGCCATTATGAGGAGCTGCAGCGACAGGCGAGATTCGTTGGATGTAGTACCCTCCAGTTTTAGGGTGAAGCGCTCAAAGAGCACCTGGATGACTGCAGAATCGATGTCGCCACCCGACACCCACTCGGCCATTAGCGCCTCCAAGGCCGTGTAGTGACCATACTCGATTTCCGAGAGAAACTTGGACAGGTTCTGCACCACCTTGATGGCATGAGCGCGACCCGTTTGGTCCGTGGAGAACAAAACTCGCTTGTAGGCATCGGACACTGCATCACGCTTCTCCTTGTCCGAGGACCAGACCAGCTGCAGCATTCGCTGCATTCCCGACTCCGTGCCATGGATTCCGAACATGTACCCGGTGGTGAACAAGTCTACCGCCTCGAAAACGTCCGTGTTTGTCTTGGACATGAGCATCTCGTGAAGTTTGGGGAAGGCTGAAGTCATCAAGACTGCAAAGTCAATGCTGTCCTTAAGGAACTGCACCGTTTTGATCTGCTGAAGCATCTCCTCGCTCTAAAATTAAAGATTTGGTTAGTATGCAATATCTTTTTCTCAGCAAAAACATACACTCTGTTTGAATCCCGCAGCCAGCAGGTGATATGTTTTCAGCAAAGCCAGCACATACACGCAGTGCTCCTCGTGCTTCAGCAAGGAACTGAAAAGTAAACATATTTAATATAAGCTTTTTTCATATTTGATCAGCAACATACCTCATATCCTGATTTCCCGCCAAAAAGTCCACCTTTCGCACCAGAACAATAACGTCCTTGTAGTTCTTTTCCCGCATCAACGGGATGATCCGCTCCATCAAGGTCTCGTCGCTCTCCTCCTTGTCGAACTGCATATCGGGAACTGAAACATAGCAATCAACATTACAAAATACCCTTAACTACGGAAACAGCAGAAACTCACACTCTGTAAGGTTAGCCTCTATGAAAGGCAGCAGTTCGGGCGCCAAGGTGCTAAACTCGTCGTTGAGCTTCTCCTCCTGCTTGCGCTCTTCCTCGAGCACCTCATTAAGTTTTTCCATGGCTTGTACCTCGTGCTCATGCTTCGTTCGGAGTTCATCTATGGAAAGCTTGCTGCTGTAGGGATTGCTTTCCAAGGCGGACTTGATCAGATGCATGGCGGCACGTCGCACCAGCGAGCTCTTGTCTTCCAGCCTCCCGATGGCTTCCTCCAGCACTCTGGTCAGGAAGTTAAGCGGAATGGCGTGCTGGGTTTTTAAGTGATGCCAGATACTGAGGACCTTAGAGCGCACGTGTGCAGAAATGTCCAGGATGTGGGCCACCAGGTACTCGAGGAACTCATTGCGCACTTCCTTTAGCTCTTCGCTGAGATCCTCCGAGGTCAGTTCGCTAACCACGGTGTCGCCGATGATCTGCAGCACGCAATTGCGCAGCGTGTGAGACTGACAATCCAGTAGGTCTTCTGCCAGCTTTTCCAGGTGCGGTACGATCAGTGATGGTGCGATGTTCGAGAACTCGGCCAGGAAATTGGAGAAGTGCTTGGACACCGAAGAGTCAGAGCTGTCCATCTTTAGGGCATCCACAATGCTCTTGATTAGAATGGAGAAGACCGATGAAATTCCGTACTCCTCGTGCAGCAGTAATATTCCGGCGGCCACTGAAGACGATGCGTGCTCAGTGCCGCGTAGGATCTGCAGGATGCGGACTGGGAAGGTCATGGCCTGGTTGAAGCGCTTGATAGAGGTGCCCAGGATCTGGAAGATCGTGTCGAAGACGTGCTTGTTGTCCGCGCGAAGCGGCAGAAGTTCGATTGTTCGATAGCAAATGTCACATAGCAAACTGGAAAAGGTGGACACGTTTCAGATCGGTGAAATACGATTATTAAATCTTACTTTATGAAATCCTCCTCGGCTACGGGCGGACTCCAGAGATTCTCCAGCGGGCACTGCAGCACGTTGAATAGCTGAACCAGGAACTTGCCTCGCTTGCCCTCCCAGTTGGGAAATTGCTCCAATCCGTCCGAAGGTTTGGCCCGCTTTTTCTGAACATTGAGCTGCTGATCCCGCAAGGTCTGCTGGACAGCATTGTTGATCTTCTTGACGGTGCTCACCTGGAGGAACAGCGTCATCTTGGTCAGATTGAGGTAGCTATTGCGCTGCTGGTTGGACATGGGCTCACTGGCCGTTAGCAGGGGCTGCAAGTCCTGGAACAGTTTCTCCACGGTCAGGTAAAGCAGGTCAAAGGAGCGCATCAGATTCTGTGCAGAGGCGGCATCTGAGCTGCGGGACTCGAGGATCGAGTAATACAAGTCGAAGTGCTCGAATATATAGAAGGGATCGCCCAAGTGCACTTTGCGCTTGCATTCTGCGGAGGAAACATGAAAATCGTGATTCAAAAACTGTACTCAATTTAAAAAGCAACCGCGAAAACGGACACTCACCTTGTAGTTTCGCGGGAATCTCCGGGGCGCCAAAAATCTCCTTCACGTAGTACTGATCGCCACTGGAGTTGATCAGGTCACTTGCATTCAGGGGAAGAACGAACTGGAAGTCGTGCGATTCCTCCATGGCTGGTATTACTCCTATTTACCTCCAAATAATTTTTCCTTCTGCTGAATTGAGTGGCGTCGTTTATAGAGATGGGCACATTCACCGGCAATCGATCGCCTGATATCGGTTATCGGTAACTGATATCTGCAAAATAATAATGCCATTAATACACGGAGTGTATTTATATATGTGCAATTTATAACGCAAAAACTAAGTTGATATAGTTTTAGCAAAGTTTTATTAAAATTTTTTACGCTACTTAAAGTGTACCTGTTTCGAGAGTCCCCTTGATGCAAGTAAGCATAAGACTTATCGATAGTAATATCGAAATACTCGCTTCCCTACCATAGACGCCGTGCAAATTTGGAGTTTGATTTGTTTAAAGCAGTTTCTGTTTGAATTTATTGCCGTACCAACCCATAGCTGCTAGCAGATATCTTGACAAAATGCGTCCCCCAGAGTTCAAACTTAACAATCCGCCGGAGGACCTGATCTCCGCCGTGAAATTTGGCCCCAAATCGAATCAGTACATGGCGGCGTCTTCTTGGGACGGAACGCTTAGGTTTTACGATGTGCCGGCAAATCAGTTGCGCCAGAAATTTCTGCAGGATGCTCCCATTCTGGACTGTGCCTTCATGGTGAGACTCCTTTGTACACACACGCAATCCCCTATTAAACCCGCGATCCGCAGGACATAGTGCACGTGGTCAGTGGATCTCTGGACAACCAGCTACGTCTCTTCGATGTCAACACCCAGGCGGAAAGCATAGTTGGTGCCCACGAGGAGCCCATCCGATGCGTGGAGCACGCCGAGTACGTCAATGGCATCCTCACGGGCAGCTGGGACAATACTGTGAAGCTGTGGGACATGCGGGAGAAGCGCTGCGTTGGAACCTTCGAACAGAACAACGGAAAGGTGTACTCCATGTCCGTGATCGATGAGAAGATCGTGGTGGCCACCTCCGACCGCAAGGTGCTCATCTGGGACCTGCGCAAGATGGACAGCTACATCATGAAGCGAGAGTCCTCGCTTAAGTATCAGACCCGCTGCATTCGCCTATTCCCCAACAAAGAGGGCTACGTGATGTCCTCCATCGAAGGACGGGTGGCAGTGGAGTACCTGGATCACGACCCAGAGGTGCAGCGCCGCAAGTTCGCTTTCAAGTGCCACCGGAATAGGGAGCAAAACATCGAACAGATCTACCCCGTGAATGCCTTGAGTTTCCATAATGTCTACCAGACATTCGCCACCGGCGGATCCGATGGCATTGTGAACATTTGGGATGGCTTCAACAAGAAGCGCCTTTGCCAGTTCCACGAATACGATACCTCCATTTCAACGCTGAACTTCAGCTCCGATGGCAGCGCCCTGGCCATCGGGTGTTCCTACTTGGACCAGCTGCCAGAGACTCCGGTCACCGTGCCACATCCGGCCATCTATATACGATATCCCACGGACCAGGAAACCAAGCAGAAATAATGTTATCTACCGAAGCTCTTCATGTTTACGGCAAAGTTATACATCATTTTTTAAAGTAAGCTACTTAGAATACACTTTTAATTTCAAGCGCCTATCTTTGAAGAAAGCCCACATCAGCTTTCCCAGCACAAATGAAAGTTCTACAAAACTCATGACGGAGGCCCCTATATAGAGGCTTATGATGCCGCCAAAGTTGGCCAGTAAATCTATATGGGTGTACTTGAGTTTCGTAACGATTTTTGTCATTACGCGCTGGCTATAATAAACCTGGGCTTTTATCAATCGTTCTGTCGAGTTTTTTGGGCTATAAGAAGAAAAAATTTTACCATCTGTTGCTTAAGAATATATACTTGAACTTACTAATCCAATTTGCGCACATTAAGCGACATTTTGTACTGCCGAGAATTGCAATTATCTGGACAATCACAAAAGTGGCCTTGTCGTGAGTCGTTAATGTATTTCTCCTGCTCCCCCATCTTCACGTACGTGAATATATCGGAATTAAAGCCCAAGCAGTGTGCATCCTTAATTCCGCATTCCGGAACTCCCTCTAAAAAAAAAAAATTGATAAAGTGTGAGAGAAGCTGGTGTTATTCCAATAATCACCAATGGGAGGCAGAAAAGCTGGCAGGGAGCAGTGGCAGGTCTTCCATACAACTAAGTGGAGGCACACCGCCCGGCAGTTTTGCCGATTATAAGTCAACGAAGTGTTCTGGAAGCCAGGGTTCTTTTCGTTCTATGGAGTAAGGTATTTGGATTACTTTTCCTCATTAGTTGCCATCTATACACACGTCAAAGTAGCAACGTCTTTTGCTGGGACTCATTTCATAAGTATTTGTGGAGGTTTCCGTGACCATCGGATGCACAGCAACGAAGTTTTCCGTATCCGGATACAGGTGGTACATCATTTCATTGGACCATTGGCGTGGTTCCTTGATCATGAGCTTGGTAAGCAAAACAATTTAAACAAAATATCACCATTTGCGGGTGAATCGGCTACAGGACTTACGTTCAATCCAAATGGAGTCTGAGTGCCTATGTTGTTCATAAAGGAGTAGCTCCCATTGATCGTGAACTTCAGGCCCGATTCCTCGCCAGCGGTGCTCAACTTGTAGGGATAAAACTTGTTGGTCAGGTGATTTTTCCGGGAGTTTTCCGAAATCATGGAGTTGAAGACCAAGCAGTGGCCCTTCACCGTCTGCTCCCGCACAAAAAGCTTGCAGCAATCGTAGGGAGTCTCATCAAAGACACAGGAGTCGGCGACAAAGAGCTCATCGCATCGATAGGTCATATAGTTCATCAGGTCCGTCAGTTTCAGATGGCTTATCCTCGTCAGATTTCGATTGCTAAGAATCCTAATCCTCTTAAAGTTGGAGAAATTCATAATGTCCAGAATGGCAAGTAGTTGCTGAAATGTTTCCCGGAGCTCGGCACTCGGATGTCGTGGCAGAAAGCGGAGCAAGGCAGACGGAGCCCTCTGCCAATTAAAATGGCTCCACGGGCAAACGGCCACAGCTGGAAAGTCGATGTGGTACACTGGCAACTGGGTGGTGTCTATCAGGCTGACCAGGAGCTGCTCGCTGTGGCGATGCCTCAGCACGGTGTACAGACTGAATCCGGTGATCACCGCTGCCAGGACGATGGTGAGCCACAGGCAGCGCTGCCAGAGATGCGGCTCCCCAAAGACGTGCTGCATCCCGGGGATGCTGGAGTGGGCGAAGGAACTGCGCAGTCTTTCGCGGAACTTCAGACCCGCTGGCTTGTTCCTGAAGCGGAGCAGTCCTTGTCTCGGCCGCGGAGCCACGAGTTCTTTGGTGTACAGCAACATGACGAATGGAAGAAGTTTGCCAAAGTTTTGCTTAGCCGCCTGCTCAATGAAATGTATGGGTTGGAAGTAATTGCTAGTCGGAGTAACTTATTAATAAATAGAAGCTTTCATTGAAGAAGCAACTTGTACAAATGGGTTTAATACCCATATGTGGCACTTTCCCCAGTGAACCGAGCACAAATGCACAAACTTTTATGGGAAATCAATTACTTTATTAACTAAATTAATGCCTATCAGTACATTCGTCCATTGCGAACCCACTAGGCCTTGGGGGCCAGGCTCTTCTTGATCTGGGCTAGGTGGCCCTTTAGCAGGCAAATGGCTCCGCGGTAGGCCCACTCACAATCATTGGATCCCTGCTCGTTCTTGTCCACACAGGCGGCCAGGGAGGCGTGGAAGGCCTCGTTGTGGTCGGCGTGGCTGCCCACCAGCTGCTGGTGGATGTTCTCCACGCTGAAGCCGCTGGAGACGTCGAACAGGTTCCACTTGGTGAAGACGCACTTGATGTAGCACTGGGTCTTGGCGTCGTTGGGGTACTCCCAGTTCTGGTACTTCTCCACCAGATCCACGGGCACGGCCAGCTCCTTGACGCACTCGTCCCGGTAGGCCAGCATGTCGTTGCGGTTCTTCACCACATAGTCAGCGGCGGCGGAGGTCTTTAACCCAATGGAAGGCGATGAATTATTCTGGACCTGGTCGCAGGTTATCTCAATCGAGCACTCACCAGTCCAATCAGCACGCAGATGGCAACGAAAACCTTCATATTCACTTTCTGTTCACCTATTTCTCCAGCGATCGAGCGCAGACTGATCCCAAATAGGGCCTGGCAGCCCTATTTATACGAGTCCGAGGGATCCGATATGGGTTCGGGAATGGACTTGGTACCTGAGGGGTCTCCAAGGCGCGATTATGCTTCCAGATCCCCATTTTATTTTTACACTCCGCTCCAAGCTGGGCAACTGATTCTTTTGTGATGGGCTTTAAGCTTGGGCACAAGTGGACAACAAAGAATTTCTGGATGCCATCTAATGACCTCCATAGGGAGAGTCGCTGATAAGAGTGCTCCCCTCCAATCTTTGCAAATTGGCGCGTTTGTTTTGTTGTTGCTGAAAACAGATTAATACACATGTTTAGCAAGCGCAGCACATTTGGTACACTACAAAAAAATGCAGTGTCTTGCAAGAAAGTATTGAAAGTATTTGAAATGACATTCATTTGTGAATTTTATTGATTGATTATGCATGTACATTTATTCGGAATTTATTAACTATTTATTTATGGCAAAGTTGCAAGCTACTTATGGAAATAAATTCCTTTAAAGTGAAAATGAATTTCTGCGATTTAGAAACAGCATTCTTATTTCATTCGTTTTGCTGAGTGTAGCTGAGAAAGCCTATAGTTTGTTAGGTCTGGTTGGCACTGCACTTGAAAATTTTCCACTGCCTGAGCAGGTAGTTCTCCGAATGGGTTTTGTTTTCTCGACTCATACATGTGCCCATCCCAGGAACCAGGTGAGTGGTGCCTTTGTGTGCGCTTCGATTACAGGTAAGTGTGGGAACCTGAGATCCCAGCTGGCCCTAGGAACCTTGTGGTAGACGACAGCAGGCGAAGTGATCCAAGATGTTGTTGAAGCAGCCCAGCACCGAGATGCCCATAATCAAGCCGGCTATTCCTCCATAGGAAACTGCAAGTAGAGCGGATGGATACATGTCATCGCGCATGTGATTGGTTCCAAGCTCACCCATCAAGTCGATCAGCGTGAAACGCAGCATGGAGCGGTAGGAGAACAGGGTCTCCTCCTGGAAATACACGTCTATCTCCACCTCCGCGCCATGGCTGCTGTGGGTGCTCAGCTTCTCTGTGTAGGTCGACGTGTGGTACTGGGTGTGATCGCACTGGGGAAAGCAGCCACAGTCCACGGTGTTGAACACGTTATCCCGGGACTCTTCGATGATGTTGCTCATGGAAAAGAGGGAAACTAAGAGATGCATTATATATTTCAACGACTTAAGCCTAGAATTAGACCCACGTCTGTGCCTATTGAAGCAGGCCAGATCCTTCACACCGCAAATTCTACGCCCGTTGCTTTGCTTTGCATCCGTAATGTTGGCTTCATCAAGGATGGCCTGCACTGGCAGTTCCAGGGAGCAATTGCACTTGCTGAAGATGTAGTTAAAGTGGCACTTGTAGATGCACTCCGAGCGCGACCGCCCCTTTGGGATTTCGTTCTAGGGTGAAATTTGGTTATGGAGTTTAAGTAATTCTAGCCCAGAAAACCAACCGCAAAGTAACAACGACGCATTTGAACAGGACGGGCCCGGACCTCCAGTTCGGCAGTGAAACGGAGTGGTTCCACCGGAACCACGATGCGGTCCTCCGAGGAATAGTCAATGCTCATGCCCAGCAGCTGAGTGGGTTCGTGCACTATCACCTGGAGTGGTAATCACTGCCATGTCATGACCTACTATCTATGTGCTATTGGACTCACCCCCAGGGTATTCAAGGTGTACAGACTGTGCTGCCGTTTGATCTTCACATAGAGCCCGCTGTAGGATCCCGATGCAGCCACGGACCAGGGCCAAGTGTCATCCTTTCCCGAGGACACCAGCGAGTTGAACTCGAAGGCGAAGCCATTGAAGGTCTTGGTGGGTCGGAACAGGTCGCAGCAGTTCATGGTCCTGCGACGCCACTGGCACTCAATGAAGAAGTGCCGGCAGTTGACCTGCAGCGACTGGTAGATTCCCCAGCTCGTCATGTTCCAGTTGTCCAATTCGGCGAACTCCGTGAAGTTGTCATCCGTGAGGTGGGCTGACATCGGGGTTTGCCAGATCACGGACTGAACCAAATTGTAGGCCTTGGTGAGCTTCTCCGCTTTCAGGCTGCTGAAGTGGATCGGGATGATGGTCACGGCTGGAAAAACTATCTCGGACACGTGCATGTCGGTCCTTTCGATGGAGGTCTGCACCCAGTAGTAGAAGTACCGCTCCGAGGACAACATGCTCACATAGACGGTGGCCAGAGCGGCCATTATTTTCATGGGTATTCTAGCGTATCTGCGGGGAAAAGCGATTATTTCTGGATACGAAAAGTAGTAGGCAGTCGTGAATATCACTTACCGCCTGGTCGAGGCCCATCCATTCGCCTGCTTCTTCTTCTGCTTCTTCGACTCCCCGTGGTCATCATCATTAGCCTCGGAGGCGGGCTCTGGCTTCCAGGCGGTGGCACTCATTTCACCCAGCGGACGAACTGCGACTGTGGGAAAATCTCGCTAATTGGCAGTTCGGTGCGCTAATCAATGAGCAGACAACCACTTCTGTCAGCGGGCTTATCGATGGCAGGAAACATAACTACTCAATTACAAAGCTTGTGAGCCATAATGGATGGGCTAACCGGCGGAACTTGGCCCGCTGCAATTACAAGTCAACTGGCCATAAAAGGGTTCCGCGCATTCCGGCCAAAAGCTCAGTGATTGAGTGACTCGTCACCGGAATGGCCAGTGGCGATAAATCGGACAAGCCGACGGAGGCAGCTGAGAAGTGTCTCGTGGATTTGCTAAAGGTCCACTTTCGGAGCTACTGCGAAAAGTCCACCATTCACTGCGTTCGCTACTTGTACGATTCAAACCTGCACAACTTGGAGAGGTTTGTTCATAAGCATTAAGACCTATTTTCTAAAGAGATATTCTTCATTTATATTATATACTTTTAGAATCATCTGGTCCGGGCTGCTCATCATCAGCATCGCACTGTCCTTCTTTTTCTACCTCCTGCTCTCCGAGCGATTCGTTTCCCAGAAGCTGCAGACGGTGGTGCAGGATCCCCAGTACCCCGTATTCCTTGTGCCATTTCCGGCCGTGGCCGTGTGCACGGACAACCGCATCAACTGGAGGAAGCTGGAGGCGGCCAAGGAGCAGTTCCTGCCGACGAATCCCAGCGTGGAATTGCTCGAAAGTTTCACCGTGCTGGTTTCCCGGATGGAAACTCTTCGCTTTGGCAGTTACCTATCGAGCTTGGCCCAGCTGGAGAACGACAATCTGGAGGCAGTGGCTTTTGTGAACCTCACTGAACTGGCAGTTTTCCTGACTCTCAAGTGCGAGGATATCATGGTACCGAAGTCCTGCCTGTGGCGCAGTTCCTCCTTCGATTGCTGCGAGTACTTCGTGTTGGAGAAGACGGAGTTTGGGTTTTGTTTGGTTTTCAATTCGGATATTTCGCCACGCTCCCAGGCAATTAAACAGAAGGAGGGTCATAACTTCTATCCGAGGCACAATGCCAAGGCAGGTCAAAGTTCGGGCTTGAACTTTGATCTAATCCTGAACGACAGCTTTAGGCGACCCGATTCGCAGACAAATAATAATGTCTACGTGAGTATCAATGACAGGAAGTAAAGTATTAACCTGCTATAAGGAACCATACCCAGGTAATGATCAAAAAGCCCCACCAACTCAGCAACGTCGTGTATTCCATGACCCAAAACACCGAGACCTACGTGACTGTCCGTCCGGATCTCACTTGGACGGACAACTCCACGCGCAGCATTCCGCCGGAGCGCAGGAACTGTCTCTTTGCGGACGAGCAGGGCGACCTGAACTCCAATGACTCGGCCCAGAAGTATGGGAAGCCCTTTCAGCTCTCCAACTGCCTCAACAGATGCCACGAATCCTACCTAATCCAGCTCTGCAACTGCTCCCTGCCCATTTTCTTCCTGAATAACAAACGGGGTGAGTCCAAAGTTCACTGTGCCAGCTCATAACTCTGTTAAGTCTTAATATTTTCTTTCAGTGCCGGAATGCAATGCAGTCAGCCTGCGCTGCCTGGCTCGTCACAATGGTAGGAGAAACGGAGGACATTAATTCTGGAAATAATACCCATCTGTTGCAGACATTTTCAGCTACGACAAGCGGAGGGACGAGGATGCCCTTTTCAGTGCCACCAAGCTGGGAATGACCTGCTCCTGCTTGGTGGACTGCTACCTGCTCGAATATTACACAGCCACCACCACTCTGCCCTTGTCAGCCCATAAACTGTAGACCCAAATGGCACCTTCTTTGATTTCCTGAGATATCTGAAACCATTCTTTGCAGACCCAAGGATCCGCAGCAGAAACTCTTCAGGGTGGATGTGCACTACCAAGTGGAGACCACGCCTTTGTACCGCACAAGCCTGGAGTTCACCATCATCGATCTAATTGGTAAGGCAGTTTGCTGGCTAGGCAGTCATATAACTGGTGTACTTGTATTCGCAGCCAATCTGGGTGGCATCTTTGGACTTTGCCTGGGGGCTTCTATGGTGAGTGCCTTCGAGCTGATTTACTATCTCACTGTGGGTCTCGCAGTGCATCTGTATGACAACCAGTACTATGGGGTCTTACTAAAGCACCTGAAGGTTAAGTGGTCAACTTTCAAGGGCTACCTCGGCAACGAAGTTGAGATTCCTGCTGCCCACAAGGATGCTAGTGACAGCCAATTACGGCATCCCTTTAAGCACAGAAAAAATGCATGGTAATGATGGTTTCAGCTTGAAATTTATTAAATGTTTAATGTCAAAACTTAATGGGCGTTATTTTCCTCTGGCCAAATGGAATAGTTACAACGCGGGGTTGCGGCTTTTTCAACT
Organism: Drosophila erecta; assembly: GCF_003286155.1. Classification (NCBI taxonomy): domain Eukaryota; kingdom Metazoa; phylum Arthropoda; class Insecta; order Diptera; family Drosophilidae; genus Drosophila; species Drosophila erecta. The sequence continues at coordinate 2,604,588 of NW_020825194.1, forward strand.
TTCTCTTGTCATGAATGTACAAATAGAGGCCAATTGAGAAGTAGTAGGCCAATTCGAAGGCGCTCAGCAAGGAGGCTCCCAAAAACAGCCCTATTATGCCACCAAAGCTGGCTGAAAAGATAGAATAATACAGCATAAGATGAAGCTTTAAAAGACAGCCATTGCCTACCCAGTAGTTCCACAAAGGTAAACCTCATGGTGGTTTGATATTGGATGAACCATCCGGACTGGTAGAAGATATCCAGTCGCATTGTGCCCGCCTCGGTGTCCGTTTCATTATTACTGCACAGGATTTTAAAGATTTTTAAGAATTTTAGTGGGTGACACATAGGATTCACTTACTCCAAAGTGGTGGTGGTGAACACCCTGTCGAAAATCAGCTGAGTGCAGCTGGTGAAGCAGTCGCAGATCATGCTCTCCTTGAAGGGATTCTTAACGTAGTCGTCCTCCTCGGGATGCCGTTCAATGCTGAAGGTAACTATGATAAAGAGCAGTCAAATTACTCCATGTCAGATGTCCTTGAAGAGATCTCACCCCTGTTGTCGTAGAGGCACTTGAAGTCCGAGGCTTTGCACACCGTAAAGTTATCTGTGAAGTTGCAAAATAATGAGGAAGTTCATTCACGTAATAGAAGATCAAGTTACCCTTGTCAGAGATGGGAAAGAAGATAGAGGGGGAGCACTTGCACAGTTGGATGACATGTTCCTGGTGGCACCGGCTCCGGCAGTTCCCCACCCAGTAGTCGAAGTCCGGAAAATTCTTGTAGTGCGGATTGTGGACCTCATCGGCAAAGATGCATCGCCTGACCTCCGGAGTCACCGCTCGGGTTCGCTCATCCGTGACTGTGAATCGGGGCGTTACACTGATCCTGGTGTGGGCCTCATGTGGCACATGGCGCACCACGTCGCTCCACTGCTGCGGCTGCTTGATCATCACGTTTATGTCCCGTTTCCCAGGACGAATGTAGGATCTGTTGAGCCGCACGAAGACATCCAGGCCAGAACCCTCGCCATACTGCGGGGTGCGCAGGGGATAGTATTTGTTCTCCTTCTGCAGTTGCGGACACACAGATACTTTGTTAAAATCCCAACTTATTTATAACTACTTAATTGTTATCCCTGGTATGGGTTTACTCACGGCTTTTTGTCGCGATACCGGACTGATTTCCGTGTTGAAGACAAAACACAAGCCGGACTCTGTGAACTGATACTCAATGAGCTCGCAGCAGTTTACTGGGTTTCCCCGCCAGTGGCAGATGTGAAACAAGTCCTGGCACTTGAACTGGATGAACTTGTAGACCTCGCGAAGGTCGAGGTGATCCAGCATGTGGAGCTCATCAGACAGAGTTTTATTCTCAAAGAAGTTGGACATGTCATTCAGGCGCGCCAGGTGAGGATCGCCTGCCGCCGTGAAGAACTCTATGAAGAGATGCTTTTGGGCAGCAGACGCGTTGGCGCCCAGGAAGTGATGCACTGCCTCGTTCTCGAGTACCATCCAGTTCAGACGGTTCCTGGGACAGAAGCCAATCGAGGGAAATGGTATGCGGAAAATCGGGAGCATCGTGTTCCTAATGGTGGTCTGTATGCGCACCCTTTGGTAAAGTTCGTTGAGGTCCACATAAACCACTATGGCACCTATGCTGGTGGCCACCAAAATCAGCAGCCAAATCAGCCTGAAGTGTGAAGTGCAGCTAGCGATTGAATCGAGAAGTTAAGACCTTTTAGAACAGCTTACCTCTCGAACTTCCTCATCTTGGGATCCGCCAGATATCTTATGCCGTGCACGGAGGACCCTTCTGCGTAGTCCTTGAGATATGGCAGCATAAAGTGCCACAGTTTTCCCAAGCGCCTGCCCTTCCCGGCATGCCGCTGCGTCGGGATGAGTCCCGATTGGCCGCCATAGTCCCTGAAAAGTGGACGACGGACTCTGGGCAGTTCCAGTGGATAGAACATGGCTCCACTTTGGAGCAAGGAAAATACTTGGATGCGCCCCGCTCGACGGGTGCAATTAAATTGGACATTCAAATTTAAGTTAGCGCAGAGGAAAGCCTCCGCAGCATTGAACTCAATCAAAAAGCAATTATTCGAAATGGTCGGGTGGGCGGCTCCGGATCTTGACTGGCTCTCCTGCCCCGCCAAAGCTTAAATCACGCACACAATTAACACTCGAAGCGGCAAGTGCGGGTGGCAGGACTAAAAGTGGACAAGGACGCGCCACTTGTTTACTCAACTCGATTCGGGATGGCGGGGTGCAGTCGCTGTCCATTGGCGGCGTAATCCTCCGTTGGCTCTGCTGTTTGTTCGTTCATTAAAAGGAGCTTCTGCAGTCGGAAAAACTGGTGAAGTACTCCGAGTATCTCAGAGAATCTAAAAAGCAAATCGTTTTCCATGCATTTTGTACATATTTTTGAATGAAAGCTTGAATGTCGCGCTAATTTGATTTATTTATTTGGATTTATTTCACCGCACAGCAGTTTTCTCCCAGTGTAAGTGCCAACCACTGGCGGTCGGAGGAGTCTGTGTTACTTTTTATTGAGTGCTGGTCAAATGGAAAACTTGGGTAAGATGTTGGACATTTTTGTCAAGCTTTCATTCCGATTGTCTGTCGCTCCGAATTGTTTTGTGTAAACAACTGAAAATATTTTCGATTTGTCATTGCGTGCATTCCCATTCCCATTCCTTGGCTTTGACATTGTTGCCCTCTTCGATTGCCAGGATTTCGGTGGCTTGGCTGCGTGATTTATTTGGCCAACAAACTATGCCCGAGTTTCTCCGACTTGATTTTCTGCAGTTGCGTGTTTAGCGCCACGGATTAAAGTCGACTTTTGGGGCAAAGCGGATAATGTCGTCTTGCATTTGCGTTGGCCCTGCTCCAATGATGCCAGCGCCCAGTTATTAGCCAAGTTAGTTAGTTGGTGGAAATGAATGTAATCAGCAGACGAAACAGATTATTCCCTGTACCAAAAGTTCCTGGGAAATGCATTTTTCCCAATTAAAAATGGTTCTGAATATAAGAAATTACTTTTTTAGTCAGCTAAAAAGCTAAGCTATCAAAATCAACCATTTTTTTGATGATTAGGTAACAAAATTTTTTTTGCCCATTTTTCAGTTTTTTTTATAAGAAAATCCATTTTTTCCAATTAAAAGTGGTTCTGAATGTAGGAAATTACTTTTTTAGTCAGCTAAAAACCTAAGCTATCGAAATCAATCAATTTTTTGATGATTAGGTAAAAAAAAATTTTTGGCCATTTTTCATTTTTTTGTAAGGGGTACCATCACAATTTTTTGCAAAAATGGCAAAAAAATTTTTTTTAAATTTTTCAATGTAAATTGATGGGTAGCTTTAATATTAGTTTAGACAAGCACGGAAATTCATTTTCGGACCATTTTTTCCCACATAACGTCTATCCGGTAAAAGGACAGCACGTCAGATCCTTTGGGTTCATAACTCCACCCACAAGGATGCACACGTGGTTTCCTGCTAATCCTGGCATTATGGACAACCCGAATGGACGCCAATTAGCGTGGTGTCAATCAAACATCCCGACTGTCTGCTCAGAATCTGAATGCCAATTGATTTGTGTGCTCGTCCTCGAATTTTCGGTTATGCTCTGGGGTTTCAGGTGAAGTTGGGCTTGCAAACCGCTCAGCGGGGAAATGACAATTTCAGCATTTTCAACATTGATTGATGGCCATTAATTCGGGTGTATCACTGGCCAAAACGCCAGTGAAACTAGTTCGCAACTGCAAGTGATTTGTGTGGACAATCAAATTACTCAAACTTATGCACATATTTCGCGGATTTTCCGTGATGCTGCTACTTTATCTGCATTATCCAGACATCCACTTAGATGCTCCGTGACTTTAAGCTTAAGTTACCTCTAACACAAAACCCTTTCGATCCGGCTGATTAAATCGTCGCGGGCCACAGCTCCCCACTATGCACAGTGGGGCAAAGTCCGCTGATGAGCGGCTATAAATAAAATTCCAGCAAGCGCACACACATGACACACTTAATCGACTCCGAACACACGTTAATGACTTCCGCCTTGGCCAGAAACTTTCGGGCACACTTTCAGTTTCACTTTCACTCTAACTTTGGCTTTGTATCCCTGCGCGTGTGCAACAATTTCGCATCCTCGTCGGAGGCGTCATCATCATCATGAATCATCCTCATCATCTACTCGTGGCGGGGTTCAAGTTCATGTGGCCTATTAGGCACAGACACCCGGGATGGCAGAAAGTTAGGTCGATTGCGAATCAGAAACGTGGGAACGGAGCGACTTTCGTGGGCCACCCGTTCAAAATTCAATCTCACTTTTATGAGCCAACAGAAACGTGACGAGGCACCGACTGTCACCGGAGTGACAGGATCAAGGAGATGGAGCAGGAGCAGGAGCAGCAGGACCAGGACAAGGACAAGGACCGGGACCCACTGAATGTTGCCAACTGCCAGTTAGACTGTCAAGTGTCTGGCGAAAATGCCATTTAAATATGCAAATTCCTTTCAAAAGCGAACTTTAACTCGTTCGCTGGCACGCTAATTTGCATGTTTCGCCGCGCCGCAAAGGCTTTGTCTTTGGTGCGGCCCCAAAATGCTCGAAAACTGCTCCGTAATTGCGTTTATCTTTTGACGGGTAAATCCTGGAAGACAAAAGTCTGGGCGCCATCACTTCCGGTCGCTAAGCTGTCATAAACAAGCGCAGTAACGCGTGTTAATTATTTAATAATATTACGCGGATTACCAGCCATGAGCCCGAACCGTCATTTTGCCATTTCGCCATTTCGCCAGTTTGGCTGATTGATGGGCCAGCATTTTCAACATTTTGCTCTGCTGCTGCCTTCTGCTTCCGCCTCCTTTCCATTTCCGTTTCCGGCGGGAAGCAAAGATTTGCACTCCCATCGATGGGCTGTCAAACGGCCAAGGCTGGCGGCTTGTTTGGCCAACGGAAAGGTGTTTTGTTTATATCCAATCCACGGCAGGACGAAAGGCAGCCAGCAAGGACTCGTGGCGGCAGAGCAGCGCTTGTCGCTCGCAAGTAATTTGAATAATTTTCTGAAGAAGTGCAAAATTTGCATATGAAATCTGCAATCTCGCATGCTGAAAACGGGGTGGCAGGAGTTTTTACACACATTTGCAGCGCCAGCTGCATTGACTCAGGCGCATTCAGGCAGCAGGAAGTTCGTTCTGCTCCTGATTCTGGTCCTTTGGTCCTGCAGGCAAAGAAAAAAAGTTAGGAAAAGCCGCTTTCGAACTATTTTTACCCAAAAATCAAGCAACGAGTGTTACGTTCAAAGTGATCTGCCCAAATTAGTTGCATAAATAGATGTCCAGTTGCCGCATTGGGAAGGCTCCCCGTTTTCTCGCAGTGTGCTAGGGATTTGGCGGGCGGTCGGGGCGAAAAGATGCTTTTAACTTGTCTATGCAAATGCAAATGTTTGTACGCAATCGAGGAATAAACAAATGTGCTCTGCGAAAATGTGTGCATGTGCGTTGCCCTTGTCGAGTAGTTCGCTTCGGAAAAAGTTGGGGGAGGAAAAGCGAGTGAGTTGTGGGCGGAAGGAAATTAAGAAAACTTCTTATAATTGATGTCATGCATTTTTAATCTCATTGCAGGCGGCCTGCCATTTGCATTTTCCTATTCTCAATTTGCCTATTTCATTTCGACTCGGTTCGCAGCACAAAATTTGCCAACATATGTATTCGCATATTGGAATACTTGTTGGCGAAAGGATAACACTTAAGCTCTCAATTAAAACACTTTGCCGGATGCTCGGCTCAACTCGCTTTAGTTGGGCAGTTCTCCAATGTAAACACTCGCATTATGGCTTTCTTCACAATTTTAATTACTCCTCGCAGACGGAATTCCTTAATTTGCTGCTCTTCACACATCCTGGACGTGGGCGAAATAATAAAAACGCTCTTTACACATGCAAAATGCAATAAATGAGAGCAGAATGCACTCTGCCAGGCATCAAGTACCAAAAGACCGGGCTGCCAGGACACGCCGGAGATCCTTGTGTCCCCCGGAAATACTCGTGTGCCTGGGGAGCTCGCCCCGTTTAAGCCCGGGGTATTTAATTTGAAAGTTTGCTTAACAACTTTTTAAATACCTAATGTGCCAAACGGGTAGACAAGTATTTCGTGTGCCAAAAATGCTCCACGTGGCATAATTCGGTGGGGGAGCCTTGGCAAGGATAACCAAATTATTCGAATTGATGCTGCAAAGTTAGCCTTAAATTTAAACTTCAATCCAAGCTGTTAAGGGAAGGAAAAGTGTGTTAGATAGATATAAATTGTAAAATAGCAGCAGTTACTACAAAACAGAAAAGGAAACATAACTACTTAGTACTTAAGACCTACAAGAGAGTTCTTGGGTGCACGTAGAATTTTCTACATTACGCATTTAAGCAAAAAGTTAACAATTCGATTACTAACGAATGATTCACAAACCGCTCCTGGAAAATACTGTTATATCGGACGGAGCGTGCAAGCAGTATCACACTTTCGAGTCTGCGCAGCAAGGACCAAGAATTTTGGCGCCAAGCGAACAGCTGGAAAAACGCCGGGCTTTGGGCCGAAGGGATTTCCCGAACGAGCGGCCCGCAAAAGTGTGCTACACAATTCGTGTTATCCTGGCGGTTGCAACAAATGTCCGTGTGTGCGTGGCGTGTGGGTGTGACAGTGTGTGTGCGTGCGTGTGTGTGTGGGTCGGCTGCTGCTGCCTCCCAGCGAACCGTCAATGGTAGCTTCTTGCAGGCAGAGCTGCCATCATCGTCCTCGTGTGTTATCCTGCCAGCTCGTCACTCCACGCAGGCCGAGCCGAAGTCCTCGGCCGAGCGAGTCCTCGTCACTCCTGTGCTGTGAGCCTTCGCGGCAGGTCCTGGCCGCGTTCTTCCTCCGATTTCGGGCGCCTTCAGTCGCTTCAGTGGCGTCCTGGTCGCGCTGGACTCTGCTCCGCCAATTGGCCAAAATCAAGTTTTGTGAATGAAATTCGCGAGCGAACTCAGTGAGTGAATGAATGAGTGAATGGACACGGTGTCGTCAAGTAATCGTGAATAAAGTGATTGCATCAAAGAGTGCTGTACTAATTAATTACTCAAATAAATGAACTCTCAAAGGGTACATATAATATAAATATTAAAATTTTTTTTGGTGATTCTTTTTAAGGGAAATAATCAATGAAAAGATACAAGATTCAGGCAGTCTCTTGATTTGCTTTTACTTTATTAGATTTGAAACAAAAATTTTCTTAAAAATAATTTAGCATAGCATCTAAACAATTATCGTAACTGCTTAAATTATCTGAATTTATTTTTAGTTGTTCGTATGAATTGCTCTTGCTACTAATAATTGTATAATAAATTTGCAAATATTTTAAAGCAAAGAAAAATTTTAAAAAACCTAATTTTGAAGTAATAATCAAAGAGCTTACTGAATATTCACTACATTACTCCATTTAGCGATAATCAGAACAAAGTGCTTAAGAGAAATACAGTACTAGCAAGAAAGCATCAATAATCAATCGGGAGTTCGAACACTTTCAAAAAATACACTTAAAAGCTAATGTTCGACCGGAATCTGGCAAATCGAATCAGCTGCAGCAAACCAAACGAGTTAACGCAATGCGGTCCTTCTTGTCGGCAGTCGGGAACGGCTTGTGCGGGTTGTATATCCTTGGTCCTGGCTGGTTTGCGGCCAGAGAGTCCTGCCTTCGTTAAGTGATTAATCATGCTCGTATATTTTCCAAGTGAAATTCAATTTGGACCGCAACGTCAGTGCAAGAACCACAACAGCCGTCCAGGCGACAGCAAAATATAAGGAACACAAAACTGAAAAATAAGGCACCGGAATTTTCGAAGGACATCGCCACGGGGCAACGGCAACAGGACGTGCAACTGCAACATCGATAGGGAGAGAAGGCAGGAGGAACTGCACCCAGCGGTGAGTGTGGATTGGGTCCTCATCGTCGCCCCAAATCCTCTGCAACTCCTGTGTTGCAGCTCCGAGCTGAAGCTGCAGGAGTCAGAGGAGTTGCAGTGGCAGGACGAATCCCTGGGTCGAAAACTGGGATCGAAATCAAAGCTGGCTTGGGTAAAAGTTCGTCAATTTTCCTCTATTTATTTGGCTCTTTATTTGTGCCGAACAAATTAGTTGCGTGGCTGTCCTTTTTGGCAGTACAAACAAGCCGGAGAATAACACACAAGATACACGAGGACGTGCACACAGGACCTTTTTCGCAGCGGGACGTAATTGAAGCCTCGGGCACTGTGTTTTTTTAGTTTGGCAATTTAAATGTAAAGCAGGGGCAAATCAGGGCCGAACATTTAGGTTAATCATACGCCATGTTGTCCCGCGGCAGTTGCTCAAGCAGTCCGCCTGCTTTGCATAAATTAGTAAGTTTTTACTTTGGTTTCTCCCGGTTGGAAAAGCGGGAAAGCGGGCCAACATAATCAGGACACAAGGGGCATCCGTCTGCAAGTTGTCCTCGCCACTCCCGCCATATAAATCAATTTTAATTTAATCGCTTTATCGCTCTAATAAATCATGCCGTTTATGAGGATGCGAATGCGGATGCGGATGCGGATAGCGCGATTGTTGTTAACAATAAAGCGGAGAACTGCTGACAAAAAACAAAATTTAAATATCAAGTTGAGGCGCCAGCCAAAGACGACGGATGATGACGGCGACAACGGAAAACAAAGGAAAAAACTTTCTTCATTAAAATTTTTAATGACTTTCCCTCTATTTGCGCAAGGTAATGAAAGTCAACAGCGTCACTATGTTGGTGTATACAAATATATACGCGTACACGTTCTTTTTTGCCGATGCAAATTCTATTCGGAAAGTCTTTTGTTCTTCTCCCTCGACTTTCTGTGGGCAATTTCATTCGCCATAGTTTGAGTTTGTTTCGATTGACTTTTTTAGTCCGGTATTTAATTACATTACGGTCGATTAGGGCGTAACAAACCCATAAAACATGTATCGGAATACCACATCACAAAAAGCCGACATAAAAGTGAATTCCAGCGAACCGAAACTGACATTATGGTTAATTAGACGGCTCATTCTTGTGCAAATTCCAGCTGCCTTTGTTTGCCCATTGATTTTATAATTAAGACGCATTCCTGGCAATTAAATCGCCCTGCCCACTCCGCCCATTCCCGACCTGACCTAATACGAGTGTGACTGTCTAATATCCGGTTCTTAGCCCCAGCACCTCGAGGTCCTGTCCTGGCACTAATAGATTAGCAATTAAACGCCACACACCATTAATGGGTAATAGTACGCCGAGCTCGAAGGATTCGCTCTCCAACAATCTGTGAGCCATGTTTATGTCTCTGTGTGTGCCTCTGCCTCTGTCTGTGTGTGTGTTGTTTATGGCACGCCCCCACCGAGCACCGCCCCTGATGTGTGTACACTACGCATAATGACAATGGCAGCCAACGCACACATGCGAAGTTGATAGCTCGCTAAACTATTTATTTGCATATAAATATTTCAGAACAGGTCCTAGCACACAGTCGTATGTGCACAGCTGCGGCCACATTAATAGCAGCCTGCAGCCAAGTGCTGGAGCTTCGCATTCTGCACACCGAATTGCCGGTGGTTTTGCTGATAAATATATTTATTCGGCACATATTTGCCTGTAGACACTTTGCGGTGGATCAGCAAATGATGCAACTGCTTTTTATTGCCTCAGAACCATTGATGCATTTCTATTTGCCAGCGCCGAAAGTCAATTTAATTAGTTTGGGAAATATTTATTAAACCAAAATACATTTGAAGGAAATGGCACGTATGTTTCAAGGAAAATCGCACAAATTCGTAGTCCTACATTTATTTCCGCTGCAGTGGAAAGCCGCGCGAATTCAACGGCACTTGTGCGTTGGCAGCGGAAATAGAAAAGCCCTTTTCCCACATTTTCCCCTAGAAAACTCACACAGGTACGCCCTTGTAGCAGCCGAGTTTCCTCCTCTTTGTAATTGAAATAGTTTGTGAATTGGATGTTTATGGGCGCGTGTGTGTTGTGGGCTAAAAATGCTTTCGATAACACAAAGGAAATCCATTTGCCACAGCGGAAGTGCCACACTCACATGTACCCAGTGTTGCAGCTCAAACCTAAGATCTGCCAAATCCTGATGTCCTTACGAGAGCACAGATGAGCTTCTCCAGCTGCAACTTAATTGAATTCTCTGCCAAGCAATCAAGGTGCTGTGAAAATAGGTTTTGTATATTGTGTCACTCAACTTCAGGCTGGACAGCCCAAATTGAAAAACAACGCTTTAAAATTTCAGTTATTCGACTAACATGTGAAAATTCCACACTCAACTTGTTTAGTTGCTTTGCAACTTTTCAATGCAAGTTTCAGAAACAACACTGTGCTAACTTATGAAACGAAGTGCGACTTATTGGAGTTCCACTGTAGCAACAAGAAGTGCCCGAGGTGCTGCCCCCAGCCATTACGAATATTTTGGTGCGTCAAATGCAGAGGCAGAGGCATGGCGATTTATTTGTGCCGCATTCCTTGATTGTTTCGTTTTTACTTCGACACCACACATGCAAACAATGACACAGGACACAAAGGACGAAGGACAACAATGTGTGCGCAACACACACAAATCCGCTTTCAGTTGTGTTTGCTTAGTGCTGGCGAAACCAAAAATCCCCGATAAACGTCGACGGAATGTCAGGTGGAATAATTTGGTGGATAATTTGCCGGTGGAGTGGGGGCTACGAGCTACCCCTTATATACTTACTTACCCTTATATACATTATGTGCAACGCTCACCGACATTGACAGCTGTCAAAAATTTGGGGCTACGCATCGGCGGATCCTTTGCCATATTTAAGTACTTACATCATGTGCATTACATTTTATGGCTGTGTGGGTAATAAACCAGCAAGTGCAATTACCACAACAGCAACAAAGCGGGCGGCAATTTGCAACAATGTTCTTGGGGGTGCTGCAAATGGGGGCGCAGCAGCAGTGGGCGTGGCACTTAAATAGTTTTGCACATTAGCGCCACTCCAAAGTTGGCTGGCCACCGAAACTGCGAGATTGCGAACCTTTTTAAACCATTTGCAAATATTAATTATTTTAATTCTTGAAATAAGGATAGTTCCCCAGCAATAGTTGGTAATTCAAGGACCTAATTGAAGTGCCCACAGCTAATAGGCGTGGCTTTAGGTCCTTTTAAGCGCATTTCGAGCGATTTTACATGGATCCCATGTGAATGCTGCTGGTGACGCCCCTGAAAGCACGCAATGCCAAACATTCGAAGCTTCTGCACATTTATCTTGAGCTTGTTGGGATGTGTTTCACTTGCACACACATATGTCTGGTCAAAGGTCACCGCTTTTTTGCAGTGCTTTTGTTGGCTTGGCGACTTGGCCGCCCGTCTCAATGGCGGCGCACTTGTAACACTAATGAAAATTCCGAATTCCAAATTCCAATGAGCTGTCAGCCGCCACGGGGAGCGACGTCTGCGTCCTTGGCACACTGCCAGTAAATTGGGTCCGAGTGGTCATAATTTCGGATGCACCCCGCCCCCAAAACGGCCAGCCATCCATCCAGCCGGCCCCGCCCCCAATCCTGCGCCCCATTTCGGCCGAAGAAAGTGTAACAGAATGCAACGTGCTTGAAATTCCACACAAAATCTGCAAAATGCTACCGACGCTTGTTTGTCCAATCAGTGCAGTGAGCGAAAACGGGAGTGGTTTGTTGCACAACTTGCAAATCATCTAACTTTTTATCATCTAAGCGTACTTTTTAATATTGAACGCTCGCCTTAAATGAATCCATTTAACTTGTTAATATATAAAATACTTTTGGCCACCTTTAAAGGGGCTTAAAGCCTGGCTCTTTCCTGTCTCTCTGTGTATTTAGCCTCATGTTCGAGTGTTTGCTTTAAGTATTGTCTTGGATTGCACTCCGTGCGCTGGTGTGTATCTGTGTGTATCAGCGAGTATCGATGTGAACGTGTGTGTGTGTGTGTGTTGGGGGCGTGAGTAAGGCTGTGATGGCACTTTACGAATTGCTTTGGCGTATGTGGGCTAAAGGGTCGTTTTGTTAATAACTTATGACAGGCCAGCAGTTCGGGCCCGAAACCCACCTGGCCAAAGGCGAGTGTGTGCGAGTGTGAGCTGTTGTTGCGGTCGAGTTTTCTTTGTTTTCTGCTACTGGCCACTGGGGAATGATTAATGTAGCAGCTGGACGACTTGGGCACTTGGCCAAAAAGGATTGAGGCCTGGCAAATTGATGGCACGTCGCCCGGAGCGAGGCTTCAAGGTAGGCCAGCAAAAACGAGACATTTTCCATTCAGATATGGGCAATGTGATCCCGCAAATAATCGCATAGTACATCGGTGAGCTAATGAAGAACGAAAGCCAGTGGTTCATTATAGGCCCGGTTCAATGGAACCCGAGGCTTTCTCGGCCATTAAATGGCTTTCCATTATTTGGCCGGCTCTTAGGCGAACTCCCCAAGGACTCGGCTGTTCATTTTCATTCCTGGCAGGATCTGCGAGCCCCTGCCTTTCATTTACTTAGCTAATTCTCAACACGTGCTGTCACTTACAATTGTCCGTCCGGGGGCGCCAAAACTTTTCGATTTCCACGAACTGGAGCCTTGCAATTTCTGGCGCGCCAGTTCAATTGGTCTAATTGACTTTTCTTTTTGGCGGCTCGCTGGGAAAAGTTTTCAACACCCAGCCAGCGAGAGGAATTAACAGGCAATAATCGATGGAGTGGCCTGTTCCTTGCCAATCCAACCATCGCATCGCGGCCACCCACTCCGCATTGCCTCAATTTTTTCTTGCTTCGCGCCTGCAAATTATGCCACAAATTTGAAATGCCACATGGAAAAAGGCGCCGGGTGGGCGGCGGTTGAGCGGATTTTTTTGCCCGAGGTTGGGACGCTCGGCGACAACGAAATTAAACGAAAATCGTAATAAATTGCAAAAATTTACGAAAATTGGCTCCGCTAGGGACGAAACACTTTACAGCAGCCAGAAACGGGCAATGGAAACTTTCTGAATTGAAAAATTGAAAATAATGAATGGCACGCACACACACACACCCATGCCAGGCACACGGATTCAGCACGCACACACACAAAGGCGGCCAAGGCAGGGTGGCAAAAACACAGCGAGAAATAATGGGCAACAAAATTGGAGAAGTCAGAAATCTGTAGCTTAAATAGTTAAACGTCTTAAACGTGTTGGTATATTGCAAGGAAAATTATCCCTAAATAAACTATGAACCACTTTGGAAAACTGCAAACAGTTGGGCTTCATTTTTTCTCTCCGTGTGCGTTCAGATTCAGGCGGCCGCTAAGCGCAAAACGCTCAAAATTACAGCAACAAATAAAATTTGCAGTAAACTGCGTGCTTGACACGCCCACCCCCTGCCACGCCTACCGCCCACCAGGCGATCTGCCGTGGGCGGTGCGACAGATTTGAATGACAATTCGCCGCTGGCAGCCGCAGGACGAAAGGACGGGGCTGTTGCGGAGCTCCTGTCCCCCAGTTGGGTGGCTCTCCCTGATGAGTTTGGATGAGCGTAGATGCGTGTTTTTCCTGGCAGCATTACGAGGTGCAAAAGTGGGAGAGGGAGTGGGTGGTTTTCGCCCACGCTCAGGTATTTAAATTCATTTTCGTTCCATGCCAAGGATAGACATCTCGCATTTGGCCTCCTTTCGCGCCAAGGGGGCCAAGTAGGCGGGGGGGGGGGGGGCTTGTGAAAATGATGTTCCCTTGCAAATTATTACACCAAAATTAAAATAATATTTCTCATGATTGCAAATAGCTCAGCGAAGCAGATTTTATTTTGCCAGCCACCGCGGGTTTTGTTTTCCTTGGCTTGTAGCGCCATGAAAATACAAGTGCCTGCTTATTTATATTTCTAATTTTCACCTTTTTGTTTGGTTTTGGCCGCCCGCTTTTTGTGCCGAGTTTGCTCAGTTGGCTTTTAATGCCACGACTTTGTGTTGGCCTGCCATTCTTCCTTTCTTTTATTTTATTTTTTTATTATTTTCGCCTTAATAAACTGCCTGAGTTGGCAGAAAACGAGATGGCTAAGGAATATTGCCGGTGACTGCGAGCAATTTTCATTTTATTTCGCCGCCGAACAAAATGCGAAATGCTGAAAAGCGAGCTGCCCGGGTGGGCGTATATTTGGCAGTGGGTCAGGTGAGAGGCGCTCTGCTCAACTAATTATGTCGAAATGAGTTTTTCGCAGCCCACTTGCGCTGCGAAGCGCCGTCTTAACTTGTTTGCCGTAGTTGGCAAATGTCAGGCATCCGCACACACACACATACACCTAGACATGCAGTGTGCGCCATATCCTTGCACATCCTTCCACCGACTTTCGCAACTTCCTGAGCTTCCGTGCCGCACAGATTGGCATTTAATGTTAATTTCGCGACCTAATTAGCCGTAAAATCTGCGCCAAACCTAATCAGCTGCAGGAAAGTGTAACGTGTGTTGTTTGCATGACTGCCAGCGTATCTTAGCCCACTTCCACTGCAGCATGCTAATGTGCACTTGATTAGAATGTCACTCCAAGCCTGCCCACATGCACTTCCAACTCTGGGCCAAGATGCCCGATTAAGCTGCAACCAGAGCCCAGAAACTGGCACGGCCACGATAAGCCCTCGGCCAAGGGATTGCCAGCAAATGGCCAAGGCCTCCGGCTGTCTGGCGAAATGGGAAAGTATGGCAAAAGCCGAGCGAGTGCATTATGTACCGACAGGACTTGCGTGCTCGCTGGCCACAGGACCTGCATGACATTTATTGTGTAAACCAAGTTAGAGCGGCGGCACTGGAAAACCAATGCCACACTGAGCTATAATCCTTTGCTCAAATGTATCCTGGAAAATGCTCTATATGCCTGCTCCAAAATATACGTCTTCCCCAAAACAAAATCACTTATCAGAAGTTATTGACTGGAGTTCATTTGTGTTCATAACTTGGGGCTGCTATCTGTAATGAAATATTTTTTTGCAGTCGCAGGAGCACAAAATTGATATGCCATCGCAAAAGCCCCACAGATATGGCTGGCAAATTATTCGTGGAAAATTGTTTTCTCACGACAGCCAGCAAATCAAAATGGATACGAGGCTGTAATAAAACTATAAGTGGCCGTTTTGCGTGGCCATTAGGAGCAGTCGATAAGTGGGAAAGTGCCGCTTGGTATAAGATATTAGAGGGGTGATATTCCAGGGGAAAACTGAGCAGAAGAAAGGAATAGTAATGTAGTCACAGTGCCATTGTCTTGCTGTATTCATCCGCCCGGGGCAACTCCTTGTGTCCTTTGTCCTCGTCGCCGCCGCTTTCGTCCTTAGCTGCCATCCTGCAGTCAATATTTCAGTTCGACTTTGACAGGAGCGCTGATGAATTCGCTCCACTCGTCCTGGCGGATGCCCACACCCACGAACGACGTGACTTCTGGCATCTTGTTATTATATCGAAATTATCCTGGCTGCAGCTGAAATTGTTTCAGTCACACAGTCACACGTGCCGGGGCCATTTGGGAACTTTTGGCGGGAAAGCGGAGCAGAAATTGGATATTATATAGCCAATCATAAGCGGAACATTTGGGTTAGCTAGTCAGTATTCAATAAAATGGCGCGAAATAACTATTTAGTTCCTTGCAGTAATACGTGAAGTAATTCACGATATATATTCTTAAAAGCACTTTCAATTTCTTTAGGTCTTGCAAGGGTAATCCGAGCCATTTTCCCGTTCTAATTAGCAAACTTGAGCCATTTTCCCGAGCCAAATCAGCAGCGCCGATGGGAACTCCGCTGAGGATTGGGTTTCATTATTGGAACCGGCACTGGAGCTTTGGCGCATTGGAGCATTGGAGCAGTGGAGCATTGGGGATGCGGACGGCGTGTGCAGACGATTTGTAATTTGCTCATGTCTGCCGAAGGATCCGCTGACGGAGTTCTTTATGTTGTTATCATATCAGCCGGCAGCGTTGAAGGATATATGTCATGCGGTCATGTGACTGGCACTCATTGCCCCCGAAAATTATGCAAAACCCATTAGAGGAAACCACCCTCGGCAGTTTGCCGGGTACCCAGTTAGCCGGCGATGTGATACATTTTTAATTCGGTGCCCCTTGGCCTTTAGGAGCCCGATGCTCATCGAGCTGCCACATTCGGCATGTGAGGGCCGCAGCTCAAAGGGAAACTTTGGGCGCCGCTAATAAAACTCATGCCAACTCATCAAAAACTAACTTTAAATATGTCCTTTGGGTCCTCAATCAAACGAGTGCGTGCGTGCGTCCTGAGACGACGGGATGAATGTGAACCAATATCCTGGGAGTAGGGACAGTCGGTGGAGCCAAAGTCAAGGGGCTGGGGGCTCTGTAGTTTTAGAGCTGGAGCTCGTTAGTTTACGGGCCCCATTTGGCATTTCCGGGTGAAAATAAAGCTGAATGGCAAACGGAATACGAGAGCAGGAGGAGAGCACACTGAAAGCCGCACACATTTCATCTGACGACTGCAACAAATTAATCATAATCCGTATGCGATGAACTCGAAAGCCCAGGTCGTGGCTGGGGGTATTGATTTCGAATTATGCAAATATTTGGTCAAATGATTCGCTCATGTGTGCTCAGCTCCACAGCTCACGAGATTTGGATTAGTTGGCGTTTTTCCGTCTCTCCGCTTTTCCGCATGACGTCAGTGTTCGTTTTCAGTATCCAGCTGAATTTCACCGGCTTGCTCTGCATTCCGCGACTGTCACGGTTGTCAGGACATTCCGTGTGGCAGCCACATGACCGCTTGGTAACTTGATTTGCCAGGACAAGGACGAGAACGGACGAAAGACGAAAGCCGCACGGGAAAAACTTCCAGTGAAGTTGGTCATCCAGGCGGCCTGTTTCGCAAATCAAAACATATGCCACTCTGTCAATCGACTGCAAAGTAACGCCTTATAAACTTGGTAATTCCAAGCATTGATAGCAAAGCTATCCTGCAGAAGATTTCTCCCTGTGCACAGGCATCGCAGACTCCTGACCCACATCCAATTTGTGACAATAGTTAATTATTAATCACGACACACCGGGGAGCAAAGGGATGCCAAGATGCTGACATCTCTGGTCGGGGGACCACATGTCGCATGAGCAATATGCCACTTAAAGTAATGCCCGATGCTCGATTGGCTCACTGACAGCCGGCAGACGTTGGTGTAAGTGTATCGGGCCTACAGCCCGAATATCCTGTATGTGGTTGTCATTCACCTTGCTGTGCGGAGAGCGAAGAGTTCGCTGTAGTTGTCTTTGTCGTTGTCGTTGTCGTTGTCGTTGTCCTGGCTGTTGTCCTTGCCGCTTGTCGTCCTGTCCAATCATTATTCATTGCGTGACAAGCGCGTTAAATGTGTCTCTCTGCCGGGGAGCATGTGTGAGTGTGCCAGACTCGCAATAACTTTTAACATGCCAAAGGTATTTCCGCAACAATAGCAACTCGGAAGCGAAGGGGGCAGCACACTCGCAGAATCGAAAGGCTGGGCTATAAAATGGAGTTGTGCGATTTTCGATTGCCAGGCGCTTTTTTTACTGCTAAAGAACTGAAATGTTTAGTGGGTTTATGGATGCAATACGAAGAATTACGCATACGCCAAGTGGTACGGCCTGTACGTATATATTACGTATACGCATGGGTGTACCATTAAGAAAATCCTGTATCCTGTATGTATTCTATATTTAGAATTTGTATAGATCTTTCATATTTTAATGCATGGCAATTTTTTGAGTGCAGAATAGGAAGGATAATTTGCGTGTTTCCTGCCGCCGCTGCCTTTCGGGGTGCCAATCCCGAGGACGGAGTTTGGGCTGTCGATTCCGTCTCACGAGCTGTCTGTGCGAGCCACAAATTAATGCCAGCCATTATCACGGAATCCACTTTCGTGCCCACCACGCCGCCATTCTTATTCGTCCTTGATTGCCACGAATAGCGAACAAAAAGTATATAGTAACCGAAAAACAAAGGACCCCCCGCCCGGTGTTTCGTTTCGTTTCGTTTGATTTCTGCTTGCCCCGGCTAGATTCCTCGCGTGCCATGACACTCTGCCACCGGTGTAAATATTTGTGACATAATTAAGCAGGCCGGCACCGAGGGATCTGGGATTTGAAGGCCAGGAGCCGGGAGCCGGGAGCCGGGATACAGAAGGCATTATCAAATCGGTCGGGGGCACACAAGTTGCAAAGCTGAAAATAAAGCAAACATCGGCGCTCTGAATGGCGGAGAGTTTTCGACACGCGCGTGATTAAATTTCATTTGTGGACCCAACCGAAACGGAACCCAACTGACTGACTGAGTCCTTAGTCCTTAGTCCTTAACTCGCCGTATTTACCGTCGTTTTAGTGCCTCGCCTCGCTCGGGTTAGTCGGGAACACAGGCTTTTTCCCCAGAGTGCGTGTGTTTGACTTGGATTCGCATTAAGATTGTCAAAGATTTGGACCTCGGCGGGGAGCCACTCGAACGATTCACTTTGTTTCGCTTGGCTTACCTGGAAAAAGCCCCAAAGCGCCAAAAAACGCTCGGGGAGCAATTCTGAAGACTTTAGGCGGCGATTTATCGCCGCTGAGCGGCTGAGTGGCTGCCGCCGATACTGATACTTGGGACCCAAAGATAGTAGTCTATTCCAACCAGTTAATTTGAATACGAGGCGAAGGCTGCGAAAAGGAAAAGGTTGTTCAATGTCACGGCGGCTTTGCTCGTCTATCCGCCAAGCGATTCCAGTTCGGCGATAGTGCACGAAATTAATGGATGTCGGGACAGGTTCCCAATACCGCCTACTTGCACATGTCCTTATCGACGAGTACAACAATGGCAGCTCCACCAATAAATTCTGGCATTAGGCCTCTTCCCCGAGGGGCGTGGCACCCACTTGACATCAGCGGAGTGCCTCGTCAGGCCGTAAAAATTGTGTTGCCTACTTTGCGGGGCAATTCCAGAAACATCGCGACATCGTAGTTTATTAGTTCATTGCCTTATAAACAGGCTTAAATATTTATTCACGGAGTCTGGGAGCTCCGAGCGGCCAAAAGTGTGTAGACACCTGTGTGTCTGGCACATTTCTCATTTTATTCAAACGATCAAAAAGCAAAAGTAGCTGAAGTATGCACCTTTAAGTGGAATTTGAGCCGAATAAAAAGTTGCCGAGCCGCCCAAAATTCAATTTGCCAAGTTCGAAGCCAAGAAGTTGGGCTGTATGTAGTGGCAGACTTTTCCATTTTCCCCAGCCAGTTCTTAGGGGCCGGTTGGCAGGCAATTTCAATAAACACATCGACTCGTCTCGGAAGTTTTAATAATTCAATAGGCAACAATGCGACATGGAAAATCGCTTCATGTAATTACAGCTCGCATAAAAATTCAACAAATGGCCGCCGGCTGGCACTTTATTGGATGGCTGCTCAGCGGGAATTGCCCGTTCGGTTTTCTTGACTTCAATTTAAATTCAAAGACTGTTATTGCAGCTGTCACAGCGGTAGAGATACTCGTACATGCCAAACATTTTGCCACGAGCATCTAGAATTTTATGTCGTGATTTGGCGTGAGTCGCTGCTGCAGTGGGTCGTCTGGGTTTCCGAATCCATTTCGATGGATGTCATTGCGGGGAATTCATTTTGTGGGCCAGACTGCTCGATATTGAAATACTCTGCACCGCATTAAATTCTTGTTGAAGTAAGCAACTAACTGGTTATTCGCATGCATGCTGGGCACGACTTTCCGACCGCTTTTCCTGGAAAATCTCTCGCTGGCCATTTTCGGTATGCCCGCATACAAATGCGGCAGGGGCGTTTGCTTAACTTTCATGAGGCCATTCAATGACTTAACCATTTCCACCCCGCTGCCTTTTCTAGCTTTTTCACGCACGCACACAGCAAGCAGCTAACTGAAAAGGGTCAAAAGGTTTTTCACACATATACAAATTGCTGGCCTGGCCGAAAGCATTTTGCATAGAGGCCAGACTTGGCTTTCGGCCAGCTTTGCCCAGCTTTTACTTTCACCAACAACCTTAAAGGTTGCCTCAATTAAATTTCTCGGCCCAGACGCAAAAAAAATATGAGAAAATGCCAGAAAGCTGCAGGCACCGCCCACTTGTTCATATGAATTTCTTTCACACTGGGAAAATAACTTCCAAATTCCATATTTCTCAGCGGTTTTTGCGCCATAACTTGGCTAAAACTGATCACAGAGCTAAAAGAATGGCTGTTTTTTACAGCTGATTATCAATATTATTAGTTAGTTTCGCATTTTGGACGATTTTACAAAAATAATTTTTGGGTCAAATTTTGCATTTTTTACAAGGGGTACCATCACAAAAATTTGCAAAAATTTTCAAAAAAATAACTTTTCCAAATTTGAATGCCAATCGATTGGGAATTTAATTACGAGTTCAACGAGGTATGACAATACGTATTTGGACCATTATTTTCAATGTTGTTGCACAAAAACTGGTTATTTCTGGGTGGAAAATGGTTAAAATAACTTTTGGCCGCATTTCAGCATTTCAGCCGGCCTTTTCAAGTGCAGAATACCTGTATTTGTAGATTTGTTTGCCCAGTGCACACATATTTTTGTGTCTCTCGTTCGGTTGCCCTGTTTTTATGCCAACTCCCCATTTTGACTTACTGCACATCAACAGCCTCATCAGGCGGGCGAGTAAGTGAAAAAAATGTTTGCTTTTTTAGCCAGGACGAGTGAGAAATGTGCCAGGAAATTGTGCTAAGCTGCTGAACAAAAAACGGCGCAAAGACGCTGGCTCCGCTGTTTCAGCCTTGACTTGGCCATGCGGCCATGTGGCCAAGGAAAACATAAACCATAAACGTGTCAGGCTTGGATCAAGTTCGGTTTCTGCTCCTGTTTCTGTTCTGGACCCCGTTTACCGAGGGGCAGGAGTTCCAGATAAGCCAACAGCAGCAGGCAGCTGAATTTATGGCATACGCGACCCGGAAATGAGCAGCCGGTATGTTGTGGCAGGAATGAGGAGGCAGAAGGCACGAGTCCTTCGTCCTTCCTGCTGCTCCGCTCGATTGGCTGCAGACTACAGCCACCACAGCTCCACGCCTGCTGATGACAGGTGATAATCGGCGGAACGGCACAAACGTAACTAAATAACAAATGATATGGCCCTCCTGAGAGGATCACAAATTTGTGAATTAAGCCCATTTTAAGGGTTCAATTTGGGCTGAGGAGGTAAGCCAATTAGCAGGCAATTTCACACATAATCATGCAACGTTGGCAGTGATATTTATCTTTTAATTATTAAGATTTTGAGTGCCATCTTAAATATAGAAGAGAAAAGTTCAACCTTGAGTCACATCCTTGATTGAGTCACATTCAAAGCCGAGCAGCTATGCTATTCCCAATCCCACCTCCATTCGATTAAGCCAACCCGAAATTCGTGCTGGTTAAATGGCGCCATCTGAGAGGCGGCGAGTGCCAATGGGGGATGGCTCCAAGGACCTCAATGCAGGACCTCGGTGCAATAGAAGTCCTGGATGGAGACGCCATCGCCAGCTGTTTACATTAAGCACGGGGCTTAGCAATCAACTCGCGGCGACAGGAGCCAGGACTCTTGAATAATGCGACGCACAGTTGTTGACTTCCTCTGTCAAATGCCGTTGACAAAGGCAGCATCCACTTAGCCATCCTGCCGGGAACTGGGACCTGGGACCTGGAAGCTGGGAGCTGGAGTTCGAGTCCTGGTGGTCGCACGCTTCACTTCCTGCCAACAAGCCAACAAGCCTGGCACTCCAAATGTAATTTAATTTGTTTATTTGTGTGGCACTTGCCCCCCAAGGACCTGCCCTCCACTCCCCAGGATCTCTTTTCCAGCTGGCGTGTCTGCTTGCCAATTAATTGCGTGCCTTTTGCGGCGCAGGAGAGCAGCTGAAAGCTGGTGAGCTTCTCCTCCAGATTTCCAACCAGGCGGCGGAGCCCCAAAAAATCCTCTAATTAATGTGTTTGCTTAGCTTTTGTGCGCGGGAAATTTGCCTAACTCGGTTACCTGTGGATGCGAAAGTCAACCTTTTAATTGAATGAAATTTATAGCCCGCCCTGCCAGCGACTCAATTACAATAGCTTCATTAGACCGACGAAAACTTTTGTCAAAAGAATCCCAACTTGATTACGTATAAAAATTAGAAGTTGCTCGAAAGTCTACGTATTATTTTATGCTAAAGTTTGCACATCCACAATTTGGCCCAAAGCACATTTAATTGGTTTTCATATTAATTTACTTAGTAGTAATAATATTATTGCATTTTGGCTGTTCGGTTGGGTAACTCATAACGACATAAAATGTGCTGTTTACATTGCGTTGAATTTATAAAATATTTACAGCGGGATTATGATAAAGGGATTTTCAGGGGTTGGGCACTGTGGCTCAAATTATTTCGCCGCTCCATGAAAAGTGTAAAGCCCACACTTTATCTTAAGGTTGTCCTGATTGCATTGTGTTCACCAGCCTCTCGTCTTTTTTGTCGACAGCTTGGCAGCCCGGCGGCGAGTCCTGCTGAAGGACATGAAAATGCGCTTCATTAATTTGGCTGGCAGCCGCCGACTGCAGCAGCAGGAGCAACAGAAGGACCAGGAGCAGCAACTGCCAGGGAAATTGGAACAGGAACAGCAACAGCAAAAGCAACTCGAACAGCAACTGGAACAGGGACTCGCGTCAGCTGCAGCGACACAGCACTGAGTTGCAATGGTGGAGGACAATGGTTCGTCGCCGGAAGTGGAAGGAGCGGAAGGAGCCGGCGCGCCCCTCCTGGCGCTCCTCCGTGTGGACGGGCTCAATCAGACGCAGACGCGCTCCCCCTCGCCGTCGTTCTTCGGCAGCTACAATATCTCCGAGGACGTCTACTTCTACTTCAATGGCTTGCCCACGAGCACGGAGCTCGTCCTGAACGCCACCACCGCCGCCACCAGCACCACCTTGAGTACGGCGATGGCGGGAGCAGGAGGTGGCGGCACCACCACGCCGGAACCCGATCTGTCCGAGTTCCTGGAGGCCCTGCCCAACGACCGAGTGGGCCTGCTGGCCTTCCTCTTCCTGTTCTCCTTCGCCACGGTTTTCGGCAACTCACTGGTCATCCTGGCCGTCATCCGGGAGCGGTACTTGCACACGGCCACCAACTACTTCATCACCAGCCTGGCGGTGGCCGACTGCCTGGTGGGTCTGGTGGTCATGCCCTTCTCGGCGCTCTACGAGGTGCTGGAGAACACGTGGTTCTTCGGCACGGACTGGTGCGACATTTGGCGGTCCCTGGACGTGCTCTTCAGCACCGCCTCCATACTCAATCTGTGCGTGATCTCACTGGACCGCTACTGGGCCATCACGGATCCCTTCAGCTATCCCATGAGGATGACGGTCAAGCGGGCCGCCGGACTGATAGCCGCCGTCTGGATCTGCTCCAGTGCCATTAGCTTTCCGGCCATCGTGTGGTGGCGGGCGGCGAGGGATGGCGAGATGCCCGCCTACAAGTGCACCTTCACCGAGCACCTGGGCTACCTGGTCTTCTCGTCGACGATATCCTTCTACCTGCCGCTGCTGGTGATGGTGTTCACCTACTGTCGCATCTACAGGGCAGCCGTGATCCAGACGCGATCTCTGAAGATTGGCACCAAGCAGGTGCTCATGGCCTCCGGGGAGCTGCAGCTCACGTTGCGCATTCATCGTGGCGGCACCACGCGGGATCAGCAAAATCAGGTGTCCGGAGGAGGAGGTGGCGGAGGAGGAGGCGGCGGTGGCGGTGGCGGAGGATCACTCAGCCACTCGCACTCCCATTCGCACCACCATCATCACAATCACGGCGGTGGCACGACGACCTCCACGCCGGAGGAGCCGGATGATGAGCCACTATCCGCACTGCACAACAACGGACTGGCCCGCCATCGGCACATGGGCAAGAACTTCTCGCTGTCCAGGAAGCTGGCCAAGTTCGCCAAGGAGAAGAAGGCGGCAAAGACGCTGGGCATCGTGATGGGCGTGTTCATCATCTGCTGGCTGCCCTTCTTCGTGGTCAACCTGCTCTCCGGATTCTGCATCGAGTGCATCGAGCACGAGGAGATCGTCTCGGCAATCGTCACCTGGCTCGGCTGGATCAACTCCTGCATGAATCCTGTGATCTACGCCTGCTGGAGCAGGGACTTTCGCAGGTGAGCATCTATTGTTATCCTTCTACTGTGGCATTCAGCTCCACAAAACGCAGTTTCTTATTTTACATTTTCATTTTTATTAAATAAAAGTTGGTGCACGTATACCAAAGAGTTCTCACAAGGATTAAGCTTATCTGGTGCTCCGCAGATGAAAGCTTATATATATTTATGAAAGCTAGAACGAAGTTATTTATTTTCCGTTTACTTTTGGTGGAGGACCCTCGAAACCACTGATAGTACTCGTCTTGTGTGCTATTTTTATTTGGGCTGCGTTTTTGTGGCTTTCGAGTGCCGAGCTTAACCCTGGTGGCCCCGATCCTAACTGGCTTCTCTTCCAGGGCCTTTGTGCGTCTGCTGTGCATGTGCTGTCCTCGCAAGATTCGCCGCAAGTACCAGCCCACGATGCGTTCCAAGTCGCAGGTGAGTGTTCCACGACCCACTCCATCCACTGCCAATCTCATCCGCCGCCAGGCGATTCGATTCCACTCTGCTCATCGTTTTTGCGGTCTGGGAAATTGGGAAACTTGGCGGTTTTCCGCATTTTCTACTCGGTTGACTTGTTGTTGCATCCACTGTTTTGGCGGGCAAACAAAAACCGCTTTCATGAATTACGCGCACCACTTTCGTATGCTCCAAAAACGAAACTCAACGAACGGCGAAATTAATTTACAAATTTAATGAATATGCAAAAAAATAACTGACATTCACCCCAACCCCGAGCCACCACAGTGGTGGCCACGACTTCCGTTCACACATGGCAGGCAGCCATGAAAACTCCCTCACTTCCGCAGCAGATTCATCCTCACCCAACGACATCCTCACCCCAATCCTGCATAAATCATCCGGGCGCATCACTCAACCTGTCGACCCTCGACCCGCGACCCTCGCCCCTCTGCGTGATTTTAATGAATAATTTTCTAATGTTTGGCAACTCTGGCTGCACCTGGGTGCGTTGCCGCGGGTTGAATGGGACCAAAAGAGCGTTGCACCCACTGTTTGCCGACGGAGAGATCCATTGTCGTCCTCCAAGGACCCACTGTCAATAGCAGCCCTAAGTAATTACACCAAAGTCATGACAGTCGAACTTGTACAAGGGAAAGTGCTCAATAAATTGTAATGCCAAAGGAGTTCTCAGCATGGCAAAGAAAGCATGCCAACCAACATGGCGTATGAGTGATTTTACCACTTTAAAGGCAAAATGCTTAGGTTATTTCTTTAAATTCAATACCATCTGATGGCCAACTTTTTGTTTAATAAATGGTGCAAGTTCGACTGTGCGGCAAGCAATTTGGCAACCCATCAGAAACGCTTAAAGTGCCAGTTTCGAAATGGAGGCCTGTCCCAAAATAGCTCATGTCACGACAGCATTAAAGTCATTATGGTTTCCCCACGGCTCCCCATCCCAACCCATCCCATGGACAGCATGTAGTATAGCCATGTCTGGCGAATCGAGCTGATTGTGATTCCGGCGGCGTTCTTGATTTTGCAGAGATTCGCGACGCGGCGCTGCTACTCGACCTGCTCGCTGCACGGCATTCAGCACGTGCGGCACAACTCCTGCGAGCAGACTTACATATAGTTTAGCGTAGATTTAGTTGACAATGATTAAGGCGCCCAGCCACGCCCCCTAGCGCCCTCCATTTGTCCGTAAGTCAATGGCAAGGTAAGCGAGCTGTGACTCTGTGTCTGTGTCCTGCGACTCTCTCTCTCTCTCTGTTCTCCGTCTGTGTGTCTGTTGTCCTTTGAAAGGCAAAGGACTTTAAGCACGAGCATCCTGTCTGCGTGCTTCGGTAGCTGCATCTGTGTGTGGCTGCGCCGTCTCACTCACTCCTATTTGTTGACAGGATGGCATTGTTGTTTGTGTCCTTGTTTCCGTTTCACTCTGGCGTGTTCTCGAAATCTCCGGAGATTTTGGGCGCTGCAAAGTATGCTATGAAAGATTAGTTTACATGCAATCATATTTATGCGCAGCCCTAAAAACTCGCACGATTTAAGGGCTCTAGAGATTTCGGGAACACCCTCTTATGTATGTTTTCTTGATTTGCTTACCTTGCTGCGAAAACAGACTCTGATTCAAGCACCTGTTGAATGTGTTGCACCCTCACACACACTCACTCACAAGCACACACACACACACACACGGGGACACTGACAAAGATGTCCACCCACGCAAAAAGTCCCTGGGCACCAACACCTGAGCCCTTCTCTGTTTGATGATGTTGTTTTTTGTGTGTTGTTGCAGACAAGCTGAATGAAAATGAAAAGAGCACAAACAAAGAAAAGAATAAACGAAAGTTTCCACAAAGTCTCTGGGCACTCACACACACACTCTTGCACACTGCAGGACACTATGTCCTTTCAACGTTTTTGTCACCGTTTCCTGTTGCTGTTTTTTCTCTCCATGTTCCTGCCTCTGTTGATGTTGTCGCTACTGTTGCTGTCGCCCCTCACAAAAGATTTTCCCAGTGTACACAATGACGAAACAAGAAAAACCGAAACACCAGCCCCACTCATAAAATGTTTGTTGATCTTTTTATACTCGTTTGTGGCGGAGGAAAAATGGTTTATGTGATTCGGGAAAGCAGATGAAAAAGCCTAAGTATAGAGTGGATCGGCTTTAAGAGACACGGACACTTGTTGTGGAAAAACCTAAGTACTGCAAATCTATGGAAAAATTTAAGATCTTTAGAAGGAAAATCAATCATTGGCTGTACTTTTATTATTATTTGTATATGTTTTATATTCTTATCACTTTTGACACTCATTACTGCAAGACTTTTCGACTGACTGCCCTAAACAACTTATTAGATGAAAGGCTCATTCGAAAAGGTTCAGCTAAAATAGCTCTTAGTTTTAAAAGTTCTAAAATGTATGTGGAGTTTCAGCCATCTTTTTCCTGCGATTTATGACCAAGAAGAAAGGGTTTCACATTTTCAGTTTGTTGTTTATTTCTTGGATCAATACTTACTGGCCAGGCTCCTGACCTTCCCTGCGCAGTTTTCCGCACTTCCCCCACCGAAGGGCGGAAAAACCCGCAAAGGAGTCACGCACAACCGATACTTGAGAAGTGTTATCAAGTGAACCATAAACATTTCTTGCACTTAAAAATTTCCAACTCAATTTTCGCCAGCCGACAAGCGAACACAACCCGCACACTCGCACACACCACACACCACATGTAATTGTATTGATGAAAATGTTATTTACAGCAATCAACAGCCAATATGTGTCTGGCCTCGGTGGTAGTGCGGGTGTAGCTGTGTGGGTGTAGGGATAAGGATGCGGATGCGGATGCGGATGCGGATGCGAATGCGAATGCCTTTCCGCATCCGCTTCTTTCGATTTGGGGGTTTTCTTCTGCGATGTGTCTGTCATCATATCAATTACACCCAAGAGCATGCCAATTTATTTGCCAAGTGCTTCCACTGCCAATTCAAGGAACGCGGATGTGAAGTTTCGAGCACGACTGAGTCGACACTTGAAGCATTCAAACTTGGTGTTGCTTAATTCCGTTCAATGGGCGGGATAGCTTAAAATAATTCTGGTATAAAATGCAGGCATTTACCGGCATTCAGCTTGGTTCTTCAATAAAACATAAAGGGATTTAAAGCTTACTGGATCGCACAACACGAAAAGCGAATTGATTGTCAAAGGATTAAGATTGCGGACTTTATAAGTTTGCCTGCCGCTTGCAGAGCGGTTGCCCAGAACACTAAATGCCAAATATAAATCAACAAGAAGCACTTAATTTAATAGAAACTTCTATCGAAAATCTTTAATTTAACTAAAGAGGGTTATGACTCACCAGGGAGCTGTGGAAATGGGCAGTAGGGAGATTAGCCCAGAATTGAAGAAGAAAACAGATAGCGAGGAGGATAATACGCATACGACCCGTTGTACAAGGCAAATTTAAAAGATTAAAGCAAACTTATCAAACACCCGACACTTCTGACCTTGCTAACTGCTTGCGATTTGTATAATTTATGGCAAATCCTTAGCTCAGGAAGGACCTGCCCTTTGCCCGACAAATGAGGCGACTTCCGGCAGCCGCAATTTGCCCGCTCTACGGCAAGTGGAAATGGCTTTGCTCAAATGAGGATATTGCAGATGTGTGGTTAGCTGCCTGACCGAAAGGACTCGATTTCCGCCCTCAAAAGTCCGGCACTTGCCTGCCGCCCTGTTGGCCATCTTTGTGCCACCTCAAGCACATTGCGGTCGGCCGCAAGTTGCAGCTGTCTGTGTGGCACTGGACACTGGGCACTGGGCACTGGGCACTGGGCACTGGCAGTCGGTAGTCCCATTTCGGCACTTAAAAATTAACTTTACACGAGTTCCATTCAACTTTAATGCCACCACCGCCCACACTTCCACATGCGCCCTCAACACGCCGATTAATCGCCGACTGTCGTCTGTGGGCCGCCTGACATTTGCGCCCGCCCTTGACCGCCCACTCGGTGTCCTAATGAGCCGTAAAGGATTCCCACCCGCCCATAGGCCCACCCTTGCACACACACATAAGCGCATTCTGCCCGCCAGGGCCAATTTGCATCCCATTTCGACTGGCATCTTTGGTGGGCGTGCACGTGGAGAAAATCGCAGAAAGGTCAACCAGAGATCGTTTTACGCATGAAAATTATACTTGCGGCATCTCATTACGACATTTAAATGCCATAAAGTAAAGTATCGTTTACGCCATTTCCACTGATTTCATATTCAATAAACTCGCTTTGGGAAATTACTTGTAAAATCTGAGCCAACTTCTCATTATAACTTTGACATTGTTGTTAGAAGAAACGAATTTTCTATGACGAATATAATACCTAAGAGGCGGTGCTGAATTCTCCCTGTGCACTTGAGCGCAACAAGATGTTTTGATTGAAAATGCCAGCCAGACATACACACAAATCGGAGCCACACACACACACACATTTGCAGCTGAGACTGTTTAGCATAAATTTGGCAGCTTGTAAACCATGGAATTTGTGCTTCTGACTGTTTGCAGAGGAAACCACTGGCCAGCCGGAGGCCAACTGCCACATCCTCGGAGCTGCTTCGTTTCGGGGCCTTCGAGTAGCGAAAAGTGACGGGAAATAGCACGTACTTTAATCAATCCTTGATAAATATACTTTGCTCCTTGTGGCTGGCACTGCTGCTTTTGCTAAAATGCTGCTGCTATAATCGCTGCTAATTGCATCAATTATTGGCCAAGGCTTTGTGCTATTTATGCGAAGCGGTCCAAATTGAATTCGAAATCGAAATTGCTTAACCGATTAATCAAACCAATTTCATGCCACCGAAACGAACTGAGGCGCACTAAATGTAACAATAATCGGGTGCCTTATATACGTGTATACAAATACATTCCGAATACATGGCTTCGATAATGGCTCATTTCTCGGGCAGGACGAACATCAAAATGTAATTTACCACAAATGTTGCGCAAACATCAATTATCCCTAATTGACTGTGAACGTGAAATTAACGTTTATAATTATGTGACAGAGTCGCTGGAGCGGAAGTCCGAGCTCCAGTCCGTGCGAATTCTCGTAGGCAGCCATGTAACTTTTAATGTCCTGCCCAGGATCCAAAGGGGGCCGTGAAATGAGGTCCTGGCAATCGGGCATTTTGTGACTGTCAGCCGACAAGGTCGCCGTTAAGCAGGCGGGATTGGGTGCCCCTGCAGCTTAGCCTCTGGCGAAACTTTGAGCTCGGCCCAAGTCGGGATCCTGTGGCTCCCAGGACCCCGGAGTGGTTATCGAGTGCCGGGCAATAAATTAGCCAAAGGGGCGTGGCCGCGACAAGTTCGTGCGCGAAACAGCCCACTTGGAGCTCCACGGTGCTATTGACCTTTTGGCGGAGCCGCACGAAAGGTCCTTTTTGGGTGACCCGCCCTAATGAGTCATTAAAGTGTTATGATAAAAGTGCTCTAGGTGATAAGTCTAGATAAGCCGGCTATAAAGCAGGCATTTAAATTTAGTTACTGAACAGGATTAGAAATGGGCACTCTTCTGATTTCAAATATCAAGTAATAAGTGTAAATTATTATTTTTACTTGAAATCACATGGACTTTGCAGACGCCATAGGTCCCACCTCACACGGAGTAGATCATATCGGGCAAAACTAACTCAAGTGATTATCTGCCTCCCTGCTGTTTTTTTTTTTTATTTTCGACATCGCCGGGGGGCTATAAAAATTGCAAATTACCCAGTTGGCCTGGGGCGTCTGCTAAGCGGGCTATCCGGTCAGGCTCTTCAATTATTTAAGCTAATTGCGACCGCAATGCGAAGGACGAAGGGCGACGGGCGACGGGCCACTCGGCGTATACGCAATGCAAATGGGCGAGGGATTTTAGAATTTTAAGCGGCCTGAAGGAGAAGGAGGTGCCTGTGAGCCTGTAATTGAATTGGGCGACCGAAGATGATGGGTTTTTTGTTGGTTTGGCTTAAGGTGAAACGGGGCTGGGAGCAAAGCACTTGGAGGATGGGAAAGCCCTTGGAATTTCCCCCCAAAAATACCACACACGCACACTCACACATTTTTGATAATGTTGTTGTTACTGTTTTTATTCTCAGCCCCTCAAAAAAAAAAAAAATGAAGAAAGCCAAAAGAAACTGAAAACCAGAAATTGGAATTTCAGCTACCGCTTTTCTTTGCCCATTTTGCCGCTCTTTTGTTGTTGCTATGGCTGCTTGTTGTTGCTCTTTTCCTAGTTTTTCCACCCACTCTTTTATTGTTTTGCTGTTTTCAATCATGCATTTTACTTTGACTTTTACTGCACCCAAAAAAGAAGAGAGGAAAAGCCTGGGAAAAATGGTTGAAATGGTTGAAATCAAGGGGAAATCTGCCCGGAAAAGCCGCAACGGGTTTCGTCTCTATTCTTATTGCTGTTGTTGTTGTTGTTGTTGTTGTGTCGCTCCCCCCCCTTCGTTTTTCACCGCCATCCACCACCCACCTGGTGTTGTTGTTATTGTTGCTCTGGCTGTGCATTGTTGTTGTTGTCGTTTCACTTTGTTGCTTTGCTGTTGCTGCTGCCGTTGCTGCTGCTGCGTTGAAACGGCAATTTTGTTTACAGCCACACTCCACAGAAAAAGAAGAGAATAACACCCGAACTTTTCCGGAAACACTGCCTGCAAATTGTATGCAAACACTCGAAACGAAATAAGACAACAAAATGTTAATTAAACGCTTTTTCTCGCCTTTCTACTCTTTCACCCCTCTCTGTCTCTGTCCCTGTCTCTTTCACACCGTATTGTTTTTTAACTTTACTGAATCGAATTGTTGCTTGTTTTCCTGCTTACTTTTCAACTTTATTCGGATTACTTCGGCATTTGTTTGTTATTTCAAACTTTTCTGTTCTACATCTTGACGTCTGCACTCTTGTTTAACTTTGTTATTCATTCTAATCAATTAATTTTAAACCAAAATGCCTTTAATATGTTTTCATTATTTGTATTGTACACATTATCACTGCTTTTCGTGCCCTGCTCCCCCGTTTTTTCTCACAGTGTCACGTGGCCGCTGCAATGGTGGCCGCCTCCACCTCCTTCGGCTACCACTCGGTGAACCAGATCGACCGGACGCTCATGTGACGGCAGCTGAGCAGTTGCAGCACCTGCAGCGGGGGCAGCAACTGCGGCGGATCGCGGTCCGCCCACCACCAGCACCACTCCTCGGGCACGGCCACGCCCTCGTCCTCGCAGCGATCCTGCACCAGATGCCAGAGCTTCCACCGCCACCACCACCGCTCCAGGCGCCGCAGCTCGGGGATGCAGTTGCGCGGCGACTACAACTCCACCACGGCGGTGAACAGCGCCCTGGCCAAGACCATAGTCACCATCAGTGCGCCTCCGGTGGCGGCTGCCTCGGCCAGTTCCCTGCACTTGGGCGTCGGCGGACGTCCTTCCTCGGTGTCCACCCTAACGATCGCCTCGGTGCCGCCCACTTTGAGTGGCAGTGGCAGTGCAGGGGGCTCTGTGAGTGGGGCCACCACTCCACTGGCGCCCAGTCTCAAGGCCCTGACCCCGGGACCGTCGAACTCGTCGGGTCACCACGTGTCCTTCATGCCCATGACGGGCATGAAACGGTTACGCAGCTCGAACGCCTCGCTGGGATCTCCGAACGGAGTCATCAGCTCTGTGGGCGGAGCGGACACCACCTCGGCGCCCTCGCTCATCGATGCCAGCGAGGACCAGGTCCAGATGAGGAACACATCCACCCACAGGATCCTGGAGCAGTGCCAGAGTGTCCAGAGCCAAATAACTACTCTCGGCGACGTGGAGGACGACGAGGAGGTCAGCGACAGTGAGAGCGAGAGCATCGGACTCGCCCTGGTGGAGACCACGCCCCAACTGGAGAGCCAGCCCGTGGAGGCATCGAGTTCCTCCAGCTCCTCGGTCAAGTAAACTCAGCAACAGAACCACGGAAACAAGCCCAGAAATTAGCCTTAAGATACAACCATATACATAGGTGTGTTTATCCGGAGCGGTCGATGGGAGCGGAATATTTTGGACACTTCTAAGCCAGTCAGATTTGTATTCCCTATAGCTACCAGTTCCACCAGCTCTTCAGGTTTCAGTCAGGAAGTGCACCATGTGCACCAGGAAAAGTAATCATTTGGCCAGCAAAGATATGCGTGTGTAGCTAGTTTTACCTTCAAGCGAATCAATAGCACAGCTCAAACCGAATTGCAATTGGCCTAGAAGTATCCATTGAGTGCCGCCACCCCATGGGCAGCCCATCCGAAGTGTGTACATAGCAATCTAGACTCGCCTAGCCACTCATTAGCTTATCGATCGGTGATAGAACACTATGCAACAGGAAAGCCCCCCTACATCGGCTCCTTACCACCGGGTTGCAGTGGTTGCATAGTGGGATTAGTGTAACTGTTAGCTCTCATATCTTAGATCTTCCATTATGTAAATGTTTGTTCTGTGAATCCGTTCTGTAAATGTCCCAAACGTCTAGCAATTGAATTGAAAGCTACGTCTTCAACCTGTCCAAGTACCTGACTCTGTGAAATCCAAGAAGATACTATGCGAATGTACATAGCTTTACTTTGACTCCTCTGTCGCTCAACTAGCTTTTCTGTTACTCGAAACTTGCTTGTTCGTTATCAAATGAAATTCTACGGGTGCAATATGAATTTATACCAAGTTAAGGACTCGAACAATCAGGCAAACAGGCTTCAAGACCAGTTCCCAGTCGTAGGAGGTCCAAGTACAAAGTCATAATCACTGCAGTTGTTGGCTAATTATCTGCCCATCCTCTACTATGTTCTTTGAACTACATACTCGTACATATGTATATCCAATATAGCAATATGCATAGGCTGCATTTTAATTGTGCTTCAGACAGCCGAAAGTTCGGAAATTGCGGCAGCTTAATGAATTAATCCCTCAAAAGGCTCGCCCTTCCATTTCGGTACCACTACATGTATGCTTATGATGGCTAAGCTCCTCCGATTCCGATTCCGATTCCGATTTTGCAATAATTAATGTGTGCAATTAGGATTGATTGCCCCGCCCCCAGGGTCGGCGAATAAATCGAGCACGAGAATGGGGTTTTTGTGCGGAAAACTAATAACAATGGCGAGACGTCAGTTTAATGGATGAGTGGGAACAAACCATGGAAAAATGTTGCTCATTGTTTTCAAAAAACAAACAAAGCGGAATGGCTGCTGGCCAGGGGAAAGCGGAGAATGAGGAATTCCAAACAAATGGCAATTATTAATATTGAATATGGTAGCGCATAAGTGACATACATAGCTCATAGAGTCCTCGTTGTGTCTGTATCGGTGTATCGGTGTATCGGTGTGCAAGCATGTCTAGTCTAAGTGTACATGTAAATGCATTATCCTTAAGCATTATCCTTAAGCTCCGAGCAAGATTGTAAACTCAATTGATTGCCACGCAGCCTAGGCTAAGCTGCAAGTGCAAACGGCAAACCTAGATTTATATATTGAGTGTACTATACTGTAACTACCATATACAAACTACGCAAGGAGATTAAAAAGCGACAACTAAGACGGAACTCTGGCGATGACTTTGTCTTATTTAAATTTCAGAGCGGGCACTAAGGGCATCTTTGCGGATTTGCAGATTTGCGGATTTGTGGTCCTCCTGGGGACTGATGGGGATGTTTAAGGATTGCTCGCAGGGCTGTAAATGCCATGAGTTGCCACACTTGATGGCGATGGCGATGGCGATGGCCAGCCAAGCAGGAAGACAAAGTGCAGTGCCAGTTCAGTTCAGTTCAGTTCAGCAAACAACTGGCAAAAAGTTTACACTTTACATTTTCGGATCATGGCCCCGGAATCCTTTGCTCCCCAAAGGGGTGTGTTGGGGGGCACGGGTGAGTATGTCAGTCAGTCGGTTGGTGGGAACAGCGGATATCTTGGCCATGGATAGACAGCTGCACGAGTTGCAGTCAGCAGTCAGCAAAGTGCGAAAGTGCGTTGCAACGCATCTTAAACAACTCTCTGGGGGGCACCAGCTCGCATGTGCGTCTGTTTTTCCCTTTTTCCCTGCTTAGATCCTTGTGTCCTGCATCGCACAAGGATACGGTGCACATCCCATGGGGCAAGTGTCCGACGTAACAATGTGGGGACAAAACGTGCTGCGTGTATTGACTCACTAATGAGAAAATGAACAAGAAGCCAGCGGACGAACCGGGGCAAACTACGCAGCTCCAGCGCACTAATGACCCACAGCTGAAGCGAGAGATACAAATGGAGATAGGGATACCCAGATGGAGATACAGATACAAAGCACAGCGCGCTGCGCAGCGCCATAAAGTGCACGGCGAGAAAAGTATGTTGAAAGCCAATTACTGGGAAAATGGTAGGTATGCAGGTATCTGTGCAATACTGGCCACTGACATAAGCTTATATTGATTTTTTCAGTGCAAGGGATTACTTTTAGCTGGCAATCTGCGACTTCCACACCTTCGATTGCCGCAACACTTTGTTGTGCGCGCGTTGTAAAAATGCAGAAAGGGGGTTACAGCACATCAACGCCCCACCACCAGATCCATCTGCGCCTCCACCACCATCTCCAGCTCCAGATCCATATCTACTATATATAGCAGGTATATAGCATTCTGCAGCTGTGGATGCAGCGTGTCCTTGCCCGTAATCAGCCGAATAACGACTGCCAAAATGGTGGATAAGCGCGGAACTAATAAAAGGAGGAAACGTTGCAAGCTGCACACAATAAGCGACCGAAGCTCATCCTTCAGCCAGGTCCTTGCCCCCCGAAACTCCCCTCCCCTTTTAGGTGGCTAAGCCCCCTTTGCAACCCCTTTCAGCTTATCACTGGAGTTGAAGGCTGCGTCAAACCCTCGACGACATTTTATTTGCTCGCTGGTAATTATACCCATTACTCGTAGAGTAAAGGGGTATACTAGATTCGTTGAAAAGTATGTAACAGCCAGAAGGAAACGTATATATTCTTGATCAGGATCAATAGCCGAGTCGATCTGGCCATGTCCGCACGAACTAAAGCCCATAACTCAACCTATCCTAATCGGAATTTGAAGTGGCATACCTCTAAATGTTTCTGGAGCAATTCTCTAACAATCTGCATTCAAATTTGGGAATTTTTTTTTCTATATTTTTTTGTCATTTTCCTGGTGTTATGATGTTGTAGAAATTCAAAAATGACCCAACACTGAAGTTCTGAAGCCCATAACTCAACCTATCCTAATCGGAATTTGAAGTGGCATACCTCTAAATGTTTCTGGAGCAATTCTCTAACAATCTGCATTCAAATTTGGAATTTTATTTTTTTTTCATTTTTTTGTAATTTTTCTGATGTTAGAAATTCAAAAATGACCCAAGACTGAAGTTCTGAAGCCCATAACTCAACCTATCCTAATCGGAATTTGAAGTGGCATACCTCTAAATGTTTCTGGAGCAATTCTCTAATAAACTGCATTTAAATTTGGAATTTTATTTTTTTTTCATTTTTTTGTAATTTTTCTGATGTTAGAAATTCAAAAATGACCCAAGACTGAAGTTCTGAAGCCCATAACTCAACCTATCCTAATCGGAATTTTAAGTGGCATACCTCTAAATGTTTCTGGAGCAATTCTCTAACAAACTGCATTCAAATTTGAAATTTTATTTTTTTTTCATTTTTTTGTAATTTTTCTGATGTTAGAAATTCAAAAATGACCCAAGACTGAAGTTCTGAAGCCCATAACTCAACCTATCCTAATCGGAATTTGAAGTGGCATACCTCTAAATGTTTCTGGAGCAATTCTCTAACAATCTGCATTCAAATTTTGAATTTTATTTTTTTTTCATTTTTTTGTAATTTTTCTGATGTTAGAAATTCAAAAATGACCCAAGACTGAAGTTCTGAAGCCCATAACTCAACCTATCCTAATCGGAATTTGAAGTGGCATACCTCTAAATGTTTCTGGAGCAATTCTCTAACAATCTGCATTCAAATTTGGAATTTTATTTTTT
The DNA here is from genome assembly GCF_003286155.1 of Drosophila erecta. Taxonomy (NCBI): domain Eukaryota; kingdom Metazoa; phylum Arthropoda; class Insecta; order Diptera; family Drosophilidae; genus Drosophila; species Drosophila erecta. Next base: position 2,641,236 of record NW_020825194.1, read on the forward strand.
TTTCATTTTTTTGTAATTTTTCTGATGTTAGAAATTCAAAAATGACCCAAGACTGAAGTTCTGAAGCCCATAACTCAACCTATCCTAATCGGAATTTGAAGTGGCATACCTCTAAATGTTTCTGGAGCAATTCTCTAACAATCTGCATTCAAATTTGGAATTTTATTTTTTTTTCATTTTTTTGTAATTTTTCTGATGTTAGAAATTCAAAAATGACCCAAGACTGAAGTTCTGAAGCCCATAACTCAACCTATCCTAATCGGAATTTTAAGTGGCATACCTCTAAATGTTTCTGGAGCAATTCTCTAACAAACTGCATTCAAATTTGAAATTTTATTTTTTTTTCATTTTTTTGTAATTTTTCTGATGTTAGAAATTCAAAAATGACCCAAGACTGAAGTTCTGAAGCCCATAACTCAACCTATCCTAATCGGAATTTGAAGTGGCATACCTCTAAATGTTTCTGGAGCAATTCTCTAACAATCTGCATTCAAATTTGGAATTTTATTTTTTTTTCATTTTTTTGTAATTTTTCTGATGTTAGAAATTCAAAAATGACCCAAGACTGAAGTTCTGAAGCCCATAACTCAACCTATCCTAATCGGAATTTGAAGTGGCATACCTCTAAATGTTTCTGGAGCAATTCTCTAACAATCTGCATTCAAATTTGGAATTTTATTTTTTTTTCATTTTTTTGTAATTTTTCTGATGTTAGAAATTCAAAAATGACCCAAGACTGAAGTTCTGAAGCCCATAACTCAACCTATCCTAATCGGAATTTTAAGTGGCATACCTCTAAATGTTTCTGGAGCAATTCTCTAACAAACTGCATTCAAATTTGAAATTTTATTTTTTTTTCATTTTTTTGTAATTTTTCTGATGTTAGAAATTCAAAAATGACCCAAGACTGAAGTTCTGAAGCCCATAACTCAACCTATCCTAATCGGAATTTGAAGTGGCATACCTCTAAATGTTTCTGGAGCAATTCTCTAACAATCTGCATTCAAATTTGGAATTTTATTTTTTTTTCATTTTTTTGTAATTTTTCTGATGTTAGAAATTCAAAAATGACCCAAGACTGAAGTTCTGAAGCCCATAACTCAACCTATCCTAATCGGAATTTGAAGTGGCATACCTCTAAATGTTTCTGGAGCAATTCTCTAACAATCTGCATTCAAATTTGGAATTTTATTTTTTTTTCATTTTTTTGTAATTTTTCTGATGTTAGAAATTCAAAAATGACCCAAGACTGAAGTTCTGAAGCCCATAACTCAACCTATCCTAATCGGAATTTGAAGTGGCATACCTCTAAATGTTTCTGGAGCAATTCTCTAACAATCTGCATTCAAATTTGGAATTTTATTTTTTTTTCATTTTTTTGTAATTTTTCTGATGTTAGAAATTCAAAAATGACCCAAGACTGAAGTTCTGAAGCCCATAACTCAACCTATCCTAATAGGAATTTGAAGTGGCATACCTCTAAATGTTTCTGGAGCAATTCTCTAACAATCTGCATTCAAATTTGGAATTTTATTTTTTTTTCATTTTTTTGTAATTTTTCTGATGTTAGAAATTCAAAAATGACCCAAGACTGAAGTTCTGAAGCCCATAACTCAACCTATCCTAATCGGAATTTGAAGTGGCATACCTCTAAATGTTTCTGGAGCAATTCTCTAACAATCTGCATTCAAATTTGGAATTTTATTTTTTTTTCATTTTTTTGTAATTTTTCTGATGTTAGAAATTCAAAAATGACCCAAGACTGAAGTTCTGAAGCCCATAACTCAACCTATCCTAATCGGAATTTGAAGTGGCATACCTCTAAATGTTTCTGGAGCAATTCTCTAACAAACTGCATTCAAATTTGGAATTTTATTTTTTTTTCATTTTTTTGTAATTTTTCTGATGTTAGAAATTCAAAAATGACCCAAGACTGAAGTTCTGAAGCCCATAACTCAACCTATCCTAATCGGAATTTGAAGTGGCATACCTCTAAATGTTTCTGGAGCAATTCTCTAACAATCTGCATTCAAATTTGGAATTTTATTTTTTTTTCATTTTTTTGTAATTTTTCTGATGTTAGAAATTCAAAAATGACCCAAGACTGAAGTTCTGAAGCCCATAACTCAACCTATCCTAATCGGAATTTGAAGTGGCATACCTCTAAATGTTTCTGGAGCAATTCTCTAAAAATTTGCATTCAAATTGGAAATTTTTTTTTTTTTAATTTTTTTTGTAACTTTTCTGATGTTATGATATGCATTGAGAAATTGTATGATGAGCAATTCTCTAAATAGCTGAGTAATGGGTATCTGATAGTCGGGGAACTCGACTATAGCAGTCTATCTTGTTTTGTTTCCGTTTGCTACTAGTGTTTTCCCCCATTCCCCAATCCTGACTATCTCGTCCTTTTGCTTCCTTTTGTTGGGTTTGGTTAATGAACCGAAATGCGTGTTTGTCTCCCACGTTTCGGGTTTGTATTTTGTGGCATTTCCACTGGAGTTCGCTGTTCCATTGAGGTCCTTCCACTCCCCTCGTCCTTCGTCCTTCTGATCCTTCCACAGAATGGTGGCGAAATTGTGTTGCCCCAAATATGTATTGCAATCATTGTTTTGATGACTTTGTTGCCGGGCAAAGTCGAAGTCGCGTCTCCAGGGGGCAAGGAAAGAGGGGCGCGTAAATTTTATCCGGTTGTTTGGATTATTGCTGGTAGCTTATGTTCCGGAATCGCATTCTATTTATGGCTGTGTCTTTGGCATGTGACTGCCCCGCACACACACGTAATTACAAATCGCTGTCTGGCATTTCCGCTCCGCCAACTTCTAATGCCCTTAATTATGGACGTATAAAATGGTCTAGCATTGGGGAATGCAATTTTAATACTTCGTTTATGTACAAAAACCTTACATTATAAGGCTGAATAGCTATAGATAGGCTACAATAAATGCATTGTTCCTTGTAATATCATTCCCGCATAACACCATTTCGAATATACTGAAACACATATGTATATTCAACGATACATACATTAAACATCGGAAAACCTGCTTTCCCTCATAAAAATCGATGTAAAACATGGCGACAACCGACCGTCGTAATGAAATCAAAACTCAGTTACTCGACATCAGAAATCGGAAAACCGCAGAGGCTAAAAAGTCACAATGTTGTGTTCAAATTTGCCAGGAGCAGTAAAAAGTTGCCCGCCCCTTTGATTACATTTTCCTTTCTGGTTTTTTCGAGTGCGTGTTTTTTAAGCATTTTATGAATTTTTCAGGCACTGGGAAAACAGATGCTAACAGCGATTTATTGCATTCGAAATGTGAATTATTAATGCGAATCCTTTGGCAAGCGGCAGTCGGGAAAGTCCTCTTGAATATGCAGTGGGGAAATTAGTGTCCTGCCCCTGACTTTATGGGTCCTTAAAAGCCGCTAATGAAATCAATATAGCCGCTCTAAACAATGCTGCTGGAGCGGAGCGCATAAAAATGCTAAATAAATTGATGTACTGCGGCAGGACGCCGACCGGAAAAGTGGGTGGAAAACTCAAGGAAAAACGGCTCGAGAGTGACGAGATGGATGGCTGCCTTTTGTCGTAAAAGGCGCCATTCCCTTCCTGTTGTAACAATGCGACCGAACGACCCTTTCATTGTGTTGCGATTCAGAAACCGGCGACTTTCAGGACTATTTGGTTTTCGGGGTGGGCGTTTTAGGGTGGACCATAGGCACTTGCACTCGCCTTGGCCAAGGTCTCCAAGTTCTATAAATATAAACGACATTAGAGCGCGTCTGGAAATAAAACAAACATCAAGTCAAACCCAGTGAACTGAGCACAGGACCTTCTGCACCTTCCCCTAAAAAATGGAAAAAATAAGGAGGCCCACCTGATGTGGCAATTCAAGCGCAGCTTCATTGTGCTTCATGCCCCAAGTTCGATTTTCCATATCTGTACACAATACACACAGCTATTTTCGTGGGATCCGCGAGGCGGTGGGCAGTCCCCTGCCAATTTGCCATTGTTCGTTTATATTTAACCATTTATAAATATATGTGAGCAGCAATGACAATGTCCTCGACATAAGTCGTTGTTATTTCGGAGCCAAAAAATGAGCAGTCGCCGAGGAAAATAGGTTTACAGTGGAACCACGATGAAGTAGATACGTTTTTGAGGAATGTTTGCAATACTTTCTATCATTTTGCTTTTAGGTTCCATTATAGAAGTATCCACTTTATTGAGAAAACAATTCTAGGATAAGAGATGTTATAGTGGTTCTTTGTTTGTTTTCTGAACACATATCACCTGCAGAGTAACCACTGTGTCTAAAAACTGTAAAAAGCCCTCAACGACGTGTCAATGCCAAGGGTTCACACTTGCTGACGGGCGTGGGAGATCCTTTTCGAAACGGTGGGGTTATTGTTCCGGAGCAGGAGCTGCTGCGCCAGCGTCCTGACGGCTGTGATGGCAACACATTGTTCTAAATATCTAATGGCGCCCAATACGGGGCATTTGCAATTGAAGCGTGAATTTGCCCTGCCCAATTCCGGATGCGTGAACAATTTCCAGAGCCAAGACAAACGGACAGACCCGAGAGGAAAAATGATATCTGCCCGGAGTTCCAGGCTGTCGATGGAGATATGGAGTTCACTTGGCGGCAGCAGCCGAAGGATATGCAGTGAAGCAGGCCAAATGACATCAGTGGATTATCGGCGACATCGGGGGGCGCATAAACCAAGCAATTTCCTGCCCCATCTCCCGCACATCCTTTTCCCTTTGTGCGGAATAAAAAGCTGAATAAAACACACGAAGGACTCGCCCGCCATGTGCATGTGTGAGTGGGAGTGTGAGTGTGAGTGGAGCGAAACAAAAGGATGAAATATCGCTGAAAAACAGAGCTGAACACGGAGCAACACAACACAACAGGCGCCCCTCTAAAGTGTCGAAGTTTGAGGGCAGCACGTAAATTTGCGTTATCCTTGGGCTGACCTTGACTGACGACGGGACAGCGGCGGCAGAAATGACTGCGACTTCCAGTGCTTTGGCCTTCACATTGCCACCAAAGGCCTCGCACATTCTTTCGCCACTCGGCTGCGAGTATATGTTAAATAACTTCACGCACTCACGCAGCCGTGCACTGGGAGAAAAAAAAGCGACAAGGTGTCACGAGAAAAGAAAAGGCATTACAACTATCTATATCTCTTATAGTATTGATTTATTTTTTCCGATAATATTTTTAATGTTTTCATGCTGAACTCACAATTCAGGAAGCTAAGATAGATAGCTCAAGATGTCAGATGTTTTTCTCAAAATCCTAGATAATTTCTGAAAATGATTCCTTACACATTATAACGAACTCAATAAAATTGTATAGAGGTTAGTATTTTCCTCAGTGCAGCAAAAAGCGAGATGAAGAGCTGGCTGCTGTTCATGAATGCAAGTACAAATTACGGGCTCATTCAGTTGGCCAAAGGCGGCGGCTCGCGCAGCAGGGGGCGGTGGGTGGAAATGGTGGGGCGTGTCCTGGTAGCGGGAAACACGAGTCGAGCGCCGCTCTTGCGGACCGCTGGGCCGCTCTGCCTTTTCCTTGGCCGGGGGAAAAAAGCAGAAAAAAGCAGAAACCCCCGCTGATGCAGTGTGTCCTTCAGCGGAATTCACACGTACCGAGCGTGTCCTGTGCCAACAAAACACAACAACAAGGACAACTGGGATGATGAGCCGCAGGCTTAACATCGACATTGACACTGGTAGTTGTCGCTTTGGGCCGCGGCCACGCCCCCTTTTCCCGGTGGGTCGTAAACTCTCCGCTTCCACACTAAATTACAAGTCTTAAATTTTATGCTTCAATAAATCCGCGAGCGACAAAAATGCGCGCGACTCGTTCGCAATTTGTGGCAAATTGAATTCAATTAAATGAATTAAAATGCATTCTACATAAGCGCGACCGTTAAATTGAAATCAAGCGGAAAAAAACTAAATTAAAAATTGCTTTCGAATGTGGGGCAGCAAAATCCCGACTCCACCCACCATTCCCTCCAATCGTCAGCAACTTTCCGTGAGCCAATTTGCAGTAAGAGCGAGTGAAAAATCAAAGCGAAAGTTGAAACAAGGGAAAGTTCGCTGCGCAAAATCTGGGGGAAAATGGTCGAGGTAGCTGGGATTTTTAGATAAATAAGAGTGTGTGCAAGGTCTTGAGAGCGCATTAATAAAAGCTGAGCATGTTGAAAACTTTTTGCCAGTCAATAGAAAAGTTCGCCGGGAGTTTGCTCGTTTTTACTTGCCAGCTCGTATATATACTTATTTTGAGGTTTCTGGGTTACTGGGGGCGTGGCTGAGCCCAACTTGACAAATGACAATTTTCACTAAATAACTGTAGGAACTCATACAAAAGGCAAACGGAAACCCCTAAAACGAAGTCACCGCAAATGAGAGGACACAAGAAAACAAAGGGGCGAACGGGGCGGATACTTGATAAAGTAAGGGGAGCCAATACATTAAAAGTGTGCCTGCTTAGTTTGTCCAAAACCACTTCAAGAATTATCCAAGCAAGCGGCAAGAGAGTTGGTTTATGTGATCCTTGAGGAAATCAGCAACTTATTGTACTTAAGCGCCTCTTGAAAGGCTGGCCATCCTAACTCCTCTGTAGGAGCGGGTGAAAAACGTTTAAAAATATGTGAATTATTATATTATATACTCGTATACTAGCAATTGCGGCTATTAACTGAAGTGACCTGAGGTCCACTGCATCCTTGAAAATCCCCTAAACACCGCGAAGCGAAAACAGCTCTTTCAAGAGTTCTCAGTGCATTCAATTGAGCAGACAAGGAGCTGAAAGTCTCGGCAAACTTTGAGGTCCAGATTGCCATCCCCGCAGATCCTCCTTTAAACATGTTTGCCCGGCCGGGCTAATTGAAATGCAGCCACTTGGCTAATGTCGATGGGCGGAGATGTGGGTGGAGGAGTAACCGAATCTGGGGGATACCAGGATGCAGTTCCAGCTGCGGGGGAGCGCTCAGGAGCCTCCTGTGATGGCTACAAACTAATCAATTTAAAAAGTTTCAACCGGCAGCAAAGTTTTGCGTGCGATGAGCACTACTTGTCTGCCTTCTAGTTGGGTAAATCTCGAGTCTCTCTCTAGTTCACGTTTTTATGTACACGCCTAATGGGAAAACGGAAGTTGCAGAGGAAATTCGGGTTGGCGACGCAGCAAACAGCCAACAGCCAACAGCCAGGGGAAAAAATATAGAAACAGCGCTCGAACACGCGAGCAGTTGTTCTGCATTTCCGTTTCCGCCGCTGACGCTGTTTTCAGCTTCTCTCCCCCTTCCCGCTAGTATATCCCTTGTCCTTTCGATTCAGGAGCTGCACACAGAAATATACTCGATTGCAAACTGGCAGAGCGCAGACCACTTCCTACGGAATTTTCTTGAATTTATTATTAGCAAGTTATGGAATTGATTTACAACAAAAATGAATTTGATTTTCAATGCTCCAGCGCTTATTCGTAGGAATTGTCCGCATTTCTCTGCCATTTTATAGGTTATTTATATACAGCATGCGCAATTGGCATTTCAAGCTTCAGCCTAAGTTGCCCTCAAATATTTGTGGATAAAAGATATTTGATTAGGAATCATTATTACTAACGCAATCAAATATATTTCGATGTATGTAAATTAGCACTGATTCTGAAAGACCGCCGCTGCCCAATAAATCTAATGACCTTTTCGGCCAGTGTAGTCAGCTGAAAGTGCATTGGCATTGTCCTTGCTTATGATAAATCCGCGTCCATGTAATGGAACACCCGAGTGGGCGGAGGACATTGTCGGCAAATATTCGCAAAGGACGAAGGACGGGCCGCATCGCTAAATAGATAAATTGAAAAAGTTGCGCGTTTCAAATGCTTTTCGCAAAAGCAATTAGTTTGCCGCTCGGGGCCGAGAGATCTGCTCGACTCCACTCCACGCAGCATCGTATTGCAATTAGCGCAGCTGAAGAGCAGAGGAAAAACAATACGAGCGCCAAATGGCCGGCAAACCAGGCGAAAGCCAAAACCGTGCCAAAACCGGGCCAAAACCAAACTAAACCAAACCCAGTCAAGCCCGAATCGAAACCAAGCGACCGACCAGTTAACTGAAAACTCTGAATTATGGCAGGACGAGTGCCCCGCCCACTGTGCTTCCCGATCCCAAATCCAATTCCTGCGGCAATCCCAGAGCCCCTCCACCTACTTTTCACCCAGCCCCACGCCATCCAGATCGATTGGTGGCTCCCTCGGGCGGCCCAAAACGCATTAATACCAAAATCAATCGGGCCAAATTTCGAGAAATAAAGCAGGCATTGGGTTGGCAAGGTGCCTGCACTATCTAACCACTTAATACCCTTAATTATATTTTTAATTTACTTAGGACTTCCTTTATCTATTGTGATAACTACCAATCATTGAAACTTGCTTTTTGCCATTCAATTAAAGTTACCAACAAAAGTTTTGAGTACTTTTTTATGGCTAAGTTTTGCTTTTATGGTACTAAAGTTTTTATGGCACATTTGAGCTCTGACCAATTCAAAGAAGATTTAAATATAATTATTTTTACTTCCAAATAGTAAATCTTGCTTTTACGTAGTCCATGAGACAAGCACACAGCAAATCGGTTCTACATTGTTTGGTATCAAATTAAGTATGCAATTCACAGGAAATTGAAAACATAAACTAATTAACCTTTTACCTTGCCCTTAATCCAAATCAACTAAATGTATCTGGTGCTCGGCTAACCGATGCTCCTGCAGGGTATTTCAAATGGTCGCATCTGTGGTGGTGGCAAACATTTCCACGAAAATCGGAGCGATTTTCCACGGGCAGCAGCAAAGCAAAGATAGTCCGTCGACGCGTTTCTGTATCGGTCTCTAATTGAAGTTCGTTTGGCACTGTGGGTGGGTGACAGTGGGTGGCTGGGTGGTTGGTGGCCCAATTGGGTCGGCTGAACGTGTGGGACATTGAATTAATTACATTTACACGGCCCGCGACTGATTTCCCCCTCTATTTCGCCGAATGGCAGGCTGATGTTTTGAGTGTTAATTAAAAATTGCATGTTAAATAGGCGCCGACAGTTGCGGCTTTCATTGGATTCGGCTTGTTGGAGGCTGAATTACCAATAAGTGGATACCTAAATCATGTCACAAGGAAATAAATCAAGTACATAACTCCTAATTTATGTTCACTGCCAGCGGAAACTTGCCTTTATAATAAATCAATTAAAATAATTTCTGTAGGAACACGAGCTTCCCTTTGCGCAATTATGGCCTAAGTAGAATCTGGCACAAAGTAAGTTCTCTTGGCCCTAATGAAGCCACTCGCTTTGTTCGCCCTTCGGCTGCCTTTAATTACCCCAAAGTACTGCAGCCAAAGGCAAACTAATATCCCGCAGAATCATTGCCCAGCTTAATCTTTAGCAGGAAAACTCGGTTCCCAGAAAGTATCTCCAAGTGGGGAGCTTAGCCTCTTGGACGCAGTGCAGGCAAATTTTTCAATATAAGCGAACTGGGCGCCCTTTGGTCAGTAAGTAAGATTTTGTTCATTTATTTACGAGATAAACTTTTGATTTGTTGTACCAGCTGGAGGGCATTGAGAGGGGTGGGGTGGAGTGGGGGGCTGGGGAAGTGGTTAAACGCTGGCCAAGCTGAAAGCGTTTTATTGCCCAAGTAGTATTTGGTGAGCGGCGAAACTCCGGCCCCCTCCACTAAGACCCAATAAAATGAATTTAATAGGCGATTCTTGCCCTTGGCTTCGGGTAATTCTCGCTTATTATAACCCCCTAAAACTCCCCAAACCGCACGAAGCCCCACTTCCGCCACACGAAAACTGTAACGCTCCAGTTAACAAACTTATGGCGTAATAAAAACTTTTTAAATAAATTCGCGCGAGGATTTTTATGGCCAGTTTGTAATAAATAAAAATTGCCCAACCAAAGGCAACCAAAAATATGCAAATTAAGTTGTCTGTGGTCTGGCTTTACATTCCGTTGACCAACTGCGGGAATCATGAAATGCATCAAATGAAAACTAATTAAATAACCCAATTACCGGCTGTCATAAAGCCGAACCAATTCAATCCGAAATGAAGCCAAAGATCTATGGCCGCTAACTTTATGGCAGCACTGTTTATTGAACCTAAACTTGAACAAAGGTTATCGCAGTGTTCCTCCTTATCAGTGAAACCCAAATTCATCGATGGGCGGGGCTTGGAGAAGCAATGCAATCTCCAGCCGCGGAGTTTATCGTGGGGATTTACACTTTGCACCGGCAGTGAGCCAGTGATAAGGTTTATCAGGGGTATTAGCAAACAGTAGCTATGCAAACAGCAGGCGGGGATGGGCGTCTTTCAGATAGACACTGGGAATATAATTTGTTTGCAATAGCAGCATATGGACGGGCCCACACCCACCCACTTTACGCTCTGAAGTTCGCCACCCGAGGTGACTTTGAAGACTAGATATGGCTAAATAATCAGGCGCACGCGAGGTACAGGTGGACATCTATAAATAACACCAAGCAAGAGGCGAATGTAACATTTTGTGCTTTATTGAGAATCCACTTTATACTTATGGCGCTAGAAAAAACTGTTTCAACATTCAAGCTAATCGTTATCATGTAATATTGTCACCGGAATTGCCGACATTTAAATGCCCTAAGTTTTGTTTAAACTTAACGTCGTATATACACGCATGGTTCATCGTTCGTTGATCGTTGGATATGGGATATTGGTATTTACAGGCCAGTGCTCTTGTCCGAGCCCAGAACGTACTTGTTGTAGCCCTGGTTGAGCTGCTCCAAGATGATGAAGGTCAGCACGGTGTGGGGACCCAGGCGGCAGTAGTAGGGCGTGAATCCCTTCCACAGGGCGAGGACACCTTCCTGGCGGGCCACGCGCAGCAGGACGTCGGCTGTGCCGCTGTACTCCGGCTTGCCATCGACCATCTTCATGTTCTGGATACGGGTCTTGGCAATGTCCAGCGGCATGGAGGTGATGGTGGTCAGCAGACCGCTCAGCATGCTGGCGCAGAAGTGCAGCTTGATGCCCTCCTCCATCTGGAGCGGTCCGTGGCGGAAGTAGGTCTTGAACTGCGAGTAGCTGGCCAGTTGGGTCATGTTGACGACCATGGCGCGACCCACCGTAGGCAGACTGCCACGCCAAAGGGCCGTAAGGCCTTCCTCCCTTGTAATCCTGGCCAGAGCGTTGGCCACATTCGTGTAGTTCCTCCTCTCGGCCACCGGCAACCTGCCGTCGGAGGTCATGCGCACCAGTGCCACCTCCGCGGGCGTTCCAATGAAGGCGCCACAGGCTCCGGCAATCGTGCCCATGGCCATGCTGTCCGTGATGCCGGGACTCCTCTGGAACTTCTCCCTGAACACATCGTTCAGATACGTGTACATGCCCAATCTTCCAGTGGTGTAGGTGGCCTGTCTCAGCAGAGCAGCTCCGATGCCCTGGTACACGGCCAGAGGTCCCTCCTTGCTCATGATGGTCTGGATGCAGTGCAAGGAGTTGCGGTACTCCTTCTTGCCGCCGCCGGCTCCAGAGATTTGCATGCGGGTCTTGACCTGCGAATCAAAGTTCACACATTCCAATGGGTATACACATATGTGGCTAAGTAGTATCTCCAATGTGTCTTACCAAATCCAGAGGCTGCACCACCATGGTGGCTCCCATTCCCGAGAGGCCGCCGAAGAGGAACTTGATGGCATTGGAGGCCACCGCCTTCTTGGGCGCCTCATGGACAGTAGCAGCGCTCATATTTGCGGGACTTCGATTACACAACACTCGGGTTAGTGCGTAATATGCTCGCAGTTTCCTGTTATCGCTGCCCGGAAAAATCGACTCACCGCCGCGGGGGAATGTGGAAAATGCGGAGGGAAATGGGAAAGCACCTCTATTCGCCGATGGCACAATTAATAATGAATTTTATCCGCCGCACGCACTTGCCGAACAGCTGATATCGCCGTTTGTTTGTGTGGGTCTTAAATTTATTTCCTAGATTTATTTTCGCACCGCGAATGTTGTTCAATGTCAAATGCGGCGCCTTCTCTCGCCCGGTTTATTTTTATTTTCGGCACAAGTGGCACGTGCTGCTTGGCTGCAATTTGTTGCGTGGTCGCGGAATGTTTGGCACCGAATTCCCTTTTTTATTTGACTTTTTTCAGCCTGCAGTTGAGGAGAAATCCAATGCAGCCAAACCAGCAACAACACGAAAATACATCTGGTGGCCACGGGCTTGTTGTTAGTGGGCCACAGCTGATGACGTGTGCGCGAGAGAGCGAGAGCGGCGGCGCAAGAGCGCAGCAGGGTTGCCAGGTGTGGTGAGAGCGGTTATAAATAAATAAAAACCATAGTATTACACTCTGCATTTCAAATCATTTCAATATGTGTGAATTTTTCTAAAAAAAATAAAATAGATAATCTATATTTAAATAGTAAGGTATATTAAAAATTATATACAAGGATGCTCTGCACACCCTGGAACACAGCCAACGGTGTTGCTAAACGCCAAACAGCTGAGCACCTTGACCGCACTTTCAAACTAGAGAGCGCAACGTCCAATTAGCATTTCCTCTGTATCTTTTTGTTTTGCTTTGTTTACACGATTGATTCACCCACACACAATTAGAATTCGCCAGATTTCTCACAGAATAACACCTTTCCGCACATATGTTTTCTTTATCTCGATTGCTGCTTTTGCTGGGAGTCTGCTTATCGACGCAGCAAACAGAATGTTTGCTGGGCTTTTATCATAATTGCGCTAATTGGAATTCCAATTGGCCCAGTTTGATTGTGTGCCATTTTTGATTCGTTTTAGACAGTCGTTGTTAATGGAACTACAGTAAAACCGGCTATAGCGTATCGTGATAAAAACGAAATACCTATTTCATACTTATTGTATCAAATCAAGTTTTGTTTCATGTCTAGAATAATAGTTCCATTATAGCATTTTACACATCAAAACGTACTGCCTGCAATTTCTTTGTAAGGGTATGTAATATAGTTGTTTTCGCTTCGTATTTTTAGCTCATCTCTGCTAATTTGCAAGATACATATTACGATTCCCATACAGATATGAATGCACGCTTCCAGCTACAATTGCTTTCTCCATGTTCGACATCCTTGGCAAGACCGTACCGCCTGGAAAGACGTTTCACGGATCAATGGATCCCGTGAATTTACCGAAAATGACAGATAATGACGATGGAGCTTGTCGCACAACATGTTATCATTAAATCGCACTCGTATCTCGGGACGGCATTCAGTCAGCTTGCAGGAGCCTCATCCATCCAAGCGCATTACGCGCATTCGTTCCGCATTTCTTCTGGAGCAGCTCCTCCACCCACGACGACCTTGGCCCCGACCCCCTCATTCAATCAGAGGCGACTCAACAGATTGCCTGTCGTTTGCCTGCCATTGGAGCCGAAGCAATTCCAATTCAATTTTAGCTGCGATGACGAAGCCGGCGACAACGCTTGCTCCAACAGGGATTTTCGCATTTTTGTAAAAAAAAAAGTCCAAATGGGGAGGGGCTGCTGGAGGTGGGCACATTGTAAGCAATCAGCGGAGGAAGGAGCCAAGCGAAATCTCCAGCTGTCAACCGGGCTGTAGATAAAAACTACCTCCCGTGCAGGACACTTTCCGGAGTCCTGCTCTCCGCCACACACATTATAAATACCATTCACGAGTGGAACGGACCCCCAGCCACGGTTAATATCCTTCGGCTGCTCAGACTGTCGACCAAACATGTAGTTCACGTGCAGCTAAGGTCCAGATAGTATTACACAGATCCTGAAAAATATCCTCACTCACATCTATTATGTGAAATGTAAGTTTAGGTGCTATAATCAAAAGAAACTAAATTTTTACTGCAAAAGGTTTTTTATATTTTGAAAATAAGCTACTATCTACTGTTCCGCTGGTGTTAAAGTAAGCAACCGGTGTGAAGGACACCGTAAGTGAAATTGAACGCTTGGACTTACGGAAGGAAGGAGGCGACGAGGCATGTAACCTGTGTGGATTCGATTGTGACAATCTATGGGCACAGGAAAATATTGAGAAATAGATAAAGGGTTCAAAGAATCCGGCTGTGGCTTTTACATGTTCATAGTTTTATTTAAAGTCTTAAGAAAAAAGTTGTGGCGCACTCCAGAAACTGAAATTAAAATAAATATACATATAAATTGTTGTGATATAAAACGTTGAATAAATACACAAATTTGACAAGTACTAAGTACTAAGGTTATGAAAATCGCAGGGCAGCACTCAGCTGAAAATCGCTCAGCTCAAAGTAAAAGTTCGCCCTCGAGTTAAAGTAATGGAACCCCCTTCGAGATGCCCACTTATCAGCTGCACTTTTGAAGCATCTTCGGATTGCTCGCCTCAGCGAGTGCATTCAATCTGATGGTTTGCCAGTTTGCCAGGTGGCAAGTGGATGTGCGGCAGGGGATGTGGACGGGATACGGATGATAATGCTAATGGGGAGGTGGCTGGGTTTGTCGACTCGGGACCCGACTGGTTAGGTTCCATCGCTCATGTGGCTGATGTGGCGCTGGCTGCCTGGCCAATCAATAAAATTTCACGGCGCAGTAATCAAAGCATGTGACATTAGCGCAAAGTTGAATGAGTCCATGGCCCGGGATCTGGTTAGGCTTTTGTGTGGTGGGCTGGCATTGGGGCAAGTAGGGGCATTGGGTCGCTCGATAAATAAGTTCCCCTCCTACGACCTATGAGCATGTAAATGTGCTCCCCTGCAGAATCAACAGTTTGTCGCCTGCTAATTTTAAACCAGGAGTAGTGTGGGAAAAACGGGACGAAACGGCCAGCGAAGTTCACCTGCAAGTTTGTGAACATTTATTTTCGTGCAGCGCGCTTAGTGATGCGTTAGGGTAAACAGCTTACAGCTCCGCAGGATCGGGAGGAGGAACTTTCCAACCGGTTTTGGTCTTTCAGCCGCAGTTAACCGGGCCCGGTTTTTGGTTTGGTTTTGGCAACGACCAACTTGGACTGCAAATCGAGTGGAAGACTTCTATGCGTTGGCACACGAAAATAAGTTGCCTCTGCCGTGGGAGCTCTCCTTCCTGTCTGCCACCATTTATTCTTGGCTCCGGCTCGAATAAATAGGAGTCCTTGAAGTTCAGACAAAGGTCGCACTTCTCGGTAGGTATTCGTTTTCAGCGATTTGTGTCACTGCCAAGCGGCGAAAAATGATCAAAGTGGCCCAAATGGAAGGCCAAAAGGAAACGCCCTGGCGCGTGCTGGAAGGCCAAAAGGCGAGCCAGGAAGTCGAACAATTGGAAACCGGCTAGAAATGCCAGAAATGCCAGAAATGCCGCATGATTCAGCCGGCTGCAAGTGCATTTCGACCAGAAGTGCGGGCCAAATTAAACGGAAACGCAAACGCAAGCAGCTGAAGTGAGGAATTGTTTTGGCAAACTTCGTTTTAGCCAAGTTTCCGATAGAGTCCACTTAAATAAACATTTTCCCAGTGGAAATTAGAAAGTAGAGAGGGATTTGGCTAAATAGTTCCTTCTGCTTCTTGAATAGAAACATAATAGGACCCATTTCTTGGAAGAGGAACCATGTTAAAACGCGAAGAATGTTGTCACTTCATGACAAAGTAATATATGTCTAATAAAAAATGCAATAGCAGCTCTTTAAAACTACTGCGTGCATGGCACATGAGTCATCTGTTCTTGGGAATCTCCCACTTATCCTGGGGCAACCCATCCTGGCGCAATTTTCTGCTGACTGTCGCTTAAATTAGAACAGCATTCAGAGATCCTGCGCGCAGTAATGAAATCCGCTTTAGGAATTCATGTGGGGATAAAGCCGGAAAAAAGAAATGGCTGGGCGGCACCAGCCCGAGTGGAAAGTGGAAAGTTGAAATTGCTTTGCCCAAAAGGGCAGCGGAACGGAGCGGAGCTCACCCAACAGCTTGGGTTAACCGAGGGTGTCCTTTGGCTATTTGCAATATGCAAAATGCGACAAAATAGTTTTGAGGGCCACGGCCACGCCCAGCCACTCGACTGCGCTGGCTGCGTAAATAAACATTTAACTTTCTATTAGGATTTGCATGAAAAGCGACGCGAAATTGGTGCTGCAATGGGGAGGAGGAGGAAGAGGAGGCGAGCTCGACGGGATTACCGCGGCCGCAGCCAATTTAAGCGGACTCCTAAGGGGCAGCGCGCGGCTTAATCAGATTGCGGTCTAAACATGCTAATGGCATTATAATTATCCCCAGGGAAAGGCGCTGCCACCTGCCCCAGCGATTTGCGAATTGCCAACTTTTTGCCACTTAAAGCAGCTAAATTGCACTGTGGCTGCAGTCGCTACTGCTACTGCTACTGCCCCACCAAGTGCGATCCCTCCGACATTAGCGAATAATCAGCATTAATGGCCAAGATACGAGCGCATCATCCGCCGGATGAGGATTCCAGCGGATTCGAAGGGCCATTGTGCAGCAGCTCGGGGATTATATCCGCAGCAGCTCAATGAAAAATTATATGTACATTGTTGTCGGTTCCGTTCGGTTGGGTGGCCTGCCATGTGGATGACGCCCTCTGGCCCTTTTGTCCACTCCCAGGGCGACATTGAAATTAGTTTGCATTATTCGAGGCAAGCACTGACAGTTAATTGTGCTCTAGTTGCCCCTGCTGCAACGTTGCTGATCTCTCTTGGCAGAGCAAACAACAAATTTAGTGAATGTAACGAGAACTGCATTAAAGAAAGCCATGTGAATTGAAAGTTGG
The DNA here is from genome assembly GCF_003286155.1 of Drosophila erecta. Taxonomy (NCBI): domain Eukaryota; kingdom Metazoa; phylum Arthropoda; class Insecta; order Diptera; family Drosophilidae; genus Drosophila; species Drosophila erecta. The sequence goes on from NW_020825194.1 coordinate 2,658,010, forward strand.
CAAAGAGTCCATCAATATCAACAAATAAATAAGTTGAAGAAACTCAAAAGAATTTATTGCAGACGAAATTAACTTTGTATTCGACTTTTTATAGCCTTCTTTTCACACAAATTCATAAGAATTAATAACAACATTTTTCTTTGTGCACTCTGTTTGTTAACCATTGGCCATTGAGGTGGCTCATGAATACCTTAGGCACGGGCAAATCTCGTGGTCATGAGCGCAGAAAAATACGTTCATACGCCCCATTGTCCACATTACGTATACGTAATACGTATACGCCACGGGCAGCCTGCAATCCACATCGAGAGCCACCGCCTGCTGATTAAGTACGAAAATTTATGGCTCCTTTTTGTACTGGATTCTGAAAGGCACTCCTCTCCACTTTGTTGTTTGCGTGTCAACCTTTTGGCCATATAAATTAAAAGCAGCTCAGTCCCGGCCTCAAACAACTAAGCCACTTGGCTAAAATGTCTGTGGCTTCAACTGTGTAACTAAAGTCGGTTCAGCATCATTGTCAGGGCCAGATAAAAACTTGAAATCTGCTGCGGGTGCAACTTTGCGCTATATAAATGCGGTGGGACGGCCAAAACCACTTTCAACTGCTCCGAGCCGAAGGAGCACTTTTCCTCGCCAGTTTTCCAAGAGCACAACATCAGTGCGGGGCATCACGCAGCAGAACAAACAAACCAGGACCAAGGGCGACAGCAACAAGAAACAAAGGGCGAAAAACAACTTGGCCGCCCACTTTGTTTTCCCGTTCCCCTCCCCCACCCCGGAAAAGTCAATGGCAAAGGCAGCATGCCAGGCATAGTTTAGGCTACAAAATTTATGGTGTTAATTCCAAGTATGAGTATGAGTGTGTGTGTGCGTAGATCCTGGGGCGAAACTTAATGTGTGTGCGTATGTGTATGCTCCTATGTTCGAGTGTCTCAATTCGGGACCCTCAGCATGCCACTTTGCACCATGAGCGGCAATAAGCTCCCAGCAAATCCGAAATGTCTTCTCACATGGCAGTGAAAACAGCAAGGAACTTGGCCAGGAAAATAAAAAATGCTCTTTTGACATAAAATAAAGCATGTAACATTAAAGCAGCAGAGAGTTAGGAAAACTAGACGTAAGATTGATAAGCTTGTAAATTTTACAACTAGTTTCTAGGCGGTGACATTTTCGCTTTTATTCAAACTTTTAGGTCCTCAATTGATTGAATGATGACGACAGAAGCGAAACTTTTAAAGAGCATAATAGATTGGTATAATTCTCATAATAAACACAAAATATCAGAGACTTGTGAGGCGAAAAAGTGATGACACCAGCTAATCCATCATCAAAGCCGACCTTGAGTCAGTCCATCTCGACTGGCCAACACGAAAGCGAATCAGAGCCTCGTCCCCAAGAGTATCCGTCTGCGTAGCCGACTCTATTTATACTGTCTTCATTTCCTTTTCAGATTCCCTCACTTTTCCTGCTGTTTTTCCAGCTTCGGAGGCTGGGACAGGAGCTCAGGTTCAGCAGACAGAAGGATACGTGGTTGTCGTCGCAGTCATCGGTGATTTATTGTTTCGAAAGTTTCCCTTCCTCGCTCGGCCGTTGAAATGGCATAAAACTTTATTGAAATCCCAGCCACATCCGCCTCATCGGGAGCGCATCAATCAGGCCCAGTAACATATGTCGACAGATTGGTTAAGTGCCACGCCCACTGCGCCAGAGCCAGCTCACAGGGCGGCCCAAATGGAAAATTGACTTTGAGCCGCATAAATTAGAAGGCCATAATGAAACTGGCAGCCGGACCGAGGCGGACTGCAGTGGCCCAGTAAAAAGTGCTGCAAAATGCTAGGCGGAATACAAATAGAGAGAAATCTGCCCTTAAAGTTAAACGCCTGGAGCGGTCGAGTAGGTCATTGGGGGTCGGGTGAAGCCAAGCGCAGCTGCAAACAATGGCATTTTAAAAGCTCTGGGCAGGACGAGCTGCGGCTCTTTGCCCGACCTCAAAGCCACAGACAGACACAAAGGAGGGGAGTGGGAAAAATGCTGAGGGAAACGCACATTCGGAGAAAAAAATACACTCTTTTTGGTCTTACTTACCGGCTTTTCTCGAGTCTACTCCAGCAAAGTTGCTTGTCGTTTTGTTGAGAGAGTGTGGTAAAAAGGAAATCAAATAGAAACATTTTTATTACATACATCTGTATTTTTCCAGTGCAGATACCGGTAATGCGCGGCCGGCAAACCTTTAAGAGACAAACAAGGCAGCACGACGGTGACACGGCGGCACACATGGCGTATGCGTAATAACATTTTGTGTTACATTTGCTTTTTATTGCATACCGCAAGGCGGATGCCAGCCCTCCTGTTTCAGGTCCTGCTCCTCCCCTTTTGCGTCCTGCGGCCGCCTTAATTTCCGTGCCATGAGGCACGGTAAATGTAAATGTCATACGGCTAATGCGAAAACTTTAAACTGCCCAAACAAATGAGGACCTTCCGGCGCCCGGAATAAAAAACTTTCCCAAATTCGCCGTGTCATCCGGGCATTATGGCACATAATAATTGCCAGTGGTGTCTAACGAATGGCCTCGAGTGGCCCCTTTGACCGACTTAAGAGCGGCTGAAGCACTTGTTTATCTTACGGCTTTCCTGGAAGGAAAACACAGGCAAACTTTGCTCAAGCACAAAAAGGTATTATCAGCCATTAAGTTTTTGAAGTATCCTTAAAGTAACAAACTTTATGAAGGCATAGTGCGTTTAAACTATGCAAATTGGTAAGAATATGAGGCGTGCTCTTGAAAACAACGCGCACATATTCAATAAGGGATTTTAAATTACTTTGTGTCGCATAAATTGTGCCCTAATTAAGTTAAAGCCAGTCAAGTTGTCGGCGCTGTATTTGCCCAATAACTGGTCAAAGGCTGACAGGCTCCATTGGGCAATCAAACAAGGCCCGGAATCAGTAGTGGCGGTGTGTCCTCCCCAAAAGCGAGTCCAACTGACGAATGTCGGGCACAGCCATCGGCAGTGGGTAATTGGGAGGCCAAAGTGGCTGGGAGACTGGCAAAAAGGCAGCAAATTGTGTCATTCTCCATCTATCTGTATCTGTGTCTGTATCTGTATCTGTATCTGTATCTGTATCTGTATCTGTATCTGTGTCTGTATCTGTATCTGCGCCTGAGTCTGAATACGAATCCGTATCTGTAAGTTTGCTGCCCGAACTCCCATTGTGAGTGAGGCTGGGATCGTGGCGGAAAAGTGGAAGGCGGAAGTGGACGGAATGGAGTGGAGTGCCACTGAAACGGAAGCCGCGATTAAATACAAATAAGGCATTAAGTGCAAAGGCGCTGAGGCGCATAATACAAATTGCGTCGATTGGGGAGCGACGGGGAATTCCCGATGATTGGGTGGGTGGCCCCACAGCTTGTCTGGGTGCTGCTGATTGCCATGTTGCTGCCACTTTAATTCGGAGACAGGCGCGCTGAAAACTGAAGGCAGAAACTATTTCTGTCGCCAACGAGAAATCTTGATGGGTAAGTTAAGTGACTTTTCACTAGATTTCACTAAATATTGCATTTTAAATTAGACATTTCACGTAGTTTCAATAATGGCACAGCTCATTAAATTCTTTCGTCATGTTGTTCCTGGGCCTTTAAAATGCAATCTAATAGTCAGGCAGTATTTCATTAGTTGCCCACTCAAACAGCCCCAACTCCATGGAGAGGCTAGGCTGCTTTTTGTTGCCAATCGCTATACATTTTAGCCATGGCCTGCCAATTTATGCTCGGCAATTGCCCAGCCCCCAAGTAGGCAACCCTCTTCGCTCCCTCCGCTGCTATGCAAACTGCCTGCAGTAAAGCACACGAATGGAATCCAAGGAACAGGATGCGGAGGACTCGCAGGAGTGGAGGCGATGGGACAGACAAAGCACATTACACTGTGGCTGGACGCGCAACAAATTGTAATGAAACAGGAGAGCTGGCAATTGAAAGTAGTCTGCTTAGTGGCAGAATAAGGCCGCACGGGGCTTTAAAAATTTACGTCGGGTGACGGGTGCGTAGTCGAGATGCTGGCGGGGAATGGGATCAACTCCAAGGCCGAGTCACCGGGTGCAAGTGTGCCAATTTATATTTAGCCTCTCATCGGTGGCCCTTTACCCGCAGACAAGCGTCCTCCTTCACTATGATGTTGGATTCCATCTACTTCTTTCTCGTTTCATTTTTTTCAGCTCGGCCAGCTGCACAATTTTGCGGTTCATTTAATATTTTTTCGTGTTGTTTACCTGGCCGCTTGGCCAATTCTGTGTGGGCCAGGTCGAGTGACGGACAGCGGCCAATGGCATTGGCATCGGCATTAGTAATAGTCTTAGTATTGGTATTAGCCCTGCCATTAGCCGTCTCCGTCGCGGGCTCTTTGAAGCTAACGAGCTGCCATGGCAATTAGGGCGGGACTCTGCACCGCCGGCGGCATGAGAGCTCATAGCTCCTGGTTTTTCCATTTACATTTTATTGCCAAGAATTGTGAGCTGCCAGAAAAAGTTGCGCCAAGTCATCACAATATGAATAAGTCAACGTTCGGCGTGCAGGAGACTGCCAGCACTGAGAAAAAGCTACCAGCACTTAAAGGAGAAAAACCTTTAAGGTAAAGTTAAATTACAGGTAAGAAGTGCCATATTCAGCCCTGTTTCGCGCAGTGCATCCGACCGTGAGGCCATTTGTAGTGGTAGGTGTCAAGCACCTGAGCGCGGCTGAACTCAACTCGAATCAACTCGGCGTCCTGTCAATAATGTGTATGCATTCAGTTTGTGTGTGGAATCAACAGGGCGTGCAGTTCCAATTAAATCCAAGCATTCAATTGCTGAAAAGGCGACAAATGCACACACCTCCAATAGAATTTTTTGCAGTTCGCTATGAGAGCAGGAAATCCACATTCAAGCAAAGTTTTCCCATCATGGCTGCACAAAAAGGGAACAGAAAGCCCAGAATGCCCGGAAGTTTGCAGGGGTTTCGTATCGATGGATCACTTTTCGAGATTCCACACTTTTAAAGTACAAGCTCCTTACTATTTTGGCTCAAGTTTTATTCGAGTTGATGGACAATCGAGTTGAATTGATTAAAATTGACGGCCGCGAGTGTAGCATAGAATCGAACTAAATCTGAAGGACGGCGTTCGTATGGAAACAATGCCAGCCTCGCTTAGACAAAAAACATTCAGCTGGGGGATGTGCCGCATTTTATGCCATTGTTGTTCAGATGCCAAACTAGTTCCATATGCGGATGTTTTTTTCATTTAGAGCAGGCGGAAAAATAACCATAAGGGTGGCTGTTGGCAGCGGAAAATCCAGTTTACATGTCGAATGGAAAAAGGGACCAACAAGAGGAGGACCCTCACTGATTTCCTGCTGCCAATTCCAAGTATTGCATTTGGAAAATATTTTCAGAGTCTGCTCTCGAGCGGAAGGCTTCAGCTCTTTAATTTATTGCAATTTCAAATTTACTAGCACAGAAAGCACAGCAATTCGAAAGTCGTTTCCAAAAGCAGCTTTTAGTATCGTCTGCTACCCTCGGTTTTTCTGCTAAAAATACCCCAGGTTTCCCAGGATTCGAGGTGCTGAAATCCTAGCTGACTTGGCCACGGATTGGATTAGTACGAGCACAAAGTTGCGCTGGCAGGCGCGAGTAAAAGTGGGGCACACACTCACGGCCACACACGCAGGAACATAAAATGTGGGCACTGATTACATTTGCATATTACGTATACGACCGGTATATCGATGCAAGGGGCTAACCCTTTCTCGCCCCGTTCTCCAGAGCAGCCAAGTGTGTTTACGCAAGGAATTTAATTTGCAACTTTGGCTCTGGCCAGGCGGCGCCCGAGAAAAGTTCGTGTCGTGCAAACTTCGTCCTGCCGGTGGGCCAGTCACTGATCTAATAAAAGGACCTCGACCGGCCGGGCGCCATGTGTGTGACACTTGTGGAGCAGCCCGGCCAGCGGGATTATGCAGCTCCGTTGCGAACTTTAAATTATGTAATTCAACACGTTGCAAGGGGTGGCGTAGGAGGTGAACGGATCGCAAGGAGCAACATGCAACATGCAACGCGCCACGAACAGCGGCAGACACAAACGGGCACGTAATATTTACACAGCGGCAAGTTTCGGATGAAGTCCGAGATATGAAATAAATAAAAAGCACTCATCTCATATTTATTACATACAAAAACCATTATTTTGTATGTGTTTGGTTAAGATTGCTCATTCTTCGCTGGAGACTTTACCAGTACAAGCTAAACAAATAAATGTGTATGGAAGTGGGAAGCATTACTCGTAAATCGCGTTTTTATCAGTGCCCGCATAAATTGTGGCCCTGTTGCAGAACCACCAGTCGCCTTTTCGATGGATGAGCGTGCCCCACCTGGGATCCACGAATTTCAATTAACGTGCCAACACGAACGAGTTGCTCCCCGTGGCGCTCAACAGCCAATTTTGCACCACCACCTGCTTGATGGTACGCAATAAATTCGGCAAAAAAATATAAAATAAAATGAAAAACAAGTCGGGCGGGTAAAACCACCCACGGGGAGTTACGGAGTCTCGAAATAGCCTACTTATCGCGGAATTTTGTAATCCCCCTGCAACATGTATGTTTCCCATTTCTGTAGCACTTCGCACTCACATCCGCGTTGCACTTTTGAGTTTATTTTAATCTCTTGAGCGATTAAAACGTGACAGAGCGATTTCATTCAGCCCGGCCACGCCCACTATGCCGACTGAAAAATGGGCGAGCATTTATATGTATTTTTGGCTGCTGGCTGGGGAAAAGTGGGAAAGTGCTTCTGCTGAAAGCGATTTTATCTAAATTGCAATGCGAACGAAAAGCATTTATAAGAGTTGAATAAAAGCCAAACAATGAAAAAATCGTGGCAGCGATATGATTGGATTTTCAGCGGCATTCCAAATACTTAAATTAATCACGGATACAGGTTGGTTGAGCGCATTATTGAATTAGTATTAATCAATGTAATTTGACCCACCTTAATCGCCACAAGGGCGCCACAGATCCCATTTCGATTAGCCGCATATTAAAACAATATCGAAGTCCTTCCAGAAATTAGCTTTTCGAATGGCCTGTGATTGCAGATAAAAAACCTTAATAAAATCCAAACGCAAGGCGCCTGGTGGGTGAACGAACTGAATGGCTTGGGGCAGGATCTGCGTGCCGAGGTGTTGCATGTGCCTCGGAATACATAAAAGGCAGACGTGTGGGTGCTAAGCAAACACTCACACATACACACACGCACGGGAGAAAGGACATTCACACACACACACACACACCCATAAGATGGCAAGGAAAGTCAGGCAGCTAAGCTTATTTTACAAACGCCAAAGGCTGACTTGAAAGTGAGCTTAATAGGCGACGTGAGAGGAACTTTGTGCCCAAGGAACGAGCGGTTGAGTGACTTGCTCCGCCACCTCCCCTTGGTCCTTTGAGCCCCTCGCCCACAAGCTGGCTGCGTGGGTGGGCCATATCATTGGATTAGGGCGATTATCTTCCTCAAATATCATTTTGCACGAATGCCAACAATGTCTAAATTTGCCGCGATTATATTTAAGGTGCCCTGCGACGGTGGGCGCTGATTTCGCCAGAGCTGTGGGGGCGTGGCCCTTATGCAGACCGCACACAAATGTTGCAGGTGTGCGGTTGCGTGCGCTTTTGTGGTTGCCAAAGGACCAACGAGCTAGCCGAGCTACCAACCACATTCGCGCCCACTTACACACTGAGAAAATTTGTTGCAATTATTGAGTAAGTATGCTAATTGCATATGAAGATATGCTTAAATTCTTAAGCTTGCTATTATTTATTTTACCTATTATTTTGGCTATTTTTGTAACTTTAAGCATCCGTATTCAGTTGCCGTGCAAGATACGAGCTCACTCTACCACGTTGCTGGCTATTTACTTTTATGGCTTGTTTGCCAGCTCGTGAAAAGTTTCGGGCCGCACGCCCAAGTGACCCATTAAACGAATTGAAAATGAACAACAGCCCGTCAAGAACTACAGAAACTGCTTAAACCCTGTGATAGGGCTTCTGCCCAACTCGGCTTTGTACCACGGCGCGTATGTGTAATAAATGTTGATTGAGTTGCACTGCATTGCAGCTCAGAGGCGAAGTGAAGTCACATCAGATCGAGATTGCTGGGCGAAAGTTGTGGTCATTGCGGTCGAACGGATTTCATTGAATCCACCGCCCTGCTGGCACTCACAAAAATCCCAATATGCCATGGCAATGAAGGAACTTTGCCAGCCAGAAACCAGAAAACTTTACCCATAAGCACACAAGTATGGCGAAACACGACCAACCAAATGCGCAACGCACTGGAACAAACGAACGAACAAACACACAAGCAAACAAAAAATAAAATCACAAACTCGTGCCAAACAACTGGCAAACGGAATAACAAAAACGTTTGGCATTTGCCACTTGTGGCCCTCGTGGCGGCAACGTGGCGTATACGCAATATGCAATTAACTCGACCATTTCCTTTCGGTTATGTTCCACTCCCGTGGCCGGCACAGGTGCAAATTGAAAATATGTTGCCAATTGATGTTAATTAAATTCATATTTGTGCACTTTGAGTGCCAAAAGTGCTTCGCTTCCTTGAGTCATAATAATTAAACCGAATTTATTACGGCAGCTTCGACTAATATAAATGAATATATTCATGAATTGAGAACAGTGACACAGTTGAGATGGAGTGGTAGAAATATCTCAGGTAAATGCGGCACCTGTTGAATTATAAAGCAAGCAGAAACTTTAGCAAGTGAAAACATTTCCGAGTGTTGCGTGATGTCTGTTTGCAAGATGCACCACGCATGAGTTGATGCGACTTACATAAGCAGCTTCAAAAGTCATTTGCACACACGGAATGAGCCAGCCGAGCGACAACCAACAGCCATTTTGGCCAATGTTCCTTGTTTGCATAAATTTCATGCGCATTTCCCATTGCATACTATTTGGGGCAATTGCATTTTGCATAGATGGCCCGCCATTCCGCTGTGTGGGTGCATCTATGCACGCAATATACTATGCATGTGTGCATATCTGGCTGCATTAATGGATTCCATTTTATAATTTACAACGATAACATTTTGAATACATAATAGCGAGTGGCAGCGCAATCGTATAATTAAAAGTGCTCACCTTTAGGCCAGGCGAATGTGGGCAAACTGATTCCCTCCTCAAAAAGGAATAAAATATGAGATTCCATTGCCCTGGAAGTAGAGATAAATAAGGAAATAGTTATTTTTTGAAGTTATTTTGAATGTCCTACGCTTCCAAATTTTCTGCCTGTACTGAAAGCGAACTTGTTGCATGCCTAGAGCTAAGAAATGGCTTATTGCACCTTTGAGCACTCGCATAATGAATTGTTTATCACTTTGTCATTCGGTGTCAGGCACAGGCGATCGATGAGTGGAGGGAAAAAGCGACGCCCCGCAGAAATCAGTGGAGATAAATGGCCACTATAATGCGCACAAATTAACATGCCATTCATCTTTAAGCCGGCCAAGTGGCACTGCCACCAGTTAATGGCAGCAAAATCTCGGCCAACGAATGTGGTCGACAATCAGTCTTCGAAAACACACACGTGGTAGAGGGCAGGCGGCAACCGGTACATATGATTTAATATAATATTAGCGGAGGGCAATGCATAATTCATTTTAAGCACCACTTACCCTTATGACGAACGGCCATGTAGGCGATTTAAGGCGCGCTTAATGCCTTTAATACGCCGTTTTGGGCCGAAAAGGGAGCTTCTGCCGGTGCTGACCCTGATTTATGGTGCGTATACTTGATGCGGCTGCTTAACCGCACAAAATGCCTGCCGAACTCCATGCTGCCGTTTACTAAAGCCTACAATAAAACTTCAAAACATGACACACACACATTGCCAACCTGCCGAGGGCCCATTATTAAATTTACAACATTTCGATGCGTCTGCATTTCAATTGGGAAGTAAACGGTTTAAGGTTTCCAGCCTGCACACCCTGCACACAATTTGGCCATAAACTTTGCTCGGTTGCCTGGCTGCCGGGCAACTCGGATTTTGATATATTCAAACCTTGGGGATGGCCAGGCAAACTCGGCTCCTGTTGTTGTGTGTTTTAGGCCAAGCACAATTTCATTTATCAAAGTCATAAACTTTTCAGTGGCCGGGCCGCAGAATGCGTCATAAATGGGGATTCGCACAGGCTCAGGTTTGTAGGTTGTTTATTGACTCGAAACTGGCGGCTCAGCCAACTAGTTATTTGAAAGGGTATCTAGAAGTAGCAAAGCAGAACGACTTTTAGGTATCAAAACACTTCTTAGAACCTCTTTAAAAGGATTTAAATTCCATTGATTCGGTGCTTCTTCCGTTAATTCAGAATCAAAAACAAGGGAAATGGCTGAGTTGTGCATTTGATTTGCTGATCAAAGGACATCCACCGGCAACGAGAGCAAAGTAAACAAATATGCATAAAAATCTATACCATTTAACTACCACTCAGTGGACGATGGCTCGCTGTGAAATCTGTGAAAATGATTTTAGTGCCGCACGGCACGGCAATTCGATTACCAACCGTTTGATGTCCTGCCAGCCGGCCAGGCATTCAGTTTCCCTCTCCAATTAGGGAGCCACTAACGACTCCTTTTAGCTGAAAGCCTGGAAACCGGCCACACACGTCAATAAAAACAAACAAATACGAAACAACCGCGGGCAGGACAACCCGAAGGGAGAAGAAAAATCCAATTCTATGTCGGTTAGTCAAACACAAACCGAAAATCTGTTTATAAATCGCTCATCCTTCTAATTCGACTGGTCTATCGGCTTAGAAAATGTGGTTTCGCCAATTTTTTGTGCCACTCAAGCATTTTCTCTTTTTTTTTTTTTTTTTTGCCAAAATGGGTAGCTAGGAACCCGACTCTCAAACAGTCGAACATACAGGCATAAAATGCGGCAATAAAATCGGGTTTTCTTTTTGGTTTTTGGGAAAAGGTAAGGATCGTATGTGCGTCTATAATTTATGCAAGCCGGCATTTTCATGGCTAACAACGCACAGAGAGATTTCGAATGAAGCCGCTTGCCGGAAATCAACAAAAATTTATTGAGCATAAATTCCGATCCGAACGTTGCTCTTCGCCTGCCCCCGACTGTTGCTTTGTTTATGAAAGCGTTTTATGGGCTTTTAAATTGATTTTATTTCCATTCGTACTGCCATTTCCTCGTCTCTGATTTCCTTAAAGCTTCCGTTTGCCACGAGTCCTGTGGCAGCCCAATTACATTGGCTCCCCCCAATGAAGAGATGAATATTTTGGAGCACAGCTGTTGCTCTTGCTCAGCGTCCCATCCGATTACTTCCAGGAGCTGGTGGTGGTGGCTGGAGCACGGATGACCTACCAGGTGGCCCGACTCCATTTCCATCCCAACATCCTCGACATGTTGTCACTTCTCCCATGCCCGCCACTCAATGGACATTCAATGAAATGTTTTATTATTGACAAAGACACAGACTCTGGACATCTTATCGCACTTTTTCCACCCACACAACTTTCCTGCGCAATTTTCCAACACACTGAGGAAAATCCTAAGTGTCGGGCTCACCATCTGATGTTATATAATAGACAGAAATTCCTCAAATCTTTTTCCAGTGCTCCGAAGATTTCCGCGCCCTTCTCCCTGTCCACTTAACTTTGCGCCTGTCGCTTTCAGTTCTCCTGCTGCTGTGCACTGAAATTGGGTGCGATAATATCTAATCATTACTTATCATTTTAGGCCAAGCAGAGCTGGGGCTGTGTCCTCCACCCACATCGCCGGCAGTCCCTCCAGTTGGCCTTTTCAATGGCTGTCCGGCCGATTCTCAGAGACTGTCGTCCTGTGGTTGTTAAACAATCCCATTCACTGCCTTTCCCAAGCCCGGGGCACCGATTACTGAACAAATTAAATTAGTGAAAATGCCGAAACGAGGCGAAGGAGCCAGGTGAAGCAATCTAATTGCAGGGTGGTCGGGGATTTGCGGGTGGGTGCGTGTCTGCCCACGTGGGACATATGGTAAATCTGCTAAAAATGCGACCAGGTGTCGCCAGTCAATTGGCCTCTGGGGTCCTGGCTTCCGTTTCCCGTCTTGAACAAGCTAATTAGGTTTAATGGCCAGGGACCATTTAGCTGGTCGCTCCTGCTGCCTGTCAAATGCCAAAGGGGTTCCCCAAAGGACAATCGTAGGTCAAGGGCTAGTGAGGGTTCACACAGTAGTGGCTGTCTGGAAAACTTAATTAGTCATGTGCTTTTCGCCATTAAAATTGACCTGTCCTAAAGAGAAAAACGAAAAGCAACGAAAAGTTCGACCATAAATCAATAAATCGATTCCTGACTAATAAATATGAGTGCCTATTGAAATTTGATGGCTGCTTGGCTTTAACTCGTCAGCTTATTAAAATTAGGCAGAATCCTGTATTCAAAGATAAATTCTAGACATCAAGCTAATAAGTGATGGAGCACATATATATAAAGGATACTATTTCTATTTAAAATATAATTTACAAGGCTAGTATTTACGCAAGTAATAAAACTTTACATACAACATGAGGTTTCATGAATGGCTGAGTGGGAAAACCGGCTAGGACAAGCTTTTGTTAGAAAAGCTTTGGAAGAAGAAAATTCAGCTCGTTTCAAATGGGAAGCAACGCAAACCAGAGAGGAAATAGAGTCACATTCCTGCATGGAATCCGAATACATTACCCTACATCCTTGAGCCGCCCACCAGCGAGACCTCGACATAGACCTAGTACAAGGACCCCAAGGAGAATCGATCAAACAATACTTCGGCATGGCAGCCAGTCCAATCAACAAAGGCCGAATTAAAGCAGGTCAGCAAACTGGCAGCCAGCGGAATGCGCTCCATTCAGTTCCAGAGTCACAACAACCTCACAATGAGTGCCAACAAAATCTTCCTGCGCTACTATCCGCCAGGTGGGAAGGTCATTTAATCAAGTGCTAAGTAGATGCTGACTTTTTGGGTTCTCTAGGACTGGCTGTCAACTACAGAACCGCGAAGGGCAATGAACGGCTGCGTCACTTCGATCTGCTTGACCTAGATTCAAAGTAAGTAAAGCTTTGCAGGATGCAGTTTATGCGAATACTTCTTTGCTGCAGAACCAACATAGAACCTCTGGCTGACAGGATCCTACTGCAAACCCTGGCCGAAGCGGAGGAGGAGCCATCACCTAGGGATTCGGAGAAGACCTCTGCACCTCGTCCTGTGAGCGGAAGTGTCGCCAGAGCGCAGAACACGTTTAGTGCTCTGAAACAGGCACTGGAGAAGCTGCAAAAGAAACTCCGAGAGCCTGTGAAGAAGAAGTTCTATCTGCACAAGTGCCACAACTCCCACATCCTTCCTCTGACCAACGTGTCCTTCGACCGGAGTGGCGAACGCTGCCTCACCGGCAGCTATGATCGCACCTGCCACGTAATCAACACCCAAACGGCTCAGGTGGAGCACATCCTCACTGGCCACGACAACGTTGTGTTCTCGGTGGGATTCAATTTCCCTCACTGGTTGGTTAATCTACGCAGAGATGGATCTGGAAATTACCTGACAGCCTCTCCAATTATTTTCAGCGACAAGATAGTGACTGGATCCTTTGATGGCACCGCAAAGGTTTGGTCCGCCACCAGTGGCCACTCTCTGTGCACTTTCTATGGACACACCGCAGAACTGGTGGCCGCTGAGTTTCAGCCGGTGGATGGAAAATCCATCGCCACTGCTTCCCTGGACGGATCAGCCAGGATCTACGATGTGGAAACGTGCCACGAGCTCCAGCAACTGAACCATCACGGAGCCGAAGTTATTGCTGCCCGCTTTAATCGCGATGGTCAGATGCTGCTCACCGGCTCGTTCGATCATACAGCAGCTATTTGGGATGTGAGGAGCAAGAGGTGGGCTAAGATCTGAGTTCAGTACGACCACTATTCGAAATTTCCCTTACAGTCTAGGGCAGCGGTTGCGTGGCCATGACGCTGAGTTGTCCAACTGCGTGTGGAATTTCAGTGGGTCTCTGATTGCCACTGGCTCCCTGGACAACTCCGCAAGGGTCTGGGACATTCGAAAGCTGGATCAGGAACTTTATGTGGCGGCCAGGCACAGTGATGAAGTGCTCGATGTGAGCTTCGATGCCGCGGGCCGACTTTTGGCCACCTGCAGCAGCGATTGCACGGCCAGGGTCTGGCGGCTGGAGGGATCCTCGGAGTTGGAGATGCTCTCCCTGATGGCAGGACATTCGGATGAGGTGTCCAAGGTGTGCTTCAGTCCCAGTGGCTGCATGCTGCTCACGGCATCAGCGGACAACACGGCTCGCCTGTGGCTCACGGAATCCGGACAGTGCTCCCAAGTGCTTGCTGGACATGAGGCAGAGGTGTTCAGCTGCGCCTACAGCTACACAGGCGACGCCATCCTGACCGCCTCCAAGGATAACACCTGTCGCTTCTGGAGGTGATACGACTGGTACACTGTGCAGCTGAACGATGGATCCATGGACTGATTAAAAGCTTCGGAGTGTGTGTGTTTTTTTTTATCAACATTTACTACAAACTCGAGCGTAATTTTGCTTTTCTCTCTTAAGATTTTCTTCATCAACTCGTTTCTTATAAATTAATAGTTCTTAGTTTTCATTCTCGTTTCTTTAAGATCGGACATTATTGTGGATTTCTTTTGTTTTGCTTCTCTTACTTAAGGTTTAGGTATTACTTTTTCGTTTCCGTACATAGATAGTTACAGGTATTGTTTGCTAGTTTGGTTTCCTTTTACCATTTTTTTCTGGTTTTCTTTAACATTTTTTACTTTACATTATTAAGTTTCGCTACTGGCTTGGCGACACATCTTCTCGTACACATATAAAAAAGGTGAACAAAAGGTGTTTTCGGTAACAAACATTTTACAACTTACAAAGGTCCGCGCTTTCGGTTCGGAATCAATAGTTAATACATGGTTTTTAAATGAAAAATAAAATGTTCTTGTACACACAAATTTCTTAACTGTCCGCCTCCGTTCTTAATAACATTTGATACCACATTTTCCATTAGTTTTCCTGGCGGTTGTACTGCTGATAGCTGATTGATGAGGAGTGACGGAACGATAGGGCACACAGAGGGTTCACATTCACATAGATGGATGGGTGCATCAGAGGGATCTGATCGGAGTAATCTGTTGGGTGTGGTCCTGGTGCTGGCTATGAGCCATCCTCTGATTTCATCCGATTCCGAGTCTCTGAGATCTGCTCAGGTACGCTCTGTTCTAGATCTCTCCTATATCTTAGAGTTGTGTGGGCGTGGCTGTTCGTATTGTTGTGTTTAGGACTGCTTCGTACAAACTATAAATGTATCGTTACTCTTATTATTATCATTATTAGTAGGTTTTTCTTTTGTGTTTATCAAAGTAGAAAACTGTTTGGTGTGTGTTCTTGTATGTTTGCTTCGTTCAAGTTGTGTGGCTCTGCTTTCTGTTCTGCTCTGCTCTGATCTGTTCTGTTCTGGTTGCTGCATTTGTTTAACTGGTTTTGTTTCGTGTTTCGACTGCAACCTAATGCGTTGGACTCTGCAAGAATAACAAATATCTGGATTATTGACCGTGAAGGGCAGCCGATGGGTTAGGACATTTTCAGGCAGGATGCACACTAGCGTCTGAAGCGGAAACGGAAGTGGATTGAAATAGGTGAGACATGCAGTGACAGACATGCGGTCCTCCCAAGTCTTGAAACAAAGGAACATAAACAAAAACATAGCGAAACAGATTGGATGGGGGTCGATGATGATGGGGCAAGACGAGCAACATAATGAATTATCTGCTTACATTTAGAGTATGTGAAGCATAGGGTGTTTAGTTATCTTTGTTCTCTTGCTGGTTGGTTGTTGGTTGGTTGGTTTAAAAATGAACAATTAGCATTACAAAATTCATATATCATCATATGCATACAGCTAGAAAAAAGAAAGAGAATAGGCGGCTATGATTAGAGGTTACGATTAAGGGGTGAGGGGAACCCAACTAAACATGGCACGATGATAAAAGTGGTTAATGGTGATGACGATCGAATGAACTGCTGTGATAGCTCTATCATTACCAAATCCTCTGGTGTCGATCTACTAATTGAATCAGAGAAAACAAGGCAATTTCAAAGTCTATGGCTATAATGACCAAAAACGGTGCTATGCAAGCGATAAAATATATGTGTTAGCATTAGCGAAGGCGCAGCGAACTGAGTTACAGATTATAAAACAGATTTCGTACTTCACATGGTCGATCCGGAAACTCTTGCTTGAATGTGCGCTCGATAACGTGATATCTGCAAAGGTAATCAAACACCACTGATTAGCAATCGCCGGTCGCTATTTTCGAACATGATCCACTTACTTGGACTGCAGACCGCCTCCGGGTGGAAGACCTTCGATGTCGTCTCGGTTCTGCAGGCATTTTAGCAGATCCACGTAGTCGGTTATCTTGCTAGACTCTATCTCGTCTGCAATAAATCAGAGAAATCAGTCATTAGTAATGTGCAGTTTATAGAACACTATGTTAGCTCAAATGACGTTTATAAATAAATATATATGTACATAAATGGTCCATAAAGAAATACGAATTACACAGTTAAGCTACTTTAAGGCAAATGCAATATATAGATACGAACGCTGTCATACAAAATATCAAAAAACGGGTATGTGTGGCCCTCTTAAGCGATTTTCAAACAAGGGAATTTAGTGAACTTGCAAGATTAGCAAGAATTGCTATAGCAAGCGCAATCATTTAGGTCTGAACAATCTCGCAATGATGGTGTCAGCATAATCTTTTGGGAAATAAAATGCAAAAAAGCCTTAAATACATTTAAGACAATCCAATTGATCTGGCCATAGCAAAAATAAAACTTCCAATAGAGGATTTCTTAGCAAAAGGATTGCACAGAACTTTTTAGGTGCCTTCGTTGCTCAATTCAATTTTCCATTGTGGCTAAGGGGTACATGCATTTTCGATTATCTGCTGGATTGGGTGGATCACTTTTTACAATTAATACACAGATAAGAACTTATTGGAGGCGGTTCTGGGTGGGTGTAGGCAAAACAAAATCAAACCAATCAACCGATAAGATAAACGATAACGTAATGACAAAGTGGCTTCGAAAAGTTACAAACTACAAAATTATAGACGTACCTTATGCTCACTCATCTTAAATTTGAATTGCTTTCTGTTTCTTGTTCTTGCATTGACATTAGGCCCATTTGGCTAATTCGCGCTCTGATTTGGCAATAGTGTATTGGAAATTGGGATTTGTAGTACGAGGCGCGATCAACAACCATAAAACAACGACAGCGAATGGCTAAAATTTTCCTTTTGACAAATTACTTTAGATAAATGTTAAGCATTAGCTGAAACTCTCACGAAATCGTGTAAAAGCTATGGAATGTTTGGTTTTCAAATGAACGTAATATAAACAAAACAAAATCGATTTTCGCAACGTGAAGTGTGGAAAGAAAAAATGGAAATAAGCAAATGAAAACCGAAATGATTCCAATAGAACAGCAGACAAACACTTTTGCTTTGTTTTTCGAATCTTTCGTTAAGTTATATTTTTGACTGGCATCATTAATCTCTAAAAGTCGTGTATGTTGGGATGTGGATTTTGTGTGTTTTACACTCTTGACTGGATCACCAATTCACCAGGGCACCCGGGTACAAACATTTCGGGGGAATTGCTTAGATTGAGTGGAATATGTCTGATCGTTTTGGGTGGAGTAATCGTTTGCCTTCGTTAACAACAAGCACAACAGTTGGTGAGCATAAGGTTTACAATTTGGTTTCGTTAACCTACGTATACATTCTATAACATTCGAACTCCTTTGGCTACTCTACTCTAGGCTAAGTAATTCGTCTGGACACTGGACATTGAGTATTGGCCATCTATGGCTTATTGCTTAGACAAAATAATTTCCTAATGGGTTAGCT
This sequence comes from Drosophila erecta, assembly GCF_003286155.1. Lineage (NCBI taxonomy): Eukaryota > Metazoa > Arthropoda > Insecta > Diptera > Drosophilidae > Drosophila > Drosophila erecta. The sequence continues at coordinate 2,676,013 of NW_020825194.1, forward strand.
ACTGTGACCAGTGGTGGGCAATGCATGCTCTACATCTATTCACTAACTGGCTAATTGTAAATCGTACGAAGTCGGGCTAAAGTAATTGTCTATATCAACAAGGTCACGTCTGAAGCTCGGCCTGCAGGCATCGGCCGCGTTTCACTTTGGTGTTTCGAATACTGAAGTCTTGGATAAACACTCCTTTGTTATTCATTGCTTTATATACGTAGTTCAAGTAATACGACTACAGCTCATCTGAGCGGTTTCTAGTTAATAAAATATATGTTCTCATTGCTTGTCAAAGTTTCTGTCAGCGATTCAGCTTATTTACAATTCTAGCTACAACGAATCTTCTCTGAAGACATTCTCCTATTTGATTTTGCTTAGAAAATTTTAGATTTTGCTTAATTCGCTACTCCTACTAGATACATCAATTCCAAGTGTTTGTTTTGAGTGTCAATACCTGCGTACGTTAAGTATTGCAATTTTGTTTGATTGATTTGCATTGCGACTAGTAAACGTATACGTACATGTACATGTATATACAAATTGGCTGACGGGTCATTTAACTACTTTGCTCGGGCAGGTTCGTCGATAATTGTTATTATTTAGGTGTATATGTACGACTAAAGCTAAATGGGCTGGATTTCGCATACATGGAACGCTTTTGGCAGTGGCTGTAGTACACACAGGCATGTATAAATAATACTTTAACTCAGGCACACACACGGGGCGAACGAACACTGGTCAGCCACACGCACAGCCACCAGATATGACAAACTAACACGCTATACAGGTATTTGCTATGCATAAGTGATAGGATATTGGTTGAACGCCCACACACGCCCCATTTACACATTTATACAGGGATGTCGGTGAAAGCTCTCTGAAGGAATATAAGAAATGAACATAAATGAGCCGTATTATGTAATACACAACATTTATATAGCACTCTTATAAACAAAACGGGCTTGACCCTTATTGCTGCTGATATGCATTTATAAATTCCAACAGATTTAAAATGAATATTAGAAATATAAATATAGATTATCTGTGCGAATGAGTATCCATCCAAGAGAGCTTTCACTGTACTTAAGGTGGGTATGTGTGGAGTTCATTCTTGGCATTAGTAATGGCAATGGTTAGGTTTTCGTTTTGGTATTGTTTTTCGTTACGGAACTACTTTTGAAAGGAACTATTTTGTAAGATTCAAGTGTTGGACAAAGTGGGGCAAATACAACTCTAGAAGCACTTTCGGCCGAGGCTGTTGGCCATCAAAGAGCCCAGATAAAGTGCTCGTGGCGGTCAAGGTACAAAGTATACGTATTTCGGTTCAATAGAGACACGAAGACGGAGACCACTACGCCAATGGTCAACAGTTTACGATTAGTTATAAACAGAGTAGACGACTTAGACAACCTCTTGTGATCTTCTCGATTTGCTTCTCCAGCCGATGTTCAGCCTCTATCGCCTCCTCGGTGGGCTTCGGAGCTCCGGGGAAGGCAATGATGATGATGCTCATGTTATCGCGGCTACCCTGTAGTTAGAAAATGAACAGCTTGTGAGAACTTTGACGATATGCATGGAAATCATGACTCACCTTGTGCAGGCAGGTGTCGACCACCTGGTTGGCGATGCTCACTAGGTTACTGGTCACTCGCATTCGCGAGTGAATGAAGCTGCACACGTCCTCGTTGGTCATCACATCCCAGATTCCATCGCAAGCGAGCACCAGGAACTCATCGCTATCCTGGCGGCTCTGACAGAATATCTCCGGTTCTGGCGATACCAACTGCTCGCACTGTCCCTTCTCCTTCACGTTCTTGAAGTCGTAATCGCCAAGGGCTCTCGAAACAGCTAGGGTGCCGTTTACGCGCTTTATCATCACACTGCCACCCGCATTGTAGATGCGCTCTTTCTCCTCCGGCAGAATGGGTTTGTGATCCTGCGTGGCGAACACCGGGACTCCCTGACGGCACAAGACTGCCCTGGAATCACCACAATTGGCGATGTACACTTGCGTGAGGCTGACAAAGGCGCACACGGCTGTGGTTCCGCCGCATTTCTCCGACTCCCGAGTGAATTCCGGCAGCTCCCGCATAACCTCGTCGATGCGCAGGAAGCCGGTGCGTATGCCCTTCACGTGGTCGCCTCCAATGAACTCCTCGGTGCTGATAATGCTCTGCAGCAGGTGCTTGGCACAGTGCTCCGACACCTTGCATCCGGCATGTCCGTCGAACACGGCAAAGAAGCTCCAGTCCGGCAGGGCATCACCCAGCCCGGCACGAGCGTAGTAGGCGTCCTCCATCTCCGACCGCCATCCCTGCATCGAGCTGACCCCGAAGAGCAGCTTGTTGCCCTCGCCCTCGTCATTGTGCTTGGCGGTTTTCGGCTTATCCAGGAATCCGCCCATGTTCACTGAACATGCTGTGTGCTGTGTGCCGGGCGGGTGCAATTCCTCCTCCTCTCAGTCACGGCTATGCGGTGCCAAGGAATCTACGGATCGATGACACAAGGGTATGGACTCGTTAAACGACTGCCAATCAATATCAACGAACAAGTCCTTGAACTTGAACTTTCATCGGGGGATGACTACGCAAAGGTCGTGCCAAAAGAGATAGTTTATAGTTTACCATATACAAATAAGAAACTAAATATGATAGCTGAATTTCTGGAAAATGTATCTCGATTTTTCTGACACTAACGGATGTGCAAGTCTCGGCTTTTCCAAATCCATTTCATATCATAGGCATTTCTACGGAAGTTGAGTTGACTCATGGCAGTTTGATTTCAGCTGAACATGAAATAATTTTTTGCCACACTCTCCGCAAGGTTCTTTAACGAATTTTGATAGTCACTAGGATCTAACTATTCTCACTATTAACTATTAATCTTAAAGTTCATATTATGAAAACTTCTCTGGAATGTATAGTTTTGCCGTCTTCATATAAAATCGAAGTTTAAACTGTTATTACTAACGATCAGAGTAAATACTTTATTTTATCTATTCTCAACGATAGTATCGCTGAAGGTCTGCTCATATGAGGTCCTATATATAAGCCGGTGAAAACATGTGAATTCCGAACTCGAATCAGCTGGCGCTTCATAATTAATATACGTACATTGTACTTATGTATATACATAGGTACAGTGTACATTTGCGGGGCTTCCCCTTGTCGAGTTTTGCAGTTGTGCTACAGAACAATAACTGTAAGCCGACTGCAAGGACATGGAAAAAGGCGCAAGCACAAAAGGGGGCGGGGCGGAAGAACCCGCGGCAGCTGCCCGCCCACGCTTTTCACCGTTATTTCCTCTGTTCCCCGCGCTTTTTTTTTGTATTTTCTTTTGGCACATCGATTTATCAAGGACGCGGCTTCGTCCTTCCGCTTGGGCGACTAAACTTAGCACCCGAAAGTGGGCGTTAAATAAATTTTGTGGAAAATGAGGGAAAAAATTGCGCGCAACAGCATCCATATTCCATTCACAAAACAAAAATGGTATAGGGACCAGCAAGTTGGCAGCCCCGTTTTCAAGGAGGCGCGGGGTGAGGCAAATCCGGCATGGCCCCGAAAAAAAATAGTTGGTAATGAAAACACACTCGCGATTTATGATCTTCGGTGCTGGGAAAACCCTCGCTCTCGTTCTTTTCACCTCGCAAATTTTCAGTTTGATGATCTGCTTCTTCTTCCTTTTCCTCTTGCTGCTCTGCTCTCCGCGTGCGTGTAGTTGTGTGTGCGCGAGTGCGTCGGTGAGCTGCGTGCGTGTGCGTGTCTGCCGTAAGTAAAAGTTTAAGAAGAAAAAACGAGGGCTTTGCGCTTGATTTTCATCGCCCGCTAGCGCTTTTAGGATCAACAAACAAGTCGCGCGCCTATTAACACTTTTGCGCGATCGCGAAATGCACTTTCGAGGCGGAAATGGAGTTTTTTCTAATATTTTGATTAACAAAGTGACTAGTGATGTAAAAAAACATCGGACATCGATGTACTAGGGCGATACTTATCGATGTTACTCGATATACCCTTTGCTATCGATTATAACGGACGGTACTCTCCTAGCGAATGCTTTCACCCACCTAAGCGAGTACACAATCCCATTGGCTATGTTAAGTGCTGCTGTTAACAGAAGTCCACAATCGATGTAGTACAGCTGTTAACCCGAAGGACGTACTCGGACTACACACAAAAAAATACACTGGTCCAATTGATAAAATTGAATGATAAATTTGCACCGCATTTTCTTACTAAGTATTGTATTAAGATATGCTTTAAATAAACAGGTGCCCATTTTTAGTAGCATTTAGTAGCAACAGGCAGCATGAATTCTTAGAATTATTTTGTAATCTGTAATGCGACGTTTGTGAATTCTATGGCTTAACTGATTAAAAGAGGTACTTTTTTTAGATGTAAGCACCAAAAACAAATTATGTATACATAAAGGAAACTATTCCTGATAAGTTTTTTTTTATCAGCGAAATCCTGAAATAAATCCTGAAATCCTGAAATAAGTCACTTATTTATTAGCTTTCACTGAAAAATATATAAAAAAAAAAACGTATAATAAATAACATAGATATGTATATGAACATGTGTTTCAAATGATTCGGTAGCTCTTTTTTATAACGGGTAAATTTAGGCCTATTTGTTAGAATCAATATGTATATACTTTTAATGACGAGTTTTCACAAGGCGTCACGATAACAAAGGCTGAATTAAAAACTACCCACCCAGATAGTTTCGGAATCATAAATATTAGTAATCTTACTGGTGATATGGGTGGTATAAAAGCCAAAACTGGGTCTTTGGGCTCCACACTCCTGCCCAGTTTTCCAAGTGACAGTGTGAAAATGTCGTTCAAGGCGGTCCTTGTTTTGCTGGCCATCGGCGCCGTCTTCGTGGCTGCCGTGCCCACTCCCGTCGAGATCGAGGGTGAGTTCTCGCTGGTGCAGCTCCTGCTCGGGTCACCGGCCATGCGATCGGATCTGTTCAACGTCGAATGCGTGGACTACTACAGCCCGCTCCTCAAGGGCCACGTGGACAAGTACAACGAGGACTTCATCACGTGCAAGGACACTTACGACGGGGCCTTCGCCCTGATCGACTCCAGTTTCCAATATGCCCGCGACAGCCTGGCCGGATCCGTGAGGAACAGCTGCCTTTCCCTGCTGACTTGCGATGGCAGGAACTCGAACTCCGATGCCTTCGATTGCCTGGCCTCTCGGGTGAGTGATCCGTAGAATGCGTGCCATGGGTTATAGGTGGCCTAAAGAGGAACCAGCACAAATCTCGGTTCTTCTTAGGCGCTTTTGAAAGTGTTTCTAACCGTGCAACGGGTTTTGCTTTACTTTCTTGCGTTCAATAGTGTTAATGAAATCCCCACCCAAACACAGGGCCCTTTGGCATCCAAGGAACTGGAGCAAGCTTCCTACAAGGCATCTGATAACCAAACCAGCCTGCTCGGCCAGGTGTCCGAAATCGCGGACACGCTATCCAAATGCCAAATCGAAGCCTACCGAACCTACAACACCAACCACGGCGAGTGCTACGCCGACATGGTCGCTTGTCTAGGTGATCCCAACTGGGAGTTTCCCAGCACGAGCTACTTGCTCTAGGACTCCAGTCAAGATCCCTGTATTCCCGGGCTTTTATCGCTGTAAATAAAAGGCTTTGCGCGAATTTCCATCATTTTTAAACGATTAATTTGTGTGCCTCTGAGGCTATCTAAAGAAGTGGATGATTTATTTACGACCAGCTCCTTATGAAGGTGTTTTTCAAAAGTAGCACAGAAAGCGTAAGGTTTTTGGCAGTAAAACATAAGCTTATCTACTCTCGGTGAACATGGCCATTCATGAAGCCAATAGTTATCAGTAATTGAAAATACATTACATTAATGTGTAATTAAAAAGATAATGATAAATTGATACGTGGGAGTATAAATACGACTGGGTGTCGCATTCATCGCCAAGTAAGCTGGCCAAGATGATACCGAAACAAGCCAAGATCCTGGTCTTCTGCCTCTCCTTGGGCCTCTCGCTGGCGGTGAAGCTGCAGATTCCCTTCAGGCCAGACGCCCACATCCAGGAGTTGCAGGCGCAGAGCAGGGAGCTGGCCGAAGTCCACTCGGATCACTCCACGCAGTGCTTCCTGATCTACAAGCCCAAATTGGCCAAAATAGCGGATCAGTTCGAAACTAACTTTGCGGCTTGCATCTCAACCTATGACAATTCCACTGCCCTAATCAGCGAAAAGTATGCCGAAGACCGCGCGATCCTCATCAGGTCCGCCAACATCGGCTGCTCGTATCCCAACTCCAATTGCCAGGTCTGGACAGCTGAGCAGCAGCAGCTGGACGCCGTGGTCTCCCGCCTCGAATGCGCCTCCTCCAACTCGGCCGAGAGCTCCAAGACCTTCTACAGCATTTCGGCCAATGCCACGCAGATTGCAGTTCGGATCCAGGAGGAATACACCCTCATAGAAAGCCAGAAGACAGTTTGCCTCAACAATGCAGATCGCACCTACGTGGAGGACACCTCCGAGACCTACGAGCTTTTGAACAACTGCCTCAAGAATGGAATTCCAACCACCACGTGTTCTCCTGTCACTTCCACTTCTACTGCTGCTCCTACTACTACTACTGCTGCTACTACTACTACTACTACTACAACCCCAGCAAAACCCTAAAAGAAATTCTTTCAATAAATATCAGGCAATCCAATTCTCTGTCTTACTCAACTAATTAGAACTGTAAGCACTTCACTATGGAGCTCATTTATCAAATATATGTTAGAATACGAAAAATGTGGAGGTGCCCAATTATTTGCGAAGGCATGACAGTACTTTTCTCTTAGTTAAATGACGAAGTTTTATATTAAACGGACAATTTGACACCCTGTTACGCAAATTGCCGTGATCATCGGAAATTTTGGTGCGAGACTGGCCCATTTAATCCGATTAAAATACTTATATCACTAAGGATTATTGAAGTAGCATAAGTAAGATATAAGCTGAACTATCATAGTATATTTAAGCAAAGTTTTTCTACTTCTAATTGTTAATACCCTTAGAAGGGAGTATTTAAATCAGAATGAAGTTTTCAACATATGCTTAAACACTAACTACAGTTTGAGTTTTGGGGCTAAATGCATACAACTTTTCCCGAAATCTTCTTTCCATTGCTGGTGGTACATAAGTCGGAACCATAAAGCTACCTAAGAAATAACCTAAAAATTATTGGAAAAGATGCACGTTCGTAGTTTTTAACACAATATAATTTCTGTTTGATCAAAACAGGAGGATAATTTTATAACGCATTTAAAAATAACCAAAATAATAGTAAGGCATCATAAGTTTATGTAACATAAATTTGAGTTTATATTTCTGAATTAAAATGCTTTTGGGAGCACATTACATACGCTTTTTGAGTTTATTGCACCAATTTCAATTTCCTTCTAGCCAAAGATTAAAAAAAAAACCAAGTACAACGTTTTTGCAATATGAAAAGAAAATTGAACCCTTGTTACTGCTATCGAGTCTTTGAAAATGGTGTCTAATAAATGTGATTTACTTTATTTGCCCTTAAATTAAAAAACATTTACCAATTACCGGAAATACTTGTAGATTAGGCAGAACATTGGCAACGCGACATTTCCGCCAACAAGGGGCAATTGGCTCGAATAAAGATAAGAAGCTCGGGAAATGGATATAAAATCACTTCGCTTTGCAACCGAAGTGTTCAGTAAGAAGTTGAATCTGCGACTTTTAGCCATGTTTTCCAAATTGTCCCTGTTGGCCGTGGTTCTCGCCTTTGGCCTGGTTTCTGGCCTCAGCCTTGGCCTCATGATAAAGCCTTCCAAGCTGCAGTTGCCGACCAACAAGAAGATCCTTGGTCTCCAGCAGCAGACGGAGGAGCTGGCCGCTCGGGATCCTGGCACATCGATAGCCTGCTTCGACTACTACATACCCCTTATCAACGGACTGTCGGCCCAGTACGAGTTTGACTACAACAAGTGCGTGAAGGACTACGACTACGCCAGCCAACTGATCATTGACGCCTGGAACAGCACTCTCTTCGGCATCCAGGCTTCTGGGGATAGTAGCTGCAAAAGCTTTTTCGACTGCTCCTGCATTGTGGACTCCGTGCTTGCCTTCGAGTGCTTCGCCAAAGTCGTAAGTCCCATGGAGTCAAGGAGACTTTCACAATGGTGAAATATATAAATTTTCTTTTGCATCATTTTGTAGGGAGCCGAGCAATCGAAGATCATGTACCAAGTGTCGGCAAATGCCACCGAAGCCGCTGTCCAGATCAAGATCCATTTGCAGACTGTGGAAACCAAGAGGGAAAGCTGCTTCAACTATGCCGAAAGAGATTTCGTGGAGGGCACCTCCCTCTACTACGGAGAACTCAACAAGTGCCTCGCTGGAGCTCCGATCCCGCAGGATACCACTGAGAATTGGTTCTATACCACCTAAAACTTTAAAACTTAAAGTTTATTATAATCAAATGTAAGGCCTAAATAAAATGTGTCTTCTTGCTTTACGTACTCAAACAAGATAGAATGCTATAGCCTAGTTCCCCGACTATCACATACCCGTTACTCAGCTGGTTGAAGTGCAAACGAGAAATTTCAGCATTTCCTGGAATATAGGTAGAAATTTGGGAAAAATTTATACAAAAATGTAACAATTTTTAGCTTTTGTAGTTTCTGAGATCCAGGCGTTCATACGGCTATTGATCTTGATCACGCATACACATATATACTTTATATGGTCGGAAACGTCAGAAAAAAACATTTAGAGGTATGCCACTTCAAAATCCGATTAAGATAAGTTGAGTTATGGAATTTAGAACTTCGGCCTCGGGACACTAATTAATTTTTTGAATTTCTACAACATCATACATCAGAAAAATTACAAAAAAATTGAAAAAAAATTAATTTCTAAATTTAAATGCAGATTTTAAGAGAATTCCGCCAGAAACATTTAGAGGTATGGCACTTCAAAATCCGATCAAGATAAGTTGAGTTATGGAGTTTAGAACTTCAGCCTTGGGACATCAATTAATTTTTTTTAATTTCTACAACATCATACATCAGAAAAATTACAAAAATATTGAAAAAAAATAAATTTCTAAATTTAAATGCAGGTTTTTAGAGAATTGCGCCAGAAACATTTAGAGGTATGCCACTTCAAAATCCGATTAAGATAAGTTGAGTTATGGAGTTTAGAACTTCAGCCTTGGGACATCAATTAATTTTTTTGAATTTCTACAACATCATACATCAGAAAAATTACAAAAAAATTGAAAAAAAATAAATTTCTAAATTTAAATGCAGATTTTAAGAGAATTCCGCCAGAAACATTTAGAGGTATGCCACTTCAAAATCCGATTAAGATAAGTTGAGTTATGGAGTTTAGAACTTCAGCCTTGGGACATCAATTAATTTTTTTGAATTTCTACAACATCATACATCAGAAAAATTACAAAAATATTGAAAAAAAATTAATTTCTAAATTTAAATGCAGATTTTTAGAGAATTGCGCCAGAAACATTTAGAGGTATGCCAATTCAAAATCCGATTAAGATAAGTTGAGTTATGGAATTTAGAACTTCGGCCTCGGGACACTAATTAATTTTTTGAATTTCTACAACATCACACATCAGAAAAATTACAAAAAAATTGAAAAAAAATAAATTTCTAAATTTAAATGCAGATTTTAAGAGAATTCCGCCAGAAACATTTAGAGGTATGCCACTTCAAAATCCGATAAAGATAAATTGAGTTATGGACCTTAGAACTTCAGTCATGGGACATTTTTGATATTCTACGACATCATAACATCAAAAAATCACAAAAAAATGTCGAAAAAATATATTTTCAAATTTGAATGCAGATTTTTAGAGAATTGCTCCAGAAACATTTAGAGGTATGCCACTTCAAAATCCGATTAAGATAAGTTGAGTTATGGAGTTTAGAACTTTAGTCATGGGACATTTTTGATATTCTACGACATCATAACATCAAAAAATTACAAAAAAATGTCGAAAAAATATATTTCCAAATTTGAATGCAGATTTTTAGAGAATTGCTCCAGAAACATTTAGAGGTATGCCACTTCAAAATCCGATTAAGATAAGTTGAGTTGTGGAGTTTAGAACTTCAGCCTTGGGACATTTTTTAATTTTTTTGAATTTCTACAACATTATACATCACAAAAATTACAAAAATATTGAAAAAAAATACATTTCTAAATTTAAATGCAGATTTTAAGAGAATTCCGCCAGAAACATTTAGAGGTATGCCACTTCAAAATCCGATTAAGATAAGTTGAGTTATGGACCTTAGAACTTCAGTCATGGGACATTTTTGATATTCTACGACATCATAACATCAAAAAATTACAAAAAAATGTCGAAAAAATATATTTCCAAATTTGAATGCAGATTTTTAGAGAATTGCTCCAGAAACATTTAGAGGTATGCCACTTCAAAATCCGATTAAGATAAGAGGAGTTATGGAGTTTAGAACTTCAGTCATGGGACATCAATTAATTTTTTTGAATTTCTACAACATCATACATCAGAAAAATTTCAAAAAAATTGAAAAAAAATAAATTTCTAAATTTAAATGCAGGTTTTTAGAGAATTCCGCCAGAAACATTTAGAGGTATGCCACTTCAAAATCCGATTAAGATAAGTTGAGTTATGGAGTTTAGAACTTCAGTCATGGGAGATTTCTGAATTTTTTTGAATTTCTACAACAAACATTTCGACGAATCTAGTATACCCTTTTACTCTACGAATAACGGAAATGAAAATATGAGGTTTAGATGGTTTTTATTATAGGGCTTCATGAATCGTTCTTTTACGTCATAACGAGTATTTGAACTATCAGAATTAATATTGCATGTTCCAAATTTGGTTTAATTTCAAAGCCACCCGAATGCGGACCACCCGAATTTTGGAATCATATCAGTGCCGAAACCGAAACTATCCAGCTAATTTCTTTTATGTCCGCATTTAACGACAGTCCCACTGCGTTTCACCAGTTTTCCCACAGTTGGAGGGAGATGCTCGACGATATCGGGGCATCTATCAATGGTGGCTTTCCATATCCATCCTCTGACCTTTGATCCGTTCTGTCCACCCCGAAGGGAAAAGAAATCACCGAGTGACCTGTGGCGGTGCAGGTATACAAAATCAGTTCGCATCTTGTCCTGACCTGCGATACGTGTACTTGTTGGCATTCACATTCCTTTTAAAGGACGCCGACACACCCGGGCTTTGTTCTCAAATTTTGCGCTTAATTAATTGTAAAATATTGGCTAGAAAATCAATTGCGATTGACAATTGAGTTGTAATCGCAATGGCCAAGTAGGCGTTGAAGGATCGTCGAACTCTGGGTCTTTAGTGGAGCTGGTTTTCGGCCGACGTTGCAACGTTGCAACGCTGCAACGCTGCAACGCTGCAACTACAATTGCCAGTCATGTCTTCATAAATTTCATTGAATTGAACCGCCGCTCGGAGTCCAACTTAAAGTCGGACTGGGACTCCTCAACATGCGCCAAAAACACACAGGGAACGAGGGGTGGGGGCCGTTTGGGGCTAGGATATACTCGTACCTATACCTATTGCGACTATTTCATCTTTTGCCGACGGCGTACGGCTCATGTTGTATGTAGCCTTAAATTGAATCGTTACAAATTTTGTTGCTCGTTATAGCAAGCGTTTTATTGCTCAACCAGTTTTGGTCGCCATGCAAAGCAGTCGCAGTCGCAGTCGGAACTCTGGAACGCTGGAACTCGGGAACTTGGCAACTCAGGATCCCGGGGATCGGGATAGGGATAGGGACAGGGATTGGGATCTCGGACTCTGAGATTATGATCACCGAAGCCGAACTGAACTGAGCGGAGAACGCAACGCCCCCTCCGGGAGAAACGGTAGTCTCTAGGGCCGGCAGCGTTTAATAACTTCATTAAATGCCCTTTGACATTTATGCCAGACACACACTTATTTATGTGGCACTATCTGCCCGACGGATCGGCACAGGTAGCCGGTGGCCAGGAGCCCTATAAATTACATAATCATCAGATAGTGAAACTGTTTACAAGCCGAGACTCGAGACAGGCACACCCACAGTAGCCACACGAAAAATGGGTACGAGATAGGAAAGGTCATCAACTATTCCTATTCCTATTCCAATTGATTAGTTTGCCTCATTTTTATGCGGAATTTATGTTCCGAATTTATTTTCCTGTGCCAGCCGCGGCTCAAAGCTAATTGCTCTAATTTCCAGCTAAGACATTTTTCTGGCTGCCCTATGAGCCATAAATATTGTCGATCTAAAGATCACTGATCGCAGCTTGCGCCCGCCGATTTTGATCAGGAGTCGGGCCAAAACGTCTCCCGCCGAATTTGTCGTCGGCCCTTTGGCCAGAACAATGGCCATTTGAATTCGAACTGGCCCAGAGCCCACGGCCAAAGAGGCCAAGATTTATTGCGCCCAATGCCCTACAATCTGGTGGGTACATTGCACTGCGTCTCCTTATCTCGCCAGACACTCAACTATACAGATACTATACACATTATATACATATGTCAGTTTGAAGAGCACGAGGCAGCTGGTGGCAACACTCACAATCTGAACAGCGATAGTACAAATAATTCGTAATTGGCCGACTAATTGGAGCTGATTCTTTTTTTTGTCGAACTAACGCCAGGAAATCGCTGAAAAAGTTCCATTGACAGCATATAGTTTTGCTGACGACATTTGCTATCTGTTCTCTATTAATTAGTTTGAGTTGCAAGGAGTTAAAGGTACAAACTATATAAAGAGATATGGAGCTCATTGCTACACCAAAATACTTATAAAACGAGCTATAGCTGGGAAAATTGGGTCACATTTGTAGAGCATTCGCTAGTCGCCTTGAAAAGCCACTTCTTTTCTGCCTTCGATCTGCCGCTGTGATTTTTGCGTACTCCGTCCGAATCAAAGCTCCCCTAAAATGCGAAATTCAGAAAGTGATCGATATGCGGCGGCCAGTCCACAGAACCTGGCTATCTTGTGGCCATTGTGGCATTCGGACAAAAATTATTATGTATCTCAGGGCGATTAACAGACGCATTTCAATTTTATTGCGGCAGATCATTATCGGAGCGCGGATTGGACCTTTTTGTTTGGCCGTCGCTGCTGAGCCCCAAAAACTGTGCGACAACAAATCATTAGATCATGATCACGATCATAACAAAATCATAATAAAATCGAAAGCACAGCAGAAACCCAGCCAGCCAGGCTTCAAAGGCGGCCCGAAATTAACATGGAGGCGCGAAGAGAAACTTTCCTTTCGCCGGACGACGCCAATGATTTCACCCAGTGCCACAAATTGGCCAATGCCACAGCGAAGGAGACCGCGGCACTACTAGGACTGCACTGGCAGAAATGGTGGCTAAAATGATCAAATAAATATTAATCAAAGTGCATAATCAAGATTTGTAAGGATGACAGATTTCCATTCTCTTAGTTAAGTATATATAGATTATTCGACCATGCAGGTAACTTTTATAGCTGGCTTTGTAACTGGCTTGTGATTCCTGACACAAAGGACCCCCGTTTTCCCGCAGTGCAACCTCATCACCGTCACTTCTCGACGGAATGGAGACGTGCCATTGCGGGTGGCTCTGGCAATTAGACAACAAGTGCCTGCGAGGTAATAAATAGCGGCGGTCTGTTCAAAGCCCGATCCACTAATCAGGTGGCCAAATGGCGGAGAGCCAGTAAGCCAGTAAGCCGGAAAGCCGGAGGAAAACCCGTTGAGGAGGTGTGAAAATCGTTTACCGATCGCCGATGGCAACAACGCGGCCATAATGGGCAGCAGTGGAGCGGTGTTGGGCAAATAAATTAATCAGAAGGAAATCGACGTCGAATGCAAACAGAGGAGGAACGGGTTACCCGCCGTTGACCGCTAATTCACATATGATTTATTTTATAAATTAGGCAGCCCACTCGGAGATCAAAGCCACCATCGCACTTAGCTCCATTGGCTTGTCAGCAAACAGTCTTCTGCCGTTTTCCTCTTTTTTCTCTCGATTTTACATTTTTTTGATCACACCGCCGCCTTTAAGACAAAGCACTTCGGAAGCGGCTTCTGCAGCCCGAAAACCCAAAAAACCCGAAAAAGCCGATCGAAGCGGCTAAATTTGTTTGTGCAGCGGCAGCGTTTGGTAATGAAACGCTAAGTGGCCCACAGTTGTTTGGCCAAGAGCCTATTTACCAATCGACCGGACTCGCCTGACAAATTATGGTTGGCTTGGCTGCTTCTCTGCTCATAAGCTGGCTTAAAAAAGGCAAAAGCCATTTTCAGCAAAGCACTGGTAATAGCGCCCATCCCCGAACATTCCGCTTATCAGCAAGAATACAACTTGATCGCTTAATCCCCGACTTTTCCAATTACGGCACTGAGAATATGTTTGCTTCGAAATTGATTTGACTGGCACCCTTTATAAGGAGGGTGTTAACCGCCCGCAGCCCTCTGTTTATCCCGTTCGTTCCACCCCTCGGCACAATGCGCTATGATATATGTAATTTTGATAACGGGAGCATTTAGCCGAGGGGTGCTGTCCTACAAGGACAAGTTAGCTCATGGAGTTATCACAGTTGCTCTTGGAGATTAAACTTCTGCGTAATAATACCATTTTACGATTATAAAATATATCTTAGCCAATACTTGTTCTAAAACATCCAAGAGTTGCTTCATAACATGTTTAACCCACTAAGTGACTAAGTAACTTAGTAACTATGAACTAAGGCTAGCTAGATAAAAGCCAAATCGGCTGCACTGAGCAAGAGGAACTTCCTCGGATGCCGTCGTAATTTGCCCGCCTAACGAATACCGAGTTCCGAATCCCCAGAACCCACAAACCACCCTCGCAGCTCAGATTTCCCGGGTGCTGGTGGTGGCTGCCACATCCTCCGGCTCGGGCGACTCCAATGCTCGGTTCCCTGTTCTGCTGGCTGTCGACGCATATTAATCCAATTATCATGCACTGTGCACGAAATCACTTAATCGCTTCGAAAGGCGGAAGGCGGAAGAGCGGAGGGCGGGGCGCTGCACCAGAATGGTTACACTTGGACAACCCGGTCCGAATAATTTGGGTGCAGTTGCATTTAGTCACTGCCTCTGATTATGATTGATGCCAACTGGGCTGCTGTCGCATTGTGGCAGCTCCTAAATTGGTTATAAATTCTATATTATCAAGATCTCTTTACAGAAACTAACTAATGTGTAACTTTGATGCTGAGTAGCTTAAGCATCTAATTAAGTTCGTACAAACGCAAATACTTAGAGCATAATGCAATGCTGACAATGAAATATTCTGCTTTTAATCGCCGCTTACATTTTTAATTATTTCTCCTCGAGCACTCAGTTGACCTGTGAGTCTCGCAGAATATATATGGCATGCACTATCCCACGAAACAATTTGATTTAATTAAAAAATTATGGGATTACACACATTAATGCTTGTCAAGCAATATATATGCAAATTTCCCACACGCACAAAGACACACAAGCAAAACGGGCGGGGAAAATGGAAAAGCGGGAAAATGGGAAAACAGGATGACAGCGAGCAGACTGCGGCGAGTGTCGCATATTAAAGAATATTTTATTTGCTTTTATTACCCAGCACGCCCAGCTTCACCCTGGTCGAAGGCCACCGCCCACTTTGCCACCCACTTGCCACCCACTTGCCACCCACTTTTCCACCGGAAACTTGCAGCGCAGACTCTGATGATATGGAACAAAACTGAGAAAAAATGGCAACATTGGGGGAGTGGGAGCAACCATTCGCCAGGCGAAGGCGGAGGCGGAGGCCGAGAATCTAATAAATTGTGGCACTGTCACTTGGCTTAGTGAAGGATAACTGGCCACACGCCCTTGCCTCGCCAAGGAAGCCAGGCAAACAACATCGCCGGGCTCATCAGAAATTCATAACGCGCCACGTAATAAAAATTATTCAAATTTTTCGCAGGGGTGATGGCGTGGGCTTCGCTTTTGGGTTCGCAGAGTCAACTAAATTGCGGTGATGTTTCATGAGGATGCCTTTTGCCAGGCGGACGAGGAACGCTGAAAAAGGACAAATCACACCCTCGATTATGATGCGCACAGTAGCGCCGACCCACAAAAATGTACAGCAGCGGGCAACAATGTAGGATACTAAAATATATGAAAATATTAATCTAGATGTTGCGAATTACTTAAATGAAGAACGGGGCTTAGAACTCTTAGGCATTCTGAATATATTCATGAAATTCAAGCACATATTATTGTGAATGTATTCAAATAAGTAGTAAGATATATGCAGCTAGAACACACTTCTTGCCCGCTGCTGTGAGCACATCATCCCATATCGTGGAAGGAAAGGTCGGGGAGCTAAGGATATGTATTCATGGGTCGTGTGGCCGAACGGAAATTGAATGATTTTGCGCAACAGTCGCGGAAGTTGCTACTTTATAGTCATTTAGTGGTTGGTCGGCGGACAATGCATCACGGCTTATCACATGGCGAAGCTTTTCTTGCCCCACCGCCGTGCAAGCGGATTATGGCCGAAAACCACAGGCTGCCTGCCAAAGGGGCTGGAATGATGCTAAAAATTTTACAGAACCCGTAACGTCGACCTGGCTGGGATGTCCGATAACAAAGTAGAAGTGCCGCAGGACGAGAGTGACAGCCATGTCGCTTCCCAGGCGTCGTCGCTGTTTCCGCCGGAAGTGTAATTTGATACTTTTACAGCTCGAGCCTGGCTCTTGCAAAAGGGTTCGCGGTACTCGATGCTCCGCGAGGCTCGCTAATTTCTGCAATTGACTTTTAAACCTGGCGGATGGCGCGGCGCCTGTCGGCCTGCAGAACGCGGATCGCAGGACGCACATAACGAGCTCCTTTTTTGTGCATTTCAATTCAATTTCCTCTCGCCAGCGGAACTGCACTGCGGCAAGGAAGATAGACCAGAAGTTGGGCTGAATGACTGCCATGGCAGCGGGGCGAATAGCTGCCCCAAATACAGTGGTCATTGGCAGGAGGGCGACCTTAAACTTGACCTACCACCTTGCTACATCTTGGAATCCAAATTTAATAGCTCTAATCTCTAAACATATAAGTTATTTTCAAGCATCAGCATTTGAATAAGAATCATATCAAGCTTCCTGGAATTTATAATTCATTAGAACTTGATTTAATTTAATATTGAATTACATTTTTTATGGCTGGAATTTTGGTTTCTGTTCCGTTTTCTTGGGAACTTGGAAAGTCAATCATATTTAGATTTTTACAATGCCATAAACATTTGCTGATATGAAACGATACTTTGGTTTTATGTGTAGCTGCCTCGGAAAACTGGCGCCCACTGTATGTGGTCACTCGTATATTTGCAATTTCGTTGGCCAGTTTCCATGGCCCGTTTTGGCCATTGAATGAGTGGCTTTGGCTTCGTGGCCAACTGCAAAGCCCCCTCCGCTCCCGTTTCCCGATCCGCCGTCTATATATCCGTGGTGATGTCCGTGAGTGAGTGAACTGTCACAATTGACGTGGGGCGTATAAATTTTACATTTAACGAAAACGTAATCGAATTGCGCGAGCTGTATATGGTGCGGCCAAAAAAAGAGAGGAAAATCCAGGGGGATCGGAGGACTGGAGGAGTGGAGGAGTCGAGGAGCAGCCAGTTAGCCAAGTTGGCTGCTAGCCCCGTCTCTCTCTTAGCGCACATACCCCTCTCTTTCGCTCGCCATGTGGGTTATGAAGACATCAGGCGAGGCGCATGGCAATTTGTGGGACGCCACGAAAAAACGAGGGGATTTCGGAGGTGGACTATGCCAATTTGATGGCAGCATGCACAGAATGCATTCATCAGGCCAGGATTGTTAGCCATCGATGGCGTCTTCTGGGTATTGGATGTTGGCTATCGGACTTTCAGCATTCCCAGGCACACATTATTAACTGCTCGGATGCGTGTAATGGGCCACCTTGGAAAATAACATAATGGCGACTCGATCCATTCGATTTAAATGCGGCTTACAGGCTACAGCCGCCTGGGGACACATTTGGCCAACGTTTTTCAATCAGCATAAAAATTTATCAAATCAAAGTCAAATACCTGCTCCCGAAATGCAAAGTAGCAACGTTGAGGAATAAAAATCGCATGACAATCAAATGCCACCCCAAATCGCCGAGTGAAATCAATCGGGACGTGATGTTTGTTGCCCGGGAAATTTGCATGTGAAAAGCTTGGCTTTTCCATCAAAACGTCGTTTGGCATGCAAATCGATTAAAATGAAATCCAAATCCAATCAGCAAGCCAATCGCAGCTTTGTTTGCCCTCGGGCAAATGGCCAAATCATTGCCGCCGGCTGGCAGTCAGCACATCTCCCCATCTCCGTATTGGAGGTAAATACACTCATATAGCTCCTATACTCGTATATATCGGATTCCTGCCTCCGCTGCCAGCTGCTCACAAATCGTTTAACTCAAATTGACTTGTCAATATTTAATTAGGCGTTGGCCGGGTAACAAGATGCGGGATCCCGGCGCTTTGATGTCCTGATGCAGGAGGCTTCCTGCGGATTAGTTGGCGGTTTCCTTTAGTCTCCGTGTTTGTACAGTCATTGCCCAGCGCCTATGGAAAAGAGGAGAGGTGAGAGGAAACCACACTGAATTTGCTCATCATTTTGAGTAGTTCCTAGTGGAACAACCTCTATTTGTGGCTCAGAGTATATTTGATGTGGCAAGCATTTCACACAATATTTCAGTAAATAAAGTTATATTGTATAAAACAGATTTTAAGCATATATCAAATTAGCAAAGCGAACTTCGTAGAACTTCGTAATCTTTTTTCTCGTGCTCGTGCCACAGTGCGTATACGCAACCTCAACCTCGCTGGTCAATCAATCATTTGGTTGGCAAACAACTAGCCCAATATCGTCGCTTCTCCCAATAAATGTCAAATGCCCGCTAATACAATTAAGGGCCCCGATTTTGGTGGTAGCAACCAGGCATTAAGAGGCTTAATTTTTTGCTGGCCCTGACTTCGCTTTCGATGCGATTTGATTCCGATAGCTGCAATCGCCATGTCGTGTCCTTTGTCAAAAGGCACGTGAAAAAACGTGTCCCATTGACGTTCAGCTTGATGAATGATCAGAAGCTCTCAGTATTTGGCCTTTTTCCCAGATATCGGCGGACCTTGACTGACTGCTGACACGTGACTGGCGATGGACGAACTTCCTATACAATTTTCCGGGGGAGTGAGATGGTGATTATCCAAGGGTTAAATGGTTAGCAGGAGGAGGCACTACAAAACGCCAAGGGTCTAATGAGCATAATGCGAAATTCAGATTGCTGATTGGCGAAAGGTACAGCATTTAGAAACGAAGAATCGCTGTAAATCCTTTGAGGTCCATTCGAGTGATTAATTAATTTAATACAAAAGATTTACTGTGCAAATATTTATCTTTAAGTAAATAAGGAAATTCAAAACATTTCAAGGTGGAAACTTGTAGTGTCTTTCCATTTTCTTCACCACATTTGCACACCTTGCTCAGCAACTTTAGCCACAATTTGCTACGATATTGACAAAAGTGTCAAGCGATTTGCAGTCCCCAGAGCAGAGTGAAACATGGAAAACTTTGGAAAACAGCACCCCATCCTCAACCGATCTCATTAGCAACGTGGAATGGAGCCGTCAAAGGTGCAAAGACAACCGCAGTATCTAAATTCGATATACACTTTTTGCAATAGTACACGGAAATTTCGCACAACAACGCTGGCGAAACTTTTTGTTTCCTGTTGTTGTCAATAACTAATTCGTTTGTCATTTTCCGTTTACATAACATATCAGCCCCTGGAAAAGAGGAAGCTCCGCAGCCACAACGACCGCAATTCGAGCAACAAAATGCTGCACATATAAGGACAAAGTTTCTGCCTGGGGATTCTTGTGGCGAGGTCCTGGCTGGCTCCTTGTTGTTCTTGCTGTCGGTTTGTTTATCGCTTCCCGGCTACAACGACAACATTATTGCAAGAGTGTTCGAAGCATATTGAAAGCTCAAAGCCAACTCCCCACCACCACCAGCCCAGAGCTCCATTTCCACCCCAGGAATGGGAGCAATCTGGAGTGGGTGGCACATGGCCGCTATTCTGTAGGCGTTTTCACACACTTCAAGTGTCAATTTCGTCGAGGAGCTCATAAAATGGCAGACTTTCCGCACCACCAGTGGTGGAGCTCAAAAAAGAGGAAGGATTGTGGTTAAAGGCAGCTGAAGTGCTTCAGTTTAATGCAAGTTTGCCTGAACAACTGGGCTTTCATTCAACAACATAAGGGAGATTTTGTAAAATGGATAACAATTAATCTGTGATTTTTTTTACAATTTTTGGAAATATTTTGCAACCCCCTTGAGCACGCCCCTGCCTTCAGCCTATGTGAGTTTTGTGTTGCGCTGCGATTTACATTAATTTGCCATTTTTCATGCTGTGCCCGGCACTTGAAATTTATGTCTATGTGCGGGTGAATCATAAAAAGTACGTCAAGATTTTCCTATGTAAATGATGGTGCGGCAGTGAAAGGATCAGCCTTTTATGCGATGGCGTAAACTATGTCCTGGCAGGATGCCGCTGCAACCTCCAGTGGAATAATGTGCCGGCATTAAAAGCGCCAAGACATTTGGGTGCGTGGAAATATCCTGGCAACTGCCAACAGGTTCCCGCGCGCAGATTTGCATTCCGAATAAGATGGGATGGCTGACAAGCGCCTGAAAAAATGTTAATTTAGTGCACGATGCGTTGACAACGACAACGAGGCTCTTATGCAGATATATCAGTCAATCCGCATCCGCATCCGTATCCAACCATCCAGCCGAGCTGCTTGTCATAAAGCGATCAAGCAGGAGGCTTGACATTTCAATTTGCAGGCCGAGAGGAGACGAGCGAGTTGATTCGAGGAGCAGAAGACACCAGTGCACTTGGAAAAACTCATTTACTCAACAGGAAAGCACGAAGTAATTCTAAAGAATTATATTGAAGATCCCACGAACGGCGCTTTTCAGAATCTGTAAGAAAATCCAATACAGAGGGCTCTGAAAAAAGTGTATTTTGAATATACATTTCTGAGATTTTTTGCCAAGTGACAGGGGCAACAACGACAACGCGACAACGACAACGCAATGCTGCGAAAACGAACGAGTCGCAGAAGACAGGACAACATTTGCGACAACATGCAAATATGCAAATCGATGCGCTGACAATTTTCAGGCGAATCAAATATGCATTTTGGCCGAGAATCGCATGGCATTCGCTGGCCCAACTGCGCAGCCGAATCTTCTTAGCTATTTGCGCTGGCCAAATCTCTCACGAGATTTGTTAATTTATTTTGGCCGCGTGCCGCAAAGAAATCGCCAGTGGCAACAATAGAGCTACAGTGCCAGCTACAAGCAATTACGAAAAGGTTACTGTAATCCTGAGGGTGCTGGTATCCTGGAGTCCTGATTCTCTGATACTCTGATGCTCTGATGTCCTGGGAGTCTGCGAGTCCTGCGCCTGCTCGCTGTCAGTGGAACAAGCGGTAAGCGGCTTAGGATTGTTGACTTTCACATCGCAATCACTTAAGGGTTGGTCCTGCGACTCCTGTTTGTTGTTCTGTGCCTCGCTTTTTGCCCGATGTGTGATTAGCCTATTAGCCAAACAAAACAAAAAATGCGAAATAGAGAACACTGCAATCCCCTAGTAACGCCGGACTCATGATGAGAAAGGTAAATATTGAATCTGATGCGCTGTCATCTCCACAGCAGCCAGTCCAATAAATATAAATGCCCGCAAGGCGTTAGTTATTATGGCAAATCTAATAAAAAGCGTGGGATAAAGGAAAATCAGTTTTTGGTAGTGGGAATTGGTTGCACTAGATATCTAGGTATGTCTTCAGTATACTTTACAGACGTCCAATTAATCAAGTAATTAAATGAAGTATCTATAAGATACTTAAGCTTCAAATGCACATGTATATTATCCTGGCCAATTTATATGTGTACCATCTCGATACTCGCCAGATACCAGGCCTATAAATCACAGACTACGAACATTTATGTGCAAGTATTTAAAAAGAGGTAAGCCAGAATCGGAATCGGAATCAGAATCGGAATCTCGTTGGCCAGAGACTGGACCATTTATTCATGGTTTCGGTTTGGGCTCTCTGGCTGGTTGGCTGGTTGGCTGGTTGCTGCTTGCATTGTTTTCCGGGCCGCTTATTGACGAAAATTTCAGAAATTTTAATTTAAAATATTTCTTTGAATGCTAAATTGTTGACTCTTTGCACCGTGGAGCTTTGGGGCACTGAATGGCGACCGCATGGTGGATATGGGGCTCCGAGGAACGAGCGCAAACCAGCTAAGCAAACCCCACGACAAAGACACAAAAGAACAAAAGCGCGCGACAAACAAAAAGCCAGAGCAAACACACAGCCGCCCGCAGTGGGGTTAAGGGGGCCAGCGAGGGGTTAAGCTGGGGGAGGGGGCAAGCACGGCTAAGAGCCAGGCTAAAATCGGCTAAGCCCTAGTGAAGTGAACTGAAGCGAACTGAGACATTCGAGGGGCCGCAGGATCGTGTCGCTCGTTTGTTTCTGCTGAAAATCTTAAAATTCTCGCAATTTCATGTTCGTTAAATTTTGATGTTGCAAATAAATTGAATTGTTAAACGTGCAACTTTGGATGTTGTTCTCGATGGCAGTTACCCGTTGCTGTTGTTGTTGTTGCTCTTCCTGCTGCTGGCGGATTGCTGCAGGCGCATATTTAAACAAATGATGGCCAGATCTGGCGGCTTTTGCCTGCAGCAGCGGCAATGCACTGCAAAGATTGTTCATCCCGGTGTTCTATGAACCCAGCGAGGGCGGATCGAGCAATTTCAGTGGGCGAGCGCATGGGAATAATCTGATATGTGATCATCAAAAATTAAATGTGCAGTTCAGAAACATTTTATATTATACAGAACACATAGCTGTGCAGGGTATCATTCGATCGGTCAACCCTTGTTCCCTTTCGGTCATCGCTGTCCCAGCAATCCGGCTTCCCATCCCTTCCCCAATTGTCCCCAAAGGCCGTCCGGATTGGACTGCTTTGGATCGGAGGCTGCTCGTCGTGCCTTTTGTTATTGTGAGTTAAAATATTTATTTGTCGTAGCGCCTGGCCGGAGTGAGAAATTCTGATGGGTTTCTTATTTGCTTGGCTCGGCTTTTTTGCATATGTCCGGCCCAGTCAGCCAGTCAGCCAGTCGGGCAGGGCAACAACGATGACTACATTAACCGCATGCATAATAAACCCGGCCCAAACCGAATCAGTCCCCCTTCCCCGGATCCGCTGTCTATATGTTTGTCGCTCTATTGGCTCGATTTTATATGGAAATGCGGCATCAACAATGGCTTCATATTTTCCTCTCTCCCGAAGGCGCATTCAAATCCTTGCTGCACCTTTGACATGCTCACTTTGGATTCGGATTGGGATTGGGATTGGGATTGGTATTGGGATGGCGGATGATTTATGCAGCCATGGAATGTCGTTTGCTTGGCGGTTTTTCTGCATTTTTATTCGGCTTTCCAGCTTCAGCAGCAACATGTGAAAAATTAAGTGATATTTCGGAATTTGTTGGCAGCTCCACGGAATCGAAGTGGAAGTGCAGTCCTCGGATTGGCCAACGTAATTGATGCCAGTGCTCTCGATCAATGCCCAAGTGCCCATCGACGCAGATCGCTGGATGTTTCCCACAGTTGAAAAATGGAAAACCGATTTTCCATCCCACTAATAGAAAGATTATTAAACGCTGTGTAGTTTTTGCCGGCATTGTCGGGCCATTAATTCATCATTATTAAGATGTCAGCGTTGTGGTTGACATTTGTGACCAACCATCCGCCGATCTCCCCTCGCATTCATGCTCGTTTTTATGCGGGCCACTTGACAT
The DNA here is from genome assembly GCF_003286155.1 of Drosophila erecta. NCBI lineage: Eukaryota > Metazoa > Arthropoda > Insecta > Diptera > Drosophilidae > Drosophila > Drosophila erecta. Next base: position 2,699,967 of record NW_020825194.1, read on the forward strand.
CTGTTGGCCGTCACTGAGATTCGGATTCGGATTTGGATTTGGATGTGGATTTCGATATTTTTGTGTGCTGTCCATCGGCACCTGCACTTGATTGATGCTAATTTTCCACGACATTATTGCAAGTTAATCCAAAGGCCGAGATGACGGATGTCCCAAGAGCTGCTGTAATTAATAGATGTGGGTGCCCTCTTTAGCCAGAAACGAGATGGGAACCACTAGATATGTTCCTCAGGTCGGGGACAGATGCACTGGAAGGCTGGTGGGTCCTTTTGGTTGACTCATTTATCTTGGAATGGAACTAGATGTGGAGGCGGTATGAAAAGTAAAGCAGATCAGCTGATTATAATGATGGGTTGTATATCTTAATGATGATCTACCTATTTTTAACTCACTTAAATGGCTCAATGTTATACTTCATTATACTGTGCGAGTCTCCATTCCGCGGAACTTAATTGGAGCCAAAAATGGAAGCCAATGCCCCCACCTGCGTCGCACTAATTAATGCGAACTGTGCAAAAATTTACGTTTGAATGCTTAATTGGCTGACTATCTGAGCCGTCGCATCAAATCACATGGCTATTTGTAACTCCAACACCCGGACAAAACGAGAGGAGCCGGCGATGCGGGGTCACAATGTAATCAGAGGGCCAAAACACGCAATCCCCTTTCGCACGCACCGAGTCCAGAGGCCACCTAAGCCACCAAGCCACCGAGCCACCAAACCACCCACCCACTGAATTTGGAACGCAGACTGGACCCACAATCGTGGCTATATGGTATATAATAACGGGTGGTGGCAGTGGGAGGGTGGATTCACAAAATGTGTTCCTCACTTTTCGCGCTTAATTAAACAATTAAATTTAATTACGGTTAATATGGCTCTAATTGCTGTATTTCCTACGTCCACACGCACAGAAGGAGCTTTTCCAACCCTCCCCCCGCCTGCCCAGAAAGCCAACTATCTGTACATGGCCTTATATGGACAGTATATAGACAGTTGCACATAGAAAAGCTGGGAAGCTGGAAGATGGGTCTCATCGGGGTCTCCTTTTGTGCCCGATACATAAAGGCATCAAATTAAAAGTGCCAACGCCAGGTCAATTCGTGTGGGCCAGAGAGAGATGGCAACAGGGGGTGGCAAAACTCTAGAAAGAGAGAGGAAGAGGGAGGGAGAGAGGCGGAGAGGGAGACTGGGGGCAATAGCAGTCAAAATGTCCTTACACGGACTATCTGTCTGACATTTCCCCCATTCCGAGCAGCAGAACACAATTAAGCGGAAAGAAAAATTATTATAACTTTATGTTTTGTCATTCCAGGCACGTACGCAAGTGCGACAGAGATGGCTGTATGGCTATGTGGCACATAAGACAGTTGGGGTAGTAGTACATAAACTAAAATCAATAAAAAACTACCCCCAGAGTTTCGGTGGGGATAGGAACTCACCACGACGGAAGAAGACTGCTGCAGGTGTGTTGAGTTTGCGCAGGACGATTGGGAGAGTGAGTGAGAGAGCGAGAGAGGGTTGGAGCTGCAGCCAGAATGGGATGGCATGCTTGACCACTTTGTCCTGTTTTGTCGCCCGGCAATTTTCTTTCGCACGGGAAAATTGCAAAAATGGCGGCGCCTCTGCCGCTGCCAAGTGCAGCCGCAGTCGCAGTCAACGTCGACCATACTAATATGTCCAATTGTGGAAAATAATTATAATGAAACAAATTTCCACTCACTTGCCGAAGAGGAAGGCAAAACGTCATATCCTTTTGGCCGCACTGACCCTTCTCGCTCGCACACTCACGTTCTCTCCCTCACTCCTTCTGCACTTCGGGGGAGCTACACCCACTGGAAATGTAATAAATGGCTGCGTTTACCGTTACTTTTTCACCAAGGGGTTGTGGTGTAAAGTGCTCCAGCGTGTGTGTGTGAGTGTGTGTGTGAGTGTGAGTGTATTTGTGTGTGGTTGAGTTGAGCGAAATTAAGTTCATATAAAATAAAGGCAACAATATAATGGCAGTGCAGCCGTGGGAGTTAAATCGCTTCTACTTGAATTAAGGTGAATTGTCTGCCAGTTTATGTTTTCCCTTCTCCCCCTGCCCCTGCCCCTTTCTCACAGTGCATCCGTGTGCGTGGGCATAAATCTCCGTGTTGGTGAATTTTATTGTCTCCACTTGCCATGGATTTCTGAGTTATAATTGGAAGTGTAAAGCAATAAATGTAACTCTTCGGGGGAACAAAAGAAAAACATTTACCGTTTTCAAATGAGAAAACCAAACAAACGGAAAAAATATGCAAAAGATTTATCTGGTCGGGGAAAACCAATGGGAGAAATTGAAATAACGACAAGTATGTGCGTTTTCTTTGCCATTTCCGACTGTCTTTTTAGTTGGGTATACGATTTTTACAAAATAATTTACATTTGCAACTCCTTAGTTTCATTCTAGCTGTTTATTTAAAGCTGAAAGATAAATTAATCTCAATTAGCTGCTTGCAAAATAAATTACAATCAATATGATGCCACCTGCCCCAGGATATTCATTGCTCGGCATCCTGTCTGTGGATCTCGTTGTTATGGGATTACTTGGCATCTCTATCTCCCGGAAGCAATCAAACTTAATCAACTGAGCTGTGGCAGAAGCCCCCAGATTGGCGCCCCTTTACGCCACGCCCCTGGAACCGCCCCAACTCGAACTCGGATTGATGAATGAGAAATGGAGCCCATCAATGGCGCCCCTCGTTGTGGGGCAATCTGGCTGGAATATCTAAATGCCCGCTAATTTGCTTAATAATTGCATTTGGCATTAGAGCAGCGGTAGTGGCACTGCGACTAACAGTGGATCGCCTTTTTCCATTTGCCAGGCAACAATCAACGTCATTCAGCGGTTCCCTTGGGCGCCTAATGGCCCCACCAGAAACGGCAGCTCCACAACACCCCACCCCCCTCTAAGCAGTAATAGCAACAATATGCACCAAGACGGGAGCAAACAGCTTCATGTGGCAAGCCATCAATTCTAAGTAGATGACACCGCGCAGATAAATTTGTCCCACTAAATTGGCCAAAACATGAAATAATTGCGAATGTAATTAGTTATTGCCCACAAGAGCGAGAAGGCCGCGCACACAAAGAGCGAGATAGACGCCAGAAGGCCATGGGCGGCGGAAAGGGGAGGCGACACAAAGAAGCTGATGCAGATGGGAATGAATGTGGCACTGCGGGGGCAATGGGATCACACTTGGAGAAATAAAGCACAGCCTTGTATGATATTCATACTAGTTTGTATCTTAAGTATCTTAGTGTTGTATCTTAAGTATAAATACAGATATGTCTTAATTTTATGCTTATGATTTATGGTAATGTAACATATTTATTTATTTACATCAAGGTAAGGCGCATATTTTTATAAGACAAGGTAAGAAAAGGATCATAACAAACCTTATTACTAGTTAGTAATTTACTAGTTAGTAATAAGGTTTGTCATGATCCTCTTTTCATTTTTCAACCTACCTTTAGAGACAATGATCGTTTTTCTTACGGTGCACCCCTGCTGGTGGAGTCAAGTGGAATGCCATGCTGCAGATGCCACTTAATTTCGCACAAAAGTAAATTGTCTTGTTGCAACAGCAACAACAACAACAACAACAACAAGAACAAGAGGCAACAAACAGGAACAGAATAAAAACAACAACCATGGCACAAGAGAAACGGACAAACATTACATGCTCTGGCTTTGAGTCCAGTTGTGGATGAGGATGTTGATGTGGATGTGGATGGGGCTTAGATGTGGCTACATAGCAGTTAGCAGGCCTCCCGCTCCGCCCACATTGCCCGCCGCCCCTTTTCAGAACTGCCTCTCCCCCCTTCTCACACCATCGCTTCCAGCTGGCTAGAAAACATTTCTGACCCGGCTGGAAGCAATGGGAACAGCGCAGCCTGTTACCAACGATCTTGGCTGGTTTTTTTCAGCCGGACGAGGCTGTTTTGGGGCCGTTTTGGGCGCGCATGCCGACGATTAAAATCTGCAGACAAATTTTGCATTTTGCTGGCGTCTCTGTCGCACACAATTCGGCCGCATGAATTAAAAGCCGTGGCAATGCCAAGTGGCAGCAGCAAATAGAAGATGCAAATACCCTAACAGCGAAATGAATTAGCTAAAGTACACGAAACATCCATGACTTTCCCTCTGAAAAAGTTGAGATTGATGGCTTAAGAACTTCATTTTTGAATAGTTTACCATTCATAAATGAAAGTTCTGGCATTCTAGGAAAATGCGAAGCAGGACAACTCCGCGCCAGCGAGGGCAGTCGAAACTAAATTGTATCTGCAGCGACGACCTACACTTGCGCTAATGTATCTCGCAGATACAGATACCATTCCGCCGGGAGTACGTGCGTTCGTTTTCGGTTTTTGGGGCGCAAATTAATTGTGCGCCCAAACGGAGCGTGCCGACGTAGACGACGACGCGCTTGATATGCGCGATTCCTTGAAATTGTTCGCCTGAAAATGCAGAAGGCAGCACCGCATTTAATTCAATTGAAAATAGTGCGAAACTGCAGTGAAATCGGGGGAAAAGCGGCCACAGCAGCGGGCACAAAAATTTAATTGAGTATTCGAAAACGTAAACTCTTGGAGCGTTTTCGCAGAATTCTAAACTTGGAAATTAGGTTTCAGACACGACAATGCGCCGCGGTCCTGCTGGTCCTCCAGTTTTATCGGGCGCGTATCTCACGCTATTTTGTTTAATTGCATGCCCCACAACTCAATTCCAGGAATGCCTGCAGTTGACCAAAAAATTAATGCCACCTTTCGCTGTGTGGGAGCGCAGATCTTGCGGCTTAAAAATTATTACGGATATTTTCCATTGCTCGCCCGCTATGAAATTCATATTGTAATTACCAATTAAGAGCGCTTGGCCCGGCCATAAAAACCACAAAATGTAACTAACTCACCTGACCCAACGTCCGTGACCCCAGAGGGGAAAATTCGGCTCAAGTGAAAAGTAAGTGGATATGGAGTTGTTTTTTATTTGCTCGCCCCGAAGTGCGAACAAAATGAGCAGTGGAAGGAAAACTTAATTGACGCGAGGGAATTCCGCGGAAAATGAATCATTTGCATAAACGAAGTTGAGGGAAATGGTTGCTTTTTGGGACACTGCCGCATGTCAGAGAAATTGGTAAAAACAGGCGGCGAATTCTGAATGCCCTTTCTCCAGAATTACATTAAAAATGCAATATCCCATTTTTCCTTTACCCTGTAGCAAGTGGAAAGTGAAATTTCCCGGACAGCTCTGTTGATTTTCCTATCACTCGCACAATTGCCTCCCTATTCGCTCCATGTGCCGAAGATTCCGAACTTCTGAAGACTGGGAAGATTCCGAAGAATCAGGTGGTTGCAGCGATTCTGGGAAACGCGGAGAGCAGCTGGTTGCTCGCATAACGAGGTGAAAACATTATTTTTATTACCTAATTACCTCAATTTATTCGCGGTAATTGCGAGTGCGCTCCATTCGAGTGAGTGGATCGCCATGCCGTCTGCAGTGGCGTCTTTACGACCATATAGTTGTGCGCCTTTTGGCCGAGAAGCGGGTTAAGCACACGGATTTCCAATTCGCTTGACTTAATGAATGGATCTTCTGTGAATTCGCATATGAGTGTATCTGTCTCTGGGCAATCATCGTTTGTTGAACTGCCTGTCGACTGTCTGTTGTCGGTTGTCGGCAGTCGGCTGATGGAGATGTTGGTGTTGGGCTGGAAAAACTACAATCTGTCCGGGAGTCGGGGGAGTTTTTCCGCCAGCCCACTCCACTCCACATCCAGTATATCTGGCATAATCAGCCCGTAATGAGCTCATTTGCATGTGTCCGTGTGTGGGTTAATTAAAAAGTGTTATGCTTGGATTTGCACTCCCAGCAGTTGCTACTAAATGTATGTTTGCTGCTGATTCGTTCTTACACTTTGCACAACATCCAACATATTTCAGAGGCATTTGCTAGACATCAAAGTTAGGTCTAAAGCTCAAAGTTTTCCCTCAGTGTAGCCCCTTTGTATCCTCGCTCTAACATTTGTCTGTGGTTAATCCCGCTCAATACGCAGTTAATCAATTAAGCAGAAAACAACTGAAATCAAGTTGTAAGCAGATCTCAACTGCTCCGCCCAATTGGATCTACCGACCCCAACCTGAGCCCCATCCCCTCCCCTCTCAGCCCAATCGATTCCCATCCGATTCCCTTGGCGGCTGGCCCATTGATAACTTTGAACACAAATATTATCATTGTAAATGCGCCGCCTCACAGTTGGGCGTTAATATCAAGCTGTGATTTCGGCGGGGGCGGGGGAGCCGATACATACACAGACATATATACGTTTGATTGGGCGCCGAGCAGTGGGGCACGCAGACAGAGACAGCAAGAGGGTGAACGAGTGAGAGGGAGTGGCAGAAGGAGAAAGAGACGACGCCAAACAAATGCCCGCAATCAGCGCAGGCGGCGCTCGGTCCATTAGGCCCGATATAAAGCTTAATTGCCGGACTCGGCCAAAATCGCAGCAGGCTACCAATGTGACCAGGCTGTGATTGTGCTGCCGACGCAGCTCATTTTCCCGATGCTGACCACACTGGCCAAAATTGAGTTGGCACAGCAATTAAATAGCTATGCACTTAAACATAAAATGTTTTTACTATAGAAATGGGTACGAAAGCAAAGAGAGTTCTTCAACACTCGAAAAAAGTTTACAACTTGCACTTGGTTAATAAGTTAGGCACTTGGTGCCGCTTTCGCTCAGTGCACTTAAGGCTTGATTTGGGTGTCTTTTCTGTCTCAGTTTCTGTTTGGGTTCTTGTGGCTGTTTCAGTCCCAGGCTGCTTGCCGCTTGCCAAATGATTTGATTACGTTTTGATTAACGCATTGCACTTTCCGGCGCGCTGCGTTTTGCATGCAGCGCCACCTGCGGCTACCTGAAAACCTGAAGGCGCGGCCGGGCCTAATTAATAAGCGGGCGAGGGGTCCATCCACTCTGATACCCTCGATTCGGATATAGCCATTCTGGGGGGATTGGGGGAGGGGCGTCAGACGTTGGCGTCTGTGTAGGCAGGCATTGTAATTATATACGCGTAATTAATTGCGGCGACAATCGATTTGACATCCGAGATAAAAACGGTCGGCTGCCGTGGAGAATTCATTTATCAATACTTGATGAACAGTAAGTGCATAATAAATGTAATTGTTTTATTGGCTGGCCAATAAAACATCGCACGATTGCAGCTTAATTGTTAACAAATTATATTCAAATCGCGCGAAAGGCGAGCAGGTGAGCTTTTCCATTACGGCTATCCTATACCCTGCAAGAGTAGCAATATCAGATTCGTGTTGATATAAATACCTACTTCAATGCTGAAGTTGAAAGTTGTTCGTGAATAATCAGATTGTATTTAATTTGACAATAAGTTGTTGTATCAAAGTTCCATCGTCGGAGGAAAAACCCGCGGCTGAAACATTTAAGCCAATATTTGTTCACACTCGACAGCGCACAGCGGTCGGAAATTTTCTTCTCTTATCAGCCGCAAACTGGCGAATAATAATAATATTTAATTTATTTATTGAGCGCACACGCACTAACACACCTGCGCAGATCAGTGAGGAGCAGCAACACTTGTTTGCCATTCGTAAATAAATCAAAATAGCTAAATTATTTGACGTGTTGCTCGCTGCTGCGGCAACGGCGTGTTATTTCCATTTGTAATTAAATTAATTGGGTTTTAATTCCAGGCGATAAGCAGCGGCGAGCAGCACATACACATTAGTGCTACTGACGCTCGGCCAACTGTCAACAACAAATAAGGTGAATAAAAAATGTATTCGTTATTGAACCCGGCCTGACACTCGACAAATCGCGCAGGAATAAAAATTATAATGCATACAATTTGATAATCACTCAATTGCAATCGCAAATCGCCGATTGCTAGTCCAACCTTTGCGTACAGTACGTATACATTGGAATGGACAGCGATACGCATACGCCATGTGGGCCAGCTGAGTTGCCTCGGCAACCGACTGTCTGATTAATTAAATATTAATTGCCAGCCGATAAGGATGCTCATCGAATGGTGGGTTCTACTGGACTCTCAAGCTTCCACGATGAGTAACTCATGGTATTGGTTTTAATTGAAAGCCACTTGTTTCGTAAGCCGCTAATATTTCCTCACAATTTCCCTTTATCAATTCGCCGCGGCCACCAATTTCAGATTACTCTATTCGCCATTCCCGATTTGCGATGGTTTTGCAGTGGAAAATGCACTGCAGCATAGGCAATCGCACTTATGCAATCACTCCGTTGAAAATAACACTTTACGTGTTAATCAAAACAAAATATTGTTTCCCTGACATTTTACGATTTTACGAGGCTGTCGATAATGGACTACATTCACATAATCAGCATCAAATGAGACACTTTGTAGCTAGGAAAATAGATTCGTGATTCCAATGAACTGGAAAAGTTAGAACTAAACTCATAGTGAATTGTGTGAAGTGTTTGCCACCAACGGAATAAACAGACGTTTATAACTCTTTTGTATAATTATATATTTTTTTTCAATGATTTTGTATGAATTTCCTTCTGCTCTTTGCGTGTTTTTGTATCATTTTTTCACACATCGTTTTTATGATTTATGATTAAACAACTACAGAGGATTAACGCTATATGGTATTCATAATATGTTATGCGTGTATGAACTATATGTATAGGTCTGTGGTATTATCATAAAGTACTTTTAACGGCATAGTTATAGCATTATATTAGTTTAGTTTAGATGCTTAGAAGTATTTTTTAAATACACGATCGATCCATTAGCTAGACTGACTTACTTTGCAAAATACAATACAATCAAATATGAATTTAGTTAATGCTGCTTTACGCTTATTGACTTGGTTTGTGCAAACGAATGGCGTTCGGTTCTTTTGTCAATTGATTATACGAAACAAACGAACGAAGGTTTTCAATTGATTGGGTTTACATGCTAGATTTATGTACAATTAGGAAACATTTTTCTGCTTGCTTTTGCTCTCGCTATATACAAACTTCGACTGCTCGAATCGAGTCCGGGTGCTTCTACTCCGTTTCTTATACTTATTTACAGGGTGTGCATTTGAAACAACATTTGGAAGTATCGTAACGTAAAATGCGCTAACATCACAGCAAAATTTTGGGGGTTTCCGCTCGAGGACCGCCGCCAGCGGTTATTTGGTTACCAGGATGAAGATGATCTTGGCCACTGTGGCTCAGTGGGCGTTGGTGGCGCACCTGATGGCGATCGCGGCCCACCAACTGGGCCGCCACTTATCCCAGGTGCATCAGGCTCGGGTGGAAGTAGCCGGCCATGGCCCACTGGGCACCAGGAGCTCCTCTGCCCAGCGCCGCCATCTTGATCTTCTCGATCTCGGCCTCCTGCAGCCGCTTGGCCTTGGCTCTTCGGTTCTGGAACCAGATCTTCACCTGCGTTTCCGTCAGCCGCAGCGAGGAGGAGAACTCCGCCCGCTCGGCGATGCTCAGGTACTGCTTCTCCCGGAACTTCTTCTCCAGCGAGAGCAGCTGCTGTGTGGTGAAGGGGGTGCGGGGCTTCCGGTTGGGCTTGTGCTTCCGCAGGTTGCACTTGATCCGCGGCGGTTCGTTGGCATCTGGAAAATAGATGGGCAGCGTCTTGATTAGTTGTCTGTTGCACTGGTAGTCGCATTAGGCCAGATAAAGGGGATTGCACAGTGGGAATTCTGTTAGGCGGTCAAGTGCCCCATTCATTCTTGGATATTTTCTGACACCAAGTTCTGTTTGTCCGCCTTAAGGAACACTCACTGTAGCATTGAGCATGCAAGATGCAGCCGCTCGCTGAATGAAATGTGCTGTCAACCGCCGCTGTCCTTGGCCTTGTCAATTTGGCTAAAAGCAGCAGCGGCAGCGGCAGCAACAATATACGGTAATTACTCCTTTAAGTGGCCAATAAATTTGCTGTCTAAACTATTTGTCAGACAAAGCAGCAGCAGTAGCGACGGGAAATGCATTCCCCGAGTGAATCCCCCACTCCCCCAGCGGCTGCCCACCAAATCCCGATTCCCCGTCCATATCTCAGTTCGATTCTCTCCACAGCAAAACAATTTTAATTTGGGCATTTTGTTTTGGCAAACAAAGGCACCCAGACAAGAAAAAAACAGCGCCAAGCAGAAAGAAACGTGCAGGCCTTATAAAGACGGCCGATCCGTGGAACAGGGGGGTTCGTGCAGCAGCTGTTGCAAGTTGCAAGTTGCGAGTTGCGAGTTGCATGCCGGGAGTGTTGTTAATGAAAGTAATGAGCTTGCCATCGGGGCTGCGCCAAAACCACAAAGATGCAAATGGCATTTTAAAGATGCAGTCAGTCCGGGTCAGATCTTCAGGTCCCCGGTCCCCCCCAGCCCCCCTCGCATTCCCTACCATCTTCCTTTCCAGGCACGCGTAATTTATTGGGCATTTTGTTTCCAGGCAAAACGGAGCGAGCAGTCGCATCAAAATAAAGACAAATGCAAATGCAAATGATATGCAGCGCTTTAATTTTACGCATAATTGCACAAATTGAAATTGCCGAGTGACAAACGTGGCCAAGTTGCTGCTTTTGTAATTGCTTTTCATGCCCTGCAAATGGCAAACGATGCATTAAACAACAATGCCAAAGGGGCATTGATATGAATACTGCTGAATATTATGATACATATGACCAGAAACTCGATGTGTTCACACACATTTTACGACGTTATGTTTTCAGTGAACACATAAATGTCGCGCGAGCTGTCTTTGGGCCATAAAAATGCAACTGGCTATGGAATCAGAACCAATAATCGCGGGGCAATCTGAGCTGACTGGCTCATTAAGTAATTAGTGTGACATGTCGGAGTTATGTTAATGCTGCGGCCTTATCGATATGGCCGATATCGATGTATGCATATAATTTCACTTATTTGTGTGCCTCGCCTTCTGGCCAGGTCGTAAAAGCATTTTGTATGGCCGCTAACAAGGTGCATCGAAATGCGAACACTCCCGGCCAAGTAAGTCGCCTGGTTCCAGGTGCCGCGGACTTTATAATGATGACTGCATTCACAAAATTGTTTACAGACTCTGCGACTGCGATTCGGCCTCTATAAATATAAATATAAATATACAAACTCGCATACCATTGTAATTTGGCTTGTTTTCTGGGCCAGCTTGCATTCCGTGTGAAGTTTTGATTCTGCCTTGTCTTGTTTGGTATTTTGTTGTCGCTCTTGTCGTATTGGCCGTAAATTAGTGGCCAAATTAGCATTTAAACGAGGCGGCCAAACTGTTACAGCCCTTTTTCGCTTTTGTCACAGGTTGCTCTCTCCACTTTTACGACTCTTTTTCTTACCATAACATTTATACTCAGCATGGCTTTAATATTTATATGCAAAGCTCTGTTGGCTTTGTAGCTTCCAAAATAAAATTAATAAAAATCGTACAAAATCTTCCACCGAGCCAACTTCCATTATTTGTATGCAGTATCGTGCTCCAATCTCGCCTTATTTTCGTCTCGGTTTGCTTTACATTTATTTCAAAATTAATTGCTCATTTGTCGCTAAATTGCTGGAATGGGGTTTCCATAGCAAGTGAGCTGGATTCGCCGCCCCTGGCCCCGCCCACCGAGTGCCTGTGGCATGTTGCAAAACCTGCGGAAAACTGAAAAACCCGAGGCTCAAGGGGCAAGATGGAGACGCACGCTGAAACCAGAGTGCGAGACTTGTTTTCGCCTTTTTGCTCTTTTATAGGCATTGTTGCTGCGGCTGCTGCGAGTTGCTGCGAGTTGCTGCTGCTGGGGCAATACGTCGCCATTGCCAGCGCAAAATACATGCCACAAACGCCAATTGTGACATTTAGCCTATGTTTGTAATGGATTTTCAATTAATTTGAGTTCTCCGGTGTATTGTAGCCGCGACATCGTATAAGAGCATCGAGCAGCAGCAGCAGCAGCAGCAGCAGCAGCAGCAGCAACAGCAGCTGCTAAATGAGACAGGCAACAAGCAATTGTGAAATTTACGCGTATCACTCGGAGCGGCAATACTCGTACCAATACCAAATAGCCAAAGCAATCGCTTTATATAGCCGGCGGTGACAACGCTCGATTGATGTGCGGTGCAAATTGCTGGCAATTAATTCTTCATTAAAGCGTTTTCGCATAGCACCAGCCACATCCACATCCACATCCACGACGCAGCAGCGTTTTTGCAGTGAAAACCGTTGAGCAATATGGTGTGCAGCAGGATTGGATGGAGCGGATAGATTGGCGGGAGTGCATGGATTGGATGGATTGGAGCAGAGTGCAAATGGGCAGATCGCTGGCCGGATGGCTAATGCAATTACACGCTTACGGGCAAAACGGCAATCGCTTTGGGACCCAGGCCGATTTCATAATGTGCGATTTTAATTAGCTCCAAATAGGTGTGTGCCGGCTAACTGAATGATTGGGCGAGTGTCCTGGGCGAAGGGAGCCAGTTGGCCCACTGGCAGCGGCTAAACGAGTCAATCAATTAGTGGGCAGCTAGCAACCAGTTGCCGCAGATAAAAGGGTGTTTAAAGTCGCAAAATTATGGCTTGTTGTTCAGTAGAGCTGTTATGCATACAAATGATACTGTCTATTTCTCCCAGTGCTGCTGCACTGCCCACTCTGCTGCAAGCTTGCCACATTGCGTGCTGCCACATATCTATTTGGACTGATTTGCAATGAAGTTCGCTGCCTCTGGGCAAGATAAGAGTGCTCGGGTAGCCCGTGGGCTGGGTGGGGCCACCTCTTATGACAGGTTCCAAATGCCATTTAATTACTCAGCTGCACCGCAGCAGCAACAGCAACAGCAGCAGCAACAGCAACAAGCGCAGCAGCAGCAACATCCAACAGCAGGCAGCTCAAATTAGTTGAACTACCAATTGTCTACAAATATTTAGCAAATGTTTTCTCAACCTCACGGATACACACCACCACACACACACACCCAGCACCCCCTTAACACCCCCATGCCCCACAGCCCCTGCTCTTAACCCATCACCATGCGCAGCACCTTCGCTTTGTCTGGCCTGGTAATTTAATGCAAATAAATTTTATTTACCAAAACATACATCAAAATGTCTGCGCCGCCACACGCCCCCCGAAGGCCCCCTGAAGAGCTCCCCAGCCCCCCTACCGCCCCCCGGCCCACGTCCCTGTGTTGCATGTGTGTATTTAGTACAGCGTATGCACGTTAGATGGCGTGCAGAATGCAAATATTATTTTAGCTTTTGACTCTCTCGGCTTGGAGCCTTGCAAATGGTGTTAAAACGCATGCAAACGGCTCACCAGCTCCCCAAAGCCCCCCTGCCCCCCTCCCCTGCTCTTCCTTAACCCTCTTCTCGCTTTTCGCCAACCAGCAGCCGTCTGTCAACGTTTAAATTGCTGCCGCTGCTGTTGAAAATTGCGTGCTTTGGGTGGGCGTTGCTGACATGCCACACCCACCGTTTTGGCCAGGTTCGCTCGCCCTCTCTCTATCGCACTCTTGCCAAGAAACGCGGCGTACATGTGTGTGTGTGTGCTGGCTCTATGTATTTATGCAATGACTCCCAAGTTGTTGCTCGTTTGTTCAGCTTGAAAATTAATTTCTATAATGGCTGCCAAGAATTGCAGCTGCAATGCGTGGTGGTTGAACAACAAAAGGGGGCAAAAAATGGGTGGCATGTGCAGCATACGTGACTCGACTGCGCTTGCAATTAGTTAAATTATGAAGGCACAAAGGGAATTCCCCATATTGCAACACGAAGATGCTAATCAAATGGCAAATGCCTTTCGAGTGTGTGTGTTCCCTCTAATCGAAGGTAGTTTAATTTAATAGTCCGTGAAGAAGCCGACAAACGGTAGCCAAAAGATACAACCTCTATCCTGCAGTTCCCGAAGGCACTAAGCACCTAACACTTGACATAATGCCGCAGAAGATAGCGGCGCAGGTCAGAAGTGATCCCTCCTGAAAACAGGGGATCATCAGTCCATAAAAGACAGCAACCTGCTGCGCTAATGAGACACGCTGAATACAGGAACTGAACCAGAAACTGAAACCGAGACTGAGGGCCACGAAAAACACAAAAACAGCTGCCAAATGATACGAAACGAAATGAAACGAAATGAAGTTGTTCGAGTGTATTTTATACACATGCAGCAGTTGACAGCCAAATGACAAAATAAGCGGCAAATGTTTGGAATAGTTTATTCATCTCGGGCTGTCTGCATTTGGGCCTCTTTATGGGAAGGGACAAAAGATAGCTCAAGTGGATGGCCGATGAAGGGCGGTGAATTGATGGCCCACATCGAGATTGATTTATTTCGATTTTTAAACAGCTCCCTTTCAAATACTTTGGGATTTGAGAAAGCACTTCTTCAGCTGCAGTTCTGAAATTCCGTGTATTAATAGCTCATATGCTAATTTTTAACCTACAACCTACTTTAAAGCCCAAATTTCCTAATACGACACCCCTTTTGCAGGCGAAACCGACAGCTTTATAAAACAATGCTTTGTGGTGGCAAAAAGCCGAGCCAATGCAGCAAAAACAGGAACAATAGTTGCTGGTCTGCTTATAAAAAGCAAATTTACACTTTTTTGCCCACCGCCCTTCAGAGTTTTTCGAGTGTTTGAGCAACTTTAAGGAGCGCAGCGGAAACGCAAAGTTCGCGATGGCGAGTAAAGTTCACATGTCAGTCGTCAGTCCGGCATCAAAGTGTGACTGGGCGAGTGTTTTCCCCGATTTTCCCCCAGTTTTTGTCCAGGAAATGCAGGCAAAGTGTGAACTGTGCATGCAGATAGAGATCGCCCAGTTAAACAGCCAGACTCGCTTCAATTAGTCTGGCTGGTCGGTTAGACAGTCCGCTTTTTATGCGTTTATTATTAGATTTTCGAGTTCGGTTGGTGATGGGGGGCTGGCTATCTGGTTGGCTGGCTGTCAGACCGGAAAACACCGAAAAACGCCGCTGGCCACCGGGTGCAATGAATAATCAGACGTGGCCAATTGAGTCAAATCAGAACCGACGCGACCATCATCATCATCATCATCATCAAATAATGGGCCCAGCAATCAGGCAGTTTTCATTGTTTTATTTAAGGCCCCGCAATAATTGCCACGCACTTTGACTACAAACTGCAGCCACGATCACGATGACGATGACGATGATGACGATGACGACGAGGTGGCCATGATGGAGCACCCGCAGCTCGCGCCGACCAGGAGCAGAGTCACCATCGATGCCAATTAAGGCGAGGGGCGGCAGTTAATTGAATTAAAATGCGACACAAAATGGTGTAGATAAACTTGCCACCGCACCAGGGGCATAAAACAATGAGGGGCGGCGCGAAGGGAGCCCACTGGAATTCCTCCATTAAATAAATCGTTTTTGAATACACATCGCTGGCTGCTAATGGGGAATTTGCTCCCAAGCGGAATTCACGTATTTCTATTGTTCAATTGCGGGTTCAAAAGATTGTGTTTATGGGTTTACAGCTAATGGTAAATATATTCATACATATATCTATATACACCAACCAATGTTTAGGTTGTTTTTCAGTGAAGCTCTGAGTTCTAGTACTCCTATATATATTCTGCTATATTTTCCTCATTCCCCAATATCTAATACCCCTTGAGACAGCAGATAAGGTTTATCATTTCCTTTCTAGGAAGCATAAAAACCGAAAACAAGCTGAAGGCCTGGCAAATACTGGATAACGACACTTACCTCCACCGAATCCTGCTCCCGGAAACATGCCAGGCGGTCCGAAGGGCGGCATTTGTCTGGTTCCTGGCCACGGAACGCCGCCGCCCATTCCCGTCCAGGCCACCGCCGCGGCGGCCAGCGCACTGAAGGGGGTCGGGCGGATGGGCACATGACCGGAGGCCAGGGCAGCCGGGGAAAGTATCGTGGATTGCATGTGGGAGCCCGGCGGCGGGCCGTGCGGCGACTCCATGGACTTGCCGCTGCCGTCGAGGCCGTCGGGCGTGGAGCGCGGCGAGTCGTCCGCGTTCATGTCCTCGATATCCACAATGGAATCCTCCTCCTCGTCGTGATCGGCCTCGTGGTCCTGCAGCATCTCCTCGTCGTACTCCAGCTCGGAGTCCGTGTGGCTGCCCAGCGGCGAATGGCGCTCGTTTTTGGCGGGAGTGGCGGCCACATTGCCCTGCGATCCCAGAGCGGATCCCAGGGGCGTGGAGCTGGGCGTGGAGCTGGTGGAGGCGGGTGGCGAGTTGGCCCGGGCGTCGGCCTGCTGCTGCTGCTGCCGCAGCTGGGCGGCCATCGCCTGGTGCTGGGCATGTGCCGCCGCTGCCGCGTGGGCGGCCTGCAGCAAGTGGGCGTGGTGCGCGACGGCGGCGGGATGGAAGGTGTTGGCGGGAACTTGGGCGGCCGCACTGGCCGGCGGAGGCGGCGGCGTGCTGCTGGCCTGGGAGATGGGCGATGTGGCCGCCGAACTGGTCAGGTTCTGGGGCCCATCTGCCGCCTGGTTGGGTGGCGTTCTGGGCCTCGTGTCCGCCAGGAGGGAGGCCACGCTAAAGTTGCTCAGTCGGGAGGTGGTCTTGTGCAGATGATGGGCCGGCGGATGCACTGCGGCCAGCTGGAGCGCCGCCGCCTGCTGCTGCTGTTGCTGCTGCTGCTGGTGTTGCTGGTGCTGCTGCAGCAGATGCTGCTGGTGGGCCAGCAGCAGTGCCGACGGCGAGGTGGGACTGGCCAGGGCGTTCAGGCCAGCCGGGTGGCTGGGACTCAAGTTGGTCATGGGGTTGCTGCTGGCCATGTTGCCGCTGCTCAGGTTGCTGCTGTTGCTGCCGCTGTTGCTGCTGCTGTTGCTGCTGCTGCTGCTGCTGATGATGAGGTTGCCCGCGGGAGTGTTGCTGCTCGGCGGCACCGTGGGACTGGTCATCGTCTGGCGCAGACCTGTAACTGTCATGCTCGCTGGGCTGAGCTTTAACATAAAGCCTTTGGATCGCTTGTGTAACTTGGCTCGTTAATACTTTGCTTTAGGTGCGTCGGTTAATTGGTTCATTGAGACATGGTCTGCTGCTAATTTGTTTTGATTATCTTTCAATTAATGCGCTCGTTCATCACACGCTTGGGCAACACACAGACACACACTGACACACGCGGCGTTTTGTATCTTTTTTTCAAAGGGGGTATTTATTTCCAGAGAGAGACACGTCCTCTTGAGATCACGTCTGTTCTGCGACTGAAACTATAGTCGCAGTTTCGGATGCACCGCTGCCTGCCACACAGATACTCACGCACACTGAGGCACGCGACGATTGGTGGTGGGTAAGCGGCTGTGCAGAGCGTGCCTCTCTTTCTCTCCCGCGGTGGAGTGCAGCTGGTGCGACACCATTTTTATTGGTCTCGAGACTAGCGCTCTCGCTCTTTTTTTTCCGGTGTGAGTTTCGTATTTCTCCACTTTTCTGACTTTTGTTCCGCCTTCTTTGCTCTTTCGCTCTCGCTTCAGTGTGGTGAGTTTGCCGTGCTCTTGCAGACAGAGATGGGCTAGCACCCCCACAGTATAGCCGTCCCTGTCGCACGCCTAATTATTATTGAATAATTCAATCTTCAAAGCGTTTTTCCACTTTTTTTCGTTTTGTCTTTTTTTCTCGAGCTGCTGCGCGTATTAGCATTTTATAACAAGCAGCGGCGGCAAACGCCTGTCCATTTCCACTCTGGTTTTCTGGCTTTTCCTTGCCGCTTTCCTTCTCCATTTTCCCTAGCTGCCTCTCTTTCATTTACGACTTCATTTGGCCAAATTGGCGTGATTTTTTAAGCTTTATGTACCCCGTATGTATATAGACCAGGGGCTTTTCGAATTTAATTGGCACTCCTACATGTCCTTAGCGTACAAGAACAATATAATAAATAATAAGCCCATCATTATCAGGGCCCAAAAACCATCAAACGTCGGACGGAGCGGCATTATCGCAAAGCTGCAATCTCGGTCAGGAAATTATGTTTTTTCTTCCCTTTTGCTCCACCTCAGGAGATAAGCCATAAAAATCGGATCGGGCCACATAAATCGAGCGTACCGGGAACCCGGCCGAATCAATCACACACATATAAATATGAAATATGCAGGATTATATAGAATTTTGCCATCCCCCATAAGCTCCATAAATTGCACGAAAGGGGGGAGAACCCCCGGCACCCTTCATAATTTTCGCTCTACAAATTAAACTCATTTTAAGGATTATTATGTGAAATTGTTGGCTTGAAAACTTTTGCCAGCCATTGTTCAGCAGCTCCTTTGTTTTCCGCTGCTCGAAGGACCAAGTTGTGAAAATGTGAAATGGGAAATGGGAAAGGGGCGGCGGATTGTGCGGGTGGGCGGGGCTTTGCTCGGCTTTTGGGGCGGCAAGTTGGTGAAAGGATTTTAATGACAATTGCCAGTGGGTGGAAAATAAAGAGCTCAATTAGAACAGTTGACGAATGGCTGTGTGGTTGCCTTAATTAGTTGCAAACGATGCTGAAAATGAAACGACGCTGCATGATTACAGAAATTCCAGCCAATTAATTTGAGGTTTTTTTTTCAAGTGGAAGGAGTAGCATTCAAAAGTGATTTTATATTTCTGAATTTGCCAAGTTATTTTTAATTACACTTGAAAGAAAGCCCGGCTGTAAACCCACTTATGAAATTCACACGTTTCCCAGCCATTCAATTAACACATTATATTCCCCATACCACTTTTCCAACGCCCCTTCACTGATTAAAATTTTTCCTACTTCCCAAAACTTGAGCTCTTCATTACGATGCCCAACAATTGCGCTTTCTTTTCAATTAAACATTTCGAAATGGCGGCAAAATGTGTTGAGTTGCCTCTCAGCTCGTTAATATCATTGTCTGCGTCTCATTTTCTAGACTTTGTGCCGTTGGCATAAACAATTATAGCCAATTACAAATATTAATTTCACAGGCCAAGCACGTCGAGCGTTTCTTTTATTTTCCACTACTTAACCACCATCATTATTCACTGCGCTTTGAAATACGCAAATGAGCGCCGAAAAAAGCAATACAACAACGAGGCGCAAATTAATTTTTCAATAAACATCATAAGCGAGCTCCAGCCCACTCCACTCCCCCCTGCTCGACCCCCAATACGAGATGAAACGAAACCGGCAAAAGCAGCAGCAAGTCGGCCAATAACAAAAGCACCAACAAAGTCCACGCTTCGGCCAAGTTGGTCAATTGATAAATGGCCGACGATTTGCTTGCGTGCAGAGATGACAACTATGCATTTTAAAACCAGCTATAAATATTTAAATATGTTTAAATATAAGGTACTATGAATATGTTGTATTTAGTGTACCCAAATAAGCAATTTCCTCTTGTACTGAAACCACAAACATGAAATATTATTTTCACTTTCAAATAAAATTTCGCTTTATATCGTGAATTTAAGCTGGCAGGTTTTCCACCTCTGTTCATTTTTGAAAACTTGAAACTAAAAAATATCCACATCCAGCTAGATTTGGCTACTAAAAAGCCTGCTGCACACCACTAAGTGCGTGGATCGAAAAGATCGCGTCGTTTTTCCTCAGTTTCCTTCGCTCCCCGAGCGTATGTAAATGTTTTGATAGTTTTTCATAATTTTTCGAATTTATATTTCCCGCCGACCGATTCCAATTCCAGTTTATTGTAGAAGCTTTGGCTATGGAATGAGAGGTGGGGCTATATGGACGTATATAGTTGGCCATGATTGAGTGGGTGTGCGTGTGTGTGGGTGTTGCATATTTATGTGGGTTGCCGCTTTGCTTCGTGTGCCTTTTTTGTGCGGCAATTAAATGAGAATTTGGTGTTTTATTGTGCAATTAATTCCGAATTGAATTGCATAATTGTTTGTATCCGAGAGTGAGCAATTACCCGGTCAGCAAATTGTTTATTATACCAGCTGAGAACGAGAACATTGCTAGTCTGTGATGTATTCATGGAGTAATCAAAGTTGATAGTTTCTTTCACTTATACACAAGCTGCACGCACTAAATTATTTACATTTCAAGCGCTCTTTTAATTAAATAAAGCAGAAAGAGGTGCAGCTGCGCAGACAGCCCCTTCCAGCGATAATTAGCAACTTGCCGAATTTAATCCCACTCCCCGATTTTCAAAGGACCTCTAAATGACGCTAATTTCATAGCGACCCGCCACCAGCTCGCCCCACAGAGGGCGGCACTGTGCCAGGACAACCAGCCAAGCGGCGCATAATCAAAATTTCATTATCCTTGCGATGCGTTAAATCGCTTAAACAGCCGAAAAAGCGAGGCGAGCGAAGGAGCAGCCCACTCCATAGATATAACCTTAGCGACCAGCAAACAGTTGACATGTTGACAGTTGAGAAACTTCCGAAGGACGCAGGACGAGGCTGTTGCGAAACTCGGCTCAATAAGCGCTGCTGCAAAGGACGAAAAGAGATGGTGGATCCTGGGGATGCGCCGCTTTTCGAGGGGTTGTTCGCCGAGTAAATAAACCATCCCCTTTGGAAAACCCTGCGGTTGTCAGTCAGTCATTTAGTCACAGCGGCTGTTGTGGCAATTGCGGCTGCCTCACACAGATACACACCCATACAGGGCCACACTCCACACACACACACACACTACTAAGCGATGGGGTGTTGATGATGGCGCACAACGCTCGTTTATTGAATTACATCCGCATGGCTGAGCATTTAACGAGCTCTCGGGTGTCGTTTTGCTGATGGCGTAAATGTTTGGCAAACAACAAGCAAATAAATAAAGTTCTGATTTGGCACTGATTGCCTTCGGTGGGTGGATGTGGATGTGGATGTGGATATGGATGTGGACCCAATCGCTGGGTGGCTGATTGACAGCGCTCTTTTGCTCCATTTCCATTTTTTTATTTCACCCTCCCGGCTCATAGGAAAAACCACACGGCCAAAAGTAATCACTCGATGATTTTCATTTGATTTTAAATCAGTATAACTATTATAAATACAAGCAAGATTAAAGAAGAATTAAAGAATACTAAAAAATATAGATTTATATATATGCGCTGCTCAAATTCGTGCAAATTCTTTTAAGCTTTCTTGCTAGAATTGTTTATGTATTTCTTTCTCTGTAGCAGCGCACAAAAAAGCTGGTCGTGCGTGTCAAACTCGTTTATGATTATTATTTTTTGCCGCCATTTTTATTAATTCATTTTGTATTTACTCTATTTACTCAACTTATTCTATTTATTCAGTTCGGTGCGGTGTGCACCGTATTATGCCCACCCCAAGCAGCTTCTTATCTTCATTGCCGGCATTAAGTGAGATAAGCGCAGGACGACGACAACCAGGACAACGAGGACGACGCTGGCAAACAACAGGGAAAATGCCACCCAGCCGGGAATTATCCATCCACCCACCCCGAGCGCCAAACGGTTGGCCCATAAAAATGTAAATCAAATAAATTTACCTAATATCAAATTTCCCCTTCAGCTGGCAAGCTAACAAGGCAGCAACCTCCGCTTTTCCCACCTCCCCTGGCATTTTTCACGAGGCCAGGACTTTGCACCCTCTTGTCAGCCTTCCACCCCCTGCCATTTTCCTTCCCCCCTCGGCCAGCAGCAGCATCATCATCATCATCATTCACGCTCATCCTTTATCCGCTCGTTTAACAATCGTTTAATAATTTAGCCTGGTAAATAACACTAGCACTAACACTCCAGTCCCGGCCAGGCCAGCAGTCTTGCCTTTGGGCCTGGACTGGGATTGGGATTGGGTTTGGGATTGGGTCTGGGTTCGGGTTTGGAATCGGCATGGTGCGATGCTGGCTGTGTGTGCATCTGTGGGGTTTTCTTAGGATGGGCACAGTGGAAACTTACTGGCTCTTTGTACGGATTTATTAGCACTAAATGGTCTTAGTATTGCCACTATTGGTGGGATGGCATATACTATCATTTAGCAAGGTTGGATGTTTCATTACTATTTCACAGTATCGTTATCTGAACACATCTATCTATATTTCATAGTATTTAAATTGATTTATAAGGCTTTCTCAACAGTCTTAAATGTGATCTTAAATCATCAAAGTACAATCCATACGGCACCATAATCCTCTTAAAATATAGAATAGTCATATATATATGTACATATGCCACCTATTGCCATAGATTTCCACATGCCCATTGTGTCCTTTCGCTCCGTGTGCGCCTTATCCTTGCAGCATATTAGCTACTATCATGAGCCAAACCGCAACCCCCCAACGCCACCCACTGCCGCCGAAATATTTTCCACCCGACGGGCTAACCAAACACCCACTGAGCTGGTGGCTGCTGGTCGGGAGAAGATGGCTGCGAGGATACTTGGCCCGAGTCATTTAGCCATTTAACTTTGGCTTAATTCAATTTGCAATTTTTCAAAAGCCTTCGGCTTGGTTTTTGGTTTCGGTTTCAGTTTCGCTTTCGGCTTCTGGCCCCCAGAAACACGGGGATGCTGGTTGGATTCTGCGACGAGGTTGGGGGCCATGGAGAGCATACGCTTTTCAAGCGTTTTTATGGCCTTGTGCCTTTGGGGGTTGACTTTTGTAATTTCAGCCGGCTGCTTCCTGGCGCAGGATGTGCGGTTCTGTCGCCTTTTATGTGCCACCATTTCCCCGACCCCCTGTGCATATATTTACTCACATCCCGGGGGATTTCGGATCTGGCTGTGGATGGGCAGATTCACCCTGACACTGTGGACTCTTGGCTTTATTTGTCGTCGCTTGGCTAATGAATTTTGATTGTTTTTCGCGTGGGAGGACGCTGCTGTTCCATAAATGGCCGGCTTGTCGGCTTGTCGGCCTGCCTTTGTGCCGCTTAATTACAGCTTAATTGCACGCCTTATGCGTACAAATTCGCAGCTTCCTTGAAGGCAAACACCAAATCGTTGAGGCCCCAAACTCGGGCAGCTAAGATCAAATTAGCTAAATGTATTTATCTTGTCAATTTGCAGACGCGATTGCAAACTGCACTGACAATCACACGATCCCCTGTCCCGCCAATCGGACACTGCAGTTCATTAGGCTCGCCTCAACTCGCAGTTGCAGTTGCAGTTGCAGTTGCAGTTGAAGTTGAAGCTGCAGTTGAAGTCGCAGTTGAAGTTGAAAAGTTGCTAAAATGTTTACAAGTCACTTATCCGCATATCCATATCCCTGTGCTCGCCTTCAGAAGCTCCCAAGCTCTAGGTGGACAAACGCTCTTACTGTTCTCCATGACCGAGGCGTACACGGCGAGAAAATGCGCCAACTATGCTGGACTTACAGCGAAAATTGCAGATTTGTGGCATTTTGCATTACACTTTTCAACGCAGTTCAAAGCTATTGTAGCCAGAAAGGTATATCTAACTGACTGCCCA